>NC_135265.1:46370033-47620033 GCF_051311805.1 Agelaius phoeniceus
ACATTGGTGTATTTTCAGTTAGCCCAACCCACCCAACCATCAGGCTCACAGCCCAAGTTTTTCTGTGCCAGCCCAGTTTTAGTGACCAATGTGGACCACACAAATGCCCGACAAAAACCATCTGCTCAAACCTCTTCCATGAATATGTTTTGTTTTGAGACCATCAGCTATGCTTCTCTGCCCTTGAACTTGAAGTAGGAGAGTCATGACTGTAAGCCAAGTCCCAGCCATCCTAAGTTAACAAGCCTAAGTAAATGGGAAGCATTCAGCCCTTTGGACTGTTTTAAATAAATCTGCCTAACCCCACACCCTTGGGGACTATCTAAGTGAGAAATCTCCTTCACATCCCATGTGTGAAATGATAGAGTAGATTTGCCTGAACTAAATAATGTCCAGCTGCAGTGAGCTGAGAGAAGTAAAGCCTCACAGCACTTTAAGCCACCTCCCACAGGTATATATGGTTTAAATTGGGATACAGTGACTTTTGGAGGTCTCTCTCTCTTTGTTGAGGGAGCTTAGGTGGCTTCTTCAAGCCTCTATTTCTTTGGCTAAAAATTGCATCACACAGCCAGGAAGCCATACCTAGTGTTGCCCTAGGAATTCAGGCCCTAAATATTGAATTATCAAATACTCGAGAGAATATGACTCTGAGCAGCTCATGAAGAAAACATGAATTCACGGATATTCATCAAAACTGTGAAATTGGCAACTACAAACCAAAGAATTCAAGACAATCTTGAGTCAATCATAGATCAGTTGTAACTGAGTATAGGGCTACAGCAAGGCAGAAATTTCCTTGCTCGTTCAAACTGCTATGTACAACATTAATGTTTTAGTCACAACTGACTCAGAAACAGCCATAAACACCATCAGTTTCCCTAGTGTGTTAGCATAAATTAGAATGTATTAGCCTAGATGACTCCTAAAGTTTTTCAGAATAAGATTTCTCTACATTTTATCTCAAGATCTGGAAATTTTGGCAAAATTTGAAAAGAAATTGCAGTGAAATACTCTTTCTAGCAATAAAGAGTGAAATACTTTTGGAATTACGTTCAAAATGCTCTTGGTGCTGCTTATCCTTTCAGAAGTAGTTTTCCGTACACACTTCCATGGAAGTGCTTTTATATCAAAACTCATAGCACTATGTGATTTTTCTTCCAAATTAGTTCAGATAAATATAAAAATATTTTGAGTCACTGTGTAATATTTAATATGTAGTCTCTTTGTCTACCTGGAAACATGAATAGCTTCTGCATCTACACTATATGCTCTCTGTACATTTCTGTGCAAACTCCATCTTGACCTTCCTTTTTGTTTGCAAGTCAGTGATATTGATAGTTTCCACCTTTTCTTTTCCCTTGCTTTAAAGATATGCAAGCAGAAGAGCAATCAGCAGCTCCCTTTAGTAGAGCTCCATCTCTGATCCAAGTTCATTAATAAAAAAAGATTGGTGATTATTTCAGATAAGTGCCTGACAAAACCTTGTATGTGCTACTTTTGAACGTAATTTAAGAATACATTTCTCACATCTTGTTTCTTAAAGTTGCAAATAAAGTTCACTTCCTCCCCTTCCCAAAATGTTTTAGAATATAGTTTCTTTAGAATATGCATAGGCTTTCCCATTTTTTCCTCTATCTTACATTCCCATGACCTAAATACTCTCCAGAAAGACATTATGTCTAAGGTCAGCTAGGCAGGAAAATGAAACCCTGAGAACAGCCACAGAAGCTGCCTTTACACTCACCACTTCTTCCAGCAGCAATGGTTAAGTTTAGCAGCAATCTATTATTAAAGAGACCAGGACACTTCAGTCTAGAGAAAGATGTCTGGGGCCAAGGTGGACTACAGCAGCATGCTGCTATGAAGGCACAAATGGCTGGAGAAGGTATAAACAGAGGGATTATTTACTGTTCTTGGCAGTGCAAATGGGATACCCAGTGAATTAAGGAGTGGATTTAAAACAAATTGAAAGAATTCACCAGCAGAGCCTTACACTGGGAACTCATTGCCACAGGATATTTAGATGGCAAAGCTCTAAACAGATTTGAAAATTTATTGCATAAATTTGAGAGAGTGAGATTGATTAAACATGATAAACAGAAATGATAAACTATTTATGTCAGAGAGAAGATGAACAAAGAATGGGTATTTACTATTTTCCAGTATTTTATTCCGTGTCCAATAGCTCAGGGTGGGTTTGGTTTTGGGTGACCAGGCAGCAAATTTCTAACAAACATACATAATTAAACCATGAAGCTGATTGCTAGAGGATGCCATGAAGGCCAAAATCAAAAAGCAATCAAAAAGTGCTTGGACAGATTGAGATCAGAAAAAACTCTTGAGGGATGTTAAATGCAACAATACAAAGACATCCTTCAGTTCAGCTTGTCAGAGGCTGGAAGCCTATGGCAGAGGCAGGATGAATCTGAATTTGCCCTTTTCTTGCACATTTCCTGAAGCATCTGCTCTCACTGGCTGCCAGAGACAATTTTCTGGGTGATTTGGTCTGACCCCTCTGGATGTTTTGCAGGTTTGTATCCAAATGATCAGTAGTGAAGTGGCACTTGGATTGTGCTCAAAACAAAAGTGATGCCGAGAGGCATGGAAACAGCAAAGGTAGTTTACAATCCTCCTGCAGCCACCACGGCTTGTCTGTGGGCTCAGAGCCATGACAGCACATCCCTGAGCTGAGGGTTATAAACCTGATGGACCTGGTTACTAAATGCCACAAAAATCTAAATTTACCTGCTTTTGTTTGCTTGTTTGCTCTTTAACCAAAAGTTTTGGCTGCGAGAATTAAACAAATGTGGGGGATGTTACAGCTGGGTTAAGCCTTAGTGAGAAAGACAGTCTAGAGGCATCTTTCATTTAACACAGCTGTAAGAGGCATTAAGCATGTGCCACCTCCCCCTCTCCAGCTCCCTGCAAAAGGCAGCCCAGGTGTTTTTTAGGGATTTGTCTGCTCTGCACAGCAGTGCCTCGGCCGAGTGTTGTTTCAGGGGTGTGGTGAACATGCTTGTTGCTGTAGGGAAAAAAAAGCTAAAGGTGTAGAGGGAATTACAGAGCTAAAAAAAAAAAAGCAGAAGAAACTTAGAACAGAGTCTGATGGTTTTGGCAGAATATTGGCATCAGCTTTGGGTGGAGGTTGTGACAAAAAGAGGTTGAGAAAATAATATTTTTTGCTGTTATTTTGGCTCCTCCTGTGCTTAAAGAAGCACGGTTTTGTACAGCCTTCCAAATAAACACAACTGCAGCAAAGATACCTGATTGCATCACCCATCTTTCCTCCTAACTGGAATAAGCTAGGAGAGTTTGAATTTTCATTAACCACTCAGCCTAGAGGGATAATAAGTCATTTTACAGAAACCAGAGAGACAGGCAGGATGGCCTGATTCTGTTTGCAGTGTGATGCAGAGTGTTTCCACTGATCATGAAGAGGTTTGACTTCTTGTTTTTGTGGTGCCTGAGTTTCCAGTGGTGAAAGAGAGACATTTGGGATGACACCAAGCTGCACCAAGAAATAATCCCTGGGTTGGAAGCGGGCTCTGTGAAACAGCATCCATGCATTTTTCAAGAGGACCCTCATGAGGGAAATCAGCCTCAAGTCCTTTTTAGAGTGTGGCAGGCAAAGTCTTAATTCATGTTATTTTAGGAACTGTTCTGTCCCCAGATCACCCAATTTTTGTGCTCCTGAGTCTGCAGAACAGCTGTGTAGGTCCTGGCTGGTAATGGTGGATAAGAGTGGGGATGAGACTGGTTACCCAGCACAGCAAAGCAAATTTGCAAATAACCAAGAGCATCTCACAAACATTACAGAAGGGGTGAATAAAAGAGGTAACCCCTGAAAAGGAGCAGTTCAGGAGCTCTGCCATGTGAGTCATTTTATTCCTGCAAACAGAAAAGGGAAAAAATCCCTTCCTGGCTTTGTAGCTGAAACAGAGTAACTGACTCTCCCTTATTTCTTGGCTTTTTTTTTATTTTCCCCTTCTAGTACATAATGTGAAAGCATGTTAGGCCCAGAGCTCAGACGTGGGAGTCTGAGACAGAATGGCAGCTCCAAGATGGTAAGTGGAGGTGACAAGTTCCCAGTAATATTAAACATTAACACTGAATATTTTGTTGGTATTTAACTCCATGATGTTTCATGTTACTGAGCAGAATCAGAACATCCCCTCTCACCCCCACTGTTTTGTTCCTTACTCCTCTGCTCTGTACTTTCAGAAGGCAGGAATGTGAGATGCCAGCTCCTTCAGGATTGAATGGCTTTATATAAACTAACAGAGAGGGCAAGTTTATGAAGTGGAGACAGCATCTAATTCTGTACTCAGGTGAGACTGACTTGAAGATGAGGAGTACTTTGTGTACGAGGTGGGTATGCTTATGTGGGTATATATATATATATATATATATATATATGTATATTGTTGAAGCTGAACACAAGAGGAATCCTGCTCATTTAGAAATCGGATGGTGGCAAGCAGCTGAGGGGGAGAGCTGGAATTTTAAAGTGAGCTTTTAAAATGCTTATGTATATTTTTGTTGCATCTGGAAATGTCTGTTTGTACCTCAGGGAGGTTCCTGAACTTCCCACGCTGGGGACCAGCTGGCCCAGAGGGGCAAATTTATTTCTGCTGCATGACAGAAGGAGTTTTATCAGGGAAGCAGCTGCCCCGAAGCACCCACTGCTCTCTACCTCTGCAGTCAGAGTGAATGCAGGGTCCAGATCTGCTCCTCACATCCCTCTGGGTGCTCCTTGCACTCACCAGCCCCCAGCATGGGTCCTGGCACACAGCAGTCACCAAACCTGACCTGCTTAGTGTGCAATTCAGATTGACTGATTCATTTTAGGAATACCTGTTACAGCAGTGGGATTGCTGGCCTGACTGGGAGCCAGCTTAGCCCACTGAGAGAAGCCCTGGCATGGGATGAGGGTGTGGTGGGAGGTACAGGAGTGCACCCAGCATCCTGTCCCACGTGCCCTCTTCTGCTGTGAGCATGCCCTGCTGCAGGGGGCAAGGGGGAGCCAGGAGAGGAAACCCTCATGTGTCTGAAATGTAAACAAGGGTATATTTACCAACAGTGCTGCTTCCAAAAGACCAAGCTGTGCTATTTCTCCAGGAGAGACGTCCCAGAGGACCAGCTCTGCTGCTGTGCCTCTGCTGAGCTCAGTTGCTGTTGCCTGATAGCATCTGAGGAGCTGGTTGGTTCTCAGGTGTTGAAAGAGACAGACAGATGCAAATACACACACCCCAGCAGATCTCCACAAACAGACCCCCATGCAGCAAGTTTGGGGGTCAGTCAGGATGGCTTGGGGAGAATGGCACTGCTTGCTCACCCAAATGCCCCTGAAGACCCTTTTCTCATCCATTCCCTGATACTGCCAGAAGCTACCCTACCTTCTGTTCACGAATATTTTTTCCTCCAGAATCTGCCATCTGCTGATCCGAGGCTTTTATGTGAGGTGCAAAGTGCCCATACTGGTGGCCTGAGCTCAGCCTTTTGGGGTCAGGGGCATGACAGCCATGAACCAGAGCAAGCTCCAGTTTGATGGATGAGGCTGACTTCTGTTGGACTTTGCAGCACGGGTAAAAAGGAATGCACCAGGGTTTACATCAACCTTCAAGTAAACTCTTTTCTGAGTGCCCACCTCAAAAGGTCAGCTCATGTCCAGCTCATAGGATTCTGTGCTGCAATATGTTTCTCCAGAACTTTGTGTGCACTGCCTTTAAGCAAGGGGCAGAATGAAAGATCCCCAGGGGTTCAGGCTATGTAGGAGGGATGCTCTCACTGTCCCTGAGACAAATGGAGAGAGAGTGGGATGAGGGAAGGGGAAGAAACGTGCCAGCACATTGTGCTGTGCAAGATGTGCATATTCACTGTAAACAAAGAACAGCAGGGCCTGAATTTCTATTGCCTCTGTCCTGGCAATGGTGAAGCTCTTAAGGTTGGTAGAGATATCCTGACAGCCCAGGTGAGTGTTACTGCAATCACAATGCAGCCTGCAGCAAATCATATCCTCTCCAACTTGCCTTCTGTGGTCTCTAATTCACCTTTCAATTTACACTGTAAATCAAGATTAACCCCATTAAGGCAATGGGCACATATGAGCATAAAAGCTGTGTAAGTGGAAGGTGAATTGGATCCAGTGGTGTTATGAGGATGTTATCTGATTATTTACTATGCTGTTAAGTAACAAGTGCTATCCATGGCAATACCAAACAGCAATGGGGTGCTGGTGAGATGCAAAGCAATTTACTGTTATTATTTTTACACTCTACATTTTAGAAGAACAATTTAGCCTTTTTGTTTTTTTTAAGTAACCATGTTTGTGCTCTCTCTTGAACACAAAAGATCGCTGTCATCCCATTCTGTTTCTCACAGACTTTGCTTGTCTTCTAGTTCGTTTTGGGAGATAAGAGCTCTGTTCTGAGGGTGAGCAGACTTTCCCAGAACCACAAGGGCAAAACCACTTAGGCCTTGAGAGAGTGCTAAGAAGTGATGATGCCAGCTGATTGCCTGTTTCACACTGAGCACAACAGATACCTTTCCTGGCATGTTTTTATTGCGGAGCAACATTTGGATTCTGTGGTGGCCACAGCCTGATTGAAAAGATGGCAAAGATGCAAGGACACAAGAAATGGGGATTTACAGCTCAGGTTTCCCTCTTCTTCACACTTACCTGCACCTCTGTGTCCTGCTATGCTTGCAGCAGCACATGTTGATTCACTGGTGGGCAGGGGAGAGGATGTCCCAGCCAGTGGGAAGCAGAACCAGCTCATCTCCAAAGGGCTTCTGGGGCTGACCCCCACAGTGTGGCAACAGGACAGCTGTGCAGGGGTTAGCCACCATCCTCATGGGCTGCAGGGTAACAGTGCTGTCAGGGACAGAGGATCTGGCCCTGGGAATGGGGTCAGAGCCCTGCAGAGCCAAGACTCAGGATTCTCCACACGGGAGTGTAAATAAACGGCAGTGGTTAACCCGGCAGTGGTTTGTGTGCCCATTAGCACATGCTGAAAGTGCTCACAGTCACCAGCAAAGGGTTGAATCACTCACATGCTTTTAAAATGAAACTCCTTCTAAAAGCATACCCTTTCTTTGCTTTTTAACCTAGTACTTCGGAGGGAAACTGGCCCCCTGAAGAAATCAACCACATTGCTTGGGTTGGTTGGACACCCCCGCTGCTGCCCAGCTGTGTGCTAAGCTGGAGAGAGGAACTGGTTTTGGTTAAATTAACCCAGATAACCACAGTGATTAGTTTCCAGTTGCATCAGCACCCTGCATGGAAGGACTGATGCCAGCTGCCCCAGTGCCTGGAGCAGAGCTGTGCTGCTCCTTGCCCCTTAGTGCCTGCCTCTTGCAAGTGAAATGTTTTCCTCTGGATGCCATGTACTTTCACATGTCCCCAAGACTGACTCTCACAGAAAGCATAAGGTCAAATTCATGCAGTTTTCCTGTATCTTCACTGCCTTCCTGCATGTTTGTCTATAGAGAGGCTCGTTGTGTCAGTGTTTATCCTCTGAAAACAAGAGGGAAGAAGTGATGGCACAGGCCCCTGTGTTGCCACTCGTGCTCTGTCTCCTCATACTCATAGCATGAAGCTAACTGGGTCATTTGCTTTTGGTAGCAAGGTTGTTTTTCTTCCCCCTCAAGTAAAACTGGCTTTTATGTAAATAATTTTTGGACCAGCTGCACTGAACTAATTATCTGGGTCATTCAAATTTCTGCTTCTGGAAGTAATTATGGCCTTTGGGAGTATACTGTATAATACCGAATTATGATTGGAGACTGAGAGTCTTCCTTATCTGCATGAATACTATAAAGCAAAGTTAGCAAATCTTCCTTACATCCTCAGGGCCGCAGAGCACACAACTCCCATTCGGTCTAATAAGCATCCCCCTTCTCCCCTTCCTCCACACACACACACCAAGGATCTCAGGCTGGATGTAATCAGCAGGCTCTGGTCTGCCATTTGGGACAGCGCTCCAGCATCCTTCCTCCTTTTTTCTGCCTGAAGCTTTATACCCCATTACCTCTTAACTGGGGCATCAGAGAAAAACAAGGAGGAAACTTTGCAGCGAGGGCAGGGATAATGTGAAGGGATGAGTAATTGGGAAGACTGGGTTCGCTCACATCCGCTGAGGGAGGAATGAGTTTACACAAAGACACAGGTGTCCTAGATTTGGTTTGCTCTGACACTGCAAGTCTGTAAGCTGCCTTACCTGTGCACGAGGGCTGTCCTGCACTGCTGGCAGACAGGGGACTGCAGCAGGATGAGGGGGGTGAGAGGAGACAGCAGCTCAAGTCTCATCTTGAAGGGGCTCAGAGCCACGTTCTGCCCCAGAGGGGACAGAGCAGCCTGGAGCAGCCTGGCAGTGCTGCATAATGAGGAGCAGAGTGCTGCTGTACAGCCACCACTGATTTCTCTATCCCACAGCCAACTCCCACGCCGAGGAAAGCTCATTTAGCTCTGATCCTCAGGCTCTCACTAAGAACAGGGACCAAAGGGCCAAAAGCTCAGAGCTAAAATAAAGCTGTCTAACACCAGGCCAGAAGAGGACATTAGCCTAAAGATACAGTCAAAATCAATTCACAGATTGGACAGAAAGTAAGTCAATATCAACAGCTTTATATTTTTTTAAATTTTAATTATATGATTAAATATAATAATATAATTTTGATAATCCAAAATATGTAGTACATATTAATAAAAAACCAGTAGTAATAGTGCATCTTTTTATATCACTAGACATGCAGACCAAAAAAAGCAGAGACTCAGAGTACCTCAAGGATTTTGAGCTCATCTTCAGATTATACCTGCATCTCTTAGCAGCCTCTGTCTTGACACAGACACTCTAACTATCCTTTATTCTTTACTTTTTTCCAACTACTTTGCCCCTGCTAACTATATGAAATGGAAACAAACAATAAGGTAGTAAAAGGTTCCAAACTGCTGCCATCCAAGTGCTCAAACTTTTGTGTGTTGCAGCCTGCTGTAGCCTGTGTCCAGCTTCATTCTCTTGGTGGATGCATCTGCCCACTCTCCTGTGCCTCTTCTGAGCCCAGAGCCACAGGGTCCTGGGTCCACACATAAGTGCTCTCAGACATTTCTACAATAAATGCTATTAATTATAACAGCAAGCAATAGTGGTTCACAACTCAGAAAAATCACTGTAGTTAGCTGTCCCATTTACATGCCACAAACATAAAAACTGAAAAGAAATTAAAAACCTGTGCAAGATGATCAGAAATGGATGACATTTTTAAACAAAAATTTTCTTTTTCTAGCAGGCCATGATTAGATGAAAAATGTAGATTTCTCATACAGGTTGTACTTTCTGACTGAGATGAACTAAGCTGTTTGGTCTTGCAAAAGTAACCACCTTTTAAAAATCCAACATCTGACTACTGGGGAAGCAGCTTTTTAATTTTCTTATTCAAAACTCTTTTTTGTTTAGAATCTTCCCCTTAAACAGCTAAGCAAGTTTTAAAACACTTGATAATGTTTTAAACAAAAGTGAAACCACAATGCCAATCAAGTAAAAAAAACCCCATCTGATCCAAACTGAATATAGGTGTTTTTTTGACCCAGGAGAAAGTGTTGATTTATTTTTTTCCTTTTCAGCATGATTTAAACCAACTCCTCTCCTGCTTTCTCCTGATTTTTTGGGATTGGCAGTAAGCCAAATCCTCATTTGCCTAGCTGTAGAAGGCATTGTTACTCATCAGCATGGTTAGATGGGGAATAGCTGAAAAGTTAGGTGCTCCAGAGATCAGTATTAGACCTGAACTTATTTAACATTCTCACTAATGATCTGAGATCATATGCGTACTCTATATTATTTGTATTCATTGACAGCACTCAGATTCAGAGGGGCTGTGAACCCCAGTGGGGAGAATGGGAGATTGAATAAATGGACAGAAGATTAATATCCTTTCAAATGGATCCAATTAAGGATGTTCATTTAAAAAAATGCTAGCTAATAGAGCTGAAGAAAATAGCCCCAAATGCACATGTTAGCTAAAAAAAAACCCACTCAGCGATGGCGCTCAAAAAATATTGGATACTGAGTGGGCACAGACTGGAAAGGAGTCTGGAGTGCAATGTAAAGGCAAAATACATCTCACCTATTTGGGCTGAACAATTACTACACATTATTTCAAAAAGCAGACAGACTCATGGATAAATGTCCATCAAAGGCTTTCATATTCAAGGTTCCTGACACGGGCAACAGGTCAGGAGGTGTCTAGAGACTGCCAGATGCCATCAGGAAAGGGTCTTATTTTTTTATTTACCCTTTCTATGTGCTTCTTCAATTCATCTAGCGCTGGCCATTGTTAGGAACATAAGGTACCCTTCTGTTTTAGCCCAATAGGACTGCTTTTATTTCCCTGTGAACATCCCTGTTTCCTGCAAGCTGAGGGCTCCTCTTCAGTAGGGGATCAGTAAAATGATGCTCAGATGGGCAGCCCAAACCAAGACAGAAGCAGGAGCAGAGATGGTGGCGTTGCATGAAGTAATCTATGGCCAGTAGCAGAACAAACTGCAAAAGAAAGTTTTTAACTCTGGGAGCAGCAAGGGCTGGAGGAAGAAACCCTGTCATTACACATTCAGACCATTTCTGGAATCCTGTAAAAGTGGAAGTGATATTTTTTTTTTGACTGCTTTACTGGAAATGCAACTTCTATAGCAAGTAACCGGCAAATGGGTTTAGTAGGTCTTCTCCATATTTAACCTCTCCTGTAGTTGTCTTCTACCTTTGATCTTGCTCAAAATCAATGAGCTCACCTAATCAATGAAGAACAGTGCATATAGATTGAAGGCAGCCCTATGTGATTCTTTGAAGCTCCCAAATGTCAACCGAAACATCGTAAAAACTTTTCCAAGAGTATTTATTGGCTCATCATTTATAATGAGACTGGTACAGAGAGTCAAAGACACAGATCCTAATGTCTGCAAACAGATGTGTTTGGAGCACTTACGTAAGTCCTGAGGTAGGGCGTGAGTCAATATTTCTTATGGATACATAATTGATAGCTGAGAACAAGGATCAATTTTCCAGTGAGCATGGGAGGAGTTTCAATTTTTCAGTGAGCGTGAGGAAAAGCTCACCTTTTCATAGTTTTCATGTCTCCAGGATCACTTCAGCTTTCAACAATAATCTGATGAGGGCTTTTTCCTCACTTTTATTTTTTAATTCTCAGTTACTTCCAAATATCCTCTTCTTTCCTTCTCTGTCATTTACACCAAACCAAAACCTCTTCATCTCAAATTAGTTGCCTCAATTTTCCCCCTGAGCTGTGACCACTGAGTAGCCTTGTGTGCCTCTGGTGGTCACCCCTCCATCTCCTTCCCAGGAGCTAATGGCAATGCCACCCTGAGCCCTGCCTGGCAGGAAATTCCATAAGAGATGTCCCTAAACCAGCACCAATGTCCCCACTCAGTGGCAGGACATATCTCCTCTGGGTGACAGGCTGCATGTTGTGTCGTGGCAGCAGGCACTGATCTGCAGGGCACAGACACTGCTCCCTCCCAGTGGGACTAGGGTTTGCTGGGACAGCCTGGGACAGGTAAACAAAAACAAAGAAGAAAATTATCCACTGAAGAGATGAGAACAAGGTCTTATCTCGAATCATCACGCTGTTTTGCACTTGCCCATTTTGTGTGGAGATGTGATTTTCCTTTATGGCTGGGTCTAACCAATGCCAGCCCTGCTGGGATGCCCTTATGATGCCAAGCCCCCTTACAGGTTAGTAGGCTTCAAGCCAGTGTAACTACAAATATGGTACAATGTGCCTCATGTGTAGGGCACAAGGAAGGGCCGGAGAGGGCACATCACTTAAAGCAGTTTGATGTAAACAGAGAGGGTTCTTGCAGCCTACAACATGCACCACTGGTGAGACTGGGCAGCAAGAACCTGATTTATACACCACTGGCTTTTCCCACCAACCTGTCCTCCTGCATTTGGCCCTTTCCATAAATCTAAGAGTGAGCCATGCCCCAGAAAATGTAAGCAGCCCTATCTGAATAAAAAACCTGTACTACAGCCAAATTCAGCAGAAGGAAGAGTGCATAAGGGTCTGGACTGGCATGCAGTGATGAGACTGCAACCCTGCCCCTTGTGCCTGCCCTTCTGCCAGTGTCACTGCCCTGACACAGTTAACATCAGTCCCACTGCTGCTCTCACTCTCTCAGCTCCACAAACTGCCCTCCTCAGGAGTTTGCTCTCACATGCTGGGGCTGAACCTGGGTGGCTGCAATCCAGGCACAGGAGCTGATGTGCAGATGCTGTTGTGGGGCTGGCATCTCCTCGCAGAGGGTTGGGGACAGCCAAGGGCTGAGACATCCCATACCCCTGCATCAGGATCTGCTAAAGCCTGTGCACCAGAGGCCTGAAGCGCTTTTCTTCAGGGAAATCCTTCTGTCTTTTTCCACTGCAGACTCTGCACTGCACTGCACATGCAGAAGTTACCCTCCTAACAGTGGGAAGTGTGACAAAGATCGGCAAGGACAGAAAGGAGAGTTTTGCTTCCCCATGTGCTGCATCCACCACTCCGGCTTCTGTTCTGCAATAAACACTGGGGACAGTTTCCAAATTGCAGGAGATCCCAAGACTGCTTGGAGCTAGCAGTAGGTCTTTATCATCACTAATGTTTCATAAATCTTAAGCCTAAAATAAATGGTGTGACAGTCCTGAATGTCAGGAATCAGAAGCTGTAGCAGTTTTGTTCACAGATACCGTGTATGTGCATTTTGGAACGTAGTTGGCAAAACCCCTCTATTATTTGTTCTGGCTGCACATTGTTTATACTTTTCTTCCTGTTTTTGAAAACAGAAATTATTGTCTCAGTGGCTAGATAAAATATTTCTCTTGCAAAAGAAAGCACTGGTTGAAGAGAAGCACTTTAATAATTTTGTTTTATTTCTTTCTTTCAGCAAAGAAGAGTAAGAGAGATTTCTGGGACCTTTTACATTAATATTTAATGAACTACCTGAGAAAAGGTTTCAGCAACAAATAGCTGAAAATGGGAGATAATGTGGTGTGATGCACTAAATGCACTCTGGGAGTGAGCTAGTTCATACTGTCTCTTCCACCCAACCATTACAAACCAGGTAGGGCCAGCTCCTAATAGCCTGAGTCTCTTCAGCCAGTATGAGGCATTATTGAAGCCACCCACAAAACAAAACAATTGTCTCAGTCATTGGCCCTCCAGAACTGGAGTAAATTTGGTGACAAGGCTAAATCCTTATGGAGTGAACTGCAATTAGTCATGGGAATGAGCACACCAAGGCTGGTGAGACTCCCAGCATGAGTGAGGGCTGACCACAGAAGCAGGTGCTGCAGATCCAGGGGGAATGTGCCTTCCTGGGATCCCCATAGGTACCCCTTTGCTCCAGAATGCTTGGCAGAGCTATTGGGGCAAACTGAAAGCCAGTTCTCTGGATCCATTGTTAAATCAAAAATACAGCAGGGTTAAAAGATAATGAGGCTATACAGAGTGAAAATGCAGAGGACTGTGTTGATCAATCTATATTTGTTTCTGTTGTAAGACCCCGTTGCATCCTGTGAGGGAAGACAGGGGCAGATGAAAATTCTCCAGCTTCGAAAGCTGCCAAGGAAGCAGCTGAGGGACGTCTCCTATCAACTTTATTTTCTTATTTTCTGAAATATTCCACACTTCTACTATGACCTCAGCTTATGCATCTAACTAAGGACTTACCCAGGTTACATTCCTTACATGCCCAAACTTTTCCTAAGGACACAGCTGTCCATTGCATTGACACTGACAGTGGGCAGTATGGCTGCTATTGTCACCTATCACAATATTGTGACATATCATCCATCATGATATACCTACCACTTTCTCAGGGAAGCTGAGACACCCAGAATTCCATATTCTCACTGAGATCCACACACAGCAGCTGGCATCAGAATGGCAGCTGAATGCCACCAGTATTGACAACATTTTGTTGCTGCTGCTGTTAATTAGAAGCCTGAAGCATTTCAAGGCAATCTGAGAGCAAACAGTGTAGGTTTGCACCAAGTCACAAGTGTAACTCATCAGTGTAACAAGCCAAGAGACACGCATTTGTAGAGCACAATTTTCCTGCACATAATCCTTGTCTGGTTTCCTGATGTCAGAGGGGCAGGGCAGGACATTGTCATCTGTAGCTCGTGCCCAGATGGTGAGGCAGGGCATGGCAGCTCACCCACAGCAGCCATTAACAGAGGCTCTTTCCCCTGCTGTGCCAGGGAATCTGCTCTGGCCATAAGTTCAGCCAAGCTCGAGCAGCGTCCTCGGCGGGTGTGAACTCTTGCCACTTCAACGAAGCCAAAGGATGAGGTGGTTTTGCATGAGATGAGAATCCACCTCCCTCCACATTCCAATTTATTACAACGATTTTGGATAAAAACAAAGGGAAATTCCCATAGTCAGAGGGGAAATGTTTTCTTCTCTATCTTTTCCACTGCCAGTGGGCACTAGCAGCTCTCTGGCCAGACAGCAAGGCAGTGATTTAAACAAAAAATAACTGTAATAACGATGTGCTTTTTCAGTGTGCACACTCTGTTCTTCAGTGCTGACAGAAGAACTGTAGATTGTATATTGGCAGAAGCAAGGACCACCTGCACTGATTTTTGCCAGTAATTTCCTGGTGCTCCCCGCAGAGGAGCTCTGGGGAGGTGGCTCAACTTGCAGAGGAACTGTACACCAGAAGTCTTCTCCCACCCTTTTCACCAGCTGCTCCAGCTGCACAGAAATGTTGGGTGAGGAGCACCCACAGTCCCTAAAAAGATTGATGCATCTCTGTAGACCAAGAGAGAGGAAAAAATTGACATCTTTCCCCTCCTGAGAGGCCAGAGGTGGAAGGCAGCAGTCACTGTAGATATCAGGTGAATTATGAGAATTATGATTTCAAAGGAAGTTCATGGGAAGGTCACAGAGCAAATTCAGAGGTTATTTCCACCACAGAGTGAGATGAAGAGGAGCCAGCATTTCTTTACTCAGCTTTTGCCTTCTTGACAAATGCAGGAACTATTTTGTCTTTCTTTTTTGTTTTTTGTTTTTTTGGGTTTTTTTGGGGTTTTTTTTTGTTGGTTTTTTTTTTGTTTTGTTTTTTTTTTTTTGTTTTGTTTTTTTTTTTTTTTTTTTTGTTTTTTGTTGTTGTTGTTGTTGCTTGGTTGGTTGGTTTTTTTGGTTTGGTTTTTTTTCTTTTTTTTTTTTTTCCTGGTTATTGTTACAGTCAATCCCTGAGACCAAAACTTTGGAAAAAACCCACTCTGTCTCTTGGGAAATTTCCATGACAATCATTCCTTCAGCCTCCCTGTGCTGTTGGCTGTGGTCTGAGGTGACATCCACCCTGGTGACAGTGGAGGGGCCCTCCCCTTCTCCATGTCAGTTCTGATTGCAAAGCCACATCAAGCAAACCAGAAGACCATATTTTCCATGAAAATATTCCCACTGGCTTCAAAGGACTTAGGGTCCAGCCTCACACAGTGGTCAAAACCTAAAGATACCAGAGCAACCAAAGCAACTCCTGCACACAGCTGCAGCTGCAGGCACACATAAAGGACAGTAGAGACACATGACTAATGCATTTCAACTTGGACTGCACCCCAAAATACTCACCCTCGTGGGTGCAGGTGTTGTACCTCCAGATGCACGTATGCATAGAAATATACACACATGTATGTATGTCTTGGTGCATTGGAAACAGTCTATTATGCAAATAATGAGATTTATGTTACCAAAATGCAGGTCTAAGGCAGCTGCTGTGCCTTGTGAAGGATCTTCATAATAACATTTTCACAGTGGCATTGCTCAGAGAAGCTGGTGGAATGACAAGCTGGTGCAGAGACAGTGAGGAATGTCACAGCAGGTTGGTGATTCAAAGGCAGCCCCTGCCCCTGTGCCAGCAGCACAGGAGGCCATGGAGCCACACCACTGCCTGCCAGCTGCTGGTGGAGACTCTGCAAAGGGGCTGCTTTGGGGCTCTTACCTCTGGATTTGGCTTTAACTCAGTTTAGAGGATATATTCCATGCAGGAAAGCTCCTTACTCTGTGACAGCAAAGGGCATTGCATCCTAAAACTGCTGCAAGCCCCTCTGCAAAAAGCAAAAAGTACACATTCATCAGCTACACACACATCTGTGATTTTGAAAGGTTTAAAAGGGAAGAATTATAGTGAACTGAACTGGGAGATATGCTCATTCTGGGTGTATTGTGGCAGTAGCTCCATAACAGGTTTTATACTGAGAAATCTGGCTTAGCGTCCTGAAGCTCCAAAATGAAATAGATTTCTTTTTTAAATCTACCAATCTGTTTATTTTCAGGATAGAAACTTCTCTTTGAGTTTTCAGGGAACTATCAGAGGGCAACTTTGGTCACTGGGAAGCAGAAAAAGAAACAAATGTTTAATACCAGCCACGCTTTCTCACTCTGATGCAAAACCATGCACTTGGCTGGGATATAGCCATGCTCCAGGAAGCTTTATGCAGAGTTGTTCTGCTTGGGGGGAAAATATGAGGTTGGGGTTTAAGTCTGCATCCATAGGGAATGAGATATGATCATTGCATTATTGTATATTCTGGAATTTATGAAGAGAGGAAAAAAGAAGACAGTAAACATGATGTGCAAAGAATAGGGCATGTTTAATGTTTTAATGGATATTATTTTTTCAGTGTGGTGTGCAGTTCCTAGTGTGTAAGTGCTACCAGATATTGCCAATATTGTTGCAAAGCAGTTTCTCTTTCCCTGTTTTGTTGTCAAAGGTAACTGTTTCATCCATTTCTTTCACATCATTTGAAGTTGAAATCTTCCATTCTGTGTCTACCAAGTTTGGGTGCTTTTGTTTGTTTTTAAGTATGGGTAAAATTACTTCAGCTTTCACATTTGACATAGGATGACTTAACAGAGCATTGTTCTTACTGACTGGCAACAGCTCCTCATAACAATGACTTGTGTCTCAGGAAATAGGGAGTGCAGATATCTCCACTAATATGTTTAAACTGCAGTACAGAAAATTGGTTCTCTTCAAATACATCAACAGATGGGGGTCTCAAAGAAATAGCTTGGGGAAGAGGGACTTTCAGTTTGATTTTGGACCAGATTATTTTCCTAGTCAGTTTTCCTAGGAGAGGTGGCAAATATCAACCCAGCCGTGCAGTTCAGACCAGAAGTCAGGATACAACTCCTCGCAGCTGGTACAACTTGCTGTGTGAACCTGGCAAAGTCAATTAACCTCCCCACTAATTTTTTGTCTGTAAAAATGCAGATGCCTTTAAAAATGAGTGACTGAGCCAAAGTCCAGGCACATTCATGGAAAGAAAACTGTTGGCTTAAAGATCAGGCTTGTAAGTCTCACGGGTGTGGTGAGACATGATTCAATAGCATTTGTAAATATCTCTGAGGTTCTCAAATGTAGGATGATCTGAGCAGGTAAAGAATTCCAGTGACAACTTCTAATGAATGCATACCTATTAATTCTACCCCCTCCCCTCCCTTTTTCATGTCAAAGTAGCAATAAGAATGAGATTTAAAGTATTTATTGAGTGGTTGAGAAAGCCAACCTTTGACTCTGTGCCTTAGAGCAGTGCCTGGGGCAGGCAGTAATTGTGCAGAAAGGCACTGATAGCATGTCTTCTTATTGCTTAAGAAAAGTGCTTTTCCAATTTGCTTTGTTCACTGTGTTGCTGTACCAGACTCAAGATTCACAGCTATAAATACAGTGAGCTATATATAAATACATATACATACACAGAGACTGTGACTCAGTCACATTACCAGCACATTACAGCCCAAGACAGTACAATTGAAAAAGTAAGGAAAAAATGAGATTTCATAATTTTTAATAAATAGAGCCTGGTCCCAAAATCACTTTTGCAGGGCTTGTTAGTATGAGTATTCAAACCTACTGAGAATAGAGCGGCTCATAAGCACAGAAATTTGCACCAGACCTGTGAATTGAATTGTATATTCAGCAGAGTTTGGAGTTGCATATCATATTGATTTTTCAAGATAAGAACAGGAACTGAGATTGTAGAAATTGTATTCATATTTTCAGACCTGAAAAGTTTTGTTATTTATTGATTGACAGGAATTTCCCAGTGTGCAGTGATTGCATTTGTACTGCAGACCCACTCAACCTGTCTACAGTCTTTCAACTCAGAAATGACAAATTTGGTGGGGTTTTCCACACCTTGAAGAATTCCAGACAATTTGGAAATCCTCACTGAATTGACCAAAGAAACATGGATCTCTGTCTCATTCATCATGCTGTGGGGTGGGCTAATGAATGCATTTCAAGTTCTTTTGAATCTGCAGATGGGGTCATATGTAATTCTTCCTTTTCTTGACTTGCTTTAGGTTAATTTCTATAGTTAGGGACTCAGTGTACACATTTTGTGATCATACATTTATATACACCATCATCTCCCAGTATATAATTAAACCCCACAGTATATAATTAAATGTTTTTTAGTCCTGTGTCTGACAATAAATGTGAGAATAGCAACAGGAGACAGACTTTAAGAGCTATAAATACATTCAAGATAAACCAATTTAATAATAGAAATGAATTTCTGAAGCCATACTCCAAATATTACAGTTCAAGTGTCCCACAAAACAGACTGAGCCACATACACCATTTGACAAAGTTTCTGAAATGCAAGCAGATTTTTACAACTTTTCATTACAGTATTCCAAACATTACTGTGATCTTAATTTCAGAATAAGCAAATGGAGTTGCTGGTCTTGCCCCTCCAAAGGCTATTTAGGAGTAGCAGAGTTTCCTATATAAAAAACAACAGGGGTAAAGTCAATCAATCACACTTATCTGCTACCCACTTTGAGAGCCCTCAGATATGTGTTGTCAACTGAAGTTACAAATAGATGTTTCTGAGGAAAAAAATCTGGCTTTCAAGTGCAGCAAAGAGGCACAAATTCTGTTCTCAGTGAATAAGGAAGGGTTCCATTGACTATACATAACATCAATACATAAAGGTCAATATATTTTTTCCTAGTTTTCCTTAGTGCAGTGCATTGCAAAATTTGGCTTCACTTCTCTGTATTCCAAGTTACGTTGGAATATTTCAGCAACCACAAAAAAACTAGGTCTTTATTGCTTGTAGAGATCTATTTGCAGTACACCTCTGAAAGAGCAAGACAGCTAGGTGGCAAATACCAGCTCTCCTTTCTGAGGTGAGGTGGACGCAAAACATGCAGTGTAGTGAAGATCCACCCAGCAAAGAATCATTTTGCCAAAGAGCAAGGAAAATAAGTAAATCCCTAAAATTTGGTGACCACTGTCTTGGAGATGTCAAAATTTAATATATTTGGTCTTTTTTCAAGTATGTTTGGTGACCACATGAAGGCTTCTGACTGGCCTTTCCAGCAGCATGGCCATGGAACCATAGTGAGCCTACGTTGAATATATAGGGTATAGTGCATGGTGATCATCACAGCATTGCTGTACCTTCTCTGACTGATCATGTTATTACACTGGCTACCAAGCCATAAGTTCAGAGTCTGTCAGGGCCAAATTGTAGCATTCAGGCTGTGCTGACTGCCTGGAATGACTTGCCTTTTCTGAATATCTCAGAGAGCTTCAGGCTGAGTACAGCCAAGCCTTCATTTCCCAACCCTTTGCTCCCCATGAGAAGTACAATCTAAGAATTTGGCATGACAGACCACTGCCTATTCCTAATTTATGAGCAGATTTATGAACCATAGGCAAAAGATGCTCTAATGGGAGAAAGTCATCATTCAACAGTGTCTTATCAATGAGAACAAAAAATCAGACCTTCACTGGTTTTGAACTGAGACTCTAGAACCAGCTACAGCACTCAGGAATTCAATAATATATCAATATTTTAAGTCTGGGTGATACTGAGATAGGTGATACTCTCTGGTTTGATAGATATATTAGAGGAGGTGAATCTTTTCCTATTTCTTCCCACTTTTCTCTGTCTTGACAAATGCATGGCGAGAGAGAATCCATGTTGCTTAGCAACTCCTTAGGATGCAGAAAGAAATCAGTCAATACAATTCTGAATTAAAGCTGCAGTGACCCACAGAAAATTTTTCTAGAGAAAAACAAGCATAGCTAAATATCCTCCATCTTTATCCTGAAGTCACATTAGCTCATGAGTCAAACTCTTTAGAACCAAGAATGATGGAGAAAGATATGTCTTTCTGAGGTGTGAGAAGGGGACTTACTTATTGCTGGAGTCTGAAGAGAAGGAACTAATTTTGAATTCTAGCAATGCTGTTTTTTTAGTTAAGGCTAAGAGTGGATTTTTCCATTTTGACACAAATCATTCGTGAGCCAGTCATGATTTCTGTCATGGGAGACTCTGGATTAATTCCCCCACTTGTTTGAATTGTCATTGATTACATTGGTACTGCATCAATCACCTGATGTGGCACCAAAACAAAGAAAATCAAGATCATTTCTGCACATAAGGATACACATCAAGCTGTCAGCAGAGCACTTGCCCCAAGCCTTCAACAGCTGAGCTAAAATATGGTCCTCTTAGCCCACGAGTGAGCACACAACTCACAGAGTCCTGTTTCTGGTACTGGATGGTTGGCTGAGCATTTTCACAATGTGTTTATTCACCAAACACAACCAGCAATCCTGCATAAATCAACAGGATGATCAGGATTTGTGAGCATTCCCATCAATGCTAACAGGTTTCTAAGTATTCAAAACCAGTAATAAATGTGACTTCCTAGAAATCCAAGAGAGATAAATTTAGCTCCTTTACTCACAATACTATTTATATACTCATTTATTTGTTTTTATTATTTGACCAGAACTCATCTGAATTTTCAGTAATGCAGGATTTGGTTGAACTGGCCAAATAACAGAGGAAAGTAAATACATGAGGAAACAGTTGCTGTTTTCATACAACAAATTGCAAAGCAGGGGCTGACTTAGCAGCCACTCTTTGGAAATTGCAACATGCAAGAAAAAGTTAGAGAAACCAATCTCATCAACACTTTTCAGACCAGCTATTGCTTTCTGTTCACCAAAAGAATCAGACAGGAGAGAGCTTTCTCTCTCCGTTTTCTATTTGGGACAGTATTAGGATTAGTAAGATCACTGCTACTACAGTAACGCTTGTGTCTCTAGTTGCATTACAATATATTAATATCTCTTCTACTTTCCTGTGCATTTCTGAGGCACTGTTAAGGTTGCTTTAAGCAGCCTCATTGAGTTCAAGGAATGCTGAGGCTTGATCAGCAGTGGTTATCACAGTGAGGGGCACCCAACACACCAATTATATTGGGTGTCCCATGGCCATATTCATATATTTCATATTTCATATATTACATTTGTCCTCTTTACTCACACTGCTCTTTCCTGTGACACTTTTACTTGTGTTAGCTGTGAAGATCACACTTTGCTATATATGACAATCAGGCACAGGCTATACACTGTGTTAAACAGATTTATACTGTATTATAGTACATCTGTCATGTTTATATTATGTGTAGAATTATGACATATAGAGAGGTTACTTCTGCTCTATGTGCAAGCTATTCAGCTATAGTTATCCAGCCGTGGATAATATAGAAATATGTTATGATATTAATAGAAATACTGAGTGATCTGACTTAAGAGAAATACTTTCTCCCTGGTATCTATCAATATTAAAACAGTTCTGTAAGAGAAGTGAGATATTTCAGTCTGTTTCCATATTTACATATGTTTCCAGGCATGTAAATATAAGAAGCTCCCTTTCCCATTGGTTCTTGAGTCAGATACACGAGGGAGACAGTCCCTTGCAATATCACAGTTTCCCTGATCTGAAGGAGGATAGATGCCTTTGGTGAGTCACTTCATGGTGTTGGGGGCTTTGGAGATGATTCTCACTGCACAGAAACTGGCAGGGGACCCAGGGCTAAAGAAACACATCAGGGAGTTGCCTCTAGTGCACTGAAAATGCGTGGTGTAATCATGCCCTGGAAAGCATAAGAGCCACCCTGTAATCCAGCCTTCTCTTTGCGTGGAGAAAACAGACCCAAGCTCTCCAGGGATGTTGACTCACCTGCTTCCCTGGACAGCCTGTTCCAGTGCCTGGCAATCCAGGAAGTTACAGCCTCATTCCCATGGGATCCGCATGCCAACCACACACACACATGTACACACTCTTCTCCCCAGCAGGGCCAGGGTGCTCATGCAGCTTTTTGTTCCCAGCCAAGTAGGTGTTCTGCCACCCTTCTCAGGACAGGCTGGTGTGGGCACCCTGCTCACTCTGGGATTTTCCAAGGCATGCATGGGGAGGAGTTTCTCTTCTTAAAACTACTTCACATCACCTTCAAGCCTGCATGGAGTTAAGCTGTGGGACCACTGGCAGCTGGGGGGACATCGTGCTAGAATCTCTGCCTGCGCTTCCTCAACCTTCCCTTTCACAATTAGGGCAGGAGGCATCAGGAAAGAGAGATCAGAGGCTGCAAATCAGCCAGTGAGTTAGGATGGTTTTCCTTTCTTGGTGCTGAAACAAATGATGCTTAGTGTTCTTGTTAATTTGAAGGGGCCACATCTGGAAGTGTTTTACACAGCCTGAGCCTCTGTGGTGATTTGCCTGAGTAAGCACCTCAAGATTTAGCCAATAGAGAATGTGCCCTGCACAGCTCATTAAGAACCTAATCAGTCCCCTCTGGGTCAAATTCAAGTGGCTATTATAATCAATGTATTTATTTGCAGCAAAAAGTGCTAAAGAGGCTGTAAGATATATAGGAAAAATGTTCTGGGAAAATAGCGTTGTGGTAACAGTGCGAGGAAGAGCCTGAGCTGGTTTGGATGCATCCTAATCCCCTGCTGCTGTTAGGTGTTGGGATTTCTGCACCAGGGAAGAGGGAACGCAAAGGGTGTCATCTAGAGGAATGATGAAAATATCTCACAGCCAAGTGACAAGAAGCCCGTGGCACATCAAATAGCAGAGAAGGACTATGCAGATAACAGCTGGCTGACAGGGGAACCGTTTTCTCTGATTGGAGACTGTCTCCAAGGAACATGGACTGACTCTTTGCTTACTGACCTTGAAAATGGAAATAATTTCAGAGGCAGCTTTCTCCCATTTGCAGAAGTCTAAGCACGTTTGTTTCTATCAAGTGAATTTGAATGCATGTTCCTGTGACATCACAGGGAAAGGATCATTCCACATTTATCAGCATGTCTGTTTTGGTAAAAATGACAGAGCTGCTTAAAAAATTGTTTTTAATGTGTGACTCTCCCTTGTGTAAAATATGCTGAAAGGGGCTGAGGATGGAGCTAAGATTGAGAGAAACCAGGGGAGGGAGCATCCTCTGGGCTAAGGTCGTCTCACACCCAATGGCTGAGGATGTGCTGGGAGCTGGGAGGGAGGGATGCATTTCAGAAGAAAAAGATTCAATTGCAGGAGAATACGAGGACATCCTTGCTTGGCACTCTGCCTGCTCATGTAAACAGACATGTTTCAAACACAAGTAACTGTCTCCCTACATGGCCATCTTCAGCCTCCCTTCCCCCTTACTAACAAATCTTATGGAAGAAAACTCTTCCCGGAACGAATCACTGGTTTCCTGAACAGTGAACTTTTCTGTTGCAAAGTCAACAAAGTCCTGCAGGAATTCTTGGAAAATCTCCAGAGATGTGCAGAAAGAAGCCAGTAATTTGTTGTCTATCATGGCATGCTTTCAGACACCCAGAGAGGCTACTGGGAGCTGAGGACACTCTGCATGTCAGCAAGTCAGAGCTCCACTGCAGATTCTCTCAACATCATAGAGCTGGGTCATTTTAATTTACTGGCTTATTCTTTATGCTCTCATTTTAGTGCTAGATATCACTGCTAAAGAAGGCAAGGTGATTGAAACATCCAGTTTGGTTTATTAAACTGAACTGCTCTCCTCCACTGATGGAGAGGTCACCTTGCAGGTACTGTAGGGCAAGAATGGGCACATACTGCTGACTAGCTGCTGGCTTGGCAGGTTTACACTTTCATTTCCCCCATGGTAATTTTCCTGGTTGCTATATCAAGCAGGATTTGCAGATCCACCAGCAAGGTCCTGATGCTGGACCAGCTGCAATGCAGAGGCTGAAATAGCTTTAGCCAACTTTGTTCTGAAGTTTTAGGGAAGCTGAGCATGGGGCACAAACTCGGTGTGGAGGACTGGCTCCATTTCTTGATGAATGTGTCCACTGCAGTTGCTAGTCATGAAAAGCCTCTAAACCTGGCTTCTGTTACCATCAGGAAAGTAGATTTAGTGGTACAGGTTAACTAGATTTTACTTCCACTTGGCCAGTTTCTTTTGCAAGGAGAAATGAAGCTGACCATGCCTATTGACTTGCTTCTCTTCTGCTCCTATCCCACAGGCCACATTTAGTATTTCCTAGTTTTTCCCAGTATTTCCAGATCTAAATCCCCCTATTTTTTTTGCGTCGTTACCTGCTCCATTTTTGCTGCACAGCATTGAAACCAGCATGATACCCTCAATCTGGGGTATCCAGATCCCAGTCTCTCCTCTAGAGAGGTTTACTTTTGCTATAAGTCACCTGAGAGTGAAAGGTACCATGGGCTGGGGACAAACTCCAGCACCAGGGAAATGAGAGAATCAGTGCTTTGGGAAAGCTGCTGCAAGCAGGAAGCACCTACAAATCAGGTTCCCTTCTGATGCTGCCAGGGCAGCTGAGAGAGGGAAAGAACGTGCAGCTTAGCTACAGCAGCCATATCTGTGCACCAGGATTGCTGGAGAAGGAAAGGCTCAGCCAGTGCTGGGAGGTGATGGATTGACTGCTTCCCATGCTAGCAGCAGAGAGTGGCCTCCCTGAGGCCAGCCCTGCCTGCTCCACACAGCACTGGGGTCTCCTCCCCACCCTGCCCTGGCAGGCTGCCTGCAGACAGGCTGGGGGGAGCAGTGGGGAGAGGAACACGGCACTGTGGGGAAGGAGGTGTATAAATAGTGCCTGTTTGGAAGGCCAGGTGTGTCCGTCCAGCTTGAGCCAAGCATAACAGGAGGCAGCAAGGAGTGCGTCTTCCTCTCCAGACCTGGTTCCTGAAATTCATTTCCTCTTATGTGCTTCTGTTACTATGGGTGGGTGGATAGGGAGGAAGGAAGGAAGGAAAGAAAGCAAAAATCTTTGGTTTATTCTTGGATCTCAGACCCCTGAGTCTTTATTTATTTACTTTGTACCTGCTCACTTGTGCATTTCTTGTCCTGTGCATGTGTTCTGGCTGAGCCACTCTCAGCCCTTGTTTCTGCTGGATGGGGAGTTTTGTCCCACTCTCTACCACTCCACTTCCCCACTCTATCCCTGCTGCTAGGTGCATGAGCTCCTCTGTCACCCCCATCACAGGACTTTTCACCAAACTGAATCAGCTCACCTTGGCAGAAGCATTCCTGCTCTGTGTTGACCAAATTGGTGCAGATCTATTTCAGCTATTTCAGCCAAAGCAGAGAGAAAGAGAGAGAGAGAGAGAGAGAGAGAGAGAAAGAGAGAGAGAGAGAGAGTAGATGATCTCAGCAAAAAGTGAGGGGAACCATTGGAGGACAGAGAGTTTTCCTGTTTGATTTTGCTGTATTGGTTCCCACTCTTGTGCATAACTTAACCAGCTGATATCTTGGCACATTGTTGTTTTTCAGGCTCTCAGGAGGTACATCAATTTCAAGCACCACCCCTTCAGCCTGGAACAAAGCTTCAGCTCCCATGTACTTCAAGCTTTCTACTGCAAAGCTGGCCTCAGATTGAACTCTCTGAAGGAGTATATTTGGCCAGTGATGGGGTCATGTTTATGGTCATTCCTTCTGCCAACTCTTTTAAGAGCATGGGAGGCTGTTATGATGAGCTCCTTGGAAAACAAGGATGTGGCAACAGAAGGTTTCCCTTGTTACCCTGGAGGCACACCCAGATATGGCAGGTGCTCTCTCTAGCTGTCTGATCCTTCACATAAAGCCAGTGCTTGTTTCTTCTCACTCCTGGGAAAACACTGATGGCATCAGGGACCCTGGCAGCTAAACAGTCTGGTAGGAAACATTGCTTTGCTTACAATGCTCAGGCAGCCAGTTCCTGGCAAGCCTGGAGCAGGTGAACCATCCTGCTCCTGCCATTGCTCACCCATGGATATGGGACACATGCAGCTGTGAGCACTAGGGACAGGAGAAGTGGGATTGGAGGGATGTTGTTGCCAACAGGGCAGAGAGGCCAAGTCTTTGTCCTTGTAGTGGTGGGTTTGCTGACCAGTGTGTGCATCCCACACACAAGCACCTTTGTGGCCACAGCCCTGGTGCCTGGCTCCCCTTAGGGTGACCCCACACCACCTCACTGTGTGGGTGAGCACAAGCCCACTGTGGCTGGGCATCGTCTCCTCCACACCATGCTCCTCTTGCCTCTGGGCATGGAGCTTGCTCACACTGCTCAAAATCCTGCCTTCCCTCCAGTCAAAGGCACTTTTACAGCCTTGCTGCCACTCGATTTGTTCTCCTTTCTCTCTTCTCTCTTTCCTCCAACTTTCTGAAAAAGGAACATTATTTGAAAAGCAGGAGGTGCAGAAGGAGGCCGTGCGGCCCCACCTGCGCCGTGTCAGGCAAAATAAAAACTCCTGAGGAGGTGCTTCCGAGAGACTCTGAAAGAAACTGGAGCACACATGTTCCTCTTCTCTCCCTGTTTTTGTCACGTCTCTGTAATACAGTGGCCGTTTTCCTGTCTGCTCGGCAGGTCTGACAGCGTGTTGTCAGGACAGGGCTGTGTCCTAAATAGAAACTCCGCAGGTTCAGAAAGTTCCCTTCCTCTAATTGGAACCGACTTGCGGAGGTGAAGAAAAGCTGCAAAATTGTTTTAAGCTATGAGCAATTATAACAGCCCTTACAGTGCCAGTGACACTAAGAGGATTTGTACTGGATTATACCTAACGTTAACATGATCTAATGCCACATGAATATCACAGCCTGCAGCAGCTCCAGCTCTCAGAGTTGGGTTCCTTGTTCTTCAAAGTCTGCCGGGGTTTGTAGAAGGAGGGGAACAAAGCCATGCTGGCAGAATTTTGGTGCAATGTCATATGTCATTTAAACATCACAAATAGGCAGTGATAAAGTAAAAGTGGAAGGCAAAAATTTTTTTTTTTTAAAGTTGAGAGAAATGTAGAGTTGCCTATAATGTAATATAAGCTTAACCAGCCTCCTGCTATTTGGCATTTGCTGTGCTTGGAGAGGGACCACAGGTCTTGCAATAAGGTGACATGAGGGTGCCACAGTGGCCTCTGGGTCTGGGCCCCTGGGGTGACAAAACTGTGAATCCTTCTCCTATCTCCAGGCAGCATTGTATTGTCTGAGGTAGCTTTAAAAAGTGTTTCAAAAGAATTCTTCCTTTTATAATGGTATGGAGAGACTTCCACTGGTGCTGGCAGATGAAAAGGGAAACTAATTGGGGTATGCCCTCATATGCAGAGATTTCAGTGAGATGAAGTTGTGGTGGAGCAGCCTGGTAGGGCTGTATGCAGCTGGTCTGTAGAGAAGGCTGGGAGGAAGGGACAGCATGGGAGCTGAGCCTGGGACCTGCTCTGCTACTGACTTTTTATTGGGCTTGCAGGGAGTTGTTTAATCTCACTGCAGATCAGTTACTCAACCAGCAGAATTAAAGCAATAGCATTTTGCTCAGTGGGAAGGGATGAAAAGAAACCTACACCAGTGTGAGGCACTCAAGCCCTAGAGCAACTGGGGAGGACAAAGATGGAAGCCAGGTGGAAGCAAAGGAAGTTCTTGAGTGAGGAGAGACACATGCTGACCTTGAAGATTTTCTTTCTCATCTTGGATTTTGCTAGAGAAATCAGCAGAGCCAACAATAGTTCTCAACTTAAACTTCAGGTATGGCTGAAGGTCACAGAGTACAGACTGTTCTTGGGAACTACCCAAGATTTGCCTTGGAGGAGCAAGGGAGCACCTGATCAAATGGCTGCAAAACTTTTCCTTAATGCATGGTAGAGGGAATTAATGGGGGTGAAAACAGCTTTATATCCAAAATGGGATGCCTCTCCCTGCTGGTGCTAGTGAGCTCTGCAGTGCTGAGCTCTGCTGCAGAGGTGAGGAATGAAGCCAGGAATTACACTGCTGTGTATACTGCCTTTGAATCTGGCCCTGACAGTAGGCTAGGGCAGCCACGCTCCCTACTAGCGACACAACTTGACTGATGAATGGAAGAATTTCATATCAGGCCCTTAGGAGACTTTATACCACTAATATATTATATTTATTTTGTGGAGACAAGTCAAATAGAAGTATACCTATGCAACTTTGAACTGTAATCCATCCCACTGAAATCCTCCCAGGGAGCGGTTTTTGTGATAGATGAGTAATGTGATCACTGACTCTCACAATTAATGGACAAATATCATGTATATAGGTTAAGAAAAGTTTATAGACTTATGTTGTACCCCCTCGCGTGGTTATCAAGGGACAAGGGGAGTTGGGACATCTGGGAGGGCTGGCTTGTCACTACAGCAACACCTGACCTCCAATGAGGATTTGAGGAAGAGATCTCCACCACTGGACAGCGAAGAAGAGGTTGATGGACAGAACTTTGGGAGGAGCTAAAGGGTTAAAAAGGAAAAACCTCCATTGTGAGGGGGCTGAGCACATGGTGGGGAAAATCTTTTGGTCCCAGGATTGTAACCTTTTTTCTTTATTCAGTCTTTTGTTGTATTTTTGATAAGGTTTAATAAACCTTCCTAAACTATGAGAAGTGAGTAGCTATTTCTCACAGTTTGGACCCCAAAGCAGCATATGACAAATATCAAGCTACTGACACATAGGAGTGTGGCTCGCCTTGTCTGTTCCCAGCCCTACACCCCTTTTCTCACAACCATCTCCATGCATTGCATCAATCCCTCTTACGCACTCTTCTGAAAATTTAGCCAAAGTGTCGAAAAACTATGAGCTAAAACAAGCATCCGCAGGAAGATGAACATAATTTAAAATGTAATGTGTTACAGACAGGCAGAAAAAGCATAAAAGCTTAGAGACTTCAAGTTTTGAAGCCTCCAGTGGTGAAATATAATAATGTATTTTTTTAAATGGGAGAGGAGATATCCCATGATGGAGTAGATTCCAGGGGAACACCAGCAAATATTGTGGGGGACAATGTAGGATCATGATAACAAGAAATATTTTAAGGTTATATTAAATTGTAGGCAACTCTACACTTCTCACAACTTAAAAAAGCAAACAAACAAATAAAAACCCACTCTGTCTGAAATATTTGGGCCAAAAGAGACACACCGTTTATACTGGTTTTCAGAAGCCTTATGGGAGTTGTAGGTTTGGTGCTTCATCAATAGCTTCCCAGCCAGGTTTTCATTTCTGCATTGCAACCTGCAGCTGCTCAGGAAGCAGGAAAAGGATCATTATGGTGAGGAGACAAAGAATGGAATGGAGTAATGGTTGAGGAAAACCTTGGGAGATGATATATGTTGGAAGATGTGCCACCAGCTCCTCAGTGGAGGGATGAATTTGACCTGCTGTGAAGTTTCTCAGAACTAGTGCTAATATCCTGCTCTTGCAGTACTTAGGCAGCAATTATCACCTATAAAACAGGTGATAATGTAGATTTTCACATTCAGAGGGCCAGCTGCTAAACTGGTAGAAATGGGTGGACTTTGGGCTCCACTACAGCTAGATTGGTTCATGCCAGATGAAACTACTCCCCAGAATTTTTAAAACACTGATTAATCTTACAATCAAAATAGAGAGAAGAAAGAGTGCACATTGATCACTTCACTTGAACAGGAAATTTAAATTTGGAGATGTCTGAAGCTCCAGATGATGTATTATTGAGCTGAGAGAGGCCAGTAGCATGCAGCATTACATTACACAGTAGCCTTTTTATAATATCTGCAAAATAAATATTTCTGGAAAGAAACAAATGGAAAATTATGGTGACCTGGCAGAATATAGCAGCTAGTTTTCTGCCTATGCCCTTCCATCTTGGCAGGATACTGTTTTCCTCCATTCTGTAAAATACTCCGATTGGTATGATACTGATTTTTAAAACAGGGCCCTAAAGATAAGATCTACTAATGTCTAAGAGGGAAAAAAAGGTACCAATTTGGAATTCTAAAATGTCAAGGGTTTTTTTTTACTTTTTTGTACAGGTACACAGAACTGCCAGGTCAAAGAGCTACCTTCCTTTAACTATAGTACAGCATATATTTCCCCAGTAACACACCAGCTGTTAGTTGAACCTTATAGCAAGGAATCAATAAAGTCAAGGCAATTTCCTTAACATGCCATCTGTAAGAGATTATGGAAGGGAGGTGGGAAAAGGGCTTTCCTTCGTGGCTAGTGCTTTAGTAAAGTTCAAATGAGGCAATATATAGTAAAATAAATTCAATCTGTATTTCTCTTCTTTCCATTTTAGAGGGGACTAAATGAAATGGAACTGTGTTGATTCTATCCGCTTCAATATATCTTCTCTTTCTAATGACCAAGGTCGTTTTTACCTTCATGAAAAAGAAGCCTAATATAAAATACTCACCCAGACTGAACAAACACAATATTCACACTTTTTCAAAAGCCAGGTAGATGAGTGATATATTGTGTAATTCATTTCATGGCACACTGCTGAATGTTTTTTTATAGATAGTGGTTAACCTTGCCAATTTTGCTCTGAGATAATCACTCCTTTGAGGATAAAATCTCACATTTAACATTAGAAGAAAAAAGAACCCCCCACGTGCCAAAATCTGCAGTATACAACTAATAATGGGGAGGTTACTTAGCCAGAAAGATAACGATTACAGCAGTTTTCACTGCTGACTCTGTGATTAGCCAGTGGTTGTTATAATATTAATCAGAAATACAGTGATGACTGCTTAGACTAGGTTTTGATACAGCCAGTGAGCAATGACAAAATGCTTAGGCGTCTTACAATGATGTATTTCTGCCCTGACTAATGGAAGTGGCAAATAGATTCATAAAAATCCCCTATATTTAGCACTGGAGCTATTCTCGGAGTGTGGGAGCTTTGTTTGTGTTTCTCTGGAGTTTATGATCAGGAATATTAATAGTGCCAGCATCTCAAGGAAAGGATGCAAACCCTGAAACACCTCTGAAACCCCCAAGGGAGGGGCACGAATGGCAAAAGTCTGCAGGGTCAACGCAGTGTCTGTTTGCTCTGTGAGCCCTGATGCTGCCCTGGAGACTGCTTTTGAGAGAGGAACAGTGCAGAAGGTCAATGCAAAGTGAAATTTTACCTGAAGGGAGGAAAATATATGTATAAGCCCAGATTCATCCTATTGTGCTGTAGGCATGTAGCTGAGGTGGCTAAGTTTGGAGTGCTGGCAGCCCTTGGTTCCCATTATAGACAAGGCAGGCACATCCCGAGGGCACCTCAGCCCACCTGTGATGTGAATCACCCTCAGGAGAGCCTGTGTTTCACCCCAGCTGCCTCAAAGCAAGTGCCTGACGTGCTGTGAGATGAATCCTGGCCCTGACATGTGAGGGTAGGACAAACTGGCTTTGGTTAGAGGCCTCCAGCCAAGAAAGAACCAAACATAAGTCAAATGCTCATCTCAGTTACTTAAAGGAAAGATTTCATTAACTCTTAAGGATATTTCACTCTTGCCTCCACCCTTCCCTTTCAGGCACATGCTTGGGGCCATTACTGAAAGCACTGTTCATTAGGTAAGACCCTGTCCTTACAGCATTTCCAATTCTACCAGAAGCAAATAGTACTGGGGTTCTTGGAGGAGCTTGATGCTTCCTCCGAGGTTCTGCTGAAGGTTCCTCTGAACCTCCTTCTGAGGTTTTCAGCCCAGATTTCACAGGCTACAAAAGATATTGGAAAACATTCAGTCAGAACCAAACTCAGGAATCTTGATCTAAACACTCAAAGAAGCACTTTAACACACTTGTTTAGCTGAGATTTTTTACAACTGTGATTGCCAGTTTGGGCCAGAGGTGACCAGATGCAACGGGGGTTACAAATGTGTTTTCCTTAAAGCTGCTTTAAATAATTAGGGACATAATATGCAGCAGAAGGCCTTGGAGAACTTGATGCATGGGGACAAATTGTCCTGAAATGACAGAAGCAATATTCAGAAACTAATGTGGAGACTCCACATTTTATTTTGTATTCATTTTTGCCTCCCCCTTATTGACACACCATATCAAATCCATCCAGAAGTAGCAACAGACTTTCAAAAACATTGTAAATTAAAGTCCCCAAAAGACAAGACTTGCCTAAAAATATCACTTGAAATCATCCATAAGGTCTCTGTCAAAATTTCTTTGTCTATAGAAGATTTATTTTCTTTTAGGAAATTTGTCTTCGCTGTTTTATTTTAATCTGTTTGACATGGGTTTTATGGCACAAAAAGATTTTAAGAGAACTTCATTTTGCCACTACATAAACTGGAATTGTAGGCTATTTTTCTTAAGTTTAGCAACCCCAACAGCAAAGACAGGAGTTCCTCTGGAACTGCTCACATGGAGTAAATAATTAGACCTTGATCTGATGAAGGCACTTAACAGCATGCTTATTTTTAACTCCATGAGTGCTGCCATTGAATTCAAAGGGATTGTTTGGATGTTTGGGTATTTAAGTACATTGCTGGTCAGAGTGTCCTAATCCTTAAACTTGTTATTGATTTCATCACAGGGTGAGGAAAGCAGGACTGCAACCATGGCTTGCTGAAATCATAGGAAGCTATTTTTTACCCCTTGGACCCTCCTCAGAGCCACAAAGGCTGTGGTTTGGATTTGTTTTTATGGGTTTGGCTTTTTGATGGATTTTTTTCCCCTTCTAATTGAGATTAACTGGATTTTGAGGTTAATTTTCCCATTCCAGGGAAATACTACCTCAGCCATGTGAAATGGAGAATACTCATCCTACCCCCTATAAAATGCCTGGAAAACACAACCACGGAGCAATCAGCAAATAAACTGCCAAGCCCTGCAATTCTTCACTCGTGCCTAATCTCAAAATGAGGCTTAATTAGACCAACAGCACACTCCTCATGGAGCAAAGATTACTTATCAGCCTAATTTGATACTTTCACAGACAGCTGACATATGGTTTCCTCCTCTTCCCCCTGCCTGTTCCCGCACTCGAGTTTAGATAGGGCTGAAGTGGCACATAGGGCTGCTGCTCTTCCTCACTGCTGAACTGGGCTTCATCTCACCTGGGAAAGAATTGGTGCTCTCAGGCTCCAGGACCTGAGCTCACCAAGAGGAGATTGCTTTTCCTCAGAGCAGACCCAGATGCCTTTTCCTTCCTAACAGGTGTACTACCAGAATAACAGATTAGTGAGATGGAGCTTGTTCCTTAAAGGTGAACTGAAATGCTTCTCTAGTGAGTGTAAAAAACAAAGTCTGCTTCTTTGAACCACACACACTTTGTAGGATGCATATTCAGTGCAGCTGTGCCATGATCATCCTTGGATACACGATGAGCATATGAGAAAGAGATTTATGGGCACAATTTTTCAGAGCCACAGCAGCTCAGAATTATTGAGTTTCCCCATTGAGAGCAATGTGAGAGGCCACCTTAAGTCTGATGCAATTTAAACTACTCCATAGATCATGCTGGACATCCTCTAATGTGTATCACCACAGCCTTACTGCACCTGATAGATGCTAGCTGGGGAAGAGGATGAGGTGTACCCCATTACATATATTATAAGTCTATTCTCTTCCACTGTACCATGTCCCCAGCTGGTGCAGATCAGTGAAACTCTGGTGCAGTTAATGGGTTTTGCGACGGTTTTCACCATTTGAGGATCTGGGCAATCCTGCTTCTTGTGGCAGCTCAGAAGTTTTACTCTTTTGTTTTTAACAATGCCTGTAGGGTTTAATTCTCTGCTCTGCCTGTGGGACTGCTGTGACCCAAACTTCTTCATTTGTGGGGTCAGGTCTACATTCCTACCTTTCAGGATACAGTCCTTGGCTGCAGGCTGCTCCCTGTCCTCAGGCATGGTCTGGGAAGCCCTCAGCAAATCAGTGGCAAATCCTGAAAATCAGGGTACATGGGAGACTATGACACAACTTTTCCACTCAGTAATGGGCACTACACCAGAAGTGTACCACAAATGTGTGGCTGTGGTATCAATCCCAAACAGGTCTTATCGTACATGTCAGAGGGAGGTTTTCCCTATTTTTCCTAACACAGTTTTGAACTAATTCAGGTGTTGTGGGTGAAACACTGATACCAAAACCAAACCCGAAATGGACACCAAATAGGGTGGATGCTGCAGCTCCTCCCACAGCACTTTCCTTGCACTCCTTCTGTTTCTGAAGGCTTAGGTTTTAAATGTGATGAGAGTTTTGTAAAACTGTCAGAGTCTTCATTGGAAAATCATTTTTCAGTCTTTGGCTTACATGAGATGCATTTCCCAGGGTCAGATTCAGGTGCATCTGAACACCAAGACAGTTTCTCATAGCTGTATAAGTAAATATTTTTTTGCAATACACCCATGACTGATCATCATTTCCATTTGTGTATTTTTGACTGTGACAGTTAAACAGCTTGCACTGAGATACATTGTGATGCATTTTTTAATGATGTTTACATTTATTTCAGCAATCATAGTTATATATAGATACATATTTGAAAGTCCTAAATAAACATGTTGCAGCTCACTTAAGAAGTAAAATTAAATGAAAATATAAACTAGAATCAAGTAATCTGAAAACTTAGCCCTTAACATATACCTGGCATGTTTTGTATGTCTGATTGCTACATATACATTTTAAATGTATTTTATGTACTGAGCATTAATATGTAAAACAGATATAAATACAACTGTATCTGTTGAACAGAAAAATATTAAGTGTAACATATAAAGTGCATACACACCTGTCTATACATACATGTGCAAGCACAGACATCCAAGTACATCCATGTCCTTACATTCTGTACCATAATACTTTTGAATCCTTGCATCTGGAAGATCTGTGTTGTAATAATACTTGGGAGCTTACAATAACAGGGCTGCCATGCTGTTGCATGCCAGGGGAGCTGCAAGAGCAGCAGGGAAAAACCATGGGCTGCAGTGAGGGATGAGGGGCTGCAGGAAGCCTTTTGAGGTATGTTGCTATCCACCACAAGGATGCATGGGAAGTTGTTGGGCAAACACCAGACACACACACAGAGTCAAAATTTCCTCAGTTAGATCGTATGGCCTGGGCACATGCTTAAAATGCAGGTCCCAGGTGGGACAAACAGCTTCACACTGCATTTGGCACCGTAAGCCTTCCAAGGGAGCAAAAGACAAAGGGTGCTCAGGAAAGAGGGCAACCACAGGTATTTGGGTCCTGTTGAAGGGGCTGTGTGCTGGCAAAGAGGGGCTTACCCTGGAGAAGCTGCAAGCAGGGCTTCCAAGGTGAAGCAAGAAGAAGGAAAATGGCTGATGTGGCATCATACAATGTTCTCTGTTCTGTTCCAAAACCGTGAGGCAGAAGGTGTTAGCTAAAGACAGGACTCTGGACATGCATCTGCTCTGGGTCTACATTCAGTCACCAGGATCATGTTCAGAAATCATTCAATTAGTGCCCACAGAGGTTGCAATTCTTCACCTCTCAGACACTTTGATCAGCTACATTGTTCTCCTTCCAATGGGAGACTACTGGAGTCTACTCTGCCCCCTCTGAGGAATTGCAGCCCTCATATCTCCTCCCTGCTGCTTCCCCTGACTCACACTTGCACTTTCTAGTATGTAGGATCTGCACATAGCCCACTGTCTTGCCTCTGCGAAGCTCCTGCTGCCAGCTCCTGCTCTGACAGCTGCTAGCACAGCATGGCACAGCACAGTACAGCATGGTACAGCATAGTTCTGGGCAATGGATGCTGTTCCTTGCAGAACTTCCCACCCCACTCCCTTCCCTGTTCCCCTGAGAGAAATTGCAGCCAGCAACTCCCTTCCTGAGTCTAAATGAAAACTATTTTTGCAGCCATACTCAGCAGGAGTATCTACAGATATTCCCAGGGACGTGGTTTTTCCTTGGCTGTTCTGGGATATTCTGAAGGGATTTTGCAGCTGTTACCCCTCAGTGCCAGGGACCTCATGCAGGTAGTGGTGGAAACCATTCCCCTCACACCCCATAAGGCATGACTTGGGGGGCTGATCCTCCATCACAAATGCAGTTTGTGGTGTCTCCCTGGGCACCCTCTTTCTCCACAAGGTTGGTTGGAAACCAAAGCCCGTGGTTTTTACTCACATACCCACGGCTGTGGTGGGTAACACTGTGGTATAAATGACTCGGGTGGGCGTCCAGGAGCAGCTGGATCCTGAAAGCCACACTTACAGCCCCTGCTGTGGAGGTTGTCTTTGCAGTGCTCAGAAGCTCCTCCTGTGGCCTGTGTGTGTCTGGGCCTGATGGGAAAACAGCTGCTGATGGTGATGCTGATGCTGAAGTAGGAGCCAAGCTCTGCGGAAGGGCCAGGCCCAGCTGAGAGCCATCAAATGGCATGAAAATGTGACTGAGGGCTCACAAGTGGGATTGCACACTCTAGACCTGAATCCTTTCACCTTATTCAAGGCAGAAGACCCATTAAAATGAAACGATGAAACGAACTGTCTGTGCGTGCACATGCATTTTCCTTTTTTGATCAACTACCTTTCTGCCGATATGCCTAGAAGAGTGTTTGAAATCCCTATAAACGTTAGATGTCCATGATAAAAGACAGTGCCCTTATTTGGCCCCTGGCCATTTTCCATGTTTATTTGGTTATTTATTTCAGTTAAGTGCAACACACCAGTTGATGCACAACACCCATGTGCCGCAATACGGCTCCGGGTTGCCTTGGCAACGGGTGGAAAGGGTTTTGAAGAGCCAGAGAGGCCCATGCTAATGAAAACAAGCATTCAGGGGGCCTCTTCTCCAGGTGGGCGAGAAGAGGCTCCCCGCTGGGCTCCCTCACCCAGCCTCCTTTCAAATAGTCTGATGCTTTAAACAAAAAACTACAAAACCAACAACAACAAAACAGCCCACCACCCAGCCCCCTCTGCTTTTTCTTTCCATGCTAAAACGCAACTACTGATTAAAAGTTCTGAGACAGTTCTTTGAAGCCTTTCATTAATAGGTTTCCTTTATGAATCCAAATTAGACGGCCAATGTATTTTCCTTCAAAAAAAAAAAAAAAGAGAACTATTATGGAAATGGTTGTTCTTGCTGCTGCTGCTGCTGGGTTTTACATGTTTAATCTCCTACATGTGCATTCGTGCCAGATGGCAGTGCCCATAAGATGTGAGATAACCTTTGCACACCATCTTCACCATGTTGATGCCAATCCCTGGGCTTCTGCAGGCTGTGGCTCACACTTGGACATGGTGGAAGCCATGGCTTTGTCCCTGCTCTGTGGGATAATGCTGACCAGGCCTGGGCTCAGCACCCATGGTTCGCACTGGGGGTCTCAGGTGAGGGTGGGGGAAAGGTTAATTGTTCAAAGAGGTCTTGTGAGAATGAGGCGGGGATACTGAATGTATGTGGAGATCTCCCCACTTGAGGAAGTGGGTGCTGTGGAAACACACCTGGGCACCTATTCTCAGGAAATTGAACCGTCATGAGGAGTACCTGACACTATTCAAATGTCTTTTTTAGAAACATGAGGAAAAGGATAATGAATTACTCTACAGGCTGAGCAGGAGTACAGCCAGCAGCATCGATGAGATTCACATGTGTCCCACTTCCCTTATGGCTGCCCAGCAACTGCTAGGTATTCCCAGAGGCCAAACTGCTGCTGGCTCAATGAGGTGATTGCCATGGAATGTGCAAAGAGATAAAGATGTAAATATGGGTATGGCATGAAAGGGGAAACATCCAACGAAGTTCTGAACATAAGTTGAAGGTTGCTCTAGGCTGGTGATGATGGATAACAGGCTGAAGAGCTGAACACCAATAACAGAAGAAGGGTCCTATATGATAATCCTGGGTGAGAGATTTCTGTTCCTGTTTCTGTTTCAGTCTTAACTTTCCCTGGCAGAACACTCTTCTGTGGACAATGATAACCAACACTTTTCAATGCACAGTTTGTCTCACAGTCCAAAGTCTGAATTTGTGGCACAAAATTAAAGGAAAGAGAGAAGTGGAAGAGGAGAGTGAAGCAGACCTCTCTAATGATGGTAGGGAAGCAAGAGACATGGTGTCCATGGGATGGAGGGGGGATGCTCAGCTTCTCTACCACGGGCAGTATTGTTTGCACACAAGCTGCAGCAGCACAGCAGGCAGGCTCTCTGGCAGAAGACCTTTTCCACCTCCATAGAAGCAACAGAATGTGGCAGCCTATTTGGACTGTTTGGACTGGTGAAATGTCACAAGTTCCAAAGAAAAGAAACTGGGATAACTGTCTCTTTCAAAAAAATCTGAAACCACCCCAGACCATGCAAGGCTGGGGACAAAATCCCAAGAGCCATGGCATAGCTTCAGTGTTAAGCAAAATATATGTGGGTTTTTTTGGTAGGAGTCTCCACTGCTTGTAGGTGACTCAGTGCCAGAAACTGACTCATGTCGAAACAGTATTACAGTCAGACAAAGAAACTGTGTAATACACCACCAGGCTCTTGCTCTGATAATGCTGTCATGGAAGGAGTGTTTTACTCTGCCCTGAACCGCAGCAAAGCTTATCACTGAGAGCAGTGACGTACTGGTCACTTCGTTAATCTAAGCAAAGGGGAGTGAGGCTGGAAAAGTTTATATGTGATTTCCCTCTGCTGAGGAAGGAGATAAGAATAGCTATGACAACACACCTAAAACATTTGTTGAATGCTTCATTCTAAAACGAAGCATACAAAAAAGAGAAGGCAGTGCCTGAATGGGGGAGGGGAGTTGAGGGAAAATCCTTCTAGATGCCTTCCCAGAAAAATCAATATTGCAGCTGAAATAGTTTAAGATGCCTGAAAACTTTGGATTGCCAACCAGCAGCAGGGCTACTTTTGGGTAGGAGGAAGTTCAAACTTCTGGAAAACAGGCCTGTTTCAGGAACACAAGAACCTGAGGATCCTCAAAACATGAATTTACATTTTGAGATCACATTTGAGCAATTCTGATCTCAGTGGCAGTAATTTAAAGCTCATGAAATATTGTCTCTGAACAAGCACATTTCAGGAAATTTTTATAATTCCCATCTGAGCTGCCTGTGAAACAGGCTAAGAAACAAATTCATCAAACCATGTGAGGTGCCTGCAAGTAAACACAGAAGGTTGACTGAAGTGATAGCAAGGACATCCACAGTGTGATACATAATACATTTGATTTTGCTGGTGCCACTGCTACACATCACTGCAAACTTCCCGTGTCGTCAGTGCAACTCCAGGAGCTGTGTTCTGCACCAGGATGAGGGTTTGCACCAGTCCAGCCAAGAAGAGCCCTTCCTCAGGCTGGGAAATGAGGCCACAAGCCACTGCTGATCCTGTTGTTGAGAGGGTGTGGAGCAGGGCTGACCCATCTTCTGCCCTGCCAAATTTGTGCGAGACCCTGAATTGTTCCTGGCTTGGCTTGTGCTCCAGGGCTGCCCCACATGAATAACCCCAATCTGTGCAGGCTTGCTCATGGGCTTAGGTGAACAGCCAAGATCTGTGTTTACTTTTTTGGGGCATGGCAAAGGCATCTAATTGCACCCAGAGTGTGTTTCAGCACAGAACTATTTAACGCTTATGTTACAGAGTCCAAAGCATGGTTTGCTCCTTGTGGCTCCTAAAATCTGCAACGTAGCCCTGCCAATGAAAACACGGAGACTTGGCTATGCAAGGAAACAGCTCACTCAGCAAAAATGGTGGCCTGTTGTTTTATTTGTGATGAAAAGCAGAAAAACATCCACTACCCACAGAAATGCTGTTCCATTTTGTTCACAAAAGCGGCAATTTAGAATTAAAGGCAGCTGAATTACATGGGCAACTTGGGAAGAATTTGTTTTATGTGGGAGCTGCTGTACGTACATAACTTTGCCATAAGGCTTCTATATTGATCATGGTAACCTGCATGGGTCACCTTGCTCTAACCAGGTATGGGGATAATCTGTGAGTCAAGTGCCATATTCATTTTATCTGCAGTGCTCTGCACAAGTACTCATAAACCATCCACTGCTATAAAACAGCTGTTCCAATGCCCTTACTAATTGCTGTAGACTATGTCCCCAGATTGTACTGGCATGTAAAACAGAGAAAAAGGACATAAAGACCTGAAAACTATTGTCTTCACTGTTTTGTCTTGTTGGCTTTTGGTGTTTTGGTTTTTTGGGTTTTTTTTGTTTGGTGTTTTTGGGGATGAAAGGGCTGTTTTGATTGGGGTTTTTGTTGTTGTTGTTGTGGTTTTGTTTTGTTTTTTAAAGTATCATGGATTTATTTGTATTTGTATGCATTTAAGAGAAAATACTGGGTGTCTGCTTCATGATATAAGAATGGCTAGGTATTTGGTACGTGTCAGCTGTTCCACCTAAGGAGGTTAACACTTGTGTTGTTGCATGTACCATGAGACTGGGCAATAGTTTGATATCAAAGTAGGGAAGTTTTCTGGAGACAAACTGAGTCAGATACATCCCTGTTCAGACACACATAAACTGGCAGTCAATAGTCTGTGAACTGGAGGAGAAATATCTTCTGATATCAAGATGTTTAGGAAGGATACAGTGTGTTGGGATGAGAACATGCATATAAGAGCCTAGCACAGAACTGGAATTGACATTTGCCTTCTCTCTGAGGGCTCTCTCCACCTAGAGATGATCTTGGATGCAGGCTTTGGCTGAATGGGAGATCCATGGATTCATACACTCCCCTTTGCTACCATTTCTGTGCCCTTGCCTATCATGTGGGGAGGCTACAGCCACAATAGCTACACAGTGCATCCCTTGTACAGCACAGGCAGCAGTGTGGGTCAAATACTACTTATTTAGGCCTCACAGCAGCTATTTGCTTTAGATAAATTCTCTCACACTGTGGCTCGCTTCCTATTGCCTTGGCATGACTGGTTGTCCCTGCACAAAGGAGCAACCTTTTTGCTCAGTAAGTTGGGAATGGAAGCTGATCTTTGCAGAAGATGCATGGTAATAGGTGGATGGGATATGGTTTTGTTCTTCCCATGTCTTGCCTCTTCTTCACAGACTCTTGTACTCTTTCTAGCAGTGATAGCAGTGCTATCCAGCCCAAGGTTTAAAAAAAAAATCACAAATAAGACATTTCCCCAAATCAAAACATGGTCAATCAATTAGATTAGATGTAATAAATGCAAAGTTCATTTCTCCTCAGTAGTAAAGAAATACTATGTCCAGGTTTAAGCATGGCACTTCAAGAAAGATGTGAAAAAATGGAGAAAGAGGACAGTCTTAATAATCAATGGTCTTGAAAACATGACTTGTGCTGAAAAGCTGGGAAAAAAAACCACTGTGCTCCACTGCCATGGCAGGTAGAACAAGAAAAAATGGTTTTAAATTGCAGCAAGGACAGTTTAATCTAGGTATTAGAAAGCAGTTTGTTATAGCAGGGCTGCTCTAGGTGTGGGAGCATATTGTCTGGGCACAGGGTGCAGTCTGTAGTGTGGAAGATGCTTACAAGCAGCTCAGACAAACGTGCATCAGAAATGACATGGACATAGCTAACCTGACCTTGAAGACACCTGATTGACTACAAGTGAACTTGGCTATTCACCTGGGAAGGAGCTGGGCCATTTATAACAAGAAGGCTGTGATTTCAGGTTTTCAGCAAGAAGAGAGATTCCGAGTGGTGAGCCAGGATTGCATACATCCATTGGGTATATCTAGGCTGACCTGGGCTCAGAGCCTTCCCAGCTTGTGCATGCAATTCCTGTGTCAGCAGAAAGGCAGCCTGGTTCATGGGACACACCTCTTCCTATGGAGGAAGGGCACGGACGCTGCTGTTTTCCTGCCTGATATTTCCTTTGGCATGTCACGGGTTTTTCTGCAAGCTAATTGCATGCAGTAGTTTGTGCTATGGCATGCAAGGCTGTCCATGGAAAGTATTTTCATTTAAACTAATAATGTGGAGCTTCTGTGTGAGCTGACACTCACTTTTAATTAGTGCTGGCCAATTTTCCTCCATGCCAAAGCAAGTCTAACCTGCTCTGCAGCTCAGGAGTCAGCAAGAGGATAAGAGAGCTCCTTGGGATGCCATTTAATGAATTGACCATCAGAGTGCCCTTCAGAGAAGAACCCTAGGTGGCCTGAGATGAGATGGAGAGTTCCTGCTCCTTCCTCCCTATCCTCTTGTCCCTGAGGTGTGGAAGGGAAGGGTCAAAATCATATCCATGTATGGCAACCACTTCTGCAGCCTGCCCTGGACCTCATATCCTTCAGAGCTGCCTTCCCACATGGACTCTAGGGTGATCAGGGAATACAAAACATAAAATTTCTGGGATAGGCCAGGTATGAAATATCCATAGGGATAAATTCTGAATAATTCATTTTGGTTCTTACCCCCATGAAGTCCCTCTCAGGCACCAGGTGAACACTGAGCGAGGTGACAGATGAGAAGAGCTGAGTGACCTGTGGTGTCCTGCACCCACTTCTGAGTCTGGTCATGCAGCCTTTGTTTAAATGTTCTCCTCACCACCCTGCTGTGTGTGTCTAAACTTAGCTCTCAGCCACAGAAGATCTCAGGTAGGCCACCAGCAGCATTTAATTCAAAAGAAAGACTGTTTCCTGTACAGACTGGTGCTCAAAATATCGTCAGAGGAAGATGAAACAATTTACTCATCAATTTCTGGTCACCATATTACAGGGAAAATACTGTGGCACCAGACAGATTCAGGAAATAATTGGGAATGGTAATTTGAAAACTGAGACATGAAGCTTGTGAGGGTAATATACGGAACCAAATGAAAAAAAATTTAAAAATAGAGAGAAATGGGTTTTCTTAAAAGAATTCTAAATTAATTTCAGCTGTAGATTGTACTTTCATTCCATCACAGCTAAGTACAAGTGGAAATAAAGTGAAAAAAATTGAGGGCAGTGTCAAGAAGCACTTCCTTACATGAGCAGTAATTGGAGAGCAAGGTGACCTGTGAGGCAATGTCATGAGAGAAAAACATTAGTGTAATTAAAAAATCACTTAGATGCACTACAAGGAGAAAGGATGAATGAACTTTGGCACAAAATGCCTCTCCCAGCCCCTCGTCCAGCCCACCAGAAACGTGCTTGGACTCACAGAGTCGCTTTGGTTGGACCACTCTAAGTCCTATTGCATCACATAGCAGAGCACGAATGACTTTGCTGTGGCTTCCGATTGCACTGACTCTGTTGCCATCGATGGAATGGGACAGAGGTCAGTCATTTCCCATCTTGGATGGTTTTCTGAAATGCATTTCCATGCAGCCTGTGGGCAGAGGACCTCTCAAGCCATCTTACTGGAGAGAGGTCAATATCAGCCCTGTCCTTGACCCTGCCACTGGCAGGGTGGAGTGGATGGGGGGAGAAGGGATGAAGCCACACCAGTCCTTACTGCTGAATCACGGGTGATGGGAAAGCTTTTGGCTTCAGGGGCAGGCTAATAGAGTGTTTGTGCCCCTCTGATTCATGCAAGCAGTGAATTAAACTCTTCCCCCAGGCAAAAGGGACCTGCCCTGCAGAGGGCACTGCATCCTCTGCCTGGGGGCTCGGGGAGAAGTGGGAGATGTCCCTCCTGCTGCTGGACCCACACACACACACACACACGCACAAGGTGTGCTCACACACAAAGGGCCTTTGGAGAGCACATCCTGGGTCCCAGCTGGTTTCCCTGCACTGTCACCCTGAATGCTGCTCCTGGACCCATTTTGTCACCTTTGCTCCCACTGAAGCTTTTACAATGTGTTGGGCTTTTACTGTACACAGCTGCTTTCCTGCGAGCTTTTCAAATCATGAGGATTAAACTGCGCCGGTATGGAAACCAAGGGGACATTTATCACTGACAAAAGGCGGCAAGAATTTTTCTAAATCAGAGATTTTCTTACAGTAGAACTTTTGTTACTGGAGCAGATCTATAATAATATCACTACTGTTTCAGTATTTTTATTACACTGCTGCTGGGAAGAGCAGCTCTTTTAATACAAATGCTGTCATTTAGAATTGCTGCTATGGTAGAAATCTTAAATTAAGCACTGTCCTTTATACAAAATACAGCACCACCTGCTTGAACACAGAGCTGATAAAACACTATATTTTTTTTCCATGTGTCACATCAAATTATCCAGCAATATAAAAGAAATGGAAGTACACAAAAGTCAGGGCTTTTTTTTCTGAAATGGCTTCACCCGTATCTTCTCCTTAGAAACACAATGTGCTGGGTGGGGGGCAGAGATAGACAGAATAGTCTCTTCAGAGAAAATTCCTTCAAAATGACCAATTTTTATGTCAAAACTATGTTCAGAACCACAGCTCTGGTGTCCTTTCAGTTCAGATCCATAACATGTCCCCAGCTGCACAAAATGTCTGTGTATTCACAGGTGTGGGGAAAGGACTTCTAGTACAGCTGAACAATTAAATTCTCCTACCTAAGCCAAAAGTTCATTTGCAGTATGGCTTATAGCAGTTTCTCTAATGAATAAATTACTGACTGATACAGTTAAATCAATCTGCTGAGTTTTTTTAATTTGTTTTTTGCTGTTGTTATTGTTGTTTTTCTGTGTGGTAGTGAAGTACTGTTGTTTCAGCATTAGACACGGAATCGGGGAATATTTCATCAGCTTGCCAGGCTGGCCAGGGGGTCCTGTTGTCAGGATTGAAGCCCCTTGGAAAGGAAGCACAAATTCCCCCACTTCTTCTCCACTGCAACAAGGATGGTTAAGGAAAGCCCCAAACCCAGACTGATATATGGCAAGGGTGAGGCTTGGCTGTGCACCCCAAAGGCAGAGAGGAGCCCCAGGTGTGCCAGTGGAGGCTGAAGCACAAACAGAAGCAGTATCTAATCCCCTCATGTCTGCTGTGAGTGACCTCAGGGCCAGGGCACTCCACATGTTGCTGTCAGAAGTTGTCCTCTGCACTCCGGGTCATGAGAGTTCAGGCTGGGAAAAATACAAACCACAACTCCAAGTCTTGTTCCTGAGTGCCTTTGAACTATTTTTGAGGCCCTCTTGCCACCTACAGATTATTCCAGCAAAGGAAATATGCTTGTGACACATTCCCAAGCATTACACCATTACCTAGTATTTATTCTTCTGCATGTCAAATAATTGGCTGTGTACTGATGACAGTCATTTCTTCCATGGGGCAAGCATTCATTGAGGCTCCTGTGATGGAGTATATAAAGCTTGACTTAGATCCAGAGAATTTTGAAGGAGGTGCTGACAATACACTCATTAATTCACAATTATGTTCCTTCAGAGAGCCTCCTGGCACTTTCTAAATACTGTTTAGAGCACATGCCTCTTTTATGAGACAAGTATTGTGACTATGGAAGTCAAAAAACAAGGACAAAGAGGTTTAAGTAACTTGCCCAGAGCCCTACAGGAAGGCACTACCAGAGGTTACCCTAGAAATTAGCCCTGTGAACAGAACCATCTGTTCACAATGGCCTGAATTTTTGGGATTTATTTATATTTGACAGAATTGTATTTTTTCTGTTACTTTATGTGTCTGCTGCTTGGGAGAAAGCAAAGATTTGGTAGTTACTAATGATTCCTTAGTTACTAAGAAATGTATGAGAGATTGACACCAGGAGGTGACAAAATGGAGTTGCCATTCCAAATGAAACCCCAATCCAGAAAAATCTTTCAAAATTCAGGGTTTGCCTTGCTGGAGCCACTGAAGTTTCCAGAAGAGATAAAGGATGTACATACATCCCTGCAGGGTCTGATCACAGTCTCTGTGTGAGGATGTGCCTTGTAACGCCCCAACTACTGGAAGTGCAAGAACCACAGTGACCTCTAAAAATTGCAAAGACTCCAGTCAGTTCTCTCAAATGTGGCATTAGGATCATGTTCATTGTGGTAACAGTGCCCAGAGACCTGGTATCCATCAGGTCCCCATCATGTTAGGCATTGCACTTTGCCAGTGTGAGTCCTGCCCCTTGCCACACTCATTGCTCTGTGAGCTTGTTTTCTGTTGCCGTTCTGTATTTCATCTGCCAGATGAACCCTTCCTCTATGGTTTTGGGAGAAAAAGAGGCAGCTCTCATTGTTCCATTGTCCTCCAGCATGGAAAGACACTGACAAAAATCAACAACTTTAGATATTCAGTGCTGTATAGCAACATTTTAGTTTATAGAAACAAAGGTTGTGCTTTAGCAAACCCCTGCCACTATATTTCTGAAGATTATGGTGGTTTTGTTGAGAGATAAACATGAAGAGGCTTTTAAAGCTAAATCACATTGCTTGAGGATTGTGCCCATCCTGGCATGTGATATTGAGCAGGTCTTGGTAAAATGATCATTGACTTGGTAAGGTCTTTGAGGCAGGCTCTGTCCATTAGGCCTGGAGAGACATCCCTGGCTGGTTTTTATTTTTATGTTGTACAACAAGGTTAAACAATAGTTCATTTTTTTCTTGCTGATACCTTAAGCTGAGTATGCACTGATAACAATTTCTACATTTGCAGATTAAATGAGTTCTGTTAAAACTACTTGGCTGGCAACACAGGGATTGTGTTTGCAAGGATCACTTGTGGTCAGACCATTCAGAGGCTGTTGGTCCGTTCTGCCATGACTGATATACTCCAGTGAGCAGCTGTACTGGATCAGCAAGGCCAGTGTCCCTAGCAAGGAAGAAAGAGAGCTATGTAAATAACTATACCTTGGTAGCCAAAAGGCAAGGATAACGTGCCACAACTCTGCAAATGTTCTGTGAATTTTGACTTTCTTTAAAAAGTCAGAACATAAGTTATTAGAGTTTAAAATTTTTACTTGCTTCAGCTGTGAATTAAAGCTTTTTCTCATGAGAAATAATTAGTTTTAATTGTTCTTTCTCCTTTTGTTGTAGCCTTATCTCATGGAATAAGTTGTCATTATAAAAGATCAAAAAGCTCATTTTTCTCAGGGAAGCCTGGATTCCAGGACATATTGAAAACCTGATTGTAAACTGAATATTTGGCAATAGTAAGAAAGCAGGGCGTCTTTTGTTTGAAAGACAGTCTAGCAGATCTACCCCAGATAAAACCAATTGTCTGCTTTACAGGTATCTGGCAGATGAGAGGTCAGCTTTGGCTGATTCAAGCCATATAGGTATTTCTTTTATTTTCTTTTTTTTTTAGCAGTGCTTTCGCATAAACAGAACTTCATCAGACTGAAACAGCCCTCTACTTCTGTGTGGCTGCTCTGTTTTCCTCTAAGCAAATTCTTCACATGCCCAGAAGGAATCTTGTTTCCAACATCTGGGAGTACTTTAGAGGCTTTCATTATTTATATGCCAAGATAATATCTTTTGCCCATGAATGTGCTACTGTTCCCATTGATTAGATGTTTGCTGATTGCTGCCAACTGCAGTGGCAGGGGTAGCATGGAAGCTATTCCCCAGTCCTCGCTTTGCATCACAAACTATGGGTCTCCAAACGCTCATCTGACCTTCAGGAATTCATTAAATTTAGGCTGCTACTGACTTGGGAAGGCTATAAAGTGAGGAGTTACAGGGAAAAAAGAAGAAAAAAAAAAAGCTGGCATTTAAAATTAAGATTAAAGACATACCAAAGGAAACTGCAGAAAACAGCGATTTAAATGAAAGGGGGAAAAAAGAAAATAAGAGAGGCTGTAGAATGAGAAAGGACAATTTATTGATCCTATCTTTGATAACTAGGAGTTGCCTAGCTTGTCCCAGAGCAAGCTAGGAGTGAAAAGAGCCCTTGCAAAGGCCCATGAACCCATGAACCCAGCTCCTCAGGGTTTCCAGGGCTCTCCCCAGCCTCTTGTCCATCCTCACAGCCTCTGCCCAAACCTGGCCCTTGACTTTAAAGTGCTGATCTCAGCAGAGACAAAAGGAAAACAGGGAGAGGAAAATGCTGATAGGACCAAAAACTGCCACTCAAAGGGCAGCTCTGAAACCATAGCAGGAAGTTTGCAATAAAATGAATGCATGTATTCAAAACAAGGAAGAAAGTATGGTTTCCCTATCATTTCCTCCTGGCTTTGTTAGGGAACATTCCTCAAGCTCTGTGCTGCAGCAAACCACCTGCAATTTTATTAAGAAAATGAATTAAAAATATCAGATAATGCTAAGGCATTTTTGAACATGCAGGAATTAGCAGATTTTTTATGAACTCCCTCAGCTTCTGAGAGGACTAGTTTGCATCTCCTCAAGGACTGGTGGTTGGTGCTGCTGGTGTGCTGCTGTATCTGCAAGGTTGGTGGCCACGATAGCCCTGCTGCCATGGGGAGGTCCATGAGGATAATCTGGATCTTCACAGTCCTGCTCAAGTAATTCACTGGGTAGACATGACTAAAAGTGTAGCCTGTGTGTCCAGAATGTCTGGTTGAATATATTTTTACTTGAACCTCTTAGTAATAAATGCCTTTTTAATTTTTTTTCTGCAGCAAGCAGTGATATATATTGCGCATTGTATTTGCAGAGATGCTGTCCACATTTTCTCAGGTTAGTTTCCAGTTTGATTTTTTTCTAGTAGACTTATGATGCTTGACTCCATCTCTGGCACATCTGGCATCTTTAAAAGCAATATTGACAATTCTTAAGTATTTCAAAGGTTGATGTTTCAACAAAGATGCTGTATTCTTTTTTTCTGAAGCTCTTTATAGGAGCACTCAATGGTTTTGTTTGCTCATTTTCACTTTTGTTGACAAAGATCTCATCCCAAACCACTCAGTGTAATTGCCACTATGACATAGCCAACAATTTGATTCATTTGCTTTTAAAATTGCTAGACATTTAGAGACTATAGTGTTTCAGGTATTTTTCATCTTATATAGATGCCTAGAAATAGAAAAACAGACTCCAGGTCCTCAGCTGGCATACACTGGGGTAACTCTGTTATGGTCACTGGAGCCATGCTAATTTACAGTAGTTGTGGATCTAGCTTATTTCCAGAGTATGCATTGATTTTGCCATAACTCACTCTTTCCTGGTTTCCAGCCATTTAAATGTAAGTGCATTTGATATTTTGGGAATGTACATGGCATTGCATTACATGTGTCAGTCTTGATGCTGTGTTAATGATGCAATGAGTAATAACCATGGGCTAGCTTGGAAATTAAACTCCTGATTTTATTCTTATAGTCCACTAAATTAGCAATTAAATTTCAGGTCATTTATATACTTAAAGTGTCTGGGAGTGTAGAGAGTTCTGAATTAAAACATTGATGAACAGTGTTGTGGAAAATAACTGTTCAACAAAGGGGCAATTCCAATGATTTTGGTGCTGGAGAAAGTTTAGGGAGTCCTCTGCTTATCTGTACCTCTGTGGTGACAATGTGGCAGCTAATTTTCTTTGTTTTAAATTTATGTAAGTCACCTCTTTTCCCCCAGAAGGTTATTGCAACCAAAACTATGTCACCGATCTGCTCCTCCCCATAGCTGCTGACACACAGAGGCTGAGCTCCTCACTGATGTCAGTGATGTCCATGGCTTTTTGCAGGGCATTTCCAGGGGATGTTGCTGCTCTTGGCTGGCCATTCCCTTGCCTTCCAGCACCATGATGCTGACTGACAGAGCATGCTGTCACCTGTACCCAAATAAAATTGCCACTCTGAATCCTTCCAACAAAATGTTGAAGGTTCCATATTAGACAAATCCTCGTCAGTGACTATAAAACACCATTTTAGGCATATTTAGAGCTCTCTAGCTGGATTTGTGTAAAGCTGCCATTGTTTCACAGGCTTTGAACTCCAGCCAATTTGCAGCACACCAGGGCCTGATGGGCTCTCAGGAGCTCTGCAAAGAGCTGTCCCTGGCTGCCCTGCCCTGGCCCTGCTAAGTCCCACTGCCGGGGAAGCTTCTTGCTGCTTCAAGGAGTGCAAATGGAGTCTGACTTCTCTTGGTGAGTGTGTGAGGAGTGACTTAGGGGTGGGGGTTTGAACTCAAAGCTCTGCCTATTTGGTGTCAGCACGCCGAGCTTTGTCCATGGTTGATAAGAACTGAGTAGGCTTCAAATCCAGCTTCACTGAAAGTGACTGCAGATATCATCTAAGGAGTTTAGAGATAAAAGCCGCTAAGGCCATGAGAGAAACTGTTATTAAAGGGAGGTTTTTGTCATGTATCTAAAAAAGAACATAGCCCTGATTATTTGTTCTTTCCCTCATTTCATACTCACCAACCAACAGTTTTGAACATGTGCACAAGAACCAATGTTGTACTGTTTATTTCAGAGCTTCCTTTTTAACATTACTAATTGACCCGCTGATGGATGCTTGCTCTCCTTACTTTATCACTGTAATGTTGTTCTAGCTAATTCCCTGCTGAAGCAGCAGAGCTGCCCATTAAGCAAGAGCTACAAGCTGATAAGGAACAGCAATATGATTTATGCATTGCATCAGGGAACAGGGACAAATATTGGCATCAAGGTGACTTATTTGACTGTGAAGTTTATAGTGAAAAGGTCTCAGTGGGAAGCACCAGACATCAGTTCAGTGTTTTGCCATAAGCAGGGAGCCAAACATGTTTTTCTGCTCTTAGTGATCCTGTGTTTAGCACAGAGGATGCAAGCAAGAAGACAAGAAACCAAGGGCAGCCAGCAATGCATCTGCAATTCAAAATGGTAGATACTGGGTAAGGGGGTAAACACAGTAATCAAAATTTCTATGTGGGTTTTAGTCCTTTGGTACATCAGGTATTTGTGTATGGAAACACAAATTATTTATTTATTATTTATTGACTGAAGATCATCATATGCATTGGCAGAAAACTAGGGGGGTGGGACTAGGGATTTAGTTTAAAAAAAATCAAACCAGGCAGCAAACCCCTGGATTTCCTTCCTCTCATGTGACACAGCGAATGATGATTCATAAATTATTATTTGCACACTGACAGCTTTTCTTTCTCTACTCCACAGACATCATGACCATCAGTTTCTTAGAGTCATAGCCCCATTTTAGCCAGGATTCCACCCAAATCCTTATGGAAACCATAACACAAGAATAGCTGTCCAAGGCCAGACCTGAGGTGTGTCTGCCTCAGCTTTCTGTCTGTGACAGCAGCCTCTAGGAAGCACCTGAAGAATGTAATAAGTAAATGGGCATACACAAAAGACCTTTTCCCACCAGCAAGATCCAGCTTCTGTAAGTCTATGATTCAGTGAGTCCCTGAGCTATAGAACCTATCCACATCATTGTTGCCCTTGGTGAACATTTCTTCCATGATTTTTTTAACAGATCTTGGAGATTATTTTGCTTTTGGCATCTGCAGCATTGTGAGTTCTGTAATTTAATAGTGTGCTCTGTGAAAGACCACATCCTGATTTCAAAGAGATGAGATTGGGCTCATTTGTGATAAGGTAGTTGGAGCATTGCAGGTCTTCTAGGCTTACAGTGCTGCACAGTAGTAGATGGAAACCCAGATGACAGATTCCTACAGCAGTGTGTATAAGCAGCTTCATGTGCTCCTCTTCATCTGGTGCTGTCAGATACAGGGGTCCACAACCAGCACTCCAGTATCCACCTCTCATACATCATCTCATAGGTGAACATGGGAGATGGGAGTGGGACAAAGCTTGTCTTAATTCTGCCTTCACATCCAGAAGTAGCTCACCTTATGTCATCTTGCTTAAAGCAAAATTTCATAGGTCCTAGAGAAGCCCTTGAGGTATTTTCAGATTTCTGAAGTAGAAATGAGTGACCATCAGGTAGCTTTTCTGCTTCTGTGCTTTTAAAAGTCCCTATATGGCATCCATGTCCATTTTGTAGGCACAGACTACCTGAAAGCTAAGCCCTTATTCTGGCCTGCTCATCTGTGGCATGCAAGGCTTCATTTTTCTGTAGGATTCATTTGATGAGCAGCTCAAGCTGAAATTCACAGCAGTTGGACAGATGTGAGCTGCCAAAGGAATATGTGAACTTGTCATTGAAGAGGGGACAAAGGGGGCAGGTTAGGGCAGAGCAAGATGTGTCCATGGGGTGCAGCAAGGGAGACTGTCCCTGAGTGCAGACAGTGATACCAGGTTTCCAGAGCTCAGCCTTTAAATGGGGGAAGGCAGGAAGAAGAATCATATTGGATAAGCACCACGGTGGTGAGCAAAGCTTCCAAAGAGGGGATGTCAAGCTCTGCAACAGAAGGGGGTGATTTTTAAATGCCAGCTCTACCATGAGAGAACAAAACCATCATGGATGCTCAGGACTCCAAGCCACTGTGCACCATGTCTGAGGATAGATACCAAAAAAGTTAAAACAGTTATTTCAATTTCAACACTTTCAAGAGGCTAAAACATTTACTTAAGATCTTTGGGTGTCAGTGTTCTCACCTATAAAGGAGAGACAGCCCAACTCAGCAGCTCACAATATCATTGTGAAACACAGACAATTAATGCTTGGAAAGTTCATGAGCTGTTGAAAGCACCACACAAATGCTAAATATTATTATTGAATTACAGTGTGATTGAAACAAATTGATTTGTTAGGAAAGTTTCAATGAATCATATTCGTAACAAATTCCATTTAATTTGCAACAGTGAGTCATTAGCTGGTTCTTCTGCTGATCTATTTATACATCCTGCTGAAAAGATAACTGATTTTAAGAATCAGATCTTAAGATAACTGCTCCTTAGAACAGTGGGATCAAGCATCTTGTAAAATCTGTAGTAATGTCAATCCCTGTTTAGCTGTCCCCTTTTTCATCTTATTTGATCCTGACAAAGGTAGTGTGCAAAGCACCTGCAATAAAATGTCCCTTTCTTGAGTGTTCTGAGTTTGCCCAAAAGTACAGTGCTTCTCTTAAAGCCCCGTGCTTCGATAAACTTGGTCTAAAATTAAATTCATCATTTTCTGATTCTCTGCAGGCTTCACTATGTAGGATGATTACAAGTTATAAGATACTGAGTTCTGGAAACCCAAATTACTCCTGGATTCAAACCTCCCTTAAATGTCAGCACTCACTTCAGGGGAACAATTCAAACCACAGGATGGAATAGCTCAAGATGGCCACATGTCTTTGGTCCTGTTCTGCCTCATTTTCCCTCTCTGCAAGGGAGAAGCAGGGCTACATCTCTGGCTGGACAGAAATTATAATTTGGTTGTTTGGATGACAGCATCCAGTGTCTCAATTAGTTATGCCAGCTTGCATCAAACACTCATTATTAGCTGCCACAGATTAATGACCCACTATGAAGCAAATGCCTGCCAGGGGACAGGGGGCCAACATTTAACTACTGCAGGAAATTTCAGAGAGGGAGCTTCTTTTGGTGGCAGCAGGAGGATTGCACTGGGTTTTGCTATGGATGCTGCAGTGAGGGTGGGATGCAGAAAGGGAGTGAACCCTGGTTAGATGGAAGGATAGGAGAGAGGAGTGCATGCATGAGGTGCCTGGCTCCCCTGATGGAGAGGGAACAGCGGCAGAGGGGACAAAAGGGTGAAGCTGTGCTGTGAAGAGCTCAGCAAAGCAGGTGCACATTTGAGCTGGGTTCAGGGAAGCAGCATCTCACATCTTCACAGGAAATTTGCCTATTTCTAATTAAAAGCAATCAATCAGGGCTTAGCAAATGGAAAAAGGCAAAATGAGCCAGGGATGGAAAATTTACACAGAGGGCTTTCAAGAGACCATTGAAGAAAAGAGGAAGTTTTCAGGTGAAACTAAATGCAGAAGGACAATATTCTTCTTCTACACTAAAGATAAAGGAACTTCTGCATGAGGGCTGTCCTCTCTCCCCTCCTCCCCTGGTGTGCAGAGCCCCAGAAGGTGCCTGCACCCAGTCCCCAGTGACACAGCAGCTGATGGAGTGCCAGTGAGATGGGTCAGGGTCACTGTGGGACGGGACCCTGCAGGCTGGCATGGGGTATGATGTAAGATTAGGACCACAGGCAGTGTGGGAGGCAATGGCAGAATCCTAACAGTTTTGCTATCCTTGGTGTTGCTTTCCCTTAGGCCTGGGCTACTATCTGGCAGAGGTATGCTGCCCACCATTAACACAAGTGTTTCTAAAATTAAAGTAAGAAGAAGGCAAGTACTGGCACTTCACAAGAATTTTATATACTTTTTTAAGCCTGAAAGAAACCCAGTGAAATACTTCTGAAATAACAGGAATGAGACAGTTAAAGTGTTGTACAAAGGCTGCCTTTAAAACTTCCTTTTTATTTTCTGATCATCATTTTTGATCTTCTTCAATCGAATGGAGCATCACTTAGAAACTGATGAAAAGAGAACCTTCATCTGGTTATTAACTCCTTGATGAAAGACCTGTAAAAAGTGCATTGTTCATTAACAGGACTTCCGAAAATATTGAAAATTAACTGAATTCTTCATGAGATACATGGCTTCTTGCAAGTTATAATTGGGCACACGCACTGGAAAGCTGACCAGTTATGACTGCAAAGATGGGAACAGTGTTGTGCTGTTGCCAAGAAAATGAACATGTTACTGGAGTTCTCATTCGCTTCTTCACCATTTGGATAATCTCTCTCTCCAAATTACACTGATCTGAGAAGTAGGAGAGGCAGTTCGAGCTAAAGTAGGGTAGCTAAAAATTGTCTGTCCTAATAGATATCAGATCAACTATTTTCAATACACCAAATCAACAATTTTAAAGTTAAACCAAAACTTTACACAAAGGAAAGGTCATCTCTAACCAGAAGAAAAAAAGCTTTTCTTTGGAGTAGCACACACCCTAAAAGAGTGACCTGGCAATGCTGTTCCAGCCCTATCCAGGTGCTGTGTTTGTGTGCCTTGTGGTCTCTGATTCCTCTGTCCATCCTCACAGCAGGGCTGGCTCCTATGATGGCTCATAGCATAGCTGGGAAATGACTCAGTGTGTGTTGCTGGGCCTCTCCTGCCTAAGCTGCACTTTGGCCTCTGTTCCCTCCTGGGAGAGACCACAAGAGAAGGTTTGGGACCTCCATGGAGCAGGACACGGATGCAGGTGGGGAAGAGTCCCAGCTGTGGCAGGGGCAGGTCCTGCTGGCTGAGGGCTCTCATTCCTCACCAGTGCAGCGTTGATGGAGCCCCCTTAGCCCCACCACAGACGAGGCAGAGGGTGCAGTGCTGCCGTGGCAGGGCCATGGAACTCTGGGTTACACAGGAGCTCCACAGGACACTCCTCTGTCCCCTCTGAGCACCACCTCCTTGTCCTGGCAGCCCTTTCTCTGCCCAGCCTGCATGGGGATGCTTATGGGGACAGGTGGAGGTGCAGAAAGGAGTCTCTTTGCAGAGGAATGATGCACACCTCATCCCATCCTGCTGTTGATAACCAAAGGCTTGCTTTTTTAGAGAGAAAACCCACAGGAGATGATCCATGCAGCAAAGAGAGAGAAGGGAGCTCTGTTCTTTAAAGTCTTGAAGCTAGATGTGGGCAAATGTTTCTCTTGATAACAAAAAATCAAAGCTTGGGCAAAAACATTTGTGCAACTGTGTCACATATCAAGAGTGTTTCAGTTTGTCCCTCTTCAAAACAAAAGGGGGAACACCAGAACAAATATCTTATCTCCGTATTAAAGGGGATGTTCAATTTATTTTTGTTTCAAACTCACGCTTAGGCTGGAAGGCTACTTAAATCAAAATATATGTAGCCTGCTGTTTCTACAATGAAAATGTTTTATTTTTAGTTGACCCAAATTTTGACCCAAATCACTTTTTTCTCTTTTTTTTTCTCACATGAGAAAACAAAACAGAAATGAAAATTCATTTCAAGTACTTCAGAAACAAACATTTTTTAAATCCCCGTGTTGGACCAAGGTACTATTAAATAAACAAATAAAAATAAGCAAACTCACAATTGCTGTTGATAGCCCCAATAGGGAATGAATACCAGGCCTTCAGTTGAGGTGGTTGTGATTTTTATTTCAGTGATGCTTTGAAATTGGATGGATCTTGAAGATTTAACTATTTCCAATTGTGTTGGAAATGAGGATGCAACATTTAAGTCACTGCCTTTTTGAAGGACTGCACTTTCATATCTATGTGTTTGAATTTACCTTGCTGTGCAGATATGGGCAGAAATTGTACTACAGGAGCCCCACCTGAATTGCTCTAGGATGACCCTGATGTGAGCAGAGAGTTTGGACCAGATGATCCACTGTGATCCCTTCCATCTTTACTCCTTCTGTAATTCTGTGCCTAGATTGGAAAACAGGGTGGTTTGCCTGAATTTTCCTGCTTTGAGAAGATTTCAGTAGCATCTTCTGGGTGAAAGCCTCTGCAGTGCTGCTGGGATGGCAAACATCTGTGCTCTGAGCAAATTCCATCTGGCCTAGCCATGCTTCAGCTGGACTGTGCTGTGTCTTTAAGGAGAACACAGAGTTAAAAATAGATCCTTGAGAAATGAAAAGCCTGTAAATGCTCTAAATGCTTTTTTAATAAAAGGAAATTGCTGCAGGAAGTGATTCCTTATATTCCAGGCTCTGCCAATTGTTTCCAATAAGTGCAGCTTGGGGTAGCTATTATCTCACTAAGTTGTATTAATGTGTTTGTTGCTGCTGCTTTTCCTTTTAAAATAATCTGCAGGATAACTGGAGTTCTGCTGCTTAACCTGTGGGGTTTTGCCATAAAAGCTGTTCCAAGGGGTTCTTTCCTCAACACTAATGCCTCACAGTAGCACATAATAATCTCTTCCCGTCTCATTCCCCACTGGACCATTGGCCAATTAGTGGGATGTGGTGCTTTGAAATGCTCCTCCCCTCCCATTTCCCCAATCATTCTTCCTTCCCTGAACCAAAACACCCTGAGCACAACAGGTCCTCCACCCCAAAGATTTGAGCCCTTCCATACAGAGCTGCCTCTACAAAGACCAGTGTGGCAAGACCTGAATCCTGGGAGTTCCATCACACAGCCAACAGCACATAAAAAGCACTGGGACACACTTGATCTGGATCATGCAGTTGACAGTTTAGGGAGTACATGAATTCAAGGTGTGGTTCAGAAGGGGTCGTGACCCTGTGGGCTGTTGTAAGTGGGAGAAGGGTTTGGGACCTGAAGTTTTATGGACTCTGTTGGCATTCTGCAGTCTCACAGAACCCTCAAGCCAAGAAAACAAGAAGCTTATAGCAATTTTTTAAGTAGCAAAAACTCAATGCTAGTGGCTGATGACTAGGGAAGAGTCATCAGTGGGAGATGATGAAGTGGGAGATGACAGAAGCTCAAAAATTTGTAAAAATAGTAACTTGATTCAGAGAAAATCATAGCACGTCACTTCCAGTGTTGATGACAAGCTCCTTTCCTCCTGTTAGAGATTACAGTCCAGACTCATGCCTCCAGTTCTACTGAAGATGGTCCTGAGAAACAGGGTGGACAATCCCCAGTCCAAGGTTGGTGACAAGTTGGCATCATTGCCAACTCTTCCAACAGCTTCAAATATCAACCATTTTTAATAACCTCTACTACTAAAAATTGTTTCCTGTTTTTCTTGAAAAGACAGATTTCTGTCCCTTGGTGATTGAAGACAAAGGGACCTTTCAGATGAACACACAAACACATTTTCCCTCTCTACTCAGCACTGGTGAGACCATGCCTCTAGTGCTTCACCCAGTTCTGAGCCCCCCCTTCAGGAAAGACACTGAGGTGCTGGAGCAAGTCCAGGGGAGGGCAACAAAGATGGTGAAGGGTCTGGAGAGTTTCATGAGGAGCATCTGAGGGAGCTGGGGGTGTTTAACCTAGAGAAAGGATGCTCAGGGGTGACCTTATCACTCTCTACAACTCCCTGCAAGGAGGGTGTAGCCAGGTGGGAGTCAGCATCTTCTCCCAGGCAACCAGAGAAGGAGAATGAAGCCTCAAGTGCTAGGAGAGATTCAGGCTGGACATCTGGAAAATTTTCTTCAGAGAAATGGTGACTAGACTTGGGAATGGGCTATTTAGGGAGGTGGTGGAGTCCCTGGAGGTGTTTAAGGAAAGACTGGACGTGTCACTCAGTACCATGGTCTGGTTCACAAAATGGTGTTTGATCAAAGGTCATCAATGACCTCAGAGGTCTTCTCCAACCTGCAGGATTCTGTGGCTAAGTGAAGATGATGGACTGTCCTTTTGGTTTACAGCCAGGTACTCAGGTCTCTCAGGTAGCCCCAGTCCACAACAGCAAGTGTGAAACCGCCTGCATGGGAGCCCCACTGCAGAGCAGGGTATGTGCGTAAGTACCCAAACTAGAATTACCTCCACAGTCTTATAAAGAGGGAAATATGAAACAGCCTATCAAAGATGGGATATAAGCAACAAACACCCTGTTCTATTGTTGAATGCCAAAGGTAGATTTGTATGCAGCATTTTAAATAATTAAACAGCAAAACAGTCTTGCCATCTGCCAACATCCATCTGGTGAGGGGAGCACAAAGCTCTGAGTGAGAAGCCAGCACCGAACAAGATCCGTTCACTAACAGGAGATATTCCAGCAGTCAGGTCATGGATGCTTTGTGGTGCTGTCATCTCTTCTGCTCAAAAATAACTGGCAGTCCCAATAGCCCCTGTTTAAATAAGGCTGCTGGTAGGGCATGAAGCCTTGCCAGGACAGGCAGAGACATGGCTTTGTAGTAGAGGTTGCAGTAAATATTTTGTAATCAGAAACACTATAATGTTATTTGTAAATGTAAGGACATGCTGGCTTCAGTACTATTGTTTATGTCTGGCAACACTCATTCCTGCACTGTAAAAGAATCGGACTGTCAGAGAGATGTCTAGAAGGTGATGATAATGTTCAGAGGCAAGGAAAGGTCATTATAAGGAAGGATTCAGGAGGTTCAGACTGCATTTTACACAAGAGAAAATTAAGAGGTGACATGACAGAGGTAGTAAAACTAGGGAATCTAGTAATTCCCAGAGAGTATTTCGAATATCCTTTCAAATAAGAGTGCGCAGCAGCCTGGTGAAATTAAAAATACATTTTATACGCATCAAAGGGAATACTGGGGTTGTGATTGGCTAGTTGTGATTGTTGCACAAAGCAGATTCATTGAACTTGAAAATTTCAGTACAGTATTTTTTATTCATCTTTCTCTTACTTTTGGAGCCTGGTTGTTTTTAGTAATTTAATGGGGTTCTTCAACATTTATGTAAACACTCGAAGTATGCGCAGCTATATAAGCACAGGTGTCAGACATTAGAGGGTATTGTCTGTCATATTCATGGCTGCAGAGTAAGAAATGTGCACTGCAGACTGAGGCAGGGCTCCTTATTGATTGTAGGCAGGATGGGGAAGAACCAGATCCAGCACACAGCAAACCCCACCATGGACTGGGGTCACAGCTGTGGTCATGGCCCTCTGAATGAGCAGCATTGCAGTCACATACCCAGGGGGTGACCATCATCAGAGCACCCTCATCCTCCCCTGGGAGAGCTCCCACAGAGCTTCACTCTTATGGAGCACTGAACAATGCCAGCTGATGCCAGAAGCCATTGGGAACCGAGGGCAGTTGCTCTTTTGCAAGAACAGGCTTATCACTTCCAAAAGCCAGAATAATACAGTTGTATTACCAGCTGTGATAAGGAGGAAGTTTATTCTAGGGAAGATACATTTTCACCACACACTGCCTCCACTATTATTTGTGTTGCAATAATGCCACTGTATAGATGGGCATAGGCAAGGAGATCTCTCTGGACCAGATAGCATCACTTCTTATTGAAAACTACCAGCTGAATGAATTTTCTCACTTCACAGTGACATGGGCTTCATCCAGTTTCAGATTGCCATCTTATAAACCCAGCAGCCTGACACTGGGATGTGCTACCAGCAGCAAGCAGATAGACAAGGGGATGCAGCAAGGAAGTCTTTGGGGTTATCTGTGGGGAACAGGGATGGCTTTCCTACTACACATGCCCTGAGAATGCATTTAATTTTGCCAGCTCTCTCAACTGCAACTCAACCTTTTGTTAGTAACAAGGATATTTTCTATGCATTTGGCCACTAATGTTAGTTTTCACTAAGGACTAACAAAATTTTGCACAAGGGTGGTAAGGCATTGAGGTCAATGCCTCCCTTCAGCTACCAGACCATTTAAAAGTATGAAATGATAATTCTGTTTTGGATTCTATTTTATGACAGGTAGCACCTCAGACTATGTTCTTCTAGCTCAGTTGCTGTTCGTGGCCTAGCAGGACAGAACAGTTCTTTTAGAGGATTGAATTTTCTGAAAGGCTGTACAGGCATAGCCAAGGAACAAGGTCAGAACCAAGCCAAAGCTTCATGAGTCCCCAGCAGGCTACTGTGTACCAGGCATATCACACTTGCCCCCAGAATTTGATTTTTTTTTTTTTTTTTTTTTTTTTTTTGTGCGGGACAAAGATGTAGGCAATCTTTTCCTAAAATGACAAGAAGATCTTCCATTGGCAAGTGGGCAAGCACTTGGCTGGGGATGTTTGAGGGAAGCCTCATGCTGATCTCTGCTCCTGTGCAGGCAGAGGGGCTTGCAAGGAGTGATGTTACTGAAGCAGTGTTGGAGCTTTAGGGACCACAGCACCTTCTCCACCCTTCCTGTTATTATTAACACCTATTTAAACATTCAAACTGGAGTTTTCTGCTGGAGTTTATTTTTACTCAACACGTGAATGAGTAGAGCTGGAGGAAGGAATAAGATTTTTCTCAAATTTTTGGATGTTTTTGCTGTTCAAGCTGTTTTCTCAGTGAGAAAAGTTAGCTTTGCTATGGCCTCCCCTTTTGGTTTCTGGAGTCACAGGATTCTAAGGACAGAAGGAGTTTCTTGGCAGAAATCAGAGTCAGGAATATCACCTTTGCTTCAGAAGTATATGTGATTTTCTGCAAAAATGTAACTATAAGTTTCCAGAAAACAGCAGCAAAAATTGCTGTCTTTCAAGGTAATTGTCTGTTGTTAATTAAGATTCAGGTGGAGCAAAAGTGGTGGTTGATCTCATCCCAAGGAACTTCTCTCTGAGCTCTGGGGTATCTTGGGCCCCTATTGCCACTGGTGGAGACAAGGAGAATCTCTCTGAGGATTGAACACTGCTTCTGGTGCTGCAGGAGATGCAGCTTACATCCCTTAGACTAACTGAAGGGAGCCTGCTCTGATGTATTTTAAATTATTATAGCAGCATTTGGCACTTTCCATTTAAAAGGCAAGTGCTAAAATAAATTGAGGCAACTTCTTATTTAGATACCAGGAAGTTGCAGGATAAAGGAGGAGAAAAGCAAAACAAAACTAAACAACCCAAACCAGCCAGAATCCAAATCTGTGCTTAAAATCTCCCCTATCTATTTAAGTTACTGTACCAGCTCAGCTCAATATCTAAAACAAAGAAAATGAATTATGGAACAGCACGAGGAGAGCTTGTTAATTTTCCCACTGATGCACTGTGAAATGAAAGCTTTATTCTAAGAATATCATATCCTCGGGGCTCTGTCTGGGGAGACACTGACAAATACAAATGTCCTTACAGTTTTTCTTTTATTCCTGCTTTATGGTGTATTCCAGACAGATTTCCAAAATTATATATAATAATATATAATCTGTACTTCTGGTTTGGTGGAGTTCAAGGCTGTGATTTTCCAGGACATAACTATGCCCTGTTTGAAAATGGAAGATCAAGTGCACATAATGAAAGGCAGATCAAATTCTTGAAGAATTTGCTTATTTCTTAATCAATATTAATATATGTGACTTTAATTTCAGCATCTTTCCTCCTGTTGTGTGCCAAGGGAACATTAACAACAACAGCAGCTTTACATTTTTATAGAGCCTTTCATCAAGAAGGATTCAAAAGTGCTTTACAAACCTCGGACAAAATTCTTCTTTGATCAGGGCTGAAAATCTCTTAATCCATGGTGCAAATCTCTGCTGCACTTTCTGTGGCTTTTCTGCACATAGGACTACCATTGATTTCTACAGGAATTGTGTGTGTATGAAACAAGTGCAGAATGTGTAATGGAAACCTGCACTGCAGATAAAAAGGAGGTAAAAAAATGCACATGTATGGATCCACTGCCCATGGCAGAAGTGCATGGCTGCTGGAGCAGACCCCAGTCACAGTCTGTATGCATTAAAAAAGTGATCCAGTCTCAGTTCCCTAACTGGAACTCTCTCCACAGTGTTGCAGAAGAGGGTCTCCCTTCAAGAAGGAAAAGATCAAATATTGGCTCCTGTGCACAAATTTCCTTCTTTGTTTCAGGGAGGCTTCCCTGTCAGAGCCTTTGAATCTCCTCCCAAAAGCAGAAGGTCAGATCTGGCTGTCCATTGCCAGTGAGCAGCTGCTCCCAGGTGAGTGAGTGCTGTGGGTGCAATCAGCTTTTACCCTAAAAGCACCTTTCATGGAAAACACTCCTGGGTGCTGCCTCTTGCAAATGAGAGGAGAAGGGTCCCCAAATTTCCGGAGCTTCCGTACTGTATGCGTGCAAACCTTGCTGAGCTAAATGCTAGCTTGGAAATCTTGCAAAGTCTCTCAGGATATTCCTGAGAAAATGGTAGGTTTAGCGAAAACCTCCATGTTTCAGCTTTCTAGTCTACAGCTAAATCAGAAGGTACAGAGGGGATGCAGCAAAGAGTGTTTCCTGCACTATTTCCAAGTTCAATTTGGGCAAACCCCTGAGTTATCTATGCCTGATGATGTTTTTTCATCCTTAATGTTGTGCGTGTGATTAGAGTTTACAAGTGATGAGGAATGCTTTCCTATCTAATCATCAGAAAATGATGAGCAGCATCCTACTGAGATGAGTGGAGATCCCAAAATTATCATTAATTCTGTAGATACTTCTATTCAGTAATCAAGATTTCAATCGTGGTGTTGAACCCATAAATCTCTGGCCCTGACATGCCCTATTTTACTAGGACATTCTGTTTCTCATGAGTAGAACCATATTTTTAATGAGAAAATCATTCAGAATTAAATGTCCCCTGGGGATGCTATTTGAAGAAGAAAAATGCCTCACTTGCAAAGACAGGTGTAGTAATGTGATGAGGAATCTTTTAACTACTTCATCTGGAAAAGGAAAGAGAGAATATCAGCCATATGAGAGTGAACAGTATTGGTACATTTCAAAATAAAGTATGCAGTCTAAGGCATCGTGTTCATTTATCTCACCTGATGATCTACTCAAAGATTTTATTCCTGTCTGTTTAAAGACATCTCTTCTCAAGAATGGAATATGCTGTTGAAGTGATTATTTTCCTTGCATTCCCTCCAGTTGGTACATCTACATCTGCGTTGGTATTCATGTGTTTAATATCTGTTACCAGCTAGCACGCCCACTATTATCAAGAGTTCCTGTTCTATCACTGGTGCTAATCACATGTATTAGAAACGTGATTGTGCAGTGTAAATGTCAGTCCATCCAAAATTGGTTTCCTTCTAATTGCCAGCCTTAAAAAAGCCCTAATTATTCACTGTAAATTTAAAAGTGGCTGAAATTCATTAGGAACTCAACAGGAACCCTTCTATAAGTGTGTCTGAGAACTCCAGGTCCAGTAAAGTCAAAGTCAAGGTGTATATATTGAGCCCACCCTCCATCCACAAGTGCCATCATTGCAAGATACTGCTGTGGTTCTGACTTCTGAAACTCTGCCTTGAGATTGCTTACGATTTAGAGCGAAGAGTTCAGTGGTGTTTGAAGGTAGCTAGCAAAAGTCTAAAGTAACTTGATCCAAGTAATTAAACTTAGAGATAAATTGGTGCTTTTCATCTTCAAAGTGCTTTACAAACATTAATTAGTTGGGCTCAGCAAAGCCTCACAGAGTGGAAGCCACTCAATTCCTGTCTCCTGTGAAGTGACTTCCTTGGTGGTGCCCCCCCCATGCTATTTTTAGTGCATGCAAGGGTCCTCCTTGTGTTTCCTTACTTTCTCTTCACGTGGCACAAACCTTTTCTGTGTTGAAAATCATGCCGGCTTAATAACAGGTATGGGGGAGGTTTTAAAATTAAATATCCTTTTAAAACAGCAATTGGCTTGGGTTTTCCTGGAAGAACTGAGGCATATGAAGATCAGAGGCAGGCACCTTCATACCCTGCGCCAGCTTCCAAACCTTCAAACCTTCTGTCCCCTTTGAACATGAAAAGCTCTGTTTCAGGCACACCGAGAGGTGGATCCAGCGGCTGCTGGTCAGCGCGAGCACGTGTCCCACTGTGAACAAAGTTACGGCCAATTTCAGTGCCTGCCTGGCTGCCAGGTTTCCTTGCCCAGAAATGCATCTAAAAAAATGTCCATAGGGAAAGAAAACACTCTCTTCATGGCTCTGCATCACTTTGTCACAGGGCTCTGCTTCTTCCTCAGGCTCAGAAACATCTCTTTCTCTTGGAGTCTGGTGACCATGAGGAGACGGACACACTTTTTGCAAATCTGCCTATTTTGGGATGCAAATTAATAATTTTGTCATGGCCGTTCTCCTTGCATGGGTGGCTGCTTAGCCCTGGATTGGCTCAGCTCTTACTCCAGAAGAGCTGCTGGAATCTTCACTATAGAAGCAGCCCCATTCTCCCATTGCCTCCCTCTTCTCATTTGGTAGCTGCTGTTTCAGACATTTCCAGCTTAATTAGTATGGTATACCAGGTCCAGCTGTGTTTTTTCCTATATGGCTGAGCTCCTGATGACCCTCTTCAAAGGTTACTCTATTGCAGTCATAATGCATTAATGTTATCAAACAGCTGTTCAGGCACTAACCCTTCAATTTACTTGCCTGTCTGTCTTCCCTTACATATTCCTATTTGTAGTAGGTGGGCTGCCCCACTATTTTGGTAAAATAAATGTCAAGTTAAGGAAAGTCAGACAAAGACCTGGTGGCTCTTATTGCAGGAAGCACCTCTGGAAAGAAAAAGGCAAACTGCCATGGTTTTTTTTTTCCCTACTGGTTTGTAAAAGGACAAATAAGCAGGCAGTCCAAAATAATATTATTTATTCAGTGTGGCAGACCCAAAATCTTGGTGAAAAGAACAGGTCTCCTGGTTGCATGCCAGCCTACAATGAGAAAGCCTAAGGGACAGATGTATTCCTGGTTTTCAGCGTGACTTTCACAAAGTTACAAGGTTGTTTTTCTTCTCAGTGTCTCAGGTCCACACACAAAAGGGTGTTGTGGGAATAAATAGGGGAGGGTGGAAGCAGAGGGGAGGTGAGCTGCCAGGTTCATCCAGAAGGCACTGGGGGAATTGTACAAACCCTTATAGACTCCTCCCTGTTGCACTCCCCATTAGGTTTAACCATTTCCCATTTACAATAGCTGGACATCACTTCCTGGAACAAAATGAATGTATTACACTGTTTCCTCTAAAACTTGTAGCTACTCAGCTACTTATTTTTGTCTGACAATGCGAACTGGAGCTCTAGGTTTGACTCTGTTTCCTGACCAACCCCAATGCATTGTCTGTCTTCTAGCACAGTCTTAAAATAGTCTGTCCTGGTCTCTGTGAAAGCAGGCACAGATGGATTTATACCCCTGTCTCAAAATGTGTAGCTTTTTGGAATTGTTGCAGAAAATATCTGCAATGGAAGTTGTGAGGTACTTTAATCTCAAAACCACAAAAAGTTCATCAAAAGAAAAATATGGTAGTTTTGGTCCTTCAGGCATCAGTTTCATCTCTACAGATTTACTCCAAAACCCCAAAAGGAAGAGCCATACCTCTCCAAAATTTTTGATAATAAAATTCTTTGCTGTGCGTATATATCAGTCTCATGCATATCACTCTGGATTTTCTACAGGAGCATGGAGTGCCTGGGATAAACAGCTACATCATTAACACTGGGAATACAAGTACTGAGTGGCAAATCCCTTCATAGCAATACCTTTTCCTCAGAGAAAACAAGTGATTTGGTGAAAATAAAATAGTTTGAAAATTTCAGTGGATTTGTGCTGCTGCAAACCAAAATTCAGTAAAAACAATCTAAAGCTTTCATTCTGGTATTGAGAAAAAATTAGTGCCACTTCTGTTCCACTAAGTTCTGCCACTTCTGATAACTTCTTTCAATTTATTTTGTAATTAAAAAATCTTGTAGATGCTTAAGTCAGAGAAAAAAATTAATCTGAGGCTGAAGAAAACGCTACAGTTAACTTAAATTGATTGCCAAAAACTGTTGGAAAGATTTCATTGCAGGACAGCTGCAAATTAATTTCTCTCATGATTTCTCAGCATAGCCAGGAAAAATAAAAATCTCACTTATTCACACAGCCCTGTTACTTATTGTCATTATCATTTTTTATGTGATGGCTTCATGTAGCAAAGTAAAGCAAGTGGGAGAAGACAATGGGGACGTAAGGCCATTGTGACTCCAGTGGGATTATATGGGCTTATTAAATATTTGTTTCCCTTATTGGACCTTCACTTACAGCTAAGGGGCATTTATTTCTTAATAAATCAATTGCTTGTGATCAGTTGTCCATGCCTTGTCCTTTTCACAACTCCATGTAAAGGATGTCAGCGTAAATGAGAAGAATGCCCTATTAAGTTCATAATACACCAGACCTTCCAACTTCACCTCATCATTAAAACCATAACAGACCTCTAGAGCAGTCTTTGAACTCACCTCTCTTTGCTAGATAAAGGGCAGCAGGTGAAGAATCACAACAGCAACAAACACAAATGTAGGGGATTTGAGAGAGTATCTATCACAGAAAATGACTATTGCTCCCCCAATGCCATTTTGGGGCAGGGCATGTTATAGACAGCCTGGAAAACAGACGTCAAATACAAAGAGTATTTCTAAAGACCCTCAAGTGGAATTTTGGGCTGTTTTTGACTGTTTGTTTGTTGTGCCAGCAATGGGGCTGTGAATAATCACTCCAGACACTAGCCAGGGAGCCTGCACTAGGTCTGAAATGCTCATGAAGTCCAGGGTTTCAGAATTTAGGACCAATAGCAACGTTGCCATCTGTGCTGTGCCTGCAGCTGGAGGCACCCAAGGCTGTGTCTGACTGCGCAGACATGAGCACATTCAAAGGGCAAACAAGCAGAGGAGTGCCCACCAACACCAACAGGGGAGAGACAGCAATGAGCCCTTGTCTTCTAAAGCACTTCTTTACACTGAACCAAGGTAACAAAGACAGGTAACTAAATCTGAAGACCAGGCAAAAATATTTTGGCTGGTTCTTGTTTTGCTAGCCTGAATTTCTTAATTGTTAGGACTTTGATGGAATGTTCATCTCACCACTTGTTTTGTAACCAAGAGATGGAAAGTAGGGTTAGGAAACATCTTCCACTTCAGAAAATTCACAATTGAAATGTTAAGCAGAGCACTTTCAGGCATGAGATGCAGCATCAAAATAGAGTAAATTAGCAGACCACTGTAATAAGGCTAAGAGGGTTTTACATTTTCATTAAATACCCAAATGAGTCATCTCTCTAAACATGGTACCATATAGCTGCACACTTCCAAATGTAGTTGGCATTGGAGTTGTGGGTTTGGAGAGAGTTTTTTTCTCATCTGGTTTTCTTAGCAGTGTGTCCTGCATCACATTCAATGAGGAAAGCACAACACAGTTGTCCTCCTCTCTTTCCAGAATCCTGATGTTGCTGTCAAAAACTACAGCAATAGGATGCATTCACCCAAGAACAGCAAGAAGGAGCTTTCTGCCAGGACACGAGGGGTGTAACACTCTTTCTTGCAGCAGACAGTGGGGATCACAGGGGCTTGTGTCCCAGATAAGTCAAGACTCCTCAGAAGAGAAGACAGACTGCAACTGGGAGCACAAGGGAAGAGATCAGGAGAGCTGGTGGCACCAGGCTGATTTTCATGTGAGCATTCCTTGGCTTTTCATTATTTCTCTTTCATGAGTAAGCACCCTTCCAAAGCAGCAGAGTTTTCTTTCCCAGCACATATGTTCATTTTCCCTTCTCCCGAGCTGCTTGGGGATGGAGCCTGCCAGCAATGCTGCCTGGGCCAGCTTGCCAAAGCAGTAGATGAAGTGTGACCTCTGATACGGGAACTGCAGCGGGGAGCTCTGGGGACACTTGTAATCACCCAGTGTGGAGCTTGGGCAGCCAGTGGGGTTAGCACCTCTGCTCCGGGGGGGAAAGGGAAGAAATACTGTTAATAACTTCAGCTGCTGCAGCCTCTGGGTCTGGCTCACATGAGAGGCAGTGCCTTTAGCTGCCGGAGCAGAGCCACAGCAGATGCACAGAGGCTTCTTAAAAGAGCACGTCTTTTGTACCAACTCCAAGAGAATAATGTCACCTACCCAGCCACCAGCCCTGCTTTCCACAGTGCCTGAGTTTTTCCTTAGAAGTTTCCTATTCAAGCGCTTAGCCTGACCAGGGCTGACCTTGCTTAGCTTATGAGATGTAACAAGATCAGTGCCTGAGGTGTGAAATGACACTGGAATGGAGGTCATGATCTTACAGAGAGCATCTCCTTCCTCTGCTGCCATGTCTCCTCCTGGCTCCCCAGCCCCAGCATCCGACTAATCAGGCAGAAACAAATGCACCATGCTTCTAGCACACCACTGGCAGAATATAAAACCTGTCCTTTTGGTTATTCAGTCATCTCAGTGGTATAGATTTTTTTATGCATATGAATTTGAAGATCAAACAGTTACTTTTTTATGATTTCTTTTTTTTTGTCGCTACTTCAGCAGAAACAAAAATTGTTTTCTATAGGTCTGTCTCTGTAAGATGCCAAAATAGATTAGCAGACAGACAAACAGACAGTAGCATTTTAGCAACGTGGACAGAACACTAAATCAATCATTCTGAATGAATAATACATTTAAGCAGCAATACAAATGGCAGAAAATTCATCTGCATCTACAGTGAAACTAACTGGACCCATTTCAAGGTAGAATATTTTGCAGAAAGTACAGAAGGCACTTTTATTTTGGTATTTCAAATAAGGATGAATTTGTGTATGTGTCAATCTGTCACACACTCGACAGGGCTGGTTCTGTGACTGGGCATTACTATGTATAGCTCTAGATCGAGCTGTGGAGAAATATACAGCTTTTTATTTACAGGTCATTAGAATAACACAGTATATAAACTGCATATACACAGAAAATACAAGTATTTTCTGCAACATTCATTAATGACTTCTCATGTTAACTGCTCTGAGAAACTTTTTTTGTAGGGAGCCATGAGTTGTATAATGCTTTTATTGTGATGCAATAAGGAATGAGCTTGAGAAGCAAACTTAGCAGGATAAACTTGGAGATAAACCATGCCCACATAAAAAAAGCATTGAAATTCAAGTACAGGTTTCAGTGGCAGGCCTAATGGACAAAAGAAAGGAGGGGAAGTGCCCTTCTGCTGAGTTAAACCAGGCTTGGATCCATGGGGACATTTCAATGGTCTTGTTTATTTTTATCATTAAAACTAAGCTGACTTTCGAAGGGGAAGGAAAAACAAAAAGCCCCAAGGGCTGTTAACCTTTCTTCAGGAGCAAAAGGGAAGGTCATCAAAAGTTTTGTGACTCTTATGAGGAAATAAAGCAAAGGCAGGTGTTGGAGGTTGGTCTCTGCTAAATAAAATGGGTGAAAGCTCCCACACTGCTGCAGCCAGCAGGTTCTCACTGGAGATGGAGGAGAAGGCAGGGGGCATTCAGGGAGGTTGCATTTTCTCCTTGCTGTTGAGGAATGGTTATTAAATCAAGGTTGATCTGGTCGATATTGATGCACTTGCCCATAAAACTCTTCTTTGAGGAATTCAGCTAAAGGGATTGAAGCCAGCATGCAGACAAGGGCCTTCTGCAGAGGGGACCAGCTCCCACTCTGCTGTGGGTGGTCAAATCCCTCTCTGTGATGGGGTGATTTGTAGGAAAACCTAAAGAAGCACTTCAGTGTTTTCCCTCACCTGCTGAGTCACAGTGACCTACGCTAAAGGAGAACACAAGGCTGTTGAGATGGGCAAAGATTTGTTTGCCCATGTCTGTCAAATGGTGATTAACTTTGGAAGGTAGTCACAGAGTAAACCAGAAGGAAACAGCCACCATTCATCAGCTGGTGGCCTCTGGATACAAATCCTGCTTTCAGACTTCCTACAGCAGAAGGTCAAAAATGCTGCACTGCCTGGACTGCAGCAGACGTTTTGTGTTTGCCCGTAAGTTCAGGCCAGCAGTGGGATAGATGACTTGGGTACACTCCTGCCCCTTTCCCTGAAACCAATTTAAATGGGTTTGAGGGGTTTAGAGTGGAAAAGAGAAACCTTTGCAAGATTAAGGGGAAGGCTGATTGCCTCTCCTTAATGGGAATTCCAAAAAAACATAAGGAAGAACAAGAAGAGATGTGACCAGAGACACACAGCAATCCTATTCTCCTAGGATACTGCACATTCCTGATTATCTTCAGGACTAGAAGTAGTAGACAAGGTGTAGTCTCTCTAGAATTGAATTTTCAGTGTCAAAAATAGTGTTTCTTTTCCCATTCTCTACATCTCTGTTTCTTCTCTGCCTCTCAGATAGAGAGCTGAGAATCCAAGCTAACATATTTTTGAAAATGTGAGTCAGAGAAGAGGAGAAACACAGCCTCTGCCAAGTGGCACAAGCTCATTCCTTTTTGGTTTTATTTAAATTTCTAAACTCATGCAGATTACTTGAGATCAATTTTGTTCACCTTTGCAAATGGCTAAGAATTTGCATTAATGCTCGAAGAGTCTTCATAAAAGTGACAAAGAAAGGAAAAAAACAACTTTAATGAAGAATCAGCAGGATTTCTTCTTTCCAACTTCTGCATCCCTCTAAAAGGATGCTATGAGAGAGAGAGAGCAGCCAAAGAAGTAGAAGGTATATCATTCATACATTCTTGGGAAAATTAATTCCCCAGATTTTGGGATGCTTCCCTGGACTCTGGCATGAACTATAGGGAGACAAAAGCATTTTTTAAAAATCTCAGTCAGAGGGAGCACTATCCTCAAGAGATCAAATGAGCACTAATCAGGAAGAATGTTTGGTTATTAAATGCATCATTGAGTCTTTTAAATATCACTCATTGGGTCATAAATTTCTATTAAATGTAGATAATCCATCGTTGTCTTATGCAAATAGAAGGTAAAAACAGTGAAAGATTTGCTAGGAAGCCACCCCTGCCCCTGAGTCCCTCCTTTTGCACCCTTGAAAACAGGTGACACTGCTGTCATCTTCTACTCTCAATCACTATACTGTGGCTCACAGTGTCCTTTCTCTGGATTTCACACCCTGCTCACTTATTTCTGTTTAAGCCCCTCTTTGCATTGATCATGCTCTCCTGTCACCCTTGCTCTCTCCCACTGTTTACACAAATGGCTTTCCCAGGATGGGTGTTGATGACAACAGCCTGCCCACTACCACCTTTGCAAGCTGCTCTCTAATGTTGCTGTTCACAGAATCAGATTTATTTGGGGTGGGAGGGACATTAAAGATTATTCAGCTTCAACCCCAGCCCCCATGGGCCGGGACACCTTCCACTAGACCAGTTTTCTCAAAGCCCCATCCAACCTGGCCTTGAACAGTTTATTTTGTCTCTTTTCAGGGATAACAAGCTTTTTGGGGAAGGGAATCCCCAAAGGCATTAAATGCAACCAGACTTCCTTACCATTGTTTCACCTGACCACACTGGTGCACGTGCCCACCATATGGCTTGGCATGTTTGGCCTATTGTATTGTGAGAAAAGATAGTAAAGTCATCTGTAAGGGAAACCTCTAGCCTTGTTTAGAGTATAATTGTACTCTTGCTTGTAAAGAGCTTGCTGCAGAGCAGCTGGGAAATCTAGCTGGTTTCCTGGAGTGCGTGGGAGGCCATGAGTAGGTGGTAGCTAAAATTTGTAACAGAGTTTGGAGGCTTTTTAAAACATTATTTCCATTATTTTGGACTCTACAGGAAGATTACAAATCTTAACAGTTGCTAAGATATATGCAATTTACCTAGAGTTATATGCTTCTTACAAACAAATGCTACATCAGGAGTAAAAAATTACTGATCATCCTTTTCAGGCTAAAATGGGGGTTTTTTCAGTCTCCAACAGGGCTTTGGCAAGATGATTTTAAAAATAGCTACAGTTTGGAATCCAGATTGCTTTCCTTGCCAGATTATAATGATCACTTCAGCCAGGGCTGGGTATATTTCAAAATGCCTGGAGACTCAGTTCAGGACAGTGCCCTTCAGTCTGTGATATTTTAGGCAATGGGTAAACCCAAAAATTTGGGTGGTTATCCAGAGTTCATCTGTACTGCCCAAATGTCTACAGTCTGCAAAAATGGGCTGGAAAGTTTTCAAGGAAGATGGGGTTTGCACTATTTCCAGTACTGCCTATTTCTGCTCAGGTCAGGAATCCTAGGAGAAAATCCTCTTTCTTCATACTGGTTTGCTGTGATTCTGTTGCCAGTCATAGGATGAAAGTGCAGAGTCTGGCAAAGAAACTTGGAAAAGCATCTGGGGAAAAAAGGAACCCTTCTGAAAGGCACAATGATGGTACAGGGTTGGGTGGTGATCCAGATATATTCCTATGTTCAGATTCAACCCTACTTTACCAAGAACAGAGAGAAGTTGCATGGCTGATCACAATGGAAGATCTGTTTCACTCCTTCCTATTAAAGTATCCCTCAGTAACCCTCTGTTACTAAGGTAGTTCCAATTCAGATAGGAGAAAATTCCCTGAGGATTATAGCTTCCTGGCAATTTGGGATAGTTTGCTTGTCTTTCCTTCTATGGCAGATATTTGCTGTGATGTAAAACTGTTTTGCCACAAATAAACATTATTAAATGTCTTTCAGGCAAAGAAATGCAAGTAACCAAAGCAATAATGACTCTCAGACAAATTCATCCCTAGTTTAAGCTTAAACAATTTCTGTGAGGTTGCACCAGTGGGCAATCAGATTTAACTTAGATTTAATCTTTTGATTTCACATGGGAGTCCTGAATTTGAGTGAGGTCTTAACAATTAATCAGCTCAGCTGGCTTTGGGGTGAGGCTGTAGATAGAGAGGGAAGGTGACTAAGGTCAGTGGTTAATACAAAATAGACACTCTGGAAGAATTTATAAATAAATAACATTATCTTAGGCCTCATGAGGAAAGAGCCTGAAATGCTTTGGCTATGGGAAAAGTCCAGCATGCCACATTTCAGGAAATTTTTAATGACAAATACCCAGCAATTTTAGACATAACCTGCTGCTGGTCTTTGGGACACGAGCTCCCGAATATCAAGAAAGCAAGCTTGCATTCTTGCTTTCTTCCAAATCTCAAATACTCTTTAAACCTTGCATAAATATTGAAGTATCATACTTTTCTTCTCAAGCAGCACTTTCCCTCACAATGCTTATCCCAGCAACTCTTAGCTCAGCCTTTGCCTGGCTCTGTATCACAGCACCATTGACAGCAGCAGGAAATTTCCTTCAGATGGCAATTTTCTATGGGTTCAGGATCCACTTCTCAATTAGCCCTCTAATTGGCAGCAGCAGGGACTGATTTCTCATTGTAGCAGTGAGAAGCAACTTGGTTCAAGTCATGCCTTTGCCTGCTCTTTGTTCCTGCAGGAGCTCGCCAATAAAGATATAGGCAGACCTCGGACCTCTGCACAGCAGGAATCTTTATGGCAGCACATATTCCCGGGCTTTGTTCTGAAGGCAGAAATTTAGATTATTTTGTGCCATGCTACTTCTTGTATTAGTGCACCAAGACACTTGGAATAAAAACAGAAGCACAGCTGAACTATCTCCATCCAACAAAATTCAAGTCAAACCCCTCCAGATCCAGTGAAAATGTGAGCACTTTGGTTTGGGATCTTTTTTTTTTTCCTTCCTGTTTTGAACTCATTTGTTCTTCCATATTTGGGCCAGGTTTGGAAGCCAAAATATTTAAAAGCTCCAGATAATATTTCTATAGCATACAGTTTTGACCCTTCAAGGTGTTAAGAACTTTGAGTGAGATATGGGGAACTGTTGGCTTTAATGGAGGCTACACTTCGGTCTTTTAGGCTTTCCACTTTCATGGCTCATGTCCTTCAAGTTTGAGAATGTGAGAGCGAGTATATAATGACCCAAGTTGGAACCAAAAATAGTTGGGTAGCATCTCTGAGAGCTCTCCCCATCCCCAGCTATGAGTGTAGCACATTCCTGTGATGTGTGCTCAGGCTAGCTTATTTGAAATGCAGTTGCTGCCTGGAGCCAAAGTTTTCAGAGCTGATCTCCCGCCTAACTAAAAATTCATATATAAGCAGCCAGATTGGAAGCAAAAACGTAGCCACTGAGCTGGAAAATTTGGGTTCCAAATGAGTGACTTGCCCTTAAGCTGAAGATCAGTGACAAATGAAAGGCACCCACCATCTATTTGTTTAGGCAAACAATGCCACTGGAATGGAGACAACAACTTGCCCAAGGCAGAACTACTAACATCAATTTGGAAGGTTGAGCAACCCAACCTTGGAGGTTTGCCCTTCACTTGGTACTGTCCCAGAACACCTCAGAGCTACAGAACACCCAAACACATGCTGAACTTTGGGCAGATGCTGAAGCACTTTGCTGAATCCAAGTTGTCAGGAAAAGTGAGCTTGTTAATGTTGAGATCACTTGAGTGATTTTTTTTTTGTTGGAATCTTTCACACTTAATTTGTTATGGCAGGGGAGATAGAGTATAGACTTTTAAAGTCTAATTAATGGCACACGAAGTAACATTGATAGGTGAGTGTGGAGAGAAGTGAAACTGTCCGAGCATACACCGCTGCCTCACTCATCGTCTTTTCAGAGTACAACTGTCATGAAGGGCCTGATTCCACACTTCTTAAAAGTTAAATATTTTGAGTTATCATTTGGCAGCAGATCTGCAGCATGCACACCATGTTGCTCATCTACAGCATCATTCCCCTTCCAAGCCACACCCCACTTTTTGCAGCAGGCAATGAGGCAGAGATCCTTATGGTCTAAAACATCAACAGCGATGCCCATGCCCCTCTCCCCCCACTCTGAAACAACCAGGAAATTTTCCTACAGGAAAGGCAATCTGGCAGGTCAATGGTCTCCTTTAGCCTCCTCTAATCATTGCTCTTCCTGTCCCAAGCCTGCTGGAAGACCTCTTTGTGAGGTGAAACTGCTGTCTGAGGTTTCTCCATCAGGCTCTGAACATCCACATGAAGCAGATATCAACTGTGTTAGACACAGACAAACATAGAGAACACAACCAGCACCAGCAGATGGACAATTAAACCCACACATTAAAAAATTAACTCTCAAAAAAAACTGGTGAGGCAGAATTCACAGTTTTGCAGTGGAGAGAGGCAGAAGCAGAAAGGTTAAGCAATTTGCTCAAGGTTGCCAGAGAAGTAATTGTCAGTGCTGGGATTAAGATTTAGGAATTTATAACTTCTGTTCCTGTGCACAGGCCGCCAGATCATCATTCCTGGCACTCCAGAGAACCAGGCTGCTTATTCTTTCAGTAAAATGCTAAACCAAATGCTGTGACCTTTTCTGGAGTTATCTGATGAACTGTTTTCTTAACTCCAGGTTACAGAGAGCAATGAGGGGTGGGAGGTGGGGATGTGATGGTGTGAGGAAGTGACAGACCAACACCAATATGTGCAATGCTTGTGTAAGGAGATTTTCCTCCACCCATTTGAGGAGTCTTTGCTATTTGACTGCAGCACAGGAGGCAGAATACAGTCCCTGATGGGAGTTTTGGGAGTATTTGCCACATTTTCATTTGAAGACACTGACAAATTGTTTCAGAGGTTGCACTGGGGGTGTGGGCAGCTTTATATCATTCACAGGAAGTCAGGGCCTGCCTGTGAACTCGAGTACTTACAGAACATATAAATAAACTGTAATTCACTGTAACATATCTGTGGAAATCTTTGGGAAAATCTGATATGCAAAATCCAGTAATTCCAGCACACTTTTATTAGTAATATTATTAGTATTACTATTCTGTGAACCTGTGGAACTTCAATGAAACATGCCCACTCCTTCCCTTTTGGACTTGATCCTGTTTCTGTCTCAGCCATTAGAAGACAGCACCCTCAAGATGTGACCAAGCACACAGGACCACAAGCAGGACCCAGCTCTGTGGCCACAACACCCAGTAATTGTGTGACTGTCTGGAAGAGGAGAGACCTGTGGATGAGGGGCTACCATGCTCAGAATCCCCTGCCCAACCTGAGCTGCTGCCAGGTGACCTCCTGGGACAGACAGCTTTCTCATACTCACAGGGCAGGGTGATGCTGCAAGAAGAAGATGCTGCCTCTCCTTACAGGGTGGTTTTGATCAGTAGTTCAGCAGGACCCCAAACTGCTGCACCGTAGTGGCAATTGCCACTGTGACTTTTCTTCCTGTGCCTCAGCCTGATGTCTCTGGACCTCAGGCTGCTTCTCTTCAGTCCTGTTCATTCCCATTTCACACAGGCACTGCAGTTTTTGCGAGATGGGACTTCTGTTTTTGATAAACAGAGAAAAGTGCCTCCCTGGGTAGCCAACGCTGAGCAGGGGTTGAGCAGAAATGACTTCCCATTCTCTCCAAACATGTTTCCAGAGCTGCTGAGCAAGTTAGGGAAGAAGCATGGAGGATCTCAAATTGGAGCCTATGCACTTCATACTTCTGTTTTTTACCTGCAGACCTGGAGAGTTTGCAGTGATCTTCTTGTCTGAAGGAGGAAGTGCTGGCCTGGGAGCAGTGACTGCCCTTTCAATAATCATCCTTGTGCTGCCTCTGACATTTAGCAAGAAATGTAATCCAAAACATAAGTTGCCCAAATCTGTAAAACAAGGGGCCTAAGGGGTCTCTTGCTGAAAGTAGGAAAAAACAGTACATGTAGCCAATTCCCATTCCAAAGCTTTGCTGGATTGCTCTTGAGGCCCACAGGTTTAAATGTCATGAGACAGGAAGGACTGCATGAGTGTTTTTTAAATGATAAAAATCCCTGACTTTGTGAAATACATGATAATTTCAATGAGGATGACCTTACAAGAGGGCACAATTGAACAGTATACGTGTGTGTGTGTGTGTCCTAATTTCTTTACACTATCATATATGTATAGAGCATACAATTGCTTATACTGAAAAGTTCAGTTCTGATACATGATTGGTATCCTCCAACCTTACATGTCATCTGAGTGAGCAAGACACTTGACAATCTTGTGTCTCAAAGTCAGGCAGTTAATTCAGACTATGTTACAGCTAAACACTTCTCCCTTTTCACTTGCCTGCTCTAAATATGAGCCCATGTGATTTGGTCATTTGCATAATATCTTCTGACAACCTGACTCTGAAGTCTTGGGTGATTTGTTTCTCTTTGCAAAACAAAATGGGAGGCAGTAGCATCCAAGGGAATGAGTGTATCTATTTCCCCTGAGTTGAGCAACTTCAGCTCTTGGAGCTCAGGTCCCTCTGGAGATAGCAGGTTCAGAAACTGTGCAGCTGCCAATGGGAGATGGAGGCAGTAAACCTCTAAAGGGATCTGGAATTACATCTAGTGGGTCATCTCTCCAGCTTCCTGTTGCACCAGCTAGAAGGTGCTTTGAGAGTCTCTGCTTCTCCTGACATGACAAAATGGCCCCCGTGCCACCCATGTGTGACAGCCGGGAGAATCACACGAGCTGGGAGTTTAACTATGTGTTTTCTTTCCCTAAAATAACATTCACTGGTGCTCTGCATCCTGCAGACCTGGGAAATAAAACAGATTAATCTTTGCTAGTATTATTTAAATTTTATTCCTATGGATTATCTTTCCACAGAGCCATAAGCCTTTGAAAATTTGGTCCCAATGTAACTTGCCTATGAAGTCAATTAGCTCCTAAAATGACAACACATTAGAAAGAACTCAGAAGCTGATATAGAAATACCTTGTTTTATTAAGCCTAGCCAATTTTCTGTCAACAAAAATTATGCTTCTGAAGTGATGTGGAACAAGAATCAAACATGAAAGCATACAAGTATCCACTTTTGAGCCCTTGAACAGCTATAAGAATCCACTTCTTCTTGGTATTTCTGCTACACAGAATGAATTTTCATTACGTGAAGTATCTATTATCTAATGAATAAAAAAACCTGCATTATGCATTAAAGTGTAGTATGAACAAAAGTGCTGGAAAAACTTACATTACTTCATGGTGAATTTTTGTGGCAGAAATGGTACTTTTATGGACTTCTGCAGCACAGATGATGTGCCACCAACCATACTACTGAGTTTGCAGTCAAACTTCAACTAGACTTCTAAACCACAGAAAAAAATAATTCCATTAATAAGCATGTGCTAATCAGGGAACACATATTTTTTTTCATCAGGATATTATGCTCCGGATCCTTGGTTGTGTTTGAGGAAAGCTGTTCCCAAATCCTGGGTGGTTCATATGGAGTCCAAATTGAAGACACAGAGATCAAAAATGGCATAAACTGACCAAAATACCAAGTCCAGGTTTAAAGATGTCAGGCCACCCCTGCTCTGGAAGGAAAGAATTGTGTATTCATCCAGCTGTAAGCACAAAATTCACATAGTACATGCTCTGCATGCTCTGGGGAGCCTCTGAATTCCAGGACCTCCCTGATGGCTTTGGTCTTCTCTTTATAGCACTTTAGAGGAACTTTGTTAAAATACATACCTTCATCTCCCAAGGAAAGAGGTCTTTTAAGCCTTGAAAGATCCATCTGTTGTTTGAGCCTTTGAGGATGGTGTCCCACATCCATGTTGTGTTCTGCTCCCTTGGTAGCTGGCTGTGCCTTTCCTACTGGCAGCAAACTGGACAGGAGGGTTTGCCAACACATTGGAATTTACCACGAGGTGTGCCACGCTTAATCCCAGCCAGTCCACTCCAGTTTTGTGCACCAGGAGGTAGGGCCAAGTACTCTCCAGCTGTGCCCTGTCCTGGAAAGGCAGCCTTAATGGCAAGGTAGTCCTACAATGTGCTAGGCTAAACACAGAGATGGTTAGTAGCATGAAGTATTTTGGCCTCTGTCAGCTGTAAGAAATAAAAGCAATTTAGGTGTTTGAGGAACGGTGGCAACAGCTTGGACTACACAAAGAGCACCTTGGATTACACCTTGGACTACACAAAGATCAAGCACAAAGGCCGAGAATGGCACAGCTCCAACAGAAAGAGGAGTGGCTGGGTCATGGCTGGGTCAAGAGCTTTTAACCTCAGGTAGCACATGTGCAGATGTGCATGGAGCAGTGCTGTTAGCACTGAGCTCTGAAGAGGTGAAAGTAGCCATAAAGAAGAGGAAAATGTTTATAGAAACCAAAGAGTTGGGGCTGAATCTTCTGTGCTAATAAATCCATAAATTTCCACAGGAGCACTAGTCATGAAGAGTGGGAGTTTGGAAGAGTGCCTGTGGCTGTGGAAATAATTGATATTTTCAGTGAGATGGCCAGAGCAAAACAAAACAAAAAAATCCATTTGAGCTGTCTAAAACCTGTTTTTAGAAAGAAAAAAGAGAAGGTCAGTGTAGGGCTGGTTTCCTCTCTGGGCTCCAGGGTTATTCCCCATACTGAGGAGGATGCAGGTGGTCAGAAGGCTGCTCCTTTTCACCTCCAAAGGTCTATGGTTCAGGCCCTCTCTGCAGTAGGGATGGAGCATACTGAACCACCCCCAGAGCAAGGAAAATGAGCAGGAGATACATGAAAGGCCCCATCCACTCTTTCTGCCTCGTGCTGTAAGTTCTGTGAAGAGATGCACAGGGGAACAAGGTGACTACCACCAAGGAGAAGTGATCCAGAGAGCAGGCATCCTTGGGTGCCTGATTTTTGGTCCAGGATGTGGTTAAAAGTCACGTGAAGAAAAGCCTGGGGAAGGGGTTGGGGCATGGGTTGAGGAAGCACTTGAGGAAGAACCGTGGCACAAGGTCAGGCTCCAGAGAGGTAGATGGGAAATGTGGGGTTACTCTGTGGGATGGAGTGGATGCAAGATGATCTGAAACACTCAAGACAGTGTGGGCAGAGACAGTGTGGGCCCAGTTTTTGGCAGTGGGCTATAAATTGGTTGTGGTGGAGGGACAAAAAAAGGGGAAATTTAAAGCATTGGAAAGTGGAGTGAGACTGAAATGGGTAAATACTCATTGGCTCAGACAAGGTGAGAAGAATTGGGTGCTTTTCCAGCAAGGGTAGCTGAGTGTCAGGTTTTGGTCCAAATATTCAAGCACATTTTGCTCTGCATATTCAAGTCTTTTTAACTTGAGTGAAAGAATTTCAACAGAAAAGACAGTATCCAAAAATATCCTAAAGCTCAATAGTGAAGTTTCCTTTCAGAACTGCAAATCAGACAGAGAAGGCCCTGGAGCTCAGCATTCCCTTATCCCTAATATGTGTCCTCACACTTGGATGGCAAGTATGCATGTAAAGATATATGTAAGGATGTATTGGAGGGGAGAGGGAAGAAGGAGGTAAAAGTGGATTTCTTTACCAATAAATACTCCAATTGTCAAAGATTCTGTCAAATCACAGAAAGTGCAAAATAAAAATCTCTGGGCTGAAAATGTTACTGTGAGGTCCATTAAATACATCTGCTTTTTATGTTTTCGTATTTCCTGAAAATATTTGCTGAATTGTTTTTCCTGTCCTGACATTAAAATGAATGACTTCCTGATAGAAGTATTTTCTGAGACTAGAAGCACTGTATATTTCAACTAAATATTATTAACATCAGCCATGTAGAATACAGCACCAGGCCCCTGGCCCAAAGCACATACATAGAAACCCAGCCTCTTTAGAAAATCATGCAGAGGGAAAAAGCACAACCCCAATTTTGATTTAAGTGCCATAACTCTGGCTACCTGGCGTCTGTTCAAAGCAGTGTCTTGTTGCACCCAGTTCTCTCTGCCCGATAGCACAAGGCAGCTGCCCAGAGTGTGGGTGACAGTGGCACAGTCAGAAAACAGCTCCTGGAATTGTACAAATTCCTTCATTTCTTTCTCCTCCTGCCAAATTGTGGTAATTCAGATTATCATAAATGACTTCTTCCTAGGGAGTGCTGAAAACCCTCTCCAGCAAATATGATTTTGTACATTATGATCTGGTTTTATATAGCTTAATGAAATTTTTTAAATGGTTTTCAGGAGAAAAGCAAACACAAATAAGCTCTTCAAAATCCTCCTCAAATCCAAGTCTGTGCAACCTTAATTAGCAGCAATATATAATAGCACTGATTTTGAGCCTGTTGTGATTTTGTCCACACCATTGAAAACAACACAGTGCACTAGGGACCTAATCCCAGCCTGAAGGATGTCTAGTAGCATCATCTCATTTCCCAAGCCAGGCTAAGTGAAACCTGGATTTCCTGTCATAGATGGGTAGCAAAATGGATCTTAAATATTAGGGCCTCCCTTTCAATTAATCAAGTCATAATAAAGAATAGTCAGGTCTCATGAGTTTCTGTGACAATCTTTTTTTTCTTTTTCCCTGGCACCAGAAATGATCATGCACCATTTAAGTAGAGAGACCAGAGCACCTTTACAGCCCACACCTGCTGGAGGCTCCACTCCCAGAATGAGCTGGGCACCACTTAGACCATTCCACTCCCAGTACTCTCCCTCTGCTCCCACGGTCTGCTCTGAAGAGGAGGAGCCCTGTTTCTGTGCATGATCCTGTTTTTACCAGTGTGATAATTAAGATGGCAAGTCCTGGTTTTCAAAAAAAATCCCACTGACTTGAGAAGTAGCCAATAAAAAAAAAAAAAATCTGTTTATTTCCTGTATCCTACTCAGATCAGTCTGAAAATGAAACACTATGCAAGCACAAAAAGTTATTATGGGACTTGCAGCCTCCAGCTATTCTGACCTCACTGGATGCCTTACAAGCATCTATTGTTCTTGGAAATAGTCTGAGATGTGCTTTCCAGAGAGATTATTATATATTCTTGCTACAAGGAGGGAAAAATTTTCTGATACTGTGTCACGTCATTTCTTCAGTAGTATTTGGATGCAACAGACTGTGGAAATGTGACAGAGAAGAAAACAAACCTGTTATATGACTAATAGTGCTGAACCACTATGGACCCAAGAGCCTGTATTTTACTTAAGGCTGACTGACTCCACCTCCATGCTCCTTGCCAGCTCTCAGTACCTGTACTCTCCAAAGCAGTACACCTTTCTAAAGCCAAAGCCCCTTTGTTGATTGCAGAAGATAAATCCTTCCTCACCTGCCTCCTCTCAGCAGCTGCACTTGCATCCTCCAGGATGGCTGACTCCATCTCCAGCTGCAGAGCTGCTCCTGCAAAGGGTGAGTCCCCTGCTGTCACTGTGCCCTGGCAAACCCTGGGAGAGGGGCAGAAGCTTTCGTGCAGACCTCACCAAGGCCTGATTTCAGCCTTCTGTTTGTGGTGGGGAGGGTTGCTCCTGTGGTTGGCCTATATGTGGGAACATGTAGCAGATGCTGCCAGTGGGATGCTCTCTGAAAGCTCGTGCAGAGCATTTCACACAGCCAGCCAAAAGCTTGCTCTGAGAGACAGTATCCAAATATTTAAAAATGGGCTATGACTGCACACCACAAGATCCAGCACTATGATAGGCCAATTTCAGTGACCTTGAAAGAATAAGGTTTGATCCCTCATAATGCTGTGTGGGTTGCTGATTTATAAACAAGCTTTCACACCTGCTAGAACTAAAGATGGAACAATTTTCCTTTTGAGAACTGGCTTTTGGGGAAAGGAAAAAAACTCCTCAAAGAAGGTGGGTATTATCTTGGTTAAGAAGGGCCAGGAGCTAGATCCAGGCAACCCAGTGTTATTCTGTGGTGAGAACAAAGGTTTGCTCCCCACCTCCCTGATGATTCTCACAAAGAAAACACCTATTTCCAGTGGTTGCAACAGGCCACCAGACAGCAGCATTCCGTGGAGTTATTGAAAGCAGTAGGGCCAGAAAAAGGCAGCAAACAGCAGGAGACAGGGCTGCTTTCTCCTTCACACCAGAACTTCAGCTGTTTGTACTGGATCCCACCTCTCCCACACACCCTGTTCAGAGATGGGCAGCAGAATGCTCTCAGCAGTGGTCCTGGTTGTTCCCACCAGGCTGGTGTTCGCAGGATGGATGAAGAAATGCTACAGGCTCCTCTTGCCTGGTTAGATTTAATCTAGAGAAGAGATGGCACATATTGTATCATAGTGGATTATGATTTAACCAGCAGGTCATGCTGAGATTTTATATTCTGGATAATAGCTAAATGCTTTTGAAGTCTTGTAATCTCACACAGAGCAGAGGTGGAAAGCGAAAAACAAGAAAGTGGCAAAACATAGCAAAGGAAATCACAGTCTCTATAACACAATAACAGCAACTCTCCCTCAGATTTTGTTTTTGTGTTTCTTTTAGGCCACAGGTCAGAAGAGCTTGAAGAAATCACAACAGGCTCCTACAGGAGAAAATCAGGCAGAGAGGGAAAGCGAACCAGACCAAAGAGGGTATGGAAGGGTGGGGTGGGTCTTGCCAAACCTGTATGTGAGAAAATGGAGCAAATGTCTATTTATTCTGCCCATGTGAATCTCAGGACACAACACGCTGTGAGGGTGGGCATATGGTTGGCAGCTGCTGGGGAGAGATGATGACTTTAAAACAGAAATATTTGCATCAAAGCAAAGGCACTGCAGCCGAGGCAGGAGTTATGCCCTGGCTAATCTCAGCTCAATCTCAAATGGGAAAGCCAAAAGGACAAGAACCCAGTGCCTCCCTTAGAGACTGTTCACAGACAGGGGGATTTTAAAAATAAAATTTTAAAAATTTAAAATAAATTTTAAAATTAAAATAAATAAATAATAAAATAAGACAAAATCCAGGCCTTGATAAGAACAGGGAGAGAAGCAGGTTTAGGGTAACTGAGTGGGAATAATGAGTGGCCTGATTTGTTTCCTCCAACAGACTGTTTTTGAGTGTCTATGAAGACAAAGTAACCCATGTCTCCCATCCCAGGGTGCTTGAGGTAGAATGAATCCCCTTAACCTGCAGCACTACAGAGTACGGGGACCCCTCACTGGTTCAAAACACTTAATACAAAATGTCTTGAAAAGCCTTTATGGACACTCCAAACTGATCTGCATCACTAATAAGACATTATGAACTTTTATAGCTTCTCTTCTAAGACAAAAGGCCATAAAATGGTCCCTCACAGAACCCCTGTGAGATCAGCAGACATTATAATCTTTATTTTATTGAAATAGGAACAGGCAGGGAGAGGGCATGGGCTGCTTCAGAATTCACATCCATGTGATAATTAGGTGTCACAAACATAATGAGGAAAAATGACAGGAAATTAAGGACCTACACCAGTGCTTTAAAACTCAAAGTGTCTGGGCAAAATAGCTTTTTTTATTTTTTCTGTAAGTCTCTGACACAGAAGAGATGTCCCATACCCAAAAGACCTTAACCAAAAGATGTTATGCTAACAGCAGCCTGCTTACATGAGCAAGCCCATCAGCACTGACATGAGATTGCAGCCTTCTGCCCTGGCTGAGAGATCACTGATCTAAGCCTCCCTTTTCCAGGTGACAATGACCACTACTCTACATTAGACATTTCCACATTATTTTCACCCCACCCATGCTGTACTGAGAGTCAAGAGGCACAAATGAGCTTCACCATCCAAAATGTAGGACCTTTAATGGACTAAGTCCCTTGCTGTTGCTCTGACACAATGCAAAATTAAGCTTCACGTGATATTCAGCAGCAAGAGAGGTGAAAGGAGAATGACCGAAATACCTTGACAATGAAAGCCCCCTCCTGCTCTGAGGTCACTTTGGAGCTGAGGGAGGGCATGAATATTCACAAATATTTTAATTAAAATTCCTCTGATTCTATGAGTCAGGTAGAGGAGTTTATAGTCTGCCGTGCTGGAACTGAAGGTTATTGGCCTGTGAGTAGTCAAGGTGCCTCAGAGACACAGGAGTAAGAGCTAAAGCTCAGCAAGCCATTTGCAACTAATATTTTTTATGATGAGTTTCACCTTTATCTGACAACTCTCTATAAATTTGCATCATTCTCTAATTTATTCATTATTTAGGTTCAATAGGAACATCAGCAAACAGTGTCTTCCCTGTAGAGCAGTCCATTATAAATTATAATATGCAATATTTGCTATATCCATCTATTTCCCTTTCTATTCCCTGGTAAGTGGAGTGAGGTAACAAAACCGAACAGTGTAAATTTTACAAGAATACGTACTATTCGGAATTCACTGATGGTCAGTACTTTAACATGTCTGTTTAAAATTCACTTGGCAAGCCCCTGTTCTTGTAGAGTTTGAATATACAAATAAATGCAGAAGTCAAACACAGAAGGACTGCTGAACTCAATCAAATCAAAACTGACTTTCAAATTCAAATTATTACATACTTTTCTTTTTTTCCATTTTCCTACTCAGCCAACTCTGCTGAGTAGAAAGAAAGTACTACATACAGCAACTTCAAGTTCAGAATCATCTCATGAATTTTTTCCAGACTACAGACTCTCCAGGCATGTCAACAAACTGTGGTCTGTCCACTGGCTCACCTACACAAGCCACACTATCTGCTGTGAGGATGGATGTGTCCTACCATGAGGTATGTGCAAGGACATGCCTGGAGGCTGAAAGTGAGCTTGGGAAACCGGTGGCTTTCCAGATGGTTGTGACATACTCTGCACTCTCAGGCAGTAGCAAGCCCCATGTATCTGTGATAGATGAGTAATGTGATGATTGACTCTCACAATTAATGGACAAATATCATGTATATAGGTTAAGAAAAGTTTATAGACTTATAGTTATGTTGTACCCCCTCGCATGGTTATCAAGGGACAAGGGGAGTTGGGACATCTGGGAGGGCTGGCTTGTCACTACAGCAACACCTGACCTCCAATGAGGATTTGAGGAAGAGATCTCCACCACTGGACAGCGAAGAAGAGGTTGATGGACAGAACTTTGGGAGGGGTTAAAGGGTAAAAAGGATAAAACCTGCATTGAGAAGGGGCTGAGCGCATGGTGGGGAAAATCTTGTGCTCCCAGCACTGTAACCTTTTTTCTTTATTCAGTCTTTTGTTGTATTTTTGATAAGGTTTAATAAATCTTCCTAAACTATGAAAAGTGAGTAGCTATCTCTCACGTCCTGATACCTTCCTGTATTTGCACTGTAACTTCCCTGTTACTACACTGCACACTGGATTTCAAACATTCCCATGTGAACGATGTCATCCACCCAAGCTCACAATTGGGCACCAGGGCGATGTTAAGTCCTTTTAACTACAAGGAAATATTTAGCAGGGCAGGGTCTTCCCTGCATGAGCCTAGAAAGGCTGAATCTTCTTCTATAATGCAAATTTATATGCACCATTTTGCTCCAAAGAACTCCTGAAGTAAAAGCAGTTATTGTGGATAAATATTGTATGTTCTTGGTTAGCTGTAATTTGTACAAATGTTCCTCTGCCTTGAGATCTTGAGGCAGAAGGTAGAAAAAAGAGAGAAATATAAAGCGTAGTACTGTGAAAAATGTGTATTTTATGATTGGCTTTTCGCAAATATTAAAATGAATATTATATGTGTTGTGTTAGAAAGTAATGTATTTATTCTCTTAAGTAGTGTGTTAAATATAGTTTTAGGTTGTAACAAAATGTTAAAATAGAAACTATGCTATGTAGGGTACTTTTTTTCTAAAGAAAGGACTTGCACTGAGATAGCAGCCACAGGACACCTTAATCTTTCAGAGAAAAAGAATTTATTGCTCCATTATCAGGAGAAACGAACTTCTTCCTGCCTCACTCAGGCAGGACGACACCGTTAGGATTATGAGGAAGAAGTTGAGGATGACCAGACAGAATACTGTCCTTGAATGGAATTTATGCATCATGTATGAAGTGTATGAATATGCAACAGGTTATTGTTTTTAAGGGTTAATCCTCTGTTAAAGTGTGTCCATTTTTGGGCTCGTGCTGCCCAGAAAAAGGTACCTGGATGTCTGTAACTCTTTGTTGCTATTGTCTCATATTGTCCTAATTCAAATTGTCCAAATTATTATTATTCAAATTGTATTACTATTTTAATAGCCATTTTATTACTATTAAACTTTTAAAATTTTAAAAACAAGTGATTGGCATTTTTCACAGTCCTTTTTTTCCAAAACAACTACGCTTTTGAAATTAGTCACACAGATCCTAATCCAGTGCCTGTACTACCTCAGCTGAAATTCGGAGATTTTGTTTAATTGAGTGACTTGAAAGCCCAGCTGCTATTTTAAAATCAAAGCAAAACCATGTAGTGGTCTCCAGCACGGCCCAGCACCTGTGTAATTGTGATCACAGGACACCAATTTTTTTCCACTGCTGTAGCATAATGTAGTTTCATAGACAGACTCAGCTCCTTTGTGCTTCAGCGTGAGGAGTAATGACTGCTCACTGGAGGCCAGATTTCACACACCTTGAGCTATCCCCACTGGTTTCAGGCTGTCACTGTAAGTTCCTCCACCTCCTGGTAGGGCTTGCATCAGCACATGTGCTCCAAGCGTGTTTGCTGGGTGAGGCTGAAGATCAGAAGTAGCAGTCACGGCAGAGCTGTCTGCAAACACCGCTTTGGGGAGGAAATGTTGGAGTGGAGATGTCAAAAAGTGATGAGCCTTACGAATATTTTTATCTCACGCCGCAAACGGAATGCTGGCACAATGGAGATGCTTTCACAGTAACTCCAAGAAGCCTGCATGACAAAAGTCTTTGTTGCCATGTGAGCTATCAAAGCTCCCTCTGTGTTTAAAAAAAAGCGTTACAAAATTTTTAGTGTTGTTGAGTTGCTTGGGTTCATTCACTCATTCCCCTGCACTTGTGGCCCTTTGAATTCTCTTTCCACCAAAACATTCAGGCTTAATATTCCCAAAATAGCTGTCAGCAGGAAATGTTAGGAGTTTTCAGTCTGAGAAATAACAGGGCCGTCTGTTGATCTGAATCACCGAGGGTGGGATTTTCAGTCTGTGTGTTGCTGAAGAGGAGGAGGGAGAGACAGCTGTGAAACAAGCGCCTCTTCCAGCAGCTCCCTGAGGGGTTTTGCAGCCGCCTTCGTGAGGGTGGAGGTGGCTGCAAACCCTCTCAAGTTACTCACTGTGGCTCTCAAGCACACTGTGAGACGAGTAAACTGTGCACTCGTTATGAGCAGAAAGCCCTCTGCACCTCCTGAGCAAAAATAAATAAATAAATAAATAAATAAATAAATAAATAAATAAATAAATAAATAAGCTAACAAAGAGGAACTGAGATCAGGTCATTCTTGGACTCTACAGGCAACCTGCTCCTGTACCTGCTGATGCTAGAGAAAATACTCTTTTGGACTTCACCATGGTTTGAAACAAGCCTTGAATGTTCATTTGTCTCTTTTGCTTTGGAAAATAACTAATGGCATGTGATCTTTACTTGTCAGCAAATCTGCTTTTCCCATGTGCTCTTGAAGCTGGTCTCAGCCATCCAGAGTTTCTGAACTAATAAGTATGGCACCAGCATCTCCTTCCTTGCCTTAGCTCACTCTCTCCCTCCAGCAAAAAAGGTGCTTGCCATAATAAGTCTTCTCCAAAAGTGAAAATTTTTGCTTTGTGGGAATCTGAATAAATGTGTTCTTCACCTTTAACTCACACGGCTCACCATTCCCAACTCATGGCAGAGATCTAGTTAAAAAGTGGTGAATGGGGCAGGAGCGAGCTGCCAGCTGCTCTGCAGCCCAGGGATTGAGGTGCCATGTGTGGTCTCAGAGTCACACTCGGACATGGTGCTGGCTGGCACCGCTAAACCCCTCCTCCCACTGAGGCTGTGGTGTCCTGTCAGTCAGCATTTACAAGGTGTTGTCACACTCCAACGCAGTGTACCTGGAAAAACCTAACCTTATAGATTTGTGCTGTGACCCACTACAAGCTCCTGGAAATAAAGCCATTCCCAGTTATTATCTTGGCACTGTTTCACTGCTCACCACAAGTGCTTCCCACGTTTCTGAGCATAACAGTCACCTTCTCATGCACCCCATCACCTTATTGAAACCAGACACGGGTCAGATATGGCAATGATTAGCACGATGCATTCCCCTTCCCAGACTTAGCACCTCAGCCCGAGCAAGAAGCACTCAGTTGCCTGCCAGAGCTGAATTAATCAGAGGGGAGATTGCAAGACAGTCAGATAGCAGTCAGCTCAGCAAAGGAAGGAACAGACTGTGCCTGAGTCGTTGTGTGCCTGATAATAGAAGTTTCCAGCTTCATGAGGAATGTAGGAGAGGATGGACGTCATTCTAAGCCTCAGAGAAAACAGAGTGAGAGGTACATAAACACCTCAGCAAAAAACACTGAGTGCTTACAGTCATCAGTGACTTGGTGATCTGTATCTCGGTTTATTAGGTGAGCCCCAAGATCACTCATGGCTGCATTCCCCTTGGCAGGGCAAAGCAGCATCCTGAATCTCATTCATGGATGGGAGCACATTCAGAGCACAATACTGGACTTCCAGGCACTTTCCATGTGCCATGCTTTCCCTCTCTGGGGTATAAGGTTTCTCCAGATGAGTGAGCAGCAAGGCTCCTGCTAACTGCGTGTACATCTTAATGATCACGCGGAATGGTAATTAGGTGCACATACATTGCAGAAAATTATCTTTGTTAATTAGAGAAGGATGTTAGACATCAGCAATGCTATTTTCCGCTAAAACTTTCCCATTATATACAACAGAAGTTTAGTTATGCTAGGCATATCAGATTCAAGAAGGTAATGTAACCTGTTACATATTCATAAAGGGCTAATCTTGCAAGGAATAGAGATTCCTCCTCAGAGGCCTTGTTACAAGGGCTTTATACAGGGGAGGACTATGGCCAAGTGCAGTGGCAGTGCTCAGGAAAAGTTCACATGTGGCGGAAAACAGGACTGCCCACACCACTGGGAAAGCCCTACTGACATTAGTGCCCAGGCTCTGTGAACCCCCACAAAAACCATCACCACTTACATGGGAGTAGGTCACAGGTGTGGACAAGATGTTCCAAACTTAACATGGTTACCCTTGAGCATGCCATGTTTCTGTGCCCTGTTTAAGAGCAGGAATAACTCAATGAAGATGCATCATCATTTAGCCATACTGCAGGAGATTCCCACTAATTCTTCCTCCTGAAGGATCCAGGTGTGTAGAGAGAAACAGAATTACGTTTAGATACTTCATTCAGCACAGAGCACTCCAAGGAACTCAGAGATCCCAGTGCAGAAGAAGCTGAAGTGCACAAGTTTGGATTGAGCCCAAGAAAGAAATATTACTTGTGTAAAGTCTTTCTCCAGGTGTTGGAAGGAAAGAGCTTTTGAAAACAGCAGATAGTATCTGGGTATTTCCTCCACTGCCACCATCTGAGTCCTTCCAAAAGAGATACCAGATGGAGTCTTCTCCAGTAGACAATCCCTGGAGAAGGCGGAGAAATTATCTGCTCCCTACTACCCAGGAAGAGCCAGAAGGGAGCAAGGATTGTTCTTGTAACATCTATCCTCCTCTGCTCCCTACATAAGTTAGTCCCTCTCTTAGTGCTCACTGTAACCACCCCCAGTTTGTGATCTTCATCCACCTCTGCCTCTCCAGAAACTCCAACATTTCTTTGGAAAAGGTGCCATTAAACAGCAGCACCAAGATGGGTGAATTACCTCAGCTCTGTGCTGGGATGAAAGAGCCTGAAGCATCACGGTCCACTTGCCAGGCTTGGCTCAGAGCATGGTATTGAAGATTTCCCAGCAGTTACTTCTGGAGATCAGAAGGGCTGGAGAGCTGAGAAGACCAAGGGATTGCTGTTTCTTGCAGGACAACTCTTCCCACAGCATGCCGAGAAGAAAGCAGTATTTATAGCTTGTGGGACAGAGCGTCAAGGTCAGCCGGGGTCTGGCTTGTACTCAGCCTGCCCACAGCTTCTCTCCCTGCTCAAAAAGCCCTGAAAAGCCCTAGGAATCCAGCCAGACTGTGCTTCAGAGGTACAGCCCAGGCGCTGGAAACCCGCACAGATGGTGTCTTTGGAGAGCAGGCTGTATCTGAATGCAAGCTGAGCAAAGAAAGGAAACGTCCCTGCGTGGGGTCTGGTGGACTCATTGTATTGCCAGTCACTATTCTCTCTGACTTTGCTTCTGCTCCCAGGTTGATATATCCAATATTAATGAGGCATTTATACTCCATCATGGAGCCCTCTAAGAACACAAATATACTCCTAATGGAGCGTGCTGTTAAATTAATTATTATTATTTTAATTTTTGGTTTGGGTTATTTTGGGGGGGAGGATGATGTCTAGCAGGGCTTTTTTTCTCCCCTCTGGAGCAATACAGCAAACAGCAGCAGGCTGGATATTTTGTGCTGCCCACAGTCTGGCTAATCATCAGGGCTGGCTCTAAGTAAGCAGGAGCATGTGCTTGCACAATATCATGTGCTTCTCAGAATAATTTGGGAATATCAGTGACATGGGAAGTGACAAAAGTATCGGTGACACTGGGACAAAGAGAAATTAACTGTGAGCTGGTGAAAACCACAAAAGGAAATACATTTTCCACTCTAATGTTCCTTCCTGAGTCAAGTGTCCGAGCCATGGAGTTTGTTGACCTGCAGCATTTGTTTTCACAGATGCTAAAATACAATCATAGCCAAACATATCATGTTACACATGTGTGGTGGCTGCCATTTCACCACTGTGGGTGGGTACTTGCCCCCCTACACTGAGATGAAGAACCACTACATCAGTTCATCCCATGTGACAGAGAAGGCAGTTCTCACTCCTCTAAATACTAAAGGAGCATGAGTCTTAGGGAGAAATAGCAGGGGTAAATACTCCTCTCAGAAGAGTGGAGCTGGAAAGAGAGCTCAGGCTCAAGAGGGCTTATTTCATGTAAGCAAATATTAAAGAAAGCCCCCAGTTTTCATGCATGCACTATGGAAGAAGCAGGAAACAATATGGACCTAGAGGCATTTCTGGCCACAACAACGCAGAGATTTTAAAACACACAGGCTCATGTGTTCACAGACCCTAGCTGGAGATCCTCCTGGCCAAAGAGACTGTCAGGGATGTGGAGAATTATTTCCTTTCAGTTTTGCATTATGACCTTGCGAGTCTTTAACACTAGGATTTCAATAATGTTATCTAGTGAGGAAAAGAGAGTGCAAAGTTCAAACAGGCTGGAATATCACGGATGATTTATACTCTGCTTGCCAAGACTCTCACTCTTGCAGCACGCTCCTCCAGAAGGCAGCAGCAGCAGCCAGTTTGTGCATCTGATTTGGTGGGGTTTAGAGGTGGGGACAAAGGATCATCTGTGCATCTTTCCATACCAAGCCTGCTATTACCTGCCTGCTCAGGATGTTATCATTGCTCTCTTAGGAAGCATGCCTGGACTACAGAGGAGGCATGAACTGCATTAATTCTGCCCAGCACCTGTGTGTTCAGTACTCCTTAGTGCTAATATTTACTGTGCATAATTGTATCACAGCAGTGGACACTGAACATGCCAGCAGCTGTGCAGGGAATACTTGGAGACACAGCTCTTAAGGGAAGGGAGGAGTTTCCAGATTGAAAGCCAGAAATTTTGGAACAGATAGGTTAGTGCACAAATCAGTTCACCACAAACTGTCATTAGATTTAAGAGATGGAGGGGACTTCAGCGCTATCTAAAGATTTATTTGATGTTGAAATGGAGTTAAATATTTCTTTATAGCTGTGATGACTTCTTGTTTTCCCCCATTGTTTTTTGGTTTTTTTCTTTAATAGAAGTGTGCTTTTTGAACTATGAGTCATTGCAAGAGGTGGAGCTGGTGGAAACTCTATCAGAGGAGTAACAGAAACCAGCATGAGCCCTGCTGAGGAATGCTCGTGGTCTCAACATGGAGAGCAAACCACGAGACAATTCCATTTTTCTCTCCTGTCTCCATCAGCTCAGGCTGTGGGGTCTGCTCCTCCCACTGGGGACTTTGGCCAAAATCCCAGACATATGGTAGCTGTGGGGGGTCCCCCACAGCACATCCTCACACTGCTTTTTTCAGGACCAACTGAGTTCTCATCAGAGCTGGCTGTGTTGCCCCTGAAAATCCTCAGATGAGTAGCAAAACTTTTTTCCCGTGTGATTTCCAACAAAAATAATTTGTCTGCACCCATACACAGCACACCATCACCTCCCTCCAGCAGATCTGAACTGGAAGATTTCTGACCCAGCACAGAGCAGGGTCCCAGGTGCTGGTGGGGTCAAGAGCACTGCCAAGGTGCCATGGCAGCCCCTTGCAGCTGCTGTCCTGCCATGTCCTCAGTGCCATCAGCCCCTTTGCAGGCAGGTGCCCGGCACGATGCTCAGCCCAAGCTGTGCTCTAGGGCTTTTTTCTCCCTCACTGCAGGCAGCATGGTAATCTAATAAGCAAACTGATGTTTTGAAGGCTACAACGTCAGCAGAGGGAATGTAGTAGCAAGGAGGGGAAAGTGTTATGCCAGTGAGCAGCTTTCACTGCGTGATGTGAGGCAGGGAACGCTTCCAGAGGAAAAATGCCACTCCCAGCTAAAAATAAAGTCAGCCCAGGAAGGCTAAATCCAACAGCCTGTCTGCTGCTAACTGAAGCAGCACTAGCTGAGAGAAAAGATATTGATCAGCTTCTGCAAGGAGGTAACAGAATGCCTTCTGCATTTGAATACATTTCATATTTACTAGTTTGTGATGGAGTAAAAATTGTGAGGACTTGGCTGTTTTGACAGCCGGATGAGATCTTTTCATGCAAATAGTAGAGTTGAAAGCTCGAGACGACACCTATCTAAAGGGAATGATTTCCTACCTGAGAGATGGAGACTCTGGGTTCAGAAACCCGAGTTCTGCTTCATCCTGCAAGGATGGAATGCAGGTGCTTTACTCTCTCCTGAGACTGATGCAGGATTTCCCTCTAGCCCCCCACCTCCACTGCATGGAAAACCAGGACTTGCCTGCCTTGGTGTGGTGGAGGCTACAGGGTGTCCTCCTTCCAAAAAGAACTCTCTGAAGGCATTAAAACCTGCTTTCAGTGCACAGCCATTATTGAAATAGTGACAGCATCACCCTTTCGCAGGCTTCTCAGGGACAGTGACAATCTCACTCTTCATAAATGCCACTCAGGGGGGAACTTAAAAGGCAAAAATCTGTGAGAGACGTTTATTATGCAAACAAGCCGAAAATAGCTGATGTACACATTGCATTGGAATGAATACATGACCAAAATCACTCTGGGGACCTCCCTGTCACTTAATAGCCACTCAAAGTTATGTCCTCAAAGTTTATGGAGCCATTAGCAGTTCCCAAGTGCGTTCTGGCTCTCCACTCATTTGGGAGCTTTATGAAATACCTACAGTGCAAGGTCCTGTGTACACCTGCAGCTTTCGTGGACTGCCTGTAATGACACTCACAACAGTGAGGGGCCATCAGACTTCTACATACAGAGAGCCAAGTGACAGAAAGGAGCAAGGAGACTACATCATATCTGCACAAAGGACAGAGCTTCCTTTTATGTTTAGCAGCTTGTGTCGGATATTCACATCCTATTTTATCCCAGAAAAGCCCTTAAAGAAAACCGCTGTTGTGGTAGAAATCAGCACCACAAAATTCACCAGAAACGATGCACCTGTTTCCGTGCACTCCCTCTGACAGCGCAGGGTGCTGTGAACAGGAGAGGCTCCTTGAAGAGAACAATTTGCAGCGAGATTACTGCTAAGCCTTTTTCAGAAACACAGACATTTCCTAGGGCAAAAGAGGTTCCTGGTACAAAAGGTGTAGGGAACCTTTTGTCATGATAATCTCAGTCATTTTCGCAGCACACCAGATTCCCCGGCAGCGTGGCGAGTACAAGCACACGAGACTCGACGCCTGCTGGAGTTGTAGCAATGGGGAGAGAAAAGCTTAACACTCATGGCACTGTTCCCTGTATTCAAAGGCTCTCTCAGAGGAAACTGCCAGGAAAGCAAATATGGTTTTAAGCGGGGATGTCTCCAGAGACATAGGAATCTTTTTACTGGATGTTCTGAATACAGTTGCGAGTCTCAGAAATCCTGATAAGAAAGTTCCTGTTGAGATGTTCTGTTGAAGTTAAAATGTCTGTACGGAGCCACGGGAAATCAGCAAATAAAATGTGCATTAGAGACTCACGCTGCACATTTTCAAGTCTTTGGAGAATTATATTACATGCAGAAGAGGAAGAAGAATTTATGGAGATTTACAGAACTGGTAAACATATTTATTTTGATTATGAATATCATAACCATGTATGTTGTACACGAGTCCTAATCCATGCATTAAGCTGTGAGGATTTTGCTGTGTTTTTCTTGGCTGTTTATAAAAAATAAGAAAATTGCTTCATCGATTTGTGACCTCATCCCCTTTACTCAGCCATGACCCCTTTACTCACCTCCTGCATTCAGCTGTGACTCAGAGATTTCCAAAGCATGAGGACTCTCAGTTCCCAGGATCTACCTTTAATCCACCTCTAATTTTAATGAACCAGAAACAGAACAAGGAACAGAAAAAGGTGATTGAAAACCGTGTCAGCTTCTCCAGAGGTTCTCTGATGGCTGAGGACTAAGAAACCCAGCTAGAGCATAGCAGTCTGCTGCTGTCATGGTGCCTGCAACTCATTTTAGCACAGAAAACTCATTTTAGCACAGAAGCATCTTGTATTTCAAAAACGCGCTTTGGATGTGCCTCTAGTACATGAGGCAGATAGTGACACTCTCAAAGCGCTTGTATGCATGCCATTTTTATCTACTGTCATCAAAAATGTAAAAAGGGGACAGGAACAGGAAGAGATTTGGGGATTTCAGTATGTGCAAAATCAGTTTTATGCTTTGTTCATGAAGGGAGAAACTGACACAACTTCCAGGGCTGTGGGCTAGGTAGACGAAATCCAATGGATAGAATCACAGAACCATTAAGGCTGGAAAAGATCTCAAAGACCATCTTGTCCAACCTTGCCCTAGAGGGTAAGCCCAGGATCTGAGAGAAAGAACAAAACTGAGGTCACAGCCACAAGGCTTCTGCCTGCAGTGGCAGAGAAGGGAAGACAAGCAGGAAGGAGGCATTTACACCATGCAGTCCCGTGTTGAGGGTAATGTGGTGCTGCCTGCACCAGCTGCCTTCCCTTCCTTCCTCCTCCACCCTGTCCTGATCCCACCTTGGGCAAACCACTCCCTGTGCATCTGGGCAGCTTCATTCCAGTACAGGAACCTCTTCATGGCACAGGAGTGGGAAAGAAAGGGACAGCCAGTAACAAATCAAGGTCAAACAAGTGCAGGACAGCAGAAATCACTGAGATATTTGCAAATACACCAATGCAACTGTGGACTGCAAAATGTATGGCGTAAAAACCAGGCCTTGCTTCATCAAACTGGTTTTTGGAGAAGAAAATGGACATTTGTGGGGAAAGGAATGCAAATTATGAAATAAAGGTGAAATAGGATTAAAATACTATGTATTTGTACATATTTTTGCAGAGATGGGACAACAGAGGACTTTGCTAGTCCCTGAGGAGGCTGGCTTTCCCTCTGAGGCACAGGAAATTGATGCAAACAGGAAACTGTGAGCAGCTCTGTCATCACAAAGGTATAAAAAACTGCTTTGGCCTGGCCCTGATCTATATAATGACACATCTATATGGTCCAGATAAGACAATCCAGAGGCAGTGACTTTGCTCTAATGTGGCCACCTGATTAATATGTCTGCAGTTAGCAGGACACAGGGGCCAATAAAGGCAGTGAGTGGGAAGGAGATAAGCAAGGGTGCAGCAATATGTTTGCTCAGGTGTTAGCATGACAAACATTTTACACCTGCAGCCTTCCTTTGTTTTTAATAAATTCCTCTCTCATTCGCTGAAGGTTCAGGTCTCCACTGCTGCCTCTTCAGAGAAGCAAATAAATGGCTTTTCTAGCATCAGGAACAGGCAAAACAGCTGGAGAGGCTCATTTATGTGCCCCATAGGCATTCCATCACCAGGGAGCCAGGCAGCCTGAGAGACATCTCATGGGCCAGAACTAATACAGGAATGGGAATTTCTGGGGTAAACTCTGCCTCATTTTATGAGCCAGTCTCTCATTCAATCCACGCCAGTAAAACCCCTCAGCATGGTAGAGTTGACATCTGGGAGAAGCTGTGCTGCCTCCAGTCCCAGTGACTGATGGGAGCCCTGGGCAATAAAGATCCCCGAAAATGAGACTAGTGGCTTTATGCTTTCTTATATTTTGTTTTCAGGGGATTTCCTAAAATGGAAACATTATCTTATTAATTCTTCAGCCACAACAATCCTGGAGAAGATTTTTGGCTTATTGAAAATAATGTGGTATGTCAGGCAGTGCCTAGTTAGGATCAAATAAACTCTATTTAAAAAAACTAAGTTGATAGAAAATAAAACCTGATTTTCTAGATCCTTTATGTACTTTAGAATCACTTAGCATCACAATTGTGGTATAATAAGTGGTGTAAAATTTACTAGGCTTTTTAAAATTGTTTCCCTTTTGTATCAATGCAAAAGTCTGCAGCTGCCAAGAAAAGAAAACTGGACCACAATAAATATCCTGTATCTCTGTGGGACCCAACTCTGCTGTGGACCTCCTCTCTTCCTGAAGTCCACCTGAAACTTTTTAAGATTTCAAGGTAGACTGGACCTCACTTGCTTCTCCATTCTGGGGAGGATAAAGAAGCAGGAGAGGGAATGATTAACTCTGGCTCACTGAGGCTTCAGGAAATGCCAAAGACAAAGCATGCATCTGCAAGTGAGTAGGCTTTGGACAGCCCATAGGAAGGGATCATGGATGACTTGTTATCAGGCTGCTCCCCAGCAGCATTCCTTCCTCCCTGACAGAGAAACTGTGTAAGGCCTGGCCAATGTGGGGGACAGACTGACAGTCCCATCAGCAGCAGCTGAGTGGGAGGGCAAAAGAAACACTAAATCAAAAATCTTCAGAAAGGACTTGGGGAAGACTAAATTTTTAATCTTAAAAATGCAAGAAGATTTAGGTTAACACAATTTCTCTTCTCCCTATCATCTTTTGAGTAAGTTCAGTGAGATCCTGTCCCTGGTTCTGACAGGAAGATTTATACTGATTTTGGTGGGGATCTACAGTGTCCCCTCTGCATGCTCAGACTTTGTGTCTGCTGTACTTCTGGCATGACTGAAGACTGTGCGCCCTCAGTGAGGGCAATCTGGTGCAACAGCCATACCCAGCTCAGGATCTGGTTCTGCCTTTCTTAATTGCCTTTTGTGACTTCACAAAAATTCTAGCAAAACTGAGCACAAAAATGAAAGAGTGTGAAGAAGCAATTTAAACTCCAACATCTGCTGCAGCTTTCAGCAAGATGTTAACAAAAAAACTTACAGCAGGATCTAATCTCTCCTTCCCTCCCCTTCCACCCAAGAGGCTGCCTTTGCTCTGTATCCCATGCAGGACAGTGACCAGGGCAATCCATCCTGCTCTTGGCAGCTGTGGCCCCATAGGAGCAGTGGTCATTGCAAGCTCTGGGTATGTGCCTGCATGCCTCTGCTTTGATGTGAGTGCTTAGAACTAGCTTCCATCCATCCTGATTTGCTGTTGGTGTGAATTCAGAAAGGAGCGACGTGACCAAGAGATGATACAGGGCTAATTTAGTGAACTGGGAATGAAAGCAGTGAAAGAAACAGGAGAGGAGAAGAGAGTTTCTCCCACAACAGTGAGAGCTTCACAGCAAAATCTGGGACATCTGGCCAGGACGTGGTTTCATCAACAGAGATACCAGCAGCACAGCCTGAGCTTCCCAGCAGCTGGAAAACACAGCGTGTATCCCTGGTTCTGTGTGTCCCTCTGACAGCTCACTCTGCAGCCCCACGGCTACATCTGCCCTCCTATTGTTTTCCATGCTCAGGAGATCAGTCTCACAGAGATAGGCCTGTCCTCACTTCACAGTGCAGTCGTGCCCATGGATCCATTCAAGATCTGGCCTTTCATACTGGCTCTTATTCAATTGTATAATTTCTTCTAAACAAAGCCACCCATACTGCTGGGGGAAGGGCAAGCAAAATGTGCCTTTACTCTGCAGATAGATAGAAAACAGAACAGGATTCCCCACTAAGTTATGAAAATGCCCAGAGGTTCTGACCAGAAGAGATCAGAGTCATGGTGTGTGTGCACAGTGCCCAGTCCCCGGTGAAAGGCTGTCAGTGCTCTGGAGATCTTTCCAACACCTATTCCAGCCTGGATAAGGCAGCCAGGCACACTGCATGGGCTGCAGCTTCTGTAGTACCTGGGACTGGGGTCTGTGCTTCAGTAAGATACTATTTAAAGCCAGAGAAACTTTAAGGCTGGATAACAGGGTTTACCAAAATACAGCATGTATTTACCATGCATGGCATGGTAAGCCTTGAAGGGCATGCCATGTTTTTCCCAAGTGTCTTAACAGCCTGCAACCAAGACATCATCTGTCTTCTACCCAAGCCTCCTGGAAAAATGACCACCTGGTTTCACCAGCCTCTTTCTTGGATGTTGAGATGAGAATGGAAGAATTTTGGCAGATCAGGCGCTGAGCTTTCCCCAGTGGATTTTCAGGACATGACACTGCAGTTCTGGTCCCTTCTTTATCTAGCTTTGCATGTGTGAGTGTGTCTGAGAGACAGAGATGTGTCTGCATGTGTTCAGCAAACAGATAGCTTTAATTCACCTATTTCCATATCAATCATGGCAGAGGCTGCAATTGCCAGGCAGCTGCAGTGGATGTGAATGGCTTGCAGCAACACATCTGCAGGGGAGCAGCTGGGCTGGGTGTTGCTGGGCTGGATGCTGCCCCAGTGCCAGTGCAGACACCTGCAGGTCCCCTCCGGGTGTCCCTGCACAGAAAAGCAGTGGCTGCAGGGTAGGCAGGGCACAAAGACAGAGCTGGAGGTGATGAGCACCTTCACAGAAAAAGGGGGCTCTGATTTGGGATCACCAGGGTGGGCAGCAGAGAGGTTCATCCACCTTCTGGCTGTGCTGCAGCTACATCTCTTCAGGGCCAAACCCTTCAACAGCCACTCGGGGTGTCTGAGATTATGCAAAAGCTGTGTTCACGAAAAAGCAGAAATATCTGGTCCAGGGTCCACCATCTCAAAGCAGACATCACAGAGTGACCCCAAAAGAGCACAGCATCCTCGCAGAAGACATGACATGCTCGCTTTACAGCTACACACCTTTGCAGCACTCATCCCCTGAAGTGAGGCTGAGGATCAGATCTCCATAATTGGGTTTTTATACAGTAAGAGGATATTCTTCAAGTGGTGCAATCAAATTCCAGCTCAAAAGAACATGTACAAAGAAATAAGTAATCTTCCCAGTGTTTACATTCATTACACTGAGTAACTCTGCACTGGGCACTTCTAAGACCTAAGTTTTGAAGGGCAAACACAATTTGACTGGGTTTGTTCTACTGGAAGAAAGAAAACAGTTTGGGCAAATTAACAAACCTTAAGCCTCAGCTGAGATCTAAAATTAGGTTTTAAAGTGAAAAAAAAAAAAAAGGAAAGATCCAAGCAATTATTTTGTCTCATTTATTGTTGATTGCCTCTGTCTTTCCAAACCTCAGGTTGTTCTGGAAGCAGAACTAATAGGAAATATATCTTTAAAAAGCTTATTGAATTTATGAAGAAGACAAAATTCAACTGAAGATTGCAAGTCCCTGCAATAAAATTCAGTAAAATCAGAATAAAAATTGACCCAATTTCTTTTTTTTTTTTACAAAAGATGGCCCAATTCTACTGCAAAATTCAGATCTGAGGAGAGATTTTGGATACTGTAAATGTGCTAGCTTTGCAGTCAAAATTCACTGTATCTTATTACCAAAAACAGAGCGGTCACAAAGTTTTGACCTCGATCAGCAGGTTAAATTCCTTTTCAAGGGCTACAAAGTCCTTGAGGGATCTTGGCAGCTGGGGATACCAGGGGTCTGCATCTGATTCTTCTGGTTCTCTGCTGTTTTTGTCAGAAGTAATTTCCCCTTCATTTTCTGCAGTGGGGCAGGCTCATAGCCCATGCAGTTACAGGTAGCACGAGCAGACCTGACTTTGATAGATTCTCCCTGGGTGAGATGAAAGGAAGGGAACGCTCACCAGGTGATGCTATCATTATCAGCCAGCTGCCAGAATCATAGGGGCACATTGCACTGGACTTTCAACTCCCAGCAGAGAGCACGGGTAGTTTTCCCATGTATAATCTGTGACTCACATGCAATGAGTCACTCCTAACAAATAAAGTTTTTTTCAGTGGCAGCAACACCACCCCATTACTCTCCTGAGCACAACAGCAAGATAGTGAAGCCAGCCTAATTACCTCTTCCCCCCAGCCAGTGATCACTCACTGGATCTGAAATGACTCACAGCCGGCCTTTGATCCTCACCAGTCCTGCACACACTGCCTTCCCCAGAGCTGCACAAAGGGCCTGGCTGGCTTGTGACACTCTAACCAGGCCTACAGGGACAGGTGGTGGGGACACAGGTTGTCCCTGTCCCCTGGCTGTGTGTGGTGGGGATGTTTTGGTGCAAACTAAAAGCACCTCCCCACCATCAGACCTGGGTGTGGACAGGTGATGGGTGGGTGCAGCTGTGGAAGGCAGGAGGAAGAAATAAGGCTGCTTCCAGTCTCTCTTGGCACAAACTCACCACTTCACCTTTGCAAGCTGCCACAACCATGGCAACGAGGACAGATGATACACTGAAAATGAAATGGATTCGAGGTCCAGCATCAAAGGGGAGCAGTTTCTACCCGTGCTGCTCTCAGAAGGCAAGGCTCCACAGTAAATCTGTGGTTTGCCTCCTGAAAGCCCCTGGGCAGTGCTCAGCCAGTCTGATCTAGACAACAAGGGATATTCCTGTCCTTGGGTTTAGGGATCCTTTGCTTTTCTAATCTAGGGGAGGGTTTGGGGCAAACAAGGCAAAGCTCACGTGCCCCTGGGCTCTCTCCTCCCATATGCCCTGCAAAATAGCAGCACTGGAGCCTAAGATCACACAGCTGCTGGATAGCATGACTGGTGTCAAATGTCCCCTCCCTTCATAATCTTTAATAACTTCACACAGCTGTGATCTTTGTTTTTTCATCCATTCATCAACCAGTTGTGCATGAAGAAGACAAATGAAGGTGCTATTGCCCCTCACTTGCACTGACCCTCAATATCTGTACCCCGAGCAAACTTCACAAAGGTCAGTGAGGAAAAGCAGACCTGAACACAAGGGAAATCTAGAGGACTAGGGAGGGAGGAAGCCCTCATTGCCTACAGGATAGGTCCTTCTGTACAGCAGTGTTCCTCTGTGGGTTAATGAAGGATGCTCTCTGTCATTGCATTACAAAGCTGGCTTTTCACTAGCCCTGAGCTGGGGAGCATTGGAGGAGGTCCTCATGCAAGTGCTCCTATGCAGAAGTTCAGGGCTGCATCCTGCTGTACCTTCAGTGCTGAGAGGAGCACAGCTCAAGGTTAGCCTGCAGCCTTGCTGCAGAGGGGAATTTGGGACATGACTCAGGGATTCTGCATCAGCTAGTCCTCTCCCCCTCTCTGCCCAAAGCAGCATCTTCAGTTTCAGGAGCCTTTGAGCAGGTGCCCAGCAAATCCAGGATTGAAAACGGTACAGCAAGGAAGACCTGGAAGACATCAGGGAAGAGGAGCACATGCTGCAGTTCACCTGTACACCCCCAGACTCCCCTGTAGAACAGGGCACCCCACACACACAGAGCAGGCTGGGGGAAGAGTAGGCCTTATTGTGATCAGGAGACATGGTGATGAAAGGCATCTGCTCGTGTCTGTAGCTGTGTGCCATCTTTTCAGACAGGATGTTATTGTCTTTTGTATTCTGACTTTGAGACTCTGTCCGATTTTTTCTGAACAGCAGCATCGCGATTAATTGCAAAGCACTGTGTGGGAGTACCAATTAGCACTTTCACTGAATGGCACTAGGATATATTTAAAACCCTTTATGGGGTTCTGCATATTTTTAACTCTTGGAAGAAACTTTGTTTCCAGGGAAGCACATTGCTGATGAGACCAGCTCTGTAAATAACAGCAAACCCAGCTTTTTCAAGGTGGGAATAATTTGATACTCAGAGTGAGGAGGAAGCACAGAGCTTCACAGCGTATTTGTGTTAGTGCCAACCTCCCCAGGAGCACAGAATGTAGCACTGTGGAGCAATATTTACTCTCTGAAAGCAGAAACATACCTATATGCTATGGCAGATGCACAATTTTTAAAGAACAATTTAGCTGATATTGAATCTAGCTTCTGCTGTGAAAATTAACTAAGTACTTTGGACACTTAAGTTTTACAGTTTCTAGCTGAAAGAAATACTGCTTCCTTTGAAAAGCTGAACTAACTCTCATCTGTCTCTCTGGGTTTGGAAGAGGCTGCTGAGAAAGCCAGGAGACAAATGTTGCGAGATGCCACAACTAAGCTGTAAGTATGACAACTCTTGTGCTTCTCTCAAAGTCCTGACTCCACAGACCTTTACAGAACAAGCTCAGCTCTCTAGAGAGAAAATTTTGTTTTTTTCTCTCAGTTTCAGAGAAAGGTTTAAAAGTGCTGGGGCAAAAAGCTCAAGAACTAGAAAGTAAATGAAAGTAAATGAAAACATGATTATCACCTTGGTTTTGAAGGCATATAGTAGGTAGACTCCTCAGTGTTAATCCTCAAAGCTGAGTGTGACCCTATGACTTTCAACACCCTTACATATGGAAGGATCATCACTTCAGGAGAGCTGGGCTCCTCACAGTGCCCATCCCAAAGCTGCCCCCTCATCCCTGCTGTGAGAGGAGCCTGGCTCCTGGGATATCCTGCCTCCCTCCCCACACAAGCTCTGCCACAGCACTTGGGCACGGGCTGCACGTGAGGAAAAAAGCAGCACATGATTCTCAGCTGTGGCACGGGAAATCAAAAGTGCAGGGAAACAGCATAAAGGGACACTGAAACAGGGATGAGAGACAGGACAAGCCACATATTATTATTATTATTAACACACCAGGCTAATTCAAAGGATGTATTGGTTTTGTGTTTTTTCTCCTAATGAGAAGTCAACTGCCACTGGATTTTTAATTTTGTGCATCAGAGCCCTCGTTACCATCTAGAAGAGGAGACCTTTATAACAGGGTCTTGCTGTTGTCACATTCAAGGCAACAACACTCAAAGGCTGGTGTGAGCAACATTTCTCCTGGGTGCCATGCAAGGCATCCTGATGAGCTGAGCGTGACAGAGGCGTCACTCCCTTGCTGGAGAGCTGTTACCACTGCTGTGCTACTGCTCTGCCATGTGGGTTTGTTGCCCCTCCTTGCCCCAGGCTCAGCATTGCTGCTTGAATTTAGTGGGGTGGGACAACGGAGAGTAAACACCAAAGATTCACTAATTAAGGATGGGACCAGCAGGTAAATCTATCCCTATCAACCCAGAGGTGCAGCCTGGTAATTTTCTGGGCAGCATGCAGAGAGCATCAGGGCTCTGGCAGGCTGCAATCACCTTAACCTGTCAGAGAGTTAGCTCACATTGCTAACAGGCTGCAGCCCTCCTGGAGCTCTAACTTACAGTGACTGCACTGCCAGTGATGGCACCTGAGCACTGCCAAACCTAGACTGGACCTTGTTTACTGGATCCAGTCATGCTTTGGGATCGTGGTGGTCTCCTGTCTGCAGAGTGAACTGAGGGAAAAAACCCCACAGCCTCAGAGAAGGGCATGAAAATCTCTCAGAAAAGCAGTATTTGCACTGGTTGAACTACCACCTTTGGGCTTCATGAAAAGTTGGGATGGATGAAGGTTCAATGCAGTGGCAGAAGGAATAGACTGGAAAGAGGGCAAATAGAAAATAGGAAGTGGTCAGGCAAAAAAAGGGAGAGGGTGAGGGAGGATCATGCCACTAACAGGAAAATGTAACTGGAGCTGGAAAGCATCACCAGTGTACAACCACAATCTCAATCATTCTCATTTACTTCAACATTTTTTTTGTTGCTCCATCACAGTTGCTGTCCTGTTCCAAAACTTAGCAGTTCCTGTAAAAAAAAAAAAAAGTGTTTAGGCTGACTGACAGGGTTTTTTTAACTAGAAAATGTGGATTTTGGTCTAGACTGCCTGGAGACAAGCATTTCAGAAAGCACTCCTTTTTCCTCTCCAATCCTTCCTGAACCCCAGCTCTGCCTACTTGATGGGCTCTGCATCATGGCACCTGCCAGAAAGATGGTAACACAGGTTAGGTTACATTTCTGCTCAATCAGCCCTTTGGTTCTGGGAGAGAAACAAAAGTAAAGAGAAAAATTAACATGAAGATCCCTGCTATCTCAAGTGCTATCTCAGGAGTCACAGAATGATCAACGCTGATTTTTTGTGACTGCTGCCCTCAGCCCGGGCTGCACTGGAGCCCAGAGCCTGGGCACAGAGCATCACTACAGCACACTCACCTCTCCTGCAGCCAGACAGGCTGTCCTGAGCTCTCCCATCCCCCAAACCCTCCTTTCCTCAGAAACTGAGTATAATAAATTCCTGCTCTGCCTGAGCAAAGATCAACCTCGGGATTCACACCATTAAATGATAAAGTGTAGGAAATTAAACTTTGTTCCCCGGGAGCTTGTTCTGCCCTGTCTCTCTGCTGTTCCCAAAAGGGCAAGTTCAAAAAAGTAGAAAAAGCAGCACAGTGAGCTCAGCTGCATTTCTCTGCTCTAGATGCTGCCCCAGAGTACTCAGGGAGAGCTGACTCCCCAGGGCAGTCTGCCTGACCCAGAGTATCCACAGCACTCCCATCTCCAAGCTGCTCCTGGCACTCCTAATGGAGGAGGACTGGGAAAACTGGTGTCACAGACCAGGCTTCCTCATCCATTCCTTCATCCCTGTCCTCAGAAGGGAGTTTTCCTTTCTCCAGGAGGAGCTGGCTGTGCAGGTCACATTAAGGCACTCAGGCAGGGAGCAGAGAGGGGATGCCCTGGCTCTCCCAGGGGGTCTCTAGGCGTGCAGCAGGCTGAGATTAACCCAAATGACCCCGTGTTCCCAGGAGATGTGAGTCACAGTGAGTCAGCTCCCATGAGACCGCCCTTTCCACTCTCAGCTGCATAAGAACCACTCTATTATTGATGGCAAGCTTAATGAGGGGGCGGGAGCAGCCATGGAAAACAATCACACTCCTCAGAGGGGCACAGCAGCCTTCAGTGCTCACACTCACTCGTCTTCCTCTCTGCCCCCAGAGAGACATGGTGTGTATCCCAAGGAGATTTCTGAGCAGGGCTGCTCCTCGTGAAAGCTGCTCCTCCAAGGGGAAATGTTTCAGGATGCAGGATGACCAGCTTTCCCCTCTTCCACCCGCAAACTAACTGGGACAGGACCTGCCACCTCTGACAGGACCTGTCACCTCTGACCCACCATCATCCTTTTTCCAGCCTGCAACAAGTTTGTGATTTCTCCTAGTGAAAGAGGGGAAAATCACCTAGGCCAGGCTCCAAAGAAGCACACCATTGACCCTGCTGTGGCTCAGGGGAAGTGATGAACCCACAGGAATTGATTAGGCTGCTCAGGAGCACAGCAGGCTTGATCTTAGATCCACATGCAGCACAGATATTTTTGGGGAGAGGAGGGGCCAGCCTGGTCTGGGTTTTTTAAGGTTGTATTTCTGCCTGGTTTAGCAAATATTAGTCTATTTGTGTCGATGGCAATCCAGCTGCCCCGGTTTGGCCTCTCTCACCTGGAAGCAAAAGTCAGCTAGCTCAGTGTCTATGAGATTGTGGAGTAAATTTGAAAAGATAGAGAAATTGCTGTTTATGACCCTGCTTGGGTTTTCCAGGCGGGCCAGCAGATTTTCCTTGTGGTGGCTGCCGTGGCACACTGCAGAGCCTTTTCCTTCAGAAGCACAGCAGTTTAAATTGGAGTTAGACTTACAGCACCTGCCAAGTTCAACATGCCTCTGAGACAAACACAGCTCTGTCCGTGAGAGGCACCCGACTGCTGGGGCTGTGCAAAGGCCAGCTCAGCTATGGAAAACATCAGGGAGAGGACTTGGCTGCCCCAAAGTGCAACTGTAATGTAGACATAAACTTTTCAAGGAAGGGTTGCTGGAAGGGCAGAGAGAAATGTGAAATACAGGCCCAGCTATTTTATTTTTATTTTTATTATTATTATTAGTGCAAGAGTTCATTCACAGTTCCCCTAAGCTGCACACAGACCTTGCTCTGTGTGCTGGCTGTCCCTGTGCCAGGACTGCTCTGCCCTTTCCAGAACTCACACCACATGTCCTAAAGCTGGACCCCATCTCACTCTGTCCCTGTCCCCACCAAGCTGCATTCCCAGCAAGAAGGGACAGAGAAAAACTGGGACCCATAGGCTCTCCAGGATCTCTGAGCTGCCTCTCCTGGGTGCCACTGGAGAAAAATTGAAGCATCCTGGGCAACATCCTGATCCAGGAGTTTGGGGGACGATCCTTCAAAAGTTGGTCTGAGCAGCATTGATTCCTTCCTTGATGTTTCAGGGAAAGAGTGAGAGCACCCCAACCTCCCATCCAGAACCAGCATCCTGGTGGAGAGCATCAGAAGATACAGGACCTGCAGCAGTGCATGGAGAAGAGCAGCTTGCTGCCCCAACCCATTCCTACTCCTGTTTCTCTCATGGGAATGACAAAGGTTTGCCTTCTTTATCTTTAGAGCCTGCAGTAGCCCACACGGGAGAGCCAAGCTCCCATCCTCCACACAAGGCTAGGATCTGTGGTTAAAACAACCTGGCCATTTATAAACCCATTCTGCCAGCCTCATTATCTGTCCCAATTAGCTGGCAGCTCCCACCAGGGAAGGTGTCCATGAGCAAAAGAGAGCCATTCCTCTCCAGGCAGAAAACATTTAAAAGAGGCCCTTCACAGCCACACAGTGTGGGGATCCCCAAAATCTGATGCCAGAAGAAAGAGCAGAAACCATGGGTGATGGCCTATAGGTCTTTTTGTGAGTCCTTTACATTTTAGTCCTCTGGAAGCAGCAGCACAAGGGCCTGATTAACAAAAATGAATATAAAAGCTCCTTGTGCCACAGTAAAAGATGAAGCTGAAAGGAGGACTTTTTCCAGACTGGTGCATGAATTAGCCCTACAGCCTGGAGAGAGGGATGGAGTGAAAAGGGTTCTGCTGCCAATGCTAAATCTGTTGCAAGGAGCAGTTTTAGGAACACAGTGGCAGCTTTGACCCCTTATTCTCACTCCCAGGACTGTGTTAACAAGCTCAGCCCTAAATCCTTCAACATTCTCTGTGTGAGCAGATCACCACTCCCAGGCAAAACCCATTTGATCTCACTGGCCCTCCTGGGGTTGGTCAGGGAACAGGTCATGGTCAGAAGAGACAGAGAGGCTGGGAAGGGAAAGGAAGGGGAAATGGGTGTGGAAACCTTTGGGCAAAGTGCAGTTGAGGCCATGCCCATTCAGGTGCCATAAGTGTACCAGGGACTTAATGAAATGCAGAAGTGATGGAGTTGAACTGCTGGGCAAGTGCCTTTGGACAAAATGGCCTGGCTTTTGAAAACTCTGACTCAAAGAAACTGGGATTCTCCTTGAAAATGCATCCACGTCTAGAAAAGTTTCCTAAGGTCCTTACCTGGATCTGGTCTTGACTGACTTGTCTTTCTTGTCCTCCTCTGCATTGTTTTGCCAGGAAAGACATCAGAGCAGCTTCACAGTTTGAACACTGCTCTGCCCAGGTCCAAGCAGGAGCAAGGTAGATCTGTGTCTTGCATCCCAGCTGAGTGCCCCAGCTGTTCAATATTTTTCTGCATTTCTTGCCTCCTTCTTTTTCTTTCCCTGCCATCCAGCACCCAAGAAATCCATCTGATTTTCCTTATTTTCTCTGTCCCTGGAATTCATTCTCAGTCCAGTAGATCCAGCTGAATTGTTCACTGAAATCATTATCATTAATCCAGCCTATTTGCTGAGCCAGCCCTGATGGGCAAATATATTTTTCATTCCTAAGTATTTGCCAAAATAACCTGGGTGAGCCATTTAGCCTGGGGCCATTCACAGTAGCTATTTGTGTTCCTTTCCATTAAAACTCATCTCTTCCATAATGGCCAGTACAAGTCCTGTGTAGTGTCAAAACCCCACCTGGCTGCTGTTTTGAGCACCTTGATGCTGGGCACAAGCCCCTAAACCATTTCTGCCTTAGCAGCCTTTCTGTGCTGCCAGAATGGCACAACAAAACTTGGCAGAGTGCAGCACTGGAGGCAGGGCTGTAACTCCCCAAATTAATGCCTTTTCTCTTGATAAATATTACTTTTTTTTTTTTATTCATTCTCCCCAGTCATAACTTTTCCTGGCCATGGACACCAGAGTTACGTGGATTTTCTGTTTGCTTCTTCAAAAGTGCACATGCATATGGGTGGAGAAATTGTACAGAATGCCAAAGATTATATTTTTGCAAGTGTTGTAGTAGTTCTATGGTTACGGTCACAGAGAGCAGAGGAAATGCAGACGTTCAGCAAAGTGGCCACAGCAGCTGGAACTGAGCCTCTGTGCATGAGAGTGGGGTGTATTTAACACAGGCAGCCACAGGCTCAGGGATCTCTTTCAAAATATAACCCAAGCACAGTGTTGAAGCCTAATCTGTTGGGAGAGTAATTTCTGGGGAGGGCTGTTAAAAACTACACATTGTTCTGTTTGCTTATTTCCATTTCCCAAACCCTGGTAAGAATGTGCAGTGTCCTCAGATGCACAGAACCCTTTAGTCACTCTGTAGATCATTGGTATTTGCTAACAATGCAATATGTGTTTAATATAAATTAAGCTGTTAGCTATGCGTGCATATTGCAATTTGAAGGATTCACCCCCTGTCACATATGGGTCTGTTAGTAATTTATTTGTTGTAAACCCTGACAAGTTAAAAAGCTCTCAGCTACTCAGTCAAGTTTTTATCAAAAATACTGACACTTAACCCAGAAGATTATAAGCTAAGCCCAGCCCAGGCCCCACAAACATAAATAAAATTCAACTTCTGAGATGTGTAGTGTTTAAAAGGAGCCCTGGATTAGCCAGACAACACTAACTTCATTCCTTCAGACTCCACAATCATGAGGATCCAAGTCTGTGTCTGTTCTTACAAGCAGCATGACAGAGGAGAAAAACTGCTTGAAACCTCTTTCAAATTTATGCCCAAGAAGCCAAAGCTGATTACACCAGATATACATTTGGCCCATAAACTGCTGAAAAGCAAATAAGAAGTTATTTTCTTAGCTTACAAGACAGAGGATGTAGCCTTGGACAGAGCCATGGTCAGCACTAAAGCCATACCTCCCCTGCATCTCCTCTGCTATCTTTTCCCTTCTGCTGTCTGCCACAGTCATCTTTGGATCATGCAGCCTGTCTCTGACCATCTTCTTCCACCATCTTTTGATTAAAAAATGATCATCAGCCTCCCATGTAGCATTGGTGGCAGGATGCAGGCAGGCAGGTCCTCTGGAGCTGCCAACCTACCTGCAGCTCACAATGATTTATTTTCTATCCATACCTTGACAGTGTTCCTGTGCCTGGCCAGAGAGGACTCTGCTTTCCCTGTGCCTCTGTCAGGGCTGTAAAGCAAACAATAAAAATACTGTGTGTCAAGACATCAGATTTAGGGTGTTCTGCCTGTAAATTTTTTAGCCTCTAGTAATGAGTTTTTGCAAACAGGCGATAAAATGTGTTTGCACCCTCCGTTTTAGGTAAAAACGATGCACAATAAGCACACCTGAGGAGAAAAAAGATATTGTTCCACAGCTTGATATATTCATCGTTTTACACCTACACACTGCATTAAATGTGTTGCCATCAATCAGCTGGGAAATGCTTTAGGTGTGAAGAGTGCCATGTTTTAGAGAACCAAAGGATGTGCTGCAGAGCCTTTCATCATGAGGATGAGGACACTGCTCTGGGAAATGGTTGTTTCTAAAGATAAAGCCCCATGGATCAAAATTCAACCCAAGAAAAAACAGTAAAATTATACTGATGCTATGAAACGGCCCTGGAGCAGCTCCCAGAAACACCATTAACAAAGGAATTGCACAAAGCCTCCACTTGCTGCTCTGCATGCTGTTCCTCACCTTGCTCTCCCTCTACCCCCACATGGGCAGGAGCCCAGCTGACACAAGCAGTGATTCTGTCCAGCTCAAAAGACAAATTTGCATCATGAGGAGTCTCATAAGTAAAGGGAGAACTCTACCACAAGGCCTATATTTTTTGGATGAATGAGCCAGTCTTGAAATTTGTAGTTGTTAAAGTTTGATGGCTAGGGCTCATATTTGCATGAAAATTGTACCAGCTTTGTGCACCAGATCTCCAGGCAATTTTACTTAAAACTTGGATGTTAATACAAGCTAGGAATACATCTATGAGGAGAATCAAATCCTGTTCAACCTGACCTTGGATGTTTCCAGGGGTAGGGCATTCACCACTTCTCTGGGCAATCTTTCCATTGTTTTACCGCCCTTATTGTAATAAACTCTTCTTTATATCTGGTCTGAATCTACCTTTCTCTAGATTAAAACCATTACCCCTTGTTCTATTGCTGCTGGCCCAAGTGAAAAAGTTTATCCCCATCTTTCTTATCAGAAAGCACCCCCTCAGGTACTGGAGGGCTGCTATAAGGTCTCACCAGGTCCTTCTCTTGTCCAGACTGAGCAATCCCCACTCTGTCAGCCCATCCTCACAGGAGATGTGCTCCAGCCCTCTGATCATTCCCGTGGCTGTCTTCTGGATTCATTCCAACAGGTCCAAGTCTTTCCTGTCCTGAGGAGTCCAGCACTCCTTCCACCCTGGTTACACTATGCTGAGCAGGTATTGCTAGAAGAAAACAAAAAATTAATATGATATGGCCTTCTCTAGGTATGGTTCTGATGTAAATCTGAATCAAGGAGAGCTTGTGGAGCCTGATAGTCTGAATCCAGAAACACAAAGCAAAGCAGTCAGCTTTGGATGGACACAGGGCAGGCGGAGAAGACAGCCAGCACAGATTTCCTGCCACTGCTGTACATTGACTCCTACTTAAAACACATGATTTTTAAATAAGAGATCTCAGGAATACATGGGAATCATGCAACCTCAGCCCCAGGTTGCCAGCACCATTTCTGCCTCTGTCCTGGATTGCCAAGCAAATTGTATTCTATTTGCCATCTGTACGGCAGTTGCCTTCTGTTAAGAGGGCAGTTTTCCTTATCTCTTCCACAACCACTCCTCCCTCTGGGGAGACATCTGCTGATAACAGGCTATTGAATGTCACTGCATGACTGATAAGAACTACAGCATCCCATTGTGAGATGCTCTGCCCAGAGGGACGAGCCAAGCATTCCTACCTGGATATAATCTTGAGCTTCTGGAACACCAGCACTGATTCTCCACTGGATTTCCCAGAGGAACAGCTGCCTCTTCCACTGCATCTTCAGAGGAAAACTGCACCCTTCTACAGGATCACTGCTCCAACAGAACCACACCTGACACTCCAGGAGCACTGCAGCCACAATTCCAACTGGACTGTTACCAACGCCCTGACCAACAGGGTGTCAGGTCATGTTCTCACTCTGTCAGTGCTGTTTTGATTTACTGTATTGTTTATTTTATCCTTTTATTTTCTTCCCTATTAAAGAACTGTTATTTCCTGCTCCCATATTTTTTGCCTGAGAGCCCCTTAATTTACAATTTATAACAATTTGGGGGGTGGGGTGCAGTTTACATTTTCCATTTCAGAGGAGGCTCCTGCCTTCCTTAGCAGACACCTGTCTTTCCAAACCAAGACAGCTTCTGACCACTGCAGTGTGAGGAACCTCCTCACTGCCTGCCCCATGGGCACATGGATGCTTCCAGATGTACAGAGTGGGGCTAGGGATGAGGAGTGCCATGGGAAGGGGCCAGCATCTTCTGGGAGGAACAGATGGTCTCAGCCTTCCCATGGCAGCTGCAGTTGCACCTGTTCAGAAATTGCTGCAAAGTGCCAATTTTCATTATGCAGAGCACTGAAAACTTGTCTGTTGGAAACCACATTTCATCATAAGCTACACAAACTTGATCTTGAATGGCAACCGGGTGATTAAATGAAACTCTATTAGCCTGGGTCTATTTTTGTATCACATTTTAACCACCTTCTCATTTTTACACCTGAGCAATTTTCATGCAGACCATCTCCCTGCTGCAAACACATGGGAAGCTGAGCCCAGCAGACTAACACAGGGGAAAGTTACAAGATTTAAAGAGGATTTGTGCCTGTCCCTCTCTCTCTGCAGAAATCCTGCCTGGGGACCAAGCCCAGCTTTGTTTGAGGGTAGGGTCAGATGACTGCACTGTCAGAAATTGCCATGCTTTCTTGCTGAAATACGGTATCAGTGCACACTGGTCACCTTGGAAAAAAAATTACTTGAAAGAGGTTATTCTCACAGGAACAAAACTCACCTTGCTGCCTGCTCTCTCTGCTCACTTCCAGGCAGTGATCTGCAACCAACTGCAGGAACAGGAGGGGCCGGTGAAGGAAGGGAATTGAATGCTTAAACACTTGGCTGCATACTATGAAATGTTTTACATGTAAAATAGGTTAAGGAATATCACAAGGAGGAGTGAATATGGAACAGCAGGTTCATGATTACTGATATTGGTCTAACATGCATTCCTGATAAAGTCAAAACACACAGGAAAACAGCATCTTAAGGAAAAAGAAAAGCTCAGATCAGATTTTTGGGTATTTTAAGGACTTCTAAGCCTTGTAAAGAATTATGATTAGCCTGAATGACAGCATTCAAAGCACCAGGAGAGCTCAGTGAAGCAAATCACACTGAACTAAAATTAGCAGCAGCATCTAAAATTCAGCCATCTACTTGGCATACACACACAATGCTTCCCTGGCCCCAGACCCATCACATCACTCAGCCTTCCCAGTGCCATCAGCTCCTTGCTTTCAAAAGCACTGCTGAGTGAATTGTTGATGTTCACATGCAGCCTGCACCTGTCTGGAGGCAGAGAGCCCAATTGTTAGACACAGGTTGGATTTTTTTTTCCTTAATGTTTCCTCCAAGGTTTATTTGCTGATTGTTTTCCAGGCAGCTAGAATTCAACATGTAAAAGTGGGGACTGTCTGTCAGTGAAAGGATGGGAAAAAATGGAGATAATGGATGAGATCATATGTCTAGAAATAAGCTGGAGTCTCACATGGCTTGAAAAGGACATGGACCATGTCCTGAGAAGAGCAAGGAGGGATTTACCATGGTTCACAGGCTATGGGGCAGTAAGATAAGAGTTAAAGTCTACTTCTAGGGGGTCTTGGCAGACAGAATCAGTGTGGAAATAAAGGTTTGTTGCTATCCCCTAGATCCTGTGTGTTGCATCCATTTGTGCATAGCATACACCGGACTCACCCTACACATCTTTTCAGCTGTAGGCTCACTATTTCCATTTGATGCCTGCAGTCCCACATGCGCACAGGTCAAGCTCTGAGCCATGCTTAGGCACTCACTGCCCTTACCCAGAGCCACATTCTTGCACCTAGGATCTGGAGGAACTGGTGTGATTGTGCTACAGACTCATTTGCCTGTAGTAATCCCAAAGCCAGCTTTTGGAAGTTGGAAACTTTGAGCCCAATCCATGGATTAGCTAAGAGTCAGCAGTGTAGATGGAAAGTATTCAGGTGAAGGGATCCAGTGCTTGTCACCTTGCAGAGTGCTTAGTTTTGAGGGCCAACTCCTCCTTGGGATCATGAAAAGGATGACACAGGGCATTAGGACAGAGTGGCAATCTTCCTTCCTGTGCAGCATTCATTTCCATCTATACAAAACCCCTCAGAAACTGATGGATTCAATGATCTTGGAGGTCTTTCCTACCTAAATGATTCTGCAAATCTATGATTCTATGAAATACTGGGAAATGCTGAATGTGCTTGGGGCTTTTTTTCTGAAGAAACAGTAGGGTGGGAAATATCTCCCATGGCTCATATCACAAAATCTTCATATGCATAACCAAAGACCAAGAGAGTTTCAGGTGCAATACAAGCCCCATGTCCCTTAACTACACTGATGTAAATAAGGGACATGTAGAAGCATCCCCATTTACCTTTTGCAAGGGTTTTTCACTTGTTTCCATGAGCATTTCACATCAGGTAAAACACTGGACTGGAGAGGACACCAGACTTCCCTAATACAGTAATTTCCATGCTACTATTTTTTCTGACAGCCTTGATCTTCTGATGTCTCACGGTGAAGTTTCTTCTCACCCATATCCCCTTTCTGCACAGATATGTGCTACCTGCATCCTAGTGATAAGGCATATTCACAGGCTTTCCTGGATACAGCCTTTAAACAGGAACTACAATCAAAAGGATGCATTTGGGTGCTAATGGAGCCTGCCGTGGACCACCTGGTGGAAAAAGACAGAATTTATGAACAAGGAGCAGTGGAAGCTGCGAGATGAGAGAGGGTGAGGAAAGGAGGAGGTCCAGATGCTGGTCTGGCTTGGGACAACAGCCACCCATGTGCTTTGTTTACTTGATCTCTCTGTGTCCTCAGGCTCCATTTTAGGTTCTGCAAAAGCCCTTTCCTGATACCATCTGCCACTGAACAAAAAGGAATTTGTCCTGCTCCCAAGCTCCTCCAGAACAGCTTCCCAACCCTCCTGCATCAGGCCCACCACCCTATTTTATGCATCCTCCCATCTCCTTGGGGTGGTTCACAGACCATCACCAGTGCTGACCTTTCCTACTCACCTTACCCCAGCTGGAGACAGGCAGTGACCTGAGGCCCTTTTTAGTCACCAGGTTTCCATTACTACCCTTGTGCTAAGTCATGACAAGCCAGCACTGACTTCCAAAAAAACTTCCTGCCCTGATAGCAATCTTACCCTGCCATTCCATGGAACAGGAAATATAGACACACATCATTGGGACCACCAAATTAGAAATCTTTGGCGTGCAAGTAGCAGGTAGGATCCTCAAATGCTGATAAGCCAGCAAAAGTAAAGTGGGGGAGGACAGCACTTGCTTGGAGCACATAAACACTGGTTCAGAAACAGGCATAAAAAGCAGTTTGAGGCATGATCATTCAGGCTGTTAGTGCTATGTTTTGCCTGCCTAACATTTTGCATGATAAACAAATGCTGAAAGTTTCCTGAAATGCTTGGAGATGACTATTATTTGCAGCAGATCTCAAATGCAGCAGGTAAGAGCCCTCAGGCTAACGCCATGCCTTTTTCTAGACTTGCACACTGCTATCCCAATTTTGTCTCTAGATAAAGCACTAAAAATGAATAACTTTTGCTCCCCCTCATTCTTTTCCTTACTTCTCTTCCCCCTGCTCACTTGAGTTTGCCACAGGAACCTTCTAGCACTGAGCCAAAACACCCACGGCAAACCAGTGCCCTTTTTTAGGGATGCTGGGATCCCACAGTGCTTGAACACCACTGCCACATACTGCACTGCAGGTACTGGGGACTCAGGGAAGAGGAAAGCAAGGGGGAGGAAGACAAAAGCAAAGGACAGAAGATGAGGAACAAGGACTTTGTCATGGCAGCTATTCTTGGGCCTGGCTTGAGGGATGTTGTTTGCCATTGGGAAACTGCACACAAAAAAACTTCCCCTGCAGGAATGTCAAGAGGGTTATGAACACTTGGGACTTGACAAACATTTCCATAACTTTTCCACAACACTTTTTCTTCCACATACACACATGCAATGAAATGCTGTGTTTTTCCACAGAAGCCCTGCCTGATCTTTAGCCCAAAATGGAGGCAAACGGGAGCAGAGCCTAGATATGAACAGCCACTCACAGCATTCCCTAACTTCTGATCAATGGACTCCATAACTGCAGGAGCCCTCTTTTCCAGTTTGTATGTGTCAGGATGTTGATTCACATACATACATGGACACACACAATGCAAGTTTTCAGCCACCACCAGCATGCAGAGCACTGCTGGGAGCAGGGAAGCCACGAAGGTTGTGCAAGCCAGACAGCAAACTACAGAGCAGAGAGATAAGACATCTCCCAGGCAGAACAGAACCACACCCATCATCTGAGTCATGGAGATAGGGTACCCAAGCAATAATATCAATGGTTTTGCTCTGGTGAGGCTTCTGGGAGGTTTGGGAAGAGGCAGCAGAGTTACACTGGACACAAGTACAGAGCAACAGTTACTGCTGCCATCTTCCTAAACCTTTCCAAATGGACCAACCATTAGATATGTCCTCTCAAATCAATTTACTGGGTTAGCAGGCAATGAAGGAATGAGCTTCCCCCTCTGCTCTGCATGCTTAAAGAGAGGGTAACATTGCCCAGAAACATGTTACCTGACCAGACTAGGCACTCATCATGCATCAGCCTCTGGCAGATTGCAGCCTCCCAGATTTGTATGAAGATACAGGTATTTTTCCTGCTTTTAGGGAAGGACTGCCAACAGTTTCTTTTGCAAATATCCTCTCTGGTAGCAGCAGGCCACCCAAGTGCCATGGCAGAGTTAGTTTCCTGCCTGGATGAGCACAAATTTAACAATCAGGAGAAGGTTTTGCAAAAGGCCCTTTGGTGGTTTTTGCTGCTTAGGAACAAGGGGCAGATAAGCCTGACTACAAGTTTTGCATAGACCATTTTCAGATTTTTCTCTCTAGCCACACAGACTTTTGCCTGAGGCATTGTTACTTAAAAAAAAAAAAAAAAAAAAAAAAAGCCAAACTTAATCTGCTCCACAGATTTGTTGGCAAGATATGGATCTTACAGTTAATTCTGTCTGAGTACTTGTTAGACACACTTATGTACATGCATGTTTTTATTTACAAAAGACTGGCACGCCCATGTCTGGCTCACTTCATAGCCTTTGTTCCAGAGACCTGGTAGGGCTTCCTAAAAACAGGATCCCCTGTTAAAACCTAATATTCCATTTGCAAATAATGAGGTTTAATTTTGCTTTTGATAGATACTTGGAGGAGTAGATCTTGACTGTTTTGAGTCTTCACAGCTCATGAACACAGGAGAGGTGTCAACACAGATAAGAGAAGCATGCTTTTAAGTCAGAGCAAATGCTCACAGAAAATGCACTGCATTCTTCCAGCCTGGTAACCCCTGAGTGCACTGAGCTGCTCTGTTTACTCTGGAAAGGAGTGACTCCCCTCTGTGCAAGAGTTAGACAGAGGCTCATAGAACTGGCAAAGTTATTTGTTACAAATAATTTTAGAGATTTCAGCCTTCAACATTGACAGTTTGTTTGCAAGCAAGGCTCGTTTTTACACAGACCTCTCTTCATTGCTAACCTCTCCTGGCAAACAAATTTCAGCCTCCCAATTGTTTGCATGCTGTGCCCATTTGCTGTTATTAGTTCTGTGGAGAGTGGTGGACTCCAGGTTCCTACATGAAGAGTGAATTCCCTCTGGTCTAAGCAGAAGGAGGGAGCCCAGCCTCGATCAGCATTGCCCTGGCAGGAAGCACACCATGCCTGGACAAATTACTTATCCACCACCTCCTCCACTGTAAGACTACCAGGTCTGCTGGAAACTCCAAGACACTGAGGAGACACTGGTTATGTTGTGATAGATGCTTATGGTATTTTTGGCAGGTGAATAATTTATTTGCTGGAAACTAAAAAAAAAATAAAAAAAATAAAAAAATAAAAACTGCTGTTTCAGGGTAGCCAAAGTTGTTTGTAAATTTAGGCAACCCCACTCTTCATGGAGTATTTGAACTAAAATTTAGCAAGCCAACCAGACTGAGAGCAAACTGTTCCAGTTGCTGCTGAGATGAGAAGGTTACAATTCCCAATCACAATTCACTGTCCCAGCATTTCCCCACCCTAAGGGAAATTATCACACTGACCTTTTTCATCCACTTTAAACAGATTGTTTGATTACTTCCAAACTCAAACCTGTAAACTCTCCAACTTAATAATTAAAAAAAAAAAAAGACAATATAGTACTATTAAAAAGATTTTAAAAAATTTGCTGCATGTTTAATCACTGCACAATTCAAAGTTACACAGGTATTGTAAAGTTACACAGCAATAACAACTGATGGCAAGGATGTGGGGAAAAAGTTATGACAGCTGGGGAGGAGAGGAGAGGAGAGGAGAGGAGAGGAGAGGAGAGGAGAGGAGAGGAGAGGAGAGGAGAGGAGAGGAGAGGAGAGGAGAGGAGAGGAGAGGAGAGGAGAGGAGAGGAGAGGAGAGGAGAGGAGAGGAGAGGAGAGGAGAGGAGAGGAGAGGAGAGGAGAGGAGAGGAGAGGAGAGGAGAGGAGAGGAGAGGAGAGGAGAGGAGAGGAGAGGAGAGGAGAGGAGAGGAGAGGAGAGGAGAGGAGAGGAGAGGAGAGGAGAGGAGAGGAGAGGAGAGGAGAGGAGTAAAAAATTTGGACCAACAGCTGAAATAAGTCATCAAGGTCAACAGCTGAAACAGGGATTTAAGAAGAGAGCAGGCAAGTTCGTGGAAGAGAAATACCTTGGGTGTTACTAAAACATAGAAAGCACGTTTGATTGAGGAAATCCCTGAAGATAGTTGAAGGCGAGGAGCACTCTCAGGAAATGCATACTTGACATGCTCAAAGGCTTCCTCAGGCACCCACATCTGGCCACTGCTGGAAGCAGGGCACAGCACTAAGCAGATGCTTGGTCTGGCACTAGAGAGATACTTGACACCTGGCTAAACAGATGTGGTGGGCAGCCTACCCACCTGAGGAGCAGGATGCATAATTCAAATCTCTGTGTCAGCTCCAGATGAGGAAGTCTGATGAAGAGACAATTCATGTGGGTAGTAAGGATGTAGGGCTAGACTGTGGGATGAAGAGGGGCAAGGTGGTAAGGGACCTTGAGCACTACCTGTTACATATACACCCATTGCATAGTCAAGCAGTGCTTTTTCAGAGGGTCTTTAAAGACCACAGAGCAAGGTTCACTGTGAGAACAAGTGATGCCAATATGTGAGGAATATAAGCTGATGACAAGTCTGTTTTCTACATCTCCTCCCAAGGATACAAGTGTCCCTGTGATCAAGTAGCATTTGCTAATACATGCTTCCAAAGAAGCACTTTTCTAGTCCTTAGAACCTCCCCTAACAGTTTTACAAAAGTAACATCACCTCCACTTTTTAAGGTCAAAAAGACTAGTTTTTTCTTTTAACAAAGGCTGTTGGAGCAAGTGGGATAAGTGACAGCATCTAGACTTGATCTGCATCATTAATACTGACTTCTAAAGAAGGCAGTTCACACAGGACAAGTGACAGGATCAAATATATTGTTTAGGCAGGCACAAGAAGAATAACCATCCATCTTCCCTGCATCCTGAAGCTCTCCAGAGTGTGTAAATGACAACACTTTCATGTCACTAGATCAGCCAGTTGGAACAGTCCTGGGACCACTTTTTTCAGCAGTTAGTATGGCTTGTGCACAATCTCCCTGTAGGGGAATCACAAGGTCTTTTTCTAGACGTGCTAAGAGAACTAAAGCATCATCTCTCAGAAATCCTGTGGTGACTCAGGTAGATTTGCATACACTATTGGCCCCTGCTGGGTAAATTTTGGCTGCTGGAATGTATGTTGTTGGCCACACGTAATAAACAAAATCTGTTTTCCTATGGCATGGTGGAATAGAGTTTTAAGAGTACCAGGAGTATGTTGAGCCCTTGATGTCCTATTTAACTTCTGTCTGGCACTGGCAAACAATTAAATTATCACAGATGTGAGGGCAGATGAGGAGAGGTGAAAGGTTTGGTAGGAACTGCAGGTTCATCTCAGTATGTGTCCAAGTCATGGAGATTTAGTTTTTGAAAAACATTTGGGATTTGCACAGACAAACTTTGATTGGTCTGCATCTTGCACTGAGCTACCAAAAGCCAGGTGCCATGTTGAAACATAAGCTGAACAAAGCCCACGGGTCAAGCACTGGTCCTGGGAGCAGCTTGCCAAGTCAGCCTCATGTCCAGCCTTTCCAAGGTATCTGAGTTCACTGCCATTGCAAAACTGCTGTCCTAAGCCATTAGTAATGCCTGTCTTAACTGAGAGACCTGTGAGCTCAGCACAAATCACAAAACCACAAATCACATTTCTGTTGTGATTTCTGTAGGAGAGTATATATCCCCCCATGCCAATTTGTACAGACCATTCATGTTTGTCTTTGCCCAGGAATTGTACCCAGAGCTGAATCAACAAGGATTGGCATAGCAAAGGATGTGTGCACCCAGCACCAGGCCCAAAAACTCTCTTGTACTGCAGGCATGAGATCTTCCCTCACCTTGCACACTGAGGGTTTGAAAACTTCCCCTCTCCACATCTGATTTTCCTTCATTAGCAGTGTCTAAAGTGCTGCAAGGTGCAGCACTGACCCTTTCTCCCCCATGGAGATGGGGTGTGGTGGTGTGGAAGCCCATGGGGACAGGGCTGTATAAATTAGACCCTCTCTCTTGCTTCAGGGAATGGGCTGAAGGGGTCTCTTTGTTCCTGAGAGGACCGTCCCTGCTGGTGGCAAGAGCCCTTCAGGCAGATGCTGTGGGCAAGCTCTTTCTGCAGCAGCATTAATGGTGAGCCTTGCCCACAGGGATCCCAACTCATTTGCTGCATGTCAGCTCCTGGGGCTCATTCACTAAGAATTCACTAATCTATAGGGTAGGTTTTTCCAGTCAGAAACCCTAACAGCTAGAGATAAATTAAAGCCAGAATTGGAGCTGGACCAAGAATATTTGAGTAATCCATCCAGCCTAAGCAAGATCCCCCAAGACAGAAAATCTCAGCAAAGAGATTATAAAAGAAATTAAGCCCAGGCACCACAGTTGTGATGGTGGGATGGCCCAGCAGAAATGAGAAAACATCAGAGGCTATAAAGCCCACTACTTCTTCTGGCTGCTGTAAGTGCAAGTCAAAGTATAAGGCAACTTCAGCGGTGAATAGAACTTCTTTTAGAAATAGAAAAATGGCATCTTTTGGGACTTACGGTTTATTTCTTGTGGCTCTATCCTACAGCATCTTCTGCTGTTGCCTGTCCCTGAGTACCTGGCAGAGGAAAGCTAATGAACCCCAAGCATGAAAGTGCAAGCTCAGACTGAGCTGCAGCCTCTTCGTTGTATTTCCCTGTTACCACTGAGTATGATGATACCAATCCTGTCCTCAGAGGGAAACACACAGGAAAAAATGTACCTGCCATGGGCTTAGAGCTACATCCAGGTACTGGAATGCCCACAGATCCTTGCAGTGGTGTTTCTCACAGGCTAAAACCACATTACAAGTGTCTGACCAAGGTGTCAGGGACATTTGCCAGGTAGCAGAGCTGGGATTTTACAGGCCATTTCTTGGCTCAGCCCTGCTTTGCCTCTTGTGCAATAGTGATGTTCTTGAGGTCAGAGCTTTTATCTCCATCATGTAACTCCACTGACATGACTGCTCTGACTCTCAGTTTGGGTTCTTTCCACATTAAGAGGGTACATTGCTGAGGACCAGGGCTGGCCAACACACTTTCATCTCCCCCAAAGGCATCGCTGGCTAACAGCATGCAGCACACTTCCCATCACAAATCCCACAAAAAGCTGGAGCAGCTTTGTCTCTTGCTTGCACACAGACACATCACAGCCTAATGCAGTGACTACACAGGACAAGTAAATTTCTAGCAAAAATGCCTTTAACTGTCCTTACTAGAGCACTGCCTTGAGGCTTGGGCATATAGGAAGGTGAATAAGCATAGAAAGCATGAGAAATCTGAGTGCAGGCAAAGGGGACTTGTATCAGAAATAAGTGGGAGAGAATTAGGACTGCCAAGCTTTTAAGAGGAATTGGAATTTAATGAAGTGATTGAACAAAGAAATTGAAAGCCTCCTTTGCCTCCTGTAAGGGTCGAATGGATCTGAGCAATACTCAGCTTGGCTGCATTACAGGGTTGTTATTTAATTTTAAAGAACTTGGAAGCTTTCAATGTGCTTCATAATTCTATTGACATTTATGATTTGAGATACTTAATCTTGAAAACACAAACACAATGCTGATCTGTCTCATACCCAAGAGAACTGGGAATCAGTGTCTGCAGCTTTTAAATACAGCCATTCTAGGATCTGCCTGCCACAGCCCAGCCTTTACCTTGCTCTGATGATTCCAAGCAGGGACCTTGTGCTTTGCAAATATGAATTATTCAATCCTGAATAATTTTTTTACTTTAAAACCACTTTGATTCATATTTACGTTGCAAGGCTGGGATTCAGGTCTTGCTCCTGGAGAAAGCCCCTGCCCTTTTCCTGCTGTGTTTGGGGTGGGACACTTATAATCCTAGCTGGGATGAGTGGAGACATGGCCACATCATCTACACATCAGCAGCAGAGCTGGTGCAGCTTGTTTTTAGACTCCTGACTCCATGGACAACCTATGGACATGACATCCCAGGTTAATTCCTGGCTGTCTTAGGGCATCTGCAAAGCTACAGCTGAGCCTCTGTGTGTGTTGGGGGGTGTGCACATAAACACACACTTGTTGTGCATTGTACAGCTGGCACTGGCTGGTTTCTTCTGGCTCATTCTCTCTCTCTAGGCAAAGGATCCCACAGAAACCGTGAGAAATATTAAGTCTCATATTAGGACCAATATCCAATTCATATATTTCAAAGCTCAAGTCTGTTCACATGTGAGGGCAGATGTTGCCAGTAATCGTGTATTAAAATGGAAGAATATATGTATCGAGCCTGAAATTAATTAGGATCTGATTCTGCTCTCATTAACAGGCATGAAATTCCCATTGACTAAACAGGACGTTATACCCTTACAATGGACTTTGGTCCTTAATTTTCACACCACGAAATTGGCACCGACATTTCAAAGGCATTAAAGTAGCAGAAAGCTTGACCCTTTGTCTTTGCTACCAAATGTATTTTCAGAGTATGACCAATTTGTAAAGCTGAACATTACACTCCTTAGTTAGTGAATGAAGAGCCCTTTGAAGATCAAAAATGCTATTATTATTTCCATATTTTTGCCAAACCAAAGTTCCCATGCTGAAGCCATCTGTGTCAAATGCAAAGTGTTACCTCCAATACTTTCTGTCTGAGCAGAGCATTCCCATGTGCCCTGGTTGTTCTGTTTCCACGTCTGGTTTCAACATCATTTTGTGAAGATGCAGTCAACAAAGTGGCACTGCTTCAGGGACAATGGGAGGTGCAGCTGGACAGGATGGCAAAGCAAGCTCTAATTTGGATTTCACAATCACGTTCGGGAGCAGAAACCCAACAGCCATCTCAGGTGTCAGCAGAGATGGAGGGTGTGCTGGAAGTGAGGCAGTGGATCACTGGTGCTCTGGGATGGGTGGGCTTGAGGCAAGGAGGGTTGGGGGGGACCAGGGAGCAACAACCAAAGATGAGAGAAAAAAACAGCAGCAAAAAAACTTTTTCTCAACTGCCTTGCACTCAGCACAGTGCCTGGCTGGTGGTGGGTTACAGTGTGAGTAGAGCAAGGGAAAGCAGATGAATTGCAGATTTGGAGCAAGTGGAAACCTCAAGAGCCTCATGCTTTGCAAAGGGATACGAGACTCCCTTTTGTGGGCTGCTTTGCTGAAAATCCTCCCCTCTGAGCTCCCACAGCCGCCCTGCATGCCCGTACAGTCAAAGGGCTGTAGCCAGAGGGGGGCTGGAAATAATCTAGAGAACAGCAAAATCCACAGGAATTTTTCCATTGATTTTAGTGCATTTTTGATCAGACCCTGGGTGAAGCAGAACTCGCATGTTTGATACCAAACTCTTCTGTCTCCAGAGAGAAAGAGGAGGGTTGGGTAGAAAAATGGGAAGTATAGGAGTTGAAGCTGTCTCTCCTTTTTTTTTTCCTTTTCTGTAAAGCTTCTGCTGTTTCACAAACTAGCGGGTGCAGAGGAAAAGGGGGACGAAAAGGGCCAAATCACTCTGTGGAGGAAGAATCTGCAGTGCTGAGATGAGGAAAGTCTGCCCTTTGTGAGACAGTATTTCTGATCTGCAGGCGTACAAAGCCTTCATAATTGCTGGAGTCATTACTTGCAGTAGATGGCAGAGAGACATGACAGGTACTGCAGGACACATAATAAGCTGGAATGAGCAGTGATATTAATCCAATACCATCAAAGATCGGGCTCATCACAGGAACCCATTTAGAGTCCACAACAGCAGCCCTGATATTGCTAAGGAATATGTTTCATCTAAGTGCAGACCTCAGTTCAGTCCACGGCCGTACATTTGTTATTTCCTCCTCTGCTCCCAGATGCTGTAGCTACAATTTATCCACCCCAGTTTATCCCATCCACGGATCTGTGGCACTGTTCGTTAGAGCCTGGATTCCCGGCTTTTATTTCACTACCTAAACTACCTCCCCTAATGAGGAGGCTGCTAACAGCCTTACATAGTGTATGAAAAGATTGACTTATCTTCCAGCCCAGCTTCTGAGGCTGCAGGTGCTGAGCTGCTCTGGTGCACTTAGGGGCTGTAAGCTGAGTTTCAGTTGTCAAATATTTTCTATTTATCATGATTCCCAGATGGAGCATCAGTGAACACTCCAGAATACCCTCTGACTTCCACAGCATGCCAGGTAAGGAGAATATGTTGAGACTGAAGGCACGGCTGAAGCTGGGGATAATTTTTCCTCCAGCAGCCCCATGACAGCTTTCAGCACAGGAATGACAGCTAGGGATTTATGGCTAAGTTGCTGAGTCCGAGCAGCCAGACACCTTACTCAGGGTGCTTTTGTAGGGTTGGGAGACACAGGAAACAGCTGCCGAAACAGCATGGGAGGATGTGTTTAGTCAAAGTTTTGTGAAAGATATTCCTGAAGGTTTATTAAATTCAAATTTGACTGTACAATTTATGGCCACTAAGCCTGATACAAGAGTTCCTGCAGGCAGACGTAGGCAAGAGCTGGAGCTGAGCTGCGTTTGACTTCAGTGGTTATTGTGCCCAATTTTGTGTTGAGCATTTAACCTGTTCTTTATTTTTAGCACTTGAGTTTTGCACTGTGATCTCTCTGAACTTTGCTCCTTTGATAGTAACTAGAGTGCTCCATGCAAACAAAACAGGAGAATAAAGCAACCACAGCTTTTAACTGCTGCTGTAGGGGAAGCTGTGAGACACAGCAAAAGACATGTGAATTTTTACCAAAGAATTTAATTAGCTGATTGCTTATTTAGAAAATATAACAGCATGACCAAATAGCCCCAGCATTCAGAGATTTGGTAGCAAAGGCCTGGTTTGGATATACAAATATACCACAGCACTGTAAAACCAAAACAGCACATGTTTGCTACATTTCTGGAATATAATGCATTTTCCTTCTCAAAAAGCAGAGTGACAAATTCCATGGACTGAAATTAGCTTCCCATCTAGTTTTGTGGCTCTTCCATTTATTGGCTCTTGTCAAGGCAAACTTGTTCAATCAGGGTTCAACTCTGCCTTGTAAACTTGATTAATTTATACTTCTCATATAAGGACAGATAAGGGACTGCTGTTTGTGCTGGGGAAGCACGAGCCACGCTTTGATCTTCAGATACCAGTTCCCTCCTTCTGCTGTAAAGTGCAACTCCATCTCCTTACCTGTGATTAATGCGCTCACACCTCCGAAAACCTGCAGCACGTCGAGTGTCAAGTGAATTTTCAGGAGATTTACAACAATGCTTTGTGTTAAAAATAAAGTCTTGGTCTCTATGATGCTTAACCTTCTGCAATCCTCTGTTCAACATTCCTATACAGTTAAAAGGGAAACCCTGGTGTTCCCAGACTGAAGACATCAGCCTGTAACTAAGATAAGATGGTAATGATTTATAAAGGTGTACATAAATCTATATAAGGTTATAGATTACTGGCAGGGTCCACCCATCTGATCAGTCATTTCCACAGCTGCCTGAGAGTTTGTGCCCAGCTACCAGCAGCAATGCTGCCTTGGCAACAGTGGATGGTAACGTGCTCCACTTGCACCTAGTCTAAATGAGCTTCCAAAGTTTTCTCCAGCCGTAATAGAGGGAGAACATGACACCACGTTGGAACCACACAACCATACAAGAGGGGACTTGATCACTTACTGCTCCAGATCAGTTTTTTTACTTAAAAATTTAAATTTCTTTTGCAGGGCAAAGTTAGGATTTTTTTTTCAATTGGTTTAATCTGTATCATTTTTGCAGCAGCACACAAAGATTTCTTTCAAATGTTCCCTAGAATGCTTTTCATCCTTGAATTGCTGAAATAAACACTCCATCTTAAAGGACTGTGTATTCCTTGAGCTCAGAGGAGCTGAGCTTTTATTCAGTGGTAGCAGTGCCATTGGCACTGCAATTAGAAGACGTCTTCAGTTGGATCATCAGAATTATGATATTCTGCACAATTTCAGATAGAGGTCCACAATGCACCTTAATTTCCAGGAAACTGTTTGCTTTATTATAATTATTTCCTTATTTCAGTATTCAAGACTTACATAATGGCTTTCCAGGAGCAGTGTGTGCATTTAAATCTGTAAGGAGATATAGCATCCCTCCTCCAAACAGCAATGTCTTGCTGCCTGACCTCTACCATGCTTGTAAATCCCATGTCTCTCCAGAGCTCACGTTACCCTGTGAAAGGTGGGAACAATCAGTAGCCACAAATGAAAGCTCAAAGGCCTCTGTCATGTACTCATATATCTCATTATCACTCTCAGAGGAGAGGAAGATATACGCAGATGACCCCTTACATTTCAGAATCCAGTACAATGTGCTTCCTAAAGCATTCATCCAGAAAGACTTTCTCTACCATCCTCATGAAGGGCTGCCCACGAGCTCTGGAACTGATGGGAGCCCATCTTTTGCATTTTGGGTGCACCCGGAGAACCAAGTGAACATTGTTACCCTGCAGTGATCAAAACCTACTCATAGTTTCTGAGTCACAGATAAAAACTAAGATCTAACAGTTAAAGCTATCTAAGTCCCCATTCCTCCTGACCCTGACACCTGATAAAATGCTTGGGGAAATAGGATCAGAACTCAGATAAACAATCCACACCACAAGCAAGGACTTGCCTTTCCAACTCACCCTTACTGCTCCAGACCACTCAAGCTGCCAAGGCTTTCAGAATCCTCTGCCATGCCATCTCAGCCACCATCTCTAAATGAAAGCTTTGCCTGCCATCCTGGTGCTAATAGATCCAGACTACTACCTGGCAAGCACAGAAGCTGGCTTAAAACCTGGAGGCCCGTCAGTTGGTCAATAGCCATTTACACTTTTTTAACCATTTGCTACTTTGTCCAGCTTCTGTCAACTTGGAAGGTCCTGCCTCCACTGCAGTGAGGGGCTCTCCCCTTCTTTCCCTCAGGTATGGCAAGCTCTGATCCTAGGGAGCTCAGGCCTCCATCCCTGCCCATTTCGACGACACCACAAGTGCAGCACAATTTTAGTTTTTTGCTGTACCAGCTTCCTGTATACAAACTACATCCTGGTGTGGCCCCTGGAGCTGAATGGTGTGAGAGCACAAGGCACATCCATCAGCCCCAGGAAGTGCTGGTGGGAAAGCTCATTGCATGGGGAACAGGTTAGAACACTCCATCAAAAAAGCAGGAGCAGCAGGAGAGAGGCAGTAAGGGAGAGAGGAAAGAGTGAGGGGGTACAGGTTAAAATTGGCAGTGAATTGCATTTGGAAGTTGCAACACAGGTCCTCCTATTTTGCAGGGGCTCACACTTGTCCTTGAAACCTCTACTTCTACCTGCATACACATTAAACACATCCAAGTCATAGCAAATCTTGCCAGAAAGTGCAGTATTGGGAAGACAAGAGGCATTAGGAAATTCAATCCAAAATTAATTGTTTCAAGTCCCACAAAGGGAGCTGCTTTTTGGGGCTTTTTTCCCAGTGTTGAAACATTAATTTTCATCTTAAGAAGTATTTAATTCCTTTCAACACGTCTTTCTGAGATGGCATTTTTCATTTGAAAAGCATCCCAAGTTACAAGCAAAAAGGCTAGGCACCCCAAAATAAATATTTTCCAAATAAAGTGCTACAGGTCAACCCAAAATGATTTTTCTGGTCTTGTATTTTCCCAGAGAGCTTAATAAAACCTTAGGAATTTGATTCAAGATCCAAATTCTTTTAGGCCAGCTGGTGCCCAGACAAGCCCCTTTTTTTTCCAAGCTCTATTTGCACAGGATGTTTTCACCACCAGATTTGTGCTTAGTGCTATCAGCTACTCTGGATTTATCACATGTAAAGTATTTTATCCTGGAAGAACACAAGAAATTCCATCAATCTGCAGGCCTCCTAACATGTACTGGCTTCACAAGAGGACTCGGTCACAAGTACTATAGGATATAGGGAGAGCCAAGAGGATATTTTGGACAGAATACAGAGCAGTGGAAATAACTGGCATTTTTACATGCCAGAAGGCAAAAGTGTCAAGTCTGTGGCTGTTTTGTGGCACCAGGCACAGTGAAAGGTCCCCTACAAGCCTGCTGAACCTTCTATTGGGGACAAATGTGGCTCTGACTCTGCCACGACCTCAAGACAACCTCTTCCATTCACACTTCCCCATGTAACATCTGCCAGACTTTTCTACCTCAGTGATGTTGGGATGTTTTTAAAGCAAGTTCTCAGATATCATATCCATGGGAGGAGGAAGAGGGGAGTTAATTGCATTTCTTTAAAAATTAAGGAAGTTAGGCTTATCTCTTTGCCTGCATATGGGGAGCTGTGTGTCCTGGATGAGTGAGCTGACGCGAGATGGTTTCTAGGCAACTTCTGCAAGTCATGTTGGAACAGGAATATGAATTAAAAACAAAACCCAAACAAGTCAAAACTAGCAGCAGCTACTCCCTGAAAAACCAGTCTTGACTGACTCGTAGGGTTCATGTAAGGCCTTTTGTGGAATTAATATTTCTTTACTCCTAGGGACAAAGAACCTGGCATCCCTGTGCCAGCATCTATTGTGAGACACATGATAAGCAGAAAACACACATAGCTTGTGTGTGATAAGAGGCCTGTCATGCCACGTCATTGTGATGATATTACTTGATTGCTGAAATTCCATAACATAAGTGTTCCAGGAACCTCAATCTGAGTAAATCCAGAAGCTACAAAACAGTGTCAATAACTCTGGTTCTTTCCTCTTTTCCAAAGAATTTTGCTTTGTATTTATCAACTCACCATACTTGTGTTTGGGTTTTTTTTGTTTAAGGAATTGGTAAAGTTTAGGCAAAAAGAAGTGTTCTTGGAAGCTGCCTTTATTTGTTTCTTTTCTCTGTAGTACAAAAATGAGGAGGACATCTCTTCTTCTTGGATTATCCTGCAGTATTAGGAATTGATCACTGTACCTTTTAATCTCAGCTCACATTTCAGAATTAAGGTAAGCTGATCCCCTTCCACTCAAAAGTAATTCTTCCCGCATCTTCCCCACTTTATTCAACTACAAAGGGTCCAGACAAAACATAACCTCACTCATGTAAATCCAGAGTTGCACCATTTTTCCAGTGTCAGAGTAAAATTTAGTCCTCAGTGCCACAGAAGAAAATTAATGGTTTCACAGCCCACATTTTCTGAGCCAGCATAACAAAGAGTTTAGGATGCAGTGTTTACAGCCTTTTCCCTTAAGTTATGGAGGATAAGGAATGCCTTACAGAGATTTTAATTTTCAGGATGCCGTTCTGCTCCTGCAGTTGCCAGTGTGATTGAAAAGCTACTGCCAAAGTCTGAACTCAACTGAGACTGGGGAATTTGTGTTGTCAATAAAGTTCAGAGCAGGTATTTTAAAAGACAGAATCTCCACTATTATTTCAAAGCATGCATTCAGGTTTCAAGGAGGGAAATACCAAAATCAAGTGTATAATAATCAGACCATCAAAGCAGTTTCATTTAAAAAGCAACCTTTTCTATCCTCAAAGTTTGTATGGCGCTGTTTTTCTGACTCTCCACCACATAAGTAGGTAGCAAGATGTGACACTTAACAGATTTTGTTGTCCATATGAAGTTAGGGCAAATCAAAGTTATAGTAAGAAAACAAAACCTCAAAGCCCTGAAGAAATGATTGACCAACACAACTGCTGGGATTTCTTCCAAAGCTAGGTTACATATGGACCCAACACTGACTTTAGCAGTGGTGTTTTGTCTTCTAAGAACCCAGAGCAGCATTCTAGATGCTTCAAATTGTTCCACGTGTATCCAGCCCCCGATCCTTCCCAGCTCCTGACAGATGTCCGGTGACTGAGCACTCCTGGGTCACCAGTGGAAGCAGACTCGCCTCTAGGGACCAGGCTGTGCTGGCTCAATAACTCTGGTGGTGACACGCTCTGGCTCCTTCACCTCTGGCTGGCAGGAGTGCTAGGCTGCCCTGCCACAGGCATCCTGTGCAGCAGGACCCAACCCTGCTGGTTGTTTCTGTGGCTGCTCCTGTCAAGGCTGGCTAGCTTTTGCCAGCCCAAACACAATCACACCAGCACGTCATTCCCGTGCAGTTGGCCTCAGTATCTGGTGTGAGATAGGCCCTAATACTGCTGAGTGACAATACACAGATGTACTTTTTTAATCCCTTCCAGATTTCTTCATGCCTGCTTTCTTCAGAGTTCCTGGGACTTGCTTGGACCTCCGAGACTCCAGCCTAAGTGAAGCTGAGGCAGAGAGTGGGACTGGCCCCCTTTGTCCTTCAGTCTTCCCATGTGTCCCCAAACCAACAACTCTGCTGCCTTCAGTAAATACTGTGGCCTGCTGTCATCACTGAAAAGCTCACTGCCTGACCTGCCTGCAGACAGAAAGGAGCCTATATAAGTAATGGAGGAGGAAAAATTAGCAATAAGGCTGTGCTGTGACACAAATTATAGGCAGTAATGATAGCAGAGCCATCCATGGTGTAATTTGTAGTGACACAGCACTGTCAGGCTCTGCACCTTACTGAGGGATAAACACCTAGACCACATGAAGTTACTCACAGTGTTAGATCTGAAGCATGTTACTTTTTCAGAGGCTCCTCCACTTCTCACTGCCTTTTATCAACTCTCAACTATCCAGAAGATACAACAAGGGAAACTTCAGGTGAGGCCTTGGATTAGTCAGAGAGGTTGCTTCAGAACGAGGAAAGACAATTTCTCCTCTCAAGGATTCAGGCTACTGCCCTAGTTAGACTTACAAACAGCTCTTGGAAGCCCAGAACAGGAAAAACACAAAAACCAGATGTCGCTTATTGTAGTTCTGACTCATAATGAAGGACACCAATTAGGTTTTCAGAGTACTATTATTATTACTATTGTTGTAATTGGTAATTGTTGTTGTTACTGTTATTGTTGTTCTTATTACTACTTCTACTATTAGTTGGTGGTATCCAACATTGCTCACATATTAAAGAAGATAAGTGCTGTTCTCCATTATTTTTTCAGATTTTAGTGTTTTCCAACGGCACTAGCTTAGCCAAAACGAAAATTTAGCATCAGAGTCGATGGATCTATGGCTGGTGTAGCCTTCACCCTTCCCCTGCTATCTACTAGTCCCTACTGCTGGATGAAGGACTGAACCACAAGATCACCCAGCATGACAGAAGTCACACGTTTATAGATGTTCCCTTTGCTCACGGTGGATCCCCACAGCCCTGGCCAGCACAAGGGAAAATCATACATGTGATAACGTTGGAAGATGCTCTTGGGAAAGTTCAAATGGGAGAGTCATGTTTTGCAAAATTAAACCTCAAACCATGGATGACTCATATCCAGATCTCATCATATCTGTATCCCAACAGTCCAGGGAAAGAGACTTGAAACAAGAGGTCTTAGTTTACCTCTCAAAAAGGTCCTAGTTTACCTCTCCAATGTGAGGAAATACATGGACAAGTGTATCAACAATTACTAGATTTGTTTCAGAAACCTTTGGTGGTTTTAAGAATTTTAAAGGTTTGGTCAACCATGAAAGGCCTTTTCCATACCCTCCAAGAAGCTACCCAGACCTTTGTCAGTTCTGTTGCATGAAGGGGGAGTCTGACCCCAAGGCATGGTGGTGCTGCATGGGTCTCACTGTTTCAAGGATTTCACAGAAGAAGATGGCTGAGGTTCATTTATTAGGTCTATTGGCCACCTGTAACATTTTCAGGATTCTCTGTCATGACATAAGCAAGTGCAATTATATTGCAAATTAGAAATCACCATGTTGAATTTCAGAGTAAATGTTTACTATTTGTTCCTGCCTTCTTCAGGAATAAGGGAGATCTACTTTTAAAGTAATTTATCTTCTTGATCTTTGAAGTTTGTCTCCTTTAGACACCTGAGGACATTGCAAGACACAGGCACATCTGTTTCTGGAATCCAAATTTACAGACAGCTTGCTCTGTCTCATTGTATGTATGAATCTCTGTGCAGTAAAAACACTATTGTGTTATGCATACACACAGAATGATATGTAGTTGGTGGTTTAATCTGAAGCCTTAAATCAAAACCATAAGAGATATCAAGATCTCAGTTCTGCAGGCTCACATTGCATGGGACTTCGGCATAATTTTACAACATTTTCCCTGAAGGGTTGCTCTTAATATCATTTTTCTAAATGAAAATTGTGAGCAAAGTAGAGTAGACAAGGGCTTGATTAACTTCTGGAACATGGTGCCAAATTTTCAGCAGAATCAGAGTTAAAATAGCAAGAGAGGAAAGATGAATCATAGAATAATTTTATTTGGAAAAGACCTCTAAGATTGAGTCCAGCCATTAACCTAACACTGTCAGGTCCATCACGTCCCTATGCATCTATGCATCTTTTAAATACCTGCTGGGATGATGACTCATCCGCTTCACTGGGCAGCCTGTTCCAATGCTTTACAACCCTTTCCATGAAGAAATTTTTCCAAATATCCAATTTAAAGATCCCCTGGTGCTACCTGATGCTATTTCCTCTTGTCCTATTGCTTGGTACCTGAGAGAAGAGGCCAACTCCCTCCCTCTTCCTTTCAGAAAGTTGTAGAGAGTGACAAGGCCTCCCCTGAGACTCCTTTTCTCCAGGCTAAACAATCCCAGTTCCCTCAGCCACTTCTCATCAGACCTGTGCTCCAGACCCTCCTCCAGCTTCATAGTCCATCTCTGGACATGCTCTAGCACTTCAATGTCTTTCTTGTAGTGAGGAGTCCAAAACTGAACACCATATTTGAGGTGTTGGCCTTGGGACTGTGCCATTGCACAAGCACTTCAGCCCATGGTACAAGTTAAACTTCATGGAGTGATGGCAGCAGCTGCCAGCAGAGTTATCTGATCATCAGAATAAACATGTAGCCCTGGTGTGAAGACCCCGTGTAAGCCCATGGGCTCTCAGTGTATCCTGCTATATCCCAGAAAACAGCCAAGCTTGTGTCTGCACAAAACAGCTCAGTCCACATGCAATGCCTTCAGCAATTAGCTTTTACACGTTAATTATCTATTTTTACTGTCATCAGTCCGCTTCATTACAGATTTTTTGCTCTTTCATGGCTCAAATCTTAGCAAGGCACCTACTTGTCTTTTTGTGGATGAGAAAGTAAGCAGCCTGTCTTGATCACTTAGAGCATAGCACTAGGTGAGGAGTCCCAGGGGGAATTACTGCTTTGCTACTGCTGTCTCCACTGAGAGACAGAGAGGAGCAGAAGTTCAGGCAAAACACCATTTTATGATGTTTTGAGCAACTAAGCCTCAAAAGGTCTGCAAAACACTTCCAGGCAAGATAGAGATGGGTGACCATACTGTCACCTCTGAGAGGTTCTGAGCTGTTCAGTGTCACTTTCTGAGGTGAGTTGGACTGCAAGAAGGAAATTCCTGTAAGAGTGTGAATAGCGATTAATTAGATATCTTCTTGCCCTTCCATATCAAACCAACATAAGAATCCCAAAAAAATTTTTAAGGCTGAAGGATTGGGCAACTAAGAAGTATAAAAATGTATTGCTTTAAAAATGTTTCATTTTCATTATACATGGATTTTTCTAGAAGAATCCCACTGAAATTCACTAAAATCTACTACTCCAGGTTTACACCACTGGGATCAAAATCTGGTCCCCCTCCATAGGGAGGGCTCATTAAGGTGTCTGTGATGACAATCACAATGTACGGGGCCTTCTTCTCTTAATAACTCTTTAGTATCAGATTTTTGAAGCATTCCAGAGACCTGAAAGATGACCAGAGCTGCCTGGAGCTGCAAAGGAAGCCAAATTCACAGTCCCATCTTATCTCAAAGTCAACTGCTTCTGCCCAGTGAAGTGTCTGTGGTTTCATTTAGAGTAAAGGCATCTGCAGGTAAATTGCTCTCTGCTCAGTCTAATGGACCAATTTCAGTTTTCATTTCTGAGTGCATAAATCTTGGGCTCCCTTTTCTGACAACACTGGGCATTTCAGTCTAAGAAATTTCACCCAACAAGCTCAGGACCCTGAAAGTTTTCCTCACTTGGTCTCTCCTTTTGGAATCATAGATTTGATCTTAGTGTGAAAGCAGTGTCTCAAGAGGCACAGCAAACTTAAAGCAGATGTCAGAAGCTTGCCCACATGAGACATTTCAAAATGGAAGGTGCAACACACCAGCATCATCTGTCTGCAGCCTGACTCTGCCTTTGGAATTGTGCAGTCAGTTGAGAGCCAGAATGGGCCCAAAGTGGCTTGGCTTGGTGCAGGACACAAACAAGGAAGGAAAGGGAAGACTGAAAAACATCTACCATGTGGGCTTCTGCTTTTATCATCTGCAAAAGAACGCCCTTTTTCTAACAGCTGTTTTTTTGCAAAAGGCTTTTGCTGCAAAGATATTCTTAAAAAGCTTTTCATGAAGCACTTTCAGTAATTCAACAGATGATACCAGGAAGAGGTAAAATACTTTTATGCCACTGTTTCTGTCCCTTCCTTGTGTCTCTCTGCTCTGGTGGCTGACACTACCAGCGTGCAGAAGGAGCACCACCATCCTGCACTGAGCAGCACAAATGCTGAGCTTTCTGAGACACACAGGCGCTGTTGTTTTCCCCAGCAAGAGGGTTATACGTGTGGATATATGCAAAAAGGAAAGGTTTGTTTGCTACTGCTGATTCCGTGAGACAAATGTAACACAAAAGAGAGATCACAAACAAAGCAGACAGATACTGTGGGCTGCAGAACCCCACTGATACCTGTGCAAAATGTTGTTGTTTATCCAGGCTGGATGGCTGCACTTTGAAACTCAATTCCATGCTTTAAAAGGGGGGCTCACTTTGCTCTCTGCATTTCTGTTTTCTGACCTTGATGCTGGAAGGAGGGCAGAGCAATTAGTCGCTTTTCCACACCAGTACTTGTCAAAATAAGAAAGCCAAATAAGCAGCAAGTGAACAGCTGTTCTTTAAAAAACCAGCTGGGATGGGGCTGGGGGGAAAAGAAGGTACCTCAGCAGGGTGTTCAAAGGTCTTGCATCTGATAGATCAATTAAGGCTAAATTCAAAGACAGGTATTTAAAGACTAAAATAATTTCAGAAATTAAGGCTTGAATTGTTAGCACCTATCATAAGACATTTGTATGAAGATCATATATGAGCAATCAAGAAGCATTCATCATTGGAAAGTAAAGGGAGAGCTCCCTCCTCTCCACTGAACTGCCAAGGAGGTTCCAGGAGTGCTCTTCTAATGGAACACAGAGCAGAATGTTTGAGGCTGCAAGTTAGCTGCAGAGGACATGATTTGTAAACTTGTCTGTTGTATTCAGGCTAGAGATTAGACAAGAACTCAATTATAGGCCTCATTGCAACAGTGATGGTACAGCAGGAATCTGGTTGCTATGCAGATGTGGAGGCTCTGTCCACTGCTCTGGAATGTGCATGGGGAGTTAAGTGCAGAACAAGGAGCTGGTCACCTTGAGGAACGGAAATAAGAGAGCAATAACCAGAAAGTACGGAAGAAATCCCAGGCAGTAGAAGACAGGTCAGCATTTGGGAGCCCTCAAACTACGTGGTGTGTCTCAGTCCAGCTCCCTGTGCCTGACCTTCATGGTCAGTGATGCTGAAATGAGAGGGCCATTCCCTGTTAGAGTGCCTCTTTCTTGGGACACGCTTCAGCTCTACGGTTCTGTCTGTATACACTTCTGTGGAGGAGGAGACTGTGAGTTCACAAAGGCACCCTGTGAACTGCAGAGAATGGTCTTGTCAACACCTGTCCTTCCAAACCCTCACTCCCACAGTGCTTTTTTTCAAGTTTATTTAAAACTCCCTTTCACGTAAGTGGCAATCTCCCTTCCCTCCCTCCTACAGGTTAGGTAAAAAGGGGCAGGAGGTCCTTTTCCATATTGATTTGTTTTCCTGACCTTTCAGATACATGCAGAGAAGATCAGCAAAAAGGCACTGGAAAATGAGAAGAACAAAAGCACAGGGCTTGTGCTCATTCAAAGAAGTAAGACAAACATGAGATTTAGCATTGGGTACAAAATAAACTGTCTTCTGAGGAAAAGAAGAAGCTGCCTGTGCAGAGAAGGGACTATGAGGAGTAACACTCTGCACTGCAACACTGATGGAGCAAGCCATGACAATGGAGAATAAGCCTTCAGAGGGCTGTCATCTTTTCAGGGTTTTTTTTCCCCTCTTTAATTTTTTTTAAGGAATTTAATTTAAATAGATAAATTCTCCTTTTGAACAGAAGAAAATTAGAGAAATTATTTTTACATCTTTACGATTATTTTGACAATATTTACACCCTGCTATTAAGCTGGTCCTCACCACAGTGCACTGTGTGTGTGGCACCCTCATGTGTGGATTTGGTTAGACATAAAGCAGACACCCTGATTGCTGAAACTCCCCCAACATTTTCTCACAGTGGCTTGACCAAATTCTAAGATGGGCAGTAACCTTTTTTTACTTGCTTAATTCCTCCCATGTGTCCAGTAAGATTTGATTCTCCTCTTCCCTGCTATATCTTGTAGCACTGCTTTGCCTTGCTGTATTCCATGCTAAAAGCAGACATAGCACAGCAATGAACAGAGAAGTTGCTACAAAGCCTTTACCAACCTCACAGCGACATGGTGGGGATTAATTAATTGCTTATTCAGATATTTCATTTCCTAATGTTATAAATAGTACAATCATAATAAAAACCGATTTTTACATTACCAAAAGCAGTTACTGAAATCCCCAGCAAAGACAATACAAGCTTCCTACTAACAAAAAAATCCGAGACTGTATTCCAATCTCACCCCTGCTGGGAGACACAAAAAAATTAACCCAGGCTAAGTTTTACAGTCAGTAAGTTCTATCTCATTAAAGGCCAGTATAACATTCCCTTCCATAATTATACTGAAACAAATTAGGATAATTTTAATTCTGAAAAGAAGAATTTAAGGAATTCATCCATTTATATGGCATTGATAATCCACTTTCCATTCATGTATTTTGTTAATTCAGAGTAAGTTTTTCTCAGCCACTCTGCATAAGCAAATCCTCACTCTAAAGCTACCACCTCCTTTCACAGATACTCATCAGCAGTTTTTCTAAGTTCAGTAACCTTGTGGATTTATGAAGCTAGGAATGGGCGATGATTTCTTCAAATCCTCAGACCTCTGGGAGTCAGATCTCAGCACCAGAGAGATGAAGGAACTGAAGAGGAGATTCCCATATCCTCTTGCTCAAGATGTTACATAGGGTTGCTCAAACCATACTCCAGAGGCAGCAACCCTTGATGTCTGTCAAGCACAGAACAGTCAGGCTGCAGGTCCCCCAGTGCCATTCCCTCTCCCACTTCACTCATGAACAGTGCTCAGAGGCAGCAGAGATCAATCTCACCCTGCAAAATTACTTCTTCATGCACAACATCCATCCTAAAGGAATCCTCCATGGAGCATTTATCTTCATATGGTGGGATGAGATGCAAGATTGAGACTTCTGTCCAATTTTTATACCAAGAATACCTGCCAGGTCTTCAGGACCTCCCTGTGGGAACAACTTCATTGTTTCAGAGATAGAAAAACTCTGCTAAGTTTCAAACCCTCTCCAAGTTGTGACTAACCCACTCCGCTATTGCAGTGCTACCAGGGAGGTCTGCTGGAAGACTCCAGCATGCACGCAGAGAACCCACAAGTGGGAAACCTAAGCAGAGTACCCTGACATGCAAAGAGCCCACGATCAATTCAAAACAACCAAAACAATCCTTTGTTTTTGCCCCCAGGCGCTGAAATTCTCTCTGAGAGTGGCATTCTTTTCAAAGAAGAGCAATCAGATATAATAAATCTTTCCAGTGCTGAAGCTGATGCCTGGGCCCACGATGGGATGTGCAGGGATGAATTCACCTGTGAGGAGAACACCTCTGTTCCCTGTGGGCTCACATCAGGGTGATGTGCTGAGCATGGCTGCAGCTCCTCTGGCTGAATGTGGAGGCAGCACCCTAAAGAAGGAAAGCAGCATGGCTTTGTGCGCAGTTAAATCTGCCTTGCCACCAGGGATGTGTTTAAGATACAGGGGGTCCTGAGGCTACATGCCACTGATGTATTTTGAAGTGAGAGCAGATCTATTCACTGCTAAGCAAACCTTTACAAATATGTTAGTGTACCCTGCATTAGCCATGGGAGGTGTTCAGGAGGCTACAAAAGAGCATTCATTAGAGATGCTCAGTGGTGAGGAACTGAAGCACACGTGCATTCTGCTGAGAGAGGAACAAACACACTGCTCAGAGCAGGTTTGTAGATATATATACACTACTATAAAGTGCACATACCGCAGTGTTGAGTCCTTTTCAGCTTCTTTGTTCTAGCTTTCCTTGCATTTTCTCCTTCCTTTACTCTCATTCCTTATCCCTAATTGCTCCTCTGTCTTTATCTCACTTTTTCCTTCCCACCTCCAGCTGCAAGGTCGTTCTTCTGCCTAGGTCCCAGCAGTGCTAGGAATACAACAGCAGCTATTCTGACACTTCACTACCTCCATAGCCCTCTCTGGCAGGACCCAGACACTTTCAGACACACAGGCCTCAGTACATATCAACTCCACACATTACCTGTACTCTGTTTACTGACTGGCCACCTAAAAGCTCTATTTTACTTCTCCCTAGATAGATAAAGAGGCACTGTAGGGTGATGCATCCCAATCTCATTGCCCTCTGGAGTGATCTTACTTACACTGGCTGTAGGTATTGTAGCTCTGGTGATATTCCTGAACCAGCCACCTCAGTTAGATTTCCCTTCATTTAAGGGCACCCAGAATAAATCTGGGCTTCACACCCTGCCACCCTGAGGTACTCCTTGTACTTGAGGTTGATGTATTTTTTGATAACTTACTCTAAGGATAAATATGGATTAAATGAAGCTGTACACATGCAGTCTGTACTGGTTTCAGTCTTTCCTAGCTATGGAGAAGCTCACAGCCACACTCAACTGCATTAAAAAAAAAAATCTATGAATTCATAATCTGTGAATTTTTGAGGATGGGGAACAATTACTGTACAATGCTTTCCATGTATTACACAAACTCCTGAAGCCACCCAACTGGCAAGACAATGAAAGAATAAACATTTTGCAATAAAGTTAATTTTATTTGAAACCAAAGAGTCACATGTGCTCTCCTTTTAGCCTTAAGGACAGCAGTAAAACTAATGCCTTTTCCAGAACCACTGCTATTAAAAAAGAGGTGAGGGAGTGCTTTGTTTTTTTAGCTGTCAGAAAGATACATTCACTTTTAATACATGTCTATGCTACTCTACCATTATACAGGGGAGTTTCATTTTGTGAAACTGGTGATGTAGAATTTGCCTTTTATGGATTATATGGCCTGTCATCTCTACTGTTAATCTAGATATTAACAGAGAAGGCATAAGCACAATAAAAATCTGTTTCTGTAAACTTGTTCCACATTCATGACACCACTCTACAAAATTACTGCTGGGTGTGGAGCCCTTTTGCTTATTATCCTTGGCATAAAAAATACTCCAACAACTAAATTAACTTAGATTCTCTGATAGAGAGACAAACATATGAGTTTGTCCTTCAGGACAAACTCATGTACTAGGCTAGGTGTCAGGACGGTGACATATTGTGCTTTTTCTTTTCCTGGTTTAACAAAGAGCTAATGACAGTTTTGCACTGTTCATGTCTGCAGTTTTGCACAACTTGAGGCTGAAGCCCCAGAGTGACTGGAACTGCTGGTACAGCCTGTTCCAAGTGTATAGATTCATGAGGACAACTCTTGTGAGAGCAGAGAGACCCAGATGAAGCAAACTAACATCCTTCAACAGGCATGAAAACCTGTGGGCTATACCTATCACCCTCCTCATGCATTCTCCTATTAATAGCCCACTACCATCAGGGCCCAGCATGCAATATCAGAGAAAAGGAATGTGCTCCTTTTTGGAAAAGGCTGGCAGCTAGTGTGTTCCCTGCCCAGCTTCTCTGAGCTTCTTGTGGTGCTGTACTCTATCTGAGCAAGGGCAAATTTTGCAGCCCCCTTCATTGGTTTGAAAGGGTGTGCAGCAGATGAATTAGGTAGAAATAAAACATGGATACACTGTGGTGGGATGGTTGCAGTAGATACTGACTTTCATGCCTTCTGCAATCGGATATTCTCCTGGGCAGCTGCAGTTGGACACTGCTCTCCTAAGGCAAGAAAAAGGCATTCCCTGAAGACATGAGCTTTGGCTTCTTGCCAGGACAACAGGATCTGCTTGATTAGACAGAGGTGTTTTGCCCACAACTTGCAGGACATTACATCTGCTTTGTTGAAAATCTAAGTCCTTTATTTAGGTCTGACCTTTGTTTGACCAAGTCAAAAGCTCCATTGTCTTCAAGTAGCATGTAATAAAGCTTCTTAGTCTTTTAACACATTCAGGAGCATGAAGTTCATTGAATTTCAGTATTTTACAAAAATCTCTGGATAGTGAACCACAGTTTGCTCCGTTCTGAGCTCCCCGTAGTAATTTGTTTCAGATCTTGAAAAATGTTTACCAAATTTAAAATTGTTCAGAATCCTTTTCACCTTTCTTTATAAAGGGTGGAAGTTTTCTACATTTTTGTGTTGTTTATGAGTATCAATTGCAGCATTGATTCCTCCCATTCTATCATGCAGAGTGAACACAGACACCTTAATAATTCTTCAAGGCTTATTACCAGAAACCACTTCTTAATTTTGTTCTACAAAATATATATGTATTGCTTGCTGTGTGTTGGCCTCTGGTCAAAGAAAATAATAAATGAGCACAATACGTTCAAGAGATGAGAGAAGAGAGATCTTTGGGATGTGAAAGTATTACAATGATAAAAATTTCAAAACCTTGTTCCACTTGCCCCAGCCCCTCCAAACCACATCCCCGTCCTGCCTTCCAGGATATCACCAGTCCTGGAGGCTGGGAGAAGCCAAACAAATGACAGCTGCTGAACTCCAGCTTCTGCAAACAGTCCAAGGACAATCTGCTCCTTTCCAGATCGCTTCCAGGGGGAAAAGCCCCCTTCAGTTTTTAAGTGTACATTTGGTATTTGCCAAAAGACCAAATACAGTCCAGAGCTTTAAAATTATACTGTGGCATTCAAAAGGGTGTTTCCTGGCCATGATGATTTATGGTGCTGCATCAGTGATCAGAGCCCTCTTTGAAGAAACAAGGTGAAGCCAAGTGGCTTTGTCAGGAAATGAAATGCTCTGCTGAATTATCCCAGCCTATGTGGATGAGTGCTGCTGGCTGCCAAGGCAGGATCTCTCATCCATTGGGTGTTCAGAGGTGTTCAGTGGACACTAAAGCCAGAGGAGGTGGAAGGACACATCCTGTGCTATGCTCACTCAGAAACAGAACAGGCACATGCATCCTAACCACACTGCCAAGAGGTAACAACAGATACAAGAAAATGGTTTCACCAGGACTTCTGGAAAAAAATATGTACCCCAGCAAAGTCTTAAACACTGAAGACAAAACTGCAGTGTAGTCAGCAGACTCCATAAATCCAAAATACAGGAAATCCCAGGACTGAGAGTATAGCAAAAATATCCTCACTTACCTGGGTGGAGAAAAAGCATGGGGAGAGCCGCCAAAGTTTCAGCCGAGAGGTGAAGCTGGGCTGAGGAAAGAGCCTTCCCCCAGGCATTTGTATCTCACTGAAGAACAACCCAGACATATTTTCAGAAGACATCAGACTTCAAAAACATCCACTGGCTTCTGCAAAACAGAAATTCTAGCCTTGAGCAGTTCCCTGCATGATGCCAAACACCTGGTGTTGGTGTAGACCCTGCCCTGATGTTACCAACTAGGCAAGAAGGGGCATCTTCTTAAAGCCTATCTGCCTTCTTAAACAAAAAAGCATTTGAACATCTGGATTCTGGCTCAAAAAAATCCACTGACCAATCTCTGCATTTTAACAACATAGTATAACAGAGTATGCATTTTGAGAAGCTGGGGGTATTTTTCAAATGAATGGTCCCTATCTAAAACCTTATGCAAGCAGACTTAAATTCTGTATAGCACTTGTAGGCCATCTGGAAGGTAAACAGCTACACAGACACAAGCAGCCTACCCCAAAGTTATGGCAATAAGAGATAATGATCCTGGCTGCAGAGGCAAAATACTATTCTTGCCACCATCTTTTTAAAGACTTCTCTCAGCTATAAATCTTCTCCTGTCACCCGGCCTCTCTGTCCTCATGTTTACACAGGTGTAAACCCAGGAATAAATTCATCATAGTTGGTAATGGGAATTTTCCTCCTTTCTCAAACAGTGGAGTGGCATTTTACCAACTCGATGGCAAGGTCACTTTGTTAGCTGGCAAAAAAAAAGAAAAGGTTCTCTCAGAACAATATGAGACTGTGCTTTGGCCCACATGTCTTCCAGCACTCAGTGCCACTGCAGAAGGAAACAGCAGCACATGGCCAGATGGTCAGCACATTAGTGTGGTGCCAGGGGGAAACATCTGGAGCATGCCCAGCCCTCTCACTCATCCCCTCCCTGATTCCTACAGCCTGTACCCAACCATAAAAACAGCAGGCACTGCCTACGCATGAGGCAACAAAGCCTTAGGAGAGGTGAGAAAAATTATGTGATGACTAAAAGAGGCACTGTGGACTCCAGCGCTGTGGGTGCAGTTCAGCCCCCAGTTTTGCACAACTTCCCACACTGCAGAGGTGGTAGGAGGCTCAGGAATCCTACAATGTTTTTTTGTAATTAAATTGTGCTGCACAGTGAGCTTTTGCTATAACAGGTCTGGTTGACTTGCCATGCACAGCAATCTGTTCAGAAGCCACCTCAGCATGAAAAATGACTGGAAAAAATACATCTAGAATTCATCTTAAGGTGAGTATTTTTACTCTCCATCCTATTCTATCTGCCTTTTTCTATCTCTTTTATGCCAACACAGACTGTAAAAGGCTCGTCTGGGTCTTTGACTTCTGGTTCCTGTGCTGTATGTCTTATGTTGACATCCCCAGGTGAGAGCAGCAAGAGGGGTAGAAGCAGATGACTTTTTCAAGTTTTGTGGGGGTTTTAAACAGATGTGAAACCCTTTATGGATGGTATTATATGCTTTTTCTTCCAAGGTCCTAAGGACCTTTTAAAAGCAAGAAGTAGCCAAAGGAGAGGAATGATTTCTGTTCAAATGAAGCAAAGTTTTAAATAAAGGAAACGAGATTTGCAGACCAATTCCCCAAACAACGTCTGGGCTCAGCCAGGTTTGCCAAATGGGCAGACACCTCAGATTCTTGTGAGCTTTGAGGCAGCCATAAGAGGAGAAAAGGCTCATGTTAGGTCATCCACTGTGCTGATAATTATGAAGGCTGTCAGTATTTCTCCAGTCTCCTCATCCAAACAGAGATGTGAGTGGGAAGGAAGAGCAAAGAAGCAGCCATGAGCAATGTGTGTTCCCAGAAGGAGTAAGGGGTGCAGTTAGGAATTTGAGGATGCTGCAGTGAGGCTTTAGCAGGCTTTGGGAAAATTTGCTACAGCTCCAATAGCCAGGTGGAGAGCACAGGGTCTGATTCTGTCTGTCAGGAGGCCAGAAAGCACTGTATTTGTGCTTCTTTTTCAGATAGTAATAGCAGCGCCAGTAAGTGCTGGTAGGACTGTCAGAGGAAAGGCTGTCATAGAAAGGCCAGGGATGGCCCTCAGTCTCATAAAATCTATCCCAATGGGAGCAAATAGGACTCTTTCACTATTCACACTGCAATGCAAAAGTCTGTTGTTAAGCTGCTCATCCCATCTCTATTTATAAAAAGGGGAAGAACAACAGAGTTTAGGGTTGAGGACAAGAAGGGGAAGACCCTACACTATATTAGTTTTGTGTATCCTGACTACAATGGAAGACTAGGGTCACTGCTGTAGAAATTTGGGATGGGGAAAACCTTCCTTGGGTGGGTAAGTCCCGCTAACCTCTTTTCATTTGAACCTGTCATCCAAAAAGAAATGATACACCACCAAGCAGGTGTTTTCAGCAGAGACGGGGAGATCCCAAACTCCCTCAAAACACTGCACCTTAAACACAGAGAAGTGCTCTCCTGTGTCCACCACCAGCCAGTTCCTCACTAGGACCAAAATGAGTAACCACTGCTGAACACAACTCCTGCATGCCTGACTTTAACAAGACTTCAATAATGCCTCTGCACCAAGACACACTCTGACTTTGAAGTCAGGGCTCTTCCAGACCTGGACCTACCACAAAGGATTGCAGGGCAGTGAACTGTGGGACCTCTCCAACATTCCTTGCCTCTCTGCTGCACTGCAGATGAAGTGCAATGCACTGAGTTTGGTGCCAGATCCCACCTTCTGCAAGCTCAACAGACACAACCCCGGAGAGACACCTCCACTGGAAAACACACAAGGCAGGGTAGAAGCATGCCACAGATACTCCTTTTTTCTTCCCCCCATGCCTTTCCAGACTCTGTACATGACACATAGAGCTAATCATGATTGCATCCTTTGAGAGCCAATCAGTGATTTGCATTCTTTCTGTGATTATCCCATCACCTGCACAACGCAGATAATTCCGTGGGCCTGCTGGTGCCGTTCAGCAGCTACGTCCCCAGGTTATAAAGTGAAGTGCTGAGTGGAAAATTTTAATGACTAGGGGCTGGTAAAATCTTAAATTGATGGCAATATATGGTGAAGTCACTTAAATAGTGTGAAATGCCCTTCTGGCTGGAAAGGGCTGGATGAAACTGTGGTTGATAAGTCGTTAAATTACATCCCATGGCTGGCTGCTTGTCTTGGGAAGGTACTGAATGATAAGTGCGCAAATTATCATTACTGCACAGAGAGAAACTATTTCCAGCAGAGATGATTTGATAAAAGAGAAGTTATTTATCATGATTAAAACTGGTACATTTGTACTTCCCCACATTGAACAGATCCTGAACTGGCAATCATCCTCCTGAAAGGTACCTCAGCCTGATTTAAAGGGTTTTATGACTTTTTTAATGGATGGGGTCTTCTCTCATGGAGAAAGAAGACTTTAATGTCTAAATTGCTGTATTTCTCAGAATTATTTCCTCTTTCATTGCAAGCAGCTTGATTCCATCCTTTTTCTTCACACCCTTTCATCATATTTGACTTTTCCTAAAAAGACCTCAAAGAAACATTCTTTCAGAAATAAGGAGTAAACAGGCTGCTATATACAATAGTAGCAGGAGAGAGCTTTGCCTTCTGCACATTCATTTTGGGCCCTGCAAGAGACAGAAAATACTTAAATTAATTTTCAGTGGTTGGCTGCTCATCAATGGAGGGCATGAGGTGGTAAAGTCACTTTTGTTGCAAGAGGTGGATTCAGCCAGGTCCAGCTATCACAGCTGGCAGACAACCATTGGCCACCACCCAGAAATGGCCTTCTGAACCTCTCAGGAGGTAACTCAAATGGACTTCATATGAGCTCCTATGAGCTATCATATGAAATACAAGCTCCCCACACAGTTCTACAGGGTAGCACAGCTATGCTGGGCAAGGTGAAGCAAGCAGAATTCAGTGAGTTCAATGGATAAATGAAGGGTGCTGTTCTCCAGTACTGTTATTGGCAGGATCTTTAACATCAGGTCAGTTAGGTGGGACTATCTATGGAATACCAGGACTGCCAATAGAAGGTGGTGAGATCCATCTCTAGCACCATTATACAGCACTCCTTGTATGGGGAAGTGCCCAATCATACTGCCAAACCATTCCCTTTACCATCCTTGAGGCCACAAGGGGCTTGGTCCTATTTTCTTCCTTGCAGGATAATGTTAAGCTGATAGTCCACCAGGATAGCTAAACATGGCTCAGCCAGGAGACAAGAATAAATGCTACACCTTCAGTGGGATTGCCAAACGTGCACAGAGTTTGGGAAATCTAATTTGCTGGACTAAAACCCCTTTCCAGTATTTCTTGAAGTGCTCTGAGGAACCCATCATTGTTGATATCTTGGCATTAACTTAGGTGTTTGCTGTCTCCTATTAGTTCAGCAGTGGCTGGTTTAAGCTTGATTATCAAATCACCTAATCTAACTTCCTGTCTGATACGGCCCAAGGAATAATACACTTGATACATTTACCCCTCTGCAGTTCAGCCAAGCTTACTTCTATCTGACTACAGTTCCCCTTCCAACACAGTCTCAGACTTGCCCTGAAGTCTTCCAGACTGGTGGTTCAGTACCAGTGTAGGCATCTCAAGAAAAGTACCATTTTAAAAGGGGAGAGAAATTCCATCCATAACTATATCATGACAATGCTGCCATACTTACAGCACCAGTGCTTTCCAAAGCCCTGCTAGCACATCACCAAAGGGAAAAAAAAAATGTCACTTTGCTCTGACATGATCCCTTCTGGCAAGATGCACATCCAAGGACCTGGAAAACTTTTTCTCCTCTTGTATTGCAGGAGTTGAAATGCAACTACAGATTACTCCTTTCAGCATTTTTTTCTTTCTCTCTCTGTTTGTTCATTTATTTATATTTCAATCCAATTCTCTGCCCACAAAACTTTGAAATTCTTTAAGATTTTCTGAACTCTCAGAACAGGTTAAGCCCCAACAACAGTTTATTCACAGGGAGCATGTTCAACAAGACAAGCTTAAAAGAGTTGAAATTAAAGATCAATTAGATAACCAAAACATTTTTCTTTAAATCAGCATGCTTGCTAGACAAACAGGCACAGGGCAGCAGTAGGACTTCATAACTAACATCTCACAGGGCTCCTCTCTCTGCCCTGACAGGAGACAACATGGAATACTTGTCTACAGCTGCACTTCAGTATCAAACTCAGATCTATCATGCCTCAGCAGAGTTGTGTCTTCTCTATCCAGGAACAAATTCGGCCAAGACTCTTCACTGAGTGTAGCGCAGATAGCCCTGAGCAAAATTCAGTCCTGTCAAAATGTCTGTTTTCCATCTCCATTAAAAAATCATGTCCCAGTGTATAATCACGCAACTGGCAGAATGTGGATCTGCTTTAGCATGCAACTCATCAGAGACCCGCTCCTTCTGTCCTGACCTCTTTTACTTACAGCAAAGACCAGATCTCTCAGCTCATCACCGGCATACCTGGGGCTTGTGCAAGAGCAGGACACCATCACCAAGAGCCTTCAGTGTTATATGGACTAAAGAATAAAGTGGTACCTGGGCCTTGCTGCCCTTACAGACATCACCAGGAAAGGGGGTAGATCCTAAGAGAAGAAGTTGCTATAGGGACATTTTTGTTGATTTCTTTGCTTTGGGGAAGCCCACCTGCTTTAAGGCAATTCACCTTCCTTAAGGTAAGAAAAGTTAAATGAGAGAGAAAATACTTGAGAGCTGTCACAGACTAGATTAAGTCCTTGTGTTCAACAAAGATTGCATGTAGTGGTGAATAAAAACAAGTGGGTGAGCTCACCTGTTCACTGTCTCTCAAAAGAGACCACATTCTGTATTGTCTAAATCAGGTTTGGAACAGCACTGTTTACCTCTTTCCCTGTTAGCCTTGGGAAAGAAAAGCCAGAAAAGCCAGAAAAACACAGCTCTGGACAGAAGACAATAACCCAATAACCCAGCTGTCCTTTGGTACTTCACCTGGGCATCTCCTCATCCATCACCATCACCACGTTGGATGGGAAGAATAAAAATAAATGGCAAAACACAGAAGCTTCTCCAAAACTGTAATTTTCCTCCTCCACTGGCTTAAATGAACAAATACTTTATCATAGTATGGCCTCCTTAAAAAGACAAGACTCAGAAATATTAAGATAACTCCAGAGTTAGAAGAGTGATTGGAAAATACACCTAGGTCTGGTTGAGAAAACTACTCCCCTGCATGCTCAACTTGACATTTGTTTAGAGGACTGGCCCTGGATGAAAGAACATGTTTAAAATAACACATCTGTATAACTGGCTTCCTACCTTGGTGTTTTAAAGTTGAAAGGGTCCTTTCATGAACTCATAAAGGAGATATGACTCTGGTTTCCAACAGTATCACTAAGTGTAACTGCTGTCAGCTATTTATGTCTGGTGAATATACATGCAGCAAATAACCTAAAACTGCAAACTATACACCATGAGTAGCAGTTTCTGTGTTCATGCCCTAATAAAAAATCCTGTGCTTCATTTATGTCTGGTCCAACTTTTCTGGTCCAACTGATCTCCCTTGTAGTAACTCAGGGCAGAGATGGCAAACAAACTAATACCTGCCCCAATCTGCTAAGATTGCCTTTTCAAGACCCCAGAGCAACAGGGCAATTCTTGGCTGCCCTCTGCATTAGTATTTCTGTCCCCATGTGGAATGAAAGTGACTTTTCATTGTCTTGACTCATGGAGATGGAGAGCAAGGGCCTTGATCTCTGCCCAGGTGTCCACAGTGTTACCTGCAATAGAGGGAATGCCACTGAGCGAGAAGCACTGAGTATGCAAGAGTACGCCCTCAAAAAGATTAAGAAAGGCCATATTGCATCAAAAAAAGGGTTTGTTTAGCCCAGTAGCCTCTCTCTGACAGTGGTCAAGCAGATGTTTAGAAAGAACTGAAGCACATTTTGTGTACAAGGATTTTTCCCTTATATGCCCTCACATCTTCTGCTTGTAAACAGCTTAGGCACCCTGTGGGTCTCAGGTTATATTTTAGGCACCAGTAGATCCTTCATCCCCACTTCTATGCTGAATTTTGCTAAAACCATATCCGCCCAGGGCTGCCATAGCAATCGCTGGCTGTAGCTCCATGAGCCATTTCTGCTGTCACTGAGTACTGGAAGGTGAAACTGAGGACTATGTTCCACCATTTCAGGGAATCCAAAAAGACCAAGTTTACAGGCTGAAGTAGCTGATCAAGAATGAGCCAAACAAAAGGGACCTGCTACTTATCTTGTCAATTTATTATCTCTCCATTCTGCCAGTGGACCTTTGCTGAGCACCCACAGTCTCGTGCTGATGTCCATGTTCCTCCAGGCCTTTCTCTTCCCCTATAGCACCTTGTGTCAGCCTGCAAGGTCCTGAGCATAGAGAGAAATGTAGTTGTAGTCCAAGAGTCTAACAAGCTTCTGGTATGCTTCTGGAAAATGTTAACTACTGATAGACATCTTTAGTCTGTGCTAATAAAGTGTGCACAGCTGTCTAAAACTCACCCATACTCTGCTAGGAAATTTACTTGAGATGGTTAACAACCAGCATCTAAATATCAGTTACTTTGTTGTACAGGAAAAGCATGTGGGTACTTAAGATATTGATGAACTGGACTATAAGCAGATTATCCCCAATGCTGTGAGTAGAGACTAATTTCCCAGTAGAAAAAGCCTTTTGAAATACAAGACAAAATGCCAATCTATTTACTAGTCACACATACTCGAAACATTTGGCTTATTTTGCTCCCTGCTACCGACTCAGCCTTCAAATGATACAGAACTAAGAAGAATGTCTTGCATTTAAACAATACGTAACTTTCAGATGATCTGCATCTCAAGATCAGAAATCTGGGATTTGGTGGAAAAGTAAACACTTTCATGCAGTTCCACAGTGTATCCAAATTCCCTCTAGAGTCTAAAAACACAGAGACTTTTTCCTTGGAGATGACTGCTTCAGGGCAGGAGGATTTCTCCTGTAGACTGATGGAGTAATCCAGGACCTTCTAGCTATAGCTTGAGGGCCTCTTATTTTATTCACATATGAAATTCCCTTTGATTTTTGTATGACAAAGAGAACATGCAGCATGAAACCCTTACTGGAGGGACCTCATTACTTTTGACCATTGAAATACAATGGCCAAAAGAAAAAAATAAAATAAAACTGGAAGGAAGTTGTGGAAAACCCCTAGTGCAATTCTAAACATGCAAAAGTCTCTGTTAGAAGAGATCTCTCAAATGCTTTAGAATTTAGGGGCATTGCCTCTTCTTTGGGCAACTCACAGCTCACCCTTGGCTAGATATAGGAGGATCACCCAGGCCATGGATTCAGCACCCATGTTCATGAGGTCACACACTGGCCACTCAGACCAGGTTCTACCCTTCCTGAAACTCTGCTGCTGTGCAAAGAAAATTTCGAGAGTTCAGGGCCAAAGAGAGCACACAGCTCTGGCCTCTCCAGTTACAATCTCTGCATTTGATGGGACAAAGTTTCTGGTGTTAGGACCGGTTCTGTGTTTTAGCAAGTGGCCCTTTAATTTAAAAGAACAGGTACTGGAGCAGGACCCAAAGTACTGTGCTCTACAATGGTACAGCCACTTTTGAATAAGAGGCAGATGTCCAAGGGCCGTCACAGGCCAAAGGCCAAATGCTGCTAGAAAGGCACAGAAATCACACAGGGAGGGCTGGGCAGAGGAAAGTCTGACCTGGGGAATTTAATGGCAAAGCTCAAAGAGTCTGCTCCAAAATTAACTGAAGACATGGGGAACATTTTCACCCATGTCTTTAGGTTAAGGTTTGGGAGACATTTCAGGAAAATGTATCAGCACATAATCCAATTGAAGCTGATGACATTTAATCACATCCTTAATTCTGACCTCACACTTACATACAGACTTGTATAGGAGGCCAACAGCAGCATTCTCACTAACTTTCACTTTTCAAACTTTCCAGATGATCAGATCCTTACATCACCAGGATTGCCTAATGGGGCTGAACAATACACAGGTTGTCTGTCTAGACATAAATCTATTACATGGGAAAAAAAAGAGGGGGAAAAAAAGGAGAGACAGGGAAAAATGAAATTCTTTAAATTCATTTTCACATCCCTTTCATACTTTCAAATAATGTAATTTCACAGCTGATTTTGGGTTCTGGGTTTGGTTTTGCCAACAAAAGCAGATATATGACATTTAAAGCCATTTAAAGGGCCCCTCTGAGGCAAAACTTGAACTGCTATGCTGGGCTGCCATCCCAGAGGATCGGGCTCGCTGGCGGAGCAGGTGGTGTGTGGGTCATCCACGCCTGTGTGACAAACTGTGATAATTGGATTGTTTGAGGAGCGGGGGAGGGATGTGACCGCTGTGTACAAACCTCAGAAGGGAATTAAAAGCAAGTCTGCATCCCAGTTAATAGTGCTCTATAAAAATGCAAAGTGGCTAATGATAAGCAAAGGAAGTTCCATTAAGCCATGTGCCTGGCGCAAAGGGGCATCATTGACCCCGCAAAGGATATTTGCTGGGAACAGTCAGGCAGCAGAAACAGGTGCAGAAATAAAAGCAAACTAATGGCTTGTTTTAAACTTCCCAATCTGCAATGTTAATGAACATGCAGGCCAGGGACAGCCAAAGAGTCTAAAGTGGCCAAAGCATGATTTTTCCTACCCATTAAAGTCACAGGCATGCTCCAAACCAGAGGAAAACTGGGAAATGGCTTTCCTAGCACTAGCCATTCATTAACCCTGCACAGCAGTATGCTGTACCAATAGCTTGCTGAGATTATTCGGGGTGGAGTGGGATGGAGGGCAGGGAAGGAACACAGGGAAAAAAGTTCCCCTCAGCCCCATGCACCATCAAGCTGCAATGTGGTCAGTGGGGAAAGGAACTCTCGTTGGGCTGATAATGAGCTGTCCTCATTATAAGCTCAGATGCCAGAGTGAACAACACCCTCTTAATAATGCACACATCACTATGACAACCACAGAGTTTGATACCTGAGGACAACTTTATTGTGCTTGTGAAATTTCCTTATTTTAAAAACAGTATTTATAGGTATCAGACATTGAGTTGCCATGTACAGTCTCCTCCTCATCTCTTTGCCCTCCTTGTTTCCAAGGCAGGATCAGCCAAAGTGTTTATGTGCAGCTCCTAAGGTTAGCAAACTGCTGTCAAGTATCAGCGCCAGAGTCTGCTGACATAATTATCCTGCTAGCCCATACATAATTAGTAAAGCTAAGCCCAAACTATATTAATACCAGGATTAATTATGGTGGAAGCATAAACAAGGATATTAATGCTATGAAAGTAGCAGTACGGCTATTCGACAGCCCATATGCTTGTCTGTAGGACCACTAGGGATTGTGTTGAATCGGGAGCTGTGCGGTGCCCTGACTGTAATGAGAAATGAGAAAACTGCTGAAAAATTGATGCCGCCTGCAGATTGCACAATCCGCTGAACAGCAGGGGGTCGGCTTCTTACATCTCCCACTCTCGGTACAATATGCTAATTTCTGCATGCATACGAGTGTAAAAGGAAAGAAGAAAAGATTTCACAAAAGGAAAAAAATGCAAATGACAACCACAAAGATCACTGCAGAGAAATCCATGAGCTTTATATGGATTAACTGTGTTGGAGCTAGTGCTCGTCTGAGTTTAACTCTTTCTGTCCTAGACCCATTGGCAGGTCCTTTTTGTGGTGCAGAGGAATACTTGCAGCTCCTTTGTGGGAAGGAGTGGGGGGGAGGGAGGGCAGCAGGGAGCCAAAAGGATGGAAAGGATCTTTTTTGCTCTTTTCCATGCTCTTTTCCACTCCTCTTGCTTTAACATTGACAAGGAGATAAGGGTCTGGAAGCAGAGAAAAATGGACTGGGAGGGGAGTTGAGACAAGGAGACTAATGAAATGTTGGTAGTGTTTGAGAGAAGACCACTACAGCCCAGTCTGGTCCAGCTTTGAGTATGGGGAGCAACTGGTAACAGACCCTCCTTGGTCCTTCAATCTCGGGTCGGCTGTCTGTTTTCTGCCCCAAGATGCGTGGGATGGTTCTGCAGCAGCCCGTGCTCTGAAGAATGAGTCTGGACTCTTCACTTTTTCGGTCTTCAGGTTGTTCATTATTTCTTATCTACAAGATTTTCTTTCTGCCCAGCCGAGGTCCGCTCAGCACGGCAGCCACAAGCACTCTGACCGCCCCCGAGGCGGTGTCGTCCTTTTATACTACAAACTACATATATCATATTTACTTTTAATTCCCAATACCTATCACCTATGTTAGACAGTGCATTTCTACTCTAAACCAATCCCCAAGTGCCAACATCACAGCAGAAAATGGAGAACAAGAAGAAAGAAGAAGGACTAGACACGCCCTGATTCCTCCATCTTGTCCCCATAACCCCTACACCAAAATTCCCAAAATCTGCATTTTCACCCTGTGAACACCTTGTTATTACACCATTCAAACCTGTGTGGCTTTCACATCCCCATGCCAAGCTGGCAATTCACTGGAAGGATCAAAATCAAGCCACCAGGTGTTCCAGGCAGCATGCCAGGGTCTCCAGGCTCCCCAACGGGGTTCTTGGCAACTCTGGACATCCGGGGGGATGTGCTGAGTTCCCACACTTCAAGAGCTCCTCTAACTCCCGGTGCCCCTCAGAGAATGACTTTGCAGTGAGTGGCCAGGAAGGTCTTCCTAAAAACGAGCTACAAAATCCTCATCAAGAAAACATTTTCCCCATGATCATTTTCTACTTTGGATTCCCCACCTCTTCCTCCCAGGCAAAAGAAGCATGTGTGCTTTTGGCATGACGAGCCCATCTCTCTGCTGGGGACAGCCGATGTGCCGGTGGTCTTGTGGCTCCCCAGCATGCCCGGAACACACAGCACGCCTGCAGACGTGCGGGCTCCAGCCGTGCCCAGACAATCCTGCTGCCATTTGCATTCACCTTGCTCCTAGAGAGAGCCTAACCCTGCCTCAGCCTGTCCTCTTTGCTGCCCACAGGACCCAAAGGAATTGCCTCAAGCACAGTTCCAGCAAGCAAACTGGCCCCTCTCTCTTGCATATAGTGCTGACATTGTAGGATAAAACCCATGGATGCCAATCCTTTCAAAGATAATGGAGTGGTGAGTGTTCATACAATCCTACTCTTCCTTTGGGTGCTCCCGGTGGAGGCCACCCACCCAATGGTTTAAGCCCCTCACTCATGCAGCAGAACAGGAAGGCAAAGAGCATCTTCTTCCCAGCCTGCAGGGGGGGGAAATATCTATGTTTCTGTAATAAGAAAAATCAAAGCCTTAATTCTTTTCCAATAATTAAAGAGATTAGTTGCTCTCTCTTCAGTAGCAGCAGGAGCAGCAGCAGGTGCTGTTACGCTCAGTCCAATGTGTGCATAATGTGGCTTCTGTAAGCAATTGCTGTGTCCAAGCATAAACAGAAACCTCAGGAAATATTTGTCATTAAAAAGTTGCCACTGGACCTGTGTAATAGAATAAGAGCCTGGCAAAAAGAAATTTTTTGTTTATTTGTTTTAAATAGTTCTGGCAAGAATTTAGCACTCCTGGAAAAAATATTACTGCTCTGGCAGCCCAGAGCACAAAGACCAAAATGCCTGTCCCACATCCAGCAGGAAGAGAGATGTGCATCTTAGGATGCTTTGACCTGGACAGACATTTGTAGTGAAAAGAAGAGGTAACAGAGTAGAAAAATATGAAGAAGTCCATCCTCCCTCTCCATCTGAACGTGGCAAAGACTGAGAAAGAAGGAGGACAAGTATTTTGGGGGCTTTTTTAATGGCATAAATTTACCACCGGAAAGTGGGACAACAACCAGTGAACACCCTGCAGATTTCAGCAGCTATCTGAATCTTCAACCCCCAATTGAAAAATATTTCTATCCCACTGTAAAGACTCCTATCACCTTCTGAGTGTACTTCCATCCACTAACCTTCTGTCTCAATATGTCAACTCCCCTCCTCCTCCAAGCCTCTTTAACCCCAGCATTGCTTACATTGATTGCTGATTTGTTTTCTTCATTGAGACTTATCAACTTGATTTTAACCTTTGAATCTGTGATTGCTGTGATTGCTCATTTGTTGACAGGAATACTCCGTGCAGGAATTCTTCCTGCACGGAGTATTCCTGTCAACAAATGAGATCTAGTCTTTTTACTGATCTGGTGCTGGAACCTGTAAATGCGGGAGAGTTCTCACCTGGGAGACCTTCACAGCAGATCCTCATTCCCATAGGGCTGGATAATGCCTGCTGCTGACGTACAGAGTTAGATCACCTAACTCAGCAAGCCAGAACAGCTCTCACCCAGGTCACACAATAATTGTACCCAATTGTCCAAGACCGTCTGACTCTGTAGCAATAGGAGTAATAGCAATAATTGATGAAGAAGAGCAGCTGGAAAGCAATGAGAAACATGCATTTCTTGTCGTTTCTCAAATACTTCTGCTTGAAGATAAACAAGGGCATTGGTACAAAGAGCAGCCATTCCCTTAGTATTTGTGCAAGAAAAGTGAAAAGTCTCTTTAGGTAGATGTTCAAATAGCAAACAAATAAGTAAATAAAGTATGAGTTGTTGTTGAGTAGTCATCAGTTGGAATAGCAATAAATATTTAAAAACAACATTTCTACTGTATTTGATCAACTCTGCCATTACAATAACCATTCTGAAGTCACACAAAGTCTAGGATGGCACTAAAATTTCTTTTTCTATTGCTCTGTTTGCAGCAGCCTGATACACTAAGAATATGAATGCCAGGCTTTAACCTTGTTGAAGTTAAAAGGTGTTTGGAGAAAGAAGGAAGCAGTGTGTTTCCAGCAGAAAGACTGTCCCCCTAAATGACAGAGTAGCACAAGAAGACACTACCATGAACATCATAAGAGGGAAAACCCACGACAAAAAATCCAGTCTGGCAGTAATTTAGAGCTGCTATGTTTCAGGAAACAAAAGCTGCCTGCTCCTGAGATCCCCCAGCCAAAGCTGTTAGCCAGGCCTCGCCAGCTGAAGAAAATGTGGGGAGAGAACAGAGCAGAGAAAAATACCAGAGTCAAATGGGGCAAGTGAGAACCCAGGGGCCAGGTGTGCTGGTAACACCCGTGGGGCACACAGCCACACATGGCAGTGGCACCAGGGGCACACAGCAGATCTCATCCCCCACACAGCTCAGCAGTGCCTGTGCCAAAGCCACCACAATCAGCTGAACTACGTCAGATTAAAACAGCTCATTAAAGTGGCCTCTCAGACTTATAATGAAGGTTTCTCCTTTATATGAGCTAAACTGGCACCCCTGGACTGTACAGCCATTTGATTTGAAACAGAAACAATGCCTAATTCTCCTATCTGCGATGGTGTGGCTGACGAGCAGTTTAATTTTGGCTCCTACTCCAATTTAGTACTGTGGCAGCAAATTTCAGTTTGTCATTTTTACTTCTCCTTTGCTTTTTTCCATCCCTGCACAGTAAAACCAACCTGACTTTTTTATTATTTAAACTTGGATTAGGTCATTAGCATAGTCAAAAACCCAGCACCACAAGCTATCAAGTTGAAGGAGAAGCACAGATGCAGGGACAGAAGGCCTGAAACTAAACATCGCTAAAACAGGGGCTGAGAAGAAAGTAGGGGGAGCCACACATCATCAGAGTGTTCTAGAAACACCAAATACTGTTTCCACTGGGGAAACTAGTATTTTAAAATCTGCAGCAGGGCAATGAAGGACTTATTTTCATGAGGGCATGTCCATTTGAATTTGTGCTGAGCTCAGGAGGACCAGGTGAGTTTGCATAATTAACAACCTGACTGTGCAACCTGAATGCAAATGCAGATCCCAGTGAAGTCAACAGGAAATTGTTGTGTGTGAAGAAAACAAGGATCGTATATGAGCTTCATATGTGACAGTGATGGATTCTGCCATAAAAATATTTAAAGAATGGTGATATTTCTTTCTTTTCTTTTTTTAAAAGCTTCTGAGGAATTTGTGATGGCAATCAAGTACAGAAAGTCAGTGACCATTCCCATGACAGCACCATGCTGCTGGTGCAAAAAACACTCATAAATAAGACTTTGCAGAGCAGCTGTGCTGCCATAAGACCCACTGAAGGTTTTGAAGGAGAAAAAGATGGCAAGATCCCCTTCTGGAGGCTGTGGCAACAACTTGAGCCATGTGGAGACACAAGCCCTACCTTAGATGTGCTAATGTTCTGGCTCCCATCCAGGGAAGCAATGGTACCACCAAGCCTCCCCTGCCCTCTCTCTTGCCTGGAAAGTTGTGTAGTGCTGCTGCACGCCCTGTCAGACAGACACCCCTTGCTGCTGCAGCCCAGGGAAGCCCTGCATGGCATGGGGATGTGTGGATGTGCACAATATGCTTCTGCCTGTCACTTGGCTGTGGTGGTGCTTTGAGTTGTGCAGGGTTTTTTTTCTGGATAAAAGGAGATCCGCAAACATAAGTCCTGGTTGCTACCCTGGGTTGCGTGCAAGCCCTCTGAGCAGGACTGATCTGTCACAGTGGGCAGTTCTCTCTCTGATGTGACCCAAAGTAATTAAACGTGGCCCAGCAGGCTGGTGCCTCCCTCCCCCATCTTTCCTCTCTCGTCTCGCTCTGTTTGCTGGCATTTACCCAAAACAACAGTGACTGATGGCTCTGAGAGGGCTGTCACTGTTTTCCTTGCCATGATATGCCGATTGATCCGGTGGCGTCTGCCAACTCATCAGCACTTACTCTAATTCCCTGCCTCCAGGTCTGGGGTTTTTTTCCTTCCATTCCCCTTCCCTTCCCCAGGCAATAATTGCTGGGAAGTAGAACTCCTCTTTGACCAGCCCAGTGAGATCCAATTTCCACCACATCAGTGCTCAACTTTGGGAGGGCTTGTAGCCACACACTGACCTTAATCAAGGATGTTCAGCAGAGGGGCAGTCATTTAGCTCAACCCACTTGGGCTCCAACACCAGGAACCTTCCTCAACTTTAATTAATGGTATGACCCTAAATATCTCATTTCTCCCCCCAAATGAGGCATGGGGGAGAACCACAGCAACCACCAAGATGGAGTTATACTCTGGGATTGCAACAGTTGCACCAATGTCTATTGTCAAGAGACTGGGCATGGCCTTTTTACAGTGCATGAGTGAACTGTTGCAAGAGGCACCTGCTCTAGCTTCAGAGGTGTGAAGTGGGTCTGACCTGAGTCAGTTCAGAGTGTGCAAGAGAGTGTGAGCAGCTGCCAACAAACTTCCCTGGTAGCAAAGCAATCATCAGCACTGGAGCCAAAAGAACAACCACCACCGTGGACATGCTGCTTTTCATGTGGTCAGTTTATTATAGGTGAAGCCTTAGACCTGCAAGTTACATAAGCAGTATGGGAGCTGCTCTGCCCTAGAGAGAGGGAATGACTTTCACCTTCTCACTAAACATCTAGAAAACTATTTTGGTCCAGGTCTTTCTTTTTCAGTCCCCATTTATCCGTATGACCAGCCTATCAACTTCAGCTGAAAATATCTGACCTTCCCGATGACAAGCATTTACACATCATCAACTGGATATTCAATTATCTTGAGAGCACATTAAACATGCTGGGATTTGGGAGGAATACTGCAGCACCAATTTTCTGCCTATAGGGAGCTCTGTTTTTCCAGTGGGGAGGAAATCAGGGTGCTTGGTGATGTGTCCTCTGCTGCTTTTGGCTCTTCCTCCTCTGCCATGATGCCACATGGAGAGGAGGCAAGAAGGTGAGGTCACATCTGGCTGCCACGCTTCAAGCCTGCTGGGGGTTTTCACCAAGTACCATGAGCAGCAGCAGCAGATGCACTCAGGAGCTGCATGTGGCCCCTCAGCTGCACTTTTGTCACCCGGCATGGCAGCTCATGTTGAAAGGAACAGTCAGCTGTGCCATTTCCTTCAGGCTGAGAATGCTCCATGAAATCTGAACCTCACGTTTCCTCCAGATGCTCCACTGCTGCTGCTGAGGCAGGCGTGGCAGATGCAGCCCCAGGAGCCTCACACAGCCCCACAGGCGTCTTGCAGGCTCCAGGCTGGCAGACCCCAAGTGCAGCTCACACTCTGGGGCCAGGGGCCATCTGGGCTGGGCACAGATGAGCTGGAAAGGCAGACTGTCTTGCCTTTAAGGACCACATGGAGGTCTTGGATAGCATTCAGGAGAGCTCCTGATCAGCACCACTCTACAATGAGCTTTTTGATGAAAGTTTGAATTCTGAAGCAAATATATAGCGATATACTTTGAGGGGATGCAGGAGAGAAATGGATCTTCTCCTTTCTCATAGAGTTTTTTGGCTCTTAGACTAAGCTGACCCACATGCAGAGAGCCCCCAAAAGAGGTGGAGGGTCCTGCCCTTATCCCAGCATCTGTATTGCCTCTGTCCTGCTAGTGCATGGCAGTGAGATCACACAGAGCAAGGACCCAATCCACCTGGACACTACTCCCACCAAAAAGCAGTGATGGCTTTTCAACTGAGTCAGTCCTGACAGTCTCCCTCATCCCAAATGAATGTTGCTCTAGAAGAATAGAGACAGGGAGAGGCAAGAAAAATCTTCCACGTGCAAAACTTGGAAGAGGAGGAAGCACAGAGCTTTTAAAGAAATCTAGCCATACTTATCCAAATATTTCCTTTTTTAGTTACCACCCTTTCACAATCTAACAACTCAAGTGGTAAATGTTTCTTAGGATTGCTTGTGTGATCTCCTTATCTAGTGATCAAAAGTGTCCTAAGATGGTATCAGTTTCACCTGAGGGGAAACAAACCTTCAATTTATTTTCTACAGCTAAGGGAGAGGCTGCATTTTTTACAAAATTCCCAAAGAGTACTTGGAGACATCCCTGGTCTGGTTAGATTACAAGACAAACACTTTGTTCAGAGCCAGAAGAAGAACTCTGCTGACTCCCAAAAAATAATACAGGAATAATGAATAGCAAATGTAGGTCAGATGCTCAGCTAAGAAAAATGATCATTGCTTGTCAGCCCTTTGCAGAGCTCAGGTGGTTTACACCAGAAAGGAGCAAGGTTTCTCACTCTATCTGAGGATATCTATAGAGGATTTCTTATTTGCCAGGGTGGCGTAAAGCTGTTATTGACGTGAATTTCAGATGCCTGCTCCACTCATGATTAATGAGGCCACAAGTGAGTTATATTAGTCATCCTGGCATGACTGACACTTGGATTTTTACTGTGTCATACCACTGCCTCTTGTTTATGCCACGGAATCTACAGGCACAAGCCCTAAATCTGAGACTTTATTAAAGTCTTCTTTTTTAATGCCTTGATCTATATTGCTGTCGTGGTTTGAGAGGAAGTTTTCTGGGATAAGCTGTGGTCACACCAATGGGTGCTCAGATTTGAATATTGGCACCTGGTGTGGCCACTGGGGACATTGGATTTGCCTCTGTGAACACAGGGGTTAAAAAGCAGAGCACTCCCAGGGGAAGCTCTCTTGGGTTCTGGTGAGGGAAGCAGGTCAGGCCTCCCCTGGCCCAGCTGCTGCCGCTGGGCGGGGAAGGGGAAGCCATGTGGCTGGTGAGGTAGGCCTGGCCCTGAGGGTGGAAGGGTGGAAACAGAGAAGCACCAGGAGGCATCGGGCAGCCCCCCCCAGGAGACAGAGAGAGAGAGAGAGCGAGCCTGTGCCACCTTGAAATTTGGTATCATGTGCTGGCAGCACAGCCCGGCCAGCGGAGAATGGGGGCGGGGGGGGGGGGATGCAGCGAGAAGGTGTCCGGCCGCTTGTGGGAGCTTTGGGCGGGCAGAGCCCGAGCTTCTAACCCTTTTTTGGACAATGAAAACTTTGCAGAACATTAACCTTTCCTAGAAGAGAGATAGAGTGGAAGATGAAGAAGGCAATGGCCAAGTGTGATGAAGGTCTGGGCAAGTGAAAGATGCCAGGAGAGAAGAATCTTAGGTGGGAAGAGATGATAGAGTGGTTTTAACTGGACTCTTCTTGTTATAGCCATGGATAGAACCATGTTTCCTGTGACACAGAGACTGCATCCAGGGGGAGGCAATGGCTCAGAGCCAAGAGGGTTCAGTGTTGGTACCCCTCGGCACCAGGGGGTGAAATTTGGAGGGGAAAGGTGTCCCAAAAGTGAGACTGTGCTCTTTTTGGAACGGGACAAAGCATCCTTAAAAGACAACCCTAGAAGCAGCTCTGGTCCATGTGCAGTGGTGAGAGCACTGGACATGGAAGGAAGAGGTCACGATGGCAGATGTTCTCTGGGCGGTGCCATGAGTGACATGGAAACACATGAGGGGAAGCCTATGGCACAAGAAGGACTCCTCTCCTCTTGATGAACTGAGAATTGATTGTCTGAAGGGTGGTGCTGGACCAAGAGTTGAAATTTGGGGGATGGATGTATTGGAATTTGGTGGGGGAAGGAGGAAATGTATTTGTAAGGTTTTCATTTTTCCCGTGTGTTCCTTTTTACATATAGTTGTAGTGTAGTTAATAAAGTTTTCTTTATTTCTAAGTGGGGGCCTGCTTTGCTTATTCCTGGTCACATCTCACAGCAGAAACCAAGAAGAGTGTATTTTCATGGGGGTGCTGGCATTGCGCCAGCGTCAAACGATGACAACTGCTAATTTGTCTTAGCAGAGACCTGGATGGGAAAATAAATATAAATGGTGCATTTTAAAATGTCTAAGTGTCTCCCTAAAACAGCAGTTCTATCAGTCATCTTGACTTTTTCAAATCTTATGTTTTCCAGCCTGCTGCAATTGGAAACCCTTGCTGTGTTCCTCTGGAAATCCTCAGACATGCAGTAGCAGGAAGTCTTCTTTTCAAGCACTTATAATGATATATATTGATAATTGTTTCTTACGAATGTCACTTTTCAGGGGATTTAATATTGTGCATACTGCAAAACCAGCAAACAAACTAGTTAATTGATTGGATGGTTGATTTTTGAGTGGAAGTAGGATTTTTTATTTGAAAAAGAAATTTTTGCTCTTGGCCAGAGCATGTACAGAAGCTTAAAGGAAATTGTCTGAGGCATGAAATCTCAGCTATATGTTCACATTTACAAGTAGATAAATTTGTTCTAATTAGAGTTGAGATTTCCAGCTACCTAATCCCAGGGGACTTCACAACCAAAAAGTTGTTCTCAAAGAAAAGCCTTCCCAAGCAACCAGGGCTAAGCACTGAGGTGATCAAAGGTGAAAAGTTAGATTAAGCACATGGGTATATGAGGGTATAAATATGTACATGTGTGCATATCAAATACCAATATAAATCTGAGAATCAATTCAAGTTAACATTTAAAAGCTTGGCTCCACAGGAAAACTACAGTGCTATAAACCTAAGTGTGAATCTAAACACTTCCAAGCACTCAGGCACTGTCCTCTGTGGATATCCTTGCTCGGGGTGTACTGCGTTGTGAGAAGCTGCTAACATTTCTCCTCCACAGCCAGTTCTTAACTCTGTACCTCAACTCTAAAAGACAGTTTAAGTGATCTAAACCACAGGCAGAAAATATCTATTTATTTACACCAGCTGCTTCATTTCCACCATGACATGGAGTTAGTTAAGGCTGAATTGAAAAGTGACCACAGGTATCCCAGGAGATAGCTCAATAAATGTATATTGCACTCACAGCCACAAACTCGTTTTCACTCAGGTGATTGTGCCCAGGAGAGTGGGTCTGAGAACACTCTTGACATTTTCATTCCATTGGCTGAAGGGAGAGGCTGAAAAAAGAGGTTGAAAAAAGAGGCTGAAAAAAGAGGCTGAAAAAAGCCTGAGGAGATGGAAGTCATGTAAAAGCTGCTTCCAACTGTGTGTAAAATGTTTAGCGACTCTGGTGTCATAACAATTCGACACTGAGCTGGCAGTGTGTGCCTGTGTGCCACTTTCACAAGAGGCAAAGTACAGCTTTCCTTGAATTGCCAAGCCCACTCCAGTGATCAGGTATTACTGAAGAGGTGACAGAGGCTGGGACCGCAGGGCTGGTTTGTTTTCAGAGGTAGTAGGGATGTTTTACCCAGTTCCAAGTTAATGACATCTGCTTGGACTCAGAGCCTCATGAGGCTCTTACTCCTGTATATTATTTACAGTGTGCTGCTTTTCCAGGGGCAAATGTCTTAAAGATTTTGTAGTTGATTTTTTTTATAGAGAAACAGCTCTAGCATGTAGAATAATCTCAGTGAAATGAAGGCTGGAAATAGAGGCGAGAAGGGTTAGAAGAAGAGCAGATTGGAAAATATCAAGCGTAGCTAATAAAGTAAAGTGTCCAGATGATTTATTTTCTTTCTTTCACTGATGTTTTTGACAACAGTTAAATATCAAAAAAGGACATAGACCAAAACTTCTGATACAAACAGTTCCTTCCTGCTCCTCTACTAAACTTCAGGGAAGTTCAGATCCAAATTTTGCAGCTTCCTCCTTTTTGATATTAAATAAAAAATCCTAGCATTTGCCAACAGTTACATTCCTCAGCAAATCCATCTGCTGCTGTGCTGTTTCCATGGAGGTTGAGATCATCAGCTTTTGCACTATTTTGATGCCCATGCACATTTTCTGCAAGTTGAAGGCACACCTGAGAAACTGTAATGACCCTCTCTTCAGAAAATATTTTGTAGCTCCGTACGTGACCTACACCCTACAAGGCCCACTGCAATGCTGAGTCTCAAATCAGTCACTGTCACAGTCAAATCAGTGGCAAGGAGTTTAGCTAACAACTTAGCCTTTGTTAATATGCAAGCACATAATGATTTTAGGAATTAACTTCTAAATCTGTATACTTCCCACCTATTCTCATTGTCAGGAGAGGACAAAAGACTCAAGATGCCAAAAAGCTGCTGTGGGCTGTCCCTTCCTCCCAGGTTTGTTTATTGTGTACTTCAGGGAATGGTCAGCCTGCTGTCATGGCCACTGGCACCCCTGTCCTGCTCCACTCAGCCCCCTCTGGAGCTCACTTCCCCCTCAATTTTGTCAGCATAACTGCACATGAAAGGGCTCTCTAACCCAACTGCTGAAGTGATGAGAGTTACTAAAATAAACATAGTACTGGAAGTGTTGAGGCTGACCCAGATTACTGTGACAGAACTGGGTTAGGGAGCACCTCCAACCTGCAGTTATGGTGGCAGATACAAAGCAGAGATGATGTTTAGCAGAAAAGGAAAAGGACAGCTGGAACACAGGAGTGCCCTGAAACTGGGTTCATCTGAGGCCAGAAAAGCACATTAACCCCTGCTTTAAGCAGTGCCTGCTGTCAAGAGAGCATCTCATTTCTTAGCTCTGTGAACACTTTCCTATGGCACAAGCATTCAAGGAGAGTTTTCAGTGATAATGGCAGCAAAGCTAAAACAAGCCACAAAGAGGAAGAGGGACAATGAGAAGCTGGTTAGAAGTGAAGGTTGTCCTTGTTTTATTATCTACTCAAAAGACTCTTCTGAATTATTTACAAGTAAGAGAGAAAAGCCCTCTTCTTCTTCCAAAACTTTAGAAGGAGATGAGTTGTTCTTTTCAAACCAACAGAAGCTCCAGGCTAGTGATGAACTCTGCCATCTCAGCCAACACCTGTGAACTGAAGTCCATCCCTCACTCCACATTAGCATATTCCCCTCTCCTTGCACTTCTTATAGCAACCACTTGAGTCAATGAATGTTAGACCATTTCACATCTCTGGGCCTGACTCTGGTCATGTGTTAGAATAGATTATTACAAAGAGAGGGACAATTATTACAGAGAAAATAAGCTTTCAGTTTATTGGAAACCCTTTTCTGTGACAGGTTGTAAATCAAATGGTATCAGAAGTAAATGTTTTTTTACAGAAAGGGACAAAAGGACAAAGCCTCTGCACTTTCTAATTTGGGATAAGGCTGGGTGGAAGAGCAGGAAAACTGGCACTGGAAAGTAACCAGCCACCCATAAGGGGAAACTATATGTCTTTGTGGAGAGAGGGCATGTGTCAGATCCATCCCAGAGGTCAAACTTGGGAAAAAAAGAAAAAAAAAGGAAGACAAGACAGAAAGACTAGCTCTATTTTTCAAGAGCATCTGGAGCTTTCCTGGAAGGGTGCTTCTTATGAGAGGAGTGTCTTGCTCAGCCCGATTCAAGGGAAGTGACAACAGGCAGGAAATGTGGTCAGGAAAAAATCTTCATCAGCACTGGAATACAATCAAAACATGAAATTAAGAGGAAGATATATGCATTTGGTAAACAGGTTGTATTAGTGTAACAAAACCCCGCAATGTTCTGGACATCACCCACTGATGACTTCTCTGCTGTTCCTCATGAATAATGAGTACATATGGTCATACAAAGCACTCATTTAATAGCAACTGCAGACCAGTTTGAGGGTGTTGGTTCTGTAGTCACCCCTGGAAAGACTGGGATCTGAGTCATATCATAACAGGGTCACTACGCTGTAACTGCTTAAAAGCACCTCTCATTCTTGGCAGCACTCCCTCAGGTCTCGACTTTATGATTCAGGTCATGAGAGCAAGGTGATCAGAGATATTAATAGACATTACATCCAGCTGGAAGATGGAAAGCTGACTGCACACATGAACATCTCCCTTGAGTGAGTTTTGTCTCTGCGCTTGGTGAAAGGACTGAAGTGCAAGGGAGAGAACGTCATTCTCATTCCCAGCAAGATTTTATTGATTTACTTCATATAATGTAGTTCAATAATTTATCCCCCAAACAGAGGAAACTCCAGCTCCATATAAATAGGTATTAATCTCATGTAAATTACTGACAAGTCTTAATTAAGCAATAAGATGGAACAGCCCATATAGTCTGATTAACGGCACACCCAGGACACGAACCAGGGCACAGGGAGGCACAGGGCAAAATAAAGGGCTTCCAGTCCATTCGTGGCATGAAATCAATCAGCAGAGCTGTAAACCCAAACACATCCTCAGGGTATTGTCATAGTCAAGGGCTTGACTGTTGCTCCAGCCTTGACCATGCAACTTCCAGGAGTTTAAAAGAAAACATGCCAGAAACTGAGTCTCTCCAATTCTTCCAAAGCAGCAGACTACATGATTGCATTGCTGTTTGAATCTTTCTTACCCATCCAAATACAATATGCCACTAACTGCACGAGAATCATGGGAGAAGGTCTATAATGTGAGAAACTCACCGTGCAGAGACATGCCTTTGCAAATCCCTGGGACAGGCTCCTCAGTGCAAGCCAGAAACAATTCTGCACATTTTAGGGGGCATCGTTCCGATTTTGTTTATGGCGCTGTAAATTAGGAGGGACTCTATGGAGGTCAACAGAACTAAAAGACTGTGAAATTGATGTGAGGGAAAGAAAGTGGGAAAAAAAGCTCCATATGTTTCTCTCCCTGCACACTAGTGTCAGAGTCTGCTTCCTGGTTTATCAAAGCATGCTATAGCCCTTTCTATCTCCCACTAGAGAAGTACACTATTAGCATACAGCTGCACCTCTTAGCAGAGCAAAACCAGAAAGAACCAGAGTTTTGGTGGAGTGGGGGTTTTCTGTTGTTTTGTGGGGTTTTTTTCACAACAGGCAATACAAAATACACAGAAGAGGGAGACGTGACAAAGCTGATTCTCAGCTACAGTAATTCAGTTCATTTAGTCAGTGGAATTACACTGGCTTACTGTAGATCATCAATTCACCTCAGTCTGCCCCCACTCCTCCTTCTCTCTGGGTCCAGAGAGGGTGAAAGCAAGCACTGAAGAGAAAACAGCATACAAGGCTAAAGAAATTCAAGTGGCAGACAACTTTGTGGAATGAGAATGCATCAATATTTAACAGAGCAAAGACTACATGCCAGAAACGGAAAAGGGAGACAAAGGACATTCCAATAAAATTGGGAGAAGTTTCCAATAAATAAGGCATTGCAGCTAAACGGTTCTGAACTGAAGGGGAAAACATAGGTTTAAGTGAGTAAATGAGCGAGTCCCACTCTACTCTACATGCTGAGATTATGGGTTCATAATAATGTGAGCCCATTGATCACAGGTTCCCATTCCCTCCTTGCTCAGGATCTTCCTAGTCTCCTGCATCCTGGGGTTCTGCATGCCTCCATTCCCACTGTTGTCCCTTTGGCCCTCCCACCACCAAAGGGGCTGCCTAGCATCTCCTTTTGGCTTTTTTTTCCTTTCCTCCTATGTCCCTTCACCACTGATTTTGTGGGTTGTGCTTTATAAAGGTGGGAGGAAGGAAAGAACCATTGGCCATTGATTACTGTCACTAAGGACTTCTGCCCCAAGGATAACAGTCCTTGCTGATTAAAGTCCTTGCTGATGGCTGTGGCCATCAAATCACTGTCTAGCTTAATAATACTCTTCCTGTGTGCTCTGTTCACCCTTCTAATCCAACTGAAGAAGCCCAGAGCAGGCAGGAAACTTTGACATCAAAAATCAAATCTTTTACAGGACTGTTACGAATAAAGCATTGGTTGAGAACAATTTCTGTGAATCAAATATGGTTGGTTATTACTTGGGGCAGCTGAAGGAACAACCAGGTCAGTTGTTCCATCATAACCTGCCTCAGAGAGCAGAAAGCTCTAGCTGAGGTGAGGTGAGCAGGCAGAAGTCAGCAACCTCCTCAGACACCTCCACCGAATCTAACAGACAGCAGAAGTCAGTGGGTCCTGGACATGTCAGGATGCCCTACTAATTTTTCTCCTAACTTCAGCACTTTGGGGGCTTTCACCCAAACACCAGAATAATTAGACCTATTTTTTTCTTTCATTCTGCACTTCAGCTACCCTCCCTGCACACATGCATAGATACACCACACCCCCACTCTCCATCTGAGCTGCTGGCAGCCCAGCTATGTCCAGGCTAGCAAAGCCCCCTAGGGCAGATGTAATAAAGCCAGTGCTTTGGATAGTGCACCTTTTAGTCTGGTTCACTGATATGAATGAACTCTGTCAGGAAAAAAAAGTGTTTGTTTTTATGCTTCATGTTGGTTTAACTACAGCTACCATAAAAATATAGCTGAAATTGTCACAGCAGAATCACACCCTGACTGACAATGAAATACCAGCCAACGTCTCCAGCATAAATCTTGCATAAAGTACCAAGGTTTAATTTCCAGGGCAAAGGGAAGCAGGCAGACCTGGTAGGCAAGAATTTAAATGAAAAGAAAGGAAAGGAAAGGCACCTAAAAGAGAAAACAATTCTAATATTAAATAGATATTCATTCATGTACATTAGCAGATAGTGCTGCATCCCATTAGCAGCCACTCTCAAAAGTATGAATTTTTCTGGTTAAGGCCTCTGGATAAAGCTGCCAATTGTTGAATGGAAAAAGCTCCAATGAAAATATTTCATTTTGGCAGAGACAAGGCCACCTACAAGGCTTTCGTTTCCCTTTTTTCTCCTCGTTCTCCCTCTTCCAACCCCCTTGCAGCCATTATTTTACTAGCAGCAGCTGTGATTGTCTGAGATATGCAGAGAAGCATAAGACCATCCAGTGCCTCATGCCAATGCTGTTAGTTCAGGAATATTACAGGATTATTTTTAAGATGTTCCTCCTCCTGTATGCAAGGCTGGAATTGAAAAAAAAAGGAACTTAAGAGGATTTTCATGCAGCATGTTTGTTATTCATTTTGTTGTTGCCACAGCATGTGGGATTTGTGTGCATTTAAGATAGCAATTTAACTGTGTTCCCTTCATTTCATTACTTGTGTTTGCCAGCTGATGGGATGCCAAGGTGAAGTAACTGAATCAAAGAAGATTTAAAGTAAATACCATTTAGAATTTGGGGCAAACAGTGTAATACTAGTGAGGTGGCTGGAGAGGAGAGGAGAGGAGAGGAGAGGAGAGGAGAGGAGAGGAGAGGAGAGGAGAGGAGAGGAGAGGAGAGGAGAGGAGAGGAGAGGAGAGGAGAGGAGAGGAGAGGAGAGGAGAGGAGAGGAGAGGAGAGGAGAGGAGAGGAGAGGAGAGGAGAGGAGAGGAGAGGAGAGGAGAGGAGAGGAGAGGAGAGGAGAGGAGAGGAGAGGAGAGGAGAGGAGAGGGTATAATGTGCTGTTTTAATAGAGGGTGCCTCTACAAAAGACTAATGATGGGAGAAAACAGCTGTCCTTACAAAAATCATCACAAATTTTGCCAGAGACTTCTGTTGTCATCAGTCTCTCCTTTCAGAGGACTGCTGCACTCAGGTTTTATTTTGTTCCATCTTTTACTGTGTTCTGAAAAACATTCCAATCATTAGTTTCCTTAGAAAGATTACTAAAATAAACTGCATGGTGCCGTAGATGTTTTTGTTGTTGTTCTATTTGCTTTGTCTCTTTACCAGATAGGCCTTATCAGTGCATGACCTTGAGATTTTGTCTTTCATCCTCCCAGATTTTTTTCTTTACAGGTACAAGGAATGTAAAGACTAATGCCTAGATGCTTGGTGTATAAGCACTGACTGCTTACTCTGTGCCCTTCCCTCCTTGTTTTGGAGAGCTCTAGTAAGACCATTTGTTATTCACAAGGGGCAGCCATGTGACATTACTTTCACTGTTTTCTAGCCAGGTAGATGAAACCACCTACTATCACATACCTATTTAAAACTTCATTCTTTGAAGAGAGTGTATAGTAGTAAAAGTTTTAGAGAAAGGAATGAGATACTGTGTTCCAGAAAATATTGAAATAATTTGGTTCTTGAAGAGCTGACTTCTATCAGGAATTGTCACTAAGTGCATTTTGGGCACTTCAAGGCTACAGCCAATTATTTTCACTCTTTTAAATAATGAAACAATATTTTGTCTGGGAAACACAGTATTGTGGAGAATTCAGAAAGTTATCTCTTTATAACTCCCTCCTTCCTCCATCCAGATTTTGGAAATGAGAATATTTATTAACAGTGGCAAATTGGAAAAGATACGGCCCGGTGAAGGGGAAAAGCCATTGCTACTCCTTGCAAAAATCTTTTCTGAACAGTTTCAAAACTCATGGACCTGCCAAGACAGCCTTAATTTGAAAGGAAAGGAACTGCAGCTTCTGGGATCAGATAAATGCCCTGTAAAGCATGAAGAGCTGAGCTACCATGCAAAGGCCTGATTTCAAAATGGCTCACGTGGTGCCCTCCAAACCTTTCTGCCTTCTGAGTCCCTGCTCCCAATACTGGGTTTAGCCATAAAACAGCCCCAGAGAGCTGGACCCCCATTTTACAGCTGGAGGGGAAGCACAAAGGCTGAGAGCAGGGAGGAGATGGATGCAGATCTCCCAAGTACTAGGTTGGTGTCTCAACCACAAGTGAAACCCCACCTCCCAGACCCCTCTGGGCGGCACGTCCCACCTGACAGTCACAGCTGTCACTGTGCCACGGTGCCACCAGCTGTGCCCAGCCTGCAGCTGTGCCAATGTACCTGCCCCTCTGCCAGCAAGGGACACCACAGCAGGGAACACAGGGGCAGCAGGGGCTTCGGCACATGGTGGGAGTCAAAGACACCGCCAGGATCCCCGGAGTGTTTGTGTGTTGGTTGCTAGCAAATGTTTGAGTCCCAGCAGTGACACAGGCACAGCTGCTGTCACCCACACCGCTCAGGGTAATGTAGGCTATGACACAACCACACCTGGGCTCTTCAGACTTCTGGCCATCCCTCCTGAGTCGCAGCCCAGGGGCACTGGACAACATGCTAGGAGACCTGGCTGCATGTGGCTTCAGACAGGTCATTCCACTTCTGTGCTTCTATTGTTCAAACTTTTACAGCTTTAATAATTACTCATACATTATCGCTGAATCTTTTTGTTCTCCTGTTTACAGTACAGCTTACAAGGATGCTGTGTATTGCTCTCAAGTAGTTTCACTTTTTTAACCTCTACTGTTTACAAAAAGCCACTTAAAAGGCTGAAAATAAAATTTCTTTATTGATTTTTCTTCTTTTTCCATTTGGTGAACATTGATTTTTTTTCCTTGTGTTTTTAATGGAGCTTGAAATTAACATGAATCTGTTTGTTCAGATCCCTGTTTGAATTAGTACAGTTTTAGTAATAAAGTTAGGTAGCTGTTACCTTGGAAACAGAGCTCTCTTTTAGCAAACACTTTAACTAACATTAGGCACTACACAAACAGAAGTAGTAAAATCAAATTCCTCAATAAGAGATTGCTGGATGTTGGTATCAGTATTTACCTTCAGCCCAGAACATGCCACCTGCCTGATGGTGATTGTATAAAGAAAGCATCAACTCAGGGGCTTTGGCTGTTTCACAATCTTCACGTTTTTGCAAGTGCTTTTTTTCCCTTCCCATCGACTAGTGCCATGTTGTCAGTCAGCATTAAGGATTCCCTGCTTCTCACTATCCCTTAATTGCCAAGCTAATCTGAACTACTTGGCTTAGCTGTGTGATCCTGTAAAGGTGCAGGCATACTGTGTGTACCTCTGATTCCACAGCAGTATAATATCCAAGGCACTGGGCACGATTGTCACGGCAAGACGGCCATGGGGAGCCGATGATTAGTGGCAGGGATGTACTGTGCTACTGCAAATACACAGGTTTGAACAGTAGCCCACGTACCCAGAAATGTATTAGGCCTTATCTTCTGCACAAGTGCAGGAGGGAGCCTCAAGACAAAGATACTGAAATGTATGTGACAGTTCAGAGAGCAGTGGCACAAACACAGAGGCAGAATATGTCCCATAGCCAACACCAAAAAGTAGCTGTCCATATACAACAACTTCACTAGACAAAACAAGAAATAGAGCAGGCTGAACCAGCTGTGTTAAGCTTTATTGCCTGAAAATTGTTATTTACACCAATTAGATAATATTCCGTTTTCTCAATTTCTCTAGTTTCCAGTAACATCCAGTTGGTGCACCAGGATAGTGCACTACCCCTCTTCCTTCTCTCTCCCAAAAGAAAAATTATTTAACAAAGACTAAAAATCCTCTGGAAGAGCAGAATTGTTTCAACACCTCCTTCAGAGGTATGATTCATGTATGTGTGACTTTCTTTCACCATGAGGCTAAAGGTGTCTCAGCAATGCTTGCTCAGATTCCAATTAAAAATAAATAAAAATAAAATGCTGAAGGAGAGATGACATGCTGTTCTGCTGAGGTTTGTTGTTTTATGATTGTTTCTGGCTTCCAGGATCACCTTCAAAAAATCCAAAACTTGTAGCTTTGCAAAAATACCAACTGGCAGGTTGCTTATTTAGCTCCATGTATCTCTTGTGGACAGGCAGCAGAACAATGAAGAGGAAAAGATAATGCTTAGTGTAACCTCAGCATTAACATATGCAGCATAATAGATGAGTAGCCACCACATTTGAAGAGCAGTTCATGGAGCAAAGCAGAAATGATGTGTGTGCAGGATATAATTACAGCAGTAATGTAATAATATTCCATGTTAGATTATTAGGGGTCTATTCTGCCCTTGACATGCCTACATAACTCTCATTAATGGTAATTGAGGTTATGCACGTGAATCAGCAACTGAGCAAATCACTAAATTAATTACATGTAAAGTACCTGTTTCATTTTTTTAAACCTGCTGATATGTTTGGTTGGTGCAAATGCCTATAGTCCAGAAATGAACTGCCATAGAGAGGAGGAGAAGGGATGGGGAAAAGACTACCCAGATTTTAAAACTCCATTAAATAAAATTAAGTTTTGAAAAATAGGCAAGGGATGGTGGGACTATTAATTCCTAGATAGGCCTTCCTGTACATTCTTCAGAAACCCTAGGATTCTGAATAAGCTAGGAGAGACTCTTGCTTTTCTGTAGCACCTCCTGCAGAGAACTGGAGCTTTGGTTATCTGGAGCTCTAGTAAACAAAGGTGTTAAACACTGGCTCTGCAGGCAAAGGCGGCAGCTTTTGTGAGTGCAGCCATAAGAGCAATGACAGGCTTGGATAAGGCAACAGCTACTATTTTTTTTTTTCTGCTTGGCAGTCACAACCCCCACTTTCTGTCCAGGAACGCTTTGATCAAACAGATGTGATGACAAGGATCTGTGTGATGACAAAGTCTTTGCATATGGTGGGAGAAGTTTGGGCTTGAAATTCAAAGCGGGTGTTTCACTGAAGGGTCTCATTCTGCCAACATTTATCCCAGAGTTTGAAGGGTGGAGATTGTTATACAAGAAACTGATTCAACCTTCTCTCATTCTTTCTTTGTTTCATTTTTGGTTTAAGCACCAAGGGCTCTTGATATTTCAGTACTCCTGAGCTGCTGAAATGGGGTGCAAAGAACAGAAAGGGCTTCCTGGAGAAAACAGGGTGGTGAGGAGCAGTAAATACCCTCCATCATCTGCATCTCTAGTATTGCCCCCTTCTGATGTTGCAATTAGAGCAGAGCTGGGCTGTCAGCCTTTTCCACAGTCGGAACCCCCTGGAATCCCCTTCTCAGCTGGGCAGAATCTAGAAGGGATTCCCCCACCCATTTAGCAACCTGAGAAGGCCCAGATGGTCATAAAACTCTGCCACCTGTTTGTAGTCCCCCACTGGGAGGAGGGACAACTGCCCCACACTGAGACTTCCTGAAATAGAGCAATATACCCACGATACAACCAACAGAGCCCCCCTTGCTCTAGATTAGAAAGGATGCCTGAGCTTTTAAACCTCTATTTCACATGAAGTAAACAGCCTCTCTGGTTTCATCTGGAGCTCTCTGAAAGAGCAGCTTCTGGAGTGGCTTTAGTTACTGGGAGCTCTGCTGTCCACGCAGATAGTTTGGGGCCCAGCTCCCTGTGTGTGCAGGGTGGCCCTGGAGCATGTTGGCTGTGCTTAGCCATGTAAAGAGGCCTGCCTTCAAAGAGTTACACTTTATAGGATCACTGCCTGCCAGACAGACAAAGAAGAACTTAAGTTTCACGTCAAGACAGTGTGGACACAGCTGCTGAAGTAAGGCGAAGCTAACCCTGGTCAGCTGCACAGCAGATGGGCTTGCCAATTTAATTATCAGTAGCATTACTTTCTGTAATTCTTAATATATATTTATGCCCATTTATTTGCAATAATATGCACTTAGGAGTATCTTGTCATCACTGGGAATATAAAGAGGGCCAATCAGAGGAATATGCAAGGTGAGCAGTCACCTTGGCAGAGAAAGCAGAGTGGTAAAATTCCAGCTTTCAGTGAGATCTCGGTGAGATCTCACCTCGGTGGCTGTGGCATCATCCCTGGCCTGCAGTGGTTCAGTGGCAAAGGCACAGCTGCTCCCACAGGTCCGATTCCTTGTGAGCTGTGAGGAGCAGTGATGGCCCTGCTGTCTTAGTGTCTGGCTTGCCACTGTCTCCCTCACTCACAGATGAAGACAGACAGCCTGTACAGAAATCATGCTTCCCAGCAGCAGGGAAAGAAAAGTGGAACAGAATAAAGATATCTAGAGACAATATCATGTTTCTTCCTCCTCTCTCCCTGCTCTTTGGTAGGTATCTCAGTGTTTTCTGGGTGAAATAGCATCAACAGGACTGTAGCAGCCAACTGTGGGGCTGGGAAAGCTGTGCTCAATGCCTCAAAATGCTCAAGAGACATGGTGCTTAAAGAAAGTGCTCTGCTGAAGCAATTGGAGGTTGTCATGGAGAAAGGACTGGTCTTTGCCACGGAAAGCTAAAAAGCTAGCACCTAAAAAACTAATGAGAGTACAGAGAACAGATGCTGAGATACCAAGAAAAGATTTTTGATGCTTAACTTCAGACATCTATGTTTAATAATACAGATGTACTTATTTGCTTGAGAAACAAAATGGCTTGTTCATCCCTTGCTTTCATTCACTTAAGTCTACAGGTATCTCCAAAAAGCATTCAAGGTTATGGGACTGATATTTTAAGAAGGAACCTTGGACATAGGACAAGAAGGACCTTGTGGACATAGGACTGGCTTTTTTCCTACATCTACCTTCCTAAGTGTTCAGCTCAAAATCTCAGTGTCTGCTCACTTCTATTTAAAAATACAATTACAAAACAAAGAGAAAACAGCATGTGAAAATGCTCATTGGCAGGTTTCATCATGTTTTGCTAAGGACAGCTATCTTACTGTTCTCATTTCAAAAAGGACTGGGCTGGCACTCAAGAGAAGCTGTGAGTAGTCAGGCAGCCGCCAGATTCATTTAAATGAGCTGTTCCATATCATGTGCAAGTTTCATCACCTGATGTGTGCATGGATCCTATTCCCATAAGAGGTCAGATTCAGAGATATCAGAGCATCTTATCACCTCCAGAATGATTTTATGTCTCCAGCATGATTTTATGTCTCCAGCACATACAGCCTTTTTTAGACGGCACCTATGCGTCCAGGCTCTGTAAGTATACATGGTCTAATGATTAAATATCCAGGTATCAAACATCCAGTACTTGGAAATTTTACTCTGCAATTCCACAAATATTGATTAATTGACCTGAAATCTTCTGCACTTTATAGCATATTAGAAATCACACCTTGCTAGGGCCACTGCTTTTGCATTACCAATTGCACTTCAGCCTAAATATTCAACTACAGTTTGTTCTGCTTAATAAAATTCTGGGCACATCTGTGCCGGGAGATAAGTGATAAATAATGTGTACAGATAACAGGTCAAGGCACTGCAAACAGACCCAGCCAAATCAAAGAGAACTTGCAAGATTCAGATATTGATGATACTCAAGTTTCAACAGTAGCACACAGAATTCTGCTATGCTCCCTCACACCCATGAGGCTGTTACAGAGGCTCCTGCTGAAGCCAATGGAGACTTTTCAGTTAAATAAGTTTCCAACTGTGTGTATTATAATTGCAAGATACAGCCCATAACCAGTACCCTACCTCAGAAAGGAGTCTCTTTTCCACTATGGCTTTTCTTCATTGAATTTTAAATGTCTTGCTAAGCTCCATTTTAGGTCTTTTTACTGGGTGCTCCACAGACAGTCCCCCATTCTCTTTGCAGTTAATCTCTCACCCATCCCTAACCAAGATGAGGGGCCTCACTTTGCCTTACCCATCGGTTAGGTCACTAACCCTGGGTCGTGGTGGTCAGTGGCCAGAGCAGTGTGCAAGCCCTGGTGTGCCTCATCCCCATCCTCATCCTCATCCTGGGGCTCACCAGCCTTGAGGCCCTGACACGCTGGGCTCCAGCTCCTAATGGCACCAACCCATGGTGGCACAGTGCACGGCAAGAGCCAGCAAAGGTAGAACAGTGGGAACTGGGAGTGCAGCAGGTGCCCCCACAGAGCAGCCCTCAACAAGCAGCCACTGCTGACAACTTGGGACAAGACCTGAGGGAATGGCCTGAAGTTGCCAGGAGAGGTTTAGACTGGATATTAGAAAAAGGTTCTTCACTCGAATGGTGGCTGGGGGCTGGAACAGGCTCCCCAGGGAAGCGGTCACAGCTTCCAAACCAGGCAGAGTTCAGGAAACGTTTGGACAATGCTCTTGGGCACATGGTGTGATTCTCAGGGTGTCCTGTGCAGGGCCAGGAGTCGGACCCGATGATCCTTCCAACTCAGAATGTTCTGTGCTGCTGTGATTCTGTGAACCAAAGAGCACAGCTTTTGCACCAGAGGAAAGCATCGCTGCTCTAACTTGTCCCTTGCAGCACTTTGCTCCTCACTCATCCCAAATCAAGCACGAACCCGAGCTGCAGGTGTTACCCTAGCTATGATGTAGGAGGCGAAGGGAAGGAGAAAAAGGGAATACAGGGGGAAATAGAGAAACCCAAACAGAATAACCCTGCCAACCGCGGCCCAGCGCCGTGCGCTGGCAGGGCAGGGCAGGGCAGGGCAGGGCAGGCCCGGGCGGTGCGGCGGGCGCGGTACCGCGGGCGGGCAGCGCCGCCGAGCGCTCCCGGAGCCGCCACAGCCCCGCGGGACCGGCCCGGCCCTGCTGCCGAGCCTGAGGCGCGGCCGCCACCTGCTGCCGGCCGGAGGCAGCGCCGGGAAGGAGCGGCCCGGCCAGGCCCGGCTGCGCGGCCTCCTGCCTCGCCTGGGGAGGCACAGCCTCGGCGAGCCCTCGGGAAGAGTTTGCAAAATCCGTCTCTGACGCTGTGCTCGACCCCGACTCATTTCAGGCGTAAATAAAGGCAGAGTCTGGCTACAAGGCGAGAGCAAACCTGGTGTCTCTTGCCAAGGAAATCATGAAAAACCCCAAATGGCACCAGCAATTGGTCATGAGCATCTGGAACTGGCCAGTGGAATACCCCTAGAACAGAGCAAACTCCACTACTTCTTGCTATTCTATCCCCTTTCTTTTGCTTTTTACATGCTAATAATACTCGTTCTGCAGAACAGATGCCAGGCTGAAGCAAGTAACAGCACATCACTGTAATGTCCCATCACATGCTCTCTCTTAAACGTTTGATGTCTCTGCCATTCCCAAGGAGGCACCAAGGCTCTTCAGGAAGGGATTTCTTTCTTCTGTGTTGGTGGTAATAAATTGATGACAGACAAATAATTATCACCATTGCAGTCAAAGAGTAGACAGAGGCTGTTTAGGAGTGAGTGATGAGCTGGAGTATGGGAAGAGCCAAGACTAGGAGAGAAGTTTCTCTCTCAATCCTCCTCTGGTAACAAGATGTAAATGCTATTGCCCCTCACTGCTTTGTTCACAGGATACAGACCTGTGGGGTTTAGAAAAATGAAATAAGGCTAGAGAGGATGCTTACTTGGTTAGAAAATATTTATTCCTCTGTACCATTATTGATTACCTTTAGGTGTGAATAGCAATGGCATTCTTATCCTCCAAATGTTCATTCTAGTCAATAACAAAATTAATTTGTATACCAACAAATCCACAGCTATCCAGGAGGCAAATGAGCTCAGTAGATAATAGATGGGAGAGTTTTGTCAAAAGGGAGAGGGTAGAAAGAAGACTGCCCATAAGAATTATTGATAAAAGAATTATATGTTTAGAGAATCCAATTCTCTGTCTTGAAGCACTTTATACATTCAGTCCTCAGCGATAACTGCAACCATTTCAATAATCACTGTTTGCTGAAGGAAATTGATTTTAAAATCTCCCTGATTCATTTACAAATCACTATTATATTTTTGTACTAAAGTAGCACCCCAGAGTCTGTGGCTCACATTAGGGCACCACTAATGTAAGTGCCATGCAAACTTGTGATGCAAGACTAAGAAAATGGCTTTCTAAACCTCAGAGTTCAACAAGATTCATGGGTATGTATTTGTGCATGTGGTACTGAATGACTGCACTAAAGTCAACACCTAAGACAAAAGCATTTATTTATTAGAACCTACATAGGCTCTTAAGCACTGAAAGGTGACTTTAAAAAGCTTGCATCCACACATAAAAGTCTCTGACTCACTCAAGCCCCAAATTCAGCTGGTGTTGCAGCCATTGTGGACTCTGAACTCCCTAGAGGTGCAGAGGAGCTGGGGAAATTGATAAGAGTGCAACTCACAGGCATGATTGGCCTCTGTCTGTGCCAAGCCAAAGCTGAGGGAGAAGAGAGCAACACAGGAGGTTTGCAGAGGTACAACACCTTAGACCAGTGAGTTTGAGAAGCAGTCTCACATTGCAAATGCTCACTCATGCTGGTTCTGCTCAGGAGGTGCAGTGAACAGCCCCTTCACTCCTTGCAAGGCAGATTTGCTGCATGATGTGCTAGCTTCTGTGCTGGGGCTGTTAGAGGTAGGAAGAAAAGAGCAAACAGCCCAAGAGATACATGAAAAAATATACTGAGGCACACACGATTCAAATACATTGCCACCAGAAAGTGCCAATATGGAAAATAAGATATTAGGAAGCACTGTTGCACAGGAAATGTGCAGGAAACGATCACAGTTGCTGTGTCTAAATAACAAGATTTACCTTCCTTTCAATTTCAGTATTGTCTAGTGGGCAGAATGAATGAAACTGCATTTCAGGGTCAAGAAAGGGTACTGCCACAGACAGTACCCACAGGAAAGAGAAAAGGGGTGTGTTGAGCAATGCAAAGCACAAAGCAGAAGCAATGACGTGGGGGAAATCTGTCCTCAGACAAAAGCCTTTGCCAAGGCAGTGCACCTCAAGTTGAAACTCTGGGGGCACATGGGTTCTGGAGCAGTGACCTGGAGGTGCACTTTACCCTCTCCCCCTGCCCACCATATACAACCACAGCAGAAGCTGGGGAATACACACACAGAATGCACAACATGGACATTTGGATGTCCAAGTGTTGGAACCCAGGACATTCCTCTGACTGCCCTGGAGGACTCGAGACCCTGGCGAGGGGCTCAGAGACCTTGGCATGGAATCAAAAACACCTGTGCCTTTGATTTTAACCATGGAAACAATTACCAACTTTGTGCAAAGAATTACAAGCCATAAGGGTTTGAGTAGAATGATAATGAATTTATCACAGGGTGAAAAAGTAGAATTTTGGGGATTTAGAATGGGGGTTCAAGAGGCAGACGGAGGAATCTGGGAGTGTCCTGTCCTTCTTCTTCTCCTTCTTGTCCTCCATCTTCTGCTGTGATGGTGGCACTTTTGGATTGGTTTAGAGTAGAGACAAACTGCCTAACATAGGTGATAGGTATTGGAAAATTATTGTAAATAAAGTACACGTAGTTTTTCGTATAAAAAGATAACACCGCCCTGAGGGCAGTCAGTGTGCCTCAACCCAACCTGCTGGACAGAACTCCACAGGTCTGAAAAAGAATGTTTTAGATAAAAGAAAATAAAAAACCTTGAGAACCAGAGCCGAGGAATCCCATCTTCTTCTTTGAACACAGGGTGGGGAAAAACAACTTTTTAATACCTTGGGAGCCTTTCCAACAACAGCAAACCTGACAGACAAGGAACATAGCCATGTGACCTGGATGCACCAGAGTATCTGTGTTGTTTGTCCATTTACCTCCAAAATATGTGAAGGACAAGTCTTGAGCAAAAGAAATGAACAAACACAGCAAAAGCTACTCTGGACTCTGATCCAAAGCCCAGGGCAATCAAGAGAAATCCTCTTGGGCAAACCACATGCAGTACCCACAGCTGCAGTGCACATGAACATCTCTAACAAGGAAATGGCAAAAATACATAGAATAATGGGTATTTTAAAGCATCCTGACAAGCATTTCACCATTATGAAAAACAACTGATAACATCTTTCACCCTGAAGGATGCAGTAGTAGCCAAATATTTAGTGGCCAAATATCCAGTTATAGAACTACCAGATTTCATGGTATAAGTGGAATGTTTTCCATGTCTCAGCTTCTAGAAGCATTATGTGAGTGTGCAAAAAGCCCAGCTTTATTCTGGTTTTGGTTTTATTTTTACTTCAGTTTTTATTCTCCATGTAGCTGTAGAGAAAAACTCAAAAGTCATGAATGCTGAAAGGCCAAATTCAAACTCAAATTTATAGTATATAAATACATATATATCTATACACACACACACACACACATGTATACATACCACTTCATGGTTTGACAATGAATTTTTTAGAATCTAAGGGCTTGGCAATACTGTGATCATCAGTGGCCAGGCGTGGCCTTTGGGGATAAAAACACATATGGTTATTTAGCTGAACACAAAGGTACTACCAGTCGCAAACGTGACAGCAACAAATTCTTGGCTGCTAGAAACTGGCATGGTTCCACAGAGTTTCAGAGATCAGCAGCTGGGTCATGAACTAAATCCAGAAATCAGGGAAAATAGAAAATCCTGGGAATGCAGACTTTTCAGCTTGCTTCACACCCCTCCATCTTTTGTTAAGCATTTTTTTTCCTTTTTGGCATTTGCACAGAAAACATGTCAGTGTGTCTTTTACAGCACTCCAAGGAAGAAAATTCAAGCTGCTCTGCCTGATATTAAAAGATGTGGCATTTGGTAATATTTGGATGCAATCCAACTGCTAAACTGCTGAACTGCAGTTTGTAATGCAAGCACATCTTGAAGGGAAAGCAGCAAAAGAGATGAAAATGGAATTTATCAACAGGAATAAAAGAACATGTGAGCAGAAAGCAGCAGGAGGCATATCCAGTGTCTGAGGATGGAAAGAAGGATACCAAGCACATTAGCAGTCGCATTAGTTTATTTAAACACAGCCACATAATGAAGCTGAGCATCAGCACCATAATAAATTGGAACAGAGGAATGAGCTTTGGAGTGAGGGAGTGAGGGAGTGAGAGTGAGTGAGTGAGTACATAGCAAGTGGCCAAATGTGTCATGGCATGTGGAATGAGAGTGACCCACCTGGAACATGTTAGATGCCAAATAGCACTGCCTGCTACTTACTCAAGTGACAAAAAGGAAGTTGCAATATATAAGATTAATACACTTTACAAGAAACAAATTCTCATGCCATTAAAAAGATCATAGTCTGGTCACAAAAAATTCATAGTAGTGTAACCCACAAGTATTTAGCTGTTGAACAAGTCCATCTGCATTGCATATATTCAAGTGTTAGTATTTAAAGGTTGGGATATCAACCTTTGGCTGATACCTTTTCCCAGATACTGTCAGTTTAAATCTGACTCTTGCCATCACTATAGCATGTTTTTGCTTTTGAAAGGGATGGTGAGGTTCTAGGAACATGACATCAGCCTTTCTAATAAGAGAACCATCGAAAGCAGAACTGGAAGGGACCTTGCAAGGTCATCTAGTCCGGCCCTCTGCCCTAAGGCAGGATCAATTATACCAAATCATTCCTGACAGAAGTTTGTCTAACCTGTTCTTGAAAACGTCTGGCAATGAAGATCCCACAACCTCCCCAGGCAATCTGTTTCAATATTTCACTACTGTTACAGATGGAAAGCCTGTCCTAATGTCTTCCTTAAATCTCTTTGGCTACAATTTAAATCCTTTCATTCTTTTTGTATTCCCAGAGGACACAGAGAACAATTTGCAACTTCCCTCTTTGCAGCAATATGTCTGAACACTGGTATCAATTCCTATTCCCTTCCCTGCATCTCCTTTCTCTAGTTGTACTATCCACTTCTTTCAGTCTTACAGTTCACATTTTCTAGACTCCTGATCAATACCACTGCTTTCTGTTGGAATTTCCAATTGGCCTGTATCTTTCTTTTTTGAAATATAGTGCACAAAAGTAGACACATCACTCCAGCTAAGTTCTGAAGCAGAGGATAATTAAGTAAGATTATTTCTCATTTCTTCTCCATGACACATTAATTTTTAGAGCTGAAATTCCATTAGCTTTCCTCATACCATGGACTGTGTTCAGTGTTTAATTCAGAGCAGTCACAAATCCCCTCCTGCAGAATAATGACCACTGAGTAAGAAGCTCCCATTATTTATGTATACTGTTGGCTATAGAAATTCAGTGGCAAGATCCTGGAGTGTCCCACACTTAACTACTTTGAATTTAAACCCACTCACCTGAGACTACCTTGTTCAGGTTTAGTAAGGAGCTCAGTATCTATCAGTGTCATTTCACTGAAAGCAATGCAGTAATATCAGTAAATAATTTACTCCAAGTTGCCCATCCATTTTAGAGGAATTCAGCAGTGGTTCTTCCTATTAGTACCGTGTTTAGTATATTCAGTGTGAAATAATCTGAAGCACAGTGATGTCAGTTTAGAGGAGTTGGAGCAGCTTAAAATACAGAAAATTATACATGAAAATTGTAGCTCAGAGGGGTCCCAATTAGATGAAAGGTCTCCAATCTACCTGTATCCTGATGACCATAATGCCCAGGGAGAGGAAAGCTCTTTAAATCACACCCAATAATACCCAAAATTATGACAAAATGGGAATGGCATGCTATCAGCTCTTTAGTTACTTGTCCAGAAGGGAAGTTCAGTCTCTATTAACTTCTGTAACATATGGAATTATATTTGTCCTATTATATAATCTTGAAATGTGCTATAAGAAACCAGCTAGCTTCTCTTTCTGCTGTACAGGCAGATCCTGCTCTTTAGCAGCTGGAGTAATTTGCAGACACAGTGTGAAGAAGACAGGACAAGGTTCCTCAGTGAATGGGGCCTAAACAACCCAAAAATACACTGTCGTAAGAAAAGGCTTAACTCTACAAGTGCTGGACTGGTTTGTCACTTGAAGTAGAATTACAGGCTATCCATCCACTGTTTATAAGCATATGCAGCATTTAAATGAAATGTCAAAATTGCTGTAAATTTACCCCTCCTCTAGTTTTGATTTTTACCAAGTATTTTAAGCAATTTGGAATGATTAAAAATTTACATTGGAATACTGAGTAGCTCAGAGGGACAAGTCTTCTAACTCACATCAAACTCAGATACGTAATTCCCACAGGTGCCTTTGAAAATCCCTATTTTCAGTGTTGTTTTCCATTGGATAAACAGCTCAAACATCACTGGCTTTTTGCACAAAGTTCATCTGCCTGAAATAATTTATGAAAATCATAAAATTGATTTAAGCTCTTCTCAGTGCTCCATAAATTTTATGTAGCCCTTAAATTATAAAGCTGCTGCTTCTGCAGCACTCATCAGAACAATGCCTAATCTCTTCTCTCAAGACAGTTGGCTTGTCAGAGGAGAAAAGAAGGGACTCAGGCAGCTGAATTGTTTGTTTCAATTTAACAGGGCAGAATAAAACAGCCTAGATGCCAGGGCTCTAGTTCCAGTGAGACTGTGTGCATGAAGGTTTTATTGCAAAAATAAGTTGTTCTAACCTTCCCCTGCCTTTCCTTGGTTTTAAACCAGAAAATAGCTTTCATTGATTTCACAGGGACTCTTTTTGCACACATCATCAGGTTTGTGATACTTGAGATGTTCCCTGCCTAATTTATAATCAGTGTGTTCTTGTTCTGATGTAAGACAATAAAATTCCACATCTGCCCAATTACACATAGGTGTAAAAATGCTGTGCAAACCTCACTTCATCCTTATCAGATAGTCCCTCTCAGACCAAAGCTGTGTGAGAACAGGTTGAGTTTTTTCTTTTACTAGGGTTTCATGTAGGCTTTTTGCTTCTACTAAAATCAGAGTTTTTAGGACTGTTAAATTTTTTTTTTAATCTCTTACCTTCTTCAGCGAAGATTGAAAGCATTTTTGGCACTGTATAAAACACAAGGTCAAAATAAAGTCCTAGCATAGAGTAACTGTGACTGAATCTACTCCTTTACTCTTACATTTGGCCCAGTAACATATCAAAAATGTAGACTGCTTTAATAAGATTTTGGCTCCTGCTAGCTGACTCAGATTAACAGTACTCTGCTTTTTCTGGTTAAGTCTCATGTGGAGTAGCCCAGTCTTCAGAGGCAGAGTTGTCTGGACTTTATTAGACTCACCCTTTTTGGTGTTTCATCCTGGGGCTCCAGAGTCAGCAGCTGCTACAGTCTTTTCCTTGGCGCTAACATTCCAGCTCCCTCCACTCTCCTGGTAACACTCCCTCATCTGTCATTCACACAGTCATCATCTTTAAGGGATGCATTTCAGCCTTTCTATACTCACGCTTTTCTCCCACGTAACCCTGTGAGTTTCATCCTTCCTCATAGGCTGTTTTTGCTCAGAGGTATACAAACCATCTGTGCCTCTAATACAATGTTCTTAAATAGCCTCCAGGCAGATCTCTATGGTTTTTAAGTACTTCTCTTTGCCCTTCAGCCTGCTGTTAACCATTTTCCTCATAGTTTTATAATCTGCCCTTTTAAAGTTCGTTGTTAGTGTGCTGTCCCTAAGGGAACAACTCTTTCATGATATCAAAACTAAAAGTGTGCAGTGATCACCGTTAACCTACAGAGGCTTGACAACACCTTCCTCTAATAACTTCTGCCTCTTACAAGGTAGCTCCCACTTGCCCACGGCCTTAACTAATCAGGCATGGCACTGAGGACTGCCACCAGAGTCAAGGAAAAGGAATCCTTTGCCATATGGATTGGAATGGCACCAAAGCCACTTCTGATAAGAGGGAAAGACCTGATTTACCAGCTGTTGCTTTATCTTCAACAGAAAATACACTAACAGTGAGGTAAATAACAGTAAAATTCAATCTTGTGTCATTTGCCTGGCTGGTCCCATTCATTTTCCCCAGGAGGAAATTACTTCCCAGAGGCTGCCTCTGAGATTTTATAGGTTCTCAATATCTTGAGGAAGTCTACAGGAGGTTGCAGTCACATCTAACCCTATGGTGTGTCTCCCCTGGTTTTAATGGCTATCTTTGTGACTGCTGCCTGTGAAATGCTCTCAAGGAACTGGGGCAGAAGGGAAGGTCGACAACATGAAAAATGTCTTTGCAGATTGGTACCTTGCTCTAGGAATGGGAATAAAGGGATGATACTGAAGCACACAAGCCTTTCTGTTTGCTGAATGCACAAAGGATTGATTTATGGCATCCTGCCACAGGACAGGCCTATAGGTTATTAACCAGCCTCAATGGACAAACACTCGCTGAGGCTGCACATCATACCTCGTGTGCCGCACAAAAGGTAATGACTCATCTGCAGGCAAGCCTGATGTCCTTGAGAAGGCAGTTGGCTCTGCACAGCCAAGTGAAGCATTACTTAGTTAATACACTACAGCATAAGGGAAACAATCAGCTGAAACGATGACATTGCTGCTTCCTGCTTCATTTTAAATCTGCAGCTTCCTAACAGGATTATATGCTGAAGCACTGTAAAAAAGGACATTAAGTCCAGTGATGAAACTTAAAAATGTGCAATTAAAACCGCTAAATACAGGCTTCTTGTGCTCAGTGTCTGCAAAACACAGCCTTTGATCCTCCAAATGATAGGAAAAGTGCTAGACAAAACAAACTATCAGAATATAATTCTGATTCATCCCTTCCTCTTTAGCCCAATGAGATGAACTTTTTCAGTACAACAAATCTGCTTTTATTTCAGAAATACAATCAATGGTATGAACTTCTGGGCCATCTGCCCACACATGCATTTTCTTGTTTATTCTATCTATCAAGAATGCAGCATTCTTGATGATTCACCTTGATTCCTATCATTTAGAGAAAAATCCTGGTTCTTCAAAAGAAATTAAGGTGACAGAGCATCTCACCTCTCCTACTGACATCCAAGTACCTTTGCAGCATAAAAAGCCTCCATTATAAGCATCTGCTGCTGCAATGCTACTACAGTTCACCAGATTTGTTGCACTTCACTTCTCAGCTAATACCATCAATAAATGTTTTAGTCTTAATGAACTAGGAAATTTCAAGTATTTTATTAATAGAAACAGTACAAGATTCCCATATGAGGTAATAGGCTACATCTGACCAAGATTCCTGTATTGGGTAACAATCTTCAGCTACTCTCACCTCGCTCCTCCTTCACTGCTCTCACATTTAACTCAGCAAACTCCATGAGAAAATAAAGGCATATACATTCTCCACTACAGGAGGGGAAGAGGACAGGGAATGTGGGCAAGCAAGAGCAAGAGAAAAAGAAAACCCAGGAAAATTGTCCTTTTCTGTCCTAGCCTCATGTTCCATGTACTTAGCTTTGGCTTCCCCTTTTTAAGAAACTTGTGATTATTATTTTCCCATGGCCCATTAGAACAGGTGATTGCTTAAGAGTTTCAGATTTCTTTCCTAAATGAACAAGTAATTGTTCTCTTTAACCACAGGTTTCATGGGAGTCGATAGTGTGTGTGATTTTCCTGGTGTGTCATGGTAAAAACACTGAATTTTCACATGACTACCTGATTACAATGTTTTTGTGCATCACTCACACCTCTTAATAAATCTATTCAATTAGTTATTGGCGGGTGAACTGGGAGTGAAATACAATGAATATAAAGGTCTCCTCCTGGTCAGAGCACTTCAAATCAGTCAGAATGAAGGAAACTGGGTTTCCATATCCACCTTTCTTTCCCTTGCTGTGTTGCCTAAACAACATACCTTTTAATTTATTATTTCCAAGTACACTCAATCCATTTATTTGCATTCCAGACATCTGTCATCGAGGTTGTAGAGCAAGAAACATGATTAACCAAAAGTACCACACTCAATAACTAAAAGTACTGCACTCAATACTTTAAGGTAACCCTCCCTTTACTGGCCTTGAGTCTCCTGAGTCTTTCACTAAAAATGGTAACTTTTGTTTAAATGCAATTGCTATCCAGAATCAAACAAGATCACAATCTTATTTTGAACAGGCCAGATCAACTGCGTATTTGAGGGATTTTCTAATTTTAAGGTAAAACCACATTCCCCCTGGCCCTTGGCAAGCATTTACCTCAATAGCCATGTCTCCTAAACTGCCTCACAGCTCAAGTTATGAGCTTCCAGGCTGTGCAAGAAAAATGTATGCAAATATATTTCTGTACTGACAAACAGAACCAGAAAAGTTTAGGTAAGCAGCCAATGGTTAATTCATTCTTTCAGATGAGTCTCAGCAAGTCAGAGTATTTACTCCATTGTTGACATATCCCCAAATATTCCTTTTGTACACTGGAATGCTACAAGATTACTCATGGGTGTGTATGTATGCATTGGTATATATTTTTAATGGATTCAAACAAGTTTTAAGTATGCAAAATAAGTGGAAATACTAATTCCTGGGAACCTTTGGTTCTGTACTTTTTCTTTAAATTTATTTTTCTTTTATACGTAGAGATTACAGACAAATTATGTATTTACAAATGTAGCATGTCCTCATGGGAATAATCAGATTGTCCCACAGGACCTCTCTCACAATTCTAATATGAAACCAGTGCAACAAGACTTTAATATCCATTTATAGGTCTGGTTTCAATTTTCTAAAAGGACAACAGATATATTCATTTTCAAAATCAGGGTAACATGTACTCACACAAACAGTGCAAAACAGTGTGCAGAGTTGCATCTGATATTATGCTGCAGGAAGCTGGTGTGTAGGGAAACAGGCAGCAGGTACAGGAGGCTCCAATATCAGGAGGCAAAAAAAAAAAAATCTCATTTCATGTACTGAAATTTTTATTAAAATATCTTTGGACCACTTAAAAGAAAGCATAATTTATCATTTACTACCAGATGAACAAACTAAAACCAGCTGTTTCACACAGCAACTTGAAATTTGCTCCTCGATGAAGCTTTACAGGCCAAGTAATTTCAAATGTCCTGTCACACAGCAGAACTGGTTTCATATGGTTACAGAACACACCATACATCCAAATAATTTCAAAGTCACAAGTGACACTCCTACCACGTTGTTCTCCAAAATGCCATCAGCTCTCAGGGTTATTTCTGTCCTGTTACAGAAAAGATGCTGAAATGGACACTTTCTTTCTACCCCCCTCTGCCCAAGATTTTTACTCTCCCTTTTTAAGACCTGGGGGTCAGAAGCAAAACCAGAGGGTCTTGCCCCAGGTTCATGGAGGCAGAAGATGCATTTAAAATGAGACAACACTTACACAGGCCTCTCTTTCATTCCCGCTAGCTACTGAGAAGCTGAGGCAGTGCAAGGCAGAAGCTCCTCTTTGTTTTGGTCTCTGGGCCAGGGAGGACTTTCTCTCTTTCTCCTCTGACCTTTTTTCATTGCTGTCACCTGGGCTGGCCAGCCATGGCACCACAGTGGGAAAACCAGAACAGCCCCTGCTCCATACTGTCACTCCAGCCCCCCAGCAGCGCTCAGCTGCAGTGGGGAGGGCGTGGAGCCTGGGCTGCCCTGGGCATCTGCCTGGCATCTTCTGCTGAGGAGGAGGCCAAGTCCCCCCAGGAGTTCCAGCCACTGACCAGTTCCAGCTGCCACTGGATGGAGCTGCTCTGCTGCCAGGAGAGAGACCTTGTCCAGTGATGTGGATGGAGCAAACCGATCAGCAGCATTTGACTGGTTTTGGAGTCCAGGTTTCTTTTTGTTTTGTCCTTGTTCCTCGTTGGTTGTTGTTTGGAGAAGAGGGACTGTCATAATCACAGAGCTTCAGATCCTGTGGTGGCTTTTTCCCTTTGTTCTCTCTCCAGCACATGGTTAGGAGAAGGGGCTTCTCCACCAGATTGCCTTTGTCCCCTGAACTACGTGGTCTTCTTTGGAGGCCAACATTTTTGAGGAGGGGTTTCTCTGCCATCTTGTCTTCTTTGTTTCCAAGCAGTCCATGGGATTCAGCACCTTTGTATCTAGTGATGATTACTGTTATCCTGCCTGTTGCTGTTTCAATTTTTAGTATCTTTAATTTTTTCACTTATATGTCCTTGCTTTCATCTCTGCTTATCAGTGAAAGGGAAGCAGTTAAAACTAAAAGGGGCAGTAACTCATTTTGGAGTGTCTGCCCCAGAAACTGTCTTAAACCAAGAAACACACACCTATAATGTTTCTTGGCTTAAATTCCCTGTTTACAACTTCCTCCCTACTTGAAGAATACTAAATTAATGCTTTTCCACAGCTTAAAGATGAAATACAGTTTTTAAACAGGCTGTCTGAGATCCCAAATAATTGTGAACGTGTAAGTAGTTAACTGGAACAAATATACTTTAAAAAAAAACCCCAAAACACAATCAAACCACTGAGCCCATCAGTGTTAAAACCAAAGTGCACAATCTTCAATGGTTTAGGCTACTTTAGCATTAGTTGATACCATCAACTAGAATCAAAATCTTTATACCTTGCTATTACAACCAATTCAAATGAATTTGATGCTTCTTAGACTGCATTCACCAAACAAAGGATCAAGACTACATGAATTTAGCAAATGCAGCCTCATTTCCTACAAGGCTCTGCAAGAGCTAATCTTGCAAATCACAAATGTAAAGGCTGTGTAAACTTTTGTTAAGCTGTGAGACAGAAAACTTCAGTCTCTGTTTCACAGCAATGAAGTGTCTCTCTTTTCAATGTCAATAATAACAGGTAAAAACCATAACTGTCAACTAAGGCTACTCAATATAGACGAAATACATTTTAGTAATGGAGGGCATTTTAAAATTGACTGAAAATTTGTAAGCTAAATATATACAGGTATAATTTGCTACTCATTTGTGACCTCAAATAGCTTTTACATACATGGTTAAATTCTCCTTTAAAATTAAGACATGACATACAGTTCCAACTAACTGCAAAGACTTAGCTCATGCTAATTTTATACATTATTTCTCTAGTTGGACTATAGCAAAGTAAGAGAAGACTCAGACACCATGCTTCAATTCCTACAAAAGCCCTCAATGTTATCCAGGTCTCTAGACAGGCAAGTTAAGCATAAAAAAATACAACCCCTAATCATCATTTTCCTCATCATCAAATGAAAGAAGACTGCTGTTTTTCACTTGCTTAGCTGTACTCTGAGAAGTAGTTGCTTCCCCCTTGGTTTTCTTTGCTTCTTTCATCTTCTTACTTGAACTTACATTGAAGTCCAAACACTTCTCTGATGAACGTTTGGCTGGTTTCCTGAACATAATTTTTCCATCAGCAGGTTCTGGTTCATCATCTGTAATAAAGAGAGTAAAGTCAGAACTCATCTGCATATGTTCACAAACACATACAGACCTTGAACCAAAATCAGTAAGGCCTCTGAGAGAATACAACAATCATGAAAATATACATTTGGCCATAAACTCTGTATCAATGAATGGCCTTCATGTACACACACCTGCTTTATGTCAGCAAGCCCTTGAAGAAAATCCTCCTGCAGTTCCTATTGAAATGGGGTTTCACTAACCAGAGCTCTAACTTAGAAGAGATTGTGAGCAGTTCTGTGAGCAGAATGAGAGCTCTTCCCTCACATTCCATTCACATCCGCTTACCAAAAGGGAGAGGACAACTTCATAGGATCCTCTCACTCTGCTTCAGTATTTGTAAAATTTATGACAACAAATGCATTTATTTCAGAATTATAGCATCTCTTTGAATAACAAAATGGCACATATACAAGAAAAACTTTTTTCCCTAATATATTCTGTCCTGTTGAGACAGCTGAAAAGATCACATGGCAATAAAGGTCCCCTTTTTTATCGTAATGGATGAAAGTTTCAGGGTTTCTTTGTATCTGCAACATCACCCAACTATTCCAACTGACCAATTTTGCTCTAGTGCATGCAGAGGAGCAGACAACAATCTTGAAAACAGGAGAAGTCCCTTCCATGATTATCAGGCAGAATGGGAAAGCTACTGCATAAGTAACAGCATCAGGGCAGTATTTCTGGAAGATAAAGTGTAATGTAAAGTTGTGAATCAGACACAAAGGTTCATGCTGCAGTAGTTTGCAATTTTTATAATGTATCTGTGACAGAATGTTAAGGAGCTGTAGGTTCTGTGCAAGATATTTTTCCTAAATTACTTTTGTGAAATTCATTACTCAACAGAAATGTGTTTGACAAGATTATGTGCTGTTTAATTAAAACCAATAAATAACTTTTCTCTTTAGCACAAATTCTTTCCTTGGTATATCAGCACTACAGCAAAAGACTTAACGTTTCAGTGTTATCTACACAGCACTGGGTGAAACTCTCTTCAGTGCATTCTCAAAACAATACAACTAATAAATCTGGTACCTTAAGGGTTGTGTGGTACAAATGAAGACATCAACTTAGAATGCCTTAAGTTTCAGAGACCCTCTTAAAGAAGAAACCTAGCTTGAAAAACTAGGCAAGTCTGTCAATAGCTTCTACGGAATGCATCCTTCCAAAAGGTGCATATGGTGATGAGCTGGAGCACAAGTCCTGAGGGAGCTGGGGTTGTCCAGCCTGGAGAAAAGGAGCTCTGGGAGGCCTCATCTCTCTCTGCAACTGCCTGAAAGGTGGCTGTAGTGAGATAGGCATCAGTCTCTTCTCCCAAGTAACAAGCAATAGGACAAGAAATGGCAACATGAGGAAGTTTAGATTGCATACCAAGAAAAATTTCTTCACTGTGAGAGTGCTCAGGCACTGGAACAAGTTGTCCAGGCAAGTAGTGGAAACATCATCTCTTGCAGTGCTGAAAGAACTCGTGTCACTTGGGGACATGGTTTAGTGGCAACAAAGCAGTGCAAGGTTAGTAAGTGGGCCTCCATGGACCCTAGATGTCTTTTCCAAACCAAACAATACCTTGATTCTATGATTCTACACTAGTTTATGAGAAAATACTACTGCAGAAAATAACCAGGTTTGGGGAAAAATACTTCATTCTTGGCACATTAAAAAAGCATTACCATTACAAGGAATTAGCAGCAATAATAAACTGTAGTTATGAAAAGCATAGTTCTCAATGGATTCATTGTGAACTCTGCACAGAGAGCTTAAGTGTTTAGATGCTGTACATGTGATACAGAAGTTTATGAAGTGCCTACAGTAAATTTTGGGAGGGAAATAGAACTCCTGAAAGCATATTACACCTAATGAATCAGAATACACTATGCATCCTTTTTCTCAGAAACTGGGCCTCCATTTTTGGGCTAAGAAGTTTAATAGCAAATGATTCCTCTTACTAATTATTGCATAACTACAGTGTTTATTTGGAAATAGAGATCTTTTAATTTAAACAAGGTCTGAGGCCCAATTAAGCCAAATTCTGAAAAAAAAATCTATCTATAAGATAGTCCCTTATGTGCAGACACAACTGCCTATGTGCTGTATACAGTATCCATACTGCTGTGGAAATGACACAATCAGCTACTGGATAAGCATGAGGAGCAGAAAAATCAAAGCCCCACTGGATACTCTTTAACAAATGGATTACTACATTTTCTTAAGAGTGGTAAATTTGAAAACCCAACTTCTAAAAATATAGTTCAAAGTATATCCATAAAAGAAAAGAGATAAACAGCTACATAGTTTTAATCCATGGAAAAAGAGAGGACAGAAATTTTAATTTTACTCACAATTGGCCTGCTACCCACATTGTGAACTGCCAAAATAATTTCATTTTGCCAACCAGATGGAGAAACTGATAAGTATCTTTGCAATATGAATTTCAACTTGTAATAAGCTAAGGGCACAAACAGCAAAGCTCAAAAACTCCACCAAAATGGCAACTGGCTCAGCTCTGACCTCCAGGGCTACAATACTATTCGCAGGTCATTCCATATCAAAGGAAATTATTTTAGCTCTTGGCCTGCTTAAACACTGTCAAAATTTCATTATATGCTCAAGGACATTCCTTTCAGCAGGAAGCCCGGGCCAGCTTCAGAGAGCAGTGTGTGCCAGCAGTACTTGACAAAGAATGAAGCAGATAAGGAAACACAGTAGGCCTGGCCTACATGTGGAGAGAGCGAGGACAGACCATGCTTTTTGAAAAAATTTGATGAGGCAGTTCAAGGAATTTGTGTTGATGTGTTAAGATTGTCTTTTTCAGCTGGTAAAATGACTTCACTTTATCCTTTGTAATTTCACCAGGTTCTTATGTGTCAGCTATCTTTTTTGCTCGCATCAAAGACCTACAAAAAACTGACTTGTATTAAGCAATGCAAAAAAAAAAAAAAAGACTAAAGAAACAATCTCAGTGTTTTTTTTAAAAACAGATTCCCAATAAAAGACTCTGTTAGTATTATGAATTATGGAAAGTGGGATTTCTGAAACACATGAAGTAAAATACATAAAGGCACTACAGGAGAAATAATAAAATCCACTTCTCAAAAATGAGTCAAAAACTACACTAGCAGTTCAAATTCCCATTGTTCTTAGTCATTGCTGCTTTTTACCTGGCTCACAAACCACTGGCTGACCTGCATGAGCACAGTCAGATGTTGAGCCGAAAACTTACTTCACAAGTGACATCAATTTAAGAGACCACAAAATCAGAAATTTCTTCTTTTCTAATTATTTCAAGGTATATATTAAAATAAAAGTAGAAATGAGAGCCTGAAAATGAAATACCGCTCCTCAGTTTGGAGGGATTTTTATTTAGTAGTCATTTGTGTAGTTAGCAGCAACACTTTTCAGCAGTTTCTGTCCACATATGCCAATGAGGCAACAACAGGAAACACAAATGCCACTAAACTGTCAGGAGCAACAGGAGGAACAGTGGAACCCATATATGTCTATTCAAAGATAGGAGGGTAAGAAGGAAATTACAATAACCTGGCAAATTTCTTAATGGTTTCTAAGGTTAGAAGTTCAGGTCAGTCATTTCAGATGCTCCTTCCAATGCTTTCTGGCCATCCATTCTCCATCCATGCCTTTGGAAGCATTTACTCCAGGAATTCAGCACACTTGTGGTTTGAAGATAGGAAAGGTCACTCTTACTCCATAGTTAGTTTAAATTGTTTATGAGAACACTTGGGAAAATTTTCTTTACTTAAATACTGCAAAGTTAGCTTTGATTTAGGTTCCTGCTATTTCACATATATGTGAAATATTTCACATTTCACAGAGCAGCATTACCTCTGTGAGATGTATCTGATACATCAGCTGCTTAAATCAGAGGAGCCTGTGCTTATTCAGAAAGGGCTCCAATAGCCAAGAGAGCAGGGACTGTATTCTCCTTGCCTCTTCCCTCTACTGTCCTTCCCCAGAAGCCAGCATATAGAATGAAACAAGAAAAATATTCTAAGGCTTTGAACAAGAAAGGATACCTTTTGCCAAATTTGGTCATCTGCATATGTCAGTGTGTCCCAGAGGCCATATGAAGTAGAAAAGCAGTAGAAAAAAAAATCTATAGATTTTTTTATAGACTGTAATGAATGCTGAGATAAACTATCTTGCAGTAATTCACATATTTTCTTTTGTGCAAATTTCATTTTTCATAAGACCATTTTTCTTTGTCTCTGAACCAACAGTGACACATTTAAAATTATGCATAAAACACTAAGCAAAATCACTGCTGATACACAAACTACTTCTTTTTTAAAAGTCTCTGAGTCTCTGCTCTATGGAGAAAAATGATTCAATATAGAAGTGTGTTTTCTCATATAAGAAAGGTTTGGTCATAAATAAAAAAGATCCCTGTGACTCTACTTGCAAAAGCCAACAGAAAAGCTAGGATTTGCTCTGCTTTAGGAAGCAATTAAGTGCAGCTAGGACATTAATCAAGTGGGTTTACCAAATTAATGCAAAAATGTTACTCATCTATAAAAGAAAATCAAGTCATAGGAACATCTGTCTAAAAGTAAAAATAAACAAAACCAAAATGAACAAAAGCTGTAGCCGTGTCCATGGTTATAGAAGATGGTTAAATGGTTATAGAAGAAAACAAAGGTGAAAGTATGTAAATGAGATATGGAAAATTCTGGAGTAATATCCTAAACCTGAAGACAAGGTCCTTCAAATGAAGACAATCACTACAATATAAGAGAAGAGATGGCAGAACCTCAAAACTGAGTGCTTCACGGGTTCTGAAAAACTGTCTGTATCACAACAGATAGTTAGTAACACATTTCTAAGGATCTATCAAAGTGCCTCACCATTGATGCATGCTGGAAAGGAAGATTATCAGTTGGGAAATTTACTTTCCTATTACCTTTTTAGCTTCATGTAATTTCACTAATGATCTGATTTGGGACTATATAATAAGGTCTAGTAGCTATTAAATTAATTTGACTTTCAACTCTGGGATTAAAATCAAAGTAACATGAAATGCAACCAAATCATGCAGCACCAAACATTCTTTATACTTCCCATTTTCAGAATTGAGAGCCAAAAAAAAATAAACTCTCAGGTTACTCAAAACTCTCTTTATTAAGCTGGAAGTAAACAGCTGTCTAAATACCTGTCTCAGACTAGAAATCAAAATTTAAATCTAGAGATCAGACTGACAGTGCAAAAATGGCCCAAAATGCAAAAAAAGCCTTCAGCAAGTTCTAGCATAGTCACGCTCACCTCCCTTCATTGGAAATTTCACACTGGGTTCTCTCCATAGCAGAGGAACACAGTAGTGTGCACAGTGCTTACCCTGTTTATTCCCATGGGCCATAAAAAGGAAAAGAACACGAAGACCTCATATGAACTGCAAAGATGAATGAATAGTAACACAATAATGCAGAACAGAGGGCAGCAGTCCCCAACACTCCTGCTACCTACTTCTGTGGATTTTTTCCTCCAAATGCAAGCTATTACTGAAGGACTGAAGGGGTAATAAGCAGAGGTGACAAAGTTCTACAGGGACTCAATACTGCCATCCTCACTACTTACAATTATGTCTTAGGAATGTCTTTTTCCACCAAGTAAGTTCAGTCACTCTATTCAAATACACTTCCATTTCACACTGTGTATTCAGCTTGGTAGCTCTTTTGGACTTTTTTCACAGCATGGACTCCACCTCAATAGATTCTCATGGACAACTACTTCTTTTAGCCAGCCTTACAAAATCATTTTTCCTCCTACTGTGATCACTCAAAGTTCAAGTTGCTTATATGAAAAGGAAGCCAATGCTCAGAAAGAATCATGATATTTCTTTCCAATAAGTTGAAACTTCTCCCAATACTAGGAGGGTGAAAAGAAATTTTGTGATGATTTAAAAACTGCGACACCAAACATCTATATGCATTACATTTCAATAACAAGACACCAGGAAGTAAGCCCAAAGCTGAGCATATATTCTCAGAGGAGTTCAAGTCATATACCTGCTTAGACCTAACAAATACAGATCTATCTACAAAAAATAGGACGTGCTTTATTTAGTTTCAAGCTAACCTACGTTATTAAAAATTAAGATTTCTCATCAATCTGCTTTTCAAAAAATATAAGATTTTCAACATATTTTCTCCCACTTCTGTTACTGACTTCTCCATTTATACCATTTGAATTTTAACATATACATCTACACAGAGACACCATGAACCTGAATTTTCAAATCCAAATGGCAGACAAAGAGAGAGGCTAAGGATGTCATATTGACAGCCACGTGCTAGGCCTCACAGTGTGCTCTAAATTCAATTGGCAGCTTTTGTAAATAGCCATAATGGCTAACCACAGAAGATGTCCAGTTTCTATGATTCACCTTCCTATTTTATACTTGTGGGGTTTCAGTTTCTATATTCTTAATTGTCAAGACATTTCCACGAGAGACAACAGTAGCTACATTCAATTTGTCAGGTCTTCTGTCAGCAAAAGATAAAGCTACATTTCATCACACCCTGTGTGATGATTGAAGCTTCTGGACACTCAAAGCACTTATGTCAATCACACCTGAATGATGAATAGAGAGAAATTCTTAACACAACTGTATCCATCAACTGTAGTTTCTCATCCTTATTGTAAAACTGCAGCAGCCCCTCCCACACCACTTCCATCTTCCCATTCTGTGTAATTCTTTGTGGCAGAGTGTCCTAGGGTGACTTTATGATGTTTGCATCCCCAATCCTCTGCTGTTTATGCTGGGTATTACACTATGTGCCTTCAAGACTGGTTCTGAGAGCAAAGGCAGAGAGAAGGAGCATGGAGTTTGTAATCAGAAACTGCACCGCTCCTCTACATGCTCTGCTGGATTGTTTTGTTTGGGCACAGATGGAGCAGAACAGGACCCTTCTTTGCTTTTTAGTTAGTTTAGCTAGCTGAGCAGGGAAGTCTTCCCTGAACTGTCTTTTCTTTTCCTTTTCTTGGAACTGTTCAAACCTGCTCTGGACTGGGGCCCCAAGGAGCATTGAGAGTCTGCACTTTGTGGCCATGGGGCCATTCTCTGGGCAGCGGCCATTCCCAGTGCCAGAGGAAATTATAACAGAGCGACCACCCCAGGAGAGACTTTCTGAATTTGCCATCTCTTCAGAGCGGTGAATAAGTTTTGTCATCTGATATTGTTCATTTTTTGTGCTGGGGAGTGCTTTACCTGTTAAATAAACAGGTTTTTTCCACTTCTGTCCAAGGAAATTTTTCCCAAACCGGCTGGGGGAAGGGGCTGCATGAGTTTGCTTTCTGGGGGTGGGGTGGGGGGGCCCTTTTGGAGGTTTTCTCCCAAATTTGCCCTAAATCAGGACACAGAAAAACATTTTTTTTCTGGACCTTGCTGGTTTTTGGCACTATTGTATCATCTGTTTATCTTGCTTAGTGCATTTGCAAGCCACAACACATACTGGGGTTGATTTTAAGCAAGTAATCACATGGAGCAGTCAGGTAAGTGAACATGTTCCCAAGCCACACATCTGCAATTCTTTCCACAGACCTGAATCCCTCTACCCTGACAACCTCTTTCATGAACTCATACAATTACCTTTTAAACATCCACTCCATTGTCAAATTTGACTGAACTACTCAATGAGTTAAAAAATGATCACAGGTGATGTCAAAAGGCTGTGCACTGGAATAATACAACAAAAAAGTTAATTTACAAAAATACAAAAAGAATTAATTTAAGGGAGTATTTAGAGGGAGGATGGTGCACAATCAAGAAGCACAGAACTACATCATTATAAAAAGCCAGAGAGCCTGAATATGTACTTAACGACTTGAGATTAGCAACCAGAAGTGCAAATTATTTAGGTGAAAAATTCAGAACTAATCAAAGGTAGTATTAAACAGTAGAAAGCTGAGCAAGTATCAGACCCGCTTTTGTGGGTTATCTCTTTGACTACACAAAGCAAGAAATTAGTAGTTTGAAATTCACCTGATTCTTTTGACTTTAAGGCCTCTTTGATTTGCTGTTTAATTTTCATTGCTTCTTCTGCAGTCAAGTCTCCTTTTTTCAGTGTCACCACTTGAGGCTGCTCATCTTCCTTGTCACTGCCGTTGTCACTGTCATCGTCGGCAAGTGGAAGCTGCTCTCTCTGGACAAGAGAGAAATAAAAGCCATCCTGATCATCATTCCAGCTGTGGCCCAGTACTCTTTGGTTTCACTTTTACAGAAAGGTTACTGAGGAGACTTGGCACAGCTGCCAGTGCCAGGCCCTCCCAAAACACGCTATCCAAAGGACACTCCAATCCTATCACTGAGACATGGCTTCTCATTGAAAACATTAGCATGGGAGTATGGGCTTCTTCAATTAGAGACCAGAAGGAACTTGGAAAGCAAGAAATTAACTCCTTTTCTTTGCCATCTTGACTGTGCAGCACTGTCTGCTATGCAACACTAAGAAAAGCTTTAAATGCAAGGCTCCAAACTTGAACCTTCTATGCTGTACTGAAAGCAGCACAAAGGGAAATGTGGGTCTATGGCAGCTGGGTTATTAAACCTGGCTAAATAAATCACTGTAAGCAGCACTGACACAAGGAATATCATACTCCTGTTTCTGCTCTCTCAAACTTGTGCACTGGGACAGAAGAATCAATTTGGTAATTTTTGGGGTTTTTTTTAAATAAACCTTCTGGCATGGAAACCTCAGTGCAGCAACCTGAAGTTTGGCAATATTAGAAGACCTGAAAACTTTATATTGTAAGGAAAAGTATAGATAGTATTACTGTAATCTATTGAATATGTATATATATAAAAAACGAGAAGTTCATTTCTTTAGGTATCCTGTAAAATCCTATTTAGAGGGAAACACATGCAAAATCACATTGGAAGCAGAAAAAAAAGTGTGCCTCAGGAAAGGCTGCCCTTTAACCCCCTACCTTTCCAGCCACCACAACACAGTTCATGACCACGGACCTCCAGCAAGATGCTTTAGGAGTCCCTCCCTTTTCTTTAGGGAGGGACCTTAAAGATCATCCAGTTCCAGCCCCTCGCCGTGGACAGGGCACCTCCCACTAGGCCAGGCTGCTCAGCGTCCCATCCAACCTGGCTTTAAACAGTTCCAGAGACGGGGCATCCCCAGTGCCCTTAGGCAGCCTGTCTCACCACCCTCTAAGAATTTTTTTTCTATGTATCGAACATAAATTTCTCCTCTTCCAGTTCGAACTCACGTTAACTCCTTTACAGTAATTTTTTTACCGCACTTTTGTAACATTTTTTCCGTACCACGCCCCTCCTCCACCGCCCTGGGCTTTTTAAAGTCCCGTTCAAGCCCGGACACCACGGCTGCTCGCCCCGTGCCCCCACAAGGCCTCTCAGGCACGGAGAGGCTGAAGCGGCTGCTCCGCAAGGCCGCCACAGCAGCCTTGCAGTTGTCTTGATCCTCCAAGACAAAGCAAAACCAAGTTACACGTAGGATTTCAGTCAGTTTAAGCGAGTAACTACGGCTCCCCCTTGCATTACAAACGCTGCTTCCCCACAGCCCACAACGCGAGCGGGCGGGGACGGGCGGGCACCAAAGCTCGGGAAGCGGGCGCTGCCGCCTCCCACCCGCGGGCCAGGGCGTTACCTTGGTGTCCACCGTGGGGCCCTCCCGATACCCGACCCGCCGCTTGAAGCGGCTGAGGAAGGCGGGCTCGGCCGGCCGCACGTAGGACACCTGGTTCCTCTTGCTCATGGCCGCCGCCGCCGCCGCGCGCGCTTCCGGGGGGGGTGCGCCACGCGCTCTCCGTTCCAGGGCTCCCGGCCAATGGCGGGGCACGCGCGCGCCGGTGGAAATGGTGGCGCCCGCGCTGGGCTCGGGCAGGGGGCGGGGCCGCGGCGCTGAGCGCCAAATTCGAAGGCGCCGCCATTTTGGAGCGGCGGGCGGGCGGGAGTCGCCGGGCTTGGAGTGACCATGGCTCCCGGCGAGAAAGGTCAGGGGGAACGGCCGGGAAGGGGCTTGGGGATGTGCCCGCGGTTCGGGGAGCAGGGGGATTGAGGGACGGCTGTTCCCGGGAGAGCCGCGCTGTGCCGTGCCCTGGCGGGGAATCACCCGCGTGGGAGAAGAACCAGTGGGGCCGGGTGCCAAGGGGCTCGGTGTCTCCCGGGGTTCCGTCCTGCGCTGCCCCGCTGGTGTCGGGGTACCTGGGAGTCGGCCTTTTCCCAGAATTGCAGAATAAGCTGAGTCCGAAGGGACCCCAAGGAGCATCGAGTCCAACTCCCGGCCCTGCACAGCCCCATCCCCAGCAATCATACCGTGGGCCCGGGAGCATTGTCCGAATGCTTCCTGAACTCTGCCAGGCTGGTGCTGTGACCACTTCCTTGGGGTGCCTGTTCAGTGCCCAGCCAGCCTCTGAGTAAAGAGCCTTTTTCCAACCCAAACCTCCGCTGACTCAAATTCAGGCTATTCCCAGGGCTGTGCAAGTACCTATCAGTCTGATTTCAGTTTTTAACTGCACCACTTTCCTTGATAACTTGTTTAATTGAAGAATAAATTGCTTAATTAGAAGCTAAAATATTTCTCATATGTTGAGTAAATCAAAACAGCGCATAAAAAGCTCACGCAGCAGCAGGATGTTTAGGTAGTGTGAACGTCAAAGAGAAGGTAGGCATCTTTGCAGATCATTGTTCGTTCTGCTGTTAAAGGTGATCCTCTTACAAAAAAAACTGTGTGCTTATAAAGATTTTGTAAATACTTTATTATTGGAATGTTTTAAGGCATTGTCTTTCATTGTTGCTTATTTTCCAAATACAGTTTTGTTATTTTGTTAATGTTTTGACTATATTATGGACTTTGATGTCAGCTTAAGTAAAAAATAAGTCCCTTAATCTACCTATGGGGTAATATGTGCTGTCTCCTTGAAATCTGAAGCTGCACAAAATGAGCCTCACTCACAGAATCCATGAGGTTGGAAAAGACCTCTGAGATCATGGAGTCCAAACTATGACTGTCCAGCACCTTGTCAACCAGGCCATGGCACTGAGTGCCATTCCAGACACCTCCAGGCATGGTGACTCCAGTACCTCCCTGGGCAGCCCATTCCAAAGTCTAATTAGCCTTTCAGTGAAGATATTCCTCTTGATGTCCAACTTGAACCTCCTCTGGCACAGCTTGAGGCTGTGTCCTGTCCTGTCACCTGGGAGAAGAGTCTGACCCCAGCCTCCTTCCAGGCAGTTGTAGAGTGATATGGTCTCCCAGAGCCTCCTTTTTGCCAGAATAAACAAATGGCACATTGATAAGTGTGTGCACATTCACATTAAGGGAATGAAGGTTTCACTTCCTCTGTAACAAACTGAAATCTTTCTGCCAAAGGAAGATATTTACCAAATATTTTCATGCAGTTCTGTTCATGCACAAAACAGGTATTTATAAGGCTCTCCATTTATTTCCCTCTGTACTGCTTACAGTATTTTCTATTTAAGTCAGGAGTTTTGAGCAGTAATTTTAATTTTTGTGTGTCTCTTTTTTCTTTTATAGGAGGTCTGCGTGACTCTTCAATATCTTTGCAGAACTCATCTAGGTAAAATAATATTGGCCAGTTCCCATATTTTATTAATCACATTGCACAGAAACAAAACCTAGCATAACTCTGTGAGATAAAGTTTTTTCTTTCAATCTTTACCTGCCTAAGATTGCTGCCTTTCTCTCCTAATATCCTTAGAGGCTTTTAAAAAAATGTATTCATAACGAAACTGTTACACCGACATGTTGGGTTCCTCTTGGAATGCTGCCACGCAATAAATTTTCATTTGTCCACTAATTCTGCAGCTGCACTTTAGAGTTTATATGAAGAAATATCTCACTAGGAACTTCAGTCCTGTGAGGAAGCCCTAAACTAAAACAAAAACCAAAAAGCCCTCTTCCAAGTGTAAACTGTGCCACAAGTCAGAATTATGAAAGCACATTTGGCAAACTAATTTGGCGTGTCTTAGGGAAAATGTTATACTGGATTTTTCTCAGGTGCTGCATATGTTCTCAGCCCTTTCCTCTGCCACTACCCAACTGCACATTTCATTCATGAAGACCCTTCCCCACTTTCAGAACTGTTCTCCTCTTTTTACCAAAAGTAAAAATAGCAGTTAAAACACCCTCCTGCTAAAACCTTTGGAAAAGAATGAAGTAAAGTAAATCCAAGTTTCCTACCACTTCATGTAAGAATTTAATTCTTTACTATTTTATTGGTGTATTGGTATTTATGGCAGAACTCTTCAGAGCCTTGATGGAAGTCATGCACAGTTACTTATTAAAGCTGATAAATGTGATGAAATTGGTTAAAGATGTTTTTGATGCAGGCACTTGCTATCCTTTATTTGATTCATTGATCAAGAATTTATTATTTTTCCCCTTCTTGTGAACACCAAATAAAAATGCTGACAACTTTTTTGCTGGACCATAGCACTATCTGATCCATTATTCCATTAAAGCTTCCAGGAGTAAGAAGGGCATCTCCTGTTCACTGTGCAATGTATTCTTTTAGAGCTAAAGCTAGGTGCCACAGCAATGAATTGCATGTAACTGCATGTTCTTTGTTTTTTAAATCTGCTACATTTTTACCTCTGTTGATTTCGTCTACAAGTAGCATGATTTTCAGACAGACCTTTGTAAGGCTTCATATGCTTCATCTGATGGTTGCAATTGAATTTTATCAGACAGCTGATCTATTTGGAAGTAATCTAATGCATAAACATTTATTTAGTGTTGAAGGTGATGCTATCAAAGTCTTTGTACGGGTGCGCCCCCCTTCAGACAGCACGGCATTAACCGATGGGGATCATGGCCTGTGTTTATCTGTGCTTTCATCAAACACCATCCGCCTGCACTCAAAGCCTGAGCCTAAGATCTTCACTTTTGATTGTGTTGCAAATATGGAAACAACACAGGTAATCATTTCCAGAATCTCATAACTACTGCTATTTTCACCCAAGTTTTGGCAACTATTATGCTAAGCTTTTCTAAAGATATAGTGCATCATCATCAGGTCTAATTTTTTGCAGTGGTCAGATTGGAAATATGTTGTTACAGTATACAATGCAGCACTAAATTCTGTTCTCTAACAGTTTTGATGAGATATTTTTTTAGCTGTTAATTTCTTTAATTGTAGTTTGAATTAAAATTGAAGGTTCTGTTTGTAAACATTATGGTAATGCCATTGAGACAAATGTATAAAAATAACTGGCAGTCAGTAGCTGATATTAAGATGTGATTTCACAGAATCACAGAATATGCTGAGTTGGAAGGGACTCAACAAGGATCATCAAGTTCAACTCTTGGCCCTGCACATTTGTACTTAAGGAACTTCAGAGTTTATATTCTATTTATTTACTTCTACTTTTGCCTTTTAAATGGATGCATTGCTCACCTGGGACAAGTAATACTGGAAAGAAAATCCTTCAATTTAATTTCTGTAATATGGTGATTGACATTCTGAACGTAATTTTAATTCTGCTAGGACTCCCAATTCCATTTAAATTCTGTTAAAAAAACAAACAAAAAAAAACCTCCCAAAAACCTCACCTGCTCTAGGCTATTACTTGTAGCTAGGCTCTTCTTGCAGATCTAAGAGAAAAATGTGAAGACAGATGAGACTAAGTTGTGCAGCTCTGCTGAATGTGCCATTGTGCAGTGGCAAAAGTTGAAAGCTAGATTTTTTTAAGTGTCACAGGCACCTGGCCTACGGATGATATAAACTGTGTAACATAATCAAAACCGCTGGATCAAAATTATTACTATGTATTTGGGAGCTGTTACTATGATGCTGAATTTTATTATTTTTCTTTGAGTTTATCGAGGAATACAATTTTTTCAGAGCGAGTGATTTATGTCACAAAGACTTAGGATGTATCATTTTACTGTGAGAATTCCAGGGCTCATCATACATGTCTACCCTTAAGGAATGCATCTATTATATACTATAAAGTTATGGCATAGGAAACACTGGTATAACAGATACTTAAACAGGTGGTGCCAAGTGCTTTCTCTTTCCCTTGTCCCCAGGAGTCTGTGTTCTCGAGTGTGGCTAAAAACATTGTTGAATCTTGTATGAATGGCTACAATGGAACCATCTTTGCATAGTAAGTGATTTTGTAGCAATTACAGTCATTTCATAGCAATGGTGACACTTAAGGAGATCCTGCTAATAAGCAGTTGGGGTTTTAAGAGCCAGAGCCTGCCTGATGTTACAGTGAACTTTAAAAGTGTTTCCTTGCTGCAGCACAGCATAAGGAATGTTCTTGCAGTATTGGATGGTACTCCTTGCCCCTCTTGTGGAGGAATCGCTATGTAGGTGTTATGCTTTTAACACTTAAGGCTAATAATGCCCATGTAAACCCATTTCAGTCTTACTATTATTATTTATTTTAAAAGTGGGAAGAGAAAGCCAGTGGTTTTAGAAGTTACTGTACTGTTCAAGAGAAAGCTAGTGGTTTTCAGTATGTCCATGGTAAAATGAAATGAAATTTGTTTTAACTTGACATTTGGTCAGCTCAACTCTTCAGTGACTCTTGGCTGCCTGTGGGAAAACCCATGAATGATAATTTTAAGTTTTAGAATATTTTTAAGGTAGAAATATATCCATGACTAGTAATATGAATATCACTATAGTAACTTAATAATTTTTCATTTTGAAAACTGAGGAAGCACTTTGGTCAGAAAATGCTGACTTAAAGGGCTAATCTAATCAAAATCTTACTGGGGCATTTTTAGTGTAGCACAGCTTTTGCAAAACTATGAAGTCCACTTTGTTACAACATACAAATGTGGAAAAATGAAGTGAAATTGCCCTGAAGTTTCTCTAGCATGATTAATAACTACATTAGAAAAAAAATCTCAAAAAGAAAAAATTACTTTAAAGTCAGATATATCCTTATATCCAAATATATCCTGAGTGACATAAAACTCTAAAGATTGACCCAAAAATTAGTTTTATGTATATATTTGAACACCTTCATTTTAATGCTAATTTCCCTTTCCAACAGAAATGAGGAAGGAAATGGTGGGTGGTAGGGGAGACAAATTGGGATTTATCTAATGGGATTTCTTGGTAAAATTTGCAGTTCTATTTTTATACCTTTTTAGCTGACTGATTTCTCAGCTTGCTTCTCTATCCTTATCTTCAGTTTAGAAAATTTTTTGTTTGCTTGTTTTAAGCTTTGACTTTTCCTTAAAAGTTGCAGATAATTGAAAAATTCAGATTAAAGTTTAGTCACACTTTTCTTTTTCTTTTTGTTAGTGGCCAGACTGGGTCAGGAAAAACCTTTACTATGATGGGTAAGTGCATGAGAGATTAATCTTTCAGTGGTTTCTTAATTTTTTTTTGTCTTGAGATGTATTCCTCATGTCAGCCACTACTCTTGAGTACTACTAATTAATTATTTTTCTAATTAAAAAAATCTCTTTAGGACCATCTGATTCTGATAATTTCACTCACAGTCTGAGAGGTGTAATTCCACGGAGCTTTGAATACTTATTTTTTCTAATTGAGCGGGAAAAGGAAAAGGTACATTTATTTTATAATTATTACTGCAGTAATGTCTCACAGTAAAGATTAGCTAGGGTTGGTAAATTGGTGTGCAGCCGTTAACTTACCAAGATTATTGCCTGAAATGTATTAATGAGAAATGCTTGCATCTAGTACTCTACCAAATTATAGTACAGTTTCTTCAGACACAAGCGTGCTCATATTTTGAGTCTAAAAATGCATCTAGGTTTCTGGATGTTGGGTGTCACCTGGGCACCAGGAATGTCTAGTGTGCAGAATATATATGCAATCTAATAGCTTTAGGTACATGTGAAAAGAGACTTGCTGCCATACAATGACAGACTTCATTAAACCAATCTGTTTATAGTGTAAATTACTGTGTTTTTCAGGCTGGCAGTGGAAAGAGTTTTCTCTGCAAATGCTCATTTATTGAAATCTACAATGAACAGATATTTGACTTGCTAGATTCTGCTTCAGCTGGACTCTTTCTCAGAGAACACATCAAGAAGGGAGTCTTTGTTGATGGTGCTGTTGAACAGGTGGTGTCATCTGCTGCTGAAGCATACCAGGTATTTTTTGGCACTTTTTAATGCTGGACTATTAATCTTAAATCTTACATGGCAAATATTCCTCTTGGATTAAAGCGCATTTTTTTGCTTATTTTTGTCTGTAATGCTTTCTCCCCCCCTTTCTCCCTACTTCAAAACACAGTGTAAAAAAAGCTGTTTAAGTCAATGCTTCCTGACTATCCCATACCTGTAAGAAATCAAAAAGGTTTGGAATACCTGAATGGCAATTACAGAAATCTTTCCCCAATGCTTGCCCTACACATCTCTGAAATAGCAGGAAATGTAGTTTTCTGTGGCTAAGTGGGCTCCATGTGTTCCAGAATTGTCAGGTTTATTTCTCCATGAATGATACACATACAGATAGTACTTGTGTGACTTTAATTTTTTTTTAAATTATTCTTGTGTGTACTGCTTTCAAACAGCAGTGGCACTTTTGGAGAAAAGAAGTGAATATTATAACAAGTTCTGCTACTAAGCTTGACTGCAGCTGTATCTTTTTTGCTTTTAAAATACTTATATTGGAGAACAGTAAAAAAAGTCCTTGTCCTTGAGATTTTTAAAATCTGTTGCATGGAATTGTGCCTATGGCTGCTCATGTCACCTGTGTGTGAAGTACAGTCTGACACAGCTGAAATTGTGATTTTTTTTCATGCTTAGGTATTAACCACGGGCTGGAGAAACCGTCGTGTGGCATCGACCTCCATGAACAGAGAATCCTCCAGATCCCATGCAGTTTTCACTATCACAGTGGAATCCATGGAGAAAAACAACGAGGTTGTTAACATTCGGTCCTCCCTGCTCAACCTGGTTGACTTGGCAGGATCTGAGAGACAGAAAGACACTCATACAGAAGGACTGAGGTTAAAGGTTGGTTCTGTAGGATCTGTGGCATCTTTCTCCTTTCAGATGCAGTGCCCTGTTCCTTCCACCAAATCCATTCACTCTTATTCCCTCCTCTTTTCCAGGAAGCAGGCAACATCAATCGATCACTAAGCTGCCTGGCCCAAGTAATCACAGCACTTGTTGATGTGGGCAATGGCAAACAGAGACACGTTTGTTACCGGGATTCCAAGCTCACTTTTCTGCTACGGGTAATGTATATCCTCTGGATTTTACCTGCTACCTGGGATGTAGAAAAATATATCTCATTGGGCTTTTTAACTATTAAAAGCTGAATTCCAGTGCATTAAAGTTGTTTCATTACTGGGCAAGTGGAAAAAAGATTGAAAATTACCTTTTTAGCCTAAGCAGATTTCTGATCAATCCATTGCTGTTAACTGAAGACAAATCTATTTATTTTCATAAGCAACTGCTACATACATATTTGGAAATTTTAATGAAAAAAAAGCACATTTTCATCCTTATAATTTGGGAAATAATGTGCATCAAAGTGTAGTATTTAGACGTGTTGATACATTTGCTGTGATTTCCAGAATTAGTGTATGTGGGCTTAGGTTTGGTCTAGTGTCAAAGATCAGTTAGATTTAGTCTCCTGCCTGAGAGCTTATAGGCTCTTTTCAAAATGAACACAAAACAAAGACATAAGCAGTCAAAGATTTGTTGCACTCACCAAAATTCTGTGAAGTGTGCATGAATGGCTGTAGTATATTTTTGTAGTATAATATAGTATTTGTACACATAGAATATTTGTATTACAACACAGTACTGTGATCAAAGCAAGATTTCTCAGTGTTCCATCCCATTCTGTGTAGACTGATGAAACTCTGAGGAATTATGTTCTTCCAATGCAACCCAAAATACATAAAAATTGGAAGAGAATTACAACTTTGTAATCTATTACTTAAGTGGTTATTTTTTTGAGGTGTCTATACTGCAAAGAAGTCCACAAACATAAGCTTCACTACTACAGAGCCAGAATGCCATCAAGGCTTGTGGACTATTCTGTAGTACCAGACTATTAGTCCTTAGCTTCTCTTGAGATTTGAGAGCTACTTATTTAACAGCACAGAAATGCTGTGCATGTAAAAGGGAGAGTATCCTTGGTCAAGAATCTGTTGGTTTGTGATTTTGTTTGATAGTTGCAACCAGAAGGAACATAGGTTGGAACAACTAACTGATGATGTTGAAAGTAGTGTAACCACAAATCTGTAATTACCAAAATTATTTTTGCAGTTGTTTAGAATTTTTTCCTCTCCCTGCTGTTCAGGTGAATAAAGTATCTCCATATAGTCTGGGTTTTGAAGCCACAAATAAAATCTTTATTTAAGATCCTTTATACCCATATTTGAAATAAAATCTAAGAAACTTACCTTCTATGTGGATATTTGTTAAACTAAATTATTTCTGCAATTTGTTCAAAATTATGCATAGTATCTTTTAGGAGATGGCTTTGTATTGTCACTAAAAGCATGCAAATAAAACTAACTTCCATGTTTCTAAATAGGATTCTCTTGGTGGTAATGCAAAAACATGTATAATTGCCAACGTTCACCCAGGATCCAAATGTTTTGGTGAAACACTGTCCACTCTTAATTTTGCTCAGAGAGCAAAGTTGATTAAAAACAAGGTAAGAAAGTTACTTAATGTCTTTATTGTAGCAAGAGACACTTGTCATCTGAGGTACATATCTGCAAGCAAGGTAGCTTCACCGAAGTACTCCTGTGCTTTCACTAATTTAAGTTGATTTCGCTTATTCGAAAACAATAATTTGCATTGTGGTTTTTTTAAAGACAAATTGTTTTTGAAAAGGGCTTTTTTGCTCTTGGTTCAGAATAAAGGACAACAGCTGGACACTAAGTAATGGCTGCACACAGCTCTTATTCATTGCTTGCTCTCAGAGCACTTCATTAGAAAGGAAAAAGTAAATCTATAAAAATGCAAATTGACAAAAAACGTTCTGATTCAATGTTGTTTCTGTTCACTTGTTCTATATTAATTCTAGTGCCCAAAATGTAATTTTTCATGAGTGGTGTGTAAAAGCATGCTGTCATTTAGCTGAAACTGTCTCTGATGTATACTGCTTTGTTGGTGAAGAAGGTCCAGACAAAATTCTGCAAAAACATTACATTTTTTAACATCTAATTCTATCTGAAGTGCAACTTGCTGATCTCTCAGTGAATGGAATTTTGCTTTTTCAAGGAATTCTTCCTTTTCTAAGATGGAGGGAGTGCTCAGTAATTTTACTGGTTTGCATTCTTTGAGTTTTCTCTTATCATTTAAGATTTTTATTTACACCTTTTCCTAATTTTCTCCTATTTATAAAAGGCTGTAGTAAATGAAGATACACAAGGAAATGTGAACCAGCTGCAAGCTGAGGTCAAGAAGTTGAAAGAGCAGCTTGCTAAACTAACTTCAGTGCCATCTGTGTGCAGTATTTCTGTATCACAAGGTAAGATTTGGATGTGAGGGAGAATTTGCTACTTCTGTAACCCAGAAGGTTGGGGGCCTTCATTAATTTTCTGAATTAATGTTTCTGTAGGGAATGACCTACAGGGGTCACATTTTGCTTACGGATCCTATTTCCTGTACTTGTATCTGCTACCTTGCAGAAATTGTTCATGTGGTTTTATTTTCTTTCTCATGATTTTGGGTACTGGACTATGGTTATATTATATGACACCTAGATATTCTTCCACTTCTTAAGATATATGCTGCCTAATCCTTTAAGTAACCAAAAGTTTGCATGTGATTCCTTGTACATTTCAGTCAGAGGGAAGGCACAATGTTCTTTTTAAGCTCAGGGCAGGATTTTCTTCCCACTTTTCCTTTTTTGCCCCTTCCAGAAGAACCTAAAAGGGATGCTTACTTCCAACAGACATTTGATTTCAATATAAGGTGGAAATAGAGTTTTTAGGTAATCTTCCATAAGCTTCTCATTAGGCCATTTTATCTGCAATACAGATCTCAGCAGAGCTTCCCAGTCTGTTTCTCACTGAAATGCACTGCTTGATAATGTTTGATTGTAAGGCAGTAAACTTTGTCTTGTAACTCCTACTGTTTTTGTGAGTCAACTCTTTCCTGACCTTGCCAAGAAATAGAAGATAGAGCAGAAGTTATGACAGAAGCTAGAAAGCCTTGTCTAATATAAAGCAACTGGGCTTGAGTTTTCCCAAGGAAAAAGTACTTCTATGTTAGCATACAAGTTCAGCCAGTAAAAACAAGTCAGAGATGAGGTAGGACACTGAATCATGGTTCATAAACATATGAATATTGACAGAGGGCTCAATGTTTAGACCCATGATAGAATTCTGAGGGAAAACAAGTGATGATGGTTAAACACTGAGGAAGAGTTTTGAGAAGAACCGAATATATCAGAGCTGTGTTTGTTCTGTGCAGTTAAATTATGTTTGCAATACTCAATCACAGAAATACAAAATCTGCTTTCTGTGTGTTTCAGAAACATGATGGCATTTTAAAATATATTAAATCATGATAATGTAGTTATCATGCACATAGATACTATGGTGATTAGTATTCCATAAATAAGTAGACTTGCCTGTATTAGAACATTCAGACATGCTATTTTGAATTAATTTCTAAGTGGATTATTAAGCCCTCTTAATCCCTTGTGTGGACACTTTCCTTCCAGATTAAGCCACTAATTGTCCACATAATTCAAGCTTATTTTCCTAAACTTCCTTCTCATAAACCAGTCAGTCCACTTTTAATATGTACAAACTGTACTAATAATGGCTTAGTGTTATCAAATTAATTTCAGAGGGATTTTGCATTTTATAGATATGCTTAGCTGAACAGACTGATTCTTTTACTTTTATTAAAGTCCATTCCAAGGCTGTTTGATGCTTGAACAACTTTGTTAATTATACAATTATGTAAATTAGCTCTGTTCTTTATCAGCACTTGCAGGTGACTCGGAATGACTGTCTAAACAGTGTGCCCCTGGGTATGGCACATGATCTTTGTGGAAGAATTACACTGTTTAAAGAATTTATTTGAATTTACTTTGCACAATTGTCATGTTATAAATGTAGAAAAACCTGTCTAAGTGGTATTTTAATGAATATTGCATTTGTTTCTTTGACTTCCCCTACAGATGCTGTTGAAAAAGGGAAGAACAACATAAATTACATGAACAACTTTCTTGAAGCAATGTTGTTCTGGGAGAAATCAGAAGGTGAAAAGAAGGTAAGAAAACACTGATATTTCTAAGTGCATTCAGTGTACTTTCTGGTGAGAGACCAGTGAGCATATTGAAGCTGACTCTCTTAAAGATTTTCCTTTATTTTGAATAAAAATAGTCTGTCCAAAGATAACAAAGTTTGGTAACAAGGGAATTTAGTCAAATGACATTTAAGGTAGCATCTACAGTGGTTAAGGACAATGGCTTAGTAGTGGACTTGGCAGTGGTGGATTAGTGGTTGGATGTGATGATCATAAAAGTCTTTTCCAACTGAAATAATTCTGTTTCTATTCTGTCTTTCAAATTCTGACAAGCCATAGGATAACTTTGATAGTGTATTTAATTTTAGGGAGTGGGGGCTTTATTGGGGTTTTCTAATTTAAAAAAATTGAACAGAACAAGCTTCTGTTTTACTGAATTTGGAGTGTTTTAATCAACAGTGTGTTTTTTTGAGCAAATTCCCCAGTCATTCTCATTTTATTGTTCTTTGGTGATGGTATAGTACTGAAACAGACAAAATGGATTTTTTTTTTTCCTAAAGAAAATTAACTGAAACAGGCACTCTAGTGATGTGCATCTGAGGTTCTTAACAGAATACTTACTCTACTAGATCACATTGGAGTTTCTAAGTACAATTTTTGCAACACGTGTACGTTTAGTTCTTGATATGAGCTGGTGCTCTACAAATCTGCTAAAAATGATAGTTTGTGTATTTACAAAATTACTGTTAACTGAGATTTTGCATGATTTGTCTGCCTGGCATATGTATGTAAGATGTGCACCTTAAAAATTCACTAATCTGTCTATGTACTTTCTAAGAATTTATTAGAAAAAGTGGCACAGCTAGAAGAGCTGTGTGCCAAGAAGGAAAAATTTGTTCAGTCCAATAAAATGATTGTTAAATTCCGGGAACACCATATTGTTCGCTTGGAGAGGTTGCATAAAGAAGCTGGTGGAATGTTATTGCCAAAAGAGCAAGATGATCTCCTCAGTGACTTGAGGGAGGAAGTGCAGATACTCAGAGAACAGGTAAAGTCTTTGTTTTTTCTTTTCTGGAACAGTTTGGTTTTATTTTGTGAGATAGCTCACGTGTTGTAGTCCTGTGATGGGTGAATAGGGGCTTTTTAGGAAGTTCAAGCAGAAAAGCAGAGGATGGGTGGTGGGTTCCCTTATAGAAGCATCTCAAACACATGGGGCTTCCCTATGGGAGAGACAATGGCTGGGTTTAGAGTTTGAGTTTGCCTAAGAGGAGAGTTTAGTAGGAGTGATGTTGTGATGGGAGCTTGCCACAGGCCACCTGATCTGGGTTAGGCAGAGGACCAGATTTCTTTTCAGCAACTCAAGGAAGTCTCCAAATCACTAATCCTCATTCAGATGGCAGACCTTAAGCTCTGTGACATCAGTTGAAAGGGAAAGACAGCAGGATGGCAATAATGCTGTGGGTTTTGAAAGATAATACACATGCCAGGTAGACATATAAAGGGGCATGTGGTCCTGGAGCTGTTTGAAGAACAGCTTTGGGTTATTCAGGTGTCTGCTAGGTGTGGTATCATTTGTGAGGCAGTTATGAAGAGCAAAGAAACACAAGAGAGAAGGCAAATTCTTGAAAAGCAATTTCCTCCAACACAAAGAGGGAAGAGGAGTAAATGTCTTGGCAGAGTAGCATAAATCTGTAGCTCATAATTGAGCTTCAAAGGAAAGGGAGGAGGAAAAGAAACAAAGTTCAGGACAGTCCTTTATTGACTACAGAAACATTACTATGGCTTGCAAGGAAGACGCCATTACTGTGGTGTTGAGAAAGCCAAAGTTTAAAATTAAAATGGAAAAGGGTATCAAGAGCAGCAAGAAAAGCATCCTACTGCTTTATTACCAGTAAAAGAGTAATCACGTAAGATGTAAATTCACTGTCTTGAGAATGGATTCCAAGGCAGTAAGAAAACTAACCAAAGAAAAACTGAGTAGTTATAACCACTGTGGGAAGCGCCTCTTTTCCTTTTCTATTACAGTTTAATCCTTATTAAAGGTAGTAGAGTAACAGCTAGATAGCTATAGCATTGTCTGGAAAATAAAAACTGTTGAATAAAATATTGATTACCACAGATGGAGCAACACCCACGAATTGCAAAGTATGCCATGGAGAACCATAATCTCAGAGAGGAGAATAAAAAACTTCGTTCTTTACAATCAGTTAAAAAGGCCCAAGAAATTGATGCTCAGACCATTGCAGAGCTAGAAAAAGCTTTTTTGGAAGCTTCAGCCACAGAGAAAAGTACTAAAGGTAAAAATATGCTAATGTTTTCCAGATCAATGTGCTTACTGTGTTTCTGCTGTGTGCAGCATAGTGTTGAAAATGTCTGTCTTGATGTATTTTTGCCTTCCTCAAAGTGGTACCTGAAGACTGATAAAACAATTTCACTTAATTGTATTCATGTTGGCCTTCCAGCAATAGGGAATTTTGATTTGCATTTTGTGAAACTCATCTATAATCTCATTTTGTGCCCCTTAGTTATCATGAAGACTGCAGTAATATTAATTATTACTGGTTTTCATGTGGACTGTTGCCAGTACCTATTTTTGTCAATTTCAATTGCTGCTGTGCTGTTCAAAAGCTGACAAACACTTTCATTCTAGTGAAACTTTAGGTATTTGAGCTTCTGTGTGATTTCAGAGGGTCTGTGTTTGTTCTTTAGGTCACCGCTTACATTCCAGCACCATGTCAGTGGAAGGCAACTCGCTGGCATCTGTGGAAAGGCTGAAAGCTCATCTGCTGCAGACCCAAGCTGAACTGGCATCTTCAAAGCAAGAATATGAAGAATTTAAAGAGCTAACCAAGTGAGACAAAGCAGTATTGAAATATCTGTAATTAAGTGGTTTTAAGTCATTATTCATATCGATTTTCAAAAGACTCAGATCCTGATTATACTGACTAGGCTGGTTCTTTGCATGTAAGAAAGGGCCAGCTTGAGGATAATGGTATGCACACACAGGGTATGTTCCTGTTGAACTTGCTAATTCCCAGTCTAGGGAACAGCCATCATTGAAGCTGAAGGTATATCTGCACTGCTGCAGGTTTCCTTGTCTTTTCCAAAGCCACTCTTGATAGCAAGATGCAGAAAAATGCTTCACACCATGCAGGAGATGGACATACCCTTTAATTCTGGTAGTCACCTCCTTAACAGCACTGGGAGAGTTTGGCTTAGTTTCCATGCAGAGCAGATGTTCAGTAATTGAAATATTACAGGTGGAGGTACTGACAGGAAGTAGGAGTTGATGGGAGAATGAGAGGGGTATTTGGGGGTTTGGTTTTTTGCAACAATAATTTTTAACATAAAAGTCTGCAAGTTTGAATCAATATAAATGTAGAATCCAAGCACCCGAGAAAACTCTGGATGACCTGTTGGTTAATTTTTTATCTCAATTTCAAAGATTTTTAAGAAGGCAATAAAACTGTTATCTTGAGACTTGTTATGGGAACAAAGGTTTAATTCAAATCAGAGCCAAGACATGGTGTCAGTAGTACATTTATATCCATTATATCCATAAACATGAGGTAAGGCTCTACTTTGCCCTTATTAATGTAGTAAAGAATTTACTGTCATTGTTCTCCTAGAGGGCATCACAAGATAATGGGAATGGCCTTACTAATACCTTCAGTGTTCATATGCATGTGAATAATACATTACTTCACTTGATTAACCCCATTTCTGAAAAATTCAGATCTTGTAACTGCAGATAGAAGAAAAATAACATTTCCAGCAAATGTAATGCAAACCTGGAAGGCAAAAGGGACCTGATATTTTTAAAATTTATTTTAATTGTACCTAACAATTGCTTTCTGTTGTTTTCAGTGAAACTAAAGTGTAATTCTAAAAGCATCAGGCACAATTTTGCCTCCCCACTTCTATTTTTACAAAGTAGCTTTTAAATCCTTTTTGTTCTTTTAGGCAATTGTGCAAATCTGTATTTTTATTGTTAGGTTTCTGTGTAGCAAATCCTATGAACTTTATAAATAATAGTATTATGATCTACTGAGATTATCAATTCAGCAGTCCATCAATTGTTCCATATCATTAATTGCAGTAATCTCTTTATATTTTTATATAGTGATTACTTTATTTTTCTGCCCATTAAATAGATTTTTATTTTATGTATTGCATGTTTTGTGAATGTCTTACTTTCTTGTTAGTATGTATACACATTATTATCAATTACCAACATTGGTGGAGTGCAGTCAAACAGAAATGTGTTTTTCAGCCTTTGGAGTCACTAAATTTCACTAAACTTAAACTTGTTTCCAGTTTCAGAGTAACTGAAACTTTACATACAGGTTACATATGCTGTAGCTGAATAAAAGTAGAGTAAAATAGCCATTTCATAAAAACAACATATGCTAATTTTTCTGCTGTCCAGTTGCAGTCAGAACTTCTACTCTGTTCCCTAAGTTTTGCTGCAGATGCCAAGAGCATGAGGGAAAATGATTGCATTAAACTGCCAAGAGATTAAATAGCATGTTTCCATTTGTGCATAGACTTTGACCCTACCATTATGACAGTAATGGCAACTATCACAGTAAAGCATGTAGTTCTGCAAAATACCTAGTGAAAATTATTCCTAAATTTGTGCTCAACTGTTGGATTTCAGCTAAAGGGCAAAATAATCTTAACAGAGCAGCACTTTGAAAAAAAAAAGTCTTTAAAGGATTTTCTTTAATCCTGGCAAGCTCCAGTTTAGACTTCTCATATAACTGGATAACATTTTTAAAGCTTAAAACCATATTGGTATGGGTGATATCACTTTCTCATAAAAGGAACTGCAGAGCTCTCAGCTTATTTCTTACTATGTAACGGATTTTTTTTCTGACATGTTTAGTTATCCATCTGCTTGCTTCATTATGCAGGCACAAATAAGCTCCTTAGCTTTTTAATTTTTTAGATGTTATTTTTTACTTTTTAATACAGCAGTAGTGGCTTTCTTCTCAAAATAATGCATTTTGGTGTTTGGGTAAAAGTTCAGCTGCAGTTTGCTCATTGGCAATACTGTAGTGTATCCTTACTGATAGGAAGGCATACTCATGGAGTCATTTTGACAGTAGCAAAATACTTCCTAACAGGAAAAAACAGATGGAACTGGAATCAGAGCTGCAATCCCTTCAGAAAGCCAACCAACATCTTGAAAACATTCTGGAGGCAACCAAAGCACACAAGCGCCAAGAAGTCTCTCAGCTCCATAAGCTACATAGAGAAAACCTTAAGGTATGAGAATAAGTTTATTTAAGGCCACACATACTTACTCCTGAGTTGTGCAAGAGTACAGACTGTCCTTTGTGTGATCTCTTAGCCTAACTAGTTTTCTGGAATGTTTTCCATATGCGATAAACCAAATAGGCTACTTTTTGTTCTGGAGTTTTAACTGAATGACTGCTACTGTCATCAGATGACAAATCTGAAGAAGTAATAGTAATTCAGAACTAGCCACTTTAAGTATTTTATTTAATTATTCTGCCTGTAGAATTCAAAAAATACAATACCAGACAAAGTTTTAATTTCATTTTACAGTTAAAATAAAGGCTGCTTTGTAATCTTTGTAACAGAGCATAACCACTCCAACTAGAGCTTACCAGCTAAGGTCTCGTCTTGTGCCACGAATAAGCCCAGATTATAATTTTGAAGATTTTCAGCATTGTGAAGAGATGATGGATGACATTCTAAAAGAGCCAGTTCCTCCAGAGATAAGTGAACAAGCATGTGAAGCCATTGCTGAGGAGCTCAAAATAGCACAGGTGAATGTTCTGAATAGAAAGTGAAGTGTATGTGCAACTTAAAAAGCAGGCTTTGCCCTGAAGTACCTCCCCTGCACCAAGTGCATTTTGATTTGCATGGGAAACTGAAGCCCCTCATTAATACTTAACACTAAATAGTTCTCTATACATTGTACTTGAAAGAGGATTTACAACAAAAATACTGAAAGTGATTTGAAGGTTGAATATCATAATTAGTTTGTTGCAGGATGTCCATACTTTTTTCTATTTAAACCTGATAACTTGTCTCTGAGGAATCCTCTTTATAAGTTGACAGCTACATTTGGAACAGTATATAAGCTTAATATATAATACTGCATTATTTGAAGAAACCTGCCAAATAATGCTTTTCCACCATTATACATTGTCTTGTATCTTTTCTAGTGGGCAGGGAAGGTCTTTTGTCACATAGAAGAATACTACATATTTATCTGAACTACTCTCTAGAAGCTGGAGCCAACTTCAGTGCATGAAAAACCCTGGCACAGCAGCCAAAACCTCTCTTTGATGCTTACCATAGTACAGAGATCCTGTAAGAAGTTTAACTAGTCTATGTTTTGACTAATTTCTTTTTAAAGCCTTATTTTTCCAAGATAAACATGTGTCTGAAAGCTAAGTGTTTTTTGGATTCAGTCCTTGTATTCACTGATGGATTTTCTTGTGTTTTGGTAGTTAAGTTAGAAATAGGAGAAATCAGCTACTTAAGATACTAGTTGATTTTTTGAGTGTTCTGTTTTCTGTTGGTTCAGGTCAGAAAAAAAGAAACTTGTTGACTTTCTATATTTAATAAACACAGACTGCCATATGGCATGTGAAAAAAAGTGCAAGATGGGTGCTCTAATTTTGAGTGTCTGTTGTGTCACAGGAGCAACTGAGCACAATGCAGACAAAGCTGGATGAAGAAGAAAGCAAGAATATGAAACTCCAGCAGCATATTAATAAACTGGAGCATCACTCTGCACAAATACAGGAGGTGAGAGAACAATGTAATATAGGGCTCATGTAACTATCCTACAGTCATACTGCTCTGTTGTCTGGTGAGGTCCTGCAAGGTTACTCGCATTTTGACAAATTTACATAGCATCATAACTCAGGGCTGTGCAGGAAGATAAGGATTTAAAATCATGGAATAGTTTGGTTTGGTTTAAAGGTCATCTAATCCAACCCCCCTGGAGTTGGAGTAAGCAGAGAAGGTTCATATAATGTAACACTGCAGTTTTGAGTTTGGTTTTGTTGTTTTAAATCTTGTGAATCCAAGCCTGCTTGAGCTTAAAAATAAGCAAATAAACACTGTTGTGGTTGGGTTTGGCCAACTTCATGATTTCTGGAAAACAGCTATAGCAACGAGGAGATTTTAAATTTTGGAATGCTGAAAAAATTCATCTCAGTCAGAACTACCTATCAGTAAGTCTTTCTTAATTGCTAGGATTGGTTTATCATAGAAAAGGAAATAAGGCCTGTATTCTTTCCACATCAGTCTCACTTGTGATATCTGTGATATCAGCTCCTAAGCTGTGGGTTCCTTTTAAATGAACTTTTTAGATAAAGTAATGTCTTCAGTTATATATATTATTTTTTCCTTGGACTTTGAGGAATTTCAGAGTCACCAAATACTGAATTTAAAGAAAAATGTGTTTATAATCAGTTGATGAAATGCTTTAATACATCATTATATTATTGTTACAGTGTGTGGCCTACCCCACTCCCACACTTCCTTCTATTTAAAAGATTTTACTTTTCTTTTCAAGCTTCTTTCATCTGAAAGGAATGAGTGGAGTAAAGAGCGCCAGGAGCTCCTTGAACAGATAAAATCACTTGAAAAGCAGCTTCAGGAAAGTCAAAACAATGCTGATTGTAAGTCTTTGTAATACTAAAATTTCATTAAAAGTTTGGAAGTGTCTTACTGTTTTAAATCAACAATAGCACATGCTGAGTAACTATTTGGCATGTTAGACATTCTGGTTTGATTTTTTTTTTTCTTATAAAGAAAGCAATTTTTAATACTTGCATATCATCTTTGCCTAGTCTTGCACAATATCCAATATTCAAAATGGTTCTGTCTTTGAATGTGGAGGAGGTACAGGATACAGTATTTAAAATGAAAATGTTAAATAAAAACAAAGGATTAAACCTCTATTGTCTATGGAAATTACAGTGATATTGTCTGGAATGCTTTTGATTCACCTTTTAAGTCAGTGTTTTGTTGACTCTTTCCGATCATGAAGCCTTTTTGTGTGTGACTTTTGAGATTAATTCCACTGAAAACATGCAGAGCTTTGTGATCCCAACAGGATCTGTAGCATTCTGTGTCCTATATCTAGCACAGTTTTCCAAATAACATGTAAATTATTTTGGGGTTTTTTGACAGTATTGACAAGTGAAGTCCATGACTTGCGCATTGTCCTGCAGTCTGCAGACAAGGAGCTGTCTGATGTAAAACTGGAATATAATGCCTTTAGGGAAAAGCAAGAGAGAGAAATAAGTCAGCTTTCTGGTAGACATATGGATGTACAGTTCCAGCTGGACAGTGTCAGGTATGTTGGCAGTTTGGTACAATGCCTTGTCATCCCTTCTGGATGCATCCAGCGATTTAGTCATCCTCTCCTGTGTGTGAACTTACACTTCACATGTTTTCTTTAAAGTTGCTGGTTTGTGTTTGTCCTTTGTTTGTTTGTTGGGGGGTGTTTGGTTGTTTGGGTTGTTTGATTGGGGTTTGTTTGCTCTGTTCTTTCATGCCTATTTCAGACAACATGGTGGAATTATTAGAAAGAAAACAAAATGTGCCTGCCTTAATTTTGCTTTCCTATATAATTTTCTCATTAAATAGGATATATCTATAAACTTGCTGCTCTCCAAAATTTAAGTGGACAGTTTGTCAGTTTGGTCACATGAAGCCGGTGACGTAATGACACCGCTCTAAATTACAAGCAGAAAGAAATCACAAAAAATAACTGAAGTTTGAGTATCAAAGCCAGAAAAGCTCATTGCCTTGTCTGCAATAATTGCAATTATCATCAGGAGAGGATAATCAGTATGATTTTTAATCACTAATGTGATTTAGTTATGTTGGGTTTTGTTGCTGTTTTGTTTAGTTTGTTTTGTTGTGCTTTGGTTTTATGTTTTGGGTTTGTTTTTTATTCCTGGAAAACTTCACTCATTTTGTGTGCAGCTCATGTCTTAGCTGAAGTAATTTTTTGAATGAGGCATTGTAAGACCAGGAACCTGGAACTGAAATTAAATGCTGTGGTTGTATTGGTGCATTCTGTGTCAGCAGAAATACTGTTTGGAGAGTATTCTTTCCCTCTGTATATTATTTGAATATTTTAAAATACAGTTGATTGGAGTATTTTTATAAGGACACAAACCCTTACTAGATTATTTGGTCTGGGTTTTTTTATGAAGGCTAGAACATGAAAAGATTCTTGAAGAAAAGGCAAGCCTGCAGGATGACTACGACAATTTGCAGGAGGTGGCCAAGTTTGAGACAGACCAGCTGAAGCAACAACTTGAGGAGGGGAAGCAAGAAGCAGAAGCAATGAAAACTGAGCTGAGTGTAAGACAGTCAAGGATTTTAAAGGACTTGATTGTACAGAACCCAGACTGCCTAATTTCTATTATTGTATCACTGATAACATTCCACAGTAGTAATAGGTTTCTTAGTGATTTCATTTGGAAGATGTACCCAAATTCTTTTTCCAAACTTAGTGCAAGATTTTTGCAACCACACGCTATCAGAAATACCCAGTAACACCATGAATAGTAAGTTTTTAGGCTGAAGAAATTGCTCTGGAAATGTTGAGGGAGATGGATTAATTACTAAAGGAATAAGATGCTTCTTTGGAAAAGAATCTTGACATTGAAATGCTGAGATGACCTTTTATCTCAGGGCTAGCCAAGACTAGCCTAATTATTCTATCTTTACAAAGCAGTTTCTTAAAAATTTTCATAGTGGATGTGATCTTGTTAAAATGATCTATGGCTTGTGGTGGATCACTATGCTGCAATTTAGTTGATACTGTCCTTGAAAGCTTGTCAGACTGCAGTGACTGCAAAACAGCAGCAAGGTTGCTCAAGGGATTTTGCAAATAATTTTGCCTGTGTTTCTGCAGGGTATGTGGTGCCTGCTCGGCAAGTTTGATATAAATTTTCCTTGTTAGTGTTTAAGAGAATGCTGACAGATTGAATATTATTGATTTAAACTCTGTATATTTCAATATTTTGAACAAATACAGAAATTTAAAATGCCCCTAAATTAATCTACAATTGAAAATTCTAAATTTTCCCTTCACAGCCTTGGATATTGAGGAACATCATAGCTATATGAAACTATTATTAATGGCAGGTGAAAAGATTTGATTACTTAATAGAAATAAGACTTTACTTTTGAATGTCTTCACGACAAACTAAAGATCTTCCAGTTTCCAGTTAAGGTTTTCTGGGGTGGTTGGGTTTTTTCAGTCATCTTAAGGATTTGTTTAGATTTTTATTTTGTTAAATTGCTTTAGATACCTTATATTGTAACTTCTTATAGCAAACATATATTTTGATATTCTAGAACCTTTTGCAGCTTCTGAAAACAGAAAAAGAACATAATGAAAAACTAACATTACAATTACAAGAAGACAAAGAAAACAATTCAAGGTAAGCTTTAATTAGCAGTAGGGTTTATTTTCATCCGCCCTCATTGGTGCTATATGTTATATTCAGATGGGGATCCTATTTGTAGAGGTGTTTTCTCCAGATGGGTTTTTTATTTCATCCAAATCAGAACAGCAATTCATTTTTATTTAAAGTAATTTCATTGTATAGTTTTTCATGTCAAAGATAAAATTCTGCCACTGGTAGCAGTGTAAGGCTAGTAACTAAAGTATTAGACTTTTGTATAGCACTTGGGAAGGTGATAACTGAAGAACTTAAAAAAATTAAGTGCAAATAAAATAAACTCATATCACTTTGTTCTTCTTAAAATTTCTCTTACATTTCTAGTGAGAAATATAATCAAAACATGTTTTTATTTTTACCAGGGAGCTGTTGAAAGTACTTGAAAAGGGACAGGTGGAGAAACCATTTTCACAATTGGAAACACAGTGTGAGCAGCAGGTACAACAGCAGATTTGAATATGTGAATTGTGTGTTCGTGGCTTTCCTTGGGCATTAATAACAAATTTCATTGGTGTACTGACTGTTAGCTTGATCACTAGCAAAATAAATGTAGAGTGCTCAGGCTACATACTGTTTTGTTAAGCTACTGGTTAATTTTTTTAGGTAAGGTTAAAAACTTACTTTTTTTTTTCATGACTTGGTGCTTTATAAAATACACCAAAGGCAGGGAAGACATTCCTTCATAAATATGATTTCCTCTAGGAAGCAAAACTGAGGACATTGGAACAGGAGCTGGCTGCTGCTGAAGAGACTATTGCTTCTTTGAAGAAGACAAATGATACAGATAAGGTTTGGGCTTATTTCTGTGTCTGATACACACTCTTGTGGGTAACTATGTTCTGTAATAGAGATGAAAGACCAGAGCCTTCCTGTGCTGCTCAGTAATTTTGTGCTTTTAGGCAATCCTGGCTATATAGCCAAGTAAAATAAATCCTACTTTTTCCTAGCACAGACTTGGTAGGGAGGTAGGAAACTGGCATGCATTCAGAGAAAAGACAAGCTGACTGAAAGTTAAACAAAAACCAAAAATGAAGGTAAAACTGTCTACTGGGCAAAACATTCAATGCCTAAACAATGCATAATTCCCCAGATGATTAATAGAGCCTTCCACTCAGGGCTCTGCTGTAATGGGCAGATGGAAAAGGTAAGGTCTTGTAAGAATGTGATTGTGTGTCACATTATTAGTAAAATCAAAGCACTTCTTTACACCAAGACTGTTGTAGTATGAAAACTGAGTTCCCCTAGTGCAAGCATATGTGCTGTCTATAAAACAGGCACAAGAAATCACATGGTGTGTTTACTGCCTGACATGATGCAACGATAAGTATTGCTTTTTCCATCATAAACCCAAAAATCTGACATGCATAAGGTCAGAATCACCTGGTATTGTCAGTGCAGTGGTGTTTCTTTTTCCATTACAAACAAACATACCCTTAAATTATAGTAGTTCTGTTCTCCTATTAGTAAAGCATTACTAAGACTAAATCAGCAGGCCAGTCTTCTCTTCTAAGGAACACTGCAGGATATTTAGCTCTTTCTTTAAGTGCTTAGAACAAAAGCCAGTGATTTAGCAATGAATTTTCTGTCTATTTTTATATGTGCAGTTTGAGGACTCATTTTCACCTGATTGATTAATGTTTAGGATTGACAAATTATATACCAAAAAAGTCCAGTTATACATTATATGGATTTTATATGTATTTTATCAGGATTAATTTTTTTATGTTGCAGGAAGTTGTAACTGACTTGATGAGACAGATCCAGGAGCTGAGGTCTTCAATTAATCATAAAACTGAGTCCATAGATGGGCTGACAAGAGAGCTCGAGGATATAAATGTATGTTCTGTCATTTTGAAGGACGTGGTATCGTTCTTTAGAAGGGGATGCAATGGCATGTCTTATCACAGGTCTCAAACAGTATAACTTGCTGCAGTGTTTTAGAAGGAAACTTCTTTGTTTTGACATGTTGAAATCTTCTGAACATTTTATGCCTAAGGCTGTCTCAAAAAGTGAACCCTCTCCATGTGGTGGGTAAAAAGCTGCGTCTCTAAAGGGACCTATTCACATACTGTAAACTCCTCTCAGCTGACAGTCACATTTAGATTTTCTCAGAAATTGGCAATTTAAGACCTCAGCAATTGAAGCTGAATTGTAAATTTATTTTTTATGGAGTGAATTTTTATGTTGCTGGTATTACTATGTTCTACATCTGAAAACAAGTATAAAGAACTAAAACTGTGTATTTGAATAACTATGAATAAATATGATGCCTCTGCTTTATTAAAATAGGCCTGGTTTGAAAATTGATAGAGAAACCAACAGAATGCTTTACATAATATATTATGTGTGAACTATGAATGCCAAAGGTTCTAGAGAAGAAAAATGTTGATGAGACAGATTTCTAAATAAGGCTATCTCTTTAATAATGGTTTTAGTGGGTAATATGTATTGTGGTGGCTAATTCACGTTAATAATCTTTTTATATCATTCTGACAACTAATCTCTACAAACAGTTTGTATAATTTAGCAAGTAAAATATATAATTCTGGTTTTAGTCATTGTCACTAATTTCTAAATGTAATTGCCATCAAAAGATTTGTGATCTACATTTATTTGGCTTCTGTTTGCCAACTTTACCTGATAACATGTTTTTCTAAAATATTTTAAATCTGATTGAATGCTTTTTGTAGTACAAGTATAATATTGTTCTGGCTGCAAAAGAAGAAAGCACAGGAATCATAGAAGATCAGGAAAAGAAGATTGAAGAACTGAAGGAAGCCTTGGAAGGAAGAGAAATAGCTGATAACATTGAGGTAAAAACATTAATGTTGGTATCTTATGATTATTTGTTCAACCAGACCAATTGGATGTGGTTTTGCTTAAAATGCTCATGTAAAACTTAACCTCATTTTAGTTCAAACTACAGCTAGTTAAGCTGTTCGTAAAAGAATTTTTCTTGAGATACCTGACAAATTCTGTTAAATTACCATGTTACTTGACATAAATATTTTATAAGCTACTTCATAAAAGCCTATGCTAAGAGCCTGGTTTAATTTTGTTAAGGCCACTAAGGAATCATCAGCTGAATTTAATGGCAGCTTTAGATGATGCAGCTGAGAAATTAAAATACATAGAAGAATATATTATGTTCCACAGTGTCTCTTCCCTCACTGCACTATATTCAGCAATATCTTTTCTTTACTCATAATTTTAACTAAAAGCTCCACCTGCTGGAAACTGATCTAGGGCACACATATGATTCAAATGTGGTTTTGCTTTTTAATATTGTATCTTTCTTTAACTCTGTCTTTTCCATTACTGCTGTCACCATTATTTTGTTGAACATGTCAAGCAGTCACAAATACTAGCACCTCCTTACGTGTAATTCGTACAAGATCATCTGTGATTAGATTTGCTAGTCCAATCAGATAGCACCAATAAAGTCTTCCAGGGAGGTGTGTGTTTCTCAAAGGACATTAAACATAATCATAACCTGTTTTAAAATAAACAGATTGTGTTCATAATCATATCTAAAAGTGACATTCTGAAACCCAAAGCTGAGTTGTCTTGCAAATGGATTACTTAGGGGCTTTTGGCTTTTTTTAACTTAGTGCCAGTTCCTGTTTCAATGTTATCCTTGGGTATATCTGGCTCCTGATAAAATTATAGTGTTTCTCCTTTACTTTATACTTCAGTTACTAATTTCATCATGCGTTCTTAACTGGAAAAGAACTAATCTGAGGTGGCATTTAAAATACTAGATGAAGTTTCTCCTTATGTGTTAGCACATCTTTAGGTATGATGCCCCATCAGATAGGGTGGGAGTATAGATCCTAGAATAGATGCAAAGGTATCTGTGGAATATCAGTGCACTAAAAAAAGCTGTTATCACTTCAGTGTGATTAAAATCTATGCATTCTTTTCTGGTTTCTTTTGAAGTACATATTTTAAAATAGTGACTAATTCTAAAGATCTTCCACTAGAATCTTAATTGTCACTATACTGGGGAAAAGTTCTCATTTTTGTTCTGTAACCAAGACCAAGGATATGAAAATATGCTAAAATAAATTTATAGATAAATGCTTGCTACAATTAATGATGAAAAAGTAGAAGGAAAAAGGAGATGCTTGTAGCTGTTAGCAATCGCAGCACCAATGACAAAACATCTTGAAACAACTGACTTAGAGCAATAACTTTAACATTTCTTTTTTCACACATCCCACGACTTAAAACAGAGGGACCTTCTGTGTGAAGAATTGCGTCATACTGCTGATCAGCTGATCAGTCTGACAGAGGCCTCTAAGAAACACCATGCATTGCTCCAGTGTGCACAGGAAGACATAGCAAAGAAAGAAGCTGTAATCCAGGAACTCAGGGAACAGGTAAAACAAAGAAATATTCACAGTTAGCTCATTGAGAGGGAGCTATGGTCAATTGTAGCCTCTGAAAAAGGTTTCACTTGTCATTTTAGAGCATCTGGTACATAGTCCTCTTGGTGAAGAGAAATGCTCCTTCTTGTAAAAGGAAAGTAGTAGCTCAGAAACTTCTGAACAAAGATTAGGTAACTTTTAATGCTTTGGAACTGTTGTCTAGAGATCACAAAAATGTGTACTCTGATAGCAGAGTAAAATTATCAGTATCTGTAAGAGCAGAGCAACCTCAGGTTATCAGCAGTGTAACCTAGGGGATTACTTTTTCCTCTGCTTAACACTTCTCCACAAACAGTATCATTGTGCAATAGAGATAACTGCTGAGCTCTGTAAATTATGCAGTGGTTTGGAGCTGCTGCAGACTAAATAGCTATATTAAACCTTTGTACAAATTATAGCTCTAGTTGTCACAACTATCATAGTGCTAAGTAATATATTTGTGTTGGCAAAGACTCTAATAAGTTGTTTTTTGGAAGAGGAGTTCTTTTGTCAAGTCACCATATTCTCTTGGGGAAACTGATCAAATCTATATCACTAAAATCTTTGTATCAAATGAAGTTTTGACCAGTAACGTTTGCCAACCAAGTTCATAATAGCTTTTTTCTGTGTTAGCATGCCCTTTGAAAGGTAGATTGTGTTAGCAAGGCAAAAAAAAATCAAATACTAACAAGAACAAAATTCAGATCAACTACAAAGTAGTTAAAAGTATAGATGCTTTCAAAAATGCTTTCAAAAATGCTAGCCTACAACTATTGAGAGTTTAACAGTGATTGAACTAAATACAGAAGAGTTATAAAAAGTGAAGTCTTTGTTAATCTAAAATAACTTGTGTTGTACTTAAGCTTCCTCAAAATATAGATCTGAGTGCTATTTTGTTTCCTATTTTATGAGTATTATGAGTTACTTTAATTCTTCCTGTGTTTCTAATAGTTAGACAAAATGACAGTGGAACTGGAGAACAGGAAGAGTGAATATGAACTGAAAATGAAGCAAATAGATTGCTTTGTGGACTCATCTTCAGTAACATTTCCTCAGGTATGGCATTTGAGAGAAACATTTTCACACGTTTTGTAATTATTGATGATTTGTCTGCCAAAAATTTATTAATTTATGTCTCCAATGAAGTATTAAAACATGTAATCAATACATAGGGAAAACAGTCCTTTACTAATAGTTTGTATGTTTGGTTTTTTTCATTTGCCAGTGTCCTAAAACTCCTCCTAATTTTGATGTGAATTTGGCCAAGCTTTTGGAAACTCATGAGCAAGAAATAGCTGATCGCAGGGCCTCTGCAATAAATCTGGAGCACCTTGTGCATGAACTGAATGAAGAACGAAGAGCAAAAAATGAAGAAATTCTAAGGCTGAAGGTACTATGAGTTAATCTTTGCTGGCAATTTGCAAGGTCAAAATGAGACAGACTGAAGAGTTCAGTTTTTTTAGTGAGCTCTGCTTTAGTAGTATGTCCATTAAAGCAGGAAGGCAGTTTTTGGTTTTCCCTTTACCTAGGCTGGGAACAAGTGGTGACAACTTGCTTGGGATGTCTGTAAATCTCATTTTCCCAAGGACTGTGCCGGTTTCTGTTCATGAATGTCAAATGGTAACATCACTTTTGCTGCTGAAACAGTTCTCAATATTTGCTGCTGAAACTATTCTCAGTAAAGTTTCTAATACAACTATAGATGGAAGGGTGATGCAGATATTTGCCAGGGAACCATGCCTGTTTTCTGAGAATTATTTTTTGTCTTCTATTCTACTCAAAAACAAGTTCAGCTAGAAATGAAAATAGGAATTGCAATTTGGTCTTCAAATAAAATGGTTTGGATTTCACTTGCTTAGGAACAATTAAATGAACTGGAGAACTTGCGTCTGGAAATGCAGGTATTGGTGGAGAACAACAGGAGTTTACAGAGCCTTGTAGAAGCTCAGAGACCAAGCAAAAACAGGTAAAGTAAAATAAAACACAAAAAAAATCTCTCTTAACTTGAAATATTTAAGATAAAGTTTACAGGTTTTATTTGAAGTATAGTCTTATGTTGTTTGCCTATTTAGAGACTGACTCAAGCTTTTCTATGAAGATTTTTTACTGGCTTGTAAATTTTATAACCCTTAAATCACAAGTTCTTAAATGCAATAAAGTTTTATAAAGGAAATGGAAACAATGTAAAATCATTATGTTCATTGTAATTCCTGGGTATTATATATTGCCGTGTCACTTGTGTAGATAAGGAATGTCCAAATAAATGCAACACAAGTTTCAATATAGACATAAATGAACTTTTAAAGCCTCCAGTATACAATTAGCCTTTGGTCTATTCAAACCACAACTCCTTTTAGTTAAAGGAGCAGGGAATTCTTAGTGCATATCCAAATTATATTCCAAAGTCCCAAATCAGGAATCCAACAAGTGAGGAACATAAAAATAATCCTTTTATTGTGGAAAAAATTGGTCTAGAAAACCTATATAAACTGAAAACAAAGCCACAGAATCCAGTGTTCCATGGCAATGTAACCATTGTTGTTTGACTCTGATTTCCATTTCAATTCAACAATTTCAACACAATTTCAAATGTCTGTTGCAAACTAAGCAGAACACCTTAGAAACAGCATCATTGTTCAGTAACCTACCTGATCTATTCACAAGATTTTAAGTTTATGAAAACAGTGGTTTTATTGTAATATGATGCAATTATAAAACTCTTAACCAATGGCATACTGTATGGCACACAAGTGAATTATTTTAGTTGTATGTGTTTTCTTATTTCCATCCATGTTGATTAAAAACTACCAAAATAAAAATTAGTGAAGTCTTTTGAATACAAGAAGCTTTTACCTTCTTAACTTGCCAAGACCACTAAGCAGTGATCCTGTAGGAAGTCTTCTGCAGTCTCCATACACATGAACACTGTGAAATAATAAAATATGTACTTCCATCCCAAAGCTGTTCTTGTAGTTTAACCCCAGCCAGCAGCCAGGCCCCACACAGCCACTCACTCACTCCCCAGCAGTGGGATCAGGGACAGAATCGGGAGAGCAAAACCCAGAAAACTTGTGCATTGAGATAAAGGCAGTTTACCAGGGAAAGTGAAAGTCACACACACATACAAGCAAAGCAAACCAAGGGATTTATTCAGTGTTTCCCATGGGCAGGCAGGTGTTCAGCCATCTCCAGGAGAGCAGGGGCCCATCACACACAACACTGACTTGGGAAGACAAGCACCATCACTCCAAACATCCCCTCTTCCTCCTTTTCTCCCCACTTTATTATACACTGAGCATGATGTCACATGGTCTGGAATGTCCCTTTGGTCACTTTGGTCTCCTGTCCTGGCTGTGTCTCCTCCCAGCCTCCCACACAGCCCCAGCTTCCCAGCCAGTGTGGCAGTATGGAAGGCAGGAGAAGCCCTGCTCAGCAGTAAGAAACAGATCTCTATATTATCATCCCTGTGTTCAGCACAAATCCAAAACACAGCCTCCTAATGGCTGCTGTGAAGATGATTCATTCTACCCCAGCCAAAACCAGCACAGCTATCTAACAAACATAAATTGCATATTTATTACATTTGTAGTTGTTTCCATTAAAACATTAATTTCTTTATACTCTGATGAAAGAAAATGTGTTCAGAAGTTTAAACCCTTCCATAGTTTTTTATGATATTTTTGAGTATGAACAGTATTTTGAGTATGAACATGTGTGAAAACTGCACACACTTACTGGTTTCATCTGGATAACATGTTCTTACAACTGGCTTCCTCTGTTTGTGAGAAACTTTTTTTCTCATTCTTGAATTTCATAGTGATCAGAAACATCTTGATGTTCAGTACCTTAAAGAGAAAGAGGAAGAGATTGCTGAAGAGCGACTTGCCAAGGTATATTATCCTTCTCATGTCAGTTGCTGTTGACCTGCTGTGAAGTATTAATGTGATTTTTTTTGTTGATTTGGTTTGATTTTTTTTGTTTTCATAGCAGCAAAACGAACACCAATTTCTAGTGAATTCTAAGAGGCACAGCCTGAGACTTATCTCTTAGGATTTCTATCTTGGCCTAACACCAGTGAACTGGGTGTCAGATTGCACAATTAGCAAAAACAGATTCAGATTGCTAAATCTGACTCATCCCCAGAGTTGGAAAGTGAAGATTGTGCCACTTGCTAATGTCAGGGCTCTGTCAAAGGGAAGTGAATGTCACAGCAGAGGTTTCCATGAATGTCCAAGACAGAAGAACCCCCTGTTAGAGCTCTGCTGTGTGTGTGTGGGCAGAGAGACACCGCTGTGAGTCAGCTGTGCTGACATGAAATGGGAAATAAGTGCCTACAGCAAAGAGATGAACTTAAAGTGAATATTAGGGATGTGAACTACTGGGCAGCAGGATGATCTGGAATGAGATATGTAGCATCAATTAAGTAACAGATATTTTTAAACATATATATATATATGTGTGTGTATTCAACATTAAGACTGCATCTAATGTTTTTGAACTTTTCCAGAATAAAGCAGTGGAAGAAATGCTGAAAATCAAAGCAGAGTAAGTCTAAGTATTGTTCCTTGAACTGGAAGCTAGTATTAAACTAATTAATGACAGAAAAAAAGATACATTTAAGCAATAGAAGTCCAAGATCTGAAATGACAAAAGACATAATTTGAAAGTATTTACACTTCTGCAAGATACCTTGAGTTCTTACTCTTTCTCATCAGTAGGTGGTAGTAGCACCTATTACTAGATAGCATTATATCAGGACAATACTTTAAAGGGTAGAACCATAAAAACTTGAATTGGAAGGGATGTTTTTAATTGTTTAAAGTTATTTATATGCAGTGAATTGTAATAGCATTCCTTTTCAAATTAAATTGAAATACTGTTCATTTCTTTATTAATATTGCAAATGTTTTATAATTTTAAACAAAATGTAATTATTTGGGGTTTATGCTATTTGTTTAAATTTCTGTGGCTCAGCTTGAAAAATTAATTTTTTTTTTTATTATAGGCTTCCTAAATAGTGTTTGCACTTTTGGGCAAGTAGTCCTCAAAACTCAAGTGTTTTGTACCTTGGGTGGATAATAGCAAAGAAAGAAAATACTGAATCAGTAGATAAAAATTACTTTGGAAATGTCTGTCCTGCTGTTCTTTTCCTAATCTGTACTGCTTCAGGATTTATTGTGGCTGAATCTCCTAACACAAGAGTTATTTTCATTTGATGGAATGCTTTCTATGCAAGTAACTTCTTTTAAGGAGGAAGGTAGTTCTTATGCACATGGTAATTTCAAAAGTAATTTGCATTAAATTTTCCAGAAACCCTAGTCTGGAAATTAGGGATTATTTTGCTATTTGATGCACTGATTTTGCATTCCTGTCTGATCTCTGAAACATACTTCATAGCAGTGCTACAATGTGTCCTACAGGCAAATAATGGACAGAGGGAAAACATTCTTTTCTCATCAAGAAAACATCTTTCCAAATGCAGCAAATGAATACTGTTCACAGAGCAGTTCTTAAACACCATGCTTCAGTAAAACAAACTGGTGACAGAAATTTCATGTATGCAATATTTGAATTGATCTGCAAAATTACTCAAGTTCATGGAAGCAATAGACAGGCTGCTAAGTTTGATGGCACAGTTTAATATCCTGTGATCTCATCTGCTGAAAATGTTTTAATTCTGTCAGAAGTGGTACTCATTCTCTTTCCAGGCCAACCAAGCAGGCTCAGACCATCTGAAGTGCTCAGAGATGTTTCTGAGCAATGAGGCTGTCAGGGGGGAAAAGCCACAGACAAACAAGCATTTTATCGAGGGAACCTGTAGAGCAGCTGAGTTTAGCTGGAAAATTTACATTCCTTAGGTGAATTAATTGAAAGTGTTCTTGTAGGTGAAGCTTCTGTTTTCAATCATGAGTGGAGTTGTATATCCAGGATTGCAAACAGCACAGTTCCCAAAGAGAAGAGCAGCTCCAAAACACTTCCTAGTTGATAGTCTCAAACACAAGAACTGTGAAGCAGAATGAATTTTTTCCTTTCTTTACCACTAAATTCTAAGGGAAATACAGTATCTCAAAATAATGCTTTTAAAGGAGCTTCCCTCCATGTCCAAGACTGACTTAGGAATTCAGTTGTATGACATTTTTGTTGGTTTTTAATGTTTTATGATTCTTTTATATTGGCAGATTAGAAGAGACCAAAAATATCCTCAAAATCCAAGAGAAAAGCTGTCGTGAAATGACTTTGGAGATGGAACGAACAAGGACATTGGAGCTCAAAGCATTTAATGAGAAAGAAGAAATTAGATCAAAACTGGAGGAAGCATATGAAGAAAAAGACAGGATTGAAAAGGTTACATAGACATAATTTTTTTGTTGTCTTCACAGCAGAATCTTATTTAGCAGAGGTACAGCTGGTTTGTTTTGCAGTTTAGCTACTGAAAGTCTGGATACAGAAATCACTTAGTAGTACAAATCAAATGGTGCTCCTTTTTTGCCTTTTAGAGGAATATAACATAGTGTCTAAGGAGACATAAGACAAACATATATTTCCTGAGTGAACCAACTCTTGCATCATATGTTACAACAAACCTGAATGTTAGTATGATAATAGCTCTAAGAATTGCTTCTGAAAAGAGAAGGAGAGGCTACTGCTAAGAGGTACACAATGTATTTATTACTACAGGAAATAAAATTGCTGAGGAAGCAAGTTGACTCGCTTGCTGAGGAGAATGGGAAATTACTTGGTCATCAAAACCTGAACCAGAAGATTCAGTATCTTGTGAAACTGAAGAAAGATTATGCTAAACTTACAGAGGTAAGTTGCAGAGTAGATTACAGATGTAGTAATGGCCTGACATAGCAAAGAGCTAAGCTTTGAGAATGAAGACTAAAATTCCTGCTCTTCTGTGGGAGAGGAACAGAGATACCTTTGATCTCCATTTTACTTCCTCAAGTAGATAGTGTATAAAACACTTGAATAACTCAGCATCACAACAAGATACTGCTTGTGTAAAAATAACAAAGTGAGGATAATTTCCTTAATATATCCATGTTTTTTCTCTGTTTTACAGGAGACTGAAAAGCTACGAGTTGAAAACATTTTTTTGAAAGAATCAAAAAAATGTGACATTTGTAGACAAAATCAGCGGTAATGACCCAAATAAAACTGCAGAGCCATATATTTGAAGTGTACAGAATAAGCAAAAGTCAGTTGTCAAATCTGACTTTTGCTGTGGTTCTGGAATAATCAAGTATTCTAGTTTGTAGATTTTTTGCTGGTAATAACTCTAAGTGAATATTGTTATTCCAGCTCTGTGGGCAGCTTTCAATAAAATTTTAACACCTTTTTGTAATTTTTTTTCAATTTAAAAACCTGATTTTTATAGATACTAGGTAGATACTTCCTTGAAACTTCTGTACCTTGCCAAGGAAAAGCTTTCTCCCTGGGAACACACCTGGATTTTTCTCTCCCTTTGTACTTTTATTCAGGTTCCTACTACTTCTGAAATGCTACATTTTCCATCAGAGCCAAAATTCAAAAAGCACAATTTCTTTGTGTTTGTTTTTTTTTAGTTAAACATAGAATGATTTTCCTGTGTTGCTTAAAAATAATTTTCATATTAAACTTTGTTCAATAAAGCATAAATGTGAATTTAGTAACAGGCTTGTAAATAGTACTATAAATACTTTTTTTTTTTTGTTTCTGTTCTTTCTTTATTTGAAAATAAAATACTTTTCAAACCTGTTTTCTGTTAGTATAGACTTTGAGCTCTATATTAACACTATAGGATTCTGAGGGTTTTGCAACCCTTTTTCTTATCAAAGAAGTGAAAAATGTTAGGAAAGAAGATGTGAAAATATGCAGAAAATTTTACAGGAGTACACCATAAGTTCATTTAATTGCACTTAAAGATTTATTGCAAATAACTGAAATGCTTATTAGTGGAACACAAAATGTTGATTTCTATAGCAATATCAAACTAGGGTGTTTTCTGCTTTCTGGGTAATTCATACAATAATAGTTTTGACCACAAGCACTGGGGCAAAAGGGAATAAAGAGGAAATATGTGTCTGGTAAAGGGTAGAATATACCTAATGATTTACTACATTATTTGGCTGAGGGAAAGAAGACTTTCCACTACCTTACCTATTTTAAGCTGCAGATTTGTTTGCACTTGAGATGTGGAGAAATAAAAAGCTGACCTTAAAGGGAAGATGTGCTGGGGTGTGAGTAGAGATCAGAACTAGCACGGATGAGGAGCACACAGGTCGAGAGGGGCTAAACAAGGGTGTTTTTATTTGTGACTGCCCTGTTCTAGGTTTACAAGTATTAATTTCCTGTCTGTTTCTGGACTATCGTCATGTCGGCAGCGGCTTCTGCCCTTTGTCTGTGTTGTACCCCGGCCCCGTGCTTCCCTGCTTGTTCCCATAAATCCTTTGTACACAAGTGAAAACGGCCCACGGGCCCTTCCGCCGCTGGGGCCCGCCCGCCCGCGCGGGGCGGCGCTGGCGCTGCGCGGGGCCGCCGGGGCCGGGCCGGGCCGGGCCGGGCCGGGCAATGCGGGCAGGGGCCGGGGCGGCAGCGGCGGCTGCCGCGGGGGGCCTGGGGGCGGCGGCGGCCGCCGCGGCGAAGCTGGCGCTGGGCCCGGGCGGGGAGGCGGCCGACGGCTCGGTAAGGAAGGAGCGGGAGGCACTCGGCACCGGGTCTTGCGCTGCTCGTCGCGGCGGTGGAGGGGAAGGAGCGCGCTGGTTCTTCCTGCGGCGCTCCAAGGGGCTGCCCTGGATTTGCAGGGAAAGGCGGGCGGCCTCGGCGGGCGGAGCCGTGACTCAGCCCCGGGGAAGCCCAGCCTTGCGGGGCTGAGTAAGGCGCGGTGCCGACGTAAACAGCGCGGGGCGGGCAGCGGGGCTGCCGGGTGTGAGGGGAACGAGCGTGGTACGGGAATGCCCCGAACCAAGCCCAGCTCTGGGAGCTCATATCCAGCCCTTCCACGTCAGTGTTACTTTAAAGCAGGATGTTAGTATGAGCATCAAATGCTTGTTCTCAGCCCACTGTTTTGCTGATGGCAGCGCCCTTCTCTCATTTATTCTCTCTCAGCTCGGCCCTGAGCAGAGCAGAGAGGTGCAGCCCTTGATTTCCTCTTGCTTCTCTTTGGGTGTTCATGATCTTTATCTGGGTCGCGTTTCACAAAGCTCCGCGTGCTTGAGGTTACATGGGAGTGCTGGCCCTTCAGCTCAGAGGCGGTGTCCTTACCTCCAGCAGTGACCCTGCCACAGCCACGGCAGAGGGGGACATGGGCACCAGGCTGTGTGTGAGTGGGGACGGGAGGAAGGCAGCATGCATGTATCCTAAAAGCACTTTGGGGATGTTCATCTAGGCATGGGTTGTCACTCACATGGCAAATGTACAAAAGGGAGACCACAAGGGAAGGTAGAGCTGAAACAAATCCAGCCTTGCACAAGGGAAAAAAAAAAAAAAAGAAGAAATTGACATGTGTGATTATTAGAGAGAGTTAAAAAGGCAAAACCTCAGTACCTGCCAATCCTGTTGATCCCTTCTGAGATCTCCGAAAGGAGAAATAAAAAAAAAATCCTGATACTCTTCACTGTGCCCAAAAATCACAAATTGTGCTCTGTACTGAGAGAATGGCAGAGCATGAAATTACTGAAAATGCTGACAGCATCTTTTCTCAGTATTTTTCTCTGTTGAAATTTATAAAAATATTGCCCATTTTTGGGGTGGTAGGGGTGGGAGGAGGTTGGTACTTCTTTTTTTTTTAATGTGCTATGACAAAGTATCATGTCGTTGATGTGAAGTGTTGCCAGAAGGTCAAGAGAGATTATCCCTCCCCTCTACTCAGCCCCAGTGAGGCCACACCTGGTGTTTTGGGTTGAGTTCGGAGCTCTCCACTGCAAAAGAAGAGATGGAGCTACTGAGAGTCCAGCAAAGGCTCATAAAGATGATGAAGGGATCAGAGCATCTTTTTTGTGAGGAGAGGCTGAAAGAGCTGGGACTGTTCCTCCTGGAGAAGAGAAGGTTCAGGGGGATCTTTTCAATGCGTAGAAGTACCTGCAGGGAGGGCGCACAAAGGATGGAACCAAGCTCATTCCAGTGGTGCCCAGTAACTAGACCAGAGGCAAAGGGCATGTACGGGAATGGGCAGTTCCTTCTGAACATCCAGAAACTGTGAGGGTGACCAGGCACTGGCTGGCCCAGGTTGCCCAGGGATGTGGTAGAGTCTCCATCCTTGGAGATACTCATGTACTGCCTGGACATGGACCTGGCCAATCTGCTGGAGTGATGAGGTTGGACCAGATGAACTCTGGAGATCCCTTTCAATCTCTGCCATGCTGTGTTTCTTTTTTGTGGGCAGATTGGTTTATTTTGGTTTTCAGGTCCACTCCAGGTGACAATTATTAATCATCTTAGCTGTAAAACTAGCCAAGTTTTATGTAAATGCCATAATCTTCCTAGTAGCTTAAATTGCACAGGACTGTAGATGCATAAGTATTTCAGTGCACATATGTGGCAAAGGCATTTCTGCAGAGCAGCCACAAGGTGACAGAGATTTAAGGGGTTTTGTGTTGGAGGAAGAGCTACAGAAATCCCAAAATAAGTGAGATAGCAGCCATCACTTGTGCAGTGTGGAACACGGCAGCAAAAAATGTATTGACACTTCTAAGAGCTGATGATGCAGGGTAGCAGGATACTCCATGGCACCACAGGGATGGATTTCCTGGCCACAAGGATGTGTTGTGGTCTGAAAGCCTGAGAGCAGTGTGACCAGGAAGGGTCATTGCACTTGAACAAAAGTTTTTCTTTGCTTTCTCCGCTCCCCTGCCAATCTTCATCTAAAATTACTTCTGCCACTTCAGGAGTGATTCTAGATTATCTGAAATGTACACTGAAATTAATCTTTGCTTAGAAAAGCAATCAGAACAGTAATCCTTGACTCACTGGGGTGGCTCAGCTAAGTCCTTAGCAGGGGAGGAATTTATCTCCCTTCTTCCTTGTAGGGAACACGTGGGGATGTTCCTATCTGTCTGTCTGCGTACCATTGCAGTGACCACTCTGCTGCCCTGGGCACAGAGAAACTTGACCTTTCTCTGATAAACTTTCCTTCTGGGCATGTGCCACCTGCAGCTGGTTTCCCTGGCTCTGCATCAGGAGATCAGAAGAAGCCGTGGGTTCTGGGTCACTTTTGAAGGTGGCATAGTTGCTGTGACGGTGGGAGCCAGCTTTGCTTCGTCACCAGTAGTCTCAGACTAGCTCAAGTCTGGCCAGATCTCTGGAGGTCTCTAGTCCAACCTTTGTGTACACATGATCTTCTCCAGTTAAGTTTTAAGTACTTAGAAGGTCTGAGAGCCCATGACCTTTGTTCCATACTTCACTTGTTGCCTCTTGTCATATCCTAATGGACCTTGGAGAAGAGCTTGGGCTCTATCCCTCTACACCCTCAGGCTAATGGTTGAAGGCAGTAACAAGATTTCTTAAGGCTATTTTTTTTTTTTTACCTCAGCAGCATGGGTCTCTTTCTGCTCCAGAAATACACTGGAGTTAGGTGAAACACAGAGAATTGTTTTCCCCTCTCATCCCCACTCCCAAGTCTGCTTACTCACTAGAGGTGTGTGGATGTACGTAACTCCCTGAGGAAAGTCAAACTGCCAGGTCATACAGGCAGAGAGTGAAACTGGGAGGCAAACCCCATTCTGTGGTGAGCCCTAACAGAGCAGATGTTTTCTTCCTCAGAGGAGCACTAGTAGCTAGGCATAGTTGTCCCTCTTACCCATCCACACAGGGTTTGCCTGTCAGTGGGATGTCAGTGGGAAAACAAACTGATTCACTGGTGGGAATCATTCTGAATCTTTACTGTTGTCCTGATTAGTTGCAACCTTTGTCCTGAAAAGTTGGCAACCTTTGCCACAACTGGGGCAAAATGAGGCCACATGAGGCCACACACCTGCACCATCCCTCACTGGAGTGAGATTAGTCTCAGAGAGCTTGTGCCAGCCACCTAGCATGGATTTGCTTTGCATTGTTTTCCTTTTAGCTTTGTACTTACCATATCACTTGCTTCAGAAAACTGTGGGCTCCCCCACTGCTTGCAATTAGTAATTTCTTCTTCTGAGTGGGAGCAGGACACAGTTGGTGGACGCTGTTGATTTGGGCAGCTGGCAGGAGGACACTGCAGCCATTCCCACAGGGCAGGTGCCACCTCTGAGCTGTGGCCTCAAACCTGCATTTCTGTCTGCCTCAAGATGGATCCCACTGTGGACTGAAAGGTGGCAGGCTATGAAGCTCTGATTGCTACGGCCATAGACAAAGCTTTGCTTTCACTTGTCACTGTGAGAGTTGGGATCTGCCTGCCTGTGATCTCCCTTGGGGTCTTCACATCAACTACATGGTACCCAGGGGCTGGGGAGATGGCCTCAGCTGCTTAAACAGGGAAGGGGTGGAAGGCACTGAATGGTGCTGGATTTTTAGGTGCAACTGTGCCCTTTTTTCAAACTGAGGCAGTTACACATCTGGTCAGGTTGTCTAAGGAGGGAGATCTTTCTTGAGGCCCTTGAATTCAAAATTGGATTTATTGCTACTAAATGTTAGAACAGAGACCCCATCAGTAAACTTCCCTGCTCTCCAGTGAGTAAAACAAGGCAAAAGCCACTCCTGGTGCAAAACAAGGCATGAAGCCACTCAGCTTGCTCTTTCCTCCCAGAGATCCTGCTCTACCCTCACTGCAGCAGTAGGGCAGGCCAGGTCCTGGGAGCTCATAAGGACCAGTGCTTTGGGCCGCCCAGGTCCTGGCTCACATTCACAGCTGGGTTCTGGAGCACACACAGTGCCAGCATGTACATCTCTGGTGTTTGTCAGACTGAATTTGACCCTTTTCCATACATCAGGTGGTAAGTGAGGGGCATTTATGGGCATTGTGTGTGGCACCACTTCGTGAACTGGAGAGCTTTCTGCAGGTTGGCTTCTGGCATGGCAGCTGCTGCACATTATCCCAGCACTTCTCAGGTTGTCGTGTGAGGCTGGGCTTGCAGCAGGACATGGCAGGCTCACAGTCTGTCCAGAGCTGTTTCCTTGTTTTCATTTCCTTCTGTGATTTAATATATTCATCTTTGTGTAATACCAGCCAGCCATAATTCAGTTTTAAAAGCCCACACCATTAGGTTTGGCTCCAAAGTGTGCATGAATTATTGAGGTTGAATAAGTAGGGGGTGAAAATACACAGAATTTTCCATTTTGTTCTGCAGCTGCCAGTGTTGCTTCGCCTCAGCTGTGTTGGCCTGGTGTTTGTGTGCAATGCAGTGATGTGGACAGTCTTCACAAAAGCCTTACGACTCTCCTCCTCCTCAGCTGCTGCCTCTGTGACAACAACAGCCTCCAACTTCATCTTTTCGGTGAGTAGACCCCTTCCCCAGACACTGAAGCCTGAGTAGCACAGCCAGGTGAGAATGCCCACGCTGGTTGTAACTCATCTCCCAGTGCAACCAGCATCTCTGGCCACAAAGGGAGAGTGGGAAATGATTGTGTCAGGCATCAGCTGCTCTGATAGCTGTGGTGGAACTTTCCTGGGTGGTGCAGGAAGAAGGGGGCTGCTGCATGCCTTGCAGCAGCAACACAGTTTACTGAAGTTTTCTGATTGCCAGTGGGAGCTGGGGCTGGGAGCTTTGCTTCATTTTGCTTTTCCTTTGCAGCACCTCACTTGTGACAAGCCAGAGTCATCCTAGCTGAGTCTGAAGATGCAGCATCTCTAGTGACAGCAAGAGAGTCTTTGACCCGCAGGTTTTTTTCCACATGCTTTTTTGCTCTTTACAGCAGTCCACCTTGTTTCTGTGCTCCAGCTGGCAGACAGCTCATGGTGGTGTCCAGTAATCAACAATCATAATAAATGCCCAGTCAGTGGGAAATTTGGCTCCTGAAAAGTGCTGGGAAGGCAGCAAAGCACATGTGCATCTGTCAAATTCTGCTTGGGGACCACAGTATGGCTGTGCTTCCAGGCTGCTGGTGGAGTTGGTCATCTCCACCATCATCTTCAGCAGCCATTCCTGTTGGCCATCCCAGTAGGAGTTTCCTCAACCAGGTCTTTTCCAGGGCTGTCTCTCCCAGAAGTCCTCACAGCTCTGGCAGCACAAGAGGCCTTGGGGCAGCTCAGCCCAGCAAAGCTTTGTGTCTCTCTTTTCCTTCAGGCTGTCCTGGGAAGATTGCTCTTCGGGGAGACATGGACACCTCTGTGGTGGGTCGGCCTCGCCATGACAGTCTGCGGGCTCATGCTGCTGCACACGGCTGCGCCCCAGCTGGTGCCAGTCCCAGCGGAGAAGAAGGAATGGTAGCTGCTGCAGGGGCCACGGTGCCATGCTGCCTCTCTGCAGCCTGTCTCATGACAGCACCCCCAGTCCCCACCGGCCTCTCAACACGTCGACCACCGAGGTGCTAACCCCTGCTCAGTGCTCATCTGCTGACTTGCAAAATCACGTTGGTCACATCTTTCCTGGTGGTGGTATGGTGGCAGTGACAGCTCGGAGGGAGCTGGTCAACTCTGAGTCAGTATTGTGAAAATCAGGGCCAGAGGCTTATCAGCCACTCCTCCTCTTCGCACCCTGTGGCTGTGGAGCTTTCCTAGTTAGGGGAATGCTGAAAGTAAATATAGTGGCTGTGGAAGGTGCTTGTACATCAGTATTTTTCCATGAAAGGACCTATCCCAAAATAGAAGAGCAATCAGAATTAGATGCTGAAGGCAGCTGTTATTTCTGCTCTGCTGTTCCTGACTTTTTGTCTCTTGAAATGGTTCTATGCCCACTGCTACCTATAAGGCTGTAGAGACTTTCATTAATTCCTTCAGCTTCCTCTATCAGTCACATACACCCTTGAACTTGGCATTTGTATCTGACTTCTAGAATTTTCACTTACCCATTCCTGACATGTTAGTCACTGTAAGGTTGCTGCTCTTTCCTTTAAACCCTTACCCAGAATAGGGTTTTGATCACCATTCCTGCTTTGTGTAGGTTAAACTAATTTTGGGACAGTTCAACAGGCAACCTGCTTCCACTTGGAGTGTCCATGTTCAATACATCCCTCATCCCCACTCAAGTTGAAAATTGCTTTAATGTTTGGTAAAAGGAAGTTTCTCAAGTTTCTCATGTTTTTTCTACACTTCTGGATGATGCTTATTCCCATTGATGTAATGTGATCAACCAGATCACTGGTATCTGCTAAATTTTGCATCAGTGATTACTCCACGTGTCAGTTTGGTGAATGTGTCATGAATCATCATTTGTAAGGCACTGACCTAATTCCCCTTCCCCCTTCTTTTTTTTCTTCCTTGGAAATTCTTCAGTTGGAATTAACAAATATAATCATGCCTATAAATGTATGCATCATGGTGGTGATATTGCTTGCTTGCTCTGGGCTTGCCAGGTTGTCTCTGTCATCTTGTAATGACAGAAGGTGAGTCACGGTTGTGGCATGTGCAGAAAACCTAAGGAACTGTGAGCATCTGTATCTGAACCTGTCAGGTCTGTCATGACTGGCAGATCTGTGCTGTGTCAAGTGGGTAAAATAGACTTGGATGGAAATGCCACTGGAGTTGAGTTTGTGCCTTCTTTGAATCAGAAGAGTCACTGTCTCCCAGAAGAGGCCAAGAGCCATTTTTTCTGTTCCCTGCCATTCTAGCTCACCACATCTGGCAGGCATGTCTCAGGAGGGGCAAAGCCTTTGCCTCTCCCCCTCAATATGCTCTCAGGTCTTCCTGTCAAAGAGGGGAGCTGCGTATGTGGTGGGAGAGAGGGCAGAGTGCTCTGAGTGTCTTCCCTCCCTGCCACCGTGGGTCTTTGAACCTGGGGAGCTCTCTGGGTGGCAGCAGTGGAAGCTGGGACCTGACACAGGGACCTCATAGGTCTGCAGACATGACAGCCAAGAGCCATGCATTTCTAAGTACATCAGGTCTCCTTAGATCTTCATAGATAATGGAAAATTAATGAAGCCTGATTTATTTGCCCTTGTTATTAACCCTCAGCCAGCTGTAAGCCATGGCTGCCTTCGTGCAAACGGCAGTAGAAGGACCAGGCACTCTGGTTAATTTGGCTGTTGTCCCATTTCCTAATAAACCATTTGGAAAGCTTTTTAACGTGGACTATCTCAAAACTGACGTTTCTTTATTACAGTCATTGTTGGAGGTCAGGGTTTAGGAAGTGTTTCTTCGAAGTGGAATGTGTGCAGAAGGTGTGAGCAGCACTTTGCTTTGTGGTGTTCCCTTTAAGGGTGAATATAAACCAGGGCTGTAAATTCTCTCATAAATACTTGAAGGTGGAAACAGAAGGAAGTTTTTCACCAATTCCCATGGTAAGGAAAGACAGCCAGTCAGGGTTCATTTTATGGCAGAATCCCACCCTTCTTGTGTACACAAGAGTTTGGCCATGTCTGCCAGTGGAGCCACAGCTACAAGAAAAACTGTAATCACTGTGTGGCAAAGCAGTGTACTTCTGGTAAACCATATGAGATCATCCAAAATGTGGCTGAAGGTAATTTAAAAAAACGGGGATTTCCAATATAAAACTGTGTCCAAAGCTCAGTGTCTGATTTTTTTTTATTTTTAGATATTTTAGATCTCAAACACACACACACACACACACACACACACAATAAAGCAATGTGAGAATAACAAATGAGCTGTGTTTGGCAAGTCAGTGGTTCAGATGTGGTGGACCTTATAAGGTGGCTGAGAAGATCATGGCCAACTCCAAGACTTTGGTTAACCAGGGCAGAAGATGGGTTACCTTTATGTGGGAACTACAGCAGTGTGCATACGTGAAGTTTTTGCTCAGTTGAGGTGAGGTATTATTAGAGAAGAGTCTTGGGCACATATTTCCAGCCAAATTCCAGCAAAATCTCACAGAAACACAGTGCTGTATCTACAGCAGTGGTGGGTAGGGACAAAGCCATGGATGTTGTCTGTCTGGGCTTGTGCAAAGCATTGGACACTGTCCTGCACAACATCCTTGTCTCTAAATTGGAGACATGGATTTGATCCCAGGCACACCTACAAGCTGGGCAGAGACATGACTGACAGCAGACTTGTGGCAAAGGACTTTTGGGTGGTGGCTGACCAGAAACTCAACATGAGCCAGCAGTGTGGGCTCACAGCCCAGAAAGCCAAACAAATCCTGGGCTGCATCTAAAGGAGTGTGGCCAGCAGGTGGAGGGAGGTGATTCTGTCCCTCTGCTCTGCTCTCTGAGACCCCACCTGTGGTGCTGCATCCAACTCTGGTGCCCCTGATGTAGGAGGAACATCCAACTGTTGGAGCAAGTCCAGGAGGCCACAAAATTCATAAGGAGACTGGAGCACCTGCCCTAGAAAGACAGACTGAGAAAGTTGGGGCTGTTCAGCCTGGAGAAGAGAAGGTTGTGGAGAGACCTCATAGCAACCTTCCAGTATCTGAAGGAGGCCTACAGAGAAACCAGAGAGGGACTGTTCATCAGGAACTGCAGTGATAGGACAGGGAGTAATGGGGACAAATTGAAAGAGGGGATTTAACTTAGATAAAAGGGAAAAAAATCCTACTGGAAGAGGTTGCCCAGAGAAGCTGTGGATGCCCCATCCCTGGCACTCTTCAAGGCCAGGTTGGATGGAGCTCTGAGCAGCCTGGTCTAGTGGAAGGTGTCCCTGGTCCTGATAGGGTGTTTGGAGCTAGATGATCTTTAAGGTCCCTTTCAACACAAACCACTCCATGATTCTCTCACCTCCCTAGTGCTGGTTGTAATGAGTCTTTCCTGCACCTACCTCTCATTCTCAAACACAACACTTCGTTTTTCAGCATCTTATTCATCATCAGGCATGGCCATACCATGTCATACTTTTAAAGAGTAGAAGAAGCAGGTGCATGGTTAACAGGAAGGCTCACAATGACACTCAGGAAGATTCAAAGAAGAATATTTGAATTAATGGTGGGAAGCAGAAACAGAAAAATGTATAAATAAGCAAAAAATGTTGTATAAACAGGATCGAGGAGTATTGTATTCTAAGGTAAACAGTGTCTCATATACCTTTACAAGGAACAAAGCCAAATGCAATTACAGTTTCAGTTGAACCATAAACCATAATTTGACTGATTAGATAAGGAAAGATACATAAAAACTTTTAAATGTCCCTGTTGTCATTGACAAGGAGTCACTGAAAATTTGTACAGCATCTCAGTCACAACATATATTGAAATCCCTTGAAGGATGGTATGTTTGCCTAGGTGATAATTATTTGAAGTACATGCAATAAATAAGTTTGGTAGCTTGTTCTACCAAGTTTGGTATATTCAAAATTTTCAAGGAATTTGACTCAATGCCCTCTGCTGACCCTTCAGAGACCCTAAATGATCACATTGCAAGAGTGTCCCACATGCACACATAATTACACAATCTTACAAGCAGTGGGGTGTTTTTGAAGAAGGAAGTTCTGTGACACAACATGCCAGAAGAGTGGCTCTGACCTTGTCTGGCACAGAAAAAAACATGAAATTAGGAATAAATGGGTACTAATCCTGATGTGTTCGGGGTGCTCTTCTGCAGAAGAGCAGCAGCAAACCTTCATTTTGGGGATCTGAGAGGTGCAGAGGGAAGTTGCACAATATGGGCACTTATCTACAGCAAGTGGTGTGGTGCCTGCAGCTCACTTGGTCTTGGAGAAAAATCTGGGGTGAGCTCAGGTGAGTGGGAAAAGCCTTCCCAGGAGAACCAGGGCTTTGCCCCTAAAAATCAAGTGTGTGGAGTGTTGTACCACATGACTTTCTAATGGAAAGAATTGAAGAAGACAACATTCCTGAGAATGTTCCTTCCTGAGAACAGAACAAAGTACTTTAGACTGTAAAATAACACCTTCTAGCTTTAGGCAGATGGCTGTTGGGCTGTGTGTTTCAGTGCCCTTTCTAAGGCAAGTCTCTTTCCAGCTATTTAACACCAAAAAAAAGGTCAGCAACTTGCTTGTAAAATCTGAGATGGGGTCCTGGGCCATGGGCAGAGAGTAGGGGGAAGCCCTGTGGGTGGGCAGGGGCAGCCAGTCCCAGTGGGGCTTTCAGAGTCCTAACATAGTCAATGGTTCTACCTGGAGTGTTTTATCCAGTGCTGGACCCCCAAATTCATGAGAGGTGTAGGAAACTGATCTGTCTCAAGGATTCCAAGATGGCATCGGGCTAGGAGGAGAGAGGGATGTGGACTGGTTGGAGACAAGGAAGGCTTGGGCTGACCCAATTAGCCTTGGAAAGGAGTTCCAGAGGCAGCACAGAAATGGCCAGTACCAAACAAGGTAACAGACACAGGTTGTCTCTTAGGACTTTCAAGCTGGCCATCAGGGGAAAAAATGTCACTAGGAGGTTAGTTGCCTATACAGGCAGCTGGGTCTCTGCCCATGGAGGTTTTCAAGACTCAGCTAGACAAAACCTCAAGTGACTCAATCTAGTGTTGGTGACCATCCCGTCTGGGCAGACAGATGGATTTCCTGTGACCTAGGGGCCAATTTCATGAATGCCATCATCTATAACTGGAAACTGGTTTGACCTTCTGCCTCCATGTTTAGTAGTTCCCATTAAATCCCGCTGTGCCACAGAAAGGAGGCTCCCCCTTAAGGCACCATGCATGCCAGAGGCTTGTACTCTTGCAGTGCTAGCCATGGCTCCCAGGGCTGGGCAGGGCTGACCAGCTGCAGCTCCCCAGCATGGGGTGCCCGGAGGGATGACTGGGAAGCCTGGACCTTGTGTTGCTCCATCCCCTGGCTGTGTGCAGCACCACAGTGACCCATGGCCAGCAACAGCACTTGGCACACACAGGGGACTGTTTGCCCTTGGAGCAGCCAACCAGCCAGCCATGCTATTCACTCTCCAACCAAGTTTTTCGGTTTCTGACTGCTTAATAACATTATTCGTTGTTTCAATTTTCCCTTGAGGTTTAAGGAAGGGTGTCTTTGAGTGGCTGTACTAATTGCCAAGATTCCCTAAGCAGCTCCCTTCATGCCCTTGAAGTCCTGAGGGATTGCTGGGTTAAAGCCTGAGGAACTCCTGGGTGGGGCCTCCCACTCCCATTTTGATGGGGGGAGATGATGCACACCCTGCTTAGCCCCTGCACAGGTTTTGCAGAACACAGAGGCTCCACTGCACCCTGAGGGGATAAATCCATGACAATGGAAATAAGTGAGAGGGAAGGGCTGCTAGGAGTGGTAGTAGGTGGGGTGCTGTAGATGGTGCCACCACTTTTTGTACATTTTGAACCTGTTGCTCAGTCTTGTTTTCCTCAGAGGTCACTGTGAGACTGTGAGTTGCAGTTGCCTGTGGGAGTCGGGGCTGGGGCTCGGCCGTGTGAGCAGCTCAGGGCCTCCCTTGGCACAAGCAGAGCATCTCTGGTTTTGCAGCGAGAGGTGAGAGTTGGACAGCTCTGCTTGGCACTGGGACCTGCAGTGTGCAATGTCTGAACAGCAGCCAGGGCTTTGACCCTAATTGCTTTCAGTAAATTAAGGCAACACTTAAGGAGAAATGGGCAGTGCCCCAGGGAAAGATGAGGCATTACAAATATATTTTCCGACGCCAGTTGACTGTTTCCTCATCCAGATAGGAGGTAATTAAGTGACTTCTTCCCTTCAGGACACTCCAGTGTCAGGCAATCACAAGCATGATTCTGCTAGGAACCAGTGTTGCATGAAAATGCTTCCTAGAAAACCCTGGTAGTCATGGAGTAGAGCATCATGAGCTGCTGTGAAGGACAATAGCCTGGATGCTGTGACAAGGGGTCAGTGGGAATACTCTGGCTTGATTGCTTTTCAGGGCAAATAGCCACAGATCCCTTGGCTCAGTCAGTCCTGCCATACCTGGAGACTGCCACTTGATGGATGCATTCAGGGATGAGACAAAACCTTTGTACCTGCTGTGGTTTTGGTCTGCTCTGGTGCAGCACTGTGCAGGATCATCTCCTCCCTGCAACCTTTGGTCTAGGAAGTTTCTCCCTTCCCACCACGTGACAATTTCAGTTGCAACACTGGCTGGAGGGAATGCAGCATGGCTCATTCCCTGTAGTCTGCAGACCATGTACATCTTGATGTATCTAGACACACACCCACACAGACAGGTGGGAGAAGCTGTTACACCTCCCCTGCAGAAAGAAATGTTACTCGAAGACACTGGCATGCAAGTTTCTGTTTTCTCACTTAGACATTTACAACCTAACACATATCCTGTAGGTGGGAAGGTATTCTTTCAGTATTTTCCTTGTTCACTGGAGCTGTTTTTAATACATGGATAAACTATTTTATCCCTGATTCAATATTTGCCTGTTGATTTCCTTGCCCTTACCATTTATTTTTTGCAGCCCTCTTTTGCTTTATTTTTCCTCGTACCTTTTCATATTGTTTGCTTTAGGTGTAGGCTGTGGGTATGTGTTCACACTGCAATCAGTCAGTGTGGTCATACATGCAAGCAAGTTCATGGGTCAGTGGCAGTAGGGTGGATACAGCCCTGGAATAACTACACCCACCCACTTGTTGGACCCTTTTCAAACACACACTGTAGGTTATGGGATGGCATAGTGAGGGGGGTCCTTCTCCCCATTTCAGGTTTCTTGATGGGATGAAGGTGTGAGGAGGGAGTTAGCAGGCTAGGGCCATTCAGACTGCAAAAGAGACCATGGTGCTTTGTAATAGGGGCTGAGAAGACCCTAAGTTGCATGGAGAAAGTAAGCTAGAATAATGGAGAAGGTGAGCTGTCAATTGTCTCCTCTGCCACAAGGATGGGGGCCACAAGGGAAGCCAGCAAGCGTCAAAGCCAAAGGAGCTTCCTCTTCTTGCAGTGTGTCATTTGGATGAGGAACTCCTGCCTGCAGGAAGCAGCAGAGGCTAGCTGGCTCATCAGGTTCAAAAAGTGGGCAAATATTTTTAAAACATGACAAATTCTAGAGTGTTTTGCCGAGAAGCAGAAGTACCTCATGTTGAGTTGTCTTAGACTAATACATAATATCTTGGCACTGGAGCATGCATATTTCAGTGTTTCCAGTGCAACAGTTGTACTAGAACTGAGCATCAAGAAGTCATAGTACTGAAATTCCAGGTTCAGCCTTCACACGTTGTTGCTCCATATATCTAGACTGATATTGCAATTTTGCCTTTTGCACCTTTGCCAGGAAAGGGATCTTTAAAAATATTTTAACATCATAGAATTTTGGCTTGCTCTTAAAGCAGCTCTCTCTTTTGTCAGTGGTCTAAAACCTCAGTTTTTGGGCCCACAGAACGTCTCTTTCAGGGCAGGAGAGTGTTTTGCCTGAGTAGCTGTAAGTCTACGTTTGATATATGTGGAGGAATGGTCGCTGTTTGATGTCTGTCTTTGCCTTCTTCAGGAGCAGAACCCTTGGGTGGTGCTGGGTTGGGCACAGGGTGATAACAGTTTTCATTCCTTCTGCAGGTAAATGTCCAAAGTCAGTCACCTATATCCCTAACTTAGGTCCAAAAATCCTCTTTCAGCATTTAGTTGGAAGGAAGGAGTTGGGCTTCCATGACTCTTGTGTGTCCCTTACAACTCAGGATTGTCTATGACTTCACGATGCTGTGAAACAGTGGAATTTCCATAATAATTATACTGGCATCAATCACTTCTCTGGTATTTGCCTGTGAGAAACTCATTACCAGGTACCTGGGGCCAGATGACTTGGAATCAGTTAAGATCTGGACTTGGCCATCTTTCATCAACCCCTGACGTCCGAATGCCTACCACAAGCTGGCTCATGTTGGATTAGAAGTGAATCTGCCTGCTGGATACACGGGATGCCCTTTGGGCACAGACCACTGTCATGGTCCATGGTCGAAGTATGTGAGTGAGAAGTGATCAAATCAATGCTCCTTTCAGAGTAACAGCAGCACTGGCACACCAGGAGCATTGTGTGGATGTGATGTGTCTCAATACTAGGACATTCCTAAAGACTGAGGTACATCTTAATGAAATTGTGAGAGCAGGACCTACGTAGCACCTCAAATCCAGCTCAAATGAGATGGACCAGATCCTCAGCTGTTCTTCTGTGCTCTTTTTGTCTTGGACACCCCCAAGATTTCTCACTACTTATCACTCCCTAGGCCGTGATTCAGGCAGGACTCAACACCTACTAGGTGGTGCACGTGGGAGCAGTCCTGCAGTGGTCAGTGGAGGACATCTTCTCACCGTGGTGCCATCAGGATCCAGACAGGGGCTGTGTCCATGTGTTCCGTGCCACATGCACTGCTCACCCTCTGACACCTCAGAGCAACCCCGTGGGGAGGCTGACAGGATGAGTTCACCCTTCCAGAGCACCGAAAAGGAAACCATTTGATCTCTTATTTATTTTGAGTGTTACTCTGACTAGACATAGGAAAAAAACCCGACAAAACAAAATCAACTTAAAGCCTCGGGTGTTTATAAAAAATGTAGCTCGGTAAATTGCTGCTATAAAGGGCAGCTTCTCATGGGGTTGCAAATGAATGAAAACATTAAGCTAAGGATTTGTCTTTCGTATTTGGCATCGATACCTGTGGTCATGCTCTGGAAGTTTGACTTGTTTTGTCATTTTTGATACACAAAATAAACAAAACCTGAGACAAAAGGCAAGCTTGCAAATAGGGGAGCAGCCAGTGGGGAATTTTATTTTATTTGTTTGCATTTTATTACCTTCTTGTGACAGCTAATAAGGTGACCTTGCAACAGACAGATGTAGATAAGGCTCACCGCCTCTGTGGTCTTATTTTGCAAGCTGGGAAGTAAGTTGCTGAAATTATTGGGAATAGGGAGATTGCCTGTGGGGGAAAAAATCTTCTCCTACTGTTAATTAAAAGAGTATAGTTTTGTGAGAAAGATTGAAGTGATTAACTGTTGTAACTGTTTGGGGGTAAAAAAATGAAATTAAAATGGGCTTTTTCATTGCTTCACCAAGAAGAAAAAAGCCATGGAGCTGAACCATAGCCAGCCACTCTGATCAGCAAAGACAGGAGGTTTACCTGTAAAAAGATAGAGATCACCTGCTGACAACATGAAAAAACTTGAAACCACATCTTTTAAAAACATTCCTGTAGTTTAAGCTGAAATTCCTCTTCTCAGACCTTGCCAACAACTCCTGGAGAGTATTAGAGTTCAATGGCCTTTCCTGGCAGGGCAGGCTGGTACGAGCCAGGGGCGGGAGGTTGTGTTGGGAGTGTGGTACCATGCGCCAAGTTTAGTTTTGTTGAATTGAGATACTACCAGTGTGTAGAGAAAGATAATGGGAACAGGCTAGAGCAGCAGCTGCACAAAGCAAAAGGAGAACTGAAACCATGCCCCAGTGGCCAAACCTCCCCCCCAGAAAAGGTCAGCCACCTTCCAAGATGGAGTAAGTTCAAAGGTGGCAGGGCAGAACCCACATCCATATAATTTTTACAATCTTTCCTTGAACTCTGAGGTTTAAAGTGAGGATCAGGACAAGCACACTGTTGAAATCAAAGTTTTGCAAAACTCTACAGGACTGGAAGTATGACTGTCCCTGGTGAATACATGCCCTGCTTCCCTTGCTCACCCTCCAGCACAAATATAGAACATTTTTTTCAGAAGCAAAGTGTTACCAACATAAATCTGTTCCTGTTTGCAAAAATCTGTAATTTTGCTGTAGGACTATTGTGTCAACACAATTTAAGATGCCTCCAACCAAGCATAGAATGATGTATAAAACAGGTTGAGACTGGATTAGGAAACTACTGTCAGTGACTTCAGCTGATGTGGATTACTCTTGCTGCAGTTAAGTGAAAACCAGTAAGATACATCATAAATGTTCAGATTACACGCATTACTGGTTATGTTGTTGTACTGACATTCCGTGTGTACTTCACTTCATCCCATACTGCTCCTAAACAAAAATGTCTTTCACCCCCTAGGAGGAAGGAAATGCAGAATAAAAGGGGCACGGAAAGGTAAATCAGGGCTGCAGCGTTTTTGTCAATAGTGAAATACGCAATTGCCAGCGCATTGTCTGGGGCTGAATGCTGAGTGATTCTCCGTCTGCTGAGAACATTGGTGGTTCCAATGTTCTTGTTCATCTTCAGATGTCCAGTGAGATTAGGGATGTGTGCTGAACCCTCGGTGCCCTGTGGTGCCCTAGTCATGCTCTCAAGCAAGGACACCCAACACACACCTGCCAGCAAGCAGTGACATGCTCGGAGGGTGGTATCTGCTAACTCAGCTCCACATTTGCACCAAGGGAAACTGTCCTCCCAAAAGGAAATACCTGCTTACCCAAACCAGTGGAGAAAAGTCGGTGCCTTTGAAGGCTTCCACAGGGAGATCTTCTTTAGGAAGAACCCACATTTAGATGGGGCAGCCTTGAAAACAGAATTCTACCTTACTGAACCTTGGGCTGCTCCCATTGAGGGAGGCATCAGGAGGCTGAGGCTGCTCCCACAGCTGAGCCATCTCTAAGTTTCTGGGTGCCTGGGGACATTTGTATCTCTTTCTGGACACTGTGCCCGTGTCACTGGTGGCCTGTATACCACCAGCTCTCCTCTCTGTGCTGTAGGCTCATCTCTCCATCTCTGGTTGCCCTGAGGACCAGGGTGGCAGTGAGGCATGTGGGGTTCAACCATGTCCTGGCAGAGACCTTTGGCAGAGCTGCAAACAAAGAGCAGCCAGAAAACAGCTCCTGTTCCATCACATTTCTTTCTCCTCCTGGACATAGTCTGATTCTCCTCTTTCCCACTCAGTGCTCCCACTGGGCTGTGTCCCTTGAAGTCCACCTCATCCTGTGAGGAGGGGGCCAGTGCTAGGATCCTTCAGCTTTCCAACCCACATGTTTAAATGCTGGATTTTAGCCCACGGCTTCAAGTATTTCTGTCCCAAATGTGATGACAGAAACCTCATTAACTTATAAGCATGTTAGACTGGTCCTAATGGGGAATTCTGTTCTCCTAAGGATTAAATGTTTGTGTGCTTCCTTGTAAAGTTAGCCCTGGAGTTGCAGTCCTGGTGACCTGGATATTAGGGCATAGGTGAATTCTTGTTACTCACCTAGCCCATGATTTTACTGTTTGTCAGTGAAGGGTCTGTCCACTTGTCATCTGATTATGCAAATTCACCTTCCATGTGAGTCGGGATTTAAGTTTCGCTGTTTTTCAGGGTCTGACTATGTGCAGAGGGAGTTGTAGTTTTTTTTTCTTCCACAGGAACTTCCTTTCTCGAAACACCACCCCTTGGCAGTGGACCTGCTGACACCTCAGAGCAAGACACAGATAAAAAGGGCAGTCTGTCTTCTTTCTCCACACTCAGAAGCAAGTGGCAGAGACTGCTCAGGAGTTTGGAAGCTGCTGGCACTGCAAGCATCTCGGGTAGAAACTCTGACAAGAACCATGTTCAGCAACACTGGTGAGTTTTTAATGCTTGACATATGTTAGGTGTGAAGTTTGGCAAGTCTCCTGCAGGGAGGATTGCAGCTCCAGAGGTTCTCAGCTCTCTGATTGCCATGGGTGACACCTTGAGGAAAGAAGTTTTGATGCTCACAGGGGATTAGTTTGCTCTGGCTTTGCAAATTCTGTTTTTGACAGATTGGTAAACTAACTGCAAGACACATCTCATTTTTCATCACTGTTCTTCAACCTGTAGACATCTGTTCTGCCAGTGACAATGGGAAAGAAATGCAGCTCTTTTAAACTTGTTCCACATCAATGTTAAAATAATTTCTTTCTTTCAGGCTACTTTATCATGTAGATTATTGCTCCTTAGTGATGGCTGATAGCATCTGAAGTTTCAAAATAACCGAAAGGAGGATTTCTTTGGGCTTGAGCTCTGTCCCATGGCTGTCCTGCCTGCCCTGTTGTCAGGAGATCCTGCACCTACCTAGAAAGGTGCCTGGGTCACTCCTGCAGCAGCTGCTGAACCAGCACCACTGGCCAGCCCAGCCCAGCCTCAGAATGCCCAGAACCCCTGGGGTTTGGGATGTAACTGAGCAGATGCACATGTGGGCTGGGTGGTGCCCACAGCAGAGCTGGGAGCAGGTCTCCATGGCTTTCAGGAGGGGAGGGGTGTTTTAACACCGCTCTGAGCCCTCCAGTTTTAAACCTCTATACTCTTGAGTGCGGATGAGTTGAAATTTTCCAAGTCCTGGACTGCAGCATCTTTGGGATGTGATCTCACATCTCTGGGATGTGCATGAGTGTTTGCCTGGAGGCTGGGCAAAAATCAGGAGGAAGTGCAGGTATACAAATTATGCTCTGTCTTGAAAAACTACAGTTCTCATTCCCATTCTCTTCTGTCCTTCTGAGCAGCCCTTGTTCCCACTGAAGCCAGACATACTATAAATACCCTGGTCCATATTGATAGGGTTATAAACCCCATCACCTCCTCATCATAAGGGAAAGAAGGCCCCACATACTTACAGTGACAAGGTCTCATATGTCCATCTTTGATCACTGTTCTCTTGAAGCTCTGAACATCTCTCCAGGCAGGCAGTGATGCAATGGGGCTTGTGGGTTAGTGTAGAAAGGAGTTCTATAAAGGATAAATCATGGAACTAGGTGACAAAATACTGCCTTGATTTTTTTTTCTATTAAAAAAGAAAAGAAATCTGACAGGATTTGAGGTTTGGGCTTGCTTCTGGCCCGGCCCAGGAATGAGCACAAACAGAACTGCCTCTCACAGCCTGAGCCTCTGTCCTCCATGCTCTAGGTATACTCAGCTCTTCTGTAAATCGTGAATTTCCGTGTTGGCACACCAAGGTGCCTGCAGGCAGCCAGACTCAGGGTGTGTGGGGGCCCAGCTCCATGGGCAGGAAGCAGGGCAGGAAGACAAAAGCAGCAGGTGAGGGCTGCCCAGGGAAGGCAAGCTGCGGCCAAGCCCCCTGGGATGTGGTGATGGGTGCGCCACTGGCTCACTCTGAGGCATTCCTTGGCACAGGACGCCGTGCCAGTCAGGTCACAGGGTATCACAGGTGTGTTTGCACAGGAATAAATGCAGCACAACTGACGGGCAGTGCTGAGTGGAGACAGGTCTTTGGCACAGTGCTCAGGCCATGCTCTAGGGCAGCTGTTGTCAGTGAATCTTCCCTGCATCCTCAACAGCACTGGTGATGTCCAGAAATGGGATGGATATGCAGTCCCTAAGTTAAGAAATGCTGGATGAATGGATTTCCTTGGGCCCTTTCCCACAGCTATCCTATGTGTTCAACTCTCATATCCCTTTGCATCCCTCTCCCAGGGCCAAGAATTTTTGGGATCTTCTCAGCCCAGCGCCAGGGTTTTCCATAAAGAACAAGGTTGAGCAACTTTAGTGTTTGGAGATTTCTTAATGCTGAGGAAGACGCACTTCCTCTTTGTCCTCAGGAGGGTTAAGCAGCTAGCTCCAGCTGAAATTTTTTGATATAAATGCACACACACCCCATTGCGCAAAATGTCAGCTCAAGGCTGGCTACTGGCATGCAGCAAGCAAACAAAAAAGCACTCAAATATTAAGCTGGTTAACAAAAGATGCTGGTCAATTTTAAGTCTATTTGTTGTGCCAGTTATATCTGGTATGTAATGAAGATAAATATGGTTTATATATTTACGAAGAAGAAATACACAGAGATAGGGTGGGGATCCAGAGGTGGTCAGTTCTGTTTACTCAGGGCTGCAGTCGCTGCGCAGCACAGGTTGCAGTAGGAAGCGTGCTGCTGATTTCAGCCTGCCCTGACACTAGCCCTGCATGTGGCATCTCCCATGCCACACCAGCTACCAGCAGATTCCAGCCTCTTCTGTGTTAGGGATGGTTCTTGTTGATAATAACATGGTTGCCAGGTACCATGCAAATCTGTCAAGACATTTGGTGAATTAATCTCTTCAACCATTATGCTTTTGACTTGCTAATATCAAAGGTTACCGTAACCCGTTTTTGCCTCTCCCACATCTTCATCTGAATCACTCATGAGAAGAGTGCTTATGAGGTATTGTTACTCCCTGCTGTTCACACAGAATTCATCCTTTGAGGATATTTAATGAGCAGGTACAAGACATAAATGCTCCCGAAGAAATACAGCTCAGCCACATTCCAGCATGCTCTGGCTTTTCTTGTCACAACTGGGCAGGCTGCCAAAGCCTGATGCAGTGACCCCCAAATCTCCATCATCATTCAAAGCTGAGGGCTTTCTTTTTGCTCAGGTGTATCACTGGGTTGTGCCTCTCGAAGTTCCACTCCTATGCCACAGCCCTGAACCACGAACCACTGGGCACAGAGATGCTGAGGCTTTTCCTGGCCCTGATCCCATCCAGAGCTGCAGGAGAGGAGGCAGTCATTTTCAATATTGTGTCTTTTAAAATTTTATTTTATTTTATATTGTATTTTGCTAGATCTCTTGTTACTCTAGATATTTTGATGACTCACAGGGCCGCATTAAGAAGAAGAAAACTATCTTTACTGAGAAAATCACCATCTCTTCTTTCTCCTTTCTCCTTGTCTCCTGATGTTTTTCCAGAGAGCGGTCTGAAAGTCACTGGGGTTGACTTTCTGAAGAGCCAGAACACGCGGCAGCACCACACGGATGGGTACAACATCCAGAGCCTGGTGGTGAGGCGCGGGCAGCCCTTCCAGGTGCAGGTCAGCCTCAGCAGGGAGCTCAGGGCTGCCGACAAGCTGACCCTGCGCTTTGGCATCGGTAAGCAGGGGTCCCTCTGCGCCCACCAGGCAAAGCCAGAGAGCCCCAGGAGCATCCAGCTGCCTCTTCTTGGCACTGCACAGGCATTGCAGACCTGTGCAACCCTCACACATATTGTCTTGGGTATGTTTCCAGGTGAAAATCCAATGAAAAACAATGGGAGCCTGCTGTCGCTGAAACCGGAGCGGGAGGATTTCAATGGGTGGAAAATCTCCATGGTTGAGAGGAAAGGCAAAGAGGTAAAGCTTGTGGGCAAGGGGCCCAATGCCCAGTACCAAGGCCATCAGAAGCTACAGAGCAAAGCATCCTCATGTCCCTGTCCTGCTTCCCTTGGTTCTGTGATTTTAGATGGGCAGCAGCCTTGTCCTGCTTATTTCATTGCTCCCCCCATGCACAGGCAGGCTTTGCCTTATCCCATTGCCTTCCCCTCTTTCCCCACAGGGATCTGCATGGCCCCCAGCTTTGCCACTCGTGCCAGTTCTGTGGCACCATGTTTGTGCCATGCATGTGGCCATGGTGGGGTGTCCCTCATGCTGTCTCTCCTTGTTGTCTCCTCAGTGCCTGCTGTCTGTCACCAGCTCGCCCAATGCCCCTGTGGGAAAATACAACCTGCATGTGAAGACTGGCAGTAACATTTACAGGCCTGAAAATGGTGTCATCTACCTTTTGTTCAATCCTTGGTGTGAAGGTGAGTGGTCCTGCAACTGGGAGTGATAATTACTCCTACCAGGGATTGTCCCAGATGGATTTTTGCCTCATATTTTCCCTATTCTCCTTTCTTACATACATTGCTTTTTCCCCATAAAACACTGTAAGCAGCATCCTCGTGGAGACAGTGGGAAGCTGAGCAATAGCAACAAGCCAGCTCCTCACTGGATATTCTCCAGTGCCAGGACATAGAGGGACATCTATCTGTCACATCTGTTTGCACCTCTGTATCATCCCTCTCTGTTTCCCTGAGCCAGCCAAAGATTAACTGAGAGAACTGGGTTGGCTTAAGATCCAGAAAATATAACCAGAATAAAAAATTGTGTGGTTGGTGGGCATCAGTTCCCCAGTTCTCTCTGTTGTATACCTAGTACTCCACAGTGTTCAGAAATAAGATTTTGGCAATAATAGAAGAGTGGTCACATAGCAATGGACCTACAAGGGGAAATTAAAGATTAGCCTTATTGGAAATTCTTTTATGATAGGAGCAAAAAAATGGGAATGCTGCATGGTCATCTGTTTGTGTGAATGTTGCAGATCCTTGGTTACCCCAGTTTAGCTTTTCATGGAAGATTTCATACAGGGTGTGCAAACCACTTGACATCTGAGGGATTTTTTTCTGCAGATGATGTTGTCTACATGGCCAATGATGCAGAGAAGGAGGAATATGTGCTCAATGACACTGGCACCATCTATGTTGGGTCTGCGTACAGCATCTACGACAGGCCCTGGAATTTCGGGCAGGTAAAACACAGCTGTCTTGTCAGCCCTATTACCCTTCTTCATCCCTTCAGCATGGAGCCCATGAGTAGCTCAAAGTGCTGGAGTAACCTGTGTGCCTACGTGTGTTCCCCACCCACAGCTGGAGAATGGGATTTAGCGGCACATGTATAGTCAGATGATGTGACCCCCTGGTAAAGGATGTGGAAACTGGGGACAGGATATTTCTGATTGAAAAAATTCCCATAAGGGAATTCCTGCTCTCATGCAACTGTAGGTGCTGTTCATCAGCTAATGAGACATGGAGAGGGCTGATGGGGAAAAAAAAATCTGATTTACCTGTTGTATCATAGTTGGGAATAAAGAGGGTAAAATTACTGGCAGAGGTTATCACCTTTCAAGTGATGCCTTCACTGACAGCTGTGGGCAGGACACAATCAGCCACTCTCTCAGGAAAGGTGTTCCTGCGCGCTGCCTCTGAGATAACTCCAGAGGAGTGGAATGTCAAATTGGTTTGGGCTAGAGATAAGAGGTAGATGCCAGAGCAGATTTATTTTCACCCTGTACAAAGCACACAGGCACCAAGCATGGTATATCCCACGCTATCCAGACAGAAATCCCCAGCAAAAACCATTCAAATCTGGGTTTTTTCTGTTTTGTTTTGTTTTGTTTTATAAGTCTACAATTTTTGCAGGCTATCTGCAGAGTATGTGTCTGCAGGACATACATAGCCCAAAGGTACTCACACTGATGCCTTTACACTAAAGGGGCCAAAGGGCATAATCTGTAGGGCTGTTCCTATCCTAATATTTATCCTGCTGTTAAGCAATGAGAATTGATATTGATATTCTGACAAGCTTCATTGGATCATATGTTTGACATCTTTCTGAACTGGACCTCAGGGAGCTTTATCAGCAATTGCTAATTAGGAATCTTTGTTGTAATAATTAGCATTTACGTACCTTTCTTTTTTTCCAAGGTTCATTTTGTGCCTATGTCAATAGACTAAATATCAGTAGAGATCTTAAATTTTCATTACTCTTGTGAGTAATTTGCAGAGTTGCAGGGAGATGACGTTGGTGACTTTTGTGCACAGGAGTAAAGATTGCTGGATCAGGTTCCAACTGTTTTTGTATGACACTCGAGACAGCCTTTTGTCTTACAAGGCTGGGTTTCACTTTAGCCCTTGTTTGGAGAGAACAGCTTTGGGAAGACCCACAGCCTTGGAAATTCAATATAACAAGCAAATTCTGTTTTAGAGCAGCATATAAAAATATCTCTGTTTTCTCCCCAAAACAGTTTGAGGAATTTATCTTGGATGCCTGCATGTATCTGCTGGACAAAAGCAAGCTCAGCCTGGCTCAGAGAAGGGATCCTGCACATGTGTCCAGAGCCATGTCTGCTTTGGTAAGCCTCTCCCAGTGAAGTGCTTTGCCTCTTCATATCTTCCCTTGTCCTTACTTGCTCTTCTTTCCCTGGGACCATGAACACCATTTCAGGAGGCATCTGAATGGGATTCTTTTGGGAAAGTGCAAGCAAAAAGACAGAGGCATTTTGGGGTGGAGGGAAGAGGCAACCCAAAATATAGCACGTTCCCATCTCCAGAGTTTGCAGCTGCCCCAGTGGTTGTCCTGCCTCATCAGCTGTGTTGGTGGGGCCAAGACAAGGGTGTGTTTTGGGTGGGTAGTTACTCTCTGTGCTGGGACCCTTTTGGAGGCCTGTGGCTTAAGACACAGGATGCAGAGTTAATTTTTACTGCCCTGAGCAGAATTTACACCTCTCTCTAGATATCCAGGTGGAATTTCTAACCAGGGGAGCCCCCAGCCAGGACCAGCAGCCTTGATGGGTTCCACATGGCTGTGGAGTACCAGGGAAGCCACAGGGCAGGCACAGACCCTGGGGTTTAAGCCTCATTCAGCCTCATCCCTTAATTTTTCTCTGTGTGTGTGTGGCCACAGGTTAATGCCAACGATGACAGCGGAGTCCTGCTGGGGAACTGGTCAGGGAACTACGTCAGTGGAACATCCCCTATGGATTGGATTGGGAGTGTGATGATTTTGCAGAAGTACTACAAAACCAAGAAGCCGGTGCGTTATGGCCAGTGCTGGGTCTTCGCAGGAGTCCTCAACACAGGTGAGCAGTGAACAGTGACCTGCCTCCCTTCTCTGACACCCCAATTACTGTGCTAGTAAGCCAAATTACTGTGCCTCTGAGCAACAGAGGGGCCAGGGTCTGTCTGTAAGGAGAGGCTGAGGGATCCAGCACTGCTCAGCCAGAAGAGAAGGCTTTGGGGGTCTGATCCTTGTGTGTAAATACCTGACAGGAAGGAGTGGGGTGCAGACAGGCTCTTCTCATTGGCACCCAACAACAAGAGCAGAGGTGATAGGCACAGCCTGAAACATGGGAGGTTCTGCTGTCTGAACCTGAGAAAACAGTTTTTTTCACTGTGAGAATGACCAAGCACTGGCACAGAGAGGTTATGGAATCTACATCTTGGAGATGTTCAAAAGCCATCTGGACACAGTCCTGAGCACCTGCTCTAGAGGAGTCTGGGTGGGCAGAGGGGTCAGGGGAGAGGATGCCCTCCAGGCTGAGGGATTTTGTGACCCTGTGTTTGTCTGTCTGTGCTGCAGTCATGCGTTGCCTGGGGGTGCCATGCCGCTGTGTGAGCACCTTCGACGCGGCCCACGACACGGAGGAGAACCTGAGGGTTGATGTTTACCTGAACGACAAAGGAGAAAAGCTGAACTCGTTGTCCTTCGACTCTGTCTGGTACTGCCAAGTGGGGCTAACAATTTCTGAAAGGCCCTGTGCTGCCTTGCAGTGCCCCATTTCCCAGCCCCAGCAATTCCTTTGAGAATTTCCCTACTGCTTGGGGTTTGTTGCCCAGGAGAGAGAGAGAGAAAGCCAGGGGTTTCACAGGGTTACCTACAAGTACCCATTAAATTTGTCCTTACTAAAGGATTAAGGGAGGAGACCATGACTCTTCAGGCTGTAACAACTCACACCTTTTCTTTCCAACCCAAATGCACACAGGAACTTCCACGTGTGGAATGATGCCTGGATGAAGAGAACAGACATACCAAATGGGTTTAGTGGCTGGCAGGCAATTGATTCAACCCCTCAGGAGCAAAGTCAAGGTAGGATTTGCCTAGAAAGGCTCTTCTGCAAGTCCTGAGGGAGGCAGGGACATTTTGTGTGTAAAACATGCTTCCCAGTCAGCAAACCAGGTACTCCTCACACACAACTTCATGCACCAGGGCAGTGACACTGTAAAACAGCAGGTCTCACTCCTGCCCCCTCAGCCCAGAATGGAAGGAACAGCATTTCTTGGCAGGCACAAACCCAACTGTGTGGGAATGTGAATTTTGTTTCAGAGGTTAGAGGACATCTAACTCATTGGGGTCATGATCCTGCTCATGGGTAGATGACAGGAGTGACCACCAAAACTCCCTGCACAGGTTCAGGGAATTTGAAGGTGGAACAAAACCAAAAGGATAATCCTCAGGGAAATGCAAAAAGTGGAATATTGCCTAGAGATCAAACAGAGATGTCTGGATGCAGCCGACTTAATAACCTGATACTGAAATTGGCTAAGGAAGAAACTTTCTAACACAATTTTGAAGCATTAGAAAGCAGACATTCCTTATTGCAGCATGCTGAACACCCAGAGGGTATTCCCTCTGATTGGGTGTATCATGAAATTTTACAACAAGGTATTTATTCCATCATGATCATACATATTCATTAGAGTGTACTTTATGGCTAATACATAAACATCGCTTCTTCTAGAACTAATTTGCTTGCATCTCCCTCTTACTGAAAGGTCTTTTATGGTTCTTGGGGGTCGTCTGAAGGGGTCCCTGGTGGTTGTACTCACCAAGTACCCCCGGCCTTACAGATGACCTTGCCTGGAACTTCTCTTAGGGCACGTGCTGTTGTTTCTTGTCACATAACATTGACACAAAAGCCACTATATTCCTCATTATCTGTTTATGCACTGGTTCCAGCTATGTTTAGCATCCTGTGGGCCTACTTTTACATCATTTTATTTATGTCTTTAAAGCACACTGCCTGTGTTTCAACAAGGGACTGTTATGTTCCATTCCTTTTATCAAACCCAGCTGTGGCTTTCTAACCTTAAAATTATCTAAGTAAGGGGAAACGTGCAAAAGCTCCTACCAGACCTTGGTCATCTATAAAAAATTCCCAAGCAGCTGTGGGATAAATGAGAGGGTTTGGAGTTCATCACTGAGTTGGAGGGCTGTTTACTGCTAAGCATCAACTGCCATGGCCACAGATTCCTGCTTGAATGTTGTCTGAGTGTGGAGCAAAAACTGGAGCCACAGCAGGTGTTTGGAAAGCCAGCTGGAATTGAATGCCCTTTCCAGGTCGTTTCCAGTGTGGGCCCTGCCCGGTGAAGGCTGTGCGGGAAGGAGATGTGTACCTGCCCTACGACGCCAAGTTCGTGTACGCGGAGGTGAACGCTGACAGGGTCTACTGGGTGGTCAAGAAGGTGAACGGCAAGGATAAATACTTCAAGGTCGGCACAGAGACCCAAGCCATCGGCAAGAACATCAGCACAAAAGCCGTGGGGCAGAACAGGCGGGTAGACATCACCAAGGAGTACAAGTACCCCGAAGGTAACTGCCCCCATCCTCTGACACAGTGCCAAAGAGGAGACCCCCACCTTGCAGGTCACCCCACAGCACGTGTTTTTCCAGGAGAAAACTGCAGGAGTAGCTGTAGTGGCAAACTCGGCCTAAGGCCTGGAGACCCTCGGGAGGCAGCGCTGCTCCTGGGCATCCTCATGCCCGCAGTGACACCTATAGGCTGCTCCTCAGGGACACGAGCAAGCCTCCAGACAGTGAAAGAAATGGGCTGAATGATGGACCTAGTGTCACACTGACCTTGGCTTTATTTTTTCATTTCTTCATTTTGCCTTTCCATTCCCCCAAACCATTTTGGAAAACAAAAATCCCACATTTCCTTCCCACAGTTCTCAAGATCCAGCCATGTTGTCCTAGATTGTTAAAACCTTCTCAGTGAGGAGGGCAAAAGTATCAGGCTGAAATATTTAAGAGTATCCATCCTCTAAATTGTCTCTTCCAGGAAATTCTTCCAGGCCAGAATGCTACAGCTAGATTTGGTGGTAGCAAAAACCAAGAAGTTGTCCTAAGCAGAGGCTGGAGGTGCTCTGACATCCTCTCTGCTTATCAGCAGAAGCATAAATAAGGGGAAGATAGCTCTGGGTGAGGAGACTGAGATACAGCTGTCACCCATATTTCTCTTCATCCAGGCTCCAAAGAGGAAAGGATGTCCATGCAAAGAGCTTACAGCTTCCTACGCCCTTCGGGGTTGATGCCTCGTTCAGGCTATGCTTCTACTATACGGACAATAGGTGCCAACGCCGAGCCTTTGGTCCCCAAGGAGCCAGTCACCAAGACTGGACTCCACCTGGAGATAGCCAATACAGAACCTTTGCATCCTGGCAATCCCCTGGAAATGGCCATCACAGTGAAGATCTCTGCTCCTGGGAACTGGACCGTTGACCTTATTGGCTCCTGCCAGCTGCAGTACTATACTGGAAATGTTCAGGCCAATCTTGGAACTATCAAGGAGACCATCACTCTTGAAGGCCCATCTGGTAAGCACAGAAAGATTGCTGTGTTCTGTAGTCTAATTTACTGTGGCAGTCTGGGGTTTGTACTGGCTCCACTATAGACCAGTGTAGGCCCTGTACTCTGTGAAGAGCAGAAATTGCCTGCCTAGAACCTACCTCTCTCTTCACTGCATTTGAAGTCTCACTTACAGACTGGGATCCCTCCGTAGCAGGGACCAAAACATGAAGGCCCTGCTGCAGCTTCAAGGAGGTGATTGGGAATACATCACTGTGGGCAGAGGTTTTCATGGCATGAGCAAGGTGTGCTGAAGCATCTCCCTCCTGTCCTCACTGTCTGAACATCAAAGATGTCACCACAGGCTTTGTGTGCATCCATGTGGATCATATCCCTCACAGGATTTAGATGGCTTGAAATTTCAGCCTTTTTTTGTCCTTCTGTTTGCCACTCTAATTTGGGTGGTGGTGATGCCAGTGAGTGTTATTTTCTGAATTCTTTGCCCAAGCAAATTCCCACTTCATGACTGCCTGCCTGGCTGATCCCTGGAGCTGTTTGCTGCAGTGCTCTGCACATCTTTGAGTAACCTAGCTTGTATTTTTGATCCTAAGCCATGTAACTGAAATTTGCTAAACAAGAGATTAATGAATAATAAATAATTAACAACCCTTGTTGATTCCTAGCATGAATCACTCTCAAAAAAAAAAAAAAAGAAAAAAAAAAAGAAAAAAAAAATCTTTGCTGTTGATGAGCACTGAGTGTTTTCACTCATATACTGTTGTTGTCAAAATGCAGCAGGGCAGGACACAAAGGTAGCTCCTTTCCATGGGCTGCATGTGCCAGGTACCACCCACTCAGCCAGGGCTTCCCCCGCAGGGACTGAAGGGAAAGCAGGATGGTCTCAGCAAATACGGCTCATGCCACATCCTGCCGACTTTGCCACCCAGTTCCTGGGCATGTGGTGAAACACCAAGCTGTGTTTTCTTTCCTGCAGAGATGCAGATCCCCCTGAAAATAGCACCTGATGCATACATGAAGACACTGTCCTCTGTGGAAGATGAAGTCCTTATCCTTGTCACCGCCATTGCCGAGGTCAAGGAGACCAATGACAAACTCACCAAGGAGACCTCAATGAGATTCCAGTATCCCCCCATCACTGTCCAGGTGAGGCAGCTGCCAGCTGGGCTCTGGGAGGACAAGGGTTAAAGCTCGGCTCACTGCAGCACCAGGTGGTGCTAGCATTCCCAGGGGGATCTCCCAAACAGCTGCCTCCTAGCATGCTCAGTTCTTGGCATCTTATTTGGCTATTCAACATTCATTTGAAGGTTGAAAGCGGCCATGAAATCAAAGTTTTATTACTGCCCCATCTAAAAGGGGAAGGCAGAGGCTGCTGGAGGGAAGGGGATGGGAGAGGGCAGTTTGTACAGGGCCCATCTCCAAGCCCACAGCTCTTCCTCCTGAAGCAAAAATGTGCTGAGAAACCATCTGGGAAAACACAGTGCTTTGGGTGGGTGGAAAGGATATGAAGGGGTTGTCCCCTATCATGCTGGTGGTGAGCAAACCTGCAGCAGCTCTGACATCTTTATTACCCCCCTAATCCCCAATCTTTGGGTTTGTTTCTCTCTTTCCTCCTCTGCTAGATGCCAGAAACAGCCAGTCTGTACAATGACTTCAACTGTGCATTCATCTTCAAGAACAAGCTGAATGTGACCCTGGAAAACTGCAAGCTGCTGGTGGAGGGCTTGGGCATATTTAAGATGACAACATTTGAGCTGGGGTAAGGAGATGAGCCAATGAAATGACCATGGCAGGACTCTGCTCTGCTTCTTCTTTTTTTTAAATATCCTTGAAGAAGTGGTTAGGGGATTTGCAGGAAGAGGGGCCTTTGCCAGCTGTGTTTGAAACTGCACCACATTTGACCAGAAAGACCCACACAGCAGCTGACAGGCTCAGGGCAGATGGGCATGACAGGGACTCCCCCCATGCTCCTGCTGTGCTGCCCAACAAGGGTGAGCACAGCTACTTCATTCAGAGCTGAATTTGGTGTTTCAGCAGTACAGGGAACTCTGGGGAAGGTCCCCAGGATCACTGGGACCACCAGGCAGTACCACCATGCCAGGTCCCATTTGCTGCAAACTGGTCATGGGGGAAGGGGAATACCCACCCTAAACACATGCAGTGACTATTTCTTTAAGAGAAATTATTCAAAAGTGGCAAATAACCCAAATTAATGATGGGACTATTTTGGTTTTTCCTTTGTCCTCAGGGATATAATGCCTGGCAGGATCATGAAGTCTGAAATAGTATGCACTCCGACAAGACTAGGAGAGAAGAAAATCGTAGCCAAGCTGATCTCCAACCAGATCAAAGGGATCTCTGCAGAGAAGGGCATCTTCATCACTGAGTAGGATCAGTGCCTTGGCAGTGTGCAAATGTTGGCCTTGCTAAATGTATCTCATCACTGGGCACTTCTTGCCTTCTTGATTGCTGCACAGTGCTTCTAAAGTAAAGAGCAAAAATGCCATAAAGCTAAGGGAATTAAACTGCCTTAAGGGCACAGTTGCATTGATTGTAGTTAATTGTGATTCAATAAAGATGGTGAAAATTGACTGTGTGATTTGCTTTGGTGATATTGTCACATTGGGATGGCTCTGGACCCACAAGGGGAAGTTCTCATCTCAGACCAGGGATTGGAGCTTGTGTTGGTACCAGCTTCAGCCAGAGATGGGTGTGAGCCTGGGAGGGGCAGCAGTGCTGTGGTCCTACATAGAGGGAGACACACAGGGACTTCACTGCACAAAGGGCTGCTGTGCAGCTCAAGGAACATTTCAAGTAAATCCCTCCTAGGTAATTCCCTCTCCTCCCAGCTGACCATCTGGGGAATGTACCAGCACATGCCTTTCCTTGACTTTAGAGTTCAGAAAGAGCAAACCCAGCACATTCTCCCCAAACACCATTTTTCGTACATCTTCCTATCCCACTTCTTTTGGGGGTTTTCAGGCATTTTTGGAAGAGGCATTTTTTGCCATCTCCAGCAGCATTCATTACTAGTACTCCCCTAGAAATGTACAACCTCTATTCTTCCCCTTCCACCCTGAACGCTGCTGGACTACAGGAAGAACCTCGATGGCAGTGTACACCTGGAGCTCTTCCAGCTATAATCACACTGGAAAAGACAACAGCTGTGCACAGCTGGAGTCCACCTCTGCACTGCACACCCCAGCAACTCCTGAGCCCACCTTTAGCAAGGGATTTCCTTGTCCCAGCATGGCCAGCAGCAGAGTGGCAGTGGGTTTGACAGCATTTCCAAAGTAAAGAGGAAATCAGGTCACACAGTAGTACAGGGAGTAATTTATCTGTTTATTTAAAAGGCAAATGCTCAAGCATTAAGGCAGTGGAGCGGAAAAAAGAAATAGTGACTACATCTGGTAATGTGCCAGCCCATAAAAAGGGAAGAGGGAAAAAAAGGACATTAAAAGGCCAAAAGGTTTTAACCACTCTTCTGCATTTCAAAGATTTGGGGAACTCCCAGACAAGCATGCATGTGGCTGCCAGGCCACAGAAGGGGGTCAAGGCTGCCCAGACCCCTGCTGCCCCTCTGCCCAGTGTTGTGTCACTCCACAGCATCACAGGGTCCCCAAAAGGCCACCTCCTGTGGTGGCACAGCAGGGAGTGGCAGCTCCTCTCCAGAGGCAGAGCAGGTGCATGGTCCATGCACATCACGTCCGCAGAGCAGGGAGGAGCAGGTGGTGCTTGGCAGATGAAGTATTAGTTCTTTAAAAAGTACAGCAGTGACCAAAGGCACAAAAGGAGTTACAAACAGCAAAAAATGCATTTTTTCATGAGATGTAAATTCCCTATTTGCATAGAAAACCTGCTGTGGAAGACACCAGGTGAGAAGTACGAGAACATTTTCCACATATGCCACAGCTCTGTCCACCACATATTAACACCTCATGTCAGAGCAGTGATGGGATCTTCAGCAGACCATGTCCCACTGAGCAGTGCAGGGGGAGCATTCTCCCTAGCCCCATAAATTCAGGGCACTAAAAGCAGGCTCTCCAGGATGTCTTTCCTGGGACCTGGTGAGCCAGCCAGGACCACAGCAGCATGGTCTGAACATGAAGGCATCCCCTAACAAAGGGCAAGAAGTGTACAGAGGGAAGGGAAGGTAAACAGTGAGCTTAGCTTCAATTCCATGTAAATCATGTTTGGTCTCAAGTTACCAGTCAATCCTTAAAGAAGAAGGTTTATACAAAAGCTGTGGATAAAAGATTTTTCCAACTTGTGAAGACTTGTGATTTCTGACAGCTGTCATACTACATTGAGACAAGAAGGAGATACACCAGGGGGTACTGGGACTTTGGGAGAGGCCAAGGGAGACTGACAGCCAAGAAACACCAGAACTGATTTCCTAGGCAGAGGAAGTCACCCTGCCATGTCTTGAGGGCACCACAGCTGGAGCTGGCTGTCCATGCTCTGTGTAAGGCCCAGGGACACGTCCCTGTCTCATTCAGATTGTAACTGGAGGAGAGGAGATGACTGCTCTGGCTCTTACCCTCCTCTTCACACTGCTTTTCTGTTTCCCCTATTAAAAAAAAAAACAAACCCAAAAATGCCAGCACCTGAGGAACAACAGGAGAGGTGGGAAACAGAACAAATGACAAATGTTCTCATGATGAAGAGAACCAGGTTTGAAGGTGGAGGAGAAATTTGGCTGCCTCCATCCATGCCTACCCAAAGCCATGTCCCAGAGTAGGGTCCCTGTCCTGAGAAGCAACGCTGGAACACGGGTTCTCTCCCAAGCTGACATCCCCATATGCCTGCCTCAAGGTGATTTTCAGCCATGGACTAGTTCCTCCCTGTAGCACCATTCCCACTGCAGACACACCACCAGAGGCAGGGGTGTTACCTGGATGCAGAAGTGGAGCAGCAGGGCAAAATTAGAAAACATGAGCTAAAAAGGGCACTCTTCCCTTTCAACATGGCCATTCCTGCCTAAGGAAATCCCTTACAGACCTGTGTATGTCCCTGACATCCCTCTCCTGTGGGATGCTGACAGGGAGGAACATAGGCTAGTGCAGAGGAGGAGCTTCTTCCCTCAGCACCCTGCTGCACAGGGCAAAGACACTCAAGACCTCATGACTAAATGACATGAGAGGAGATCTCATTTCCCTTCAAATGGGTGGTGTTTCCCTTTAACCCAAAGGTTATAAATATGCAATTCCTAATGATGTTCTGTAGATCTGTTTTTCACTGACGAAGAGACGTCCAGAGGGAACAGGGAATGGGACAACTATTCAGAAATACCTCCTGGATTTTGGTGAAGCTGTGCTCTTAACAGCCAAGGCACTCTATTTGTTCCCACTACTTTGCCAGATAAAAGGATTGCTGTGGCAGAGGACAAGGCCAGGAGAGAATCTCATCCCTCCACAGCAGCCCTGAATGTCACACAATCAATGCACATAAAGATGCTTTCCAAGGGGTTAAAAATAAACATTAAAAAAATCTTGCACAAATTCCATTTGATATTACTCCTATAAATAATAAAGACTTCATATAGGTCTTTCACAATACCATGCTTTCATCCCAAAAACTCCTTTCTCTTCCTTTTGAGAGGAAGCAGTTATCTTTGGTTCAGGTTAAGGGGAGGGGGAGATAAAAGCAAGCATGTTCTGTGGAGGGAAACCAGTAGCATATTTCTAGACTCCTGCAAATTTAATGACAATTAATCTAAGGGATATGACAGAAGAGGAACAAAAACACAAATGAAGAACAGTCTAAATTAAAACTAGCCTGACATCTGGAGGATGCCAAGTGTTTTCAGTGCATCTGAATGCAGCAGCTGGCAACACCTCTGCAGGACTTTGCTGCAACTACTGCCTCCTGCAGTGGTGCCCTCTTTGAGTGACAGGTGTTCCTTCTACAGGGTCACCAGCATTCCCCAGGGACTGGCTGCAAAATCAGTGAAAGGAAACCTGGAGTAATGGCACGTACAATGTTAGACACAGTTAGATTAGGAGGCTCTACTAATTCTCCACCAACTCTAGCTACCAAGGAAAGAGAAACATCTAAATTAGACAAGTCAAACAGAGAGGTAGTACCTCCATCACAGGGTGCTCACATCACCCTCTCTTTCACTGCAAAAATACAAAAATAGCCCTGGGACCTGGCCTAGACTGCTTCCCTGCTCCCTGGGCTGCAGAGCTCAGCCAGGCAGCTCCCACTCCACACATCTTACATGAACCACAGCCCTGGGGAAAAGCTTCCCCCCACCAGCACCAGCAGCTCAGCATCCCAGCCAACACTTGCTCCTTCTTGGCTGCTCTGGCCATGGGTCAATGCTCCCGCCAGCTCCATCACAAGCCCACCACCACCTCTGACAAGCACCACCAGTCCTGGGCACTCTCACAAGCACAGAAGGTAAAAATTAACTCCTGGAGATATTTCAGAGCCCAAAGAAATCACACCCAGGGTGAGCTCATCCATAGCCCTGCATCCCACCTCTGCTAAGACCAGTGCATTAGCAACATTCGTAACCCACAAGCAGCACGCATGGCATGGGATGGGTTAAAGAGGATGCATTTTCCAGAAAACCTTCAGAGCTGGCTAATCTTGCCATCACACATTTAGTCTTCCAAAGGGCTGTAAGAACAAAAGATTAGCCAGACTCCCTAGGATGGCACATTTCTGGGAACTGGAACCAATCTATCTGACAATTATAAACTGTCCTTAAATGCCATGTAAGAAAAGACCAATAAAGCAGCTGACACAGGTCTGAAAGGAGCTTATGAACCCCATCACTTATGAAGCTCTCTCTGGAGATTTGCATTGCTTCTGCTAGTGCTGTAGCGTCTGCTCCAGACCAATACTCCTGAATTTTTTAACGCACCAGAAAGTATGTTAACAAACAACTCTTAAATCTCCAGCACAAGTAATTATTAAAAAAAAAAAAAACCACCTGAAAGCTTCTCCTGGAGGAGAAGAACGCTTTGCTTATTCACGCAACATTTGGATGGCAACATCTCGAGCCAGAAACTGCTCAATTTCTTCTTGGGTCATTATTTCAGACGCAGGAGCTGCTTCAGCAGGCGCTGGGCTCTCGCAGTTCAGGTTTGAGAAAGGGTTGAACCAACCCAGGGAGAAGGCACCTCCAAATGCCAGCTTCATTCCTTCCCAGCCGCTGATCTTCTCCCACGTTGGCTTTTGGTTTTTGAGTCGCTCAATACCCTGCAAGAAGAGAAGAGTTTATGGTCATCTCACGCCTACAGCAGGTGTTGGAGCACCAAGCACTGTAGCACATGCAGAACTGCCTACCTATAGCTAGGTTGATGCTATTCCAGTTTGAGTGAACTAATGGGGAACTGTGTCTGTGTCTGTATGAAGACAGACACTCTGCATTACTGAGAGTTTCATCTCCACATTTAACAGCAAAACCCTCACATCAGATCTAATTCATGGACAGTCTGAATCTTGCTGACGTATTTTGGAATCAGTTGATTTTTAGGGTACAGGGATGGCTTCTGAAAAGCCAGTGTTTTGGGAAACATGGACCTCTTCTCACACAGCTTTTCAAATCCTTCCAAGGAGTGACAAAATACAGTTACAACTTAAGAGTTTCACCTTGTTTGGGCATTGTTTTGCAATAGTTCAGACACAGCCAAAATACTGCACCTTTTCCCAGCAATCAGGATTTTACCACTGCCACACCTAGGCTAGTCACTAGAAGTTCACTCTGTGCCAGTTAAGAGCAAATATTTAAGAACACAACTTCGATTTACCAAATTGTCAAAGACAAATCACAATGCAAGCCAGATAACCTGCTGGGAGTTGAGAAAATCTGTACAGGTTATTGTGGAGGCTTCAAAATGGGACTGGAGCCTTGGTCAGTCAATATTCTGATTCATCCTCCCTCCAAGAATGTCACTTTTAGTAAAGCAAACATTTTGATTGCACTTAATAAACAGATCCATCAAATTTGGGCAGGGATATTTTTTTCCTGATAGGCTTCTCCCCATAGAAATAGGGAACTAAGATTTATTTTCTTAATGATTTTTTTAAGGCTACCACTGTGTGAAATAGGGCACGATTTTTTTATGCCCAGCTTCTGTATCATGTAAGAGAGGAGTCAGATCTGCAGCTGTGTATGATCCACTTGTGATGATATACAGAAAGTCTGTTCTTAGAGAAGCAAGAATACTGGGATCCAAGTTTTGAGAAACTCAAGGGAAGGAAAAAAAAAGTGCAAATTGGGTTAAAACTGTAAGAAAGAACAGTTTTAGAAGAGCTAGAAGAACAGTACACTTCTCACATTCTAATTCTACAGATTTTTCTTGACAACACACAAAACATTCAGAGCTTTGCAGTGAGGGGAAAGGAATACACACAGCAGCTCAGCAGCACCACAGCTGCACTAGTTGTCAGCCTCACAAATAAGACAACAGCAGCAGCTCAGTTTGCAGTAACGTTGAGTCAGCAGAGCAGACCCAGGAGAAAGCACACCATAAACCAAAGCGCTGCGTGCAAAGCTTTTCTGAACTTCATTCCTTCATTCATGCCCCGTTTCTGGTGCTGACTTAAGAGAAACTCAGCAGTCAACGTGCAGAAAGGAACGACGCAATACCAAATCGGAATTCCTCAGGGCTGTAATTTGGGAAAAAATCAGGCCCTGAAGGATTTAGAATGCTAAACACAGGCCTGTGGCACCTCACCCTGCTCCCAAGCTTGCAAATGTACCATTTCAAGTGCTCTAGGGAGAATCCCCTGCAGCCTCTGGTGCCTTGGGATGGCACAATTTGTGTGCCACAGCCAGGACCTGACCTTACCTCCCTGCTGGGCAAGATGGAGAGGAGCAGAGTTTGTGCACAGCAGACCCTTGGCAAAGTGTTCTAGCACTACCATGAGCTTTTCCTCCAGGATACTGCATTTCCAGCACCCAGTGGCTGTGCAGCCAGGGGGCAGAAGCTCTGGCAGCCTAAAGCAGGAGAGCACCTTTGGCTGTGCGCTGTTCCTTAGCCAACTGCAGAGGTTTCCTTGTGTGTTAGTAACAAACTGGCTGGAGCACGGCTGGAGCACTTACTGTGTGAGCATCTGGAAAGAAGGAAAACAAGCAGCACAGAGCAGGAGGAGAGACAGACATCAGGCATTTAAACCCTTCCCTGAGAGCACAAGCTTCAACCCTGCCCGCAGTCATTTGTGTAATCCGCTTCAATCCCTGCTGCCATCTAGACTGGGAATACAAATTTGGAACATTTCTGGGCAGCAACCCCTCATTCCCTTCCCCCAAAAAACACTGCTCACCTGCTCCTATCAGCAGCTGCTAACCAAGGCAAGGTCAGGCTGAGGTTATGCTAATGCCAATTAGGGAGTAGTTCATCAGAACAGCCAGGGGCATACTTTCTCTCTCCCAACCTGACCTCACTAATCCTTCACAGCATGTATTCAAAATAAACAGAAGTTTTATAATTGTATCTTGATCTAATTTTGGCTGCTGGCCACATGGTCAGTAGGGCATGAGGTTATGCCTTAAAAAGAATCTAAGGGTGAGGGAAGGAATGCACAGCTGTTGAAGACATTTAACTACTATTTAATTAAACTTTTTAAAAAGAAATATATTTACATAAATCTCTCACCATTATTTTACAAAGTGAGAATTTTGTATATTGAATTAAACCAACACCTCTTTCTCTTTCCCATCATGCAGCTATTCCACTTAATTAAAAAAAATTGCTTAGAAAGCATCATCTTTCCCTGTTTCAAATTACATAATTTTGAACCAATACTGAAAAGACATACAGTGAGAAATATAAGATACTGGACATTCCTCTTTAAGTAAAAGGCACAACATCGCAAACATGGGGACAGTTAGACAAGTTGACCTGTGACCACTGTGACGCTGTAGAATAATACCCATTTCTTCAATTAGTGCCCTTGGTATCTCCTCCTGCCCAGTGCCAGAGGAGGATGGTGGGCTGCATGGTCTGACCCAGAAGCAATCTGTAGGACAGCTCTTGAATGTTAGAAGAAATGCATTAACGTCTTTCAATGCACTTTTAAGATGTGAAAGGAAAGAGCAAACCAAAAAGACAAGCATTGAGACAAATTGATGGTTAAGGAGAAGACACAGGAAGCATTGCCATTAGAAAATCATGATTAAGGCAGAAATTCTTTTACAGCAGCTCCTTCACACATTTCTGCACGGAGCACCACTTAGTTTTTTAAAACAGAAGTGCTCTGATTGAGTTTGTCCTTCAATTTCTCTTGGCCACACTAAAACAGAACCAGCACCTGAAATCAGGTAGTCCTGACCAAGAAAATACTTCCCATCAGCAAACCAGTAAGTCTGCCTTTCTCATACTAATACTGACTTACTTTTAGTACCATTCAAATTGCATCAAACAAAGTCGTACAGCACAAGAAAACCCGAAGGCCCAGGTTATCACCACACACAGGACAGTGGCATTTCTGTGATGGTGCCTCATTTAAAAGACAAAACACACGGCTTGATCTCAGTACTATATAATGCTGTTTAACAATCTGCATCTGGTTTGAAACAAGAAAAACACAGTAGTTGCACATTTTTCCACAATGGTCAAAAGGCCAGAACAATATAATTAATCTCCCTCCAGAACACATAGTCAATAAGGGTAATTAAAGTAAGCCCAAACTGGAACGTAAAATTTGTGATCAAAACAATTTTTGAAGCAGTGAACTACAGAGAGATGCATTCATTAGTTAATTGCCTAGGTGACTAAAGCCTCTCCCTTCAATATATTCTGATTTTGCATCAAGGCAGCTTTAGGGCCAGATTCTCTGCCAGTTCAAATTATCACCTGCACATGTCTCACTGGCTGGACTGACCACGGCCCAAGATCCAGCTTAACCATTAAGGGAGCATTCTCTGAGAAACACCATCACATACTCAAACCAGAGTTACAGCTTCTCCCAGCTGCTGAAATAAACCACTGATTAACAGATCAGTATATTATCAATTAACTCACTTTTCAACTTAGAAGTTGAACACACAAGTTAATTAACTTTTACATGCTTCTGCCTGCTTGCATACAGAAGTGAAAGTTCAGAAAACCATTACAGATTTTTCCCAAGATTTGGAACAAAGAAAGAAAGAAAGAACAGCAAACAAGTTTTTGGAAAAGTTTTATTGCATTTGTTTTCCATATGGAAGCATTAACAGATTGAAAAGATGCAGCATTCACATTACTTCCAAAATGAGACATCCATTAAATTTCTCCTTCCCTGATTTCCCTCCCTTCCCCCGTGGCTTTGAAGCAGTCTAAGCAGGTCAGTTTCCAAAAAAATATTTTAAGCCAAGGAAAGAAAAGATTCCTTGGAAGTCACAGATGCAGCTGATTTGTGTATTTCCTCTGTTTGCAATTCATTTAATGAGCCCATGGGAGCTGTGAATCAAAAATATAAATAAAATTCCTGCCTGAACACAAGATGTTGTAATTAACATTAACAGTTGGAATTATTAATGGTTTAGCTCTACCTGTTTTTGGAATGCATTCTGTCCCTCCCACTTTTCATCACCACACAGTTCATAACATCATGCATGCTCCTTACCATAAATATTTCCCAATTTCAAACCCTTACACATATATGTGCGTGTGCTTACACACATACACATGTATGCATAAACAGGAGAAAAGATTTACAAAGCTCTAAACCAGGGCAAAGCTAACAATATAGAATCAACCACCCTGGAACATTTACACATCCCATCAATATTAGTCTTTATAGTAATCTGGGCATTCATGTCAGTTTTTCACTTTAACACTGTTTTGCAGGCATTGCTCTAACAAGTCATTTACCAAGACAAACACACATCAAAAAACATGATTCTGCTATTCTAAACACTTGAAAATTAGCTTTCTTTCTTTCCTGGAAGTGTAAGGCATGTAATAATCCAAAGAGTCTTCTAAATCTGCCACAGTTATCCTACAGGGGCAACAATTTCCTGCACACAAGGGAGGGAACAGATAAAATAATGCCAGAAAGATGGAATCAGTTCTGTGGCTGGAAGGAAAAAGGAGGGTGGAGTGAGAATTGGTTTGGCAACTTTGAAGTACTTTAACTGTTTGTGATCACCAGGTCAATTGGCTCACTTGCTGTGCTGCCTTCTGGTCTTGCACCTTTTGGTACATGAAGGTGCTGCTCCCCTGTTCAAGTTCACTTATGAAAGAGCAATGTGCTCCTTCAGGAAGTCCAAAGGTGTCTGTGTAGGGCTGTTGGCACTCACAGGTCATCCACAGAGCTCATCACAGTCAGGAGACAGCATGAGAATTTACTCAGAAGAGGTGGGTCATAACAGAGAAGAGAGGATTCCCTTCACATTAGTTATGCCATACAGAAAGCAAAGAGAAACAAATGCCAGTAAAGTTAATGTGATAAAAAAGGAAAAAAAAAGAAAAAGGGAAAAAAAAAAAAAAGCAGCAGTTTCAGCCAGAGATATAGAATTATCTAAAATGGTGGAACACAGGGTTTTTTTTTCCTCTGCAATTATCAGCCATTTAATAGACATAAAAAAGTTCATTTTGCTTTTTGTTTTAAACATTCATGGAAAATTTGTAACAGTAGTGCTGTAATATGTTTCTATTTTAGTGGAAATGCTGGTCAGGAATTCCTCAGACCACATATTGGTATGGGTCTGCTTTTCCTTGGTCTGGTGTTGCGAATGGGCTAAGCCATGCTATAGAGAACGGATGGCCAAATACTGCTTTCATGTTCATCCATTTTGTTTTTTTAGCCCATCTTCTCTCTTCCTTTTTCAACTGTTCTATTCCCTGAAAACAGAAATATGACATTTTCAGTCAAATACTCAGGTTTTGTAGCTCTGGATTCGGGGAAAGGTCTCCTCTCAGTTACCCCTCATCCGAAGGACAGAGTAAGAAAATACAAATGCATCTGTACTGCCTTTCCTTTTCTTCTCTCTGCTTTATATTAAAAAATACTAAAGCTAGAAACTGTTCCTTGGAAATAAAATTTGCTTCCATTTTCTTCAGACCTACATACTTCAGAACCATTTTAAGCTCTGCCATCCAATTGCCTCTGATGTCAATAAAAAAAACCCCACCACTTAAAACCAAACAAAAAGTATGTGCTTTAATGGCTGAATGCATTATGTGCTAACCAGATGGAAAAGTTTTAGAAGAAACCATTACAAGCTTGCAGACAAAAACAAAAAAAAAAAAAAAAGGACCAAAAACCCCACAAACCCAAAGATAATCTCTGTAATGCTCTCAGATTCACCAAGCAAGTTCAGGAAGTGCCCATGGCTCAGTGTAGCTGAGTCTACCTGGTGCCTCTTCATGTGTCATTAGAATCACTGCTAAAACATGCATGGGCTGACAGCAGGGAGAGAGGGTTAAATAAGATACTGATTTGAAGAAATCATTGGCATTGTTTAGTAAAGGTTAGAGGCAGAACAAAAATAAGCTGTCAAGCAATCAGCTGAAACATTCACTAGTTAAACATTAAAAAGAAAATAAAAACCCATATTGTGTCTGAAGCCCAGGAAGTGAATTTAGTCTTTCAGGAAAGCCATTTATGCTTGCTATAGAAGCCCAATGAGTAAGAGCAGTCACTGGAGAGCATCACTCTCCCACGGGCAGCAGCAGCTGGCAGATCACCCAGTTCCTTGACTCTGCAACTTTTGCAAGGCAAGGTTCCTCCTGACCTACATGTGTCTCCCATGCTACACAGAAATGCAATGCAATACATCTGTGTGCCTCACATCACTGACGTTGGGAGCTCTGATGAACAGAACATGGGGCAGCTGCAGGAGTTGTGCTGGTCCCTGGTAATGTCACCTCCAGAGACAACAGCAAAATGCCAGGGTTCTGGGTCCCTTCAGGCAGAGAGGAACCATCCTGGCAGGACAGCACACTCAAATTGAGGAATGAAGTCTCCCAGTGACTGGAAGAGAAAGGTGAAAAAAGGGCAACATACGGCCCTGTCTCTAAAATGCAAATTAGAACACTGTAAGAGAGCACACCAAGAAGCACTTCACCTGGAAATATTCCTCTGCTCAAAACAGATTGCTTTCATACAGCTAGCTCAATGCTAGCAAACCAACAATGAGACATTCCATAGAGCAGAATCCTTACTGGTACATATTAAAAAAACACCCAAAAATAAAAACCCACAACCCAGTGGGGGAGACCATATTTCATTCCTTTATTTTAGAATGTGGCATTGTTCCTTTAACATCTACGAGTCCCCAGAACTACACTGGAAGGGAAAATCTGGGGACTTATTTGGGTGCCCAGCTGTAGGAAGCAGTTTCTAAAAATTCTTGACAGGTTCCAAAGATAGAGAAATTCAAATGATGATTTCACAGGCAGCATTGCCAATTTACACACTTTCTGCTGAACACAAGCTCAGCAGGATCTGTACCACTCTGTACTTCTTCCTGGGGCTCTCCCCATCAGAAAGCACAGTGAAGTCTTCCTCTGAACACACACAGGTGGAACATCAGCCTCTTGCAGAAGCCAAGCATTAAGGAAAGCACTGCAAACAAAGGCTCAGAACAATGGGCTTGTACAGCATATAATGCCAGTCACAGCTCTCTGACAGCAGCAAAAACATCTACTCTAGCTTCAACTGGCCATGGGCAAACAAGGAGAAAGAAACCTAAAGGAGGCAGGGGAGGAAAGAAGAGCTGTCCCTCTTTTAAGACTATCACGTCTCTCCAGCCACTCTGGTTAATTCAATTACCTGAGCATGCTTGGTGAAGAGTGCAAGTATTCACAAGTGTGGCAACACCCCCAGGAGTCACCAGCTCCATCTTTGCAGAAGTGAGCAATACATGGATTTAGGACTGCAATATTACTATATCATCTCTACTATGCCATCTTCAAATCAGAGATGGCTTGGTGGATTTGCAGCAGACTGTATCCAGCAGTTTCCATGAGCCTACTCCATTCCCTTTTCTTTTTCCTTCTGGCAAGAGTGTTTGAACTGCTGAACAGGTAGCTAAGGCTGGAAAATCTTCTAGCCTAAAAGAAGTGTGCGTGTGTGTTCCTCCCCCAACTTCTCATCTTGGCTTTCCAGCCTTTCCAGCACATAAATCTGTGAATAGTGACAACCAGGACACACAGCTGAATTTCAGACAATACTGATGTAAAAGCACTTCATTAAAGGAGAAAGGTTCTCCAATCCACAGGGACAAATACTCTCTACAGAGTAACCCCAGCTACCTATGCCTACCTCATGGGAGCTACTGTCAACACAGCACTCCAGCCAATACACAGGGTACTGTGTCCCACAGGAACCCTCAGAGAGCAAAATCCAGCACTGTGCTAGCTCAGCTTTATTACACTGCATCTCTCCTCAGAGGGTACATGGGTCTCCCTGTGCCATGAGGCAAAACCCTGTAGCCCTGTAGACACTGTTTCTACAAATGGTGAGAGACAGGGTAAAGGAGAGAGTGAGACACCCACCGTTTCATCAGTGCAGATGGAGTGTACTTGGGTCCCAAACATAACTGAGGTGAAGATGAGAAATAGGAGAGCTTCAAAACACAAGAGGATGAGTAGAATCACTGTAGTTGGTGGAGAGAAGGAACTACATTCTGTGAAGACAAAACAATGGAGTTGGAAGGATAGACACCAAGTAATGCAGCTGCTGCAAAACACCCACTAAGCCATGAATTTCCCATACCCAAACTATCAATTAATTATATGAACAACATTCCCAGAAAGATACACAGGGAAGCTCTGACATTCAACCATAAAATGATCACTCCCTCAAATTTCAAAAAAAGTGAAAAAGCCCACCAAAACCCCTGCAACACTTCAAGATTGCGACTTTCTTTTCCACTTTGGTGTTTCCCCAGCATACCAACTAGGATGCCATTCTCCTCCATTTCACATGGAGGTTCTTTCTTAAATCTTAGACTTAACAGATTTTCCACAGTGATAAGTCCATTAAAAATCTCAAGCTGGCAGTCAGGACATGAGCATATGTAGCACCAACATAAAACCAGGGTGTGCTTCCTTTCATAACTGTTCTAAGCTGTAACTAAAAGAAGGTCAGATTAAACCAAGTTCCTATTCTTCCTCATACTCAACAGTGCAACCTCAAGCAAGAGCTGAAAAAAGAAACCCAAGAAGGTAATTAGAAAGGAGGAGCAGAAGAAATTAATGTTATAGGGCCAAAGTCATAGTTGAGTGCTGCAAAGTTACAGTTGAGTGCTGTAAGTGCCAGAACATCTCCAGATTTTTCCAAAATCTAAGACTCTCACCAAAAGCCTGTATTTTTCTAATGAGATCTTAGACTTAAACAGATAATCAGGAACTAACACAATCTGCACAAACACAAGGCAGCTGGAACAGCACATCCATCTCCTAACAGCTTTGCTCTGCCACCTAAACCTGGGACAGGTAGGGAAGTGCTTTCCCCACAGAAACAGGCTCTGAGAAAGGACATAAGGGATATATCTTTTAATGTATCCTTCCTTTATGGCCCTGGCCACTGCAGTCAAATGCAGATGTTCTCAGTGACTGCTGGCAGCTGTTTTACAAAGTTTTGAAGTGCAGAACAACCTTTTCAAATTCAATTCACATGTGTATCCTCTGCAGTACTATGATCTAAAACCAGTCATGATATTGAGACTACTACTGCAATCCCAAGGGAAAAAAACCCTCCTCTTTTTCCAAAAAAACTCACAGGCAGTACACACGTGCACACACGTTCTTTGATACCTTGCTGTTCAACTCAGCATTACATTAAGGGTTTCCCATATCCATTTGTGGTTTTAGGAACATACACAGACTGACTTTGTGAAAATGTACTCACTGACTACTTCAGAGTGAATGCTGAGGTTTTTGGTTTCACTTTTTTGAGCTGCTTGGGCTCTGGTTTTGGTTTGTTTGGTTTATGTTTTTCTGAGGAAAAGAATTGTTTGTTCTTGCAAGGGTGGATTTTTGGATACGAGCAGCATGTTTTCCTGGCAGTCTTGCAAGAATGATTCACAGTACCCTTTTAAAAAAAGCATACACATTCTTCTTATCTTTTGCTAGCATTCAGGAAATTAGTGCTGTGTTCATGCCAACAGTAGGTTATTGCACACATATTCCTTAGGTGTCTTTACATATCAGCTTTTTCCTAGGCACTATCAGGTGTAAGTTAAAAGAGGACTTTTCAGGACAGAGATTCCAGCAGCTCAAAAAGAATTATGAAGTCCTAGGAATGATCATTAAAAAGACAAAAAAAATTAAAAAATAGAGATAGCATAGCAGAACGTTGGTAACGTTCTTCTGAAATAAGCCAACTGCATTTTAAGTTCTTATTCAAAGGATAATCTGTTATTTTAATAAGGTATTTTGTTTATACTCACTTGTCCAGTCTTCTTCAAAGCAGTACAAGAAGTGAAATCCCACCATGATTAGGGCATGCAGGGAAATCAGTGCTATATACATCTGAAAAATGAAGGATGTAATACAGGTATCAAGTGAGTTCAAAGACCAAAATGCTTTATCTTCCCAACACTTTATTTAAAAGCACAGTGCTAAGATTTCAAAATAAAACCAAACCACAAAACAACTCCAAAAACTATCAAGCTCTCCCATCTCCCCTGAAAAAGCACTGTGAAGCTGGCAAACAGCATGACTACATAGACTCATTCTCTCCTTTGAACAGCTCTGAGTGAACGCAAGGCAGGTGCTGAATCCAACAGCAGCTGAATCCAAAGCCCAGCCTCCTGTGTCCCAGAGTGGCCTTCCACACAGCTCACTGCCCTTAGCTCAGCTCAGCACTGCACAACCTTCAGAGAACAGTAACACTGATCAAGGTATCCAGTTGCCAAAGCCTACATCCTTGCTCTTGACAGCACGACAGTTTCCCAGAGAAACAACAGTCATTTTCTTTTAACCAGAAAATGCACTTTGTTTTCCAGTATGAGGGTCAGAAAAATTACTTTATTTTTTTTTAGAAGTACTTTCTCTGAGGCAGGCACTAGCATAGAAAGTTTCTCTCATGCCTTAATACTTCATACTTAATAATTTTTGGTTTAAACGAGGTCTTAGCTTTGTAAGAAAAACTGTATGTAACAAAAAGTTAGAACAAAAGCTATGTGCAATGTCACACATAGATTATAATTTACTAAGGGGTAAAAAAGTTACTCTTCTGAACCTACAAACTCTGACAAAGATAGGAGTATAGCAGAAGTGAGATTTTGTAACAAGAAACACCTCTGGAAGCAATAAAAGGCAATAGTGGAGCATTCTGGTTTTCCTTGCAAGTTGAGCATGTTGCTGCTCTTTCACTTCCTCATGTATTAAAAAGAATATTCAATAACAAAACCAGCAACCCTTATTTTGTTTCTCTCAACCAGATTAAGTCTTAAATACAGTCTGCTAGAAAGTGGATATCAAGTTCTAATAGTAACTGAAATCCTTTTGAGAGGACTAGAACACCTAGCTCACTTCTCAAGGTTTAAAAAAAACCTGTTTGCTCATAGGAAAGAAATAGGATTCATTTTGTTCTGTAATCCACATCTTTGCAAACCCCACCATAGAACACTAGGCCTGTCATTTAACGGAAAATCTCCTCCTTTCTGCTTGGTAATATGAGAACATACTTCCTCAAACCTACAGATGTCTCAGAAGATTTATTAATAAAACAGAGCATCACTGAGACTCAGCCTTGTAATGTTCACACTACTCCCACGGGATATTTGCAGTTCACTTTGATGAAACACTTTTCAAACCTTCCAGAAATATCCACTGTTCAAGTTTGTACTCCTGTTTTCTTACTCATGATGCTACAGATATAGTACAAAAAGTCAAGCACCTCCATGGTTTTCAAGTACAAAAATAAACCACTTGCAATTAAAAGGTGGATAATTCTTATCCAAGGGGATGCAGACTTCCCACTCCTTCTTTGAGATGTGGCAACAGCTCTTATTACATGATCCCACACAGATACTTGTACAACTATAATGTTTAGGAACCCTACATATGGCCTGGGATCCTACCAGCCAGTGTTTGATGTAAAAGGATGGCCCCTCCCTCAAAGAGCTCAGCACCACAATACACTACTCACATTACAAAATAGGTGCTGAACAACCATCAATGCAAACCTCAAAAACCCCTGACAAATGCTTCCTGTGATGCCTCTTCCTATTGCTGTGGATGGATGGTGGGGGGGGAGGTGTTTCCTAATTAGTGAAACAGAAGCCCACAGCAGGTCCCCATAAAGTTCTTCCAAAACACGAAGGAAGAGAACACCAGCCCTGGGAGCTGCTTCACCAGACTAGGCACTACATTTCAGCACTTCCCACTGGACAACCTCAATCATCACCTGTGAAATACTTACTGTAAACAGTACAAAGTACTTCTGGTTATTCTCTCCCACACAGTTATTGACCCACGGGCAGTGATGGTCCATTTTCCGAATGCACCTCTTGCAAACACTGAAAGAACACAGGTCTTCGTTAACAGCACTTTTCATTCCAAGAACACAGGATTTTACAGGGATTTGGGGGACAAAGAATTTCAGCTAAAGAACCAAAGGCCAAATCTGAACATAAAAGAATTTACTTGCCACCATATTTATATTTGTGGTTTGCTTACTTGACTAAGCCTGTTCAAAATGAATCATACAATACCAAACCACCATTGCAAAAATTAATGCCACACACCAATGGTTCTTTCCAAAACATGGTTTGAACAATACATTCAGACAGATGGAAAAAAAAATCTGTGATTTTTTTTAGTTTTAATCTATTTGGCCTGTAAAAACGTCCACAGATTAAAACTAAACATAAATCACAAATATACAAAAGGTAGTAATGAATAAAGATACTTCTCAGAGTTGCTAACAACAAACTCAGGTTTATTTGCCAACATTTGCTGGTAGCAGGAACTTGCAATCAAATAAGGCATTAGGAAAGATTCTTGACATCAAGCAGAAAATAGCTGTGGCAGTCAGTCAGGAAGATGGTACCACAATAGACATTCAAGGTGAAATTAGATGTTAAAGTACTTCACAAAACCAGACTAATGAAATCAAAATTCAAATTCTTGCCAATGTGCAAATTGTGGCTGGAAGTCAAATAATTAAAACGTTATTACTTTATATATTACTCTGAACATCATTCTCTTGCTTAGTCAGTGACTGCTTCAACACACATAATAAAGGAAGCCTTTTTCTCTGCTGCTTTCTCATATGATAGGAGACGAAAGCCAGTCAGTCTCCTGATACCACATTGTACAAACAAGCACAGAAATCAAATATGAAAAAACACAAAACCCCAAAGCAAACAAACAATAGACCCAGAAAGGAAAGAGCCATTCCAGAACAATTCTGGCAGCAATTAAACAGAAAGGACTAAGTGCTCTGCTAATTTTATTTTTCTTCTTATAACAAAAAGCATCTTGGCCTCAATATAAATAATAAACTTCAACACCCAAACACTTAAGGGAAACTCAAACAAAAACATAAATATGTTCTTATCAGCATGTATGATAAATAATAGAAAATCTCTGTCAGAACAGCCTTTCACTCACTTTAATTGGTGGAAGGGGATAATCCCCAAGGATATGGGCTATGCCTGAAAAACAAATGAGTTGCTATAGGCCTGATCCTAAATGAAAGTCCAGGCAAGCACATCAGGAGCTCCTTCTCCTCAGGCAAACATGGGTGCCGTACTATCTGTCAGCCCATGTCCAGTGGGAAACAAGAAAAAGCCACCTTTTGCCAGAACAAGCAGCTTAAAATTATTTGGAGCTACATGGGGTCTAAAATCAGCAGGCACAGTAAAAGCAATTTATCTGCCAGCTAATGTACTTTGTAAGACAAGTATCTCTCATTGTGATTAAAAAAAAGGAAGGGGTAAGGTGAGGAAGATGGTGAAGGAGGAGGATGCCTCCCTGTGTGCAGGTGTGCACACCCTTCCCTTGGGCTCGGGAGAGGGCAGTACCCAACCAACCCTCCAAGTGCTCCTACTTCCCCAGAGGGACAACCTGAAACAGCCATGGCACAGATGTGAAAGAGGCAGGAGAGGAGACTGGGAGGGGAGTTTTATTCCATGTACACGTACCAAAAACAGTTGGATGACAGGGAGAACAGGAAGCTAGCTGGTGGAAAAGGAAACACAGAAACCACAACTAAACACTACAGGGAGCAGGGATTGCCCATAGTCAGACACTTCCCCCATTCAACCACCCAGCTTCCAAATGCTGGCAGGACTAGTTTAGTGGGCACAGGGGACTCACTAAATAGCACATCCATCAAAAACACCCTGGTCCCTCTGGCACACAGCTAGCAGGATCTCCTGCTGATGCATACATTCAACCTTGGTGTCTTAAAGTCTAATAAATCTCCTAGGCCACAAAAAAGAACTGTCTGACTGAAGATTCTCAATAGCATCAGTGGTGAGTGGATCACCTTCCCAAATCTTAATGTCTAAAACCTTATCTTAAAGGACAGAAAAAAGGACCACAGCGACAAGGTTTTGTGTTTAGCCAGAGTCAGTCCTTTTCATTTACACTGTGAGTCATCACCAAGACAGCATTTTAGATGCGAAGTTTCATTCATAATTGAAAAGCTGTCAGAGGGGATTTTACAGTAGCATTAATAAGTGATAGGCATGACCACATTGCTCCTGCTGAATAACCAACTCCCGATTTTCATTAAAATTTAAAAAATAACGAAAGCCAACAAAAAATAAAAACATCTGCAAACTGAAGCTCTGAAAACAAATATAAAAAAAAGCAAATAGCAGGACAAGTTTGCTCAGCTCATTAGCACATATTTCCCTCCCCACAAGACCACTGCACGAATCAGCACTAGCCCAGATGCGAGCTCTCTCTGTATGTATTGGTTTTTGAGTAGGTAAGGAAGTGACACCAGTGCAAACTTATTAACTACTTACTGGAAAGCAGGTTCGCTTGCTTTAAAAGCAGAAGAGAATTTTAGGAAGTAGTTATTTTTTTGCTCACTGCCTTTAGTACTAAAAAGCTCACTACCAGTTACTGTCTTCCGGGAAGTTTATCCTACCAGAAAAAGAAAGGACATGACAGATCAGTAGGCATACTGATCTATCACACAGCACAAAAACAAAGTCACAGCACTCAATGAAAATGTGGAAGTCTGAACTCTTAAAAATACATATACGGTTACCTGCACTTCAGTTTTAACTTAAATACCACTTCTAAATAGAATACATAGTTTGACAAATGGGTTTGTGGATAAAAACAAAAATGGAAAAGACACTGACCCTTTGGGAGACGTTTTATGGATTTCTATGCATTTTGGTATAGAATGTCTCTTTTCAAGTCATGTTTACATGAAAATTTATGGAATGTCAGTTAGAAGTCTGGAACCAAGGCAGCACTCAAAAATTGCAAGTGTTTCTCACTTTGCACAAAGTAGCCCTGGCCTCCTATATATGAACATTTGTCAGAAAAGGTATGAGATTTCTTGTGAGAAGCTTAAATGTGTCTGGTACTATTGGCAACAGAATTTGCATGCCAATCCCTCAACTGACCCACTGCAGTGTCAGACTGCTATAACAAGGCACAATGGTGAATAATTCTTGAGGTCTTGATGCGACAGCCCTCCTCAGAACAGACTTTACCTGCAGTGATGTGCTCTGTCAGGTTTGATGCTACAACACTTTGGGCACTTGTAAACCACCTGTCCTGGCTTTAGCTGTAAACTCTCGATGAACTCTTTTGTGGCATTACCTTTGGGTACAGCACCCTGCAGGAAAAAAAAAAAAAAACCAAACCAGGAGATTAACTTGTGCACTTTGTGGCTGCTAAGAACAGGATGACTTAAAACTATGGGAGGGGCAGAAAGAAAAAGAAATAAAAGTTTTCCTAAGATCAACAGAACAGAGTTTTAAGAAGAGCAAGAAGATTCAGAAAAGAAATTTAAATGTGGTCTTAAAATATGGAACCACATACTTACACATAATTTTGGTGGGGCTCTTGTTGTTTTTTTTTTTTTTTAAATCAATAAACCTCCACTTAAGCAATTAGTCTTTTGTAGTCCTACAGTAACCTTAAAATATTTAAGAATCCTCATCCCTCTTTGCACATCAACAAATTTATCATGCCAGTGTTTCCTAACACACAGAAAACTGCAGATGTTTTATGCCAGTAGAAGCAGCTTCTTCAGAAGTATTATTGTGTACATTAAGAGTTGCTGGTAAATAACTCATGTATTTATAGTTATGCTTCCACTGTGTATTTGCTATTTAAATTGGGGGTTAACATTCAAACAGTGAACACTACGAATTGTCACACCTGAATAAGACCAGGTAAAAAATTCTCAGCTGTGCAATTTCCACTTCAAAGTATATCTTTAAATAGATAACATATTGCTGCTACAGGAGCCCAAGTTCATGAGTTTACAGTTTTTATAGGGACAAAAACTTGCTCACAAAAAAAAACCCCAAAAAAACCAACAAAACAACAAACAAACCAAAGAAACCCCCCCTGCTAAAAAAAAAAAAGAGCACCATGAAAGATGGTGTATGAAAACACTGCTAGTACATTGGCACAATTTACTTCTGTGAATTTAAGGCTTTTTAAATTGAAATAAAAACAGAGATGCAATATTTCAATAGATTTCTGATGGAAGAGTCACCTTTCAATACATCTATACAACCTCCTAAGAGCAATAAACAGGAGTGATACATGAGTGAGAGAACTGCACATCAAACCGGTAGTGTGAGACTTTTTAAAGCAATCTTTGGGGGCTTTTTCCCCACAAAAACCACCCAACAGGCCTGACTAATTTAAAAATTACCAAACCAATTTCCACAAAATTGCTACAACTCATGTTCTCTCTCTTCAGTATGCAGCAAAGCTCAAAACTTTAGGAATGTTTTTAGCAAGGATCCACTGGAAGAAGTTTTTAGAAGGACCCACTGAAATGCAGACACCCGCTATCAATTGTGAAGAACTGAGTTGTTAATTTATTTATAATAAGAATTCTTCTTGTTTGCCTCAGCAGTGCTTTTTGTTTCATTCTCATCCTACATATGCCTCTAGTTCCCCATGTCCTAGAAGCTTCCTTAATCCCAGACTCACTTTCTGCCAGATGTTAGTGCATCCCTTCTCTGTATCTTCCATCCTGCATTTTATTTAGCTGAATTCCTCATTATAAAAATGAAACAAAATCCCACTGGCTCTCCATCCACATACATAAATCCCACCTCACACAAGGAATTAACATATCTTTTCCCAATTACTCTCAACAGAAATCGTATCTGCTTCTCCAACACTGCTCCAACTAGCCCATTTCAAAATACAGCTTTTGTTTCACAAGAAACAAAACTTGCTAACTCTGCAAAGTTAGGTCCCTAAGCATAAAAATCACACAACATACAATAATTAACAACCATCCTTAGGATACAAACTATCTAACAAACTGCTGCAACCCTCCATTCTCAAGTCCAGAAGTTTCAGAGGCTGAAGTACTGCTTACACTTCTGCCCAGCAGCAGTAGCATGCAATCCAACAGTCTTTACCACAAATTGTGAGAATACCCCAAATCAAGCCATTTCTGCAGTGCTGGGGCTTCTGGAAGAGCTACAATATAAGAAACAACAATTGTACTGAAGTCTCAACATCACCTAACAAGGTTTCAAGGGGGAAATAACATTTGGAAGGGACAGAGTTATCAGAGGCACACCACCACTCCCAACAGCAGCAAGAACATTTGTGAGGAAGGAGAAGTCTAAGCTTGCCTTTCCTTCCACTAACTAGTGAAGATGGGGTTTTGAACTGAGTCTACTGTCCAGAGGTTATTAAGGAAAATAAACCATCACAGGCCATTCAGAATTAGCATCATGGTGCTAAACTTTACCTTGTCGCAAACTGAAAGATGAGAGAGCAGCAGATCTGATCTCTCAAAGCAATGTCCTAAGGATACATACAAAGGGATCTCACAGCTCTGATGCTCCCCAACTTGCCTAAGTACTGCCATCTCATGCTCAGACCGTATTTATTTCAGCATCGTCCAATACACTCAACAAAATCAGTAGAATGAGACATGGTAACACAGCTTTTCAAAACAACACATATTCTGCTCTATTCTGCTGAAGCAATACTTGCCAAGGCAGACAACCAAAACCAGCTTTTCCAGCTTTCCTATTTGTCAAGACACAACAAGCCACAAACACAAGATCTGCCACTGGGGAGAAAACAGCATTGGAGAGAAACACTCTCCTTCCCAGTGCAGAAAGAGGAGCTGCTCACACACCAGGAATCTAACGCTGGGTCCCTGACTTTGCATCCGACTTGAGTGGGACGAAAAATTAGCATACCATATCAGCAGCCTCACTCAGCAGGCTGACACACAAAAGTTATTTAAATCTGCCACTCACTCGGCAACTGAGTTACCCAACATCTAGCAGACAAGAAAAACACCGCCTGTTTCTTTCCGAGACACACGGAGAGAGGTGGATACTTACTGGATCTGTCAGCATAGCACGAAAATGTGAAGCCAAAGCGAGGAAAGCCAAGGTGTTGAACAGTGTGCCATTGATGACACTATAAACATAATCTCTCGATGGAACTAGCATGACAAGAAGGACTACAAAGTCGGCATAGAACACCAGCATCCAGGTAACGACAGCACATGCAATACCACAGCCATCTCGAATAAACCACATTGTTCCCAGGGAAGCGCGGCTAGGAGGTGGAACACACTTTTCCGGCTGGAGGTATTCAGGTGTCCTTTCAATATCTCTGAAGCGGTGGACTGGAGTAATCATCATAGGCTATTATGTCCATACTTGCATCTGAAAGAGAGTCAGAAACAGTGCTCACTGCTCTGCCAGACATCCAGACCTCTGTTCACATAACGGCACGGTCATCGCATGGGAAAATTGCAGAAAGTGAGATGAAAAAGCAAAAAAGGTAAATAAATCAAACATAAAATAATGGATTGGGAAACCACACTCTTGCGCTTATCGGAACACTCCTTACTCAGAAGACTCTAAGTGCTTTTAAGAAGTGCTTAATTACACACTAGGTCTACCTGTGTGCCACCTCCACCTCCCTAAGTGGAAGGCAACAAGTATTTTAATGAAGAAAAAGTCATCAGGTAGGAGCCAACAGGAGCGGCCACAACAGGAACTGAAGCAAGAAGTCAGCACTGTTACATGAGGGGAGAAAAGTCCTGTCACAGCTGGCAGGGTCCCCTTTTTTCTGCTTCATATCTGAGGAAGGGAAGGGTCTTTCCTACACATACTGGGAAACTTAGCAAGTGGATGAGGTTTCCTTCCTCCTTACCCACTGACTCCCAGCTTTGGGGTAAAAGTGCAAAAATAAACAGCAGTACAGTCAGATTTGCAGGAACTGATTAAGAAGCAACCCAGGAAATATCTTGACAGGAACTTCTAGTCTTGGCTGGAGGATGTTATTTCCCAACAACAGCTCTTTCCCACTCTCACCTCCTCCTCTGGCCTTACATCCCTTGGAAGTCTTCTGCTTTGCCATGCCTCTCCCACCACCTTTGCTCCATCCCTCAATAGCATTTGTTTTGCTTCCCATATTCCAGCCAACTCCACTCTACTGTAGCAAGAGGACCAACACTGACATTGCCCTGTCCTCTCCTCTCCAGCTCTGCAGACACCTTGTCAATCCAGAGAGTAAGAGCCATCTTGGAACCAGGAATAGTAATGCTCCAGGTATGCACCAGGATTGTGTTTCAGTGTAACTCCCACCAAATGTAGGCATTAGAGAAAACAGAGAGGGTGCTCCTAAGTCTTTGGCAAGGCATCAATCCATCTGCACTCACTCCATCCACCACTCAATGCTGGAGCACACCTGGAATGGTACACTTTGAAAGCAGCTCTTTACCCACCCAGCAACCTCTTCCAAACACACTTCTACTCAGAGTATTTGCTTAGGGCTCTAAATGTTTCATAACACTACACCCTCTAAAGACCCACCTTCTACAAAAATGGCTGCAATAATTCTACTACTAAATACACTGAATTGCAGATCCCTGAATGGAAGGTATCAGCTTCCTGCTATTTCAAAATGTAAGGCTTATTCTCATGGCTTTGCAAAACAAGAGTGTTCATTATGCCATTTAAATTCAGAGAAAATGTTCACTGCTAATTATTTTTTCAGTCAAGAAAGTTCACCCTAAAGCTCTTTTTGTCATTAATTGTTTAAAAATGGATATATTTTACATAAAACATAGTAAAAGAACTGCAGAAATCCCTAGGACTTCAAACTTTTCTCCAAATCTTATGGCTAAATTCTGCCAAGTACAAGAAGAAAGCTCTACTCTGCCTAACACCAGCCTAAATGGAGATGCTGCTTCCCCTATCTCAACAGGGAAGGAGGTGATAGTTTACTTTTCAGCTGTTCTTTTAAGAAGACCAAATTCATAAGAGGACAATCATTCTTTCACAGTCAAAGAATAAGGTTATTAATGAGCAGGGTGATTAATTACATCCAAGCACAAACCTTTGTGCACCTGACTGCAAGTGACACAAAGAGAGGTACTGGAACTGCTGAGAAGCAGTGAGAAGCAAAAGCCAGGAGCACAAACCTCCTAGGTGCACAGAAGCAGATGAACTAGATAATTTACAGTATTTGTTTTCTAGCACAACTCTTATAAATAAACTAGGAGAATTAGGTATTTTCTTATCTTTCACTTTGAACATTTAGTATGCTGCCAAGCAAGTTTAAGGTGGTTTATGAATCTGAAGAAAGTCACGTGAATTAATGTTAAAGCATATCAGTCTTGTATTTATACACACATCCCACAGAACAGAAATATCAAGATGATAATGTCCTTGTGAGGATGTCATTTACTTTGACAAGAAAAAAGCCCACAACAAAAAACCCACTCCTCATTCACAAAATTCACATAACACGTTGTAATTACTCTGTATTTTAACCACAGCTATAATTTAGCCTCGTGATTTCTGATATTTAGGAAGACAAGCTATGTAATTTTTGTAAATAGCGATTACCCAAACAATCTGGCAGTCTAAGTTCAGATACCTACTAGTATATGCATACCTTTTCTCCCTTTTTTCACAACTGCTGTAAGGACAACTATGTATTCAAACATTCACACAGACTTAACAAGTATTTCAAAGACTTAGTTCTTCCACTCCCTCACTCCCTCAAGAAAACAGGTTAACCTTCACTGTGTTGTTTAACAATCTTATTAAAATTGCTGTGCTTGTTTGCCAGCTCAAAATAAAACTGACATAATTAAAGACTCACACCTGACAACACTGTTTAGTTGACAAGAACATCACATTACACTAAAAAGTAAGAAAAACTGTAATTTAGTGTTCAACTTTCAATTGAAAGTTTAAGCTTGACACATCAGGTACAGTAACAAGCTGGGACAGTCCTGAACACAGACTCTCAGGATTTTTTGCCTAGACTCTGAGCCTTTTCCCCCCACTAAGGTTTTGTATCCCAAAGCAAAGGAATCAAACAGTCACAGGAAAAGCAAACTCCTATTTAAGAAAGGAATCCGTTTGACAAGTCACCTTAAGGTCAGTATGAGCAAAGGCTGACTGAAAGCTGAACAAATACTCAGTGATTAAGCTGTGGGTTTAGTCCTGAACAGCACACTTCAGCAGTGAAATAAAAATTAATCTCTTTTGCAAGTGCAGGAAGTAGCTTCACTCCAATAATAGTTTCACTCCAATAAAAGTCCTACAGCTCTCTCTCAGAGAGAATAATAATAATAATAATAATAATAATAATAATAATAATAATAATAATAATAATAATAATAATAATAATAATTTATTACGCTAAACTGGGGAAAAATTAAGAAAAACCTATTGCTGTGTAACTGTCTAAGGAGAAACTGGAAGGAGCCCTGAGGCCCCCTCAGTCTGAAAGTCTGGAGACTCAATTCTGCAGGGAGTTAAGAGGACAGAGCACAGGCCCCTGATTGTGGCTAGAGGAAAATTTTATTATTTAATGTACTCTGCCATTTAATGCTCGCTTTAGAGGCCTCATTAGACAACCAAATAAATCAGTACATAAACACCATACACTGTTTTGAGAAATACATATGTGTTTTAGTGTTCATTATCTTAAGAGTCAAGCTATAGGAGCTTAAAGTCTCAGCTTCTCTCCTACATGACCTGGTTAGTGAGGTTTTTTTTAATTCCTTGCTCTTATATATACAAACATCTGTTTTGGTTTATGTTATCCAGTTTGGTATTTTCAGATAAATAATACAACAACCAAAAAAAAAAGGTTGTAGCAGGGTGGAAGCAGTAACTTGCCCTAACTGGTTCGCCCTTCAATCATGCTGCATACGAACTTAATTTATAATACAGATGGAATATGTCAGCTCCTCCTGCTCTGGAGCAAACAATATGTAAACAATGTAGGCAAAGGGCTTAAGGACTTAATCTTGGTGTCAGGCTACAAGAGAGGCCACTAGGTAAATGTGAGATACAATGACAACACACACATCAATTCAGCTTAATGACATGACAGAGCAAAGATCTTTTCTTGTTTTTTTTGTCTGGAAGGCATTTGGCAATACAGGAACAACCAAAAAACATGTAATACATAAGTTAGAAATGTAAACAAAAATGAAAATCTACTTCCTGCTACAATGAACACTTAAAATATGCTACGACACCCTATATAAACTGTCTTTTTACTTGCCATAAGCCATGTAAAAAAAAATCTGGTTTTTAATTGCCTGTGACAGCTAAAGAATTTGCTAAGAATGTACAAACAAATGATATGGGCCTTCACCCAGTAAGTGCCTGAAAGCTACCTGAGGTTCTGATGTAAAACTTACAGCAAGCTTAAAACCACCATCACTGTGAACCTGCTGATTTTCATGTAATTATTCATGTTAGTGAAGTCAAGCACATGGGTATGACTTGCAGAACTACAGCATTACTATGTACATTGCAACCATTTCCTCTATTACAAGTCCATTAACACTGAACTCGAGGAAGAGGTTACATTTTCATTGTGTCATATGAACTAGGTGAATTTCAAGTTCTGCCAACTACATGAAAACAATACTGAGGGGAAAAAAAAGAATAAAAAGAAGAGAGATCAGGGCAGATGGCAGACCTTTTTTAGGTTTTCAGTTTGGTTTTTAATTTACTTTAAAGAAATACTTCCAAAGAGCTTTTATGACACACAGAGTACCTTGAGAGCTGACAAACAATACTAAAGTTAATTTTTTATCATCAAAAGGAAGCAGACATACATAACTAGGCTTACTATATTCACGACAGCTAAGGCAAGCAATCTAGATCCACAGGACAGATGTCCTTTTAAACAAAATCAGTCAGCTCCAGACAGACAGAAACTGCAGAAGAATTAATTTTTAAGTTTATTTCATTTTTTCTGCACATAAAACTGAATAGATTAAAACACTGCATATTTAAATCTTCCTTTGCAAGAGACATAAGAGAAGGTGAGTTTCCTAACTAAAAGGGCTTTTACCTATGCTTCTCCTGCCACATTTCCATGCAACCAAAATCTAACAAGCTTGTGAAAACTTGCCAAAGCACAGATAATAAGAAAATATCAGTATTTATATGTATTTTTCTAATGGCTCCTGCAAGGCCTAAAAAGCTTTTTCTGATCTGCAGGAGTGCAACAAAAGAGGCCAGCTATGCTGAGAATTTTTGGCAGTCTCCTGCAGATTCATCCAGATATCCATTGGCATGGCAGTTTCCAACCTCTGGTTTACAAATCCTGGAGGGTCAACGGGACACATCTAACAAGTCTGTGAAAGGCAGCTAAAAAAAGCAAACCTATTATTAGCAGGCTCAAATTTGCTACGGAGAGCTGTACTTCCATTGGCATATTTTCGGGACTCCACACGTGGTTAAAAATACCAAACAAACAGCAAACACAACAAACCCCACCCCAACTGGGGCTGAAAACCCAAAGGGGCAGAAACCTCCTGTTGGGTTACAATGGCAAAGGCAGCAGGGAAGGAGCGGGCACGGAAGTTAACGCTGTGCTTACGGGACACCCGATGAGTCAGATCGAACTATCACAGGGCAAAGTCGGCGCTGCCAGCCCTCCTCCAGGGGCAGGGAACAGGACTGTGCCTACCACAGATACTTATTCACTTTTCTCCCGGAAATTCAGGAGTATAGTTACAGCCTAAATATTACATTACCAGCTATGCATCTGCCTTTAGCAAAAGGCTCACAAACATCTCAAGAGTCTCCTGAATCTTTTGACTCCTGAAGTCAGGCAATGGCAACACTTTCAGTTCCCATACTCAAGAAAAATGGTGTAAAGAAATCTTTAAAAAATTACAAGGCTTAAAATATATTTATGTTTCCTGAGGGTAAAAGCACAGGCTTGGATTACCTCCCTTAAAAAGGGGAATAGAGAGCAAGTTAAACCAGATGATAACCAATTTATAACATTTTTCTATACATAAAGGGAGTAAATGGCTGCAATACAATGCTTTACAGTAATTGTTTACAAAAGTGTTTATAACATCAACTATTTTGATGTTATTTTTTAATTTTAATTTCTTACTTCAAAGATGCCACACATGAACAAGACCTTAGTAAATATGGCTCATGCTAAAATCATACTTTCATTATTTTTATTAGAAGCATCTTATTAGAGGGGAAGATTTAATTGAAGTCATGCCTTCCTGAAGAACACATTTGAATAGGAGAGCAAATACACAGAGGAAACTTCTCCCTAAGGAGAGAAAGGGGAGGGGGAAATTACATCAAAGATGTCTGTCATATCTAGAAACTCCATCCTGAGGGTTTGGATCAGACTGCACCTCAAAAAACATGCAGCCACATAAGGCACAAACCCCTCAGTCCTCCTCTAATTTACATCAGTGTAGATAAGAAGCAACTTCAACAGTGCCAGAGGAATTCCATGAAAGGAAAATAAGGCCATGTTTTCTGAATTACAAATACAGGGGATTCCCTATCCTGATGCTTGTGGCATGCAGTCTCTCAGGGGGGATGGGAACAGCTCCCTGGTTAATGTCTGTATCATTTCTGTTTAACTAATGGACATGTATCGTATAAATAAATTATAATGCAATAAAGACTGACCTAAGAGTCTGAGTTATCTGGTGATTGCACCCCCACCAAAAGGCCTGTCAGCTGCCAGCCTGAGCAAAGGAGAGCAAAGACAATGTAGTTACTGTCCAAGGTACAAAAACACTGGACCACTATGGATGAGTGACAAAATTGGGGCAACATGTAGAAACAGGGCACAAATCACAAGGGCATCAAGACTGAGGTCAGACTTGGATCTGACTTGGACTAATCACAGTCAGTGATCTTAATAAGTCTTTCATCAGAGATAGAAGGTACTTTATAAAACTGTCATTAAGTAATGAACCATTACAAAATAACTGGTCAGTTTTTAACTATCAGAGCTGCAATGGCAACAGAGATATTCTGTTACTTCAATCTCACAGTTTCCCAATAAACCAAATACACACAAGCTACTTAACCCACGTCAAAAGAGAAATACTAATCCTGAACATACCATCCTTGTTGCATTGCCACCTATCTAAAGTTAAGCACTGGAAGGAAAGAGCAATCGTGCAGGAGACTGCACCAGGAAATAGAAAACAACAGATGGGGATGTCATGCTTTCCCACAGCACTGCAGTTATCCTGAATGCACAGCCTTATGAGAGACAAAACAGGAGAAGCTGTCCTGGTCTTCTAGACAGCTCTGCAATTTACATGCTGACTCAGGACCTAAAACAGCAAGCCACTGGATTAGGAGAACGTAAATTCTCAATTTGTCCTTTATCAACTTTTTTTTTTTTTTAACAAAGACAAAAAATAAAGGGAAAGGCTTATCTATAAAACTGGTATTATTTTTAGTTTCAATTTAAAAAACCACACAACTTTCATGGCATAAGGAATATGTTTTGCAGAGCAGGAAAGAGCTGCAGCTTTAAAGTTTTAATCATAATAAGAAGCTGGCAGAAACCCTCTAGTCTAAAAACATATTTTAACTACTATCTTTCAAGGCAGAAAGAGCACTTTAACTACCAGACATAGGTTTGCACTCAAGATGGTCTATCGCAGGATTTGGCTCTCACCTGCTTTTGCTACAGCTCCCTCTTCACAAGCATGAACAAGTCACTCACTCTCTGATTTTATTCCCCTGCCTGTAGTATATTATTCTGCCTTGCCACATATGGGTAAGTAAAGATGTAGGTATAAAGGCTGTAAGGCATTTAGATTTCAAATCTACATACTACACCTAAGCAGATCCCTAAGCCAACTACAGAAAGTACACAGGGCATACATTAAAATAGCACATTAAAAACACAGGGACCAAACAATTATCACCTCTATCCTGCAAAGTTAAAATCACAACTGGAAGAAACATATGCTGCTATTTCAGAGAACTGGAAAAACCTGCAGGTTCAAAGTTGCTGTAGGTTAAAGCTTTTGAAACATAGCAAAGAAGATCTGAGTTGGCAAACTAAGCATTTCTTGTTTTGCTCACTTTAGCACTGGCAAGCAGCAGGGATCCTTGGGATCCTTACTGCCATAAAAAATAGTTCTGTGTGTAAACCTTAATTTTCTTTTGAAATACAGAGTTCAAGACAAGACCAGCTACCATATATAATATCTCCCTTATCTATTCTGTACTGTATTGGACATCTGTAATTCAAGTGGGCACTGCAAAGAACAAAGAATGCATATCACATTACCTACCTTTATCATCTGCTACAGTCCTCTCTGCAATCTATGGTAAGGTACTACTGCCCTCCCACTAAGCCCACATATGTCTTTTTTTACCTTTTTTTTTTCCAAGAGTGTAGTATTTTACACTACCTTTACTCACTCACACTGTTTCAGCTTCAGCCCACTTGTTTTAACTTCTGCATGCTGCACCACACTTAAGATTGGTCACCCCTGTCAATTCTGCATTATTGCAAAACTTACAGCTGAACATGACAAGCACACCATCCACCACCAGCCCAGGAGCAGGAACATCAATAAAGGCCTTGCATTTCCTCTCATTCAACATTCCTCTGTTGTCAAAGGACCTTAACAGTGAGTCTTCTGTGTCCTTTTTTTACTTGCTGTTTTACTTGCTCCTGGAATAGCGCTTCCCAACATTTTTCTAACTGAACTCTGCTGCTGTACCCTTCCCTCTCATTTCCTTACCTTTCCATACCTATCCTCTCTTTCTTTTTTCCCCCTCCTCTTGCACTTCTACCTCTTCTCCTGTAACAGCACGGGTTCTGTACGGTCACCCTGGTGGTGCAAAGAGAGATATGGGGTCATAAGGCTAGACAAATCTCTCACTCCAGTCTCCAGAAGCACTCTCAAGCAGCCCCCAAGCTGGGGGCACAGCCAGAAGCAGGCGACAGGAGTTAACACACCAGTGCTCCCATGCAGTGAGCCAGCACCCAGCTGCACCTTGCCTCTAACACCTTGCACCTCACTAGCAGGGAACTGCTGCCATATGGGGAGGTCTTTGGCACCCACACCCTGCAAACAAGCTGGCTCACGTTTCTGGACTCCCTCTCAAAAGGACAATGTGTGAAGTGTTACTGGCAGACTTGCTGCACTGCAGCTCCAGGCAAGGGCTATCTTCTTTCCTTATTGCCTGCACTAACCCGGGAAACACACAGCTTCAATTAGGAAAGCTTTAACTTCTTGTTTTCTTGAACACAACCCAAAGCTTCAGATCAGTTACATGCACAGGTTAAATATGATGTTCCAGGTACAATTGGTCACATTTAGTTTCCTTCAACCAGCTAAGCGGAGGATGGGGGAAATAAAAACTGACAACAAGCTATTCTGTTGTGTCATGTTTTACATTATCTGCTGTCTTCTGTCAGGAAGGCAGAAAAACTGTATTCCTGAATATTGCCCTAAGAAAAAGGTCATGTCTACACTGCAGAGGCATCAGAGAAAAGCATAAGCTCAGCCAACTAACATCTGCAGAGACTGGCTGAGCTACAGCCAGTCCATTTTCAGACTGACACCACTGTGGGTGCCCATCTAGTCTCCTCTACAGGAGAGATGCCCTGTCACAGCTGTATGGGAAATGTCTGCACAGTAAAACTGGCTCCATGAGCAAGTCTTCCTGAAATAATGCAACACACAGGTTTAAACTGCATGGACTATGCAGCACTGCTAGCTCCTGTTCTGCTGGAGGCGCACAGCAATCCACCCATTGAGAAAAGTAAATTCATATTAGGTAAGAAAAAGCAATTCACCAAAGCTGAGCTACCATTGCCCAGGATACACACACACTGCTGAAGACTGTCAGCTGTTCCCCTTCGCTGACGCAAAGGAAACTGCCCAGAAAAAACACATAACTACTTGGGCACAGCAGACCTGCATCTGCTGAGGAATTAGGCATTCATCTTCTTGCAACCTACTCCCATTATCTGGATTAAATTACATTTGTGTACAACCAAACAAGCAATTTCAAACTGAAATAGACACCCTTGCCTGTAACTATATCACCTTAAATGAAAATTAAAAGGAAGCAGAAACATACATGAGAATACCCAATAGATGTTATTTCTATGGATCCTAAATGCCACAACAAATTTTGGGGTTTAGGCAGACCCTGATATTTGCCCTTTCATAAACCTATAAACACACAAGAGTTTCTGGGCCGCACCTTGTAAATCTCAATGAACATTCAGTCAGACACAACTTACTACCAGCAGCAGGTCCCTCTGGTGTGACAAACACTATTGCATCAGTGAGGCAGCACCAAGAGCTACGCTGACAGAGTCATGGCCTTTGAAGGAGTGCATCTTTATTGCACATGCGTTTTTAAAAAGATGTAAGAATGGCGTGGCTCCCCTTATGATGACTCTTATCACTGAAATGCCTGTAACGCTAGGCAAAAGACTTATCTGTCTTTCAATAAGCAAAGGAAAATATGGTCCTCACTAATGCCTTGCTATGTACACCACAAGACACCCAATGCAGTCACTCACCGTAAGTCACCAGTCCCTCCCCTCTCTGTGATTCCACCGTATCACAACAACCATCCAAATTTGGGCTCCTTTCCTACAGATCTGATATTCCACACACACCTTTGCTGTGCCAGGAGTCTGGCACACTGTCGCTCTCTCTCATGCTGAATAACACAGTTTAGCTTTTCTTAATCGGGATCAAAGGAAAGACACCTAAACGAACTTTGCTGTCCATCCCACATCCCTCAATGGTACACACCAAGTGGAAAGCCCATCAGGGACCAGACTGCTGCCCCCTCCTCCCCAAGGCCTGTTTTCTTGATTATTTTCTTGAAGACTATTTTCTAATGAGCCATCGTGAACTCTTGCTTCTTCTTAAAAATTTACCTTACAGAACAACTCCAGTAGCACTCAGAAGCTGCCGTTCTACACCAGTCCGGATCGCTTGTTACTGCCACGTAAAACTCACCATCCATTTCAACTAAACCCGCCACAGCACAGCACAGCGCCATGCTTTCGCCAGGGATTCCTGCCGATCCCGGGGGCGCACCTGGCCGATGGGGCCATGGGACAGCCGCAGCCACACGCCTGGTGACCAGAGCCACCTCGGAAGCGACAGGGTCAGCTCCACGCGCTGTCCAGCTGCTCCCATCGCTGCAACGCATTAGCAAATTATAGGACCACTGCAATCCACCGACAGGTCACAGGACCCCGACGAAATCGCTGGAGGGTCCGACTTTAAATTTCCTGCCGAGGGGACTCGACGCTGCTCCGAAAGGCCGCGGAGCAGACCTAAACCGCGTACTTAGCACGCTATCATTTAACGCGTTCAGCTTCCCAGTATTTAAAGCCCAGCGCTGGAAGGCGGCGAGGTGAGAGCGGGAGCCCTCCGCCCGTTTCCCGACCGATGCCCACAGGTCCCGGGGACGCCGCTGCGGGACACGACCCGCCGCCCGGCCGTGGCCCGGGGGCCCCGCCGAGGGACGCGGAGCCCCGCGCGGCCCTTGGGCGGCCGCGCCACCCCCGGGGCTCCCGCACGTACGGCCGAGGGGCCGCGCGGGCCGGGGACACCAGGGACAGCGGCGGGGCCGGGGGGCGGCTGGTGCAGCGGCGCAGGCGGCGGCGGGATGCCGTCCACCGGCGGCCCGCTGCCGGCTCCCAGCTCTCTGCTCCCAGTTCCCGCTCCCGCCCCGCTCCGCCGGCGCACACACCTGCCCGCCCCCCAGCACCCCCCGCCCCGCGCTGTCAGTCGCACCCACCTACCCCAGTGGCCGCCGCCGCCGCCGCGGGTCCGGCGCGCCCCGCCGCCCCCGCGCCGGCAGCGGCACGGCACGGCACCGCACCCCCCCTTCCGCCGGCCGCCCGCCCGCCCCTTGCGCGGAGGTGGAGCGGCCGCCGGGAGGAACCAGGAAGTGAACGGCGGCGGCGGCGGGAGGCAGCGCGTCCCGGCCCTGCCCTTCCCCGCCCCGCCAAGGGCTCCCCGGCCCACGGACGGCACCGGCGGCTGGGCCCATGCGGCTGCGGCCCGCCTGTGCCCACTGCGCGTTAACGGCCCGGGCGTGCCGATCCCTGGGGGGAAATGCGGGTTTTGTGAGGAAAAACCCCACACTTTTTGGTTTTGGCATGGAAACAGATGGTTCTGCCTCAGCGGGCACCTCTGAGCCCCAGGCGGGTTCAGGGTAGTTTTGATTTGCAGGTATCCAGAATCTGTTGGCACCCAAGGGGGAGTCGTACAGTGCAGAGCAGTGAGGATGTTTGGGGGACTGGAGTATCATTCTTACGAGGAAAAGCTGAGGGAGTTGGGCCTGTTCAGTCTCGAGAAGAGACTACTGAGAGGGGGCATCTTTAATATGCATAAATGTCTCAAAGGAGGGGCGAGTGGGTGTGCCAAAGAGATGGAGCCGGGCTCCTCTCAGTGGTCCCAAGCACTAGGATGCCGTGGGCAGAAACTGATGCACACGAAGTTCCACCTGAACATGAGGAAGAACTTCTTTACTGTGTGAGTGACACTGGAAGAAGTTGTCCAGAGAGGTTGTAGAGTCTGCCTCACTGGAGATACTCAAGAACAATCCTGTGCCATGTGCTCTAGGACAGCCCTGCTTGAGCAGGGAGGTTGGACCAGATGACCCACAGTGGTCCATTCCAACCATACCCGTTCTGTGATTCTGTGACAGAGCTTCCACTGCAGGTGGCATGTTCAGGGCCAGAGCAAGGGCTGAGTTTCTCCCAGTCCTCATCTCAACTCATAAGCCCTCCATTATTTTTTTTGTCTCCTCTGCCCAGCTGAGAGCAAGAGATCAGCAAACAGCTTTCATGGGTGCCTGGTGTTTAGCCAGTGTAAAACCATGACGTGAGCCAACATACATCATTCATTTACCACAATGAAATTAAAAGATAGTGCTTTTCCTTTGTTAAAAAAAAAAAACAAAACAAAACAAAAAAACAACCAAACATACAAACCCAAGAAACAAGTGGCATCCTTTTTTGTATGATAAGCTTCACTACTGCCTTGTGCTGGAATTGGAATGTCCTCAAAAGTGCTCTTTAGGGCAGAGGTTGCCTTCTGCCCTCCCTGAGGAAAAATGAGCCAAACCTGGGGTCCTCCCACCTTTAAAAAACTGCTGTTTGCATGTGAGCAAGATTTGCTAGCTGAGCCTCTGGACTGTGCAAGAATTTGACTAACATTAGGTAGACTCCAAGCTGGGGGGCAGAAGTGGGAAAAAAAATTGACACATCACTCTTTCCTAGCAATTGTACCTGTTAGCTGCTGTGGGCAAAGGCATGAGAGTCAGGAACTAAGATGAGAGCCAGAATGTCATCTCCCTATGCTCTCAGTGGAAATCATGGGGTGCATCTGCATTAACCCTGCAAAACAGTGTTACATCAAGAATTCACTCACATCTTCAGAGAGTTTCTGACTTCTTCTTGTTTGGTTCACACTGTGCAACATGAGGACACAAGTATCGCACTGCAAGTCAAATGAAGGCTTAGGCTGTGCTGGACAGCAGCACTGGCAGATGCTGTTCTAGAGAGAACATACAAACCAGGGCTCTCTCATGCATGGGCACTGCCTTTGTCTGGCACTCCCGTGGGCCAGCAAGGAGGTGGGAGTGGGGGAGGACAAGCTAGCCAAGTTCCCAGCTCTGCCAGGCTCCACTGCTGGCTCTGCCCACCAAGAAGCAGTATGCAATCCCCATACAATCCTAGTGTGCAGAAATGTGGCACCTTTCAGATGCAGGTAAGCTGTGGGAAGAGTCCCAAAAATGCATCCACTCTGCCCTGACTGCTGATTGATAAGCCTGCCAATGGGACCAGACCAAGCTAAAACTTCCAAAACCATCCATCACTCTTGAAGTTTGCTTCCACTGCATCATGCCACCTGTTCAAGTAGGCACAGCCAGGAATGCTTTGTACATTTGATTGAACAAGGAGTTGTGGAAAGATGCATAAACTCTGGCAGTGTGCTGAGTAATCCTTGGGAGCCATGGATCATTTTTAGCCAAGCAAGCATCAGCATGAAGTCAAGATAGCATCTTTTAAAATACTCTGAAAATTATCACACAGGAGCTGTGCAAAAAAGCATGCAAACTTACATTAATGACTGTTATGAAATTTTCAATTAAGGCTGTCAAAAAAACCCAACCCTTAATTATTGTTTTAATATATAGTGCAAGTTTTTAATCACATTTCCCACGCCACTTCCCAGCAATATCTGGCAGAGGACCAAGATATGAAAAATCTGTACTTTATGATTGGCTTTTTGCAAATATTAAAATGAATATTATATATGTTGTGTTAGAAAATAATGCTGTATTAATTCTCTTAAGTAGTGTGTTAAATATAGTTTTAGGTTGTAAGAAATGTTAAAATAGAAACTATGCTATGTAGGATACTTTTTTTAAAGAAAGGACTCGCAGTGAGATAGCAGCCACAGGACACCTAAATATTTCAGAGAAAAAGAATTTATTGCCCTCTTATCAGAAGAAACGAACTTCTTCCCTCCTCGAAGGCGCTGTTAGGATTCAGAGGAAGAAGTTGACGATGACCAGACAGAATCCTGTCTTTGAATGGAGTTTATGCATCATGTATGAAGTGTATGAATATGCAACAGGCTGTTGTTTTTAAGGGTTAATCCTTTGTTAACGGGTGCCCTTTTTCGGGCTCGTGCTGCCCAGAGAAAGGTACCCGGACGTCCGTAACTCTTTGTTTCTATTGTCTCAAATTGTCCTAATTCCAATTGTCCAAATTATTATTACGCTAATTGTATTAGTATTTTGACAACCACTTTATTATAATTTAACTTTTAAAATTTTAAAAACAAGTGATTGGCGTTTTCCACAATCATAATCTCCTAAGGAAAGCATTTGGTTTCTTCCCTGCCCCCGCACCAACCTTCCCAGCTGCACCTCGCTTGGACCTTTCTGAGGTTAAAAACTCCGCAAGGAAAATGAGGAAACGCAGAGAACTATGACTACAAGATCCATTTCTGTGCACCAGGATATTTCCACAGCCTCCTGGAGGAGCTTTTGGCAGAAAGCGGCAGCTCTGTTTTTACCGCGAGGGTCAGCTTCTTGGACGGGACGTTTTCCGGGATGCGGGGTGCCCAGTGGGTACCGCGTCCAGAGCGGTACGTGAAAGGCTTCTGTGGCTTCCCGGGTGCACCCCGCGCTTGGCCACCAGGCAAGGGGAGGCCTCGCTGTGAGGTGGCGGTGCCGGCTGGGCGGGGGGAACACCAGCTCTGGAGAGCCGGCAGCTTCCCCCCGGCGGGCGGGCAGGAAGGCAGGGAGGAAGCGGGCACTGCGCAGGTGCGGGCGGGAGGCGGCGGGAATGGCGTCCGTGATGCTGAGCGAGGCGGAGAAGCTCTACATCGTGCACGGCGTGCAGGTACCGGGGCGGGCGCCGGGCGGCAGGGAGCGAGCTAGGCTGGGGAAGAGAGAGGGAGGGAGCCCTGCCCCGTTGTGTCTGGTGGCGAACCTCTGGAGTTATCACAGCACACCGAGCATCGGGACGGGAAGCAGGCTGAGAACGGGACGTGGATTTGTTTTCACAGAATCACATCATATGCTGAGTTGGAAGGAAGCCACAAGGTTCACCCACTCCTGGCCATGCACAGAGCACCCCAAGAGCCGCACCACGTGCTTGAGACCATTGTCCAAATGCTTCTTGGGCTCTGCCGAGCTTGGTGTTGTGACCACTTCCCTGGAGAGCATTTTCCAGTGCCCAGCCACCCTCTGGGTCAAAAACCTTTTCCCGATGTCCAGTCTATGCCTCCCCTGACTCAACTTCAGGCCTTGTCACTGGTCACCACAGAGATCAGTGCCTGCCCTTCCTCTTCCTCTCATGAGGAAGTTGGAGAGTGCAGTGAGGTAGCGAGGTGTCTCCTCTCCCCTCAAGTCTCCTCCAGGCCGTACAGACCAAGCGACCTCAGCATCTCTTCAAACGACTTCCCCTCAAGGCCCTTCACCATCTTCATTGCCCTCTTTTGGATGATCTCTAAGATATCAATATCCTTCTGTCCCCATTTGCTCCTCTTTCCTTGCCTTCCCTGACTCTTTCTCAAGTTATTGCCATTGGATAGAGTTTTAGCCTGTAATTTAGCAAAGGAACATGAGTGGACAAAGGAGGAAGAGTGAAGGGGGCTTGAGGAGAAGCCCCAAAGGTAAAAGAGCTGTATTCTTACTGAAATTTCTTGAAAAACAACCTGGTTTTATGGGAATGAGCTATCAGAGGATGTATAATGCCCATTTGTGGAATACAAATGGATGAAAGCATTTGGAAGGCTGGTGTATTATTTTTGTCTGTTGGGGTGCTAATTACTGATGTAAAAGTACAGAACTTGTCTATGCCAGGACAGAGCTGGGTTGCATTAGGTAAAGTACCATTTAAAGCCAAGATCTTTACAGTTTTGAAATATGAAGCTTTCTTTTGGGAATTAGAGAGGCTTGGTGCAATTCATGTCTGCCTGCCGATTACTTGTTCCAAGCTCTACCTAAATGAGATATAAATGAAAAAGTATAGTTGGTTCTTTTGTATTCCATGGTGAAACTACAAGCTGTTGCTTTTAGATCATTTTTTACTGCTGCATTTGGTATAGGAGAAGGAAAGTTTAAAGTCACAGTTTTTGGTTTGTGGTGGGGTTTTTTTGTTTGTTTGTTTTGTTTTGTTTTTACTTTTCATTACTGATTCCCTTAGCAATATGTTGGTTGTCATACTTAGGAAGACCTTCGTGTAGATGGTCGAGGCTGTGAAGACTACAGATGTGCAGAAGTAGAAACAGATGTTGTATCAAACACAAGTGGATCTGCAAGAGTAAAGCTGGTAGGTAAATTTCTTAGGAATTGGGTACCTTGCTGATGAAATTGCTTGTTCATGTGACTAGTTAATCTGATGCTATTTGTAGATAGGTTTGTGTGTGCAATAACATATATGGGTATAGCAGTAACTGAAACTATGGGATATGGAAATAATGGCAGGATGTATCATTAGTTCAGGCTGGCTTGAGCTGGATTTACTATAAAGTGCCTGGACAGTCTGAACTAATCTAATATTTAATCTTGAAAACTGAAGTCACTGTTGTGCCTAGTTTCTGGGAGGGGCAAAAATTTCTATTCCTTTAAAATGAAGCAAAATTATTTCTGACGTTTTGACTGAAGAAGAAGAAGAAGGTAAATGTACTGAACATGAAGGTTCTGCAGAAAGAGCTGTTTACAGAGCCAAAATGACAGAAGTAGTCTTGGATATTAAGAGTCTTTTTAAACTAGAGATAGGTAACATGTATGATAATTGTTTGAAGAATCTTCTTACACTTAATATTGTCCTTCTAAAGCCTTTTGTTTTTTTCAATAAATGTTATTTTAAGTTCACTCTGATAGAACGATCTGATAACTGAAATGTAGAAATGTCAGCTTACCACAGACATTTAAATTAAACAAATAGTTCTGTAATTATAATTCCAGTTGTGTGATGTGTTTTTGTTTTAATAGGGAGAAACTGATATCTTGGTAGGCATAAAAGCTGAAATGGGGACACCGAAGTTGGAGAAACCAGATGAAGGTTACCTGGAATTTTTTGTTGACTGGTTAGTATACTAGAAAAGAATGAAATAGATCTAATATTTGGAATAAATGACTAATCACGTCTTGCCATTCTTCAGAAGTTTATGCCTTCATTCCACTAACCTCCTCTAGGGGTTTGAGTAATAGAAACAAGTTATTTTACTGTTTCAGTAGCAGTGAATGTAGAGAAATTTTCTGCTGGTCTTGCAAATCCAAAAGAAGCAAATCAGCAGGAGTTAAAGAATGAAAAAAGATTAAATAAAACAATCCCAAATTACATAGCATCACTGCAGCTGGAAAAGGGTAATGGTTCAAGTACACACACTTGGAACCAGACTTCATGACTAAAATGTCTGGCTGTTGTTTTTACCATGATAAAATAGAGAAAATCTCTTTCAAAAAAAGTAAGTTGGAAGAGAAGAATTGACCACTACAGTACTTAAACTTTACTTGAAGGTTTGCTTACTTTGTTTGTGAAAGCAATGGAAACAGTTTGAAGTGTGTTTAGTACAAAACTTCAAAAAAAAAAGAAAAACCCCCAGTGTAAATTTCAGATGCAAAAACTAATTAGAAATTTTAGTTACATATTTATGAGTGAATCCATGTTTCATTAATTAAAAGGGTGTTTGTTTTTAATCAGATTTCTTGCATTTGCTACAAATGGACTGTTGTTTATCCTTACGGTCTTGACAGTGTTTGAATTATGGAAGAAGCTAGAAGCAAACTGAGAACTTGTTTTCAGGTTTGCTCTGAGATAGCACAGTGACATCTCAGTGTTAGTCTAAATTGTCTGCAGCCTGAGACTACAGTATCCATGTCTTGCAGACTTACCCAAAATTGATCTTTATGATTTAAATTGCTTTGGGTACTTCTCATAAAAGCCTTGGCATTGTCAAGTTGGCTGCTTTGCATGTGACATCTCTTTTCATTTTTATTAAAAACAAAAAAATGTTTCTACTCTGACATTAAGCAATATACCATTGTCAAAGCTACAGTATGAGAGCTACTAAGTGTATACCTGCTAATCTTTCTGACCTAATTGTCTGTATCTGCCTTAACATTGGTGTGGAAAGTTATGTTTTAAAGGAAAGCACTCACCTGTGAATTGATAGTTTGTTTACAATTGCTGTTCAAAAAATATCAGATGGGAAGATGATCTTGAATGTGATCCTGCTGTTAGAACTTATGTATGAAGTGTCTTAAATGCTACATGTTTATTGGTTTGCGGTTTTTTTCTGGTTGTCTCTATATGAAAAAAGTCCACTGACAGCAGGGACATTTCTTTCCTAAAAAAAGTGGTCTGTGGACATATGGCAATTCTGTGATACTTGTGTATGGAAATAGATATTAGAAAAACTTCAACTCATTAGATTAATGTTCAGTTGTATTTTCTGTTAATCTCTGCTTCATGGGATGGGAGGGAGATGTGGATCAATCTTTGGGAGTCGGATTTAGTCAGTTCAGGAAATAAGTAATCTTTAATTTCTGTGACAACAGGATCCAAGGGCCTGAACCTTAGAGGATTGTAGTCACTTGTCACATGCTTGTGGCACGGGGAAAGGTGTTCTTTAGCTTCCAGATAGATGCAAAAGACAGAAGGTGAAGTGGAGGCAGCTTCCCTCTGTCAAGGGGAACGAGCTGCTGTCAGTACCCTGATGCCTTGCCAGACTGCCACTGGGTGGTAGTAACTGAGCAGAATTCCATACCCTGAATCTTCTGGTGAAGTTCCTGTGTGTTCTATTTGGCTTTTATATTTTTGAAGTTAATAATAAAAACTCAGACTGCAGTGATTACTATCTTAAAATGCTCATTTCCCGAAACTTTTGTGGTTTCTTTTACTGATGAAAGTAATCATTTGCTGGATCATGTGTATAATTCTCTGCTCCAAACTTCTGTTTCTCTTTATTCTGCTCTGAGTCCTTTACCTGAAATCTGAGGAGCACACTTACTCCCATTTTGAGACAGACTTTAATGCGAATCTCTGGAGGGGATGATTTTTGGGGCACTGGTTTGTGATCCTAGAAATTAATTATCATAAAACAAGTCTATGTCCTAATATGTGTGGTATTCTTACTGCCTTTCATCACTGGAAAAGACATTCATCCTGGCCCTTGATGCTGAAAGACTGCTATGTCTAATTGTATCACATTTGAGTTTTCTGGCTGATCTGATTTATCACTTTCAAACTGTAAGAAATAGAAACAACCAGAAAAGCAGACATCTGAATTCCTTGAATGCATCAGATTTTGTTTGTGGAATTAGGGAAACAAGGAATGTATTTGTCCAGATCTGACCATCTGTAGATTACAGTGTATTAATGGCCTGAGCAATAAGTGAGAAATGTGCAACTGTTGCAACAGAAAGATTTTGACTGGCAACAGGAGGAGTTTTGAAATTCAGTAGAGATCTGTGGTAGAAGCATTGTTATGCTTTAAGAGGAATCTCTGATAGTTAGGCAATGTGGCACTGAAATTATTTTCATAGTCTTGAAAGTTACATGCTGCTTTGGCATAGAAATTCTGTACCACTACTAAATTCTTTCTGTTCACCATAAGCAAAGTTTTTGTCATTTTCTAGTCTGTTAAGACATCCTCTTTCCAAATTTTGTGCAGTATAAGTTACTGCAATAGTCTGTAGGCATTAGGTGGCAGTATTTACCAAATAGTTACAATCATATCCTGCTAGCCTTGCTTCTTTATTTCATTTTGATTGCAAGGAAATGAAGTGTTAAAATGATAATGGAAATAAGATGCAGTGAAATGTATAGTGATATTCCAATTGCGTCTTAGGTTCTTTCTACTCACTGTCAAAGAAAGCATCCAATCTTAATCAAAAAATACAACATTTGATAAAACTTTGTGTTTAGAAATAATAATGAGGCATAGATTGAAATTTGCATAATTCTTGCAACTTGCCATAGGGATCATAATGCTTTCATAACTATGGCTTAAACAGAATGATCTTGTTAACTTGCATAAAAGCTGCTTCCATGGATAAGTGCTTGTTTAATACAACCTGAAGACCTGACTCAGCACTGAGTTATACTTAAATCAGATCCTATCTCATAAAATTGGTGCCTAATAACCCTGAATAATATTGTGTGTCACACTTCCAATGCTTTTCGTGTGGAAAATATAGTTTGGAAGTGTAGATCAGTGCTTAATTGGCAGTAATGTTTCTTTTTCTTTTTAAGCATGTATAGTGCTATCTCTTTCTAGTAGCAACAAATAACTTCTGTAAAATCCAGTAGTTCTTCCTGACAAAGAAAACTCTGTCTTGCAGAGTTTTCATCAACTCTGCAAAACAAGAAGTTGGGAGAGTTACTGTGAGGTAAGAATAATAGTAGATAATTATATGTAAGCTTATAGATTTTGCAGTATTATTGGCACAGCTCACTTGGTGGTTTAAGTCACACCTTGATAACGTGAATCTTTAGTTGTTTGGGTTTGGGGTTTTTTTAAGTGAAGGGATTATATTCCAAGACTTTGTTTTCTGCTGGATTTTTGTATTCCTGGTGTTTTGTATCACCATATAGACACAAAACATACATGTCATGAAAAATTTGCCCTGTGACATGCCCTGTAGCAGTGCAGTGCCCCACCAGGAGAATATGGGGCGTGGCCATTACTGATTTTGAACAGACCAAAACTACTTCTGTGTAACCACTAACTTTGATATATTCTCTAATGAGAAATTAATTTGGTGGAGGTCTGACTGGTTTATTTTAAAACAAGATATGAAGTCCTGCTACAGGTCCACTGCTCGAGAATATTCTGGCCCTCTCTATAAACCAGAGGCTGGGTTTGGAATCTTTGCTCATTGTTTTGCTGTATATGCATCTCTGGACATTTATGCTCTATTTGATTGTTCTTTGGAGGCAAGGCATTTTTTGTTAGGTTTGGGGTGGGTTTTGTTTGGTTAGTTTGGTTTGGCTTTTGCTTGTTTTGGGGGGTTTTTTAGGTTTTGGTTTAGGTTTTTTGGGTTTTTTTGTTATGGTTTTTTGTTTGTTTTGTTTTGGTTTTAGGTTTTTGGGGTTTTTTTGTAGGCTTGTTTTCTTTTATTGTTAGAAGTTTTTAGCTGTGTACCAGACCCCAGCACCCAAGGACTTTGTTACGTGACTGCTCATAAATAGTTTGTTATGTTGGAATCAGGGAAGTGAAGACCAGACGCTTTGTCAGATCCCTTCAGGAGAAGATGTTTAGTTGCTGTTCCCCCTAAGCTGCAGAGAGTAATGACATGTTTTCTTTAAGGGGCTTGATAGCAGACAGTACACTCAGTAAAGAAATTGCCAATTAAGGTCAGGCAGTCATGTTACTTAGAAGAAATTAGTATTCTACTTGTCATGTCATCATATCTGTCTCCTCTTAGCCAGTCTCTTAATAATTGAACATTCAACTCTCACTAGGCTGTCTTGGTAGCTGTTGTGAACTTAATACAGATGTCTTTTTTTTTTTTTTTTTTTTAAAGTAGAAGTGATAGAAGGTGGCAGTGCTTAAGAAATAATCTCTGAGAGAATCCACCAAATTTTACTTTAACTGGGGAACTGAAGATAGTAGTGGAATTTAGTTAGTATTTGTAACAAAATGTCAGTATATTATCTGCATCAAAATCTTCTCTTATGCAAAATGGAAATAATTCCTTTTCAGATAGGATGCTTATTCTTGTACAAATAAATCCTTAGATACTTTTAATGCTTTATATTTAAGAAATATTCTTTGGGTACTTGCTGCTTCACAAGTGAAAGTATTCTTTTCTTTCTTTATCTAGTTCTTCAAATTCTCCTGAGTTGGAAGGCCGGGGAGGAGAAGAGCTTGGCACAGATATAGCAAATACACTATACAGAGTATTCAGCTGTGAGAACAGTGTAGACTTGAAATCCCTTTGTATTAATCCCAAAGAGCACTGCTGGGTTCTCTATGTGGATGTATTGGTAAGTACAGAAATGAAAACTAAGATTCAGCAAAATGTTTTTAAGGCAAAGACTGACTTAGCATAACCTTCTGTATTTCTTTGTTTAAAAAAAAGCTTCTCATTATGTGATATAATGTATCACAGCGTGGATGGCACTTATCTATCTACTTATAATAGTTAATCACTAATTTCAGCTTGCTTCTTTTCTGCTCTTGATGCTGGTGTTCTACTGCAGAACTAATAAAGCATTGAATACCCTGAATGTGTCTCAGATAAAAATCAGTGATCTTATACTGACAAGGAAATTGCCACTAAAGAAGGGTAAACTTTTTTTCCAAGCTGGATGTAACAGCAAATATATTGTTCAAGTGAATGTAAATTATCATGGGTGTATGTTAGCCCTAACAGAACTGTCCATCTCTCTGGTTCTTTGTACTCTTATCACAACTAATTCACTAAAGTAAAACAGAAACGTTTTTGGCAACAGCTAGGTTAGCTGAGGTGCTTTTTGATGAAGCTTGTATTTGTATATTAAACATAGAGGATAAACTGAGTATTTGTTCCCATGACAATAATGCACATTATATTTTATGTGTACAAATCTGATGAATGCGGCAGCTCAATTTCCAAATCTGCTGCATTTAAAGCACTCTGTCATGGGAATTTCAACAGAAGTCTGCAAGTCAGACTCTCCTGAACATTATTTCCAATTCTTATTGGTCCAAAGTTGAGTTTCTGTTTATCAAATTTGGAAGCGAAAATATGTTAAGGGATATTACAGGAATCCATTAGGGTCTGTGAAATAATGTGCAAAATGTTAAGCTGTACAGGCAGAAAATTAAATACAGGGGTTTGATGAACAACGCAGGAACATTTAGACTAAGACCTAAATAAATGTGAAAATTAGTTCACTAGGTATTTAAAATGCAGTAGCATTAGCCTAATTAGACTAGATATGGTACAACAGTCCAGCTACAAAATGATGGAATATGTACCTCTGCTGAGTGCTTTAACAGCCCAAGTCACTGGCTTATTGCAGTTTGGCAAGGTTTAATGGAGAATGAAGTGTTAGTTCTGAGAAATCACACTGGGGCCTTTAGTTACTAGGTAATTGCAAGCAGAGGTACAGAATATTAAATGCAGTGCTTATTTAAGCAACATGCTGCTAAATATTGCATAGGCACTGCATAAACAAAGACTTTCATAAAGCAGTCTGCTTCCCTGCCTGTGTGTGTGTGTGTGTATATATGTGTATATATATATATATACACACACTGTTCTGTATAGCTTTTTTTTTAGATATAGCTGGTCAATATCTGATTCTTTCTGGACTGATTTGTTGATTGTCCACAGTTACAGAGAAAAACAGCCTCCGTGTTTTCATGCTACTGATTGTATCAGAATTATGAACATCAGGGCATCAAGGCATCACTTTGTTATGTGAGGAATTTTACATTTACCTCTTTTTACAGTGCCAATAAAAAATCTGTTGCAGGTTCATAATTATGACTCTAAACTTGATGAGTCTTTTTGATGTTATATTTATTCTGCAGGGATTTTGTGTGTGAGCCATTGAAGAGCTGTTGGTACAGTTAGAACAAGATAGTGTTAACGTTTCTCTCTTACTCTGTTCTACCCCCAACTTTTTTTTTCCTCTGTATTTTCACTTTTTGGACATACTTGTAATATTTCCTTTTCTAAACAGTAGACATGTGATAGTGTGTGATCATATTACATGTGACAGTGTAGGTGCTTGACACCTACAGATTTTCCTGAAGCTGCTGTTGCTGAATCATTCCTATAGAATTCTACTTTTTATAGAGTGTGGTTTAAGGATGACACTTGGGCTAATAAAAGGAGCAACTCATATTATTTGTCATTTGAGGGAGACAGATTCTGAATATAAAAACAACACTCATAGAGAGTCCTTTGGGTGATATTTTCCTCCAGAATTCCTGGAAATCCTTTACATTGGTGTTTGCGTTGCATAGTTTAGATTGGAGGGAAAATAAACCTCAAATCTGTCATAAAGCTGAAAATACTGGTACCTTGCAGTCAGGTGTGAAGGTACTTGTCTGGAAGTCTCTCATTCCAAGAGACAAAGATCAGAAAGAATGTTATGAGCCTGGAAATACCCCATTCCTATGCAATTTAGCAATGTGCAGTTTGATTGAAACACCTATATTCAGCTCCTGTGTGTAAACAAAATTTGACACATGCAGCCTCAAAAGAGAAAATAATGTGTTTTGCAGTCAAGCAAAAGATTTATCAATTAAAAACATCTCTCAAATTTTTTCTGGTGGTCAGTGTACTTGAGAAATGCTATAATTCTGTACAGTCAGAATGGGAAAAAATAACTTCAGCCATGCACACCACAAAGATGCAGGCACATGGACAAATTGAGATACATGTGTCTAAGATGGAGAATATATACCTTGACCTTTCAGAATATATGCTTTGTTTTTTAATAATGGAAGGCATTCCACTTCTAAATAGTAGCTTATCAACATGGAGTACATCAGAGGCCTGTTCTCACCCTCTCTGTGTTTCCCTCAATTTCTTCCTATTCTAAGCAAGCCACTGATGTCAGAAATAAGGAGCTTTTAGGCATTTTTGAGTGGGTTTTGATATATATGTATATCCTTCTCCCCATAATTTGCCCCAGCAGCCTGCTGGGCTAAGCAAGGAGAATCAAAGTGTACAATCTCTTATCATTCCCTATCCAGTCACAGTAGATTGTGTGTCAGGAGGACAGGGTGCATTAGTTTCTCTTGAAATTTTTGCAGTTCACTATTGAGCACCTTCCAGGATTTCCTCGTCTTTTTTATTTCCCCCTCCCCTGCCCCCAGTCTGATTAAAAAAAAGTTAGGAATCTACTTTTGGAGGAAAAGCTTCTCTGAATAAGGTTGGATCAATAATGTGTTATCTTTTCTTTCCCATAACTTTTTCACTTCCATATCAGTAAATTAAAAGCAGAAAAGACCCCTCTCCCATAACTCACAGCTGTGGAGACTTTCTTAGTCCTAAAAATAATTAAATAAACGGGGGGGATGTCAGTACAAGGTGCTTGAGCTGAGAAAAGTGTTCATTTCTCTGTGGAGGAATTGTTGCACTGCGCTCTGTGCAGGCAGTGTTCCTTGCCTCTAGGAGCCACTGTAGTACAGATAAGGCTTTAGAACAGCAGCCTGAACACCAGCCTAGCAACAGTGCAGGCACATCCCATTATTGTGTTTTAATAACACAGATATTGTGGGGCTTATTGTGTTATCGAGTAAAATCCAATAATGACTGAAAGGGGCAAGTTAACCTCTCTGTATCCAGCAGCTGCTTGCAAAGAAATAATCTGATCACCTCTGTATTTAGCTTTTTATCCCAACTTTTTGTCATTCTTTTTACACTGTTCAGTCTGTCTTCATAAAAAGTAACTGTCTTTACAGAATATCTCGTTTATGATTTACTGCCTGTGCAGGAGTTTATCTCATCTTTAAATAAATTTTGAAGAACAATCAACGTAATCAGGATTGCAAAACATGTTTTGCTCTCATCATACAGCATAGATTTATGTCACAGAGAAGCATCCATATGTTCTTGCTGGAGTAGATCCGAATGCCTGCTCTGTATGCGTGTGTGTCCTCAGGAAATAGTACTGGCAGCTGGGAGCTGAGCTTGTCAGAGAAGTGACAGTAGGCTATGGACAGATACATCTCTGACTTGTCTGGCAGCCTGCAGAAGGTATTAGTGGTTTGGGGAGCCCTCCCTTTTTACCTTGTATGCAGTGCTGCTTTTCCCTTTGACTGCTGTTCTCCCAATCTTCACTGGAAGAAGCTGAGCTAGGCTCCCTCCAAACACCTCACTTGTTGATAACACTCATTTGCAAGACTTTGACATCAGGCTCTCCTTGGATCACTATCAGCTGTGAGATAAACCTGGCAATGACTCTTTCCCATAAAGAGAATAAATCATGATGTGCCTTCATAACTACACCTTGTATTACTTGCTTTCCATACCATGTTCTTGGTGACAGTGTGTGTTTCTTCTGTGAAAGCAATTCTCCCAGTTGGTTTTGTCCACCTGATATTTTTTAAAAAGGCTCCTCTTTGAAATGAAATATAGAAAATTGATTGGCTTAATTTAACACTAAAGAATTAATATGATGACTTTATAAAGGGTATTCTGGCCATAGTCTAGATCAGAACCTTAGCACAAGAAGATTAAGAACAGTGCTGGTTTCATTTCAGCTTCTATTATTACATTTTATCATTAATTTTATTATGAAGTGCATTAACTCTTCTATTTTGCATGTATAATACAGTTAGCTGAAATCTTTATTTCCTATCTGTTTCTTTTCATAGCTAGGCTTTAAAGACAACTTTGTTTTTTAAAAACCTGTTCTGGTAATTAATTTTCTTCCTTTTCAAGTAGGTTTAAATAAAATAAAGGCTTCATTTAAAGACACTAGCCTGATTTTCTTTTAAAGAGATTCTTCTTTTCTTCCCCAGTTATTGGAATGTGGTGGGAACATCTTTGATGCAATCTCTATTGCAGTGAAGGCAGCTCTCTTTAACACAAGGTAAAGCACAGATCTTATTTCATGTGGGTAGAAGCGGCATGGGAAGTGGAAGAGAACCATTCTCCATGAGCAAAACATTTTTAATGCTTAATTATTTAAATAAGTTCCCAAGACAGATACTTGCATTCAGATACAAAGCACTCATTTGCATGCAAGTACCATGAACTAATGTTATTTTAATTCAGTTTCTGATGATCAAGTGTCATATTGCATGTTATGCACAGTCATGTTCACAGTATAACTTTTGTTGTAGCCAGATCCACAAAAGTAGTGTTGACCAGGTGGTTTTGTTGCAAGTATTTGGAGTCCTTGGTGTTGATGCCTTGTGGGTTTGAAATAAGAAGTATTTATTGATGTGTGATGCTCTTGAATAAGAAGCCCTCTGTCAGCGTGACTGCTGATTTGTAATTAGCTCTGGTTTTCCACTTTTGATTTTGTTCTCATTATCTGTCAGCCTAGAGTTCTTTTTAAAATCAAGAGGAAAAATGTGGCAGTGAGAGATTGTGGGGAGGGGAAAACGATGTGTCTTTAAAAGAACTTTGCTCCATGCGTTATAATTCAAAGAATGGGAAAATACAATCTAGTAGAATGAATGATGCACGTCTTCTCTGTGTGTTTTTAATAGGACTCACTACTATTTTTTCTGTTGTTTTTATTTTCTTTATCTGTAGGTGAAAGGGAATACAGAGTTTTATAGCACCCTTGAGAAAAACAACCTAGTGAATAGCTTTGCTAGAAAACTTACATGGTAAAAATAGCTGGTACAGGTTTGCAACCTTGACTCCTAGAAGCAGAAATGTTTTAAAAGTGGCTCTCGAATTGTTCTTCAGCATTAATTAGAGATCTGCTAGTCACTAGTGTAGTTCTGGCTTGTTTATCGGGGAATCAAGGCACAGTACTAGATCTGGAAAAGTACATGCAAAAAGAAGAGGAAAATAAGCTTTTGAAGACAGGGAGTATATCAGGTTATAAACACTTCAAAAAGGATAAGGGGAGACTTATCCATCTGAGACAAGAAATTCTATGTGTTGCTGAAAAATTTCTCATGTTAATCAAATTCTCAGCAGTAACTTTTAACAGTAGATTGTTTTTATGACATTAAGAAATGCTTTTAGAAATGTAGTGGCTCACAAAGGAGTTGGCAGTACAGTAAAAAGAAGAAATGCTTGTATTTCTGTGTGTGAGTTGCCAGGATGCAAAAGCCATACAGTTAAAACAGTTACTACCATGTGAGTTGTTTTGCAGATCCACAGCTCATACTTTATATATAAGATAACTAGACCTTTTTTGTTACTTTAACCAAGAATAAAGAGAGATGATCATATAAAAAGTGGTGAATTAAATAGATGAATAAAAGAATGTGGACAACATGATGGAAGGTGTAATTATTTTAATGTTTCTTACTTATTTTTATTCCTCTGACAACTGTGTCCTTTATATAATCTTTAAGCTGAGGGCAAACATCACGAGTCTTGTTGAAGTTGAATATCATTTCAAAATGTGATACAGTAAGACACTGCCTATTGATTTTTTACCTTTGGAAACCTATCTTGTTGATTTGAGCAGGGAATGCTAGTACAGCTCATCTCATACAAGCTCAGAAAGTCAAGAGGTGAAATTCAAAGTGAAAACTTGTTGTCCTCATTCACTTTTTTCTCCCCCTTTCCCTTTGTAGCTACTGGGTTTTCTTTGGATTGAAGATAGCTGCCTGTTCTCTATAAAGTATTATTCTCCAAACAAGAAAATATGTCAGTTTGAAGATTGCTTCAGATTAAGTGTTCTGAACTGTGTTCTACATTTGACTCTTACTGGCTTTTCCTACTTTGCTTACAACCAAGTTTTTGTTCTAAGTGTTTTCAGATCTTTGCCAGCCTTGACTACAGCATTGGAACAAAGAGCAGGGAGCTCAAGGTGCTGTTGTTTCTTTGAAGCTACAAAATTTTAGATATTCAGATAGGCATTTGAAAAACTTCAGCTTCAATTTAAAATCTTGCTCTAAGCATTTTTGTAATATCTGTGGACCCATCTTGCTTTAGAGCTAAGTAAATCCAACATCACAATTTAAGGAATTTTGCTCAAGACTTAGGGGATTTAAATCTTTTGAATGCCTGACCTGACTTGTTCTCTCCCCTTCAGGCATGGAACAATGACAATAGAACTGGTCTAGGGGGAATATTTAAAACAAAACTCTTGCAGTTTTGTATTGTTCATTGAGTTCTAAAATCTACCATCAAGATCATGTGCACAAGATAGCAGATACCAAGCCTTCTTCTTACCCATGTCTCCCACATGTTTGAGGATGGAAGTAGATATTGCAAAATGTGCAGCTAGCTACTGTGTCAGGACATTAAACTTGGTCCCATGGAATGTGCCTGCTTGTAACCTGAGGCTGCAGAAAATAGGCAAGTTACAAAACCAACAAAGTTTATAACACAACAGCCTTGCAGACACCGAGGTTTTTGCTGCACAGCATGGTAGAGGCAGAACCAATGCCTGCTTGGAAGGGTGGAACTGGTTCTACACTTGTGAAATCTGCATCTGCACACAAAGAAAAGAGCACTGTTTGTTACAGGACTAAGTCTCGCTGTACAGATCTCTGCCCTGATTAGTTGTAGGAATCAAAATAGAAAAATAAAAGTTGCAAAGTAATTGTGTACAGCTATTTCTTAAGATAAATATTCACAAGCTAGGAGATGAAATCAACAGTGTTCTGGAGAAGCTTTGTGCTACATTCACTTTGCATAGTTTTTCTGTCCATATACCCCCTTTTTATGCAACTGTGATGCTTGTGTCTGATCTTTTTGCCTTTGCAGTATTTCTAATTTACACCTCTCTCATCTGTTCTTGGCCAAAAAAGCTCCTTGCAGGCATTTTTCAGATATTAATTCTGGCAACTTTTTCTTGCAGACAAACACTGCTCTGGTTTCAAAGCCATTTTATGTTGGAGTTAAAAATTGCTTAATCTCACAGATTTTCTTAAAATCTTGCTTTGTTTTTTAAACACTACTCTGGCACGTACACCTCTTCCCTGACTAGGCTGTTGTCCCGTGTTGTCCATTGTCCTGTGTAGCTTGAAGGTTAGTCACTTTGTGACTTTATTCCATCAACTTCTAATGGAATATTTTAAACTTGAAAATAGGCTTTGATGCATTTCTAATGAGTTGAAACATTTGGAGTTTCATTTCTGGAAAAAAGTGCACATCACAATTGTTCTGCTTACTCAAAGTCTTAGTTTCGAGTTGGCTCAGGCCAGTGTGCTTGCAGGGAATTTGTTGTCACTGGAGCAGGGTTAGCTGTTTTGATGTACTAGCCCCAGATAAATAAAATACTCTTCCAAGGATCAATCAAAATCACTTTGTGTTGGTGGGGGAAATGTTCATTAAATGAGTCCATATCTCCTCTTTTAAAAGAACAGATTTGTTACAGAGGGCATAAAAGAATGTAACCTCCAGAGTCTAGTTATAAAACACAATGCTACTGCAACAGCACTAACATAAAACCAGATTGTGGTTACTGAAGTTAGCTGTCTTGGGACACCTTGAAATACTTTGTTTTCAAGTGCAAATGTGTGAAAGAGAGAGTAGTGTGGGTGAGCACTGTGTGTGTTTTACTGACCAGTAATGCCAAGTCTCTCAGTCAGTACTCCATCCTAGAAGGCACCTGGATAAATGTGGGTGTATAAAATGCTGACACTCTTGGCAGCTTGAGATACCATCTTCTACTAAATTATTTTAAATTACTTAATTCACTATGCTAAGGAAACTGCCTTAAATCATCCTGTACAACTTCCATTAGATGGCTATCACAAATACAATGTATGTACGGCTGATAAGGAGCCATAAAGAGCCTGTCTGGCTCATTTGTGAGAGAGCTCATCATTCACAACTGAGAAGAAAGCATTTATTGGATTTCTGTGTGGGTTTTCATCACTTCTTCATCCTGATACGTTATACATTGCTTGCATACCTGTCCTTAGAACAGTAGAGTATCTTGCCAATCTTCTCATCTTGCTAGAGAAAGGATTTTACTAATGTCACCTTTTCTCTTCACCCCAAATCTCTTTAGTTGGTGCTATTCTTTCCTGAACAGCTTTACTACTTGTATTTGCTACTCATGTCACACCTTTGCCAAGCAATGCAATTGATGTAATGCTGACAACTTTACTGTTGTCTGCAAGTTTGGGAACCGCAGAACAAAAGGATTCAGTCTTGGTAATTTGTCTCCTGTGCATCTGTGACATTCTGGTGCATACAAAGAATTGTTCAGAACTGATTTGTGTAAATTCAAAACTAATTTCTCCCCATGTAATAGTGTGAAGAACAACTCAAATTTTAACTGTTTGAATGATGTAAATAGGATTATCTTATCCTAAATATCTTCCCACTTACAGTGTTTTCTTTGTAGTCTCAGGGAGTGAGTTGTTAATCCTTTGATCACATTCTGTACTGTTCTGCTAAACATTTTGCCTCATTTAGAAGAACAGGGACTTCCTGGACTTGTGACTGTATAACAACTGTATTTGTTGTGTGTTCTGGCAATGACTCTGCAACTTTGTTTCCACAGAATACCCAAAGTGCGTGTTCTGGAGGATGAGGAAGGCACCAAAGAGATTGAGCTGTCTGATGACCCTTATGATTGTATTCGACTCAACGTAGATGAGGTGCCCTGTATTGTCACACTAAGCAAAGTAAGTCTGACAAATTTCTGCCTTGAGACTGCAGTTCCTGTTAATTTCACTTGCCATTTATTTTTTCCCCTAATTTTCTGTAAATTAGAGTTACAGAAATAGGCAGTGTCCTCTATGTCTATATTTGTTTGTCTTTGGCCTCCTGATTAAGAACTTTTACTGAATAACATGTTTTTTTGCATCTCTGAATTGTAGGTTTCTAATTGATGCATTCTTAAAATGCATCTTCTTGCATGCAGAGGAGTTGTTTATTATTTTTCATCTGCTCCTTGCTTAAGATACAGAGCAGCAGATATCTCAGTGTGTTAAAACAAGAGGTCATGGTATTCAGGAGTGGAGATTGTGTGATCTGCCTGGAGTTGCATGCTGAGTATTTGTTGCTGAGGACAGAACTCCACTTTCATGGGTGCAATACCATCCCTTTCCATTCAATCAGGTTTTTGTCTTCCATATATAGCACACAGCTAACACAGTTGATTTTATGGGTGCTGCATTTTCCATTGCAAGTGTTAGTGATTGGCTTAGGCACCTGAGAGTTTGGTTTGCATTTCTCTTAAGCAATTTGCATAAATAGTAGAGGGACCATTGCTGAAATGAGGGCTCACCTGAGTCTTGGGATGTGTAATTTTCAGGTAGAGGGGACCAAAGTCTATACTTAGAGTTGCAGGAAAAGATGAATATGGAGTTTCATACCGATGAATGGATGGTAGAAAGGAAAAAAGTATGAAATAGTGACATGTTTATCTCACCTCTATTGTTTATGTACCCATCATTTGGGGTCAGAAGCTGTTTAAATCCTGTGCTTTTAAGTCAGTCTCTCTTTCCAAAGGCTACATGATTTTAGGATGTGAGGCTGTAGATAAGTAACAAAGCCACCATTCACAGTTTGATTTCTCAGTGGGGGAGCTTTGAGAGCTGCAGACTAATGCATTGTTTTGTCACTAACTTGCAGATTGGATATAGGCACGTGGTGGATGCTACCCTTCAGGAAGAAGCCTGTTCTTTGGCAAGCCTGCTTATTTCAGTGACCAGTAAAGGTGCCATCACTTCTATGAAGAAGGTGGGGAAAGGTAGCCTGGATCCTGAGAGTATTTTTGAAATGATGGAGGTAAGGAATGTTGAGCAGTTGCCTGTCTTGGATTGATACTGCATGAACTGGAGCTTGGGTGTACAGAAAGCTTCAGTAAGGGCTTTCAGAGCAGAGACCTTGGTGCTTTGATTTGGTGCACAAGGGACTTGGTGAAGGTCACAGGCAGTTCCTTTGAAACAGATTCTAATGTGAGTGGACACTGTCTAAACTTCTAGATGCTTGAAATATATGGTATTCACATTTGTTTCAGGCAAGTACTTCACAGCTGTAAGACAGTGAAGCTTAAGCTGAGAAACTTTGAGAGTATTTTTTAAGAACATGTTCCCCTTTATTGTGTCTTTTAAAGACTGAAAGAGCAAAACTTCTAATGTGGTAAAGTCCCTGTAAGAGTAGAGATGGTGTTTGGAATTGGTGGTGCATGGTGTTCTAGCACAACTCATTTGCTTTATGATAAATGTACTGTTCTCATTTTACTGTTGTTTTTCTTTGCTTCCTTATTGAGTTTACAATCTGTCCCTACTTCATAAAAATATTAGTATCTGGATATTTTCCACATTCATATAAGATCAATTTTAAACCCTTCTTCAGGCTCTTCTTAAATCTGTTCTCCAGTGTAAATTCTCATGCCTGAGTTTGGCCTTGAGCATGAGACAGAAATGGATATTGAACTTGAAAGTCAGAATGAAAATTATATAGTTCAAGCTGGCCCTGTTTCCTAGAGACAGGGGTGGCTAATTTCTGCATGGCTCTTGTCAGGAATGCTGAAGTTGGAGCCAAGTTTGACAACAGTTGGTCTCAAGAGGGAATTACTGAGTATATGGCACTTGACTGTGTCATGATGTCAATCCAGAGTGCTAATCCCAGTGGTACCAGTGGGCTTTTTATTTGCATTCACACATGCCTTTCATCCCCCTTACCTGGGTAGAGAGGTGTTATCTCTAATTCCTCTGCAGGAGTGAGAGATAAAACTGATCACACAAAAAACCCAAGATGTTTTTGTAAGGTCAGAGATTATCTGTTTGGTCCTGCCTTAAACTCAACATCCTGATTAGGATATCCTATTAGGATATAAGAAAAACAAAAAGGCCCGGGAATGCCCAGTGGAGGAGCTGAGTAACCTATGTCTGACACCTCTATTCCTGAATGATTTGGCTGCAGGTCAGAGGATGTTCAGTTTTTCCTCACTGATAGAGAAGAGACATTCTAGGACATATCTCTTAGGAAGGGAGTTTCATGGGAAAGAAGGGAGTTTCATAGGAAGGTTTTGGGAAGCTGCCAAAAGCATAAGGCTTTTTTTTTTTTTTTTTTTTTTTCTGAGTTTATGATCCAGTCCACTAGAGAGGCAAGCAGGAATATGATGGCAACAGTGTTGGGTCAATACCAAAGCTCTGCACAGTTCCCACTCACTTTAACCTGGGGTGAGTGATGTTGTCCTAGATTTGAGGAGAAGAAAGTTTATCAGGGATAAAAGGACTGCTGCAGTGATCTTTCTCCGAGTGCAGAGCTGTGACAGTTCTTGCTCTTGTGCTCCCCCCTGCCATTTATGTAGCCTGACTCATGGTCTCTAGGATTGACAGCTACCCTGATGCATCAAAGCTCTTCCCAATTTCCTTTGGTACCATTGCCCATATTCTGACACCTGACTCTTTAGTTAAAAATGTAGCTTATTTTCAGGTTTGTGCATGGTTTCGGTAATTGTCACCAGGAGGTGAAACAGAGTTTTGTGCCAGCTGTATGGCTGGACTGGACTTTGCTGCATAGATCAGGAGCCAATAAACTCATTTTAATATAGTCTGCCTTTGGCTCTCTAGGGGGCAGTGGGCTTTTTATTTCTGTTTGCAGTCAGTATTTCAGGTCACTTAGAGAGACCCTGGGAAAGCTCCAATGAGCACCACTACCTTAAGATCTTTATTTCACCACTGCCCAATGTTCCCCTGCCCTGTAGCTTGCACAGTATACTTGGGCATGTGGGACAAGTAGAGGTCAGTGCTGGAGCTAATCCTGTTGGGTTTTCACTGCTGGAGTTTATTTCTGTAAAGAAAACATTCTGTTAACTCCTTTAAGGTCCTTGGACAGGACAGAATTACACATCATATGAAGGATCTGCCCACAGAGTGACTTGGTGGTGCAGCCAGTGTGCATTTTGGGTTTCTCTGGCCACAGGACAGGGTGTTCAGCTGGCCTAAATTCACTCTGCTGATTCTGAACCCATTCAGAAGAATTTGGTGAACTTCTGTTGGTAGCCTGCTTTGCTGGTCAGGTGTCTCTTGTCCTCAGGCAGCTAGAACATTGCTTCATGCTCTGTGTGCTGGCTAATTTGAATGTGTGCTTGTGCCTGATGTGAATTTAATTTGTATTCCTGGGTGATCCAGCGATGCGCAGACCTGGTTTTAATGATTGTGGAATGCTTCTCTGATGAATGAGAGCACTGGCTTTGTGTGTATGTTTTTCCAAAACTTAATCAAGTTAAAATGAAACTTTCACCACCATTATTTTTCTAAATTAAAAGCATATTTTATGATACCAGCTGGTGTATATGAATCATCAAAGGGAAAATATTTGTCAGAAGGAAGTGTTCCGTAAGAGTTGTCTCCTTGCAAGTAAACATGTCTCAGGTTTGTTTTGCTTTCTTTGCTTTGCAGACAGGACAAAGAGTAGGCAAGTCACTTCACATAGCCCTTCAGAAGATTTTGGATGAAGAAGAGAATTTGGGGACTTCACGACCAAAAGTTGGATTTCTAGGATGAGTTTTTATTAAATGTTCAAAACTGTTTTTAATTGATTTTGCAATCTTGTCAGTTTGTATATAAAAAAAAGGTCTTTTTTTTTTTTTTCTTTGTTCCATCAGAGTCATCCTCCTGTCTAAGAGGCTTTCGAAATGTTACTAAGCATTAATAGTAATAAAAAAAGCTACAGTTAAATGCAAATAAGCAAATTTGAGGTGCTTTCCATACGGGTAACTGCTGGCACCCAGGAAGTGCAGCAGCAGCAGTTAATAATGCTGTTGCCTGGGAAGTGCTTGAGTCTGTTTTCCAGAGTGACTGGTGTACTTTCCACTTAATTCTGTTTGCATGTGTTTCACATCTGTAAACCAGCTGCTGTGTTCTAAAATGCATATGGGGCTGTCTTCTGTGCAGCACAAATGAGAGCAGCACTAGCTGTAAATTTTCCCTCAAATTACCTTACTATTCTTTGAATAAAATGTGGTTAGATTTTACTATAAATACAACATGGTCCCAAGTTCATAATTCATATTTTAAACCAAGATTTGTCTACAACTACCTCACAGGGGGAAGCAGGGGGGCAGGCACCAAACTATTCTCTTAGGTGACCAGTGACAGGACTTGAGGGAACAGCCTGAACTGTGTCAGGGAAAGTTTAGGTTGGAGATCAGGAAAAGGTTCCTCACCCAGAGGGTGGCTGGGCACTGGAACAGGCTCTCCCGTGAAGTAGCACCAAGCCTGACAGAGTTCAAGAGGTGTTTGGACAATGCTCTCAGACACATGGTGTGACTCTTGGTGTTCTGTACAGGAGCTGAGCTTTGATGATCCCAGTGAGTTCCTTCCAACTCTGGATATGCTATGACTTCCCTGCTCCCTGGAGCTCCACCTATCCCTTTTGCCAACAGCTGCAATAGTAACCCAGCCAAAACATCTCAATGTGGCTAAGGAGAAGGGACATGACCAAGGTAAATGGAAAACTAAGTTGGTCTTTAAGAGTTGGGTAATTCAGCTGGAAAAGCATAGTGGCTGTCAGTAATGATCCTTCACAGGGAAAAGCAGAGGATTACAGGTAAGGCATGGATACAAGTTGCATCACCAGGTGTGGATTCCCTCCCTACATCAATTGGATGGCCCAGCAAAGAGTAAGAGGTGTTTGGCTTGATAGGAAGAAACAACACATGGAAAAAGTCAAAGGAAGAATATGATTTTTAAGAAGCTGATATTTCATCTGCAAGTGTTAAGGATTGTTTTGAACAAACTTTATGGCAGAAATTACTACAATAATCCAGAAGTTATTTAGCTCCTACTCAACATTTTCCGACTTTTCTGTTTCCATTTTATAATATCAGATTAAGAATTTTCTTTTGACTGTAACATGTTTGGTGGGGAAAAGGGGAAGAATGGTTTTGCTGAAGGAAAGCTGTAGATACAGGACAGAACCTACTACAGGTCAAACTAATAATCATGATCACATTAAAACATATGGAGTGCTTAAGGTTCCCAAATCTTTTCAGTCCTTTTTCTAGAGCTCATACTAGTTATTCAAGGTGACTGCAGCAATACTGTGTATTTCTGGTATGTGCAGCCACTGTTGTAACAAGCAGTAGAACAAGCAGACAGGTTGTTAAAAAAAAAATCTCCCAAAATTTGCCCAAGGTTCGTATTTTGAAGGGTTGGGATTTTTTCAGTCCCTTAAGTAATGGTTTAGGTAGGTTGTAATGTTACTACACAGTAGTAGAGCCAAGAAGTGACACTGAGTGCACATATTGTCTTTTATCACTTCAGCAGAGTTATTTTGTGTGAGGCAAACACTAACCTGACATCAGCTTTACAGTAGCTGTGATCCACTCATTGCCATGCAAAGCTGCTTGTAAAAACATAGAAAGAAAGAAAGAAAACTGAAGGGAGAAAAAACCTTTAAAGGACCTTATACTTACCACAGGCAGGTTTTTTATCATTTATTATTTAATATTGCAGAAAATGGTTAATGTAAATGAGACTGCAAGTCTTGAACCTCAGCTATTCCCTGAATGTTTTATTGCAGATTTGTGGTTGGAGACCAAAAAGCTGCCCTGAGTTACACTCGGGGTGAATTTTGTAATATGAATAGTGTATTTCTACACAGCTTTCCAGCTGAAGGATGTCCAAGCATTTTGCAAGTTACATCACTTAAAGATGCTTCTTGTCCCTTCTCCAAATCCTTTTAATTTTAAATATATTTTTATGAGAGCTGGAGGTGGTGGTGGGAAAAGAAACATCACTGTGTTTCAAGTGTGCGAACTGACGCCTCTGCAGAGGGGAGTACGTTGCACTCCCTCCCCAGTTCTTAATAAGGACAGCCAATATTTAGCCCTCTGAGATCCAGGCTGTGTGCTCAGGAGAGACACTTGGTGCCAAGCACTTCCTCAGAGCAACCCTGTAAATTAACCTGGTGCCAGGGTCTGCAGTGCCTCCCCTACACGTGTGTGTCCTCCCCCTGGTCTTCTGTAGCTGGGTATGCAGGCACAGAGTGAATTGGGTGTCCCAAGGGGCCCAGTTCCTTCTGTGTCACTGCTTCCCATCTGTTGGCATGGAAAAACAGTGGTGAGGAGAGTGACCCCAGTTCAGATGGGGCCTGTTTCAACCACTGAGATATAAATAATGAGCCCAGCCAAAAGTATTACAGAGCTGCTAGTTGGTCTCAGCTGCCCCTGGAGGTTTGCTGCCACCAGCTCGTGTCCCAAAAGGGTAAACAAAGCTCTGACAAGGGTAAAAGGTCCTACAGCTCTCCCAGATGATACAGTATCTGCCAAGAAATCTGTGAGACTGTGGTTCTCAGGCATGCTAAGGGCCAATTTCTATTTTCTTAGCTCCCTTTAACCTCTCCCTTCTCTTCCAAACAAAAATAGCAGAATTTTAATAGAGATTTCAAGTCAGAATGCTCCTGTTCCCATCTGAGCTGGTGGAAAGTTCCATGTGTTGCTGTGCAGATACTGCCACGTTTTCATTGACTTGAGTCCAGTAGAACTAAGAGGAAACATCTGTGGAGTGGGATAGCTCTGTGTTTGTCCCAGAAATTAATTGCTTCTGCTGGGAGTGTCGAGAGGCTGAAAGCTGTGCACTAGAGATGAGGAGTCTAGAAACTCCTGCTAGGCTTCTACTCATGTTGCCTAGAAAGCACACACCTGCAATTTACCTGTTTCACAGGGACAGCATTCCCCTCAAAGCAGAAAAGGGCTAGGCTGTAGGTCAGTGGACCCAAGCCCAGGAATCCTGTCTGCCTATGTTTTACAGTTACAGTTCAACACTGTAATTGTGCAGTTTGGGGAGAAGAGGGGAGCTCATTCTGCCCTGGGGAGGCAATGGGGAGGAACATGGCTGTCCCACCTGCAGTCAGGCTTTAAAAGAAGCCTTCCTTCAGCACAGCGTGGTGTAAAGACAAATTGGTGTGAGCCAGAGCTCACTCACAGCTCCCGTGAGTGTGCAAGTCTCTCTTCAAGGGATTTGGCACCTTGATTTGACACAGACAATAGGGTGTTTCTGTATTTGTTTTGTAAGCAGCAGTTACCTGAGGCTTACCCACTTCTGCTAGGACTGCCTCCAGCTTTTCTTTTGAACTGCAGCAGATGCCACTGCCCTCCTCAGCAGCAGGGTGTTCTCCAGCCCTGCTGTGGCACTGGTTTACTTTGCCTGTGGTCAGTGGCCACTGTGGCACTCAGAGAGTTTGAGAAGCAAAGCTGTAACTGGTGAGACTGAGTGCTCCAGTCCTGACCCCAGAGCCTTGTTCTCCCTGTTCCTTTAACACACTGGGGAAAAATGCAAGAGCATGTTTGCAACTGGTACTGAATCTCTTCAGCCATCAGCCTCTCTGATTTCTCAGTGCTCCTCTTGTCTCCTAGTGCACTCCTGCCCCATTGCACTCCCTGCCCATGCAAGGCAGCTTTTCGTTCTAAGGCAAAATGTGGCTGCTCCTGATAGCTGTGCCTCACAGAGGCTTCTTTTCCTTTGTTCTTTTCTTTTTTCCTTCTTTTCCTTAGTTCTGCATTTCTAGCGATTTTCTTGGAGCTGCATTTCTAGCTATCCAGGAACAAAGATGTTTTTGCTGTTGCTGCAAAACATCATTAGAATCTCGAACATGCTGCTGATGACTCCCTGGTGATGGTTTAAGCCTCCATTTCATTTACTGGAACACTTTTTAATAGAGCTGTGGTTATCTCTCGAGCTCTGTGAACATCTCTGTTGCCATCCTGATCTCAAGATCTGGGTAAGATGAGCAGCACAGGCGTGGCTGAGTTTTCACGTCACACCACTTGTTGATGAGATTTGTTCTCCTTTATTTAGACAGAGATCATCATAGTTGCTGCAGCCCCTTAGCTTGTACCTTCAGAGGACTAAGAAGGATTCTCAGGCCCTTTCTGATTTCCTGCACCCAGCTGGCTGTGGCAGGGATCCCTCCCTTCCGGAGGAGCTCTCTCCCTGCTCCTTCTCTCCGTGTTTTGGCAAATGGTAAGTTTGCCTGTTTCCACAGCTGGAAACCTATGGGTTGAAAAGTCATGATTTAAGTCCTACCTCTCTTTCGTCGCTCCAGTGAAAGGCCAACTTTAACACAATGAGGCTTTTCAAGACCATGGATTGCTTTCTTTCTGCTGTCTGATCATGTAAACTTTTCTATAAATTCAAAAAATTAAGGAATTCATGAACCTGAAGTTGAAATTCTCACATAATCCACAATTCAGCATCCAAAGCAATCTAATACTCAAAAGTGAGAACAACATTAAATAAGTCTAAGCTGACAGATCTGCTGTCTACTTGCCAGTCTAAAAATACTGACCATCAAGTTCAGTGCTGACTTCACTTGAACTGATGCTGTGACAGGCAGTGGACCTAGACAGGAATTCCTCCAGAGTTTTGGTGTTAAATTTGGACACTTCACTACAGTTTTCCTTTGGCTGTTTGGACTTTGGGATCTGGCTGGGGGGCAACACAAAGCAGTGAAGACAGATTACCTCTAGCCTACAGGAGCTACAGTCTCCAAACAAAAGGCAATGTGAGTCCTTTGGTGCAGCTCCTTTGCAAGCAGAAGGATTTTAAGCAGCTGATATTACTTGAACTGAAGTGCTCCACATTTGCATCTGGTCTAAAGCCCAAGGATCTACTGTAGAATGGATCCTTCTGTGCTGTAGCCCTTGGTGTACGTGGGGTAGGGATGCGAGCCATGCTTGACATAGGATATGATGGGAAGGTTCCCTCCTTAGGCTCAGAGCCAGTTTCCTGAAGTTGATGCTGGGGATAACATTTTGGCAAAATCCTTGGTTTTCCCCATCATTGTCCTTACGAAAACCGCCCTTTCCTGAACTGTTACTGCATTTCTTCTCGATTGGTCTCCAAAACAATGATCCATAGATTTGGCTCTCTCCATTTTAACCTGTTCCCATGTTTATGCTGGTGGAAATCAGGAATGATGCCAGCACGAGTTCAGGCAGCGGCTAATGAATATCAGAGATTTTCTTGTGCTAGCCCCACTTCCTCACACAGTGTTTGTTACTTTCCACTGCTGTTTCTCTCCTGTTCCTCTTTGATGGTACTGGGGTGCCACTGACACGCGGATCCTACCTGTCGGAACCCAGGAAATTCCCCTGGCTGCCCTGGAGGACTCGAGCCCCTGCCCAGGGGGCTCAGAGAGCCCAAGACCCCTGTGCCTTTAATTTAGCCCTTGGAAAAAACAATTGCCAACCTTATATGAAGAATTACAAGACACAAAAGTTTAAGTAGAATGATAGTGAATTTATCAGAGGGTGAAAAATAGATTTTTGGGGTTTTTAGAATGGGGGTTCAGGGGCCAAGATGGAGGAATCTAGGCGTGTCCTGTCTTTCTCCTTCTTCTTCTTCTTGGCCTCCATCTTCTGCTGTGATGGTGGCACTTTTAGATTAGTTCAGAGTCGAAGCTCACTGTCATAACATAGGTAATAGGTATTGGAAAGTAATTGTAAACATTGTACATGTAGTTTTTAGTATAAAAAGATAACACCACCTCTGAGGTGGGTGGAGTCCCTCTCACTGTCTTGCTGAGCGGATCTCGGCTGGACAGGAGAAAGAATTTTATAGATAAGGAACAACAAACAACCTTGAGACTGAGAACTGAAGAGCTCTGACTCCTTCTTCAACTGCCGGGCTGGGAAAAGAGACTTTCTAACACATCTTGGGATCACTCTGACCAGCAAGAGTCCTGAGACCTACCCTTGCAGAGTGGATGTCACCAAATCACAGAACATTCCAAGCTGGAAAGGACCCACAAGGATCATCAAGTCTGGCTTTAAGTGAATGGCCTGTACAGGGACTGACAACCCTGGCATTTTTAGCACCAGGCTCTAATGCACTGAGCTGATCTCAAGGGAGCAGAGGTGTGAATCCCAGTGTGCTGCCCTAGCCATGGATCAGGCCCCCAAGCTTCAGGGTCCCAAAAGTAAAGACGCTTTTGGGCCTCCCCTTTGCACTCCTGCTGTCAGTGCTGGCGGGGCAGGCAGGAGCCTTCCCAGGGAGGAGGAGCTTCAGGCAAAGAGCTGGCATCGTTCAGCATTGGGGTGGCCTGCCTTTGAACTGGTGACTTAGCCCTGAAAGGCCAGCTCTGGTAATTGCCGATCTTGATAATGACCGTGTGAATGCTGTTATCCAGTCCACCCGGGCGCTTTCCAGCCATTATGCAGTGGTGCTGCCTCATTTCTTGGCTTGGCCACACCTGCTCTTTTCCTAGGAGCCAAAGCAAAACAGCCTCTGATCTTGCTGCCCATTTCCTTGCCTAGCTGGGCACAAAATCACAGGTCTGCATTGCTGCCAGGAGCATCCAGCTTCCTTTCATGGATTTATTCCAACTACTGTTTTGCTAACTGAAAGCCTTCCAAATTCAGCATCCCAGCCTACTTACTGGGTTTCCCAAAGCCACGTAAACTTTTCTGTCTGCTTCCCTGCAGCCCTGGAATGGTTTCCACAAGCATAGGTTCTTCTGCCCTCTTTTTTTCATCTCAAACCAGTTACTTTGCAATTAACAGGAGCTGCTCTCTCTCTAACCAGGAGTCTGGGCTTGAAACCAGGGAGTGAAGTGCCTTTACTGGGAAGTAAAATTTATAATTGCACAGATGTTAAAAATCATGGACAAAACCTTGGTTCCTTGGCGTAATTTTAGTATTTGCTGATGACTTCCAGTTCTATTAGTTCATCTAATAAAAAGGATTACCTCTACTCACTTCCCACACCTCTCTCACATAAAGAAGTGTGAATCATGAGGATCTCAAAAGCAAAGGAGCATTGAGAGCCCCATTATTTAACTGGAACTTCTGGCTTCAGCAGGAGCTTGGGCAGAGGATGGCTGTTCCCTTAAGCATCCTCATGCTGGATCCAATGCAGCAACACTTCAGCTTGCTCCCATCAGCTGGATGGGCCAGGCTTTATGAGCTTTTGTAATGTCAAGGATTTTTATTTTCAGTCTACACTGGACAGAATCGGAGCAAAGCCCCCTGTAGATAGTGTTACGGCTGGAGACAAGTGTTTTGAGTCTACTTGTTTTCATTTTTCTCATTTTTCAAGAAAAATGGTGGTGGCATCCAGCACAGGACCTGCTGGATGGTGCAGGGAGGGGTCTCCTTGGTGCAGACCTGTTCTTCAGGGACTAATGGAAAGCCACCCTGCCATTCTTGTTTCAGATGGGCAACACTCCAGCTGGTCCCAGGCTGGAAATCTGAGGTTAGGAATTGCTGTCAGACTCCACACCACAGCAATCTGTTTCATGGGCAGCAGTAAAGGGAGCATTTTGATTTTTTCTCCAGCTTGGCAGCACATGAATCAAAGCAAAGGCAGGAGAGTGTATCTGTAGCCAAGGAAAACTTGGAGGTACTGAGTTACCTACCAAAAGTAGGTAGTTTCGAGTTTCAAGGAAAACAAATGAGTTTTTGTGTAAGTGTCTGGCATCTCTTGGGCTCCATCCATCCCATTTTGGGATAGTCCAGGCAGGAGAACAGTAAATCCCCAAAATATGTATTTTCCAGTTTAAATTTGAGTGAGGGTTGGTGCACATGATAAAGAGCAGTGAAAATCAAACTGTTCCTCCTATGCTTCAAAAGCTTGGACTGTTCAGGTAGGACATCAGGGCAGGATTTTCCTTATTCAGCAGAAGTGTGAGGAAGGGTAACAGAGTGGTTGCCAAACTAACTCATTGGCAGCTCTTTTTCCAGTCACATCCCTGTTTATCTCAGATCTTTTATGCTCCTAGAACTCCAGAGTTTCACATTGTGCTGGGTGGCATCTTGCCTTAAATTATCAGAAGAGTTTTAAGGTTAATAGCTGATGTTTGGAGCACTTTGTTCTGCAAAATGCCCATCTTTCCTCCCTCCACATTAATTTCTTCCACTTGTTCAAACTGCTGCTGTTCCTCCTGTGGGGAAGGACTTACCTGCTTGAGTTGCAGCTGCTGAACAACCACACCACCCAAAAAACCAGGCAGTGGTCTTGGTTTAGGCTGCAGAGCTGCTCAGCACAGCCCAGCTGCTCTGAGAAGTCAGATCTGCAAAGGGGCCTTGAGGAGAATGGCTTTTTGTGGAACATGTGTCCCTGGTCCCAAGTCCCACTGGAGATCCTATGGAGAAGCAATGACAGCAGGATGACCCTACCAAAGCCACAGTGGGACTGCTTTTTAGAGGGTTAAGAGCCACCCTACACTCTGAGCAAGGAACTGGGGTGCTCAGTCCCCCCACCCGCTCCCTCTGCCGCTGTTGGTCCCTGGACATCCCTTGGGGCATCCCTGCTGAGGGGCAGGGGACAGGCGGGGGACAGGCGGCCCCTCTCTGCTCCCTCGGCCACCCAAGCGCTGTTTCACACCTGGCCTCGCTGTTGCCATCGCTGACACACGAGATCAAACTCGTGGCGTTGTGCTAAAAGCCACAGGAAATCCTTCCAGCTACACTCCCAGCCTTTCCTCATGTTTAGCTTAGCAGACTGTCGGTACATTCATTCCTCCTTTTTTGTAGCTTTTTTGTTTTGTTTGTTTTTTTCTTTTTTAACAAAAACAAGCGGCGTGCTAAGAACTGCAGCCCCCCTGGGAGGTGTTCAGCCTTGGCCGGAGCCGCCCGGGGCCGGGAGGCTGCGCTGGCCCGGGCTCAGCGGGAGCTCTCTGGGACAGCCATTCCCGCCTCCAGCCGCTGTCCGGGCGGCTGCGTGAGGGCAGAGCTGCTGCAGCTCCGCTCGCACCGGCATGGCGCTCCGGGCAGCCGGCCTCCTCCTCCTCCTCCTCCTCTGCCTCCTCTCCCTCGCCCAGCTCTCCGAGCAGCAGAACGGCAAAGCCCGGCAGAAACCGGCGGCTTCCAAGAAAGGTAAGGGGCAGCGGCAGCTTCCTTGCGAGAAAGGCTTGCAGGGCTTGGGGGGGCTGCAGTCAGCCCACTCGTCTGGGCATTTAACAGTGCTTTAGTGGAACTTCATTAAAAAACATCTAAAAACCTAATAAAGCGTCTTCCTCCCCCCTTCCTCCGTGGGAATGATTGTGCAGCTCTTCTGTAAAATAGTGAGGGTATTGAGACGGTTCAGGTGGGTCCCCACCTTGAATAAATTTGTTGGGACAGCTTAGTCTGAATTTCAGAGGGAACATGTTTTCCGTGCTCCCTCTAAGGTTCATTCCAAGCTTTTCATCTAATAAACTCTCCCTTTCTATAACCCCCTCACCCTTTCTCATTCATTTTTCAGAAGCAAGTAAGTGGCAGATGACAGGCAATTTTGGAGATAAGAGCAGGCACAAAATAGCCAAGCCATTAAGCATCAACAGGGTTCTTAGTTTAAAACCACTGGCCTCGGGTGTGTTTCACAGTGGACACGAGCTCTGACTACTCAGGCTTGCACACACAAAGATGCCTGGGTTTTCTATTCCCTAGTGGGTTTGTTTCTCCTTCTCTTCTCCTGTTTTCCTCCTGTCCCATCCTTGACTCAGTGCTCATTAGGTGCAGGGGAAGGCAGGTGAGGTGAGGAAGCAGCGTGTGAGCTTTGCCTGCCTGCCTGATGTGTCCGACCGCAGCCGCCTGGGCTTGGACCGCTCCTTCATTTCCTACTTGGAATGAAGTGGGGAGCAAGGAAGAAGCATCCCTGGAATTCACTTGGCCAGGCTGCTGTCTACACTCACCCAGTGGCTATTTTTGTCAGATTCCATCCTTGAGAAATTTCTGCCTTTTCTCCCATTAGATCTTTCTATGAATTCACAAACTTAGCTGCTTATTCCACATCTTATTCTGCAGGACATGGAATAACAGAGAAAACAGTCTGACTGTTTTCTTGAGCAAAAAGTACCCCCTTGGGCTCATATAGGGCACATACATGCACTGCACTCACTGGAGGTATCAGGAGAGAGACATTTCTTAAAGAAATCCTGTTTTTCTCTAGGTGTCATTGCAACTGCTGTTTGTAATTGATTAGTGACAAGAAGGTGGGAGAAAAATCTCCTATTTGACAGGAAAATTTGGCTCTGATTTAAAAGCTTTTGAGGAGGGTGTCTTGAAAATCAAGCCATCTGGACCAGCTGGTGGCAGGTTTTAGTCAATTTCATTTCAAAGGAGAGGTCATATTTTCTGTGGAGGAAAGGGAAAAACCCAGCAACTTGGCATTTTTTGATCAGTCCCATCCAGCCCCACAGGAACTCAGCTGCCCTGCTTGCACTGGAAACTTCCAGTATTTCTTGGTTAATATTTTTCAGATTTTTACCAATGCCTGAGGATAGGAAAAGAGGGAGAAAAGTGCTAAAAATCCCCTATGAAGCTCCTCTTCACCTACATCCAAGCCTGCCTGCCCAGCCACCAGAGGGGACAGGGCTCAGCCACTTCTGCTCTGAACAATGGCAGAATGGACCCATCTCATCTTCATCCAGGCATCCAGTACCCCCATCCTGGTTCCAGCCCTGCACTTTGCCTGGGAGGGTCAGGAATAGCAAAGCCACTGGAGGGTTGGTGTTTTTATTGGATTTTACTGGATTTTTTTTTTTTTAATCTATGCAACCAAACCACAAAAGTTAGAAAAGAAAGCACTGGTTTAAGCCAAGCTTTTTATGTTGGCTTTTTTAAAAAAATTTCTTTACTTTTTTTTTAATTACGGCTTATGTTTGGATCTGCTTCAGAATGAAAAATGATGCTATTTCAACATGAAAAAGCCAAACCACAGCATTTAGAAAATGCTGAGACAGCACATTCACTTTGCCTGCTGTTGTCTTTTTGCCCCTCAAAGTACTCCCTGGTTACTGTTTCAAATGCAGTAGCTCAGCAAACTCTCACTGAGCCCCAGTGTCTTGGGATACAGGTGGGATTTGCCCTTGACTGGCAGGTCTGGGGGTCTCATCCAAAAGAATGCCTGGGGGAGGCAGGCACTGGCATCCCTGCCTGGGCAGTGCTGACACCCCATGGCTGGAGGGTGCAGGCATCAGCCCTGAGGGGGCTCCCCTTGGTCACAGATGTGTTGGGGTGCTGGCATCATGGAAGGGAGCATCTTTGCATAGCTCTGACGTGTATTTCTGAGGTGATTTGAGATAGAAGTCAGAGTCTGGATGCTTAATTCAGTGGGTAGGGAGTAATTTGGGCTTCTTTTCTAATGCCACCTACTGCCCAAAATTTCAGTGTATTCTTGTCTGGGTGCTCTTCCCTGAAAATGCCTGTGAACATTTAGAGTGCTGTAAATCTAGTGTGGGTGGGTTCAGTCTCCTCCATTGATCCAAGGACAGACTGCAATATGGGACCTGACTGTTCCACTTCATACCTTTGAAGAAATGCCTGGTGTCAGAAGAAATACTGGTGGCCAGAGAGCTTTGATGACAAACATTGTGAACCAGAGCAATGCTCATTCCTCTGGGGGACAGAAAGCTGTTTGGATCTCCAGGCAAAGCTAAGAAACATGTATATATATCCAAATTTCATACAGGAATAGTTAAGACATTAAAATTAAGTACAGAGGGATCTGTTTGTTATTCAGCATACAATTAGAGTGAGCAAAAGTTCCCATTTTTAGCTTTAAATACATTCCTGGCCAGGGTTTCAAACCAACAGACTATTTTGACCCACACTTCTGTGAGTCTCCTTTTGATCTTGCCTCTGCCCATGCTTAATCCCGCTGCTCCTGGTCCTGCACAGGGACCCACTCCATCAGTATGCCAGCTGCCATCACAGAAAACCCAGACTGTAAACAGGCTTGATCCCAGGCTTCAGGAGGTGAGCCTTGAGGAAATGACAGCACTGAGACAAAAACCCATGGCAATAAAATAGACAACAATGTCTGTTGATATAGCCATGGTCCTCACTTTATAGCTGAAAGGTGGGTCAACCAGTCTTGGTTCTCTGTGAGATATCCCAGTGAATGCAGTGCTGTAGGAGCATCTTGTGGCCCAGGGTTTGGAAATGAGGTACTGAAAAGGGACAGGGCTCTTAGGTAGTTATCAAGGAGACATGTCCCCTCTCATGGCAGGGACCCTCAAGGTGGGAACCCACCAGCAAATCCAGCTGGAATTCCATAAGGAGCTGCCCCAGCAAGACTCATTGGCAGTGTCCTGCCATGGCCTTTGGATGTTACTTAAACCTTAGAACATTTGTTCTGCTGCAAGACAGGCTTGCATGGGGAAAAAAACCCATGATTAATTAGCCATTTCCCACAAAGTGTTTTCATCAAAGGCAGCAAAATAATATCTAGTGCCTCAGTGTTAAGTGAATCCATTAAAGTTAATTGGGCAATGAGTAAAGTAAAGTTAATTGAGCAATGAGTAATGCCCTCCTCCTGATGTGTCTGGCTTTCATGTTCATGGCACCATGTAATCTTGGGTTGGTGGTTTTGACCTGCACCCAGGCTCCTTCCCTACTTGCCTGCCTTGGTGCCTCAGCTCCTTGGCCCTCAAGGAAACTCTTCCTCCTGCATTCATGGGCAAACTGTCCCCTTTCCTTTCAGCCCAGGAGAACCACTAGATGCTTTCAACATGAGAATTACTAGATGCATACCTCAATGTCTGATCTCCCACCACCTTCAAGGTGTAAATGGTCCCTTTGCTTCTGTCTAGGAGAAATCCAAGTACTGATTAATAGCTGGTTGGAGCTGTTGCAGAAGCAGCACACCTAGCAAGATGTAGGCTTTAAGAGCCAGCTCTCCAGCCAAAGAGGTGTCTTCTCACAGCAGGAAAGCATCTCTGGACACTGTTTGGGTACCTGCACTGGGGGTGATGAAGGTAGAGATGAGGCAGAGGCAGCTGTGGTGATCCAAAGGATGGTGTGGTTGGTGGGCAGAGGCTGGTGGCTGGTGGTGCAGAGGCAGATCTAGTGGAGGTAGGATCTGCAGCCCTTCCAGCCCCTTCCTCCTGAGCATCAGCCTGGTGAGCAAAGTGCTTTCCTACTAACCCACCAATGACAGCAGACAAGAGGTGGGTGCAGCCAGGAGTGCACACAGAGAACATCACGTGTTAGGGTATTTAAGGGAAGCCAGGAGGGTGTGCTGTGACTAGAGCGAGAGCGAGAGAGAGAGAGTGTGTGCTTTTGAGGAATCTGAAAAAAATAAATCCTGTTCATCATTAGCTTCAAGTTGCCCACAAAACATTTGTGTGTGTCAGGACTGCTGTTCTGGCCGGGGTGTCCTCCTGCATTTTGGGAGCTTGACTCCAATGCAGCACATGCCTGATGACTCCTCTACACAGGGGTGCCAGAGACAAGCCTGCACGTTGCAGTGCTCGTGCATGTCACCTCTTCCCCAGCACTGCCAACCCAAAGGGTGACCCCTGCAGCTGGAAGATGCATGGGGTCCACAGTCCCAAAACCTGAACCAGGAAAACAAGGTTGTAATTGATAGTGGAACCAGGCTGGCAAGCAAACACGCACTCTGATGGATGTGCAAGGGGACACAGGTGCTGACTTTGTGGATTCCTTTTGTTTATCCTGCTCTGAGGGCAAAGAAACATGGAGTTTTGATGATAGGAACAGATTTGGTTGCTTCCCCTGGGATACAACCAATATTTGTGCTCTTTCTTTGATTTCTCCAACAGATGGTGTGAGCCTCAAAATGATTGAAGACCTGAAGGCCATGATTGACAACATCTCTCAGGAGGTTGCTCTACTGAAGGAAAAGCAAGCACTCCAGACAGGTAAGGGGCTTGCTGAAGAACGCACAACTTTTACTTTGAGAGAGGAGCTGCTCATAACTGGCTGCAGTTGCTCCACATGAGAGATGCCCGAGCAGCCCCCAGCAGCAAGCCCACCACGGGCAGAGAGGTTGGGAGATCAAAGCAGAGTGTGGGTCTCTGCAATTCCCCTGGACTGGTGAACCTCCTTGGGCAGTTAATGGCAGGAGCTGTGCAGTGTGGGGCCCCCCTCTTTATGTGCCTCCCATCTGGATATTCCTATGATGCTAAGCCAGATGTTCATTTTCGTTTATGAGGTGGAGGGATGGGATTTCGATTAGTCTGTGCTTTAACCAAATGTAGCTTACTCTTTTGTCAGACCCCAGTGAAATGGCAACCTGGTCTCTTCTACACACCATGGTATTGCCCAGGGCACTGCACTGCAGGGCAGTCCTGCTTCATTAAACATACACAGAGGACAGTCCCAAAATGTCCATCTTCCAGATGTGCTCCATAGTTATTCTGTGCAAACTCCACTGGCATCAGTAGGAGTAGGATTTGCAAAAGATGAAGCAGAAATGAGATGAAAATGCAAATTAAGGAGATTTTTCTCCTTAAAAGAAAAGGAACACAAGCAAAATCAAGGCTTTAGTTCCAAGCTCACATTCATTGAGAAGTAATTGGTTTGGATATTAATGTGTGGCTCTGATTAGGTATTGTTTGGCTACAGTACCCTGCACTCTTAAGGTTTAGAGATTAAAGAAAAGCAAAATAAATTGATAATCTTAAAACCAAAATCAGAGGCAAGTAGAAATTTCCTCTGAAGACCTCAAGCTATGCAAGCGCAACGCTTCTGATCAAAGCTTATTAAAAAAGACTTTTTTTTTCATCTTGCATAATTAAGATGATTTAATTGGTAGGCAGGCTTTTTCCCAAAACACTCCAACACCCGGCAGTACCCATGACAAACCATATTTCCAACAAACTCATCACAGAAAGAGTAGCATTGGCTGGGGAGGAGCAAGGCCAGAGGAAGGAGCATGAGGACCTTGTTGCGCCTCTGCTCCTGCACCAGCAGAGCCCAGAAGGGTGGCAGGGGCACCCTGAAAATCCATTTCACCCAGTGATTTGCAGAGGGGGAGGGCACGTCTCCATGACTGTCCCACCCTGCGTAGGAGGAAAAAGGGCCCTTGGAATCCTGTGCTGCTAAGGGTCACTGTTCTGCCTAAGAAATTAAGTTTGTAATTTGGCTGCTGCGTTTGCGGCTGCTGCCTCTTCCTGGGCACCATTTTTAAACCAAATTCTCTTTCTGTCTTTTTTATTCTGTTGGTGTGGTAACCTCTCAGTCTGCCTGAAAGGCACCAAAATTAATCTGAAATGCTTTCTGGCGTTTTCGGAGACCAAGACGTACCACGAGGCCAGCGAGAGCTGCATCTCCCAGGGCGGCACGCTGAGCGCGCCCCAGGGCGGCGAGGAGAACGACGCCCTCTACGACTACATGCGCAGGAGCATCGGCCCCGAGGCCGAGCTCTGGCTGGGCCTCAACGACATGGCCACGGAGGGCAGGTGGGTCGACATGACGGGCAGCCCCATCCGCTACAAGAACTGGGAGACTGAAATCACCACCCAGCCCGACGGCGGCAAGCTGGAAAACTGCGCGGCTTTGTCGGGGACCGCCAACGGCAAATGGTTCGACAAGAGGTGCCGAGAGCAGCTGCCCTACGTCTGCCAGTTCATGATCGTGTAGGGGCAGGGCCTCCCCCCTGCCCAGCCAGCCCAGAGCCCATCCTGGGCAGCGGGGTGATGGAGCTGTAGCTGTGTGTTTGCCTCCATGTCCATCCACACACCCTCATGCGCGTGTTCAGTAGAGTCACCCTTTGCAAAGAGAGTCGCTGCGGCTCGCTGCCGGGTCATAGAGCCCCAGAGCATTTCCTTTGGCCACACTCAGCCCTGTTTGCAGCTGCACTACTCTTCCTAAGGCACAATTTATAGATATATATTTTTTTACACAGGGAATTTATTAGGACAGCTCAGTTGTTCCAGCAAAGAACCAGTCCAGCCTGGCATACAGCTGCCTCGGCTGCCCAGGGCTGTCACTCTGCAGTGTCCTTTCCCATTTTGCTGAGCTTTCTTGGGACACCAGCATAGGCAGTTTCTGCTTTCTTCTCTTGTTTTGCTTCCCCATAAGCCCTGGCAGCAATTTGTGAGAGTTCCGTGTTCCTCACAGTGTTCCAGTTCAGCCTTGTGAGGATCAAGGTCCTGTCTCAGCAAGCAGAGGGAGCTACTCCTGCTTTGCATTGAGAGATGCAGTTTGGCTTATTTGGTAGGATACCAGCTGCTCAACTAGTCAAATTTCATGTAGGAATGAATTAGCAAGTTACAGGCATATTTGATCCTCTTCTCACCAGCCAGAAGCCAGTTTCACTGACTTCAGTGGGACAGTAAGACCCACTGCCAGGTCTTTTGAAAAAAAAAAAAAATCCCATCAAAAGCTTTAATTGTGCAGCAGTATCAAGGGGAAAGCAGCAAAGATTGGAGCATAGTTAGTCAACAATATTACTAGAAATAGAAGATGTGTGTATTACATAAATAACAGAAATGTAATACTCTTAGGGAGTATGTTGCTATATAAAAATAACTATACTGAAAACAAGCCCCAGGACGACTCACTCCAGCAGCTTCAGGAATGACCTGACCTGTTCATATGACCGGAATCTAGATGAACTCGTCCAGTCTTTGCTGGTTCTTGGCAAACATAAATCTGCTGAGCACTGTTGTGCCAATATAGTCATGCCCAGCTGAAGGTCTGACCTCAGTGATTTTTTCTGAAAAAAGGTTTAAAGTAAAACAAAACAAAACTAAACTAAAAAAAAGCAAAAACAAAACAAAACCAAACCAAAGCAAAACAAAACAGAAAAACTCCCCAGCAATGGTGGGAAAGAAGTGCAGGTCACCCTGGCAGCTTAACAGAGCTTTGCTGGCTGTTGGCTAAAAGGTATCAGTGGTTCTTTTCAGTCCAGTGCTTGGCAATAACCCCTCCAGTTTGGGTCACAGGCCCTACACTTCCAGGTTGGAGGTGTCAAGACAGGATCCTGCCCGTGGGACAGGTATTCCAGTTTGCTGCTTTGTTTAAAAGCAGCATGGTGGTGGGTCTTCCAAACCATCAAGTCTGAGCCAAGCTGGAATCACACACACACACACACACACAAATGCAGAGTGCATGCTTCTGAGGTTGTCACTATTGCCAAACTCTCCGCTGTTCAAATGACTATAAAATAAAAATATCTCTGTAGCTTGCTGAAGGAATGGAGTTGTGTCCATGTGATTGGATTGGCTTTCTTCTACTTGTCTTTCTCTTCAGAGCAGCTCCAGGGATATATCTGAAGGCTTGAGATAACAAAGGCAGAGGGGAAAAGCAGGAAATGAGAGCCTCCCACCCTGTAGTACGCTTTATAGGATTCTCCACCTCCTTCCCTGTTATCATCCCAGTCACATGTCATACACAGGATACAGGCAAGGAATCCTTTTATAGGAAAATATAGGAAAATAGGATTTCCTTCCTTTCCTCCCTTGCTGCTAGGAATTTTCATCCTGAAATACAAGCTAACCCAGAAGAAAGATCCCTCCCTCAGCCCTGTTTGGCAGCACTAGTGGTGCTGGGGGAGATGGCACCTCAGCTCCCAGCATGGAACCAGTCCTTCCTAGGCTGCCTCCCACCTCCTCCACTATGAGCAGAGCTGCAGAGGCACCAGGAGTCCCTCTTCTTCACCCACTGACGTGGTGATGTCTTCTCCCTCCTCTCCAGCATCCCATGTAGGAGAGAAGACCATCCATGTAGAAGACAGTGCCTCACACCAGTCAGTGAAGTTTCAACTGCTGCAGGACTGCATGTGAAGTTAGGTCTCTTTTGCACAGCCCTTCAGTGAGCTTTACTTTGGACCCTGCTCCTGATGTTTTCCAAGGCTCTGCTGTAGGTCATGATTACACCCTACAAGCCAGCTTGTCTCAATATAAATCCTCTAGTTCCTTTGGCAGATGTTCCCTCCATCATCCTCATGTTTTGAGATACACATGAAGGCAAAGCAGCAATGCTGGAAAGATTGCTGGCTTTAATTCTGACTAGTCATAAACCACAAGGTCTTAAAACACAAATGTGTGGTCAGAGAAGTAAACCGAGGGCTTTTATGGAAAGAGGAACAGTGGGAAAGCCATGGACCCTGCAATGCTGAGCTTCAGGGAAGTTGTAGGTGCTGGAGCTGGACCATCTTGGTATGGAGTGTGAATCTGAAAAACAGCCATGGAGATGGGTGCCAAAGGATATTCCCAGAGAGGACATGAAGAAGTCAATCTGTCAAATCTAAAAAATAACAAGTCGCTCTCGGCAGATTTCTAGCTCGTATCTGTCTTGCTCTCTGTTTTCACAAAGCTAAACTCCTGCCAGCACCATTCCTCATAGATGTTTTGCTCTTCTGAAGCTGGGAGGAGCACAGGGAAGGGTGGCTTTGCCCCTGCTGTACTTGTTGGATCTAGGATGACAAAGCTGACCTTGTAGTTTCCGTGCTACATTTGTAAGTTTCCTGTTATTCTTACAATCTTCTTCTTACTGTACAATATGAATTACAAATTTTCTTTGAAAAGCCAAAGAGGAGGAACTTTTAGAAGATTCCTCATCCTTCTTACCAGAGCAATGTTGCTTTATGTGTCCAACCCTGTGGTCACAGGGAATACCAGGATGGAGGGATTGAACAGGGCACAGCCACTGGCTGCCTCCATAGGGAAACTGTCCTGAGCACACGTGTTCCTCCTGCTGGGGGCCAGAAGAAGCATCACTTTTTGGATCTTCCATTAAATCCTTTGGCACTCAAGCCAGAGTGGAACATCTGCTGTCCATGAAGTGTGGTCCCAACCAAAGGCATGCAGACAAAAGGAAAGAAACCTCAACTCTTCCCCAAGGAAAAGGAAATGTGGAAGTGGCCATGTCTGAAACAATGTATTGTGATGCCTGCAATCCCTAATGAACCTCATGTTATTAAAAATAGAGGATGTTGTGTAAGACCTTGTGCCACTGGTGGCACTGCTCAGCTGCTTGTGGCTCTGTGATGCAGCAAAGATGCACATATGTAGAAATGTACATATATTTATATAAACAACAGAATTAAAGTTACTGGGTGAGCTACAGAAGGAGTTCCCTCAGCACTACGCCATCCACAGCTGACTTCAAAAGAGCTGTGCTAACCCACCCCACTGATGGCCTCCACCCTAATTGACCATGGTCCAGGAGTTCAGGACCTGCTCCAGGTCTTTGCCTGAAGGTCCAGGTAAAGACCAAATAGTTCAGAGTGAAATGGTTAACCATAAAACAGGTAATGCCTTTCTGAAGTCTCTCAGCACAAGGACCAGAACAGCACACTATTCACACACCCCAGCAGCCAGGTTGCTTTTGGCTTCAGTCAGTGAAAGGGCTGGGTAGGCAGAGGTGGGTAAGAATTTGGGAGCTGTGAGCCAAAAGCTTGTTTTGAGCCTTGGACACTTCTATGACACTGGGTAGTCCTAACAAGAAACCCAACCCCATGGCCCTGCTCCCTGTGCCTGCCCACCCAGCCCCGGTGTTTCTCAGACCAGAGGGTCTCTCCACATGAGGTGCACCCTCTCCCTGTCATCCTTTGCAAGGAACAGCCCCTCAGCACCTCTGCTCCTGCCTGGCACAGAGGGAACACACTTCCCACCTCTGTGGTTATAGAATGAGACCTCTGGTAGAATGAGCCTCAGAAAGGAGGGATCTCCTCTGCCCCTGAACCACTGAATCTTGTGATTCCTGTTGCCTTTACTGCTCACTGCTGCTCCTGTGCAAGCACTGAACTCCACTGCCAGTCTCTCTTTTGACAAATAAAATAAAAAGCTAAATTAAAGTTACATTTCTCCATCTCAGAAGACACCACAGACAGGGAAGAAGCACAGATTTGTGAGATTCAGCAAACAGAGCTAAACCAAAACACCTCTGGGAGCGTAAATATAAACCTGCTAGGGGAGGTCACTAAACTAATGGAGAGCATAAAAATAAACTCCTTGGGGATAAATGATAGGATATCAAGCTGTGGTGTACAAAACAAAACAAAAAAAAGAGATGGTTTATTGCTTTTATATATAGAAGAACTCAGAGGGAGTCCAAAGGTAGCAGCTGGGGACTGTTCCAAATACAGCTGAAAACAAATCACAGCCATTTTAGTCTCACACCCAGCAGCCTCTCCACTCTGTCCTGTGCTGTGCAGACAGGTCAGTGTCTGCAAAACGTCCCTGTGACTCCCCTGTCCTGCTGTGCTGGAGCCCGGGGCCATCCAAGCTGGCAGCAGCCACGAGGCACCCCAGGGCCTGCAGCATCTCTCCAGGAAGGAAGGAGAAACCCAAGATGCTGTGCTGCCAAGAGGTGAGGCCAGCTGCTGATCCCAGAACGTGGCTGCTCTCACCTCAGCCCTTCTAGAAAGCTGGCCCTGAGCCTGAGGCAGGGAACACAACACCTGAGCTGCTTGCCAGCCTGGCAATGGAGAGCATGTCTCAAGAAGCTGTGTTTAGAAAACACTGTTTGGGAAGCACAGCAGCTTGTAAAAGAAAATGCAGGAGGGAAAATAAAACCCACAACCTCTACTGCTTTGCAGCAATGCCCCATGGACAGCTTGGTTTCCCACTGCAGTGTCAGTAGCTTCTATTTCTATCACACCCATTAACAAGGATCCCAAAAGTGAGGTCTCTGCCATTCAATGGTTTACCCTGTTTCTGTGTTTCTCAGGGCCAGTGAGGCCATATCTGGAGTGCCAGGTCTAGTTTTGAGCTCCCCAGCCCAGGAGGGGCATGGACCTAGTGAAGTGAGTGCAGGGAAGTAGAAGGGATTTGGGGAACTGTTGTGTGAGCAGAGAACAAGAACTGAGACTGCCCAGCCTGGAGAGCAGAAGGCTCAGGGGATCTCAAATGCCTGATGGGGAGGGTGAAGACAGAGCCATGGGCACAAACTGAAATACAAGAAATTCTGCTTAAAGAGAAGAGAATCCTTTTTCTCTGTGAGGGTAGTCAGACCCTGGCCAGGTTGCTGAGAGGGGCTGTGGAGCCTCAATCCTTGGAGACACTCAAAGCCTGACTGGACATGTGGCCCTGGCCAATGGGACCTTGCTCTGAGCAGGAGGTGCTCAGATCTGGTGATCTCCAGAGGTCCCTTTCAACTTCTGTGCAAACACAGCCACTGAGCAAGGGATCCTACATAACTTATTCCTCTTCTGCAGTCACAGGAGAAAAACAGGGATTTCAGGAGCAGACAGCTGACCTCAGACACCTGATGGACAAGCTGTCATGTAAACGCCTTCCTACAGAACAAGGTTAGCCAGAAAGCCAATAAAATAATCCCTTGTGGGAAGTGATTTCTACACTGTAGTGCTGCCAGAGCTCTAGATACTAACTAGGTCTTGCTGCTCTGCCAAGTGTGATCAGCAGACAAGAGCTGAAACTTAGTTATTCAACCAGAAGGAAACTGGAAACAAACTCCACCAAATCACCAAAAAGAAAATGAAATATATATATATATATTTTAATATTAAATGTTCAATCCAAACACTCAGTTCAGGAGTGCACAGATGAAGATGTGAATTGGATCAACCACAGTGAAAGATTTGCTTTACTGTTAGAGCAGAAGAGTCCAAGGGCTGCTTGAATTTCATCTGGATTCATGTGCAATGTGGACATTGCTCTGTCACTGGGAAGGCATTGATCCAAAGCCCCTGAGTGTCAAGCCATGCTGACATTGGGGATCCAGGCCCAGGAGATGGGCAATGGCACAGGCCCCACCTGCCCGAGCACCGACACACAGGTGCTGCAACACACCTTTATCGAGGTAGCTCTCACACTTTGTTCTATAATACATCAGGGCAGAAAGCCAAACCCCTAAGTGACCTTAAACCAGTCAAATTTTAGGAAACACTCCAGGAATTGCACTGATTATAAACAGGGTTAAACAATTGATTCCATTGAAGGAATTGGAAGGAGCTGTGTGGGTGGGGTGCTGTGTATCTACAGCAAGTGACTGACAAGTTTTGTACCCAGCCTAGAAACTGAACTTGCTTTCAGAAAAGAAGAACAATAATTAGTGGGGTTTGTTCCTAAATTAAAATGTGTGCACCAAAAAAGAATGCAAACACGGCAAGTAGTTGTAGTGTATCACTGGAGAAAGGTAAACACTCCTGAAAGCATAGTACTAGGAAAAACTCACCGATAAAATATGGAGAGCTTGAAAACAGCCAGAAATCATCATTAACTTTGCCTTCTTTTAAACATTCAGAGAAATTGTTTGCCAGCCTCTATGAGTAGCCTATTTTTAAGCCTGCTGAAACTACAGACGTGGGTAGTGCTCACAGCCAGATATAAAACCACCTCATGACTTTGATCAGGTGATAAATGTCCATTAAAGAAGTAGAGCAGACAGCCCTGAAGGCCACACTGCAGCGAGCAAAGCAAATATTCAGCCTTTGGTTCATGTGCTAATGAGGGAGCTGGGATGACCCTGGAGGTTTTGAGTCTCAGGAACTGGCTGCATCGAGTGAGGCAGAGCTCAGTAGTGAGATATTGCCTTGTGGTCACCATCCTCTCACCTTCCCTGCAGGGCCAACAACACCACTCCTTTCCTGCTCTCCTTGCCCTTTCCCAGTGCCCTGAACTCACACTCCTTGGGAATTAAAGCTGATCGTTTCAGAGACAGGGACTTCAAGTTGCATTAAATTTGTGTATTAAAAAAAGCAAGAGACTTTATGGCTGTAAAGCTCTGGACCTTAAAATAGGATATACCAGAATGAGGTGGAATCACTCCAAAAGGAAATATAAAGGAAAAATCTCTAACCTCAGAACAAGCACTAAGTTTCAGCTTAATGATTAAATTTAAAATTGATACCTGAGCCTTCAAGAGTGAAGGGATGCACTGTTCTCATCATCTTTTTCTCCTTCGAGGTGGCAGGAAGGGGAATGTCTCTCCTTTGTTTTGCTCCTCAGTGACGGAAAGCCACCAAGTCATGACCTAAAGGACTGTGTGAATTGGTGGAGATGTTTCTGCTACAGTCAGTGTTTGTGAAGCAAGCACAGATTTTGTGAAGCATCTTGGGAAAAGGTCACTGGTAGAGATATGATCCACTGCACCATTCATGGAGCTGGGTTATTGTTCTGCAGCCTTCCACCTAATTTGGTGTATAATTAGGTGTTACTTATACAAGAGGTCATTCATGTCAAGAGAAGCAGTACTTTCCAGACTAATTTGAGTTTTTCCTACATATATTAATGCTTTCCCAAGTACCTCTCCAACTACTTGAGATGTCAACTACTTCAAGTACTGCCTCTTCATTCAGCACTGAAGCAGCTTTGTGGCTGTTCTGTGGTGAAACCTGAGGACCTTGCAGTAGCAAACTTCACACAGCAGCTTTACTGTATTCCAGTCAGGTTCAGGTGAGGCTAGAGTAAGAAATATATTGTAGACAGAGGTTTATAAGTATTTCACACCAACACTGAGAGAACACTCATCAAAAAATTAGGTTCTGGAGACCTCTGTCTTGAATTTTGTTGATTGGGAGTGTGGGGAGAAAGGCAGACAAGACATGAAAATACAACAGTAGGAAAAGAAAGGAGGGTGATGACAAAAATCCATCTTTCAGTGGTGTTTGGAGCAGATTCGTCGATGCATTGTTCAACCTCTGGAGCCTGAGTTGTCTTAGGTCCAGAAGTGCTCCTTTCCCAACCATAACTTGGGCACAGATTCCCCACAGGCTGTATTGGGAAGCACTCTTACAGAAATCCATCAACTCCTTTCAGCTGAAGCTGTATCTCGTCCTTTTACCCAAATGGGTGACCATAAAAACCTAAGAAGTGAGAGAATTTGACCTGCAGAACTGACCAGCCAAATGTATAAAATTTCAGAATACATAGGTATATGGCAAATTGCCCATTTCCCTAAGATGTTTGGCAAGCAAAAATATTGTCTTCTGAGATATTAGACACATACTTGAGCCCATATGCCCTGTTGTGATGGTTTAAGGTACTTAGAAATTTGTTTTTCAATAACCCAGAGAAGAGATATTAGAGAAAGATCTAATTGCTTGCTGGTTTTTTTATTGCTCTGAAAGATTAACCTATAAAATGTTCACCAAACAATCATACTGGAATATTTTATTAGGCCTTTGGTTACTTTTTAGGGTTTGCCTCTTGTTAAATAAACTCTCATTAACTTAAGGAAACTAACTTGGGAAAACATATTAACTGTTTATAAGCTTTTGAATGGGTAAAGCATTCAGCTGTGAAAGGAGTTAACAAGTATCTCAACAGGTTTGATTTGGCAGAAAGTAGAACAGTTGTAATTTACTATGCAAATGTGAAATCTAAAAAGATTCAAGCTGTTGAGCTAGCCCCTTACTAAAATGATAATTGTTATACAAAAATATTTATCACTGCGTTTTTCTTTAAAGCCCTCATTTCTGAGGATATCAGGGATGTTTTTCCAAGTAGCCTCACTGATAGTTTTCGTCCCATGGGAAGCTGCCATTGGATGTCCAGGTCTTCAAAGTTGAAAGCTTTAGGCTATCATGGCCCACAGTGCACATGCAGAATTTAGTATGAACAAAACTGTACTTAGCAGCTTAAACTGTAGAGCAGTAGGGGTTTTTTTCCCCTTTGAAATTAAGCCTGTATTGCAAAACAACACTTCTGTGCATTTGTTCCTGGGTTACTTTTTCCAGAAGCCAGCAATTAAATAAAAGTAGCATTCTGAGAGGAAAAACACACCACTAGTTTGCTTCTCCTTTATTTTAAAAAACCACACAGCACCTTTTAAATAAAAAGCATTTGCAATGATGAATTTGAAGCAGATGCTAAAACAATTTGGCTTAAGAGCCTGCAGTTCATACTCCTGAGACCAAGTGATGAATCTCATTTAAAGACAGGTTATCCTGTGCAGAAAACTAGATTTACAGATGTAATTAGCAACTGTTTTGCCACCATTAATCTCATGTAGGAAGGGAGGTGTCCATATGGGCTCTGTCTGCCATTTTTAGCCCTTAAGGTAAAGACCAGTATGGGATATTTTGGGATATTTTCCCCATCATGGCACGTGGCAAAGGTGATATAGATCACCTTCAGGCAAAACCATTCCCAAGGTTCCTGAGGAACACCCAAGCCTGTCCCCATTTAATTAAAGGAGGTGAAAGGGAAGTGCCCCCTTACCTCTCTCCATATTTACCCAAACCAACCCACCAGAGGATGCAGCCTCCAAAAGAAATGGCAACCAACAAGAGCAACCAACAACTGAAATTAAAATAAAAATTTAAATAAATTAACAATGTATTAAATTAAATATTAAAAGGAAACTAAGTATTAAATAGATGCAACTGGAAATTTTAAAAAAATCCTTTCAAAATTTTACTAAAACTAAATAAATAAATAAAAAAGGGAGCACACACTTTACATGAAACATTTATTGGTTCTAAACAATACTTTCTCAAATCAAATAACCTCCAGTTACAAAAAAAAAAAAAATACTTCTGTTGCAAAGATGACTGGATACTGCCAAAACATTTTATCTCATTTTCTTCTGAGAAAACACTTTTCAGAAAGTGAGGTCATTTTCTCTAGTTTCCTATCTCAAAAAAGTGCTGTGTGCTGAGCGAGTGCTGCTCTGTTGAAGTATCTTTGACAGGATGCATCATGGCAGTCCCTCTTCAGCTGTGAGTGACTGCAGCAGTTGTACCAGGACAAATGCACACATTTGTATAGAAAATGCACTCACAAATGGAGCAAGGAACAAAGCAGTTGCTGGGTCTTTGAAGATCCATCTTGCCCAGAAGCGTAAAGCCCGGTTTGTGTGCGGCAGTGTAGCAATTCCTTAAGACCAGAAATGGATACAGCCCAAACCACAAGAACCACCTTTTATGTGTTAAGTGTTGCTAATTGAAACAATTTGCCATGCTTCATTTATGTCGAAGAAACTTCTGGCACGTTGTTTCAAAGTCCTTGTAAAAGGACCGTTCCTTCCTCCAGGCTGGATCAGTTCTCCCTGCCACAATTCCTCAGTTTTAATGAAGATCACTAAGCTGGATGTAGAAAGATGTTTATACTCAAGAAATATATCCTCCACTTTGTTTTTGTTTTTAGCTTCAAAGTTTTTGGGGAGGCAGATTTGCTCCCACCTTTGTGTACATCAGAGTCTGCAGTTAGATGCTGGCTGGTGAAGGTGTGCACATGGATGAGTGATATCCAGTGTTTTGCTTTCTCCTTCCTCCCCCCAAAACATTCACAGACTTAAATATTTGCTCTGTCACACTCACAGGTACCCCAGCATAGTTTCTTCAGAGTAACATGATTTTGTCCCCCCCCCAGGGGCAAGGAGTTGAAGTCTGTTTGTCTGGTGTTTACAATAAAAATTACTTTCTCATTTCCTACAGGTGCTCTACAAATTTTTCTGTAATGCAACAAAAGAGTAACTTGGCTTTTGGTTCTATCTGGAAATGTAACTACACTATTCAGAAACAAGCTTAAAAATAAAGCAATTACTGAGTATTTTCATAGCTCATGATTGTCCAAACCTTACAAATTCAAGCCCAAGAAGCAAGAGGTATCTTTTCAGCTTTGCTGGTTTGGGCAACAAAACCCTGAGCTTCTCTTTGCTCTTTGGGCCAGGAGTTCTGCAACTGCTATCCTCCTATGGACACCCACCTTTCAATTAACAGCTAATCAGACTTAGAAATTCTCATTTTTAGATGAAGACCACTGCCAGGGAATTACTCCAGGATTTTTTTTACTCACATCTACATCTGTTTTAAGTGGCAGTTTTGGACAAGGCCTAGGGACTGAATGATCCTTGCCAGGTTTCCCAAGCTTTCCAAGAGGAGATCTCATTAATTAAGTTTAGGATCCATCCCCAGCAATTACTGGGATCCTCAGTAGTAAGGATTTCAAACATCATTTTCTATGTGCGTTAAACTTGCCCCAAAATAAATAAATTCATAAATAATAAAAATCCCCAAAAGAACAATCAGTCTGTACTGATTCCATGAGCTTATATTTAGAACAAAATGGGCTTCACACATTTCCATAAGGATCACTGCTGGGCTGAAGGACTGCTCATAAAATGTGCTATTATCCCTGAAAAGAAATTAATTTTGAATTCAATTTTATGTGTCAGTTGGGCATGGATAAATTACAAACATCTCAACCCTACTGAGAAGCCACTGAACTGTTTATTTTTATATGAAATCTACAAGTATTTTACAACCCTTCTCCTCAATGATCTGAACACATGGCTTTGAAAACAGTCATTAACAGCGTATCACTGGCTACACACGAATGAGGACATGCACAGAGAGCAGTTTATTTTCCCAGGGAACCAGGTTCCCTAGAAACCCCCTTCTATTGCCCAGGGTGATGGCATAGCTACCAACAGGGAGACACCAAAATACTTCATCCTGAGTTCACACACACACACACAAAGGAGATACATTAGTTACTCCAGCTGGCAGTAGCATTATCATTTATTTATTTAATAATAATAAAAAATTAAGTCACAACTTTCTCTTAATGCAAAACAAACTGAAATCTGTGCCTGAGCTCTTTCTTTACACACACCAAATAAGCATAGTGAAGGTCAACCTTAGATTGGGGACATCTATAAACTAAGGTTTATACTGTTGCATGAAAAGCTGAATTGGAGCACATAAAAGTATCAGTCAACAAGAATCATATTCTCATGATCAAGAGGCTGTGAACAAATGCCCAACCTCCTTTATGTTTTCTTCCTGTTGGTTACAAGGAACATGAACTAAAAATTTCATCTAAGGAACTGAAGAAGTTGAGCTAGAGGGATAAGAAAGCCTTGAATTTCTTTTACCGACTATTCAATAAAACAGAAGTGAGGAACATTGATCAGACAAATGCACAACTGGACTACTCTGATAAAATAGGTTTTGGCAATTCAGTTACCTGAGAAAAACTGATACCAGTATTGCAGAAATCTTTTTAAGTTCTCAAATGACATCAAAATCATCCAGTACACTTTGATTCCAGTGAGTAGCCAGAGATCTAGGGATACACATTTCTGTATTGAAAGTGATAAAAATGAGCAGGGAGGTACCTGGAACAATTAAAGGCACTTTTAGCTGGCATGTGTTTTGATAAATGCTACAGAAAACTGTGCCAGGTATGACATTATACTGATTTGTGTAGAGGTCCAAGCAGTATTAACACACTGTTAAATTCACACACTTGACCAAATAGTCAATGAGCAGTGCCAGCATAGTTAACACAGGAAGAAATCCACAGTTTTACTTAATGTAAACAGTAAGGTTTCTAATAAAGGCATTTTAGTTTTAAATATTATTATATGTTTAGCATCATTGCATGCAACACTTGTCTAAAAGGTTCATGTCACCTCTGTGTATCACTAGGCCAGAAACAGTCATGGTAAGGTTTTTGGAGGGAAATTCTCCAGTTGTTGAGTCTAGTGCTGCACACAAACATCCTCAGTAAACTGCACACCTGGACAAGGCAGATGTTCATAAATAAAAGGGAACTTCATTGCCACAAGGAATCTGGCCCTTGTGTTGTCAAAGGCACAGAAACTGAGGGGCATGCTAACTACAGCACTTAAATGAGACCTGATTTCAAAAGACACCTTTCAGGGGCAGCTAGACAACTGAAGTGTAAGTTCTGACAGAAGTCAAAAACTGTCCCCACCAACATAACAACATGGTCACTAAATTCAGAGTGATACACAAAAAAAAAAAAAAATTAAAACATCTAGGCTTTTCTTATGGATTCATTTTTTGCATTTCAGAGATACCAGGTGCTGTAAACAATTTTTTTTTACCCTGTATTGTAAACCTTAGTAACAGGTGAAGTGAAAAGCACTGGTAAACAGATGAATGGCCACATCATTATTTCTTTATTGAATCCTTACTCTCATTTGAACCGAAAGTGCAAGGTATTAGTAAAATGCGAATGTCCCAGGCACCTGAACAGAACCACAAATTGGTTTAGACTTTTGAAATTGTTTTTGTCAAAGAGCAAATAAAATAGTCTTTGGTGTAAGCTCACATGGTGGAATCCAAGTATAACAACATCAGCTGAAACTTAGAGAAAATCCATAACTTATCTTCTGAAGGAGAAGAGTCCAAGCTCAAATGATCACACTGATTTACAGGCACAGAGCTCTTCCTAGCAGCACACATGGTCTTTCACTACACTCACATAGCCACTGGCCTGCTAAATCTGATGGATTTTCAAGCTACAAGTGATGGAAAGGACGGTCAGATTTTAAATTTTTTGGATTTGGTCAGATATTAGCAGATCGCCTGGATGTGTGCAACCTGGAGCTGCCTTGAGACAGGGATGCAGTCTGCATCTGCTAGGAGTCACCAACCAACACTCAGATAAATAATGGCTTGTGACAGGAGGAAATACTGGACAGAACACTCTCCCCACTACCAGTGGCCAATTTTAAGCTGGTGGTTAGGAATTACCTTCCTGATGCCCATGTGGTAAAAAGCAGAAGCACACCTTTGGCACCTGTTTCACAACCAGTCCTGGAGAGTCCTGACTGGAATTGAGTTTGCTAGGTGCTCACTTTAAAACTGAAAGCTATCAACAGCTGAAGTTAAAAAAAAAAGGACAAAAAACAACTGAAAACACACAAATGAAACAAAACAAGATAAAAACACATTTAAAAATAACACTCCTCTTTAGTATGTTTTTGTCTTAGGCCACTGTCCTTACACCTGTGTTTCCACAGAAAACTGTGGCATAAAATTACCCCACTAAACCATCTTGTTCCTTATTTTCCAGCAAGGGTATGCCTGTATCTCCCTTATCCTTTTTATTTGCATCTCCATTGTCCTCTGACTGCCCTGATTTCTGATGAGCAAACGTGTAAGTGTCTTGGTCTATGTCCATCAGGGGCAGAGGCTCCTCCTCGGGGTTAGAAGAGCGTTTAATGTCTTTTTTGAAGGAGAATGGAGGTGGAGAAGGTGGCGTGCTACCAATGGGTCCATCAAAAGGCCGGTAGACATCGACTTCTGGAGAGACGGAGCCATTGGACTCCTTCAGCAAGTGTCCATAGACCACAGCATCATCAATAACTGCATAGACATGAGACTCATTGTTTTGCCTCCCTTTTCTGAATGAGCCTTTTCTTCCAGGCATCTGGGTATTCACGTTATCATTGTACACTCCCACCATGGGATTCTGGGTTTTCTTCTTCCTGTTACAGAGGTGAAATTGTTCACAGGTCAAAAACAACACGTCTGGTGTGCTGGAACTCAGTAACAACAGCTTCTGTCCACTCATCCCAAGCACACAGTGTCAGGCAGCCTACCTGGATTAAAGGTTTTACTTGCAATTTTGGGAGAAATAACTCTTGAGCCTAAATGTTCTTTTTTAACAGAGCAGAAAACAACTTCATGCTATTTGGTTACCCACTGCTGCTCTGCTGACCCTCAAGTTTGCAAGATTAACTCCAATGTTCTCCCAAGCACTGGGATTCTGGCTGTGCAGAAGTCCCACAATTTCCACAGGCATTTGTAAGACCCAGAGACCATTAGGTCCTCACAAAAACAAGGCTATGTTACTGAAGACAAGGTAGTGGGTCAAAATGAAAATCAAATTAATTTTTCTTAATTATGCTTTCCTGAATGACTGCCCCTAAATTGGAAAGAACAAAGGCTGAACTGAAGACTTTTAAGCCTGTGTTTGTGAAGTCTTTCCTGTGTGGCAGGAAAATGTGCCCCTAACTGCACTAGTCACCATATTGCATAAATTCATTCCAGCTCTACATCTTCAGGACCAACCACCTTGACAACACTGAGCATACATGTATGAGAAAGCCCAGGCTATCAATGACTCCAGACTCGGCTCGTATGAGTAATGCCATGCATGTAAGCTTTGCACAACCCACTTCTCTCCCCTAGGGCTCATCTCACAGAAAATTGTTCCCACTTGATGTGCAAACTCCAGAAGTTGCTGGAGGCTGTATGCATGAAAGAAAACTCTTAGTGTATCTGGATGAGTTCACATCTTGTTTGAACAAAGACTTGAGTGGAGTCATGCATGCAACAGCCACATTCATTGGGATTTCACATTGCAGGGACTGCTGAGGAAGTCCAACAAACACCTGACTCACAGTACACCCAAAAGCCTGCACTTAAGGCCAAGGTAAGCAGTGCTCTGCAGGTTGAAGTAATGTGACTCCAGAAACGCTGCTCTGCCTTTGAAGTTTGTCAATTTAGAGTAAAGAAGCATTCCTGGGGTCAACACTACTTCCACCATGTCCTCCTCATGCTTTAGACCTTGGTTCAAAGGATATCTACACATGAAACAGAGGGCCCAGCAGTTCTCCCAAAATGCTCTCTTGAACTGCTAAGTTACACATGCTGAATTATGAACTTACTTCTTCTTAACACAGCACACGGTCAGTCCAATCACTGTGAGAACTCCAGCGCCAGCCACCACAGCAAGTATGATTCCAAGGTCTGCAAACAGATAAGGAACAAGGACACTGAGCAAAAGAAGGAACACCCAGCCTTCTCCTAAAATCTGTCTGGGTTTGAACCCCTTTAAGAGCTTCTAAGCATAGCAGCTGCTGGCAGAGCAGGAGTTCCTAAGCCATGCCTGCCACAGGGCAACACAAGCCATTTCCAAGAGACTGGAGGCCAAGCAACAACAAGCTCCTGCTGTTGGCAGTGATGGACAACCAAAAAACCCAATCAACCCACCCACTTCCAAGAGTTTTTGATAGAGCTCATGCACTGCTAAACTTACCTAAAGCACCTCACATGTCTCTGGCTGAATAGGCAAGGAAGAGATGAAAGCACAGAAAGAAACAGAGAAGGACTCAAAAGAAGAAATAGTGGCATTTCCATAGATTCCCCTCAAAACCATCCTTTCCTCTGAAATACACAGGTTGTGTTGACCTGGGGTTTTCTAGGAGTCATAAAATTGATTAGGGAAGTCCATGCATGAGCAAAGAAAAATGCCGCTAGTTTCAAAAGAAGCACAGATTGAAAAAAAAAAAAAGATCAAAAAATTAGAAATTGCAAATGTGAAGCAAATTTACATAAGTAAAGCCTACCCTAAAAATGCCCCCTCATCTTTTCTTTAAAAACTGTTTATGTTCCAGGGAGATGAAAGAGAACAAGAAAACAGAATTTGCTGGTAGCAGTCAGGGCCCAATCTCCATTAAATGATCAGACCTGTCCTAGGGAGGATTTCTTGCTCATGTGAACACTGAGACTAATTGAGCTGCTAACAAGAAGTGAGGACTACTTGGATGAATAAGTTTGCATAATCAAATCCCAAGCTGTTCACTAGGTCTGTGACCCTGGAAGGGAAAAACATCACTTGATCTTATTATATATTCTGTCTATTATCTCCAATTAAAAAAGCTAAATTAATTTTTTAAAATGAAATCTAGTCTTACTACCTTGATCCTTGCCATTTCTTGCGTCAACGAAAGAAAACCCAGAAACACACCTTCCACCCCCCAAAAAACCATACCACATTAAAACCCCTCCTTCTTCACCAGCTCCTAGAAATATCCAGATGAAACTCTGGGAAGTTTTTGAGGGACAGACTTTTCCAAAGGCAGGAATCTACATCCAAGGAGGACCATCATCCATTACTGTTACCTCAAGGGAAAGCAAGGAAACAAGCAGAAAACAAACCACCACAACCTCACAGCACTCACCTAGCTGCTTGTCAGCCAAAGTCACCCAGAACTGCAAGGTCAGCTGTGTCTTATCCGCAGGCCTACAGTTGGAGACGTTCACCCAGAAGCTGTGGAGCATGTTCCGGGGCTGGGGCAGGAGCTCGTCCTCGCGGCGCACGATCTCCTCTGCTCCCGGCGCCTCCTCCTTGATGTTGACGTAGGCACGGCCCGTCTCACAGGCGATGCCCATGCGGTCCTTGGAGAACCTGAGGCGGGCAGTCTGCTTGCTGGGCACAGTGATGAACCAGGATATGGAAACGTAAGGAGGCAAACCATAAGGCGAGTTGGGAGTCTGCAAGTAAACTTTAGCTTGTGGATTTGGGCTCACGGTGAATATGCACTCATCTGTAGCAAAAGGGAAAGAATAAAAGAAAACTTAATTTTGATAATTATTGTCCTTTCCTAAATCAATGTTATCACAATAAACAAAGACATACCTGCAGAATTTGCCACAATCAACTATCCACTACCTGGAATACAATGTTCCTTTTCTCTTCCCAAAATAAACCACATCACTAGTTCAGATAAAGACTGATTCAAGAGTCTAGTCATAGAGTCATTGCTAAAGGATTGAACTCCTAATTTCTGTTCACCCATATGTGCTTTAATAAGCCTATTGAGAGATCTATCACTGTAGAACAAAGTAGTACAAAATCTACTACCTTACCTTTAATATGTGGCACAAAAGACATTTTCAAATCCTGAGGGATAGACTCATTGATGAATCCTTTACCAAATGGTTTTAAGGATATGGTGATATTATTCCTCATCTGAATCTTTTCAATAGATCCACCAGGACAGAATACACCAAGATTCAGCTCTGTCTCTGGGGTGGCACTAACAATGCTGTAACTGTAGCTCGTGTTGCACCTCTGCTCTGGGATGGGTTGCTGAAGTTTCAAGGATAGAGACGTAATTTCTACGTTGATCATATCAGTGGCCAAGAGCTTCCAATTAAACTTATGCAGTCGAATTGGCAATCGGGTAATAGCCTTGGGCACTGAAAGGGAATAAATCTTCTTCTGACACCAACGAATATCCATACAGCCTGCAAAAACAAAAACAAAACCCAAAGAGCTGAGTATTTCATGCAGAGGAAATAGCTGGGCACACGCAGAGTACTGCCAGGCTTGCATTACAGGCCAAGATAAGGATTTACCTAAGAAAATATCCTCTCTTAATAACCTTTATCCAAACGCATGTTGTTTGTATTTAAGTTTTTCCTTAATAGGTGCAGGACACCAAAGAAACAGACAGAAACATATTCAAAGGCCCTCACTCAAGATATACCTGCTGACTGGGGCACTGCTGCAGACCAGTCAAGGTACGGATACTTCAAATCTCTTTTCTACCTGTAGTTGGAAGCATCTGGGGAAATCCTACATCAAGGGGACATGCATGCAGAACAAGATGCCTTCCTGATGGCAACCTTGGTCCTGCATTTTCATGGGCAGATTTATGGGTCTCTGGCTCCGTTTCCATAATTCGCAGTGACTTAGGTGACTTCTATCTCTTCTCTTCTAGGAATAGAGTGACTTAGGAGACTTCTATCTCTTCTCTTCTAGGAATAACTACGCAGTTTCTATTCTTAAAGGTAGAACGATGTACTGAACAAGGTCACCTCCAGATTCATTGCACCCATCTCCCAGCTGGCCAACACCTGGTTTCCAACCTCAATTTAAAGCCAAAGCAAGGGAACAAGTTTGGTTGACCCCTGGGGAAAAACATGCAAAAGCATTCCCTAAGAAACAGGATTAAGCCACTTTTGTAGTACCTATGCCTTTTTCAGCTGTGATCCTCAGCTGGGACAAGTCCTTGCACAGGAAGGAGATCCTGTAGACAGCACCAGAGGTTAAAGTCAAGGCACGGTCGCAGGTGCGAGGATCCTTGCAGATCAGGCATATGGGCTCAGACATGAGGGGCGTGCGGCTGGGCCACCCTTCCAAGTGTATTGTCACAGTCATGTTCTTCTCCTTGCTCAGGTCAACCAAATGGGTGACATCTGCAACAAAAAAACACCCCAGAGCAATTACAGCCAAGAAGCATAGTGTGAAGCAGAACTTCCCTCACCTCTTCTTGGAACATCTGGAAGGAGAAAACAGAAGGAAAGAGGAAAAGAAAATGCAAGTGTAGCTCATAAAGGTTGACTGTCATGTGGATAGATAGATTTTGGATCCACGCAACATCCTGGTGCTGTTACTAAGTCACCTCTCTGACGTTAAAAAAAGCAAGCTGGCCTAGTGGAAGTGTCCCTGCCCATGGCGGGGCAGTTTGGAACTGGATCATCTTTAAGGTTCTTTCCAACCCAAACCGTTCAATGATTCTTCAAAGGACAGGGGGAGAAATAGAGTACCTATATACACACATATTCTATTACTACTCTTCATTTTCTGGTTTTAGCTTTAGCTACAGATCTCAGTCATACACAAAAGGTGAATAAAATAGCTTTCTCCTGTGTGGGAAATCAGGCAGACAAAAAGGCAAGTGGTCAAATGGACTTATCCAAGTCATTGGCACAACCAAGCATGTAACCTAGGACTCCCACCGCAAGGTTGTCATTTTTCACAATGTATTTTCCTGCAGCAGCTAAACACAGGAAGAGTTAGATCAAGAAGTTATTATGACTGAAAAGAGCCATATTTTCTTCTTATTTAATGACAAGCACCACAGACAGCTGTGGAAGCTTTGAGAATATGCAGATAGCAATGCATTTTTAATAAGAGCAATGTTGCAGATGGCAACCTGAGGGCTGAATTTGAATCTTTGATGGAACTTATATAACTACAAAATCAATCATGAAATCCTATAAAATCCCTAGAGAAACCACTGTTGTCTCTTAAATCCAAATGGTTTATTACTTGCATTTCATTCACGGAATGACAACCTGGTTTTGATTTTTTACATGATTATCGTCTTGTCTCCTGGCCATAAATATATTAAAATTATTTTTGCTTTCAAAAGAAGAAGGGAGATAAAGCTGATTAACTGAATATAATGTTTTCATTCTGTCTAGCTTCCGAGATGCAACACACAATAAATGTAAGCAAACACAATTTTGTTAACAGCAATTCTGTGAGGATTTGCTGTTCATAAACAGAGCCAGGCTACACAGACAAAGAAAGAACTGTAACCGTGAGATGCTACAGATCCTTTCTGGATATGTGACTTCAGCTCACAAGTCATTCAAACCTTATTCTCTCTAAAATTACCTGGAAACCGCTAAGTAGCTCCTGACACAGTGGCAGTCAAGTGTGTACTTTCCTCCACCTGCTCTTTTGCAGTAAGTGCACCTTGATTATTAACCTTCACCTTGAACTGAGGTCAGAGTTGCAAAGTCAGAGGCTAAATCACTAACTCCTTGGCTCATTACGTAGACAGGCCTTTTATTTCTGTTTTTAGAGAAATGCTCTGGTATTATAAGTCATTGTGCTAAACCAATCTGAATTTGGGGCTAGAAAACAGAAAAAAATTATTTTCTCAGTATAGAGAAAGAAATGTAAAGAACATCCAAGAATGGAGGGGATATTATTAGTACAACTTTTGTATTTAATGTGACTTCTTCACACTTGTTGATGTTCAACTTCCTCTAGGAAGCAAAATTAAAACTCAAAGGAAGAAAAGAAGGGAAGATGCATATCGATGCCATTACCAATACAGAGACAATTTTACATCTCTCAATTCACCAGTTAATAATACCACAGATCTTGCTATCTACCATGACAGCGGGTTTCACCTTGTTAGGAGCAACTGCTCACGCAAGGAACAAAAAACTGGGGTCACGCTTTAAAGAATGACCTTTAAAATGTTGAATCTCATGTCTGAAAGCAGAACTGTTAAAGGCATTTTTCAATTACATGATTCAGGTGCTGGAAATAGAAAGGAGTCTCCATTTATAAGTTACGGTGTAAAAAATACAGCAGCACTAAATAGTCCATTGCAAATTGCACATTTCAGCATTGCTGCTCGCCTTGCTGTACGTGTGGTCAGTGGTACCATGGGCAATAAAACAGGCCTCAGCATTGCTTGGCAATCTCCTTAAACTCATAGAGGGACCAAAGTACAAGGAAAATAACAAAAAAGAGTATTTATCTCCCTTGTGGTGCTCATGCCAGACATCTGAAAGCAACAAAAGAGGCAGGCAGGTACTTACTCTCATCAACCTGTGGGTGCTGAACAACAACTTGGAAGAGCAGGCGAAGAATGCCGGGGTTCTGGGCATCCTGATCACAGCCCTGCAGGGACATGTTGAAAGTGCCAGCAATATTGGCAGGCTGGCTGTCGCTCAGCTTGAACACCTCCGGGTTGCTGGGGGAGCCGGGGATGTAGTACTCCACCCTCTCCTCCTTCCTTTCGCAGTTGGAGAGGCTGTAGTTGTGGAAGAACACGCTTGCTCTCAGGCTGGGAGGAATCACAAACTGCCACGTCATCAGCTCATCTTCTGGAAAGCCCAGAGGGTAGTTAGGGGACATCAGGGTGATTGAAGACTCCCTCTTCAAAATGGATTCAATAATGCACAACCCTAAAACAGGGAGGGAATCACAACACATAAAATAAGTTCCAGTTACTGAAGACACACTGGCATATCTAGCACCCAAGAAGCAGAGTCTTTCTTTTGACAGAGAGATCACCCACTCCAGCTACAAGCTAGGTTATTACAAAACGCTTAGACTAAAACATATATTTGAGTTGATTCTTATGTCTTCAATTACAGAAAAGGTAAGGAATGTATTAATACTGCATTTGCAGTTTAGCAGGTTAACCTTTCAAGCACATGGACAGACAAGCCTTTATTATTGGCAAGGGCAAGATCCTAATTCCTACTTCTACATTTGGATTTGCAAGAGCAAACACACAGCCTGATAAGTGCTTCTGCTTCACTGGGTTTTGGGAAACAAAAGCTGCAAGCTTTTATAGCAGCATGTAGCTCTCTTTACAAAAACCTCCTAAATTTAACAAAAGCACACCAGCAAAGAGCCTCAGATAGGCATATTAAAACACAAATGTGAAACATGCAGGCTGCATAAGACACTTTATCCTTGGATGACTCTTGGCAGCGTGAAGTTGGGTACATAGAGATTATGGTCCCACTCTAGGACTCCAGTGATGATGTGCAAGTGTAAGGAGTGCCAGGAATTATACAAAACAGTCATGTTCTAGAAGCTTGAACCTGGACCAGGTTTCTTTTATAACTGATAGCAAAAGCACTAGAATTCAAGTACAGAGAAAGTTTTGTCATGAGATCACAAAGTAACCCACTGATTGCTGTATAATATTCCAGGTATTTTAGGAAGATTATTACACAACGGTTTATGTTACTGTGCAGGTTGAAACAGATAAATGTATTTATGCAGCCTCCTGTGCCTTCCAGGCACTGCTTCACCTTTTCCCACACTCCTCTCCTGAAGAGAGGTATTGGTTTGAGGCTCCAGAAGTTAAAGAAACTTTTAAAAATAAATAAATAAATAAATAAATAAACAAGCCAAACTACACAGCTCAACCAACAAAAAACTCTCTGGCTCATTCTAATTATACTACCTTGTCTCACCTAGCTGAATTCACAAAAACAAGAAAGCAAGTATGTTTAAGTTTTAGGAAGTTTAAAGAGATTTAAAATTATTAATGTACATCAAATACTTTGACTCTAGAAGAACACCATCTAACTAAACTAAAAATCATACAGCAATAGTTTCCAGAACAGATGAAGTGAAAGGGAGTTAGGGATAGCAGCACCAAAAATGGAAGGTTAGCTGTGAAGAAAGGTTGAAATAGATTCTGCTGCAATCTGCAGGAGGCAGCTGCACTACTCACGTTTTATGGAAGCCCTGCTGGCTATGTTGAAGCCTGAGGTGGTGAGAGGCAAGTGCCACGGGAGGTGCAGGGACATGACAACTCCTCCCAGCAGCTTGACGCGGGACACGGAGCCGTTCCTGCAGAAAGTGCCGATGTTGACCGTGGCATTATCAATAGAGCTGTTGATGTTGTAGCTAACGGCATCTGGGCATGTCTCTCCTGGTTCAATCTGCCTTAGCCAGGAGGTAGAAAATTTTAGTTCAAGTCCAGCTTTTGTACTTGCCTTCACGTCCCAGATGTAAGTCCTGTTAAGGCGAGGTAGCCCCGGTGGGTAAAGATGAACATCTCCAAAGGGACATGGGCCTGACACACAGTCTAAATGCAGAGAGAGAAGAGCTGTGATACACTCTGGAAAGCATTCCATTAAAAGGGGAGTTTGATACTTCCCCTTCCTTGCTATTATCACAATTTTCAGGTGGCATTCATGTTTTCTTCTATGTGCACTAAAAGACACTCCTCTAACATGGTCACAGGCTGTCTCCAAACAGGACTCCCAGCCCATAGAACAGACAGGATAAACCTGCTTTAGTCAGGCTGAGTAATAGGAGGGATTCATTGTTCCTAGTATTCCGCCTTGTTTGCTGAAGAATTTAGAAGGTACTTAGTGAATAGGGCAGAGTCTTAACAGGCAAAAGGGACAAATGCAGTGTCAAGAGAGCTAGAAATCACAGATCTAGAGAATCCATTTTATCCCACGTCCCCCAGAGAGTTCCGGGCAAATAATTAATCTTTAAATGTTTTACTCCTTGCCAGGAACTGTGTTTTTCTTCCCTTGGTGTCCAGATTAACAACAACAAATGTCACTGAAGGATTCTGAGGGGAAGCCAGAAAACTTTTATCTGAAAAATCCAAGCAATTGATTGACACTCAAAATAAGTAACTTTAATCCACGTCTAGGCTTTGACTTAAAAGAAGAAATATCACTAGTGTGTCTTGCAAATATATGAGATACAGTGAGCGTTGCTATCTGCATGAATCATATGAATAAAATTCCAAAACACTAAGAGAATTATTCTTGAACATCACCCCAAAAATAATGAAGATGTTACTAAAGACTGAATACCCAATGAAGTTTGGGATCTAGTTGAGAAGTAGCACGTGTTCATGCCATTAAAGAGTACATACACCAGGGATAACATTCAAAGCAGAAGTTTTAGTTACACTTCTGAATTTACAGTTTTTTTACTTCAATAACATTCATTAAAGATAAAGAAACATGTGCAGGTCTTCAATGTTTCTGTTGTCCTTATAGACACAACCAAGCTGTTCATCAAATACGTAATCTATTATTATAAGTGTTCAGAGGCTTTTGTCAGGAACAAAAAGATTCTTTGATCGGTTTATAAATTGTGGGAAAAGGAAAAGCAGCAAGGAATTAATGCAGCAAACTGCATTCTAGCTGTTTCCAGCACAGCCAAATCAACATTAATTCTGCCAGCTGCAATACAGACTTCTTCAGCTTGCATAGTTGTAGCAGTCATTCAAGGTTATTTATCAGTGCTCAAAGATTTCTTCTTACCTGAGATTATGGCAGATACTTTAATACAGCAGCAGGAAAAAAAGCATTTGGTTTTACCAGAGGAAAATTACTACTGGGGAAAAAATCAAAAATCTGTATCTTACCAATATTTTTCTGAATTTCTGTGATGAAATACTTCTCTGGAGTACCACAGGTGAAGGTAAAGGTCACATTGTCCCCAGGCTTTATCTTGAGTTCAGACATGATGACATATTTCATGCGGATTCGACAGTTTGCTTGAAGACCAGGTTTCAGTTTAATCGTAACTGTGGTGTTGTCCGCTTTATGAAGAGAGATTGTAAAGGAAGCTAAAAAAGAAAAAATACATAGAACAGAGGTGTTCTGTTACTAGCCATATGAGGAGCACCAGGCTCTCCACACAGCCCCACAGATGCCACAGTGTCCAAAGGAATATTAGCATCCACCTCTCAGGAGCCTCTGGTGCTGTACCAATAGAAAATGCCTCCTCTCTTCAGCACAGACAACATAAAAACATATTTACTGCATGTGCCCAGGAGAAGTGTACAGGGAATTTGTGCACAATCAGTTCTGCTCCAATTTACCCTCGCCAGTATCATTTACTTCACAATTAAAAAGTAGCTCAGCTATTCCTTCCAAATTGTTGTTCTCCTGATTTTTGTTTTCAGTTTGTTATTACACAGCCTGCTTCATTTCTGAAGGCACCCATCAAGTCACGACTCAATTCAGGAAGTTTATTCAGCAGTCAAACAAAAAAACAAGCTTCAGCTTTAATCACAGACAATGGTAAGAGATGAATTTCTGGGTATACCTCAACAGTTACTGCAGGCCAGATGAGGTATTCCAGCAATACCAAAAGCACAAATCAACAGATACTTTTAGGCGCAGTCATGGCCCTCTCCCACCCTCCCCACCCTTCACAACTCATTGCCTGAAGGTACAGGATGTCTGTGCAGTGCCCCTCACCAGCACAGAAGGCATCTGTGGCCTGGAACAGAGTGTGTGTGCTTGGACACTTCCTCTCTGTCTCTGACACAACCATCATTGATTCACAGCTTTTGGGAAATATTTCACCCATCCTCAAGTACTGCCAGATGCAGGAGCAGCACTCACAGGAAATACTAGAGTCACTGAATAAACTCCTTGCTGAATAATCTTTTATTTTACAGGTAGCAGTTTATAAAAAAAATGACTCAAACCTGATTGCTTCTAAAAATATACACATAATATAAGACACCAGAGAGTACCAACTGGACATTCAAGATGACTATTATTAACTTCAGTTGGATGCTTAGCAAATAATGAGGCCAGCCCTGGCTGAAATAAGGTAAGTTTGCAGTAAAGTCAACCATACCCCAGCCCCAGGTGAAAATTTGAGGGCAGGACAGACAGTAAGTTTCTGCTGCTTGTTTTCATTGTTCTACATTCCTTATTTGACAGACAGTAAGTTTTCTGCTGCTTGTTTTCATTGTTCTCCATTTCTTATTTTGGTGTATGGAAGATAGAATCTCAGTTTCTACAGTACTTGAGCTTTTAGTGTATATGAGAAGAAAATCATGCATATAAAAAAACAGTAAGAGATCTAGAAATAAAGGTACCCCAAGCTCGGTTCAAAAACATCTCTGCCTTGAGTGGTACATCACACAGGGCTGCATGACAAAGCTCTGCCCATATGCCAGGTTGGGAATCCTCGTGCTCATTAACCTCAATGAAAAAAGATTTGTGCTGGCAAACCCAGCAGAGCAGTGCCCTGAGGGAGCCCCGAAGCCATTCCAATTACCAGGCAGCATGTCAGGAAGGTGTAGGAGAACAGCTGGCTCACACACATCTGCAGGATGCCCCAGGCTGTCCAACTGCTCAGCATCCCTGGAGCACCAGTCTGCTCCACACCAGCTGCTGCTGGTGCAGGGGTGATAAGGATGCTGATCAGAGCCCAGACATGCAGGGGCTCACCTGGTGGGGTTGTGGGGAGCAGGGCTGAACACACCATGGGAATCCTTGATCAGCAGAGCCCTCTAATGGCACACGAGCACACCAGAGACCCTCAACAGACAGACCCACCCAGCTGAAAGCTCCAGTCATCGCAGCTGCTGAAAGCAGCTTATTGCATTAGTGACTCAATTTCACACAAAAACCATCTGTTCTATTGAAGAGAGGCTCAAAAACCTCCTAATTTTTACAGGAATCTCATGGCTTTGCAGGACCTGACTTTCACTGGAATGCTTTGCAAAAGCCCCAGGACCAAGCAGTCAGCATAGTCCGTCCCTGACACTGGAAACATTGTGGCTCCAGGTTTGGTAACATCAGGCATCAAAACCCCCACGGCTAGGGGAAGCAGGGCAGAATAGAGTACTCAGAGGCAGAGCCCATCATGTGTTTATCTCAGTTTCGTTGGTCTTGAGCCTTTTTGCAGCTTTTCTGCACAATCTTGGAGTCAAAAGACTTAGTAAGTCCTTGAAACTGCCTTACCTATTTGCCTCCAGGATCAAAGGTTTCAAATGAAAATCTCAAACACCACGAGGCCTGGAAGACTGCAGCACATATTTTTAACCACAAGTTTACCAACTCTCCAATACCATTAGTAAGTACCTGGTCACTGAGTAACTTTCCTACTGCCTTTAAGTGACAGAACAGTTCTCTGACCTGAGAGCCTACACTGCATTCTCCTACCTCTTCCAATGGCTGGCACAGTTTACATCTGTGTTTCTGCCTTAGAAAAGAGGTTTTCAATATGGATTTTGCTGAGGAAATAAAAAAGATGATGGTGTAGCTGGGAACTGCCTGTACAATGACCTTCTAGAGCAGACAGGGGACAATTGCGAGGGCAATGTCCATGGGGTGGGGAAGAGAGTAAAGCCAAGCAAGCTTTACTCAGTGCTGCTCTTCCTCATTCTTCAGGAGGAAGCAGTGTCCAGAAAAGAAAGTTTAACAACTACTTCCAATCCAGCCCAGAGTTCTATTTTCCATACCACTGGGTTCTTTTGGCGTTCTCTTGGGGTTTTATTTTTCAACACTTAGCGTACAAAACACCTTTGACCATGATGTTCATAACTTTTCCACTGTTTAAGTCATCCAGACATGATGTGTTAATAACATAAACCAAATAATTAATAACTATGGACAAAATACATTTCTTTCTTGCACAAGGTAACTGCCATACTCACCTTGTAAGTTTATAAGTATTACTGAAAAGTCTGCTTTCTAATTCTCTGGTCAAACAGTTATCACTGGTCGTTTCCCCATCCCTGGGACAGCACAGCCATATGGCCAATCTGGCAGGACAGGGACCAGGACCACCAACAGCCAGCACTCATCCACCACATGCTGGCACATGGCTCTAATTTTTAGTCATGAGGATTAAGTTTAGGCATAGCCTTAAGCACGTGACTAGTTTTAAATCAAAACAAATACACACCCTGAGCTGAAACCAAAGAAGAGAAATTTTCAATGCTTTGAAATCAGCAAAGGCTCCTACAAGGGTCAAAACAAAGTATCCTCTTCCCCAGCCCCTGAAAGACCCAATTTGGCTTTCTGGGCTTTTTTCCCCCTCCTTTCTGCTCCTCTTACTGACTTCATGACCATATAATCATTCTTCATTTGATCTCTCTGCAAGAATATCAAATATTTGTCAGGTCAATATTGTTTTCTAGCACAGATTTATCCCATTCCTCAGCTTTCCTAAACAGAACCTGCCCAAAATCACAGAAGTGTTTTCAATGATCAATATAAATATATATATATATATCATCACAGCAGTAGGCAAGAAAGATGCAGATCTATACCAAATCAGGCCAGCAAAGTTGCCTGCTAGAAGCCCACATAAGAACAGACACCTTCTGTGCATAAACAAACAGCTTGCACAGATGAAAATCCACAGATAATAATTTTGGCCAAGAAATAAGAGCGTGGTGCTCTTATGCCAACAGCAGCCAGCTGCTAGGAATGTGCTAAGCTGCATTAGACTATCAAATCTAATAGGAAAAGTAGAATAAAAGAATCATGCGGGACATATATGCAGTGATCCCAAAGTCATTAAAAACAAACGAACAAATGGCTAAAACTCCCCAAACTACAGCCACACATGAGCAGCACGACAGAGGGACTACTTAAAGAGCACCTTCATTGGAGAGCTTTTATAAACACGAGTGAGTCTCCCCATGAGTCACACCAATCTCTCTTTGTCTGTGACTCCCACTGCATGCCTTTTTATTAGGATTACCAGTAACTGGACACATTTCCTGAAAAGAGGCAATTTCCACGCCTTATTGCTGCTGCACAGGGATGACACACAGGATATCCAAACCAACATGAGGAAGCATTGCCAAGCTGGATCTCATCTCTGTCTATACAACAATGGAATTGTTCAGCTAGAAGATGTTAGAGGTACAGCCTGCAGTCCTGAGCTGGTTCATAGCTGATGCAGACAGCTGATCTCACCCTATTCTTTTTTCCTCTAAGCAATTACAGTTTTGCAGCCTCCCCTGGATGTTTCATCGACTGCCCTAATCTCAGTTGACACCCTCCCTTTCCACAACTGGATTTTTCTACTGCTCATCTTCATTTCAGAATGCCTTCATGAGAGTTTTCTCATCACAGCATCCCTCTATTGCTAGAGTAATGCCCCTCTCTGCACAAACACAGCTTTTTCTTAAGAGGATGATATTTTCAAACTTTTATGTTAGCACTCAGAGCTCTTCCACTGGGGTTAGAACCAAGCTGCATAGTGTAAAACAAATTAAATTTCTCCAGAGAGTTGAGACTAAATTTATTTACTGACAAGCTCATAGTAATTTTAACATGTATATATAAATGTCAAAAGGAGATTTTTCCTGTACAAGAGGGAGTGCAATGTAGAAGACAGCTGGCAAATAGTCAGGGCAGTAGCACTCATACGGAGTGTGTGTACGTATACACAAGCAAAGGACTTGGCAGAACAGCAATTTTATGGCTATGTAAAGTGCCTTGCTACACAAAGTAGGAGCTAGAACAGAGTCCAACTAGTTTTGGCTTGACAGCTGCATTTTATTGCAGTAATTTACCCATAAGGATCTATGGATTGTTTCACACGACTTGACTGGGTGGATTAAAACAATCAAAAAAGCCCCAGTCAGACCAAGAAAACAAAACCTACAACGAAATCCCAGATGTTAATTTATCCCGGAATTATGTACAGAAACTGTGGGTTTGCTCATTCCGGTTAAATCACAGGCTTGTTCCATGACAGCCATTTTTACCGAAACCCAGTTGGATGGGGCTGACTCAGCCACCATTCATGAGCTGGAGGAGCCGCAAGACGAGTAGCAGCAACTTGCTCTGATTATGAAATACCTGTATCCAAAGCCCTGTTCTGCCTCAGGGGGATCTGAACCCACACAACCAACACGCCTCTCCAGAGAACAGGCTCTTTCCCTGCAGGAATTGTGCCACCAGCTTGGGACGAGGATAGCACAGGGATGCTGTTTGCCACTACAGCTTGGCAGGTTCTCCTGGAGGCTCACTGCCTCTTCCGAGCCCCTGCAGGGATGCTGACCTGCAGGCACTCTCAGAGCCTGCTGAGGTTATTCCACTACACACAATCTGCTGCAAGAGCCATGGCAAGAGGGTGGGAAGCAAGGGGTATATAACACAGTAACTCAGTGTGGTGGTGCATCACCTCACCACCACACTGAATTCACACCAGTGAATTGTGAATTGCATCACAATTCACTGCACAGTTCACTCAAATTGGCCAAAAGCACATCAAGGAATATTTGAAAGAGTAAACGTCTCCCTGCTTTGCCAACTCAGTTGTTTTGCACCTGTCTTACTAACATCTTTGACAATTTGAGTCCATCTCTCCAGTCCAACTGCAGCACCCAACTGCCTAAGCACCATCCACTCCTCCAGTCTCACCAGCAACGTAATCCAGGTGACTGCCTTTGCAGTCTTCAAGCCCTTAGCAAAGTTAGTCAGGGACTCACAGACAGTTAGGACTCTTCTCACCTCCTGACCAGTGCTGTGAGCAGCAAAAGAGACATCACCATCACAAACTACAGCCAACCCTTCTTCATTTCAATGTAAACTACTCCCTAGATTACATGATTATCTCCTCGTATTTGGACCTGTCTTCCACCACCACACTTGTCTGGGCTATGAGGTCCATATCTTGTGAAAGGATTACTTTCAGGGAATCACTCAGAATATCACAGTGATAACTCTGCAAAGCTTGTAAACTCTTAGGAGATAGATGTTGCCAATTGCTATTATGCCATGCTAACCAGGCCTCAGGAGAGGGCTCCTGGGGAAGAATGCCCATTTCTCAGCCATCACAGAACAGCCCCCTAATCTTCACTTCTTCTAAAGTGATTGTTTGAACTGATAGCCAGGATGGGGATGCAAAGCAGGCGAGAGGTAGGTCGTTTCCTCCTCATCAAGGAGGAAGGGCAGACACTTCTGGCATAGTGATGTTACAAGCCATTCCAACATAGCTCACCAGAGATCAGTCAGCACCCCAGGCCAACAAGGTTGCTCACTCGAAAGTTGTTAATTCATTAATTTGTAATGCCTAACAGGAATAAAATACCTTCAGATTTAAAAATAACTGAAGAAAAACCCCAAAAACTATACATTTCTGTACATATACAGCTTTCTCTAGAACCTTTCTGGAAGATAATTAAGACACATATAACTCATGCAATAGATTTTTTAAAAGAAGCTTTTTTTCACCACAAGTGTGAAAGAGACACTGCTGACTCTCAGCTGCCTTTTCCTAATTATTATTTTACAGATATGAAGTGTTGTTGCTTCTGTAGAAGCAACATTGTGAGATAGAGAGCTCAGCAAGCCTCTGTCTATGAGCTGACCACCAGCATACAATGTATAAAATGTTTGACACATAGGTCTGCACAGCTTGAGGAGAAAATGTCACACTGCCTGGAGAAACACTGACACCACACAGGTCCCTGCAGGAGCCTCCCTTGATCAAAGAGGTGTTTGCTTGCATAGTTTTTCATCCCTACCTTGATTTAAGCCAGCAAAAGGACAACATCTCAGAGCATGTCTGAGCAGCTCTTCAGTCTTGGCTCTGGTTGACAAAGGTGTAAAAGCGCATTTCGCAATCAGGGATCCCTCCCACACCAAACATCCTGCTGTCAGCTCTTAGTCTCACTTCTGATGAACTCCAAATCCTCTCTTTCCACTCCTCAAAACTTGCTCTCTCCTCTGTCTCACAGCCAGGGACTCAGAAAATCCAGGACCAACTCCAAAATGCCAGCATTATCCTACCTCCAAAATAAGAGTTTGATCTGACATCAAGTAACCATACTCACTTTGTTCCCCAAGAAAACAAAAGGCACAGCTCAAAGCAGCTGCCCTGTGGCACCCTTGTTAAAAGGTGTCCAATAGAACAGGTAAAGTAGAGACTTTATCCCTGGTACAGGAGACAAATTCTTAAAAAAACCACTTTTTCCACAGTAATGGCAGCCTGGGCACCCACAGACAGACTAGATCTTACTAACATATTGAAATGCCTATCTACTAGACACTATGGCACAGTTCTTCAGCTGAAGGTCTTCCAGGAGGTCCCATCAATACTACCCACACCAGGCAGGCTCAGCTGCAGGCATCAAACCCTTTCCTCTGTCACCAGCCAGTACAGAAACTCAAGATGTTGCTCTGCTCTGGCTGTAAAGGCCAGCAGCCAACAATGCAGCCCAGCCCACGTCCTTTCCTTCACACCCTGGTGGCACAAGCAGATGTGAAGCAAGAAGAAACCCTATGGTAACATCTGCAAGATATTCAAGAAGTTTACGAATCAAAGGATGGTGACCTCGCCCTACTGGCTGAATCCTACTAAGAGAGCACAAAGTCAGCAGCTGCTCTTCAGGAACTGGTTAATGGTTTGGTTCCAACAAGCCAACCCCTGCTGCAGTGGGTGTGTTGTCCTCTCCAGAGCTGAGGTTTGACAGAGACACCACACCAGTGAGTTGGATGCTGTCCCAGAAACTGCTGGAAGTGCTTTGTTAAGTGATATCTTTAGCTTTTCCCCCCTGTCAGGCAAAGGTTTATAAATTACAGAAATTATTAAAGGTGCAGATTTTAAAAAATATTTTAACAGAAGATTACAAGAGTAGTCCAACAAAAGAGCTCATTTAGATCAAAACTGGCATCCAAGACTATTTTGCCCATATTCTCTAGCTAATATGTGCTTTGCTACAGCTGAGTCTTTCTAGAAGCTCTTGCAAAGACACCAAGACCAGAAAACATCCAAAGGGAGAGCTCCAGGGAGCACCCAGAAGAGAGCAGGAGGAGTTTGCTGCTCTAAGAGAACTGGTCAGCTCAGCTCAGAGGCACATCCCACTCATGGCAGTGGTGAGCAGCCCTCAGCTTCCCCCACAGCCCCAGGAATAACCCAGCACCACCACTGATCCCACCTCAGCCACAACACGAAGGGGTACAACTCCACACACATTCACCGCTCTTCTGCCCAGCACCTGAAGAAGGTCATGTTTTTCCATCAGCAATTACAGAAAGCAAATGAGAATGGAATAAAAACAAAAGAAGAACTGGTGAAGAAAGGAGCTATTCAGCCATCATCTACACTAATCTGCAAACAGACCATGCCCCTGTCACCCACAGCTTTAGTCAACACAGGTAAAGCCAAAAGTATCTTGACTTTGCTCTCAGCACAGGAGGGTACCTCACGCTATTTCCAATTTGAAATATTTCTGGAATGCACTAAGAACAAAGTTGTTCAGCCTCTGCCTAAGACTGAGGGTTTGGCAGTTGTGGATCACAAAGCTTTTCATTTACCATATGCTGGTATAAATATCAATTAGGCTAAGTGATAAGGGCTACATTAATAAACTGAACCCTGGCAACACTTATTTGTAAAAATACTGCTGCTGCTATTACATATTTCAAGAACTCAGATTATTTTTCAATAGTTTTCTCCTACTTTTTTTTTTCTATTCCAACATTATCTGTAGATAAGATAATTCATACAAGCAATTAACAAGCCTAAGCACAACTGACCCAAATAGTATCGGATATCAGGCTGGGGAAAGGTTCTTCCTCTATTTCATACAGCAAGCCCTGATTTCCATCAGGAAACTCTCCTTGTAGTATAGCAGGGCAACACACAGAATTGTAATAAAAATGAGAGGAAGACAACCTTCTAGCTAACAAATAACCTCCTCCATGTCACAGGTCCATGGTGGTACTCTGGACATGAGATTCATCAGCCTCAAATCCTCTCACCTTGTTTCTCCCCTGACTAGTCCTTTGCCTTGAATCAGTGCCAAGAAATAATCCTTTTCAGCATACTTTCCCCTAATTATTTTTGGCTGCTGAGCCACCACATCAAATGACAACCCCAGGCACAAAAAAGACACCAGCCACCTAAGGAGCCAGGCCCAGGAGCTGGCTCATCACATCTCGTTTCTTCTCTCCTGGGCCACTTTGTAGCCAAGGGGCTGCTATTTGTTGGCGCTTCCAGTTTTGAGCAAGCCCAGGAACAAGATTCCAGCTCTTGGGAGGAACTTCATTCACACAACTCCAGAGACAACAAACTTACTGGGGATCTCTAGTGGGGGGCACTCAAACTGGTGGTTATTTGTGCTGCTATGGACAATAAATTCAGCTCAGTGTACCAATGTTTACATTGATTCACATTCCTATCACCTTACACACTCACTCAACCCTTCCCATCACCTCTACATCCCTTCAGACTTATAGACGAATGAAAAACACACACAGACAAGGCTCACCTCTTACAAACAAAGATTTCAAACACACAAAGTTCTGGAATTGCGAAAAGGAAAAAAAAAAGGGATATTTTCTGGAAGAGAATTTAAGGTAGTAGTATCAGAACTGAGACACACTATAAATAATTTACTATAAACACATTAGTTTCTAGAGGAAAAAAAGTTAGCACTCCAGACTGATAATGGCATGAGGCAAGCAAAAAAAAAAAAAAAGGTTACAACACATGTACTTTGGTTGTAGTCTTAAAAGGAGAGGTCTCAATCGAATGAACAAATGGTGATTCAGAATGGAAATAATCCAGTTTCCACTGACTTTCAGAAGAGAACAAACACAGTTGTTATTTATATTCTGTCAGAGCAGCAGAATGACCCTGCTAACAGCTCAGGGCTTTTTATTTTATTAAATGAAGCAGCTTTACATGTTAGGACTGACGTGTGACTCAAATCAGTCAGTTGCCAAGAAAAAGATGACTGGAGGGTAGAGCAAGAATCAACTTGGCACTATCTCTAAATTCACTTATTATAACAATGACATTTTAAAGACAAAGCCCAGAATACACATGCAGATTTTATCACATTAATAAGGATACTTTAAACCTGAAACGTTTATGTTTCATAGACAGCACAGAAACCTGATTAACTTCATTATTAGTGCCTCAAAGAAACTCATTTTTAGTTGGAAAACACACTTTCAAAGGTCAGATATGCAATACTCCGTTCACACTCCCACGTCCGTGCGCAGCCAGCACACCAAATACTTCTTTCTGTCGTTTTCCAGCTATAAGTTAGAACCAATCTTTCACTTGATAATTTACTTTACGCATTAAGTTGCATCTCAAGAAAACCCACAAGCTCCTCTGAGAACAATGTGACCAGCCATGCCCCACCTACACCTTCCTAAAGGAACACCACTGTAATACTGTACCTGCTGGGAAAGGGTGGAGCAGGGAGGTGAGAGGAGAAAGAACTTCACTGAGGATGATAAGAGACGGCTTTAGAGACAGGCACACCAAAATTTGTAGCTGTCCCAGCAGAGCATCACCACTCCCCAAGGAGGAGCCACGTGTGCCTCATCCGAACCCCATGTGCACACCCAGCCTAAACCCGGCCTTGCTGAAAGGAAGGAAGCTCCAACCAAGGAAAGGGAGGCAGCCAAGGCACAGCAACAGCAGAGCCAACATCAGCACCAAAGCAATGGGAACTCTTTAAAAATTACAAACTACGCAGGCCTGCAGAGGAAAATCTTAACTTGAGCTGTGTTGGGCTTTCAGGACAAATCTTTGCTCAGGGAAATGTTCCAACAGTTTTGGTTGTGCAATAACAACAGCAGTTCCCACTGGAAGGAAGGACACACAAGGTCTCACGTGCCAACAAACCCGGGAAGGCCCCACTCCCCTCTGCCTCATGTCCCACTCACACCATCCCAACCTTCAGTCTGCCAAGGTAGCTGAGTCTGAGCCACCTCTTTTTGGGGGGACCAGGGCTTCTCAAAGAGGAGGAAGCACCACGTTAGAGGAGGACCTGGCACACAGGAGTGGTGGTGCTTGTGCAGGAGAAAGACCAGGGGGTGGAAGCCTGAGGTTGGAAAGAAAAGGACTGAAGGAGGTAGGAAGAGGGGCCACCATCAGTGGCAACAAACCACTGGGTCTACCAGTGGTGTTTTGTGTGACTTAACTGTCACTAACTTTGCTGCAAACAGCAACTTCAGGATTTGCCAAAGAGCAAGGCCAGAGGTTGGGGTGCTCGTTCTCCCACGTTCCTCTAGATTAAGCTAAAATCCTTGGACAGTCTGCCTCCTCTGCTTCTAGTGCTGAGCCACCTAAGGTTTTAAATATTTGTTTACTCTGAAAACAAAGCACAATTATTAAACAGCATTATATTTTCCTTTTCCTTTGAAGAGGCTTAGAGAGGCAAATTGCTGTTATTCACTCAACTCAGAGGCAATACATTAAATGCAAATATTTTATTTAAAAGACTGCACAGCTTGAAACTTAAACCTTAGGGCTGCCCAATTTCAAAGGAAACATTTTGCATGTATTGTTCATGATAATAATGGCCTGAGCTCCACTTCAGCAGAACCAGTGCAGTCAAAGGCAATAGAAATATTAAAAAGGCATAAATTTCACATCCAGACTCTTTAGGCAATTTACAGTCACTTCAAATAACTACCAGTTATTTTGTACATAAGGACTCGTACCTCAAGAGCCTTTGAAAGGACTACAGACAGCAGTTAAACAGACTATTTAGACTTGAGGATGAGCATTTTTTGCAATCAAGCAGCTTTGGAAATTGAGGAAAACACCACACACTGTCCCTGTGTTTATAACTGGAATTCTTTTGGGGTTGCACACAGGGTTAGATACATGGGATTTCAACAAGCATCCAGGAATTTCAACAGATGCAGAGCTGGTTGTGGGCCTTAAACTATCTGGCTCGGCTGGGCATATAAACCTTTCCATTTCCCTGCATACGGTCTACCCGTTGTTCTCTATCAATAATACCATTCTCTGCTGAAAAACTCGGGCAACTGCACGATCCCACACAGAACACAGACCGAGGAGCTTCTGCTCTTTACAGAGAGTTCAGCTGCCCCTCCGGCGTCCAGGGAAAAGGACTTTGTGAAGTTACTTGCACAGTCAATACTCCAGCAAGCAAGGATGTAAAGATCAAGTAATTTTTCTTGTTAGCATTTTCCAAGAGAAAGAAAAGGGAGCATTCTGACTAGAAGTGCTGAAACTGAAATGTCCCACCGCACAGACATTACGGGCGCGATTCTACCCCACCACCCCCGCCCCTTTTAAATAACTAATAGTTATTAAATCAGCAGCAGCACACGGGGATAAAGGCAGAGTTATCAGTCTCTCGCCTACGGTGCCGCCAACCAAAGCGAGTCCGGGCTCAGCCGCGCATCGGGCGGGTCCCGCCAGCCCGGGCAGCCCCTGAGGGGCGGCGGGGACGGGATGGCAGCGGAGCCCCGGGTGGGGGTGATGGGAACCGGGGTGGGAGGAGGGGGAACCGAGCCGAGGGTGGGGGGAACCGAGCCGAGGGTGGGGGGAACCGAGCCATCCCCATCCCTGTCCCTGTCCGTACCTTCCCGCGGGATCAGCTGCGCCGAGGCGGCCAGGAGCATGGCCAGGAGCGCGGCCAGCGCTCGGCCCGCCGCCATCTCCCCTCATGGGCCCGGCGCCGCAGGCGGGCGCGGGTCCCCTCCGGCGCCGCCGCCACCGCTTCCTGCTCCACCTGGCACCTGGAGGGGCGGGCCGGGCTGGGCAGGTGAAATCCCTCCTCTTCCTCCCGGCCGGCTCGGCCCCGCCCGGGTGCTGCCTCCGGCCCGGCCCCGGCCCCGGCGCGGCGGGGTGGAGCCGGCTTGGCGGGGCGCCGGAGGTGTGGGTCGTTGGCAGAGAGGTGTCATTCCTGCCCTAAACGCTTTTCCCTGCCCATTCCCGACATCATTTACACTTACCGAAAGGGGTTTGAGTTGTCTGTCACCAAATTCCCCTCTCCCCCTCGGCTCCTTGCCTGCTAAAGCATCTCTGAGCTTCAGTGCTTAAAGGGAGCTTAAAGTTGGGGCCAGACTTTTTTACCCAGACGAAGAGTAATGATTTTAAACCACTTTGGCAGATTCAGACTAGATATTAGGAAGAAATGTGTTGTGATGACAGTGGTGAAACACTGGCAGAGGTTGCCCAGAGAAATGGTGGATGCCCCATCCCTGGGAACATTCACAGACAGGTTGGACAAGGCTCGGGGCAAGCGGATCTATTTGAAGATGTCACCGCTCATTGCAAGGGGTTTCGACTTGATGGCCTTTAAAGGTCCCTTCCATCCAAACCATTCTGTGTTTGGAAGTGCCACGTTTCAGACAGAAGCATGTTCCTCCCAGTGAACAGCAGTTTGTCTCCTGCTTGTTAAACATCTGGGGACTTTGCAAGGGAAAACTGAGCAGAAGCTATCGTGACATAGTCTGGAGTAGATGTTTGCCCAATGACTAAATAACTTACTAACGTCAGACAGCTCATCTCCCTGTAATCCCATGCAGTTGCTTTGGAGCATTTGTTTCTTTGGCAATACCATTACAAAACCCCCATACATTTACACTTGCCCACAGCAACACCTGGCTATTATAGGAAGGTATGGGAATGTACACAAGAATATTCATGTTCAAAGAAGGAGAGAAGTCCTAATGAGATCAGAAATTCACAGCCTGTTACATACTTGAGACTGAGCTTTGGAGATGACTCTGCTCTTGCTGATTTCAGCTGGCAGTGAGGACACTCGGCTCTCCTGGGAGATCTTTACACCTCTTTTATAAATAAATATATTTTTTCAGTGATCTTCTGCATAGTATGGCTTTTTTACTCATCTTAACAAAGAATATGCAATTTAAAGAAAATATATCTAGAAAAACACATCAGCCTTTAGAGAAGGATAGTGCTAAAAAGAAAGTAATTAAGTGGTTATATGACTGCAGAGGAATGAATGGATACGAGTTTTACATTCACATGAGGGGGAATAGAGAGATTCTGAGGGGCTCAAATCAGATCTGATGCCACTTCTTAATTTAAGAAAATAGGGGAGGTCTAGAGTTTTTATTTTCTTCCACTAGAGAAAGAGGAAAGTATTTTATTTATGTTAATTGTGTCTTATAGATTTCCCATCTTCATAAAGTTCAGTATTTTCCCACTAAAAGTAATTCTTATCTCAGCTTTATATTACCTTACAGATATTCTTCTCTCTTTTTTCTCCCCAATTTCTCAACATGTAAAAAGCTTAGACTTCCTTAGTTCCTAAAATGGATGTGTGTTTATGTCCATTACAAATCTTAACACTACTCTGTCATTTGTAATTCTGATGTGGGAACACAGAACCAGAAACCACCCACTGTCTGGCCGCTCTCATGTTGTCCTCAGTCTTCCCAGTGGTTTGCCAGAATTTCCAAACAAGAACATCACCATCTAATCCCTTTGTAAGCTCTATGAACATTTGCTGGCCAGGCTAACATCACCTCAGTGAGACAGCTAAATTCAGTTCCCTCTAATTTGGAGCTGATGCGCTGAGGGACAAGTCTGTACAACTTTCCTGGTGTGCAAAGAGAATAAATGCTCCTTCCCCACAGGGTCCAGAGAGCTGCATATGATGGGCTGGCCACATATGAGAATCACTTCCTAGTAGATTTTATTGTTTATGCAACATCTACTGTTGCGTAAACAGTGTAGATAGCTGGATTGAGATATTTAAAATACTTGGCATGGGAAAGCACACAGAAACAACTGCTTCAAGTCGAAAAACATTGACTGTCTATACATATAATTTTATGAAGGAAAAATCGCCATCACAGAGTGAAGGCATTTTCCATTGACTTCATTAAGGCTTGCACAGTCTGCCTCCTTAGTAGCAGCAGTCCTGGTGGTTGTTGCTGATCAGCAACAGTGAAGGGGTCAACCTGTATCACACATTTTGTCTAGACATGCCAGGATGCTATAGCAGAGTCTCAGGGGTTAGCAGAGTTGGTTACAGAGCTGTTCCATGTGTGTGGCAGGCTGACCCTGGCTGAATGCCAGATGCCCAAAGCCACTCCATCAACTGGGCAGGGGAAAGATAATAAAGGGAAAGACAAAACAGGATTATGAGAAATAGACCCAAATCATAAGTCACACCTTCCCATCCCTCCCTCCTTCCCAGGCTCAACTTCACTCCCAATTTTCTCTACCTTCTTTCCCCCTGAGTGGTGCATAGGGATGGGGAGTGGGGGTTGTAGTTCAGCTCATCACATGTTGTCTCTCCTGCTCCTTATTGTGCTCTTCCCCTGCTCCAGCATGAGGTCCCTGCCATGCAAAACAGTTTTCCACAAACTTCTTCAACATGTGTCCTTCCCTTCAGGTGCAGTTCTTCATGAAGTGCTCCATCATGGGTCCCTTCCAGACCCTCAGGAACAGACTGTTCTAGTGTGGGTCCCTGCAGGGTTACAAGACCTGCTCCAGCACTGGCTCCTCTCTCCATGGGTCCACAGATCCCACCAGGAGCCTGCCCCAGCATGGGTTTCCCATGAGGGTCTCCTTCAGGCACATTCCTCTGCTCCAGTGTGGGTCCCTCCACAGGCTGCAAGTGCATCTCTGCTCCACCATGGACCCCCATGGGCTGGAGGGGCACAGCTGCCTCACCATGATCTGCACCTGGGGAGTCTCTGCTCTGGTGCCTGGAGCACCTGCTGCCCCTCCTTCTGCACTGCTCTTGGTGGCTGCAGGGTTGTTTCTCTCACATATTCTCACTGCTCTCTCTGATGATGTTCTGCAGGTTGTTTTTCTTTTCCTCTTCTTATATATGTTATCCCAGAGGTGCTACCACTGTCACTGAAGGACTCAGCCTTGGCCAGTGGTGTGTCTGTGTTGGCATTGGTTTCTAGCAACTTCTCAGAGAAGCCACCCCTGCTACCAAACCCTTGCCACACAAATCCAACACCTCTACCCCAAAACACCCTGACCCTCAGAGTGCATGGAGGTGCATCATCCTATGTGATGCCACCCAAGCATGTAGGAGGTAAGACAGCATGCTCTGAAGGTGAATGCTGTTAAATAGGCACCCTGCTAAAATCAGACTTCTCCCTTCTGCAAAAAGTGAGGACCATAGGTGAAGAACTGTCACTCTAGTGACAAGAGTTGATCTCCTAAGCAAAAAAGTAACTTAATCTGCTTTGCTATGACCTTAATTGCTTCACCTTTGTTTTGAAGATGAAGAAAGAAGAAAAATTTGAGTAAGAGACTGTTCCTTTCACGTACCTTTTAACCAAACTTTCCCTTGAAATGGTAATCAACTTTCACTTCAGTGTATTTTTGAGAAGATGAACACTCTTGTGAGCCTGTCAGTTCATCCATGTGTCTATTTTGGCTATTGCAACTCATGAACAATTCCCTAAGACTGTCTTTTTACTGAAGACAAATAATTTCTTTGTAATTGTTCCATCTTGATTTGTTTGTTTGTTTGTTTGTTTGTTTTGTTGCCTGAAACATTTCTGGTTTTCCTCTCTTTTTGGTTGTGCCTCTATATTGACAGTGATGGGAAGGATCTTGATTTTTAGTCCTAATGTAGGATAAATGTGAAAGTGTTTGTAAGCAAACCTATCCTCTCAGGCTGGAGGCGAGCAAGAGCAGCACGTATCATTTTACATTCTTCCTCCCTGCTCTTGAGTAATTTCCCAGAAAAGAACAAGAATCAGCTGGGTCAGATTTGGGGGCCAGACTTACTGGATCAGCCTGACGTGGTGTGCAAGTCTATGGATTGAAGCTCCCACGGGTTGAAAAATAATTGCATCTGCAGTCAGTGGGCGCCCACACACAATGAAATCTCCATCAAGAATGTCTAATTTGGCTTTCACCTCTCATTAGCTTAATGCAAAGTGCCCTGGTCCAGCTGGAAACGGTGTAGAAAATAATACAGTTTAATCCTCTTTAACATTATTTGTTGTTTTTATGGTATTCTTCTTCTGCAAGTGTTGAAGGGTCTTGTAGCAGCCATTTCACATGGGCCATAAGTTACTGCATTTCACTGGTGAGCTTTGCTGACTGGCTCACCACAGTGATGTCAACACACTTCTGAGGAAAGGCTGGGATTAATCATCATGGACGTGCGAATTTAACAAGGGAGTCCAGGGAAGAGGAGAAAATGGGATAAAATAAGAAAAAATATATATGTGCTGGTTAGTAAAAAACATTCCTATCCTTTGTTTATGGGAAATACACCTTTACTTTGAGTATGGGAATCATATCCTTCGCCTCGAAATGCCCTCTAAATTAGACATAGCAAGTTGCAAGAAAACACTGAACAGGTATAAAGGGAAGCACATGAATTCTGAACTATACTGGCTTTGAGGAGCCTTTGGGAACCTCCCACTTCAGCTTCCTTATGCCCCTATCCAGTTGTGTAACAGCTAAATAAACACCTCAAGGACTGAGACAGTTGTCCCTACCAATTTTTTTTCAGTAAGAGATTGTGCTCCCTACTTTTTTCACCAAGAAAGAAATCATTGGAGTAATAATCATATAGCAATTATCATAAAGGCACAGGGGCATAGACCCTTATATTCAGCCTTGGGAAAATTCTGGTGAGAAAATATTCAGTCATCTCACACTGAGAGAGAGAAAGAGGTGCTCTTTGTCCTAATGAGAGAATGTTCACTTGAGTCATTTTTAGGATGGTGCTTTCTACTGTGCTCTGACTCTCAGCACCAGAACAAGCTTGGTGAATCCTGAACTGACAGGATGTGTATTCAGTGCAGATGTCCATGAGGCAGGTGGTAGAGGAACCAGTGCAGACTCAAAGAGAGCAACCAAGATGCAGCTCATCGTGCTTGAAACACAACTGCTGTACGAGATAGTATTTGCTTTCACTGGGTAAACCAAAGCAGCTTCCAGCCAGATGTGCAATACTGATCCAGCTGCCCAAAGAGCATCAGGTGAGTACCCCATGCTGGTGAGAATTAGGGCACTCACAGGGTGTCCCAGCTGAATTTCCAAGTATTTAATATCCTCTGTTAAGATCAGGTCAAGCAGATAATTTATGACCTTACACCATGGTTATGACTAAAGACCTAACAACGTGGAGAGCTTGAGCCTTGTCACTGTGCCAGCTCTGAGAGTGAGCCTTGCTCCACAGAGCTTGGAAATGCATGAGCCAAAGGTGAGAGAAGCCCATAATGGAGAGGAGGATGTGTCAGAGGGAGCAGAACCCGGGCTGCTGGTGCCTGTGCACATTGGACACGGGTGAGTGCAGCTACACATCACCGGGGGCTGAAGTACTGGGGAAATTGCTGTGTGCTGGCTCCTTGCTTCTGCTGCAGCTGAGAACAGCAATGATGCACAGCATCTGCTTTCCTGGGCTGGAGGATCAGCTCACTATGGCAGGGAAATGGTGAAAAGTACAGCATCTCCTGCAAGAGTGCAGGAAAAAAAAAGGCATTTTTCAACCCTAGCAAATTTTGGGTGTATTTTTATCTCTATCTGGGGCTTATTGGGATATAACGAATGTGCTGTCTCCTGAGGTAAGTATGGAAATATGTAATAGCCTATTTATTTTTTGAGTTAGTTTTACTTACCATGCTTAATGAAAGTGATGGATTACCCTTGTACTGTAGTTGCATCACCCTAGCAGACTAAATAAGACAGATATTAAGGAATATTAAGGAAAGATGTGAGAGCTTTTTATGTTTTCTCATTTCTGTTGAAGAGAACCAAAGATACTGTTTCCTCTGCTTCAATCCTAGCAGGAACATCCAGCTGCAGTAATACAGCACATCTGTCACAGCACTTGTGGGATGCAGCTCCTCTCCACTGTGCATGCCAGCTGTGTGGAGAAGAAGGAGTTGAAGTCTCATGACTATCTCAACAAATATGGAAGGAAGGGGATGGGATTTTTACTGCCTGCCAGGCATAGAGCTCCACATGGTCCTTTACGTATTTGTGAAAATGTGAGCCATATGAGCACATTTCATTCCCTTGATAACTTCTTAAAGCAGTTCTCCTGCCAAAGCACTTCTTCTACTGAAGTGGTTCCACAGGCTAAGTCTGCCCCTGCACCCCTGAGCAGGTCTGGTGAGTCACTACTTGCGGGAAGCAAGTGACTCAGGAGGAGCAAGGGAGCAACAAACATAAAGGCCAATGTGCATTAGAGTCAGGACCCTTCTGATAAATGCAGCTATGTAATCAGATAATTCTGTTGTCAGCATGATCAGTGTTGTACTGACACTGGATCTAGTCCAGTGTCGACCCTCTGGACACAGGATTAAATCTCTGCAGGATAAAATGGAATTTTCCAAAATGAAGCAGAATTATTTTCATTGCTGTCCATATAGGATCAGAAGAAGTTTCCTGGGTTGGAAGTGTGCTTGGGAGCTATTCTATTACAGTGTTTATCAAGAATACACATGATGCTAAATAAGCAACACAACTCTGCATGATCTGTCATAATATATAAATTATTGATCATTAATTTTTAAAAATGTGTCCAGCTATAATAATGATCTGTGGAATATTTTGGATTCAACAAATCAAGTCTATAGACTGAAATTATGCAGCACATAATTTTGGTCAAAAGCTTAATTATTTCCAAGTTATTCATGGTGGTTAGATGAATTGTAGGAAACATAGTGCTTACAGCACTTGAATGCTGATTCTGATTAGTTTTTGAATAGGAGTGATATTCAGTGATGCTTGAATGCAGGGCTTTGAGCCAAGGCTTGTTACCTGAAAATACATGCACAAAGCACCTCAATAGCTTAAAGAAATTTTTCTCTTGCCAAAACATTTAAAGTGCTCTTGTTGATATCTCTGAATTGACTTGGCAGGTCTGCACAGGGAGTGCAGAAACATTTGTTACTGCTTATTCAATGATTTTATGCCACAAAACCAACAGCCCCAGAGCTGACTGGTTACTCTGCTGTTGATTAGTTACTATGGGGCTTTTTCCTTGTCATGGCCTTGATGTGAAAATGATGAGACAATCAGACTTCTGCAAAGATTGCAACTTGTACACGAAAGGTCTTATCCTGTCATCTTTTGCCCTTTGCCTGGGACGTCACAAGCGGGGCTGGATGGAGCGGCAGAGCGGAGAGGGATGCGAAAAGCTGTGCCCTGAGCCAGGGGGAGGTGGGGCACAGGCTGTGAGCCAGCTCTGCCCCTGGCCAAACTTCTCATGCAATAAGGCTCACTTGTTCACATAAAGAAGATGAGCGGGATTTATCCCCCAGCACGCTTCAATAAACAGATAGCTTGTAATTTTCCTGTGAAACTGGCTGTGAAGAATGTGGTGCTGTTACAGTAGAATGGGAGAGGAGTTGCTGCCCCCTCTGCCAGGTTTTCATGTATCCTTGGTATAAGTTACTGCTTTCTTCTTGATCACTTGAAAGGGAGTTTACTGAGGAAGGGAAACAAGCAGGGGCTGTTTCATGAGGGGCTGTTTTTCCCACTTCTTGTGCTATGCCAAATGCAGAGGAAGGAAAAACATACCAGCAACCCAGAGTGCCTGTTTGGCTGTTTTGTATCCATCTGCTCCCAAATGGTAGTCAGGGGTGGTTCAGCAAAAAAAAAGTATTGCCTTCCCACATGAGATGCAGTGGCCTGAAAGGACTGACTTGCTTGCATAGGAAGGGAGTGCTCATCATGACGCTTAAAGTTTAGCTTTCACGTTTTCCAGATTCTGTACTGCATTAGTATGTAACTCTGAACTTCATATAAAGTGTCAGCAAGTTCTCTTCACAGTTTAGTCGGACAAAACAATCCTTTTTCAGGCTGAGAACCAAGGACACCATTGCAGCTTTGGGCCCAGAAAGTGTAAACAACAGCAAATTGAGGAGAGCAATCCAAGAGGATGGGACTTCATAACCTGAAGCTGTAATTGGACAATTAACCCCAACATGTAAATGGGCCAAAACTTATAAAAGTGTGAAAACCTGTGACCGATCATCCATCTTGGGTCCATCTTGGGTAGAGCCACAGCCAGGCTTTTGTACTGCCCAAGTTGTATCCTTTAAAGGCCTTTTAATAAACACTTACTTTATTCCTTTAACACTGCCTAGCTGCTGTTCTAGGCAGCCTCTCAAGGCATCAATCACGTATCACCCAGACAGGCAAAGGAGACAGCAGAGAGAGTCTTGAGGCTCAGGCATTTCTGAGCTGCTGGGAAGAAACCCAATTTTTTGTCAGGGAGAATTCGTATTCCATCATCTTTATCTGTCGTTAAGTGAAACCCTAACAAACCAGCCTAACAGCAGGAACATTCCTCATCATGTAAGCTCTGGTTATTTGTTGCATACTGTACAGATCTCTGTCACTTTGTACAGACATCTCTGGTACAGATGTTCAAGCTCTGATAACAAAAGTTATAAATAGTATATGTGGTAAACAACTTGCAGGAGAGAATACCACGACCAAATGGCACATATGCCTATATGTGTATTTAGCAGAGACAGCCTGAGGCACTTCAAGGGGAAACCAGCACTTCCCCGTGGCATGTATGAAATGGGTCCTTTATATATGGGAACTATTAGTGATGTGCCTGAATTATCAGCTATATTGATAAAAACATGGTAAAGCCAAAAAGAGCTTGAGACACTGACATTTCCTCCTTGGGCTGTACAGAGGGTTTAGCATTCCTATGCCTTCATAAAGGTCTCTGTGGCTTTCTTGTGGAAGTGAACCAGATGCCTGCTGCATGATATTCTGCCTTTAAAGGGGTTTTGTTACATACTGAAATGATCCAATTCACAAAGACACTGATTAAGCAGGGAGCTTGCATCCCAAGATTTTCTGTTGTCACTCATACCTCATCCTATTCTTGCAAAATATTTGCCATCTCAGGTGGACATGGAAAAAAAAAAAAAGGACTAGGTCAGGGATTAAAGACAATTGTGGATTTAAATGAGATTTAGTGGTGCTGTTATAGGTTCAATTGCTGCATGTTGTCCAGGAAACTGAAGCTAAACTTCTTATTCCACATGTAAGACTGCTAAGACATTCCTGGAAATGTTTAATGAGAAAGAAGTGAGCATATGCTGAAGCTATTTTGAGTTATGCAGAACGTATCCAAAAAAAAGAGTGAGATTCTGCCCAACAGGCTAACGTGAAGTGTTAAAGTTTTGTTTTAACCAAAGTCTGCAGTTAGATTCAGTTGTCACCAAAGCCAGCAGAAACTTTCTGTAGAACTTGGTAACATACAAGCCTGGGGTGAGGTCTAGCTCTATTTTTGTGTCTACATCTTATCCACTGCTCTTTTGGGTACTAACTTCAAAATGCACTGTGTTGTACTTCTGCCAGAGGTGATACATTCACAGATCCCAAAGCTCATGTCATTAAAGACTAAAACTCAAGTGAAAGGCATGTACTAGAAAATCAGCATTTCTCAGAAAATAATTGCCACACATTGCCTATAGGCATTATAAAAATACCACAGAATGTATTTACCTGGCACATATGCTGGTTTTTCAAAGAGCAAATAATGTTTCCAGCAAAAATATTTTCTCCCTAGGATTTCGGAGCTGGACTTCAAAAAACATCTACTCTACACTAAAAAGACGTATCATCCTTAGGAGAAGCACAGACTCGGTGAAAAATTACTTTACAAATGTCCAATTTATTGGACAAGGAGAACATGCTGGTGACAGGAGGCAATGTAAGATCCTTCTGCCTTAAAAGGCTCAACATCTTTTTCTTTCCTGATCCCTGCGTGTGCATTCAAGCTCAGCAGACGGCACCAAGCCCTCTCAAATGAGCCCCTACAGACTCATTTGAGCCTGCTATCTCTTCCTCCTAGCAAAGCTCTGTATAAAACAGGAGGGGAGAGGGAGCATATTCTCTAGGACACTGCATCTGTATCACGAATTAATTGTGAAAGTCAGTTGGCTCTCACTCCACATTTAGAAAAAGACAAATTCACATCCTCCATCTCACAGAAACACTTTGAGAAAAGTAGGTGCAGAACATCTCCATTAAATTCTGTAACAGGACATAGCACAAGCCTCTCGTGTATGCTTTCAATGCTATTATTTTCCTCGCTCGATTTAATTTGCCTGTTCCTTTGTGCTGTCAAATATTCCTGCTGTTCTACACAGGTAGAGTCAGCTGGATGCAAATGTCACTGCTGCAGAGATATGCACAAATCCATCTCCTGCTGGGACATCAAGCCCTCTGTCAGCTTTTTACGTCAGGGGGATTCACATTTGTGGAAAAGAGCAGGGACAGATCCTAGCACGATATTTATACCTGCCCCCTGCTTAGGTGCTTAAACTTTCTTGACTTCATATTCTGCACATTTGATTCTATAATACATTCAAAACAGAGGCCCTTGGTACAGGTTTGTAGGGAGAAGCAGGGAATTGACTCACCTTTGCTGTCCCCTCTTTCCCAGTATTATGCAGCAAATGTAGAAAAACTTCCTGGACTTATAGCTGGGATGTAAGCTGAAAATCCTAAGGAGTCTTCCTAAAGCTTAGCCACTCTGGAGCACCTAGTACATGGATGCTAATTGCCTCCTGAAATATTCTTGAGTATCTTTGTGCTGTCAGATGGCTTTTTTAGAGCTACACAAGATGGCGCCGCTTACAGCATCCTTCACAGGTGCAGCTTACAGCATCTTTCATGGATGCAGCTTACAGCACCCTTCACAGGTGCAGCTTACAGCATCCTTCATGGATGCAGCTCACAGCATCCTTCATGGATGCAGCTTACAGCATCCTTCATGGATGCAGCTCACAGCACCCTTCACAGGTGCAGCTTACAGCATCCTTCATGGATGCAGCTCACAGCATCCTTCATGGATGCAGCTCACAGCATCCTTCATGGATGCAGCTTACAGCATCCTTCACACTGCCAGCAGCACCTTCTGATCCCACTGCCTTGCACGCTGTCCCCAGGATACAGGCAAGGCCAGCAGGATTCTTGGAAGCAGAGACTGTTGTCGGAATCACAGGGTCAGAGTGACTCTGAGAAAAGTTGGAAAGTCTCTTTTCCCAGCCTGGCGCTTGAAGAAAGAGTCAGGGCTCTTCATTTCTCAGTCTCAAGGTTGTTTATTGTATTTTATCTATAAAATTCTTTCTCTTGTCTTGCTGAGATCTGCTCAGCAAGACAGTCAGAGGCATTCTGCTTGCCTCCAGGGCAGTGTTATGTTTTTATACTAAAAATTACATATACAATGTTTACAATTACTTTTTAATACTTATTACCTCTGTTAGACAGTGAGCTTCTACTCTAGACTAATCTAAAAGTGCCAACATCACAGCAGAAGATGGAGGCTAAGAAGAAAAAGAAGAAGAAAGGCTGGACACACTCAGATCTCTCCATCTTGCTTCCTTGAATCTCTATTCTAAAACCTCTAAAATCTACTTTTTTACTTTGTGATAAATTCACTATCATTCTACTTAATTTGTCATGGCTTGCAGATCTTCATCTAAGGTTGGTAACTTGCCCCACGGGTCATAATCAAAACTACAGGCATTTTTGGGCTCTGTGCCAGGGTCTCTGAGATCCTTGGCAGGGATCTTGGCTGCTCAGGATAGCCAGAGGGATGTCCTGGGTCCTGACAGATTGTAGGGGACATTCAAACTGCTTTGCTGAATGCCATCATTAGCTGTGTGGAGGCTCGGGTTATTTCAGCAGAGCAATAACTTGGGTAAAGTGATGGTTAGTTCATTTCAGAGGGAAACTATGTGAAATGGAAAGTCAGTTTCTCATTTCTCAATAGACAACAGCTACACATAGAAAAACCTTATTAGTGCCCAGCAGTTCAGTGGGACATTTGTTCCTTTGCAGACACCTCATACTGGTAGTATGAACTAATGCTGGATCTGCCAAGGTCCAACACAATTCCTTGCACAGAGGAATTGTGTTTCGTAAATAAAAGACCCCAGTGAATAAATGAAAATATAACTGCACAAAAAGAAAATCATCATTATCATCATCATTCAAGAAAATAGCTCTGCACTGTGGGAGGTACATATCATACATGGCATTTAATGGAATATATAATTTTCACCCATTGTAGATTGGAAATGGCACTTTCTGATTAAGATTGTCTAATGCTTCTCTCTCAAAAGTGGTTTTTGGTTGTTAATAAGCCTATCATAGTCCTGGTGCTGAAATTTTTCATGCTATTTAATTCATCCTGAATTGCTTGAGTACATTCTAGCCAAATTGATTTAACTGATTCAATAAACTCATAATTTTATTGCCGGTAAAAAAATATGGAAAGCATTTCTTTTTTCAAAAAACTCTGCTGTTCATATGCTTTGGAGCACAAACTAGAAATGAAATGGGGGTGGTTTGTCTGGCTAGGTTTTTCCAAAATTTCTGGCCGTCTGAAAGCTCTTCGCCTTCTGTTGCTGATGCCATGTAGTTTTCAGGTGTCCCAGTTTGCTGAGCCAAGAAGCTTAAGGCAACAAGCTCTCAAGGAGATGTGAGAAAGGGAACAAGAAGGCAATATGTCCTAGAGGTGATATGAGACAGGGAAGGAGACAGGGCAGTGCTGTTGTAAATCAAGGTAAGTCTGCTCTCTCAGGGCAAAGCAGCAGAACCAAGATTTTTGATAAAAGTTTGTCTTATCTGAAAATGTCATCGAATCAGATCACAAAGCAAATACCAGAGACAATCTGAGAAGGAGATCTGCAGCTCTGTCTTTAGAGTAGTACCTGGCATGGAAGTCATGAAGCTTTGCCTGTCCTGGTGGGAAAATACCTGGAGGATGATGTGCTGGCACTTCCAAGATAACCGTCCCTGCTGCCCTCTGCATTCAACACCTGCTTCAGGAAAGAGGTCTCAGGAGCTTGGGGATCACCACTGTGTATTGGCACCTATCAAAAGCTGCAGGTTACATGCTGAGAAGTAGAAGAATTTTAATTTATTTTTGCTGCACAGTCATGGATCCCCAAAGCACACAATGTTTCTGCTGTCACATTGCTGAGAATCAAACCAGCTCACCAGGCTGCTGCAATCCTCACTCACAGCCACACGTACGAGCACCTTCTCCAGAGAGTGTATTAGCTATTTGTCATCTAACCTTTACATGGATCAAGGCTCCCTTTATTTTGGGTAGCTCTTCTTCCAACATTTTAATCAGTCAAGTTTTAAAAATGCATGTCTGTTAAAAAGGGTCACCAGTGCTGTGCACAAGGGTAGACAGAAGAAAAAACAATGAGCAACAAGATGTCCCCGACACACTTAAAAACGCCCCCAGATTTTTCAGTTCATTCTCCAATTTTGTTTACTTTACCATTGTTAAGGAGAATAGGCAAAGTTTCTTTGTCATCATTCTTCCCTCCCTGAGACATAAAGTTGTTATCAATACTTACCACAGTTGAACAAATAATTAAAAATGAATAATTTATACAATTAATGCAGTCTTTTCTGCCATTTATTTAATAACTGCCAGAGGATCACAAATTTCTTCTGCATTTATTCCTTAGTTAAGTTTATTTGCTACAGCTTAATGATCCTACTGCTCTGTAGATTAAATGTTAATTTTGAGTAATTATTCACATTCATTAATATGCACATTGTTTTCTTGTGGCTGGTTAAATAAATCACATTATGTCATTTTTATTTGCTGGTTGAATTCATCTGCAGTCACTTCCAGTACAAACGTTCATAAACATGAATGCAGTGCTTGTTTGTTTGAACAGCTGGGCATACGAACTTTGAAAATTCTCTTCTGAGTTTATTTGAACTTGGAAACCATGATTTCCCCCATATTTGCAAGCAGATGAGCACAAAAGGTGTGGCAGCATGTCTACATCAAATCTATTTAAAATTCAAATGGTTATTAACTTGTGACTGGATTATTTGTACATCTTTTTCCAGTCATTCAAGTGCAACTGATGCATTCAGGCCTCTGCATTAGTCTGCTATATAAAAGACATTATTCCCTCCAGGTTCTGACATCTTCCTTTCTCTAATGCATTCCCAGCAGATAAACAGCATTCTTTTATACTTCTGATACGCATTTAACAGCTTCTTTATCCAGTTCACAGCAGTAATGAGAAATAAAAATTACTTTCCTGGTACTGTGTTGCAAAGACCTGCTTTAGGGCGAGTTTTTCTTTTGACCTCAGTGGCAGATGGATCTGCCATCCTGGAGCCATCCTGGCTCCTTTCAGTAGATGGTTACTTTGCTCAGAAAAATCATCTTTTCTTTAGCAGCAGCATGCAGGCTTTATCAGAGGGAGAATCATACCTGCATTCCCAAGGTCTCTGAGACAGTCAAGAGACATTTGCTTTTTCATGTTCTATCAGTCCCCTATAAAACCCCTTCTTATCATGGCCCAAAGCTCCTGGGAATGAATGTCACTGCAGTGACCTGAAACCTAAGGATTAGGATTTCCTAAAAGCTGAAGCATAATTATTGCCATCAGCTCGTGGTTTTTTGTGAGAATTTGAAGTGTGATTTTAAATCAGTGAGGTGTTTGATATTACTGAAAAAAATATTATAAACCCAAAGATAATACAACAATCCAATAATAATACAACAAATATGATATCACGTAATATAACCCCAAATTACACCACCAAAAAACTATTTTGGTGTGAAATCTACAAGTACTGTGGTTGGGGAAAGTCTCCTTCTCTGCACACTGAAAACCTCTTTTCCAGAGGAGCATCTCTGCAAAATGATTCCCATAGAAATGCCATTAGTGAACCTTCGGTACTACTGAAGTGGTGGGAGGTTTTGTTACTGCCAGAGAGCCAGGCCAGCTACAAAATTATTTTAATTCCTTTGCCTTTTTCCAGGCTGGAATAGGTTCTACCAGAGGAGCAGTGCACCAGGAGGTGCAGGCAGACATGCAAGGAGTGATGCTCACAGCTCCAGCTGGTGAGTTGCCATGGTTAGTGCAATCCACTGTCCAAATCCATCCCAGCTCAGGGCATGCAGGCACTTTGTGTTCATGCCAGCATTTGAAGCAAGGGCTGCAGGGAGCTGAGCTCTCACACAGGCTCCAGTTTCTCCTTCCCCACTGGCACAGAGCTCTCTCCTGGCTTCATTCCTATTTTTCATTCTCTACAGATCTTTGCCTTTCCACAGATATTACTCACCTGCCCTGCCTTTGTTTTCCCTTCAATTGCTAACACACTCAAATATCCGCTTGATAAAGCATTTCCCCTCTGATTTCACCTCCTCTTACTGCTGCTCTCCATGCACTGCCTTTCCAAGGGTATCCAATTTAACTGAGGTCCCTCCTGGGATTAATCATTGGAGACCAGCAGGACAGCCTTGCAAGGCATCATCTCTTTTGCAAGTCTGAGTGTCCTGCTGCTATTTGTCCATTTTTTTTGCATTTTGGCTCATCGTTATTTTTGCCTTTTTAGTTGAAGTGCCACAACTCTGCTGAGAGAGGCTTAATGCTGCTATAAGTAGATAAACTAAAGGAGGTTTCTGTGATAATAATTTAACAGTCCACTTGTAGCCAAGACAGACCAGAAGTGACCTCCACAGTCACTTCACCCAGAGGGGCTGAGCCCATGGGAGGGTCTCCAACCAGCTGGGGACAAAGCCAAGGCTCAGTCCCTCCCCTGCTCCTGCCAAGCCCTGTCCCCTTCAATGCTGAGTGGGTCTGCTTTACCATGCATACGACAACAGCCACAGCAACAAGTTTGTGAAGAAGCCTGAGTGTGTTGACATGAATTATTTTATAAATATCAAGATTAGTCAGATGAATAAAACACATTATAAACATTGTAAAAGTCATTATAGGGGAATAATTTGTTGAGCTCAGAATAAAGGTCACAGAAAATACCAGAGATATTTCTTGTCCATATATCGAGTGTGTAAATAACCTTAAGAAGAAAGCAAGCAACTTTTTAAAAACAATTTTATAAAAATATCACTGTAAATATCCAACTTTGTACAAAGGGATACCATTGATTTATACATATACATCAGGCCCTCACTCTTTGGAAATGAAAGCATTTGGTTTATATATAAAACTCTCCTGTTTAGTAAAAAAGAAGTCAAGGAGGCTTTCAGACACAGAGAAGCTCTTTCCCTCATGGTCTTTATACAAGAAGGATTTGCACCAGTGGGGAAACCTCCCTTCAAAGCACTCAGTCTACATTTCCTCATCATCTGGGGAGGGAAGCATTGCATCCACATGGGGAGCTGCATCCACCTGAGCACCAGCAAGCTGGGCTGTTCACACTCAGAAGCAGGCAGCTATGGTCTTCATTTTGTTTCTGAAGAAGGTGCTGGGGCTGTGGGAACAATTGCAGGCTTAGCAGGTCTCTAGATAATGATCCTGAAGGAAGCTTTTAGCAGAATAGATTTCCCGTTATTGTAACGCACCTACTCCAGGGTCATAATTGTTCCAGATAGATCTAATGCTTTCCATTATGCATCACTCAGATTGCTTTGATAAACAAAGCATTTGCTCATGTTGATTGTAAAATGAGAAGGAAACTCACACCCTAATCCAATTTAAAATACGTCCAGAAGGTGGATGTTGATTACAGTGTGAATATAGACACTGTCACATCAGTGGAAACCCAGTTGCTGGATTAGAAAACAGCAGTTTGGTACCAGCAAAACTGGGCAAAAGGAGTGGTACCAGCTCCCAGTAGTCCTGGAAGTCTCAGGGCTATGGGTTTTTCTTTATCTCCCTTCCTTACGCAATAGAAATGTACTCAGTGTGTTCAGGCAGTCTGCTTATTTCAGCCACTGAGAGGTGGGATGGAAAAAGTACATTTTGGGTTAAAATATAAGCACAGATCAGGAGTCGATTTGTGAAAGAAGGCTGTGATTTAACAGTTAGTCTGGCTTTGAAAAAAATTCTGAGAACTGACGGATGGAAGAAAATAAAAGCAGGAGCAGTGAAATAGAAATAGGGAATTGAAGGGGAAGGGGAAGAAAGGAGACAAGCAAAAGACAAGAGAAAGTATTACTGGGAAGCAGCATGAACACTAATGGGAAATTATGACCCTTTCCTCCCAGAGAACCAGGATTCCTATTCACAGGTCAAAACTGTTGGAAATAATTCTCTGTTCAGGTGCTTTCATTAAGACAAAGAAGCCAGTGGTCTTGGTTTGCTCCAGGTCTCAATGCAGTTTCCTCATCATAAAGCCACCTACACCAGTGGCCTTTTTTGTTACCAGCACAGATGTCAGGAGCTGCAAGATCAGAAAGTCTTCATCTTGCTACAGGCTCTTGCCTGGCCCCCATCCCTGTAGTGCCTGAGTGGAGCAATAATCCCATCTGACAGATGGAAAGAGAAGCAAAGCGATGCTCAAGTTCAACCGGGCAGCCTGCATGAGAGCAGGGTTTGGATCTGCTCAAGCTCAAGTCCAGCCTTCCTTTCAGCCATCCCTTCTTCCCTTCTTGGTGAGGTCTACGTGCACTGGAGCCTCTGTGCTCCCTCCTGAAGAAAATAGGGCTGGTTCTTTTTGCAGAACAGCAAGGCACCAGGAAAAAAATTATTGTTTGCTGTCTAATGGACTTTTACTTGGGGGGTATTCGGTTTTGTATAGCTGGGTTACTGCAAATATTATGAGTTTCAAATTACTGGAACTTCCTTTGTTTTTCTTAAAAAATAGGTTTTCAAAACAGTGTACATAAGATCCCATGAGACTTACTGGCTCAACTGCAGGCCAGATTCAACTCTCAGATGTTATAAATGGAGACTAACTTAATTGCTGTCCATAATGTTGCTGCAAACACCCTCTCATTCAGCAGAGAACAAAGTCCACTCCTCAGTTTTGCATCAGAATAAAGCCAAAAGGAGCACACTTTCAAGAAAATATAATTTCCCTTGAAATCTCATGGCCAGCTACTCCAGATGTTACCCAGACACGTCTGAAAACCATGTTTCTGTAAGAAGCTTAGACTAAAAAAACAGTGGGTTTTTTTTCAGCTTGTCCTGATAGTGCTCTGAGCCAGGCTGAAATAATACACCCAGTGTTGGACCTGCATGAGCTACAGCCCCTTGTAGGATGGGGCTTCTACACTGGACTCAGCTCCCTGCTGACTTCAGCTCTCCATCTTCCATCCTGGAGATGACTCACAGAGTGTGCCCTGAGCTCAGTCACATCAGAATACAAATGCCCACAGAGACACATGCTTGGGCAAAAGCACAGGAAAGAAAAGCATAAGGTGGGAAACTTCTCCTGCACTCTGGAGGGTAGGATGTGAACAGCTGTCTCTGCCTTCTCCCTTTGCTACCAACATCAAAGCATGGCTCCAGCAGAGGACATTGACCAAACGAGTGCAGACCACCAGATATGATGTGGTCCAAAGGTGATACTTCAGCACTTGGAAGGGGAACTTGCTGGTTTTATTTCTCTTTTTCCAAACAATCCATTCTTACCTTATTTAGCCCATCCTGAGAGATCATTTCAACACTTGTGGCTGTAGATCTGCCTGTCCTTCTTTCTCTCAGCAGCAGCTGGCAAGGCTTGACTGTATTCACCTCTCATGTGGCATCCCCACGTGTGGTTATGGATGCTGATGCACAGGAGAAGGAAGAAAAGAGAAAGAGAGGAGGACCAGGAGCACAATGGTAACTACTGGGTTTTTTTCTTGTCTCTAGTTCTGGTGTTAGGTGTCATGGCTGGTTTGAGGATCCAAGAAAAGCAATGGATCTGGGGGAAGAAAGTGTGGAAAGGGGATGAGACTGCAAAGTCCACCAGAATGGTGCATGAACTATATATACATGCAAACACAAGGACACAAATATATACATACATATATATACATATATATACATATATATACATTTATATTTATATTTATATTTATATTTATATTTATATTTATATTTATATTTATATTTATATATATTATACAAAATTCCAGTCAAAAAATGAGTAAAGAAAGACTGCTGAATATTAACGGAAGGGCACTTCTGAAAGCAGTAAGACAAATGTAGGAAATGCATCATTATTAGAACACAAAGACTCTTTTCAGCACAATTCTTCACATATACCCCCCAAAAAAACTGTGCCTGGAATGAGGAGGATGGAAATATTGATTGTTTTCCTAAATTCTCTTTGTCAGCTTAATTTCTCAAAGTCCTATATTTAAAAGACAAAGGACTTGAACCCCAACATGTCCTTAGTAGGAGGAAGACCCTGTCTGTTAGCAGGCTTCGGAATTTTTTCTTTTTATAGGAACTGAAGATGCAGAAAAAAAGTTCTTTGCTAAAATAATTTGGTTAAACTTGAGTGCTATCTCCTTTTTTTCTGTGTTTTTCACCTTTGGTTGGTCTGTCACTTAACATACTTTATTGCATAAAATGAACCCTGGCCAGGTGATGTTTGCTTATTTACCAAAAAGGTACAGTTCTGGTTACCACCTGAAATTTCAAGCTTCCACATAATTCTCTACATGCCATTTGCATGGAGTAGCCAGCCAGACCTCCAAGCAGGACATGCAAGGCTGAAAGCCACCACAGCTGACTCACATGTCTCAGAGAGCTTGGGAACTCCAGCAGGTGAAGGAGGACAGCTGTGTGCTTGTGTGCACCCTTGCAGGGCAGAGAGGGCTTTGGCATGCCTGCAGATCCAGGTGCAACCTCCTGATGCTCGGCTCAGAACCTCTGAGCCAGCCCCCCTGGTCTGAGGTTGCTTTAGGGGAGCCAGCCTGGCTCACTTTTGGGCTGCTCAGAAACCATCACAGCTGTGCAACAGCATTCCCTGGTGTCTAAATCCCAGCAGTTATTAAAGCTTTCCTACCTGGAGGTTGTTGCTAGGCAAGAAGCATCCTGCTAGTGCTCCATCACTGAGGTCAATTAAATGCTATCCTCAAGCAAGTTCCTTTGAACTGAAGCCTGTGTGAAAACAGAGACAAGATTCTGGTTCTCTTCATTAAAGAATGGTTTGAGCTGTTGATAGAGACAATCCTCACTCACAGCTTTTAATTTCCTTAAAGTAGAAAGGAGGTTTGGACAAAATATTTTTAGGACTAGGAAAGGCCACTGAGTTTTTAAAAAGAAAGAAAAGGTATCTGATGTAATGTACATCATTTGAAATAGCAATGCCCACCCCCTCCTTTGCATCACTTTTTCATCTGAAATGAGTGCCAGTGTCAGATGACACCACGGTTCATGCCCATGTAAATGGTAAGGTCCCAGGTTGTACCAACAGAACGAGGCATATTTTTGCTCAGATTTGGGATTTGCTGCAAGAGGAGGGAAAAGATAGGAGGGTTGCTTAGGTTTAAAAGAGAGAGTGAAGCAGAGAAAGTGAAAAAAGGGAAGGAAAATATCATGTGTAGGCTCAAAGGTAAAGGCTGTTTTTCTCACTGATAATAAATGTGCCAAGAAGGCTGAATTCATTTTAAAAGGTCATTTGAAAAAAAGTCAGATGAAAAACATGATAATTGAAATCCCAAGTTTTGTGCATGTTATTTCATCCTGAGTTTCTGTCAGCTCAGCCAACCATTTTCTGGGCAAGCAGCATTGCAGCTTGTAAAGGAGCCTGTCTCAAAGGCAGGATCCCAGATCCCTGCTGGAGGCAGCTCTGCTCAGCTCCATCAGGTAGACACAGCCAGGACCAAAACAGTTCAATAACCTGGGGAACTGCTTGCCCTGGGATTGGGAAAATATTCAAGGCTCAGCTAAAAAAGCTGGAAGTGGGGTTGTGGTTGAGGTTTCCCTTGTTTCAAAGTCTCTGGATTTCCTTTTATTCCAGCAGGCAGAATGTTATTTTAAAAAATTTAGTTGCAATGCTAAATTATTTTTAGGGTTTTTTGCCTGAAAAATTACAAATCAGAATATTAATGTAAGGAAATTTTCATGCATCATTCAATCCTAGTGGGTACCTAAATTGATTTTTGTAGCAAATAATTTTTTTTGTCAGTGAGAGACAGTTTAGGAGTCTCTATGCTTATTGAAGTTTCATGTTCAATGTTTTGAATAATTCAGGCAGAAAAAAATATTTTGAAAATGTCAGACCATTTTACTTTGAGATTTTGGTGTTTTATTCTGCTGCAGCATTGTAAAGCTAAAGGAAGCAGAGGAAAACACTTGGTAATGTCAAATCCTTCCCTACATTTGGCAGTGCTGTGGGGAAATCCACATCTTACTACTCTGTGAGTTGGAACCCACTGGCCCTTCACCCACCTAGCCTGTCACCAACCAGGTTAGGGAGCTGCTGGATTAATATAATGTCAAATATTTTTGTGTATATTTAAGGAAGTGAATTCTGGAGACACAGAATTCAACTCAGAGATCAGGAAGTTCCAGCTTTGTCCTCCCACCTCTAGGGTGTATGCCCCAAAATGCTAGAGTTCTCTGGGAAGGGGGAAGAATTGTCATGATGCTGTCAGTCTTCAGTACCCAGAACAAAAAGTGTGATACTGTACCTGAATGTGTATAATTTTGGAACTTTTTAAAGAAACGGGAATGTCACCTCTCCTCTTGCTCCCTTCCACCTCCTGCAACTCAGGCTGCAGCAAAAGCTGGTGAGGGGCTCTTGGAAAGCTTTATAAATTTTTTCATTTCACCTGAAACAGTTACTCAGTTTTTTTGGTGTGGAAAACAATGCTTGATTTTAGGGTCAGTCCAAAAGAGATAGCTCTTTATTGAATTATAACCCTGTAGTAACACAGTGCATTATTTCATCCCGCCTCAAACAGCTTTCCACCAGGCAGAAATTAATCCTTCCCTTGATTTCTGTTCAGGCATCCTGCTGGTGATAGCAGCCAATTAGCTATTTGCCATAGGATGGCAGCATCCTGAATGCATATCTCAGCTGGTGAGCCATTTGTCGTCTGAAATCTACACTCTGCACCTTCTGGATATAGTTCACACCCCAGTCTAACATACTGGAGTAACATGGGCTGCCAGCATCAAATCTGCAAATATCAAATCTGCAAATATAAAAATGTGAAATATTTGAATCTTTGAGCTTGGTTCTGACACGTACAGACGTACAGACTTTTTTCCCCTGTTGTCCTCCCACTTTGAAAGACCCTTCCCAGCTTGCTATGGCTATCATGGAGAGGAGAAGGCATTCACAAATCCTTCTTACTGACTGCTTTTCTCAGCAGTAGTTTTCAAGGGTCTTTGCCCACTGCTGTGAAAGTCTCTGCAGGTGATGTGCCACAGAAGACCTTCAGGCTGCTGGAAAAACCTCACATAGAAGCCAGTGTGAATTTAGAGCCAGAGCCAAGACACGGTTTGTTTCCATTGCTGGGGATGCAATCCTGCACTGGCAGAAGGAGCAACAAATGCTGCCCATGAGAGAAGAGTGTAGTACACAAAAAAGTCATTGGGTAAGAAAACAAATGTTAATTAGGTAAGCTAAAAAAAACCCCACCCAGTGCACAGAGAAAATTACAGACAACTGCTGAATTTTCCTACTAGTGCATCTCACTCCATTTTATTGCTAGAGAGTTTTGTAAGAGGAGTTAAGCTGCTCACATATGTCAAGATTTGTCAGGATTTTCATTTTTAAAGTAGTGCCAGAGGGGCAGGTGGCAAAGGAGCATGACAGTGGTTTATCCAGCTTTAACATGAAGTGGAACCATTATGTTCTGGCAAGGAGTAAATGGAGGAGTCAAGTCATGATAGCATGTAGTTTCTTGCTCAGCCTCCTCATGCTTTGCTTTAACTCCCCTCTGGACAAGCCATTTAACCACAGTCATCTTTAGTTGCTTTATTTTTGTGTTAGAGACAAAAATATCTGTGCCACGTTTCCATGCCTACTCATATTTACAGAGTTTTCTTCTGAAATCCCAAGCTGAAAAATCAAAGGAAAGGCTTGATAATAATGTGACAGCAAAGCAACTACACCTCCAGCATCCGTCGTTTTGCCCTGAGTCTTTACTTCCAGGAGAACAGTTATTCAGAAAGGGAGGTCAATAGAACTCTAAACACAAGCAAACAGAATAGTTCATATTTCTTAATGTCTTTAACCATGTTCAGTGACATGAAATTGTTACCATGGAAACTAGTTTAACAAAGGTACTACATGCGCTGTTTCCAAGGTTCAAGCAAGGCTCCTGCCTCTGCCAGTGAAGTTTTAGAGGAAGGAATGACTTCTCAATGTCTTCATGAGTCCAACAATAGGTGTCTGAAAACCCCCAGTCCAGTAACTACATGTTTGTGGAACTTCACACAAATTTAGGATATCCACTGTTCCCATCTCCTTCCCTTTTAAGTAATCAGTATGAAATTGAGATACTATTAGAAGACCCTTCAGGAAATGCTAGAACCGAGTATGGCATGAAAATGGACCTGCCAAATCAATTATCCTCTTCTAGTGCTTTGTTGTAGGCTGTTTTAGAACAGAAGAGATATGATCTGGACTTTCAAGATGGGGCTCATCTAACAAAAGTTAGATGCTGAGAAAACAGAATATTCTGCATGTTTCCATGTCTGATGATGAACCTCCTCTCATTTCCAAAAGACGCATCTCCATGGAACGTGCTTCTGAATTCCATCCAGAGCTTATAGGAGGAGATTTATTCTTCAGAGGATATAATTCCTGTTATAGTCTGTTCCTATTCCAGTCTTCATAGAATTATATTAAATAGCATGTAGAGAGAGAGGTGAGGGGGACGCCTGCAGCAGTCATGGTTAAGGGATTTGCTTGGGTGTTCCAAAACCAGCAGTGGCTCTGAGGTAGGTAAAGTGGCAGGATCACCACCAGAGTAAGCACAGCTCTGCAGGAAGCCTACAGAGCATGTTACACCCCAGGATGGACTGGCTTGGCAAGGCCAGCCTGCACAAGAGATCCCTGATGACACAAATTTGAAAGTCTGGAAAATAAGACCTACAAGGAGAAATGGAAGGATGTAGGTTTTTAGCCAAAGAGAGCACTGAAGAGTGACAGAGAAAGGGATTGTTTGGTTGGGGAAAGGGTGTGGTGAGAAGGACAAGGAATAATGGGTTTAAATTATACCTGGTGACATTAAAATTTGGCTTTAAGGGTGGGATTCATCTAAGCAAGTACAGACATCTACCATGTAAATATTCCATCTAGATTTCATCTGTAACCGTGGAAAGAAAGAGTCTCTTACAGAGCACTGATCATCTCATCCTAAAATAGACATCTAAAATAGTTCTTTCACAACACCTCGTGCTTTTCATCCACAGCAAAGCAACCTGTTTCTTGCATCCAGCACTTCCAAACTGGCTCCTGCTCTCACAGCCATAAACACTAAAGTTTGCAAATGAACCACGTATGTGGGATGGCGTGCCAGGGGCTGCTAACCCCCCTTATCCTTGTTTGCTAAGGCAAAGAGCAAACCCTGGAGCAGGCTGAACTCCCGCATCCAATTAGTGCTGTGACCAGGATCATACTTAGCAGCTGTAGTACATCCCTGTGAGTGCCAATGACCATGTTAGAAAGACCACGTGTTTATGAAGAATGTAAATGTCCCTGGTTTGTCTTGTTATATTCTGGGAATTGGCCCTGGGTCATTCTTGCTATGAATCCTTTCAGAAGGACCAAGGGGAAGAAAGAAGAGGGAACGTCACCTTGGTGAAGGGCAGGTTTTCTCTTGCACTCTAAGCTGAAGGCTCAGCACAGATGTCTGTGCAGAATCGTGGGTTTTGAGATGTGGAGAATTAGTGTCTGATGACCAGGTCCCATATAATCCAAGAAGAATTACAGCTTAAGATGTCAGAAGACAATAAATTAAATGTCTCAAAATAATACCTTCCCTTCAACATATTGAGTTCTGTTCCAGATATGCACCTTTGCTATGGATAAGCCCCCCTGCCTTTCTCTGGTAAGCTTCCATATATTTTATCAGAAACAATAAATAAATACCACCCAAAGGAGCAAACAAACAGCCATAAGCAGTACACAGAAATCAGGTCAGCACAGTGGTACTTGTAAAACACAGTAAACATATGTTACACCATCAGCACAGGCGTTAAATCAATACATGGGAAGATGAGGCGTTATCAGGAGGCAAGAAGCTATAGATTTCTTCTGGTTTAATTGTATTTCTGCACCTCTGTAAGCTATTAGAGATGAGTAAATATGCCAGTGCAGAGGCTTAATGATAACTTGCTGTAGCATTTCTATACCACTTTTCATCTTCAGAATGCCACCCATCTGAGATGTAGGTAAATATTAACCCTGCTCTGCAGCTGACTTATTTATAAGCTATCAGCAGGCAGGATACGCTGGCAGGCTGCAGAGACTAATTTATAGCTCAGCCGTGGGGAGTCACTTGGTTTGCCTGCACCCAGGAGTAATTTCATACTGCCACCAATCCTTCTCCAGGCTGGAGATGGAGATCTCCTGGTCAGCCAGCTGCTGCAGTGGGAGGATAACAGCTGGCTGCAAGAGCCCCACCTGCCTCCTGCCCTCCAGATTTCATGGCCAGCCCCAGGATGCCAGGCCAGTTTGCTCCCTGACATTTTACCAGTTGCTAGGGACAGCTAGAAGTACTTTGTTTGACATTTGAAAGAGCTTGGTCTTACTTGCTAAAGAGCACAAAGGTCCTGATCTCAGCTTCTCTAGTGCAAGTCAGGAGAAACTATGCTGAAACCACTGGGGTTGCAGCATTAGAAGTAGAGTAGTTACAAGGGAATAATTCCTTGTTATTTATTGATCACACAGAGGATTCAATTCTTCCTGTGTTACAAAGAGTCAAGCAGAGAAGAAAAGACATTTCATTAAAGAAATAAATGTTTGGTGGCGATCGTTCTAGAGGCTAAGTGACTACATAACAAATGATTTATAGCAATTTTTAACATCTTTCCTACTAGGCTAATAGCACTGTACTACACAACATCTATCCTTTCCTAATTCACTATAAACAGTTAAAAAGCAGGTCTTTAAAGACAAACAGGTGATACTTTCTGGGCACAGTTACTGTCATAGCCATTCTTGCTGTCTTGGAAAGAGGATAATCATGGATAGGTGCACAGGGGCTGGGGGGGGGATGGCACCCAGCTATCTGGGTGCTGCCGTGGGCAGGGAAGCAGCCAGCAGAGCATGACAGGACATAGCTCTGCTCCCAGGGGGAAAAGCCAGCACAGGGATTTGGTGTGCAGGCTAAAGCACACATATACTGAGGTAATAAAACAGATTTGGCTAAGTCTGTTGAGCCTGCATGCACTGAGGTGTTCATGGTGCTTTACGCCACTGTGCATTAATGGGACAACTGGTGAATGTGATGGATGCACATTTTCATTCCTTTTCTGCTATTTACCTTGCCAATGAGTAACTTTTGCTCATTGCACAGGCCAGTCTTTGATGGCATCATTAGACTGTGGTTACATCATAAATCACACAGGTGTTAAAGCAAATAACCATCTCTGTAGAGCAAACAAAGATATGCCTTGTGAATATCTGTATTTTTATGAGTCTGTGTCTTCCTTGAGAAAGCAAGATATATAGAATCCCATTTTTCTCTAATGTAGTTAACAGAAATCACTCATTTTAATTTCATGGCTACCTAAATTTCTTGTTTGCTACTTTTAACTTTGTGAGTTATTTACATTTAAAATTAATCATGGGTCATGATGAGGTAAAGAAGAGAAAAGCTATCTGCTCTGAAGGAGTAAGTCCTTCCATTTTCCATGTCCCCCATCTGAAAAACTCATATCCCAAGAGTCAGGTCAGGAGCATGGGATGGCCAGAAGAGGTAGTGAAGGATGCAGTCAGGGATCAAGCAAGATCAGGTGAAGTGGTTGAGAACAGAGAAGCAGGTGAGAGCTAAGGTGTTCAGAGGCAGAACCAGCACGCAGAGCCAAAAAGCAGGAAACTAAAACAATGACAGCAGCAAGAATCTGGAGCATAACAGCAGCCAAGAGCTGGGCTAAGCAAAGTCAGGGCACCCCAGCAGCCCCCAAGGACAGTCTAGGGGCTGGGGACCAACTCCCAGCGGTCTGGGACCCACAGATTGGTCTCAGAATACCCTTGACATTGTGGAGCAAGAGGAGAAGCAGGGTAGTCAGAGACCTCCTTCAGAGCAGTGCAGCAAGGGAACTGCACCTCTTAAGCTGCACTGTGGTAAGCTGGAAGCGTGCAGCTGAAAACTCCGTGGGGTTCCTGTGAGGAAGGAATCAAGGTGCCACGGGCTGTGTTTTCTGCTGGAACATGCCTTTGGTACTGGCTTGTGTGTGCAGCACATCAGAATGGGCTTGCTGAAGGTTACACAAATGTGTCCTCATGCTAGGATTGGATGCCTGTAGTAACTCATACACTGTGTACATCTTCTCACAGGTCAACTGCATGTCAATCATGTTACCATTCCTATACTGGTTAGTTCCTCACAGAGGCCCAGCTTTTGTTAATACTGCCTCCAATTATTATTCAAACACATGTTTTTGCTATCCATCTCATACATTAATTTTTTTCCATTTCTCAATCTGATCTGTAATCTGATTACAACTTTGACCTTTAAGGCAAGGCATAGCTTGTTTTTTAAATGGCATTCTCAGTGAAATGTACACATAAATGTAACCTTATTAGACTGGTTATTACTGGTTATTAATGACATGAGGCATAAATATCTGTGCACAGAGACTATAACCAGATGTACTCCTGAATTAAAATACCAGTCATGTTACTGCTAATCACTCAGACCTTTGGGCACAAGCAATGCTCACCTAACAAAGTTAGAGACAGGAATGGATTCTTCTGTGAGAACAACTGTGGTGGTTAGTTTATTTTGTCACCATCTTCAAAAAGGCACTCAGAGAAAATAAAATTTAGGATATGCAATGAAATGCATTACAAGAATATACTTTGACTCAAAAACATTGTACATGAAATATTCTGATGTGTGGATCAGGGAAAACAGGAAACCATCAAAGTTATGGTGGGATCTAGCAGCCAAACCACCAATGGGGAAAAATATCTTGGGGAAGGAAGTGTGAAACTTTGGAAATGCAAGAAACCTGGAGAACTGAAACAGGCAATGTAAACACAAATGTCTTTCAGCCATGACATTTGGATTCCATTTGCACAGCACCTTAAGGTGCAAAGAACTGCAAAAAAATCTTGCTCATTTGAAACACTTTTTAAAAATTCTGGCTCCCATGAGTACCTAACAAAGCAAAAACATGACAGCATGACTGAGCATGGCAGGACTAACACATTGATCATCCCCCTGCACTCAGCACTGGTGAGGCCACACCTTGAATCCTGTGCTTAGTTTTGGGACTCTCCCTACAAGAAGACATTGAGGTGCTGGAGTGGGTCCAGAGAAGAGCAGCAAAGCTGGGGAAGGGTCTGGAGCACCAGTCTTATGGGAGGCAGCTGCAGGAACTGGGGTTGTTTAGCCTGGAGAAAGGGAGGCTCAGGGGAAGCCTTGTCACCCTCTAGAAATCCCTGACAGGAAGCTGTAGACATGTAGGGGTCTGCATCTTCTCCCAAGTAACAAGCAACAGGACAAGAGGAAATGGACTCAACCAGGTAGAGTTTAGATTGAATGTTAATTAAAATTTATTCCCAGAAAGGGTTGTTAAGCACTGGAACAGGCTGTCCAGGGAAGTGCTTGAGTTGCTGTTCCTGGAGGTATTTAAAAGATGTGTAGATGTGGCACTTATGGATATGGTTTAGTGACGAACACGGGGACATGCAAGGCTAAGTTTGGACTCCAGGACCTAAGGTTCTTTTCCAATCTAAACAACTCTATGATTCTGTGGAAACTAGAGTTAGTCAGAGCAGCCTCTCTGTGCCTCAGAGCACCTCTCAAAGTGCCTCTTTAGACCAGCCTGAGCACATGATGATTGTGCTGCTCTGTCTGAAGCAGCACTCACACCAACAGCCCTGGTAGCACAATGTGGCAGCTCTCACCAGGCAGGCACACCAGGAAAGCACCTCCTCAGACCTGTGCCAGCTATCTGCTCTATGTGCCCACAGCTCATGGATACATGTAGGGTTGTGCCACACGTAGGGTTGTGCCACACGTAGGGTTGTGCCTCGGAGGTGGCACAGGGATGACCCTGCAGTGGCCATGGTGGCTGCTGCCCTCAGCCCTTGGCCTGCCCTCTCTCAGAAGTTTCACCCCCTGCTCACCCAGGAGAAGACTCAGATGTGTCAGTTCAGAGTTGTTAACTGCAACCCATGGGGTGAGTCAGTAAAAGGCATGGGCTGCTGTGTGGTAGTTTCCACCAGTAAGGCTCTCATGGGATCTATTTTTTCAGCACATGTATATGCATTCTACACTTCCTCTGAAGTAACTCAAACCCCTACACTTCAGTTGTCTGAAAAAACCTATGGAAAAATGGAAAGTTAAACCCCTCAAATTCAAAACAGAGGAGCTGATATATCCTCCTTGCCTTATGCTTTATCCAGACTGACTGCTCAGTGCTTTGAACTGAGAAATAAAGATCAATTTCTTAAAATCATTGCAGCAAACATTGATTTCATTTTTCTCTGAAGTCACACTCCACTCTTTATAACAGGCAGCCTAAGGAAACATCCAGCACACTCTGTTCCTGTGCTACCTCCAAGCCTAGAATTGCTTAAAAAAGTTTTGGCTGAATTGCTCACATATTCCACTGCTTCTTGAATAACCACAGCTATAAACATGCTGAGTAAAACTCAGTAGTACAGCAGCTGTAGGAAACAAAGGCAAGGAAATGAAGATAGTCAAAGTGAAAAAAACATTTTGTACCTTTTAAATCCTAATATTCAAGACAGTCTTTTAGGCAGATGAAATATGTTTGTATCATTGAGGATCTCAGACTAGTAGTTTGAAAATGTGCATTGTCATGAGGTTTTAACTGGTTTTACTGTAACTGTGGGATTGGAAGAAATTAGGAAGCAACTAAGCACAATGGTTATTTGCCAAGCAATAGCAGACAACACATGCTTGGGAACTTGCTGTGAATGCTTTCTATTGCTACAGTCAACCTGTAGCACTTAACACTAAGGATTCTGCATTTTAAATATATTACAGAAATTTACTAACTCTTTGGTGCTTTCTAGCTTATGAGCTCTCTGAATATCATTGTTAGAAGTATTTAACTGTGATTTTAAGCAGTTTTTGGGTCAGAAATATCATTAACACTATTCATCCTCATAGATTTTGCATTATTTTTTATATCTAACAAAAGGAACATAGCAATAGAGACCTCTTGATTGACACAAAGATATTAAAGATAGTGCAGCTACCAGATGAATCACAGGCAATTTGATGAAATTAATTGGGAAATGTTTGAAAAGTGATCCTATTCCTGTCACTATGTTAAAAGACTTTCTGATCATGCAGTTCAGGGGAGCTGTTCTCATGGCAATGGACAGGAGTTACATGCACGAAAAAGGCTCCTATTTTGATTTTGAGTAACAGGATCATTCAGCATCTGTGCTTCAGGGGGTTTGTTTTTCTTACATGGGTAAAGTCTCTGATTTCTGCTTCACTGTGCTCTGCATATGTAGGAAAACAGATCAGCCAATGTTGTTTTCCTTCTGCACTTTGTGTGTGGGAGGAGAGTAAATCTCTCTGACCCATTCCACCCACGGCACTTCAGTTAGCACTGGGCATCAGCATTATAAATCTCACTGGCTGAATTCAGGGAACTCAGAATTGTCACAGGCATGAAAAATTCCAGCTGCAGGAAGAAAATAAGAGTTGTCATCTTCTGTCTTAACCCAGCATGGGCTGATGCCTTTTAGTGTTACAATGGGGATCTCATGGGGAGAGGAGATGAGTCTCTGTTTCAGAGATGGAGATAAGTAAGTGATATTTTGAAGGATGGGTTTTGTCATAGGCAATCCACTCTAACATTAGGATAGCTAGAGCAAAGCCTAGGAAATTACATTTTATATGCAGGGCAAAGAAGTATTGACAGCTACTATCTATAAATTCCAAAATATTAACCAGTCAATTATGAAAAAAAATAAAGAAGTCAAACTCTGAAAAAAATAATAAAGCAAGGCAAAAAAGTGTGCAAAACTCTGAGTATAGGATAAAGACTTCTGTGCGTGGTTCATATAATGCACAGACACTCCTGGACAGCTCAGCTGAAGATCTTTTCTGCTCAAAATGACTTTTAGACCAAGCTTTATTTTATTTCCAAAATGGTAGATATGGTTTTCCTTAGCTGCCCCACATAGACCTCCACAGCCACAGTGCTGTGGAGCCCTCCACACCATGGAATGCAACCAACTGAGCAAGAGGAATGAGAGGTCTGCTGGATGTGGTCCTCTCCATGAAGAGCTACCAGTATTCCAGTTTTAGTTTTTGTAAGAAACTGCTGCTTGCATGGCCTTGCTGTAAATTTATTCATAGTAATAGCCACCATAACTGTGTTTCCAGGAAAGAAGGAAAGGTCATGTGTGGCTGGGGGGGAGTACAGAGGGATAAGACATCAATCCTCATTTTCTCAGCCCTAAGCAATCCTACAAAAAGATAGCAGGAATTGAGGTACATTGGAAAATGCTCATCTTAGGGACTGGATGAGATGTTGCATATAAATATCATTCCCCAAAAGTGAGTTTCTCTGTGTTAAGTAAATGATGTGACCCTGCATCATTAAGTGCTTTACATGTCCTGGAGGAAATGAAAAAAAAATCAGGAATTCATACTAAGTATTGCCTGAAGAAAGTACTTTCCAGTTTCCATTTAAGAGCAACTACATTTCTGGCATAATTAGGCACAGCTCATATTCTCCAGAGAAAATGTGATGAAACGCAAAGTGCAAGAAAAGAAATGAAATAGCCCATGATTAAATCTCCACCAGCTACATCCACACCAAATCTTTCATATATTCACCTCCTAAAAAGATTTCTTACACTTTGGGGGATTCTTTCATATTCTTTTGGATTAATTAGAATCTCTTCCAGTAACATTTATCACTTAGTAATGATTTGTTTTAATATGTCTGCTCACAGCAACAGATATCAATGGGAAAAACATTTCCAGAATAAAGCTATTGCCTGGCTAAATCATGATCAAAATTGTGCAGAATACCTTAATTTAACAACACAAGGCTCTGTACATGCCCTTCAGTGCAAAAATGAACACAGAAGGAATAAAATCATGTTCATGCTTTGCATTTTTATTGTGTTTCACACGCTCAAAAATGCCATATGGAATTTACCTCATTAATCCTTTCACTACCAGTATGACAAGTATAAATATTATTTTGTCCTCAGCTAAAGGGACACAGACAAGTTTTCATAAGGCCTGAACCTCACAAGCCCCTGTCTGAGCTGTACACATTTGTCATCATCTAATAAAAGGAGGGCTATGGTGAGTTAGCCTGGCCACTCAGCTTTACCAGTAAAGCCAGAGGGCTACTAGACCAACACTTGAAAAATCTGCCATACCTGCTGCTCATGGCCCATAATCCAGGGCAGCAGTGTTCACTATCTGCAGAATCCAAGATTTAATTGAAAAGTAATGGGTTTTGGCCCTGTGGCTGCATACCTGACTCGAGTGTGACTTTCAATGCTGGTCCACCCCTAAGTGAGATAATTTCTGCTCTGGCTGTGAGACACCTACCTTTGGTTAGAGCAGAGGGCAGGATGAGGCACATCCTGACATTTCAATTGAGGATACATGGGAAAACTGACATGTGAGGGCTCCCATGATGCACGAGATAGGGTTTTGGGCAGGTGCATGAGTAGAGGGTGATTCATAGGCAGGACTTTGAGAAATTAAGGAGGAAGGAACTCTTCAAGTGGGTCTACTTTTCACTTACTGGAAGACAAAATAACTTAGGTCCCTTGCTCAGTGTCTGGGGCAGATGTGTGGAAGAAGTCCTGTGATGACAGGACTGGTGAGAGAGACAACTTTGCACTTGGGTTTTACCCTCAACACAAGGTTTCCTGTTCATCTTTGCCCTAGAAGTGTCACAGACCAAAGGCATGAAAGGTGCGGTCTGAATGGGTGGGAAGCAGAGTGGAAAAGCAGAAGAAAGTGACAGCTTCACCTTCCTGAAGTACTTTTTTAGGGCTTGATAGCAAAAGACATACTTGTGGGAAATCTGAAGGCAGAAAATGTCAAGATAAATACATGCTAAGGAAAGAGAGAAGGGAAGAGGGACATACCAAATGAGAAAGAACAAATCTTAAGAACGATTAATTTTCAATGACAGAAGACAAATGGAGTGAAACTTTGGAAACAATGAAGATAGGCACAAAAAAGGGGAAGATTCTGTAGGTAGTCATTAAAGTGTTTGAGTGAGAAAGTATTGGCAATATAAATCAGAATGCCATCCACAGCATTCCAGCACGTATTCTTGTCTGCAGCAGTGGCCTGACCCAGCCTGGGACGAGCATTGCTTCAGTTCAGGTGGAAAGCTTTAATACAGTCATGATGAACATTCTTGTGTTGGACAATGAGAAGCACATTTTTTACATGGATCAGTGCAAGATGTGATGGAAGAACCACACCCATTCCATAAAAATGGTATTTTAGCTTGTTCCCTTACAACCTCAGAGAACATGCGAAGCATAGATTATAGCACAGCGTAGAGTAGAATCAGAACCACAGAATCACAGAATATCCTGAGGAGAAGGGACCCAGGAGGACCACAGAGTCCAGCTCCTGCACAGGACAATCCCAAAAAACACACCATGTCTCTGAGAGCATTGTCCAAACCCTTCTTGAACTCTGGCAGGCTTGGTGCCATGACCACTTCCCTGGGGTAGAATAGGAAGCACAAGCATGAGAGTGCTCTGCCATTTCATTGCTTAGCTGCCAGCAACACAGAAAGTGAACTCTCTTTTTATTAATGGTATGGTGGTATCATTTCCTAATTTTTCTTAAGCCCCACATTTCTTTCCGGGCTTTTATTCTCTTTTGCCACTAGCTGTGCCATTTGGGGCCAAAACTGTTATCAGTTGTTCAAGCAAAGAACTGAAAAGTTTGGATATGGAAAGACTGAATATGAAGTTCGTAAACAAGTTCTTAATTCACCTTGTGTCCATTTTCTTTTTTCTCTATGATCTTAAATGCTGTCTTTTTCCCATCTGATATTTGCAACTTCTTTGCATGATGTGCTGGCACATTTTCTCCCTTTTATGCTTTTTCTATGTCTGATTTTTTAAATTCCTCCACAATCTTCTTCTGTATCTCCATTTAAACCACTTCATGTTGCTTAGCAACACCCAGAATGACACCAACAAGGTACAATCCCACTGTTTCTAACAAGTCTCACCTTACAAGGATAACAAACGTGATTTTCCTTCACACTCCTGGTAAATTCACTTCCTGAGAATGGCACAGATCTCTTATTTGTCTCATTAATCTGATGCTTTCTACAACAGCTAAGAACAAGTCAAACATGCAGAAACAAACAGCATTTCATAGGGTATTTGCCTCTTTCAGCTCTGCTCTGTTTTGTTCTGACATTGTTAACCTGCTGAGGTAATACAAAAGTGAAAATATGAGATAATGGTTTAGATCCTGGTTTTCCCTATGTGTAGATACAGGGACTCTGATTGACATATAAATGCTCAAACTGCTACACTCAGTAATGAACCCAAATTTTATAAAAATTGGAGATATCCACAGATCTAATTAAACACCATCCAGATATTTCCAATAAATATCTTTAATATCCCAAATTTTACACCAGACTGCTTTCTTTCTCAGCACAGTAGAACAGAGACAACAAATGGGCTAAGATACTTTTTTATTATTATGATGATGATTTACAATTATTTTGGACAACTTATTTAACCAGAACTATTAAGAAGATGGGACAAGAAATACAGTAACTTATCTGTCAAGAGCTGCTATCAGTTCCAAATCATGGAAAAGAATTTTTTTCCACAAAAAAATCACATACAAAATCACAATGTGAAACACTCAAATGCACTTCTGATCTTTACTGAAATGTTCAGCTACTTAGGGGAAAAATGGAAACTGATTTTTTTTTTGTTTAAAAATATGCTTTTAAAAATCAGTTACTGATTAAAAAGATTTTTTATTCTTTGAAATCTGAATACATTTGGGATTTGATATTTACATGTTTCCCCAGAATCATTACAAATGCTTTTTGCAAAGTCAAGGCCTCTCCCTGAAATAGATTGGGGAAAAAATTACATTTATTCTGTAAAATTCCTTGAAAAATAACTGACATTTTCATACTAGCTTCAGAAAGAAGCTGACTTCCAAACTGGCAAGGCCCTACCTTGGACTGAGAAACCCTGGCTTTGGATTTATAAACTACATGTATAAAAACCAAAGAGAAACAAGAACATCATACCTACCCTTACCTCTCTCTCTCTATATATATATCTTCAAAATAAATCCTTTGATCTCCAGTCCTACAAAACTTCAATTAACTATTTGATTTCACTAGGCTTTTGTTTGGCCCCTGGGATCACATAATGTCAGCCCAGGAGATACTTTTATTCAGCAAGCAGATGTCATGATGAATAATACTTCTTCAGCCAACTACAGCTTTTAATTAGGTTTTTTTTAGGGTTTGGTTCAGTAGCCCTTACTCATATTGAGTAACATTCACTGCACAAATATTCCTGCTGTTGCATTAATCATTGAAAGCACTGGTGAACTAAGCCCTGGATAAGTAACAACTCTTACATTTAACCTAGAATGGCAATTTTGCCCCAGATATCCAAATGCCTCCTGACATACAGAAATGCTTGATCATTGACAACCTATTGAGCAACAGTGTGCTTACATAATATATAGCTATTATTACTGTACTACATTTTTTGTATTTTTATTGTTGGAATCAATGTGGCACTAAGTAACAGCAAAACTGTGTCCATGCTAAAACTACCTATTCCTCTATATACTTCCACTTCTAACACATCTGTGAAACACAACTAAGAAAGCAGGGGAGAGAGTAAATTCTGAGGTCTGAATATACAGAAAAAAATTGTACCAGTCTCACACTAGCACACAAGTCTAGTACCTTCTAATGCTGAATGTCAAGGTTGTTCCTGGTTTCTGGCATGAAAAAAAAAAATCTGTAATAGAGTTGAATTGAATTTTTAAAAGTAAATCAAGAAACTCCCTCTGTTCCTAGATATCCCTTGCTTTCCAACAAACACTCATATATAAATAAAGTCAGGATAACTTACCAGGAAACACAATCCAACAAATAGTGAAGGGAAACCAGTACTACTTGTTTCTCATCATCCCTTTTCTCACTTCTCCTTTAACTTTCTGTTCTACAGAGTTAGTCCTCCTATGTAGATACATATATACAAATATATGCCCTCCCTGAGTACATAAAGGATTATACGTGGTGACTAATATGTTCTCGTGCTGACCCTGCTACCAGCTGGTCTTAAAAATAAATCCAAATGAATAAAAAAGGCTTAGAGTCAACTCCAGTTTAGAGAAAATAAAGCTCCACTCCCAGTGCAGAAGAAAAGAAATAGACATTTCAGTGTCTAAACTTGTAATCTTAAACTAGCTGGCATGCAGGTGTATCATTCCATATTGCCCTGGCCTTGCCTCTCCTAGGTTGCATTCATGTGAAATTCCCACGGATGAAGGCAAAAGTTACTCAAAATTATAGTTTACTTAGACTCATAGTAGCAGCCACAGCTCCAGGAGCAGAGTTATTGGTGCTAGGTGTAACAGGGACTGAAGAAAGCTCACAGTTTGCATAGTGCATTTCCACTGTCTGTTCCTTACAGGAGAAGCCCTGCTGCCACCTCACTGAAACCTGGGGGTTCAGAGAGTTAGATTCAGCCTAAAGCCTGTGCAGCAGGTAATCCCTGTGGCCCCCTGCTGTGCCTTAAACTCCTCTTTAAGGGACAGAAACACGGACTGGTCTCTCTCTGCAAAGGGAACTCATGTGCATGGTCACTGTGATCTAAGGAAACACCTTCCCTAACTCACAAAGGCTCTTTGCACATTGTGTCTGAGATCAGCACTCCCTGAAAACATTGCAATTTTTTCTGTATTCTGGACAATATTTGCCTTTGGAGTTTGTTTGATGCCATCCCTGTGTTCTAAACATTCATGTCTTAGCAGATTTTTAATAATAGCTCCAGTTACAAGTGTATTTATAGAATAACTATACGAAAATCCCTCTCTTGTATCATGTTTTTTAAGTGAAGCAGCAAAATATTCTGAGTGTGGCACTGTCTATTCACAAAGTTTGCATTCAAGCTGATATTGACAGAAGTTAGAAAAACAAGCCATTTTGTACCAGTTTGGGTGTTCCACCTGCTACATGTCTGCAAGAATTCAAAAATAATAAGCCTTTAATAACTGAAGTTGCCTGTTTCAGACAGTAACACCATTCCCTCGTTTATGTTGATGCAATTCAGGAAAAAAAACAATATCACATAATCAAAGGATAAGCAAAAAGGAAACAAGGATAAGCAAAAAAGAGATTCCACCCTTGAGTTTAAGCACAGGCTGCCTGCACCACAGTGAGGACTATACATCATGAATTATTAAAGCCAGAAAAATTTCCAGTAAAAATTGTTAACTCTCTGCCTAAATGCATCTCATTCAAAAGATGAAATTACTCCCTAGCATGGCAACTTTTCTGAGGTCTATTCCATATGTAGAACATTTCTCTTGTATCTTCATGTTTTCCTGCTAGCCCTGACTTTCAGTATGAAGAGGTGTCTCTGTCACACAGGAGACAATAGGCAAAGAATTGCTCTCTAGCACGTCAAATGTCTGACAAGAGTTTGCACGAGGTGGAAATGACACTGTTTTACACATCAAGGAAAGAAAATAGGGGCTCTCTACACTCGGTGTACAGGGGCAGATGCCCTTTGGATCAACAGGTCAAGGGAGCACTTCCCACAGTGGCCAGATCCTCTACTTTTTGAAAACAATGCCACTGCAATGTTTACTCAAGTGACAACCCCAACAGGAGGATTAACAGGAGGAACAGGGGGTGTGGAGGGAGCCTAGTAACATGGAGCATTTTTAAATCTTGATTTATTTCTGCTGTTTGTCAATCTTTTTCTCTCTTTTTGTCCAGACAGCATACACATAGAGCATGCATTTAGTTTATTTTGTTGTCAGTTAAAAAATATGGGAATCCTAAGAATTCAATCCTTCCAGACTTTCCATCCAGTCATTTCCACCACACATAACGAACACACCAAATGAGCCCCAAGCAAATTCATGCGTTCCTAGCAAATTAAATACATCGATGTTGACCAAAAAATGAGAATTCCTATTGCAAATATTTGTCACTTAGCTCTTATTTTGGTTTTAGAGACTTCAGCTGGACTAATCATGTCTAAGGCAAATGAAACAACTTTTTATAAGGCTAAACAGTTGGAAGTATACAACAAATGATATTTCAGGCTACACAACTGCCTGCTCACACAAGAGAGAAGAAATCTTTCTTCTTTGCACCCTTGCACAGCAGCAGCTGGAATCTAGTTCTGGACTGGCAGCGCCTGCCTTCTCACCCCACAGACTTGCTGTGAGCAACCCTGCAGACTGGTAGATGAAAAAGAGGTACAGTATTACTGTGTCTCCAACAAATACACTGCATCTAAGCTGGTTTTGAGGAATGAACATTGAGCAAGTCAAGAGACTTGCCCCACGCTGTTTAGCACAACTCAGAGTGGGCCTCACCTTCCCAGGACCGAAGCCACCCAACCTCAAACTGAGGAGAAAGCCGTAGTCTGTGGAGATGTGCAGATGAAATTGCTTTGGAGGATCCCTGGCACAGCTGTGCTCCCCACCCCTCTCCACCCAACCCTGGTGTAGGCATTCAGACCCACATCTGCTGCACAGATAGGGCAAACACCAGTCAGAAAGGCTCTGGGATTCTCCTTTTGCCACCAGCAGCCCTGGTAACACCATTTCATGGGCAAAGGAGCTTCGTGGCAGGTTCACAGACAGGAAGGCCAGCCAAACCCTCTGTTCCACCCTGGAGGAAACACACCAACAAAAGGCTACAGTGGCTCCAGAAAGAAAACCTCTGTATTAAAAGCCAAATAACGCGGAGCTACAATAATAAATACACACTATCTCAACCAGGAAATTAAGTGTGAAAGGTTCATTAAAGTTCAGCTTCAGCAGTAACAATATATATACCACATCGCTTCTCCGTTCTGTCAAAGAGAGATATCCCTTTCTGTCCATACAGGAAAAACCCGTTCAAACCATACCCTATACAAAAACGCTACTCTGACAACAAATGCAGCCGAATAGGAGGGTCTTTGATTTCCTCCATTGAATTTTTAGGGGGGCTTTTTCTTGCCTTTTTTTTTTTTTCCTAGGGGAGGAGGGTTGTTTGGTGGGTTGTTTTTTTTAAGTTTTTTTGGGTTTTTTTGTTTTTTACTAAAAGGTTCGTTTAAAACGGGTATTAAAGATATAAAACGCGCACATATGATTCGGTCCCCTCGGGGCCGCTGCCCTCGGGTCCGGGCCGGGCGCGGAGGCGGCCCCACGTCCCGCCGCGCACCTGTGGCACGCTGCAAACAAGAAAAACGCGACAGAGTCCGTCCCGCGTCCCTCCACAGCACACGACGAAGAGCAGGGGGGTCACCGGCAGAGGCTACTTGGCGGCGGCGGCGGTGGCGGTGCCGGCGGCGGTGCCGCGGCGCTGCTCCATGCCGTTGGGCAGGAATCCCGCGATGATGGGCACGGGCCAGATGAGGGCGGCCACGCTCCACACGATGATGACCAGAGTCATGAAACACGCCACCAAGGTGGACTCGATGGGCTTGCGGTTCATCCGCCAGCCCGGCTCGCCCTTCAGCTCCTCCAGGCTGAAATCCAGGCAGCAGAAATTCAGCGGCTCCCCTTGCAGCCAGTACTGCCCGGGCTCGGCCGCCGGCGGGTAGGAAAGCGAGGAGGAGGAGGAGGCTGCGGCGGCGGCAGCAGCAGCGGGGGGCTGGGGCTGGGGCTGGGGCTGGGGCGCGGTGCCCCGCAGCCGCCCGACCCGCCGGCTCCGCACCCAGCTGCAGCCCACGCAGAGGCGCAAGTCCTGCTGGGCGCCGCCGGCCGCCAGCCCCAGGTGCTCGATGAGCAGCGGCGGCCCCACGCGGTGGAAGGCGGCGGAGAAGAAGGCTCGCCCGTGGCTGTTGGTGGAGAAGAGCAGGAGGTCGCACTGGATGCCCAGCGGGCGGCTCCAGCGCACCAGCAGCGAGCTCAGCATCTGCCGCTGCACGCTGATGTTGCAGTGCGGGTCCTCGGCGGGCTGCGGCTGCCCCTGCGGCTGGGGACGCTGCTGATGCTCCTGCCCCGGCTGCTCCTGCCCCGGCTGCTCCTGCCCGGAGGCGGTGGGAGCGGAAGGGAAAGGCTCTTGGCTAGGGGCAGCCGGCGTGCCCGGGCTGTCGGTGCTGCCTTCCTCCTTGCTCGCTGCCCCGTCGAGGTCCATCTCGAGGCTGGCCAAGGAGCGGGAGGAGGAGTTGGCAGGGGGCAAGAAGAGCTCCTGCTCCTGCTCCTCCTGCCCGCTGGCAGCCGGCGAGGGGCTCCAGCCCTGGCAGGGCGGCAGGCAGGCGGCCAGCAGTGCCGGGAAGAGCAGCGGCAGCATGGCATTAACTTACAGCCGGAGAGGAGGGAGAGGAGGAGGAGGAACGGGAGGCTGCATGGCGCTGCCGGCTGCCATCCGGGAAAGGAGGCACAGCGCTCTCGCCGAGCGAGCGAGAGAAAGGGAAGGAGGGTGGAGGCAGGCGAGGGGGTGGGAGCGGGGCTGGGGCTGCCGCGGCGACGAGCCGAGCGAGCCGGGAGCCTCGGTGACGGCAGCGGCTCCCCCCTTCCCCGCCTCCTCCGCCCCCGGCCCGGCCCGGCCCGGCAGCGCCCCGGCGGGTGGAGACGAGCGGAGCCCGGCGGAGCTGCCCCGGGGCAGCCGCGCTCCCTGCCCCGGGGCGCGGGCCGGGGCGGCCGCCGCTGTCCCCTCAGCCCGGACCGTCCCCACACATAAGGGGGAACGTCCCCCTCTCCCGCGCCGGGCCCCCGCGGCCGTGTCCGAGGCGAGAGCCGGAGCCTCCCAGCTCCAGCTGCCGCCTCACCCGCGGGGGCTGCCGTGGGGACCGGCGCTCCCCCCTCTCGGTGGGCAAGCGGAGGGAAAGCGGCTGGCACCGGGCAGCGCCCTCCCGCCGCCGCCGCCTCGGGCCGGGGCGCGGATCCGGGAACAGCATCCAGGAACCGACTGCACACGCTTTCACTGCGACTTTATGGGAAGGGGACGCGACGGGACGGGACAGCACTGGGGAGACGCGGAAAAGGCGAGTTTAAACTCGGTGCCTGCGTTCTCCACAGCGGTGTCCTCCAACCTCGGCCCCAGGATGTGCCTGGCCTTGGACTGCAGGCATCCCACCCATCCGACGGGCGTTGTCGGTCCTTGTAGCAAAGATTTAAGCGAGGAATCTGCTTACAAGCAGCACGGTAGCCGTGAGATCTGGCAGCGTTTTTGAATCGCTGCTTTACAGGCATGGTATTTATAAACAGACCAGATAGTCAGGCTTGTTTCGTGACCCTGTGCTAGTTACAGTATTACTCTTGACACGGTTTGAGGCTTGCTGTGTTTCAGTTTGACACACGGAGCCTCGGGGAGGGCCAGAGCTAATGATATAAATACTGAAGGTTTCTTAGTCTTTACTTGGAGCAGAGGATGGGATAGAGTTACATTATTCAGGCAAGCATCCAGAACTGAGACTGTTTCCTTTGTGTTTGCAGCCCTTTTTTGACAAATAGAGATGCAAAAGGGGTACACTAGTCTTTCCCAAAGGATAGAATCAAAGTCCATAAGGCTCTTCTTTGAGATTGGCATTGGTCCCATGTCAGACGTGTTCCCACATCCAAGTAACACATGGACACATTCTCACTTGAAAAATGAGTTCCTGTAATATCAGCTTCAAGTCCTTCAGGTGAGTGAGGGTAGTGAATGAGGGTAGAGAGTGAATTTTAAATTTTATGTTATTCAACATGAATGAAGGTAGTGAGTCAGTTTTCTTTTAAAACCTGTGCCTACATATATCATGACAAAATCCATAATTGTTTGCCTCATATTCAAAAGATATCTGAGCAGCAAAATGTGTTTGTATTTAGTCCCAAATTTGTCTAAAGGGTACTGGCTACCTATAGTTTGCCTTACTATAGAGAAAGATGCCTGATGAAGTGTTTAAAGCAAGCTGTCTGCTTCCAGTTCTGGGCTCATGCTCAAATGTTGCAGTACAGTTAATACCTTTCTCAGTGTCTCTCATTTTAGAGTTCTCTGATATTTTTTATTGCCTGTTGAATGTGTCTCTACATGCTTTTCTTGATGTTGTTTGTCATGTCCACACTCCCACGCATTTGTGGGGCTATAGTAGTAGTATTTGTGGGGCTATGGTGGGGCCAGATCAGATTAAGAGAGGGCCAGTGTGTAGCAAGTAATGCCAAAACTGTGTGGCCACTGTGTGCACAAATTACATTGCATTGGGATTTTTGGCACAAAGGACTGGAAATGAAACTAAGCCTCATAAATAAGATTTAGCTCCTGAACACTGTTGCAGTATGTGGGTGGCAAATGTTCTCAGGCAGAGCTTCATTTCTTTTGGTTTCCACTCCCAGCATCCAATTGAATGTAGTCAGGGGTATTTGTGAAGAAATTCGAGGGGGGAAGACTTGAGCTAAGTTTCTTTTTCTGCAAGGAAGGATAACCTGCCACAGAAAATTTAAATGCATTCAGCATAATTTAGACCTCCATAGCAAAGAGCTAAAAGACAGCAACATATTTCAGGCTGGAGATGCATGGGTGTCTCATACCTATTCCTGTTCATCAAGGAATGATTGACCAAGTGGGTGGAAGAAGCAGAAAGTGTGTTAGATCATTGATTGAAAGGCACTGTCCAGCAGGGCCCTTTACAGATACTTTATTTCTAGGTCTACCATATATAATTAATCTCTGCATGGATTCAGTCATTCAAAGAGATAACAGCACACTTGAAAACTTTGTAAGCAGAATTATTATATAGCTCCATTCTGTTGTTTTCAGCCATAAATCTCAAAGAACAAAGTAGTTTTATGGCTGAAGCATAAAGATATTGGGGGCCAGACAAAGGTGACCTAGATGTCACAGGCAGATCAGAGTGTAGGTTTTGCAGGTTTGATTCTATAGATATAACTAGAACTATAATGTGTACCATAGGTCACGGTAGCATTTGACAGTATGGTAGAGGAGGTGTGAAGTGGGCTATAATGATAAAATTTTAGAAGGGAATAATGAGGCAACAAGACAGTAGGAGTTTCATGAGACAGACTGCAGAGCTGTTGGCAGGGTGAAGACTAATAGTAAAGGATGATCAGAATCTTTGGAATTGTTTTAGTGACATTTTAACTAAGCATTTTTAACAAAGTGTTGTTTGGGAAATACTTCAAGTAAGATGAAATCAAGAATAAGTATTTCTGCCCAAGTACCCTTAAATTTGCTTCTCATGAGGGTGCTGTTTCAGAGCCTCAAATCTCATTGTAGCTTGTGAAGATTGATCCTAAGCAGGTGCTGATTCCAGAAAGAAATCTGTAGTTGCATTCAAGTCAAAAGCTTGTGATGCTCAGGCAGCGTTTGTCAATCGAGCCAACTCGTGTTGCTCTGCACTGAGGAAAGGGAGTAACTGTGTAACTTTTCTTGACAGTGGATATGCTTTTGAGGTTGTCATTTCTGAAAGGAGTTGCATGTGGGAGAGAAGACAGGAAAGGTAGTGGAGTACAGTGTTGGGTATGCAGCTGTAACATCACAGAGATATTTTTCTGTGGAAAGACTCCTGCTGTCAATTTCCAGGGGAAAAGATGTTGGGAGCAAGTATAGTGATGCATTACCAATCCCTGTAAAAGTGTCAGGTAAATAAGGAGAATTTCACAGTCAACAGCTGGAGAGGGAGGCTGGGCCAGGAGAAAGAAGTTGGTACTTGAGTCCTCTCAGAAAAAAAGGAGTTTCAATTCTGTGAAAGGAGTAGGATTAGATCATCCTGGGAATTCTTCTGAGAGATCTACTTGTTCCTAGATGAGGAAAAATGTTTCTGTGATACAATTTAGAAGGCTTGGTTGGCTAATGGTTTCACAGTTGATGTGGAGGGAGAGTCTCAGAATAATGCAAGGAAGTGATCATGTAATGTCTGTGGAATGTATCTTTTAAAGATCCATCAATAATCAGGGGTTTGCTGGTTGAGGAAGGAGCTAAGGGATGTTTCATACTGCCCATCAAGGTGTTTCTTTGATTGTAAGTACAGTAATCAGGACTTTAACTCTCCTCCTTTTTGCTTGGTATTCTTGTGGATTTGCCAGAAATTATTTGTGATGATATACTTAAAGGCCACTGAAGCTTCTGAAATAGATAACAGAAGCTGTTCGGGCTAAGCAGCTTGCTACTGCTACATCATGTCAGAATGATTTATCTGCAGAGAACAGAGATCATGTGCTGCACACAACAAACCAGGGGTTTGTACGACTCTTTACCTGGATAGCAGAAGCCCAGACAAAGGGAGCAGCCAACTGGCAAGCAGGCCAACAACAAGGGCATAATCTCTCCAGAGAAGTCAACACATCTCTCTCAGTAAAGACACTAAGCTCATCGTTTCACAGGCGTTTCTGTCAGCAGCAGATTCTGCCTCTGCACCACCCTCTCAGTTAAACAAACAGATGTCCCTGAAGCCCTAAAATGACCCACGTGCAAGAGCTGGGGCAGATGGCTGCAATTTTAAAATAACTTTGATCATCGTGCCCTATTTAATTAAAAAACTGTAAACATTTTCAGCCCAGCCTTAACCAGTCTTTAGCCCCTTATCCAGATCACCACACACTCCTGCAAAAAGCTGTACCTGCATAGCTGAGGGAGTGAGGCAAGGGAAGGGGTTTTGAGCAGTGATGGCCAGGGCTGCCTGCTGGATACTGGTGTGGTTCCCATGGTCTGCAAGCCACAGAGATGATGGAAGAGTGGACCAAGGGAAAGCCACCACCAGTCAGGGCTCCTAGAAGGAGTACAGAAGAGGAATTACCCATGGGAATTGCTATAAAGTGGAATCCATCTGTTAATGCAATTGCTAGAAATCAGGAAAACATTTTCAGAGCATCAGTGGGTATCAGTAAGGTAGAGGGCCTGCTAAATGAGTGCTCTGGGAGCTTTGAGGCCTGCTTACAAACTCATCTTTGGTATCCCACTAGACTGTGCGTTGTACGAGCACAGACTAAAAACACGGTTTCAGTTCTAAAGATCAGTGTGAAATATATGCAGAGAACGCTAACAGGAATGTATTAATAGACTTTCAGAACTTTTTTTGTAACATGCTTTATATAGGTTGAGGCTTTTAGACAAATATCAGAGGGAAAAAAAAAGGGGAAAAAAAGATTCTGTGGGAATGGGTATAAGAGAGTAAACAAATTTTGCACCTCCACAGTTCAATGTGATCTTGATGTAATCACAAAATATAATCCCCCCCAGCCCATATAGGTTGGATAGGTTTAGTTTCCTTACAAAGAGTGTTAAATGCAGTGCTTTCATGTATTCCATTTATACAATGAAGTTTTTAAGATCAGATTTAACATGAAGCAGTGTGTTGCGGGCATCTTTTCATGAAAAATCCTTTCCTTGGGATTTTTCCTCCTGAGAAGCTGAGAGACCTCAGGAACAAAATGTAAACAATGGTTATCTGCTGCTGTGGAATGCAACAGGTGGGTCTGTGATTGGTCTCATAGAGTTGTTTCTAATTAATGGCCAATCACAGTCAGCTGGCTTGGACTCTGTCCAAGACACAAGCCTTTGTTATTCATTCCTTTCTATTCTTAGCTAGCCTTCTGATGAAACCTTTTCTTCTATTCTTTTAGTATAGTTTTAATGTAATATATATCATAAAATAATAAATCAAGCCTTCTGAAACATGGAGTCAGATCCTTCATCTCTTACCTCATCCTAAGACCCCTGTGAACACTGTTACAGCAGTGTTCCAGAAGACTGGATTCATGTTCTTGCCTAGGTTCCTATTTGCAGGTTGATCAAAACCCTCACTCATGTGGGACTTCCTCCCAATTGAATTTCTAAAGCTAAGGCAAGATTGAGCCCTGGACTATATTTATTTTTTCTTGTAACTACCACGCTTGCTTATTTTATATTTTATTGGCCAGGAGCCAGACTATATTTATAACCTATTTGCCTCATATTTATCTCACCAGCCAAACTATCCAGTGCTGGAGCTTGGCTGAAACTGGCAAATTTAGGATCTGATATGTTGAAAAGAATAAAAAAAAGAATCCATATTAAATGGTGCAGGTAGAGAGAGCAGCAATCTGGGTCATTTTAAAAAAAACTTGTATAGGACTAAAGGGCAATGTAAGAACTTTGATCCCACCAGATACACATTGCAGGACTCAGGCTTAGTTACTACCAGTTGCTAAAGGCCATTGTAGTGTGGGTTTGACCAGGTGTCAGACTTCATGCATTCTTGAAGCACAGATGTTCTGAATATCTAAATGATCCCTGGGATTCTGAGCAAGCCCTGAGGTGTCGTAGCCATTCTTGAAGGAAAAGAGATCCAGTAAAGCAGTAGTTGTTTAATGCCAGTGCTGTGGAGGTAGCAGGAATGGAAAAACATTTGGTGTGATTACATATTAAATTGTTCTGCAAAATAATTGTACATAAAATAGCATTGCTTAATGACTATTTTATGAGTTTGCCTTTGGAAAATCTAAACATTTACTACAATAATACATTGAAAAATAGCTCCCTGGGAAGCATTTAATTCTACAAATACTTTATTTCCCAGCCTGTTCTGAACATGGCTCTAGGGCTTGTCTTTACTGTTATTCATCTCTGTAGAGAAAATGAGACAGGTGAAAAAGTCTGGTATTAGTCTGCACGAAGCACATGTGGGTTTGGTGCTTACATCCAGTGTCGCCTCAGTAGCTCAGTGGCTCTGAAGTGCAGCTGTGAAATATAGAACCTTGCTTCCCTCTGAAGACACTTGGACTGTGAAGCAATCCTGCTCCAGAGGAGAGGAAGACAAGCTAGTTCACAGGCCATTTGAAACTTGTTCTGTCCTACAGAAGACACACAAATGCATGACTCTGTCAATGGCAGTCTATATCCTAAGGAACTTTTCCCAAAAATAAGTGCAAATAAGAGAATCTGAGTTCAGGAGATCCTGTATGCAGCTCCTTAGCCAACCCTGCAGCAGCCCTGACCATCCTCAGTCTTTCTGTTACTAGCTGGTTCTTGAGTGCTCTATGGTACAGGACACACATTGTAAGGGAGTCTACAGCACGGACTTAACTGGTTTCCCTGCAGGTTTTTGTCCCCAGCCATAAAAGAAAGTGTGGAATAAAGAAGGAAAAGTGGAGGCTGCAATCAACAAAGTGAGGGTGGGTGGAAGGATAACAAATCAGAACTGGTATGAGGCATGATTAAATTGTGAAAGGCTTTGAAAGTGAGAACAAGGAGTTTGCATTTGGAGCAGGAAAAGAGGAGAAATGACAAGAGAACTGTGGAAAAAAAGTGATGTGCCCATATGAATGAACAGCTCCAGATGGTGTAGCCAGAGAGGAGATTACAAAAGGGGAGATGTACAAGCCTTGGCTAGGACTTTCAGCAGAGCAAGCTGAGATGAATTGTGATACTTTGGAGATACTGCATGAAACAAATCAGTAACATTTGAAGTACACTAGCATCAACATCATCAGTAAAATTAGCAGTAAAAGCTAAACTCCTCTTTGCCTCCAGACTGTGTATCAACACCTTAGACTGGGTCTCTCAGAGCTGCTGTAAGCTGTTGGCATGCAGAAACAGACTGAAATTCTGAAGCAGCACACAGGTACCACTTGCTGGTCAGCAGAGCAGTTTTATGTGTGCCCTGTTATGTGCCTTGCTGGCTGTCCCTTCTCCAGTGAGACACTTTTGCTGTACATCAAACAGGAAAAGAGATTCATCTGCCTCAGTGAGTCAGCAGAACAGCATTAACTCTTTGTGGAAGTGTCAGTGCCAGTGAGTGGGGCTGAGTCATCCAAGCATATACAGCTAGCCTGATTCCCACCCATTCCTTCAGCTGGGGAGCAATCCTGAGCTGCCAAAGACAAGGTGCTAATATTGCCCATTCCACTCATCAGTCCAGCATCATTATTATTTGCAAAACAGCAGACAGTTTCTAATGTCATATTCAAAAATGATCAGCTGTTTCTGAGTTAGATAAGAACCAGAATTAAAAAGAAATAAAATATTCTTAATTTCCAGGAAATTTGCTTGCTTACACAGTTTATTTTCCCAGCAATGGCCACAATCAGTATGAGCCATAACTAGTCATTCAAACCTCAAGACTTACACCTTTGCTAAGCTGAAATAGCTTCATGGAAGTCAAGAGAGTCAGAGCTTTAATTCCCAACTTTTAAAGAACTCCTGTCCTAGTCCAACAAAGCCAGCATATGAACAAGGTGGCTGATTGCTTTCAGCAGGACCCTGCACTCACAAATGCTGTTCTGTATGGCATTACAGACTCACCTCTAGTGCAGGGGTAAGCAAGTAAGAACAAATTCCTGTAAGCCTGATGCATTGAACCAGCAGCAGAGGAACACCAGCTCTTCAGAGAAAAAGATTTTCTATTTTCATGCAAATGTTCCCAATGTTCTGAAGCAGAAGGAGATGCTTAGAAAATACATGCAGTACAAACTGCTTGTACTCTAAGAGTTTCGTATTCACTCAGCATTACCTGTGCTTTCCACGAACTAATAATCACAAGACAAGTAGGAAATAGCCTCTGATATTTTGTGCCTGGTTCTTTGCTGAACTGACCAGGCTTAGGTGTGCCTGGATATTTATGATATCTTGGCTTGATTCTGTAAATTAAAGAGGGATGCATCTCAGCCCAAAGATTTTTATCTTAAATTAGTTTGTGGGATTTCTTGCTTAAACCATCACGTCAAATGCTACTGTTTCTAGTTTACACAAGTCCATCACCCACATAATTTCAATTGCCCTTGGCTCTTTTTACTGTGTTTCTGTAGAAAAAGCACTAGAGCTGACAATTGGGTTTTTATCTTCTCATGAAGGCTGGTAAGTGGTAATCTGTTGTAACTGTATTCAGGCTCCTCTTCTTGAGCTCTAGCTATGAAGGAAGGCTTTGTTTCTCTTCTCACCTATACCCATATACTGTGCCCTAATCCTGCTGTAGTCAGCAAACTGTGCTGGTGGAACTGCTATGGCCCCCTGGTTTCCAGGCTCTGTTATACAAATCCCAAACTCACAGTTATGAAAAGGTAACATATTAATATTTGTGCTTTTGGTCACATCCATTGTAGTTGGATAAAATCATAGACACAAAAATAGGATTTAAAAATAATCCTCTGTATTCTTATTGCAAGACAGGAAAATTTAATTAGTCTCCATGGGATTTGCATGTGCCGTGATGGTCAGGGATGCCGACACCACTGGACCTCTAGAATAAAGTGGATAATCTGAGAGAGAGTTTATAATACTTTACATAGCCTAATGCCTTATGAGAATATTATTTCCATTGTGTTGTCTGCATATTTAAATGTTGAATTAGCTTTCATCCCTTACATAAAGTACTCACTGGCTACATTTGCTTTTTCATGCCAGATCAATAGTATCTGCAAGCAGCGGGTTAGATCAAAATCTGTTTTCCCAGCTTTACTGCATATGTACAAGGGCAATGCCAGAAGAGAAAGTACTCTATTCCACCAGGAAACAGTTTGCTCAGAAATTTGATTCAGGATTACCTGACTATCCTGGTTTAGAAGTTCCTCCATTTCCTTTCTGTTAACTGCTGTTCATGCTTTTGCGTTGGATTTTGATGCCTATCTCCTGACACTGATGTCTGCCAGTACACATATTCCTGCCTATAGTAAAACAGATGGCTTCTCTGTGCTACAAAGTGAAAGATGTTAATCCACTGATCATGACTTCTGAAGTATCTCTGCATGGATGTCAGAGCCTTTATGTGCAGTGCAGTATATAATATGTACAATGTAACAATATAACTTTTTTTTAAACCCCATTATAATTCTTGGACTTTCTGTTTTCTTTGCTGCATTATCATCCCTGTAGGGATTTTGTTTTCTGATACACTGATGTCAAATCCAGAAGGTTGGACCCTGACTCACAAGGCTGCAGAAGTTTCCCCAGGCAGCACGGGTTTTCTGCCTGCAGTATCTGAACCAATATTTCCAGTCCTTCTCTTCTATGACTTGTATCTACCACTTCTGAGACAGCCTAATTGGGACTCCAATATCTCTCACTGGGCAAAGTGACCTGTTTTAGTTCATTTTCACTTTCTGCCAGCAGCTCTGCTTAAATGGGCCTACTGGGTGGCTGGTGCTAGGAGATGAGGAGCACAGTCTCAGTTTAGGGGCATTTTTATCTCACTTCTATTCTCCTTGTTTCTAGCCTACAAATTGGAAGACAGATTTGCTGTGTCGGTAGTGAACAGAAGGAAGCTGCAGGAATGTTAAGCAGAGGTAGTTGCTTGTTAAACTGGTAATTGCATAAGGCGAAACACATAACTCAGCCCCATATTTTAACAAAAAAGAGTTGTGCCTTGCAGAGAAAATCATGTTATATGAACAAAATTAGGAAAAAGTATGCAGCATTAGTGTTACTTTGTCAGAAATTTTGGGTTTTATGTGGTCGGAGGAAGTGGGTATCAGACTCTCCAGCTGTTCTCCCTGTTGTCATGTACGCCAGTAGCTGGTTTTCTCTAGAGATTTTACAAATGCTGATGCTATTTTTGTCCCATAATTTTATACCTTTGAACACACACATAAGGAACAAAGATGAGTTTAATGAACAGGACTCACTGAGGCTCTACTGATAAGTGAAAATTATATGGTTAATTTTGTAGCATTGCTTCCTTATTCAAAACAGTGTCTTTAAGCATAAAATATTGACATGATATGGTATAAGGATTTCCCCAGTGGTAAAAGAAAATTATATCATTTAAGCAAAACTGTCCATATAATTTGAATCTGAGGCATGACTGACACAGGTGGTCTTTTGGCAGTCCTTGGAAGAAAATTGACACAAGAACTGAGGGGTTTTTTTGTGTCACTCTTGAAAAGAGGAGCTTGAGATATGTTTGAAAAAGGCATCTTGAAGGCAAGAAAAAACAAAAAAAACCCAAACAGTTTCAAGGCAGTAGAGCTTCTTTTGTGAAAATGCTTGTTTACTATTATTAGAACTGGTTTAGGGTGAGGCCTCTTCCACAGGCCATTCTGACCTCAAATAAATGACTATAAAATCATTCTGAGGTAGAACTGAAAAATTAAATTCCTCAGGAAATTAAAATTAAAAATAAATTCGTTTCCAAGCCATGGAAATAAGGATTTTAAGGAGCTGGCTTACTACTTTCATGTCAATAACAGAAACTGCTTTGTGCCAGCTGTACTATCTTGATTAATTTTGCATAGACTTTTCATCAAATTAATGTCTCAAATATCCCACATATGCAATATCATGTTTATATATTATCTAATTATTTAATACAAAATACAGAAGATAATACATACAAAAGCCAAGGATCAAGCAATAACACCAAAAGCTTTTTATTAAACTAAGCATTTCTACAACATCCCAACAGAACTAAAAAGGTGAGAGGGTTGGCTACATCACTGAGAACTGAACTAGAAAGTTGCAAGTTGTCATTAAATGGTTTGATTTCAACAAAGACATATTTTGTACCAACTTTAGGGGTCGTGCCTTTGGCTCATTTACACACCTAACACTGCCCTGATTATCAGCTTTGTTAGAAAAATCCTTGTAGAGACTTTACATCTGGTCACTCACAGATGGTCAGATTCTTCTAGTCCTCATAATATACTGTGTCCAGTGTGCCAAGGCTACAAAAAGGTATGGATAGGAATGCTAAACAATTTATTCCAAAGGCCAGATTACAAGGTTTACATCAACATCATCCTGTTTGTTTTGACAGATTTCTGATTAAGACAGGAGACTGGAGAGGTCTGAGACCATAAATTCATTTGCAATATGGCCAGGCACCTGCTGAAATAATGGTGTTCTCTGTGATTTCAGAAGTAATTTTTTGGGTCACGTTTTTCAGCTACTAGAAACTGCTTTTGAAGTCAAATCCCTTCAAAAAGTATTTGTTTCACAAAAAGTATTTACTCCTGTGTCCCACAGGGACTGTCAGCACTAAATAAAGATCTCCAGGGGCTCACCACTGAAGCTAATCACTTTTTATATAAATGCCACACCTGTAGTATGACTGCACCTGGATCCATTCAGCTCTCTTCGAAGGACTTACAAGAGGTACTAGAAAAATATATGGATGATAACTTTGGCAGTGCTCTTATACATAGGTTGCCCATGAAGCTATTCCAAGAGTTGAATGCCTATACCTGAGGTAGGAGGACCCCATAAATACACATACACTTATATCTGTATTGTTTACAGATAATATTATGTTCATATGAAAGCTTATTTTCATTTTCCCATGAGTTTTCTATAAAAGTCAGACTGAAACTGAGCAATGCACTGAGTAATTTTGAAGTTCATTGTAACAACTGAGCTCTGAATGGGAGGCAGTTCCTGACCTTCTGTATTCTGTCCCCAGTGGGGTCTAGTGAAAGACCCTGGAGAGGTCAGAAAAGATCCTGGAGTGAATCCTAATCTTTTGAGCAACCTGTCTTTGTAACTGGGCAGAACAGGATGCTTCATTCTGCCACTTCTTCCTCCATCTTCAACCTGTGATGGCAAACATCTGGGAATATGTCCTGCATTTTGCTCTATACGAGCGAGAGCAGCTAAGAACAGAATAAGCAAATTAGAAGGGACCACTGGACCACTTAGTCTGACCCTCTGCTCTAATCTGGGTCATCCAGAGCAGATTGTTCAGGGCCATGTCTGGTCAGGTCTTTAATGCCTCTGAGGATGGAGATTCCACAGCCTCTCTGGGCAACCTGTGCCAGTCTTTTACCATCTACACTTAGATGGAATTTCCTTTATTTCAGCATGTGCATATTGCCTCTTGTCCTTTAACTGTCCTTTAACTGAGCTACAACACAGTGGAAGTCACTACAGCACCTAGCACAAGGACAGCTACTTTTGGGGATGTCTGTGGGTGCTTCTGTAGCCCAAAAAACCTCTACAGAGAAACAGCAGCAACAGTCATGCGGGATTTCTCTCCCCAACAATTCCCAGAGGGTTCCTGTGCTTTTTTGATTAAATTTAATAAATAATTCATCTGACACCATAGCCATTGCTCAGGATGAGCTCAGTGCTGATGGAGTGGGAGCTAGGTGCATCACCACACAGGAGCAGTGTGAGTCTCCTTGGGTGCTGGAGCTCCTTCTGTGCAGCCAGAGGGGAGTGAAAGACAAAGTGAGCCTCAGGCACTGGAGCAACAATTCATACCTTTGTGGGGCAGGAGACCTTCTGCTGGACACTTGCACCCCACTTTGGGAGCTGGAGGCTCTGCAGAGTGTGGAGGGGCAGGCTCAGTATTCTTCTCTCTCCATCCTTTGCCTGAAGTTTGCCATAAAGGTGAAACTGAGCCTCATTTGTCAGGAAAGAATGAAATGATCCCTAAGGTTACCAAAGCACTCAGAGGCCCTTTGGGAAGAAAAGTGCTACGTAAATAGAAGCTGATTCCTACAGGTTATTAATAGATGTATCTGCAAAAGTAATGTGAAAACTACAAAGGAAGGATCATTCTGAATTAAATTACCATAATTTTTTTCATTGCTGCCTCTTTTCAGGAGACCTGGATTATACTGCCAACAATGACAGGTTTGAATAAGAGACAGGGTTTGTGTGGGCCAGAGGTGGGAACAGAGAAGGAGACTAATTATATCTTTTTTTAACCTTTGTATGCAGCTGGGCAGGATAAAAATGAATTATGCAACCAGCAGCTGAGCTGTTATCCCAGTGGAGGCAGCAAAATGTTTCCCAGGTCATCTACAAACATGATCTAACCTGTCCCATTTCTTCTGGAACTAACCACTTTACAAATCATTAAATAAAATTGGTGTTTTCTGCATGCTTCACCTAAAGGTCACGTAATTATCCTATGGACAAACCAAAACAGATTTTTTTTACATGCTCTTACCTCAACAATGCAGAGGGTGAAGAGCAAGCACTGATGTGGTCTGGGAGAGCTAGAAGTAGCACTCTTCAGTGCACCTTTGGAACCCACGTTTAACAGACTAAAGATGATGGCACTGCATTTACAGTCACTCAGATGTATAATTTGAAGACTTTTGTGTGGCCCTTATTTCAATTTTAATGCATGCTTTGATGTGAAGCTTTGTTCAAAAGTGAGAAATGGATGGGAAGGTGTAGAGGAGCCTTTAATGCCTGTAATACTCAGCAAAGTAGCAGGTGTCTGACCAAACTTTCTTTGCAGGCAGAAATTACGGAGAAATGGAGGAATATGTTCCCATGAAGTAAGAACTCTCTTCTCTCTGCTCCTTGACTTTCCTGCCCAAAATTCCATTCAAACTACAATTCAATCTAACTGGTCTATTTCTGATATGCTGTAGCTTTACCACTTCAAAGGTGGTCTGGCATGAATTGGAGGATATCCCAAAGAATTTGACCCTCCAGTCTTGAATTTTTGCAAACTATTCACACCCTTTTGCAGCATCAAAACACTGGGTCTGTGTCCCACAGCAAATTAAAACTGTGTGAAACAAAGGGCTTGTTATGAACAGAACTTTTATGTTTTGCTCTGCAACACTTCAGCCTTATCAGACTTGAAGTCTGGAGGCTAAATGAAGTGTCTGTGAGATCTGAACCCAAATTCTGCCACGTTTTGTATCAGTTTTCCTACTTCTAATTTGGTCCAGTATAGGATTTATTAAGAGTGATCCAAGACACTAAAAGGCTTTAAGACTTGCAGCTTTACCAATTTACCAAATTGGTAAATTTGAATTCTTTAAATTCTTGAACCAAATTCAAGAATTTTGGCTACTTCTTTTTATTTACATTCTTTTTTCCCTCAAGGAAATAGCATCAATTATGGCTGTATTTTGAAAAGAGAGTAAAGAATATGATGCATTTGTTTATTATTGACTTACAGAGAAGGGCAATATATCACAGGAATAGCTGTGCCTGACGGTGTAGAAAAGACTCTGATAGCTTAAATCTTCCTGTGGATAACCTGATACCCCAAAGATGAGTTCATGCCATTTCTTTGTCTTAAGTAGTGTAAAAGTGGAAATACTGTACTGAATAAGTTACAAGAGAAATTCTGTTCCTGGAAGCTCACATTTTACTGAACTGATATTTCCCCGCATGCTTCGCCTATATAATTTGTGGCCTTTTTGGTATTTGCTGTCAAGACTCTGTCACTTTGCAACTATTTAAACTTTAAAATGCTAGGTAACATACTGGCACCTGAGTGACTGAATGCATCCTCACTAAACTGCAAATAATGACCCAATTAAGCAGTAGCCTGTGCCAGTATGTGTAAAAAAGGCCAAGTCAGTTTTTGTATATCATCCCAGCACAGCAGATCTGTTGATGATTTGGATATAGTGTATAACACCAATGCTTGTGTTAGCAATTTCCCAGTCCTAATATCACTGTTGCTTCTCCAGAGGTATCTGTCATTCACTTGTCATCCACCTGCTGACATGGCTTTCAGAAAAAAGTCTTTTCTGGAGCTCTCATGTGTACACACAAGCATCAGTCACAGTGGGGAGCAGTCTACAACGCCCACATCTTCTGGATTTGGGCTCTAGGTCACACAGTTTGTGCCCTCCTTGCATGTTTAGTACAGCTAGAGGAATATGAATGGAACTCCTGAGCGTGTGAAGATCCAGCAGGTTAAATACCTATAGTTTATCTGTCAGGCCAAGCAAGTGAATATAATCCAGTGCTGCGCTCTTTTATGACACCTCATGAGAAATGAGGTCAACATTTTAGTTTCTGTTTTCTAAACCCTCTTATTAGGCCATTCTTGCTTCATAATCAAGTTTGCAATGTTCTGCTGGATGTGGAACCAGTAAGCCTGAAGGGATGGGAGGGCTTGATAATGCAACTACATCCTCATGACCTGAAGGGACTTGCAGGCATGTGTTGCACATCCGTGGCCTCTAACACATTAATTCCCAGGCAAAGGAAGAGCCCATGCAATAAGCACTTATCACAAATATAATCACAACTGCCCAAAAGGAGCAAACTTTATATAAGCAGAAGGAATCAACTTAGGCATCTTGAATGCCCTGGAATGTTATCAGCAATCCTTCCCCAGCAGAGAAGACTTGTGATGGTTTGCATGAACTGTGAAGAAGCAGATGATAGGCAGCAAAGCAGCTTTAGGACAGAAATCTCTGGAAACATTTTGAGGAACTGAAGAATTGGAACAGCATTTGGCACTCAAGAAAGAAAGAAAGCAGCTGTTGCCTCACATATATTTATTTAATTTCTTCAGGGTCTTTTGGGTAAAAGTTTGCTGTTGTCTCTATCAAAGCAGCACTCATGGTGCTGCCCATTTGCCATACCCAGGCAGATGCTTGTACGTCCCAGAAATATCATCTCTATTCTAGATGAAGAAAATGATCCCCAGACAGACAAAAATTAACAAAATGCATGTATTTCACATGACTTCAAGAGGAAGTTACACTGGAATGAAATCACTGGGTGCTCCTTCCAGCACAGGTGGCACCTCCAAAACCAGCTCGTTCATCCCCAAGCCTGGTGTTTTCCTTGACAGCGTCTCTCGAAGGGACAGTTTAGAATGCACATGGACACGAGGCTTGACTCCAGCTGCAAATAGCACTGTGGAGGAGGGGAAGGCCATGTAGGTGGAGCTGGATGTACATGTGGGGAAGAGGAGGAATGCCTTGCAGCCTTGCCAACAGCCACCTGGTGATGTAGGGGCTGCTTGAGGACCAGCACCACTTCTGCCAGCACCTGGAACGCTTGCCATGGCTGACAGACAGCAGGTGCTCCTTGGTTTTCCAGCAGTGCTTTTTTTTTCCTGAATCGGAGGCACAGTCCTGAATTTCCTCTAAAACTAAAAAATAAATATAACTCTATTTCACCATTCCAAATCAAGACAGAGAAAGCAGCACGTAGTCAACATGTGCACAGCTACCCTCTGAGGAGACAGAGGTTTTCCTTTCTGGGCACCAACAGAGGCTTTGCACTTCAGCCATCTTCCCAGGCACCATTTTTAATTAAAATTGTAACTTATCTCAAGGAAGAATCCAGAAAATATCTGGATCTTTCTTCCTTTTGTCAATCCTCTCCCCTAGACAAGGAGGTAATGAACTAGTCACTTCAAAATAGTGCTCACCGTGAGCTAATTTATTTTATTATTGAGCTTGAGGGTTAGTACAAACTGCACATTTCTCCCAGAAATGACAGAATATTTTGAGCTGACTGATTTGAGACCTCAGTGGCTTTAGTTTTCTGCCTGCTTGGAGCTTTGTTCCTGCTGGAGAAACAAGTACAGTGAGTCACTGAGAAGGGCACTGCAGTAATGGATTGCATGCACAGAGAGACATGAGGTCTCCCACAGGGGATGTGTTGGTCCATGAGATGACAAGAGTCACAGCACTGCAGCTGGGACATGTTTTAGCAAGGCTTCTAGGAGCATGAAGCCCCACCAACAAGCACCCTGTGCACATGGAGCAGTGCTGCTGCATTTCTCTCAGCCCACAATGCCAGAGCAGCTGCTGTGCCCAGCTCCAATGAAGCCAACCTGGATATGCAGTACAGGGGATCACCAAGGTAGGGAAGGGCTGTGCAGCTGTGGAGATGCCTGAGCCTTCAGCAAAGGGGGAACACATTGCATGAGGACTGATAATTCTGGAGCAAAAAAATGAGATAGAAATAATCTGTTGTAAAGTGAAAATTGTGGCCTCATCGCAGATCTGGTGCTTGAAAATTATTCTTACAGATGAGCTAAATAGAAATCTGTTTTGTTAGGAAACTCATCTAAAGTCTAGCTCCACTCACCTCACTTTTAGCTCCAGATTTACAGACAGCAGGGAACCTTTCTACTAATTGGAGTCTAGCATCAGTTAGGGCTAGCAGAATTTTTATACAAAACCTTTCAAGGGAAGAAAATCTTTTAAGGAAGGCTTGTGCCAGTTTTACCAACCAGATTTTTTTGTGTGTCACTCTAAAGTATGTGAAAGGCAAATGGTGAGAGTAAACAGCAGGTATCATTTCTGATCAATTCACTTCCATTATTTAGACTTGGGCACTTGTGGAGCCAAAACTTTAAGTAAAGCTCATAAGGGGATGGAATCAAAGACATAAAAATGCCTGTAGGAATCTCAAGAACGAAGTGGCTTTGTGAAGTATTTTTGGTCTTGGAATATGGGAAGAGTTTGTGAAACCTAACACAATATTTTCAGTCTTTACTGAACTAATATTGATGTCTAACCTCCTAATGAATTCAGGCTCTCATTTCCATTCACTGACATATTTAGACCCTTTCCTAAACTTTACTCCCTTTCTTCAGAGGAGGAAACAAATTTCTGTCTACTGCTGGACACACCTGTTTATATCCCATCAGAACCAGACACAAAGAGATAATCTAATTCTTTATTTAGACTTATGTAATCTAATGCCTATATTTGTGCATTTCTTGATGGACTTATCTAGATTTTCCTACATAGTGATTCTCCTGTGGTATATTTATATCTGATTATCCTGTTGTATATTTATATCACCCTGTAGAGTTTCCATTACAAACCAAACATTCAACCTTGAGCAGTTACAGTAACTGCACAGGACCTGGAAAGGAAGTCTCTCTATTTATAGTTAAGTAAATCAGAAAACTACATGGTAACACTTGTTGTAACTCAACAGTGGATTTTTCAAAATGTAAACAGAAACCAGAGGAGTCAAATCTAAAATAACATTGATTTTAGTTCAAGAGAAAATATGTAAGGATGAGGAAATCAATGAAAACCTGCCTCTTCACTGTAGGTAGATCTTATTTTTGAGAAAAAAAAAATCCATATCAAAAATTGTATTACATTCTTTTTCTGAGTTGAGTATCATATTAATTATTGTCCTTTTTTTTTTCAGTAGTGGTGATGTTCATGCAAGTTCTCTAGCTGTCTTCATAGTTCAACAGCTTCTTTAGTACATCACTACAAATGCTCCAGGTTTGGCTCAGGAATGTTTTCCAAACAGGGTCATTACTTTTGGGTATCAGGGTGCTGTCAGCTGTACATTGAGCTCCCAGTCTTCATCCTGTCCCCATATCTGCCTACGGCTCTGAGCAGTTGTTCAGATTTCTTGGTTCCAGCAGTGCTGCCTGAGAACAGCCTCAGTGCTGCTCATGGCTGTCTGGAGACTCAGAGCTGCCCAGCACTTGGAAATACCAGTTTGCCTGTCCCCTGCTCTGCTTTGTCAGCTCTCTTTAATCTGCCTGTGGCTGTTGGTTCATATTCATCCTTAAAAGCATGTTGACCCCACCAGAATTTTTTTTCTGAAGCAGATGAGGGAGCATTCACAAGCATTCCCTTCCTCTAGCAGAGCTGAAGCAGTGGCAACCAATACAAATGGAGTAACAGGCAGCTGGAATGGTACAGCTGTTTGCAAAGTGAATTCCTGTGTGTATATATGTGCATATTAAGGTATGTACATTTTATGATCTGATCATTTCTCCTTCAGAAGAAAAATGGTTCACAGTTTGCAGGGAGTGGACTCACTGCTGTTATCTACTAAAAGGGCTTTTTCTGCCACAGCCAGTGAAAAACAATGTCCCTTTCTTTAAAGAAGAGCTCTTTGAAGCCAGTCCACCACAACTTTGCAGAAGGTTAAGGAGCTTATTCTGTTTCTTTAACCCAAAAGAAAGACTTCCCTGAATGAGTCACCCTACACCCCAATGTGGTTCTTACGGGATATCTGAAGAAGGAAAGAAGATTGTGTTTTTATTTTTAACATACCCATTTCCTTTGGCTGCTCAGTGAGTTGAAAAACCTTCATTTGTGATTTCAATGCTGTAGGGTAACCAGTCTCCTAAAATTCTCCAAAGGCAAGAGATTTGCAGTCATACCTTATTACATGTTCATAACTATACTCCAGAAAACTGGCATGACCCAGAAATGTTTGCCAATATTTAAGGGGATTTGCTGAACATCAAATGGATCTCTCTTACCATTTAGTGATGATTTCTTTTCATTCCAGATACTGCTTTTTATCTTGCTTCTTGTAATAAGACATCTCTTCCCAAGTTCACCTCTTCTGTAGTATGCATAAACACTTTCGGTATTACTGATTACTGAATGATTAAATTGCTAAGCTGGATGGATTCAGTAATAACTCGTTGTACCATCAGATTAAGTCCTGCTTTTCCTTTCATACTCCATTCTAAGAATACATGGTATACTTATTTTTGGCAGTACACTGAAGCCTAAGTCAGTGTTACTTAATTTATAGCCTATCCTTGATATATGCTGGTCTGTTAAACAAAGGAATGTGTTCATAACCTCTTCCATAGACAAATTATAGCACAATTTGAATGTCTGCATTTGAAAAATTCCTTTGCTGTAGCCCACGTAGGACATTCAGTTCCTCTGATCACACTCCCATGTGGGATCTGGGTAGCTGTGCTGCAATGGTAAATCCTATGTTTGCTTTATGGAATAAGCTTGATTTTTAACTTTGACAAATGAAAAGTGAATTTTTTTTCCTGTGCTTACAATCTTTATCTTTGGCTTGCAAAAGGAGAAACAACCAAGAAATGATGAAAGCAGGAAAATCTGCTGGATTCCAAAGGTATTACTGCCAAGAACCTAAATACGTAAAACACAGACAATGAATAGCCAAGGACATGCATCCCTTCAATTATTTCAAGTGTCTTTATTTTTCTATTATTAGGAGCTTTGCTTCTGTAAAATATTGTGAAATGAAAATATTGTTTCTACCAGATAACTATAGGACATATATCATTACCTAAAAAAGTCTTATTATTGTGATGAAAATGTGTAATAGCCATAACTACATTTTGAGATGTGTAAGTTCTTATCATACACATAAAGAAACTTAATTTTTGCTAGGAGATGGGGTATTTAATTCTATTTCCATTCCTTTCCCAACAAAAGAGACATTTTCTCATTCAGTGCAGGCATGTAAAAACAGCATCATTTGGACTGATAGCTATTTGCATATTTTGTTAAAAAAACCTTGGGGCGGAAGAAAAAAGAAAGCAGGGGTGAGGAAAATCAGAGAACAAGAGCAAAGAGTCCTGCAGTTCCAGAGAAAAGGGAAGTCAATTCTTTGAGGATTGCAGAAAGTTGAAGAAGGAATAGGAAGAATCCCCAGACGTGGTAAAGAGAAGTTCTTACAAGACTAAAAGCAAAATTTCAAATGTTAGCAATTACTTTCAAGGTGTTATCAGCCATCTCCAGTGTGTTGTCATGGGGAGAAAAAGGCGTTGCAGCATCAAAGGAAACAAGGAATCTAATGAAGAAAGAAATTAAAGGAGTAATTTGCATCTATTTGGTGGAACAATCTTCAGAGGCACTTTTGTTAATTAGAAGGTTTGAGCTGCACATATTAGAGTACTGAGAGGCTGGTGGAAGTCTCCAGACATGTTTCAAGGCAGAAATTTGTATGGTCACGGAACATTTCTAAAGCATCACAATTTATCAGTGAATTGAGTTGTTTTTTCCTTCATCACTTGAAATTTGACAGTCAGAAGGGAAAATGACCAGCTGCTTGCAGGAGCCTGTCTCTCTGAGCAAACATAACACTTAAAAGCTCATATTTTCTTCCAGAACTTTTGATACTCCCTCTATCCACTGGGGTGTGACTATCAGGTGTCCCTAGTCTTAACTGTGATCATTTATTCTTCTTGTGTTGTGGGTTTTATTAATTTCTTATTATGGTTTTGTGAGTTTTTAGAGGTCTACATATCTGTTCTGAAAAAAAGTAAATAAATAAAATATACATAAAGGGAGAAAGACTAAATCCCTGCTCCACTAAAACTAATGAAGACAGAACAGCAATCAAATTTAGCATACTTTCTGGTGGCGTTCCAGGCTTCAGATGTTAATCACGTCGATTTTTTTTATCATTAGTATCTAAAACTTTAAATGATGGAAGCTGAGTTCTTAAATCCATATATATTTTAGGAATCAAGAAAAAGTCTTGATTTATCTAGACTTCTTTAGATATAACAGATTTGAATAAAACTGAATTTGTTATTCTACAGACTTTTTTTAACCATAAACATATAACTTTTCATCCTTTGTACAGGAACTCAGTCTGAATGCTTTTTCCTTCCTTTCTACCTCTTATTTCCTTCATCTGGGACTTTCTCTGGTCCTCACATTCTCCATTCCCTGGCTGTGTCTCTTGCTTCAGAATATACCATGTCCTGCCCCTTTACTGTGCACCCAGCTCTGTTCCCTCGGTAGATAATTGCCTGCAACCATTTCACCCAAAAACAATTGCTTCCCGTCCAGTCTCACATCCTTGCTGGAGTCGAATTGATTGAGAGCCTAAAATTATCCATGAGATCAACTCCACTGACATAAATACAGGGGATTTAACTCTATGTTTTCCTTTCTAATACGATTTTTTAAAATTTCAGTCTTATGTATGTTTTCAAAACATATTTTCATTGAAAAGTATGAAAGCAAAAGCTCATTCATTCCCTTTGAGTAAATACCTATTCTTTGCATCCAGCAGCTGTTGCAAATATAAAAATCTTTTTCTGAAATCAAAACAAGCACACTGCTTTCACAGCTTACTTGCTTTTCCCCTCATTACTGATCCTTTGCTGTAACCATGGATCTATCTGTAATGACGTGTTTTGTGTGTACTAAACTTTGTATTGATGAAAAAGCACTGACCAAACTTGACTGGAAGTCTCAGATCAAGATTGCTTAAAGGATGTGGCTGAAACAAAAAGGTGTTTCTACCATTCCATAAATAAATCCTCTTAAGTGTAAATTGTGACCGTTCCTCTCTCCATCTGAACAATTCAGGTTTTTCAGAGAGCTGCTTTTATGTAAGATTAGAGAGCTGTCTCCATGACATGATGCTCTGCTTCTCTTCACCATTAGTTGGGCGTTAGTTGTTCTGGCTGTAAATAGACAGGCACAGATGGTACCACGACTCTCCGAGCCTCCACACATCTTGCACTGCAAGGATTTTTGTTATTCTTGCTATGTCTCTAGCAGCTCCTACTCTTTCCTAACAGTTTGTTGAGAAGAAAAATGGAAGGCTAAAGAACAATCAGTCCCTTCTCTCTCTGAAGTCTTTAGACAGGACAGCACCATTCATTTTTACTTTTTTGTCTTTGCTAGGGGAACCCAGCCATGGGCACATCAATGAAGCAAAATTTCTGCCATCTTCTTTAGGTGAAGTTGGTCATTCCCGAGACAGCTGAGATGCCTGAGACAGACTAGATGCCCCTAAAGCATTAAATTGTGAGACTCAAGTGGTACATCCTCCCTCAGTTCCCGACAGCTCTGATCACCACAGTTAAAGCACCATGACAGATGAAAGAGAAGCTGGTATCTCGAAAGACTGGAATAAATTTTGCAGGTAAACAAGCTGGAACAATTAGCAATGCTGGATTGAGAGAGAGCATGGATAAGAGGGATGTGACAGATTCATATTCCCTGCTCCTCATGTCCACCATGGAGAAGGTAAAATGACCCTTTTTTATAGGTCATAAAACAGAAGAACAAGATGTTAACTTGACAGAAGAGCAAGATCTTAACTTAAAGGCAACAAATTTGAAATCTGATAAAAGGAAGTCAGTTTTATTGAAAGTACAGTTAACCTGATGGAAAAACTATTGAAACCAAGAACTTAGTGAAGCTATAATAAGGATTAGATGTTTCTATATATTAATAAAATATCAATTTAATATTTTCTCTGTCCCATCTCATGTAAGGTTTTAATCTTCCATGTCTCTAGAGAACTCACTTTACTAACAAAAAGATAAGAAGTAGTTTTCCTTTCTATGAGCAGGCAAATCTCCTATTTGTTTACTACTTCGTTTTTCATCATCTTCCTCTACAGTCTTGTGGAATGGAAGAATCAGTGATGTGGTAATGGGTGGACCATTCAGCTGCTCCTTGACAGCAGTTCCTGCATTTTCACCTATGAAGCTACTAACAAGAAGAAAACTGATAAAGGTTAGTCAGTGTGTTCATAAATGGCTCATCTCACCCCTGGGCCTCATATTTTTTGTTTAAATCTGTGTAACATTTTTTGGGGGACTAAGATTTTTCAGATACGCTAATACCACTGGTGTAGACAGAGGAGTAACAGCTGTAGATGGAGAGTAAATTTCTCTTTTCCCACCCTCCTTCCTCTAAAGAAAGACATTGAAATAGCAGCAATGCAGCTATGAGTTTGGTGTGGTGAAATACAGACCCAATCCACCGGGTTTCATGGCCAGGGGATGGTTTGCTCCTTCTTCATGCACATCTTTGATATGACTGCAAACTCATTCACTCACCCACTCATCCACTCTAATAATACAGCTTATCTTTATCCAGGTGCTGTGGCAAGACAAAAAAGCCCTCCTTTCACAGGTAGGCACACCCATGTGCCAGCCATGTTCTCTGGCTGGTCCTCAGAGACCTGTGGGCAAGCAGGAGCAGCGTCAGAGCCTGGACCACCACACACAGGGCTCCTCTTACCTAACATGTGCACTAACTGGACACGTGCAATTAGGATCAATACAGAACTGTAAAGGGAAATTTATGGGCATCAGCATCAAGTGCCACCTAAAAGCAACGCTCACAGATCTGTGAGACACTCATGTGCTCTCTTGCTTGGCTGTCTGTCTCACCAGCATGCCCCAGCATGCTCTGCCCTGCTCAAGGGAGTTTTTCTACATCTGTATTTATCACCCCATCAAACCCTATCTTAATCAAGACAACAATATCCTCCTTGCTTGCAGGAGAGGAGAGTGTGATGAAAATACTAAGAGAAGGAACATCACAGCTCAACTCTTTTTAAGGAAGGATTTTCTGAGAACAGTCCATCAAAAGGGCTAGACACCTAAGTGATAGATGAGTTTCCTAGAATTTCAGTGTTTCAACAAGAAAAGGAAAAAGCACCTTAATATTGAGTAAAAACTGTGACTGTCATGTCGAAATAAATCTATGACAATCTGCAGAGGAAGCAGTAGAAGGCATGAAAAGCCTGATGAGATTATAAGTAATACCATCTATTGTGTTACACCATTCTCAACACAATTTGTGTTTCCTCAACTACTCAGTAAAGACTGCTATCAGTTCACCCCTTACCTGCTGCAGACTTTTGCAATCTCTTGGCTCCCCCCCAAATGAGACAATTTGGATACTGACATGTAGAAATATGAGGTGTCTCATGGCAGATGCCAGTGTAAGTAGCAAATCTGGGTGAAATCCTGGCTGTGTGAATGGCTCAGGATATGCCAGCATGTGTTGGAAAAGGCAAGCAGAGTCGCAGTTCTTTGAAAATGTGAAGACAAATAAATATATAATTCACTTGATGGAGTCACCAAGTGGCGATGACTTTGAAGTCTGTGGAGCAGTTTTCCTGGTAGCTGGCTCGTTCAGGCTTTTCTGTGTTCTTTATCCTGGAGATTGTGCAGGCATTCCCAGGGAAGCTTGCAGATGTCCTGCTGCAGAATGCAGGATATGGTCGATTTGTCCGTGCTTGGTGCCTTCCTATTAAAACCATCTGCCTTCCTAGAACATGTGCACTAACTGGACACGTGCAATTAGGATCAATACAGAACTGTAAAGGGAAATTTATGGGCATCAGCATCAAGTGCCACCTAAAAGCAACGCTCACAGATCTGTGAGACACTCATGTGCTCTCTTGCTTGGCTGTCTGTCTCACCAGCATGCCCCAGCTTGCCGTTCAGAGTTGGACAAAAAGCTTGGCATCCACCATGCAGCACCACAACGGGGTGAGCCCCCAAGGAGGTGTGCTTTGGAAGCTGCTATGGGGGTCTTTAATAATATTCCTGATTTTTTTTCTGACTTCTGCCAACTGAACACCGTGTTCTGACGATGAATAGAGCAGTTAGAGCCAGGTCCACGTCTGCCACTTAAACCCTAATGCTGTGGAGCTGAAGCGAGCTGCTTGCAGGAGTTGCTAGGTAACTGTAACCTGCTCACAGCTTATGTGAGCCAGCGAGATGCTTCTGATGATGTCATGATTCAGATTTGTATTTCATCTCTTAAGAGAGTTTTCTCTCCATTTCTACAAGAACAGGTGAGTGGGGAAGCTCTTCAGTGAGGCACAACTACTCTGGCCCAGCATGCTCATGCAGCTTAATTTCACTCTTGCAAACACCATAATAAAGCAATATTGACCGTGGCTTTTCAAAGTGTGATTTTAGGGGAGGACTTACAGCTTCAGACCTCTTTTATCTTCCAAACACCAATTCACTTGAAATACAGACATCTTCATTGGCTATTTCACAGCCTGCATGTGAACAAAATGATGGCTTACTTTCTACTATTAGTAACATAGAACAGGAGTTTTGTGATTATGCTTTTCAAGAACACAAAAATCCAAGTATTATGTGCCAGATATGGGCTAAAGCTGGGAGTTATGGTCCTTCCAATACTAACTACATGCCTAACTATAATATTTATTACAAGGAGAGTCTAGTTATGGCAATATGTGACATGACAAGTGTGTGTAGCACATCACTAACAAGGCAGATGGGAAAAGCTTCTACGCCACGACGCTTTGAACATGTTGTGGTGAGTATAGGGTTGATGAACAGGAAACCCCAGGACTGTGGGAGATCTAACAAGCCAGGACTTGAGAGAGTTCAGCCCTAAACCTGGGCTGAACAAAGACTACAAAGTGCATGTGCTTCCTCATTTCTAAACCAAGAGGAGATGCACTTGTACATCGTGGGGAGTCTGAAGGCTTTTTAGTGGCTCTCTGCCCATATGGGAAGTCAGAGTATGAAGACTGATCATGTGTGTGTGTATTTGACACCCACAGGGGCTCTGCAGATGCATTTCTTATTTCTCCTGGTTTCTTCCCCCAGCATATCAGTGAGAAACCTGTGCTTCTCCCTGAAACACATCCTCTGCTTAGAGATCCCCTTGGGTTGGAAAGGGTTCTGTAATCTCTGAATAGGCCAGTTTGCCAGGAGCATCAAACTGAAGCAAGCAAGGAGAAATCAAACCCTTTGTTTCCTGTCCTCTGCTTGTAACACTCATGCGTCCTCTGTGAGCCACTGCCTTCACCCCTGACACTCCTAACTATCTACCGGTTTTTCTTTCCCTGTTTGCCTGTCTGATTTGATCTTCTTTCTCTTTATTTCTGTCTCTTGCTGTCATTCTCCCCATGTGTGCTGCTCTTCCCCACGTGTGTGAATCCCTAATCAGTGCAGAGCTCGGGTCCCAGGCATGTGCTGTGCCAGGCTGCTGCGACAATTAGCTAACATTTGGAGAGTGCTATGTCTCCAGCACGCTATTTTAAGATGCACAGCCTTGATCACATTTACGGGTCTACCTGGCAGAAAAGGAACTGAGACAGAGCATACAGCTGACATTCCCTAGGCTCTGGATGAGTGCCAGTGTTAAATGTACTGTTTAGCACAGGGAGGACCATTTTCTGCAGAGAGAGGTCTAGCAGGCACTCATTGGGACAGGCAGAGTCCAGTGGGAAGGATGATATATCTCACTGTCAGCAAGTGCCTTGGTGTCTTCACCTACCCAGGGTGATCAGACAAGAACCCCCCTCCCTCACAGATGAACCACAGGAACCTATTCTTTGTGTCACTTCCACAGAAATCACTGGGATTATTTGCATTAATATGCATTTTTCTCCCCTGCTTCATGGTATGATACCTCTCCTGAAACATAATACATTTACTGTCATGGCAAAAGAGCAGAGCAGGAACTGCCAGTCCTCCAGTAACCATCTTGTTCTTCCACCTGCAATTTTTTAACTACTTGAAAGCATTAAGTAAATGGGAACTATTAAAATTGCTGATTCCATTGGGAGACTTTTCATGTATATTTCACATACTGATACATTCTGCTAGATCTAATTTATGACCAAGACTCTATGAAGAATTAAGTGACTGATATTCCTCATTCTTCACATTGTCATTTTGTTTTCTGCTTGATGCCCTGTGTATTCTGATGTTCAAACCAGAGATTAACACACACTTCACAAAGCTTCCTGGTATTTTTTAGAAAGTACCCAAGGTTTTCGTACAGCTGCCCAGCAATGGCAGAGCAGAGGACTCCAGGGCTTAACAGAAATGATCAAATATATAACTTGAGGCATAGCAGTTTGCATATCATTAAAACTTGGAACCAAAGATTTTATGATTTTCAGAAGTGACATAAATGAAGATGAATGCAAGAAGTGAGCCAAAATGAGGATTAAAGTACATCCTTCTCTTAATTACCCAACATAATCCTGTCATTCATAAATGGCTTAAGTGCCAGGTTAAAAGATGTCAATTACCTAGAAAACTGGTAATCATCTATTGAGTTGTCTAAAAAAACAGCACTTTCCAGTAATACAGTGTAATATTTATGAGTTATGACTAGCAGTGATACTTTCTCGAGGCAGATGGTCAGACTATACATAAAATAAATCAGACAGCAGTACTTTAGGAAGGTGTCATTAAAGTCCCCCTTTAAAATCTCACAACTTTCCGATGCAATAATTTTGAGGAATGAAGTTTTTCAGTGCTTAGTTCCTTCCCAAAGATGATTCCTTTTAGATGTTCATAATCATTCTAGCTTCCTAGCTACATTTGAAGAACACATTATATAAGCATGCCATTTTGTATGATTAACAGAAGTATCTGCTGATGAAAAAGTATGGTCATACAGGATTAGGGGCAGATTTAAGGGGGTACATGTAACTCAACAAATGTTGTGGTCCAACAATAAATGCTTCACTGATGATGGCAACATGAAACATCCACAGGGGAAAAACATTTTTTCTGAAGACCATTTTTTATGCTATTTTGTTTTGAATAATCTGATTTTTCCGAACAAGAGACATTGGGAAATGTTCATTAAAACGCCATAGAAATTGTAAGCAGTGTTTGAGTACCCTTTCTTGGGATTAAGGTATTGAAATATTTCTCCACGGTTTGTATTCTGTTCTCATCTCAGTGTTCAGAGACAGCTTGCAGAAACAGTTATAATTTATTTTGCTCTAAATAAAACAGCTTACCCAGATGAAGACATATTAAGATCAGCTGGGCTTTAATAGTTCAATTTGTGTTTGCATTGTGAAAGTTAGTTACATTTTTGGTTTTTAGGAAAAACCATGTTGCCCTGGCCCATCAGGCATGATTTTCAGCATTTCTGTGGCAGCTGTCTCCCAGTGCTAAGGACTCGAGTCAGATCTCCTTAGCCATGGAGCAGTTCAGCCCTGTTCTGGTCACTTACAACAAGGAGACTAGAAGCATGATAAAAGGTGCTTCTCCCCAGCCTGCATGGATACTTTACATTCCAGAAAAATGATTCTATGTGATTAAAACAAAAGTAGGTGCCCTTTATACCAGCTCCAAAGGTTGTTCATGGCTGTTCATTCAATAGCAAAGCTCTTCCAAACAAAGCTTTTCCAAAGAGGTAGCTGTCCCTCAACATCAACCCCTCCAGGGAGCTGAAAAGCAGTGACAACTTGGAGATGCCCCTGAAGATTCCAGCAGCCACTGCTCAGGGCCAAGGCTTGCACTGCCAAGCACCCTCCACAAAGACAGGGTAGGCATGCCACACTGCTGCCACTGCTCCTCCAGGCAAGTGCCACTGCTGAAGTTGCCTACCACCTCTGAGGAAATGATCATCAGTTGCATTTTATTTTTATACCCTGAACTCCCATCTTTACACTGATAAGGGAACAGCTGCCTCTAATCTCTCTTCTAAACCCTGAGCCTGGTATGGCAACCTCTTGGGCGTCATGGATGCTGTCCTTAAGTCACCAGTGAGACACAAATGCCAGCTATTATCCTATGGCAACTATGGGTGGCATTAGCTGTGAGTCTTTTTTTGCTGCCTGCTTAATTTTCTTAGTAGCGGTTGGGTCGCAGGAGTCAGAGAAAAACTCTGCAGTCACTTCTCTTGCTAAAGGATTCTGAGATTCACTGACCAGCATGCAGAGAGTTGTTTGGGGCTGCTTCGGCATTAAAGGTTTCATTTCCAGAAACCTTTCCAGACTGTCACACCATGATGCAAACTGCCAGAGAAATTTGAGCACAGATGATTAGTGCATAGTAAGGTAACCCATGGACTAGCTGAGCTGCTGTTCCTCCAGAAGGGCTGCCTTGTAATAAGACATTTAGATAAGAGCAGTGAGACACTGTGGTCTTGGAGGTGCCATGGTCTGAGTTCACCATGGCCATAAGAAATGTGAAGGGAGGCTTTCTCAGCAGGATAAGCAAAATGCACTTTTCCCACTATGGGTGAGATTCAGCAAAGACAGCAGAGGTGAGACTGTGAGAAGCTGTTCTGCTCTGCAGATCTGGTCCTGCAAAGAAAATAGTCTCCATGCACATCACTCTCCTGGTATAATCTCCCTTTTGGAAAGTAAAGAGGGGACCTGCATCTCAAGTGATTGTAAAAATGTAAAAACAGATCTATCATGAGGAAATTCTTCCTCTATATATCAGGGAAAAGCTAAACACAGGTAAAAGAAAAATTATTTCCATCTTCCCTGAGATTGGTAGGTAAGTATTAAAAGGCATTCTCTCTTCTTTAACTAACTTTTGCTAAAAGAGAGGACTTCTAAAATCTTGTCCACCACATACTTTTTTTGTGGGTCAATGGAGGCAGTGGTGAGTAAACCCAAACTCCTTTGATTGAATCAATGCCTGGAAAAGAGATGGGGAAATGTATAGAGCAAGTGAGGTACAAGAAACTGGGAAGAGATAATTTTCTCATTTTGTCACGAAGAGGAGTTTTATAAAGGGCTCTGCAGTTGGTGCTTGTAGCCAGATAATTTTATACATATTCTTTCTGATGGTGATGAATTGCATGGTCAGAAGAGATCCTTTTCCATATACACAATACAGAAGTCTTGGAAGGTATATTTTGGTTAAAATTCCTGGAGTAGTACTAAAGCTGCGAGCTGGCAGCATTTCTTCAGAGCTAGTGGTTTGTTGACTTAATATTCTTCTTCCAGGAAAGCCTGTGTGCTGAACAAAGACCAGGCATTCTTTGTGTTCCTGGCTATGGACTGTGTTTGTTCAGATATGGAGGGGTCATTCTCATGAGTCTCTTTGCCCACCCTTCACCCCACAGAAGATACAGTATGTTAAAATGTGAGATACCTAAGTGATAGCAAACGTCAAGAGAGATTCATGCTTAAAAAATAAATTATTCTCATGACTTAGATTCACCAGCCTTCTAGTCTGAGTCTACAGCCAGTTTACTGCTGGTGTTCAGCAGTTCATTTGAAGATGGTTCTTTTATGTAAACAAATATGTGCACAGATATATGCAGGGAGACATCTACAAACATGTGCAATTCACTGTAGTGACATAGGATATAATTCAAATGGCATGAGGGATGTTGAAATTATTTTGCAGAGAAAAGTGCCATAACTTCAGCCTCATAAAATTCCTACATATTTCACATGGCCTCAGTTGTTTAGTAACTCACAATATGAACCCTTTCAAGAAATTGTAAATAAGCTATTCATCTCCTTTATCAGAGTAGGTAACAGAAATTAAAGCAGCTTCCATCCCTGCATAAGCAGGGCACCAGTCCATTCCTGGCAGCATAACCCTGAGATTCCTAATTTTCCTCAGGGCCATGCTCCAGTGATTCATCCACAGTGTTTAGTCCACCCTACCTCCCTTCTCTCCCAGAGCCATTAGCCATTCTGCTCTATTGTAGGCACAAAGGAGCTTTCCACCCACCTACACTAAACCTAAAAAAAGCCAACAGAGCCTTTGGGCCTTGTATTTTCTGTGCTCAAGATACTGATTTGTGTAAACATGTATTAGTTTTATCTCCTCTGCCAGCAGATTGTGCTGCTGAAAGTTTTTAATATTTATTGTGCTTGTACAGGGAGTGGTTCTGCTCACCTGTGGTATCCCAAACATATCTCCTCTGTATCCTTTCCCATTCTGGTCTTGCTTTCCATAGGACAGCAACTAAGGAATACATTTCACAGGCCCCTTCCACTAAATGAAGGTTGGAATAAAAGGGAAAATCCCCAACCTGATAAAATGGAAACAGGTAAAAAGTGAAGTTTTCCTTCCATCACCCTGTGCTGAGCTCTGTAAGAGAAAAGATCTCAGTGACTGCTGGCAGAATTCTGGGGTTTCTGTCTCATCTTGACCTTCCCTTTATGACTGTATGCAGATTATTCTTCTTTAGACTTAAACAGTGAGTGAAGGTGGGAAGGGTAAATGAAGAAGAAAAAAAGAAGAGGAGCAAAAAAAATTGAGTTTTATTATTCTTGCTCCTGGGGTTTGTCTATTATTCTTGAATCACCTTGGAATTAAGTCTCTTTAGAGTTATGAAGAATATCTTCCTCAGACATAATTTAATAATTTCCCCCTTTCTCTTATATTAGTAAATCACCCCACATAGCTTCCTCTGAAAAGCAGACCACTCTGAAATACATCACCTGGGATAATATTTTATTTTCAACTGCACTGGTCACACTTGGGTACTCTTGGTTCCTACTCTTCACAAGTTTGTAGTTATCCAGGAATATTAAAACCCAAATGCAAAAGCCTTCTAAATCAGCATTGTAGTCCTGATGTCTGAGGACAGTCAAAACCTCAGTTTTATTTACCTGCTTCTCTCTATTTTCCTCAACTTATTTACACCATTCTTTTTCTACAATATACTTGCATAGCAAAGACTAATCTGAAATCAGACTTCTTCATCAAATGTAGCCTTTCACTATAAGCATGTCCAGCTAGAGCTGTGCTGTCCTGCTGGTTGGTTGGTTGCCCATCTCTGAAAGCTTGTAGCTACTTCGCTCAGCTTCAACAAGGAGAAAGTTGACAGGAGGCCCTTCAAGACCCTTGTCTTCTCCTGGCTTGCCAGGTAGTTCTGAGCTGTTATTTCTCTAAGAAGCAAAAGATTTTATTTTGTCTCATTATTATAGTCATTCAAGAAGGAAGAGAAACAAGAGGGTTTCTTTGTGTGCCAGCAGAGAAACATCTCTCTGATAAATAAGCAACTCATTCATTAATTTCCATTTTGAAACAATGTTTTCATTTCCCAGTTTTGCTTCTGCCAGATACAACTAAGTAGAGAAAGATTGAGCTGTTTATATACAACTTAAGATAGATGCCCAAGACATTGCTTTCTTAAATAATTGTTTTGTACTGCTGACTGATTTTCTACTGAACAGGCACAGTTATTCGAAGCTGTGATATTCACACTTTGTCTTCTGTTCAGTTCCAGGAAATTTGTCTCATGAGGGTTAGACATGCTGCCATCTGCAATATAGACATTTCTATCAGAGGATATGGCCAGGGAAACCTACTGCTTGTAAGTAATTTCTTTTAAAAATAAGTACTGTCTCTTAAAAGTAAAATGGGAGAGTGGCATGTAGCTCTAAAACTAATCTTCTGGTTAGTAGCAGAAAATAACCAACATCAGTGACTGTCTGTAAGGCAAATAGCATGGGCATGAAGAGAGATGCTATTCCACTCCCAGCCCAAATGAAACTTTTGAACTTCTGTTCCACAACAGTGCTCAGAACCATTGGCTGGGACCATTGGCTGCCCACTCTCAAATGCCCCCTTGAGGGTCTCCAGCCAAAGGTTCCAGCTCCATTCACCTGTGGTGGAGTGCGAACCTCCCCTTTGTTTGCATGGCAGAGAGAATGTGCAAATGCAAGGGGCCAAGGAAGGGCACAGACATTCAATCTACTAAAATGGGAAGGGCAAGATTAATGGGTCAGATTAAGGGTCAGAATCAGAGAGTTTCTTTATCCTACAGGAGCAACCTGGGAAGGCACTGAAGCTTTCATATGTGCCCCTGAATGAGGCATAGACCTTCTATGACAAACTGCTAACCAAGAGAGTAAACCAGAGATTATAATCAGTAAAATAATGTATGACAACTCTTCTTGTGTCTTTCTTAGCACTAGGTTTTTTTTTATGGCACCAAGAGACAAATAAACTGACATCAACTCCCTAATATACTTGCTCTAATGACAGGGCTTTTGTCACTCCTAGCTGCACCCTTGCTTTAGCTTCAGACAGGGTTGTTACCTTTGTAAATGCTGCTTGGGCAGTATTGCACTAGGCACAAACAGTGACTACCAATTATCATCCTTTCCCACAAACCCACAAAGGAAGAAGAATTTTGTCTCCTCTGTCAGAGACAGGCCACAAAAAGATCACTGAGAGGGCAAGAGCCCTGTGGCCAGGAGACTGGGGGCAGAACTAGGGCAGAAACCTCTTATAAAGGCAATAAAAAGTTCAACTACTTATAGCTTGGGAAAATGGTATGCCAACAGACCACTTAACCCCCTACTTCTACAGTTTTATTGAGTCATTAAGTCTTACAATGACAAATGAATGAAAGCCTTTATTTGCAAAAATGCCCAGTATCTGTCTGGTCTGAGGGAAACAACCAGAGAGGTCTTTTAAGGCTCTTGTTTGATTTTAACGCAGGGGCAACCTTTTCACTAGAAATTATGGCTTTCTAATGGGGCACTACTTAAGATTTGGCAATTTGTACTTCTAGATCAGAGAAATAATAAGTACTGGCACTGAAAACAGAGAAAACATCTTCCCATGCCCATATGTCTCCCTGTCCCATTGGCAAAAGCTCAAGGACCGTCCATTGTCCATCCTCAGTCAGCGGTCAGAGTGATGTTTCTGGAGTCTTGTGCTACACAAAGTCCATGTAAGAAAAACAATCCTCTTGTCTTAGCTACTGGGAGAACACAATGTAAAGCCCTCCCCTGCCTTCTGAGAGCAGGACACATGTGGGCTGACTCAATTTCCACCTTCCAGATTGTCATTCTTACACATATACAGCTGCTAGAGCCAGTTTTCACACCAGGACTCAGAGCAAGCTCAGGGGAATCTGCTGAGCAGATGCCACAGTGGAGCCATTCAAGGGGCACTGTCCTGCAGTGATATGAAACCAACAGGAACTTATCAGGAGAACATAATCTGGAGGGCACATACATGATGCAGTACGGGAGAGAGTTAGGAGAAGTTTGTGGGAAATTAGCAGAAGAAAACAATGATTGATTTTAAAAAATAATTTCTTTACAAATGGATGATCTAATCAAAGAAAGTGGTTAGAAACACTGGCCTCTTGAACCCAGCAATTACAGGGAGAGGAGAGAAACACTCTGCATTGGCTGAACCTGTTCTTCATCCCCCCAAAAACAGAGCTCTGGGGCAGCTCTTTCATATTTCACTGTACAGCTTGCTATGCAGCCTGCAAGTTCAGGCCAGTTGTGTGGCCATTCCTGTCCCTAATGGCCTGATTCACTACAGCCCATGTAAATAAGTTAGAAATATTCTCATGGGGAAAATGAGGTCCTGAAAAAGGCTCTGCATACAGCAGATAAATCAGCAGTATTGTTGGCATTGCATAAAGGGCAGGGTGAATAATAATAGCAACAAAGAACTCCCAGCATCCTTAAAATGTGGCAGGGGTTAGGCTTTGCCACCAAGACAGTTGTTCAGGAGAGATTTAAATATTTTGAAGGAAAGTTCAGTAGGGCAATCATGCAGGGAGCTACTAAAAGGCTCTGTTTCAGCTGCAGCCCTGGGTATTGGGCTCTGGGTGTTGGGCTCTGGCTGAGGATGCTGCCACAGAGCATGGCCTCTTCAGCATTCCACTCATCTCCAAGCATACACATCCTATAGTCCAACACCCTATTGCATGTGGTTCAATCCATACTGGTGGGCTGTGAAAACTGAAGCCTCCTCCTCAGCAGTTTGTAAAAGGTTGCCTCCAGCAACCTGCGCTCTGGCCAGCTCTTGCTCCCCTCTCTGGTAGCCACCTTGGCCATTTTGACTACTTTTCCTATGAAAATTCAAGCCTGGTACTGGAAGCTCCCACAATCCAACCTCACCCTCCACACTCATGTTGCAGCATATTGCCAGAACTTCCTTTGCAGACCCAGCCATGTTCCTACTGGCCACTGTATTCCCAGCAAATTCTCCCTGTGTTCTCCCTGTATTCTCCCTGTATCAGGGAAGACAGAGGGGAATAGATTACCACAGCCATCTTCACTGTGCAATGGCCCTTTGGAGTTTGGACAGACTGCAATATTCTCAAACGTCCTTGAATTATTTTTTAATTTCTTCAACAATTAATTCCTGATCTGTATCCTGACTCACTGAGTGCTGTACATCTCTTAAGTCATTCATATTAATGATCATCTTCTCTGGATTTTATAGCTAGTAGTGGTGAAAGATGAAAGCCCAATATTGCCTATTATACTGGGGCTACAGTCAGATATTGAAAGCAAAAAAAACCCTTCAAGATGACATCTGTTGTAGCCAAAGTTCATATATTCCTTCATGAAAATTCAACTACATAAAAAAAAGACTTTGCAGTAGATGGAGGATGATTCACACTTAAATATACAGCTGAAAGCCACTCAAAATTCTCTCTTTTCTCTACTTCCTGCTGTTTTGTGAGTCCAGCAAAAGAAGAACTATGTTCAGTGATAATAAATCTCCATTTTCTCACCTTGCCCTTCAGCATTTCATCAGAGATAACACTAAAATCTGGTGCTCTTTTGACATCACACAAATAGCATTCTGTGGCTCTCTTCTCTCTCCAGCCTGCTTTATCTTTCACTGCTCAGCAAATCTTCACACAAAACTAATGTTTAGCTGTAAAAAAAGAAGGATATGGAGGATATGCATGAACACAGAAAGTGGCAACACTGCTGCTGAATGGCCCTTTTTGGAGAAATTGGCCCCGTTACAGTGGTTAGTGAACAGCTGCTTCCCAGCTGAGATTTATCAGCTAAAGACAAGGTGATACAAAATTTAGCAAAATTTAGAGAGCTGTGAAAACCCAAGGGCTTCAATGTACAAAGGCCGTATACATTGGAAGTGCATGAGCTTGGGCATTTACACCCCAGAAAAGGATGCCTGGGTGTCTGTGAGTAGCAGTCCTGCTCCCTGCAGCTCCTACTGGGAACAATCTCTGTGCCCTGAAGGGATGATGCTAGTGAGTGCCAACTAGAAGAAGAAAGCGAAGCAGAAGGCCTGAGGCAAGTGCCCACATTGATGTCTAGCACAGTCTCCCATATCACTGAGCTGCAGAAGTAGGTTAGAAACTTGAGAGAGAGACTGTAGCATTTCTATCCAAAATAGCAAGTGCTTCCTTGGACAATTCCTGACTTACAGCTGCTGTCTAACCATTTCTCTTGGTCACTTCAGTCCCATGGTTACTTTGGCTAACATCCAAAGCCAATCCCTGTCTCCTGCTCCACCTATGCAATGCCTCAGGCTGAGGTGGAAGCTGAAAAGATACTTGGATCACAGGAGAGGGTTGGGTGCTACTGAAGTCATCACTATCTTCCCTTTCAAATGGCTGCAGCAGCAGAGTGAGGTAGGACCATCCTTACATGGACTCATGACTTCATAAGGTGTTTCTTGGAATTTGCTGTAATTCAGAATGAAGTAATTGCAGTTTTGTGGGGGAAGATTAGCCTTCTAAGACACCAACACACCTCCAAAGCAGCCATGACTGGACTGGGTATGAACGGGTGACATATGACAGCAGATTGTAGGAATGAGTTGGGGAGTATCACATTCATGTAGTTATCCTATAGAAACCATGGAAGAGAAGAACCGGGGCTGGAACCCCACAGACAGGAGACCCAATGGAGAGAAGAAGGAACACATAAAAGACATTGCCCAGAATAATCTAAGACTAAGCTCTGTTTTGTGCAACACAAACATCTTGCTTACATTGCCAGTTGAAAGTGAAGGTTTTGTCTGCTGGAAGCCAAGAGGCACTACCAAATATATAGGGGTTTTTTTAATTATTATGCCATTCAGCTTTCATGTGCCCATGAGTTTAACATCAGGCTGTGATCCTCAGGGAGGATGCATGATGGGGGTCCTGCAAGGTTCCAGACTAGAAATATGGTGAGGGAAGCCATGCCAAATATATCACACCAAGCATGGGAAGCAAAAGGCCAGCCAGGAACCATAAAAACTACTTTGAAGTTAAGTCCAGGGGTTTTTTGTGCCTTTCTTTCACGTCACAGAATCTTCTGGCTTCTGAGGTTTTTATGATTGCTCTGATAATTGAATGATTCTCGGTGGAAATAAAAATGTTATTTACAAAAATCCTTTCCAAAAAAGTGACAATTAACTGCCAGATTTTTTTTCTACATCATACACTGTTATCACAACTACCAGAGCACTGATTAAAACCAGAGGTCACCCCTGCAGATACATGGGGGGAATCACTCCAGGTCTCTCGCAAATTGCAATTTCGCAAGCTAGCAACCCACCAAAGCACCCCAGCTCAGGTCTGGCCAATAAAAGCACAGAAGCAGCTTTTTATGTGTTTCTCTACTAAAGTTTGGTGTTAATGGAACAGAACATTCCAATAACCTTTTAAAAGGTTGGAATAACTCAATTCTTTGGGTTGGGGAGAGCCAAGCTGCAATCATCTGGTTATTGGGCAATAAGTAATAAGCAAAAGGAGTGACATAGAAGGGAGAGAGGTGGTGGTTTAAAGTGTTTTCATGTAGCAGTTGGTATAAAAAGACAGAGGAGCTGAAAGGTGGGAGGTTTAGCTTGCTGACAGGGGACAGACACCCACAAAGTTGTTGTCTCTCCCTTGCATGACCAGTCCCTGAGCCAGGCTGCACCTGCGCAGCTCCAGCACTATCATCCTGGGATGAGAGGGATATGTGGGGATGAATAATTCAGCTGCAAATTAGCTCTCCAACTGCACTGCATTTTTTTCCCTGGGTTGCTATTTTTAATTTAGATACTCCCACGTGTGTGTTTGGTGGATTAGAGGCATATGAGAAATAGAAGAAGGTGGCTGACGCAGGCAGGTAGCAGAGCCTGGGGGTGGCAGGGGTTGAACCCACACTGGCCTATAGCAGGTCCAATGTCCCCTTCCTGCTGAGGGCAGGCTCCTCTGAGCCCTACTTTCTTTGGTTTGAGCTGAAAAAGCTCAGCACTGCTTGCTTGGATTTATATCCCTGTGTTGGCATTCACAAAGAAACAATGCAGGTGCCTGTTCATTTATAGACACAGCTGTTTGTCAGGGTACCTGGGTTCAGTTTTGAGGTCTGCTACTTATCTCCTTTCCACAAACCATGTAAATCCTCTCTCTTCTAGTTCCAGATTTGTTAGTGGAGAATTGTTACCACTGTTTTCTTTGGTCTGCCTCACTTTCCTCTGGGGGAGAAACCATCGCTGCTGCCTCTTCTGCTGTAAGGTGTCATCTTCCTACTGTATTTTTTAATCACAAACACCAAAAGGAGAGAGTAATCAAAATGGTTTAAGAAGAAGTAGAAAGATTTTATCTGTAGCAGCTCAACGAGGAGATGAGGGACTGTAGGATACAATGGGGCAGAAATAGCTGCCTATTTGGGCAAAAAATTATTGTTACATGCTCATCTTCATGAAAAAACAGATTTCTGGAAGAGATTGCCTGGCATTTTGGTTTGTTCATTAGTTCCTACAGATAATAAAAACAAAGATCAATCCATAAAGAAAATCCTGTCATGTCCGAGAATCTTTCCTTTTCCCCTTCCTGTGCAAACAGTGTCCAGTAGATTACTAATAATAACTGCTTTCACTGGATATGGGGAATTTCTTAAAAATTAGATAAGAGGGAAGTAGTTGAAAACCAAAAATTAATTATTATGAGATTATTCCAGAGATTACTGCAAGGGTTGTGGAAAGTGTCCATGCTTTCAAGGCATGATGCACTGTTCTACCCCTTCTCAGTATCTAAATAAAGGTCTAATTTATAAAAAGCCCTTTACTACTTAGTTGATTCTTGATCTTTGAGATCAAGAAAACTCTAGACTATTGCTTAATTAGATAATTAGACAATTCTTTGTCAGCAAAATCAGATACTGCACCCAGATTGTAGAGGGGCAGGATAGCAAAACAGAAAATGTAGTGATGCAGTAGTGATGAAGAAGCCAACATCTTTCACCACAGAAATTTCATTACTAATGGTTCACCAAGCCTGGTGGTCAGTTTTAGCCATGTGATATCCAGAAGACTGGGACAAAAAGCATTCTCAGTTACACTCTGTTCAGAAAGTAGGTAATTAGCTAAACAGCTGGATGTCTAATGAGTTCCATTTATCACGCACCTTTGGCCTCCTGACTTCTGGGAGAAAAAGCACCAACAAGTACACACCACATGGTGGCTTCTCACACCAACATTTTACAAAGAGTATCTACAATTTTACAACACAAAACAGCATGACAGACAAAGTTTTCTCTTTCTTTCCCAAAACACTAATTTAATTTCCAAAAACTACACTTGCCTGCAGCCTCCAAACAGCAAGTCTACATTGAAACAGAACATTGAAACAGAATCTGGCTTGAGATTTGGAACCCTTGGAGGCATTAAGGCAGCAATGAATTGCTTTATATCATTAGAAAGTCAAGACTATCTACTTTCCCAGGGAATATAAAGCATTCTGTTTGCAACTGGTACTTCACAAGACACTGAGCCAAAGCACTACCCCAGTGAATTTTGCATATGAACTACAGACCATTTTAGACTTTCTGAATTATTATCAAAAAATTGATTATTTTCTTTTCTCTGACGGCACATCTAAAGGCAGATTTTTATCTACCTAATTCTCCATCAAGTCTTCCAGATTTTTGGGAAGTTGTTGGCATGTAAAATTTGCTTTTCAGTTGTTCTTCTCCAGTTTTGTTGAAGCCCAGATCAATAGAGAGACATCCATTATCCAACTTCCAACCTGTGAATAAGCTGTAGTACACTCACTTGGTAGACTCCTACCAGGACAGCATGCTGTCAGGCACACCACGTCCTGCAGTACTGAAACTGCTGCTGAATGATTGTCCACAGTGTCCTGTGGGAAGTGCCCTGTGTTGGATTAACACCTCAACCTCCAGCAGGCAAGTACAGGTTTGAGTTTAAACCCCTGGTTTAGGACAGAAGTGAGAAGTACTTCAATGGAAGCCTGAAAGGAGTAAGAAGTATTCCTTAATTCTTCTGTCACTCTTTATACAAACCATGGGCTGTTTTCAATCTAGATACAGCAAAACACTCCTATAAAGAACAGGCACTAAATATCTTGGACAGGTCTTAAGAAATCTTAGCATTATGTTCATGTAAAAGCAATGCTAATGTGGGCTGGTGATCCTAGTTGTCAAGCTACCTTTTAATCTTAACTCCTCTAGTGGGCTTTTGCATGTTAAAGAGTAGAAAACAATAGTTAAATTAACATAAGGTTAACAGTGTAAGTATTTGGTTTGCAAAACATATGTAAAAATGGCAAACATTACATGCTCTGCTTAGACTTGGGAATGTTAACAAGAAAAAAATACATCCAAAAAACCTTTAGAAATAAGAATCAAAAGTAGGAATCTGACTGTATGAATAATAGACAGAGTACCTGAATGTTCTTTTGGTATTTGTTCACTTCATGCAGTGTTTTTCACAAGCTCAAGCTGAACAAAAAAACAACAGCAAAAAGGTGGAATGCAGCTACTGAAGCAACCCTGTACCTCTCATGAAGGACACAATGACAGGAAACACAAACAGGCAACCACAGCATCCCTCTGTGTCTGCATAACTAGAAGTGAAAATTTCCCTGCATTCCAGAATAAAACTTGGCATGGTTGAGTTTATTTATGGCAATGGAATCTTTAATGAGCCATACTCTCCAAAGACACACTCTCAACCATTAAAAGTTGCACTCATTTAAAAAGTCTTATATTGTTGAAATAGAACTGCTTAACATTTAAAATATATTTTCTAATTTTAGCTATATCATACAAATCTCAAACATCTTCTATTAAGAAGCAATATACTCTCCATTTTCTTATTCAGGTTTTGAGACATCTTTTCCTATAATTTCAGCTACAAAGAGAAAATGAGTGACAGGTTTCATAATATCAAATTCTGAAAAGGAGGTGTTAATTGGTATTTAAGAATTGCAGTCCAGAGGATTCAAAAGTCCTATTCGTTATCTACTCATTTAGAAGCAAGAGGATTTCTATCTAGCATCAGTGGATTTGAATAGCATATGCATCATATCTATCAACAAAGACCACTCTATATAATGGACATAATATCTGTGTAGTTTACATGGCATTAAATATATCTGTTGATAGTCACATACTAAATTAATAAAAAATATTTTAGAAAGAAAAAGTAGAAAGAAAAAAGTTAAATCATAGTAGATGATCATTAGGAAAGATTGCCAACATCAAACAGCATCCACAATGCTTTACCAATCCTGTTTCTCTTCCTTTCCAAAGGAAATTAAATTAAAAATTCCTTTAACTGGACTCCAAGATGCAAATAGTGCTAATGAAGAACATAAGTATCTGCAATTGCATGAGATAACAGGGGATCATAATTACATCATAACTATCCCAGGTGTAATACTTGCAATATCCTAAAGCAGCAACACTCTCTGCTGGACTGTGAGCAAGCAGACCCCATGTGCATCATCCCTGACATAGTGGTTTGCTGGGTCCAGCATCTAGTTACTCTTGTGCTGATCCTGCTTGGGTTCCTGCAGCTCAATAGCCTTCACCATTCCCAGATCAGCATCCAGGCTGGGACAAAACATGACACTCAATGTTTCGTGAAATTTCTCATGCTCACTTCTCGTGCACTGTTGGCTTTTCTGCCTGTCCATGCATCATGAGAAGCAGCAGATTGATAAAAGAACATAAAATATTAATTTAAAAGTGCCATGATATCCTGCAGCTTTCACATCTTCACAATAGTCCATGATGGCCAGAGGGCACAAGTGAGTGAGGCTGACAAAAGCTACCCTTAGGGGAGGCCAGCTCCCTTCTTGATCTCTTTCTGTAGCCAACGGAAAGAGCAGGATCTGACTTAGGTACACTGAGTTGACACTGCATGAACTTCTTCCCTTTGTGTAAAGCCCTCCTCGGCTAAAACATGCCCTGGTGAAAACTGACCCCAGCCTCATGTCCAGAGTGGGCTCCACAGGGCCCAAGGTGGGATTCCCACACCTGGCTCCTCACTGGCCTGGGACAGAGACACACACAATTTGGCTACCTTAGGTATAAAAAGGGCACAGTGTCCTAGCACAAGAAAACAGTTTATACCCTGAAGCACTACCTCTTTATTACCCTAACTGCAAGGAGGTAGCATGGCTAGATTGTAACAAATGGTAAAACGGAACAGCATTGAGTCACCACCCATAACCATCATTCTCGGGCTTATCTCATTCTTGAGTAAACAAGTTATTTTCTTTCATCAATAAAGTATGAATCAAGGTATATCCTGTGCTGAAATTGCATGTCCTTTGCTTGATTTTTTTTTTGAAACAGGAAGGCATGGAACATCCCCTCCTGCCTGTCTCTAGCAAGTAATTTCAATGGGAGTAAGAAACGCTGAGTGAGTTTATCCGGTACATCTGGTATTCCTGCAAGCCATGCTGGCAGTTTTGCTGAGAAATGTGCAGAAGAACCTTCCTCCTGTTGGAATGTAAATCTTCATTTTTATAAAAGCATAACAAGTTTTGAAGGGGTAGCAGAAAGTGATTTACAGAAATGCCAACTTTGCGTTACATATCAATGAGACATTCAGGATTCCCACCGTACTGCAGGATGGATAGCATGGCTGTATCTGCCTTACTTTGTGATTCCAAGCTAAATCCTAGCAAGCAAGGCTCCCATTTAAATGTTATTTCCCAAAGTAATTTACAATTTTTCCAGGGAAATAGGGACTTGGGTGACCGATTATAGTATTTGCAGAGGCCACCTGCATTACCAAACCTAGACCAGGCCCTGGCTGTCCACAGAGATTGTGCTGTTAATGGGCTGAAATTTTGTCCTAAAGCTTGCTAGAGTTATCGACAGAGGAAGCTGTTTCCAGCTGTAGTCCTCCAGAAGGTTAGAGGACTTCTGTGATCCAATAACAAGAGCCTGCTCTTACTATCCACCCTAAATGTGATGTGGTTACTTGTGGGTTTTTTTATTTTCTTTAAATAGGAGAAAATACTATGGTACTAGGCTAACCAATGTATTCTTAGAAAGAATTCAGTATCTTATCATAACCTTTATTTTTTAGACTAAGCAGCACTTCATGCCGTCTCTCATATGACATGCTTTATGCTACCTCTGCACTTGTTGTAGATTAATTAATCTTTTTCAGAGAAATGTAGCAGCAGCTGTGTTGCAGATGTGCATTCACCCATGCCTTCTACAATGGAGCTTTCACTTTCTGCTGGAAATACTTTGTCTGTTGTATGCTACGGCCACAAACACCTTCTTCATGGGTTCATCCCGTGGTCAATTCACAGTCACAGTCATGCAGTCCTCTCCATCTGAGTCATCTCTTGTCTCCCTTAGACAAATTCCTCATTAAGCCTGAAGTGTACACACTGAAATTCTGTTCTAATCAAACATATCTTCCACTTATCTGTCAGAGTCAGAAAGCTTTTAATAAATGATAAGTCTTACATGTTAGCTATGCCCCTTCATCTTCAGATTTCAAGAGCCTGCAGACTTCATATGCTAATGCACTTCATGAAAATATTGCCAGCACTGGTCCTAAAATTGACCCTTGAGAAACTCATTGTAACTTGTTTCTTCACTAATTTCTTTCTCTTCCTCTGCCATTTCTCATTGGTCAGTTCTTTCCCACCTTTCATATCATCTGTTAAATGCTGTCTTCTTCGGCTCCATTAGTATTTTCCAATATAGGGGTGTATCAACCACTTTGCTAAGGTACAAATGAGATTTGCCACATTTTTTATTTTGGAAAATCCATTATCTTATTTAGGGGAAGCTATCAAGTTATTCTGGCACCATGTTCGACTTGTAAACCCAGGCTCCTTTCATTTTGTTTTATGCTTAACTAGAAAGAAACATGTAGTCATTCTTTCTCCATTGGTAATTTTACCATGTGTAGTAGAAATATAGAAGAAAGTTGAGGGAGATCACATCCACTTCCATCTGGGGCGTGTTGATAAGCTTATAGATAGAAAACAGTAGTATATATATGTGTATGTGTTTATGAGTGTTTATGTTACATATACACATGGGCAACACATACACATGCATGTAAATATTTGTACACTACCATTTCCAAGCTGCACTGAGCTTTTTAAGGAAATACAACCATTTTCACTTGTCCATACAATAAGGATTAATTAATACTCATTAATTTTAAGACTTGCAGATATTTTCCTCCTTTTCCACTTCTGGGGCCAGCTGACAGCCACTGAGACAAGCCCAGTGTGCAGGATGGTTTTAGCCAGCACTCAAACCGTTTCCTGCTGATATCATTACAAAGTTCAAGTGCAATCTAGATGTTGGATAATTGCAATGATGAAGTTGGTCCATTAGTATAAAAAGCTGTTTTAACAGTCACAGTGAACAGAAAATGTCCATTTGCCATCTATTTTAAATATGAGGGCCTGGTTCCTAATGAAAGTAATGTCAACATATGGCAAGTGTTTCATTAACAAGTGCCTGTCTTGTTATTCCTTCTTGTCTGACATGGTAGCACACAGTTATGTAATACAAAAAGTTATTGTGAGAGGAGGTGGAGGAAGAGAAGTGCAGTGCCATTCTGTAAGGTGGCTGTCCAGATGGATCATCCTCTCCCCCACACATAAAGGAAACGTAGAGGATGTGTAGAGGATATGTACCACAGCAATGCCTTCGCTAAGGTCTTTGAGCAGCTGGAATCACCTGCCTCTAGGCATAGAACTAACTTACCATCTGCAATGACACACTTCAAGAAAGACAGAAGAATGAAAAGCCAGGTTTCCAAAACTTGCATTCCTAGCTGTAACAAGGAGACATAATATTCCCAGATGCCCCTGAATTGTAGATAGTTTAATCACAATATGGTGTCACTATGACCAGAGCCCACCAGCTGACAAGGATTGAGCTCTTACGTCCTGTAAATAACCGTAAATTCAAAGTTTTAAACAGTATTACAAAAAATTTATTTTGAGATGAAAAGCAAGAAATGTGTAGCTTTGAAAGCTGCAAAGGGGTAGTTTTGCTTGCCACTGCATATAACTAGTTCCAACCAACAGCAAAAATGTTCATTAGGAGATGGCCAAGATGAAAATACAGTACCAATTGGTTTGTTTGAAAACCGAGCTGTTGATGAAAGGCAAAAAAGTAAAGGTGCATTGATTCTGATAACTTCTCCCCAGCCACATGCACACACCTACTCACACACTTTTAGTCTGAATCAGTAAGAAGCTGCTGACTGCCACTGATCTAATGCCTTCATGTGGAGCATGGAGGATGTGCGTTTTGGGTTAAACGCACCCTTCTGTAAATAACACAATACAAGTGCTGCATAAGAGTCCCTCACAATAAGGCTCACCTAGGTCTTAAAAATTAGTCAGCCCCATGTCCCAGCTCCAGGCTCAGCATACCAACATCAGCCTGCTAAAACAATGCTGGTAAATATGATTTCACTGAGCCTGGATCTTGCATGTTTTCAAAATTCTTCCATAACATTCAGTGTTTTTATGAGTGGCATGGGGACAGGCACAGATATTTTCCAACCAGACAGGAACATCCTGGTCACCAGGCACTGGATGGGGCAGGCAGGTTTCTGACTTCTTACACAGCTGATCTCTTTGTCCACTGATGATTTGTGTGAGTTCTTCTTCATTTTGACAAACCAAAGAATGACAAATCTTGTGCTGGTTTGGATGACAAGAACCCACTCTGTCATCAAGGCCAGTCTCCAGCTAAAGTGGGCATCAAACAGTAATATTTATAATACAAGTAATACCTGTTATGAGTTACCAAAACTCATTTACTCACAATTTAAAGGCTAAGCTCCACACCTAGTAATGTGACCAGTCTTGCCCAAATCCATTCCTTTCTATCCCAAAAGTATAACTGCTTTTTCTACCTCTTTTTCTACCTCTTATTCTTTCACTACCACAACACTGGTGTGCTTTTAAAATAAAATCCACTGCAAAAGTGAAGCTACTCCTGATCTCTGATTCTTCTGGTCTCACTCAAAATTCTTTCCTTTGAGATATGGGCTCAGATAGTAGATAGAGTTTGAAAGGATTTTTCTTAAATTTAGTGTATGACTTTCTTGCTTTTTTATATTCTCAAGTGATACTCTTCACACCCCTGCAATCCAATCACCTGCATTTTTTATCCAACATTGTGTTTTAAAGCAAAACCACTGAATATGCGTATATGTAAACAACAGCAAAACAAAACTCAGTAGCAAAAGCCACATTCAAGGAGTTGGATGGAAAAAAATAACCAAACAAATTCTTTAAGTACATGAAATGGGGCTGGGATTTGAAGTAGGCGATAAAAATCATTTTGTATTTGAAAGGCTGGGTTTTAATCCTCTTTTTGTAAGAGGCTGAAAAAAATACTAGTCATGTTGTTGATGTAGGAGCAAAAAAACAATGCCAGGAAGCACAAACATCAATTCTGGTAACTATCAGCCAAAGCAAAATTATACTTGTACGGAAATCTGGGAACCATGTCTATTTAAGTGACAGACAACTGGGGCACTTCTGCACATTTCCCATACAGGAACAAATGAATTACCTATTTACCCAATCAGCTCCAGGCTTTATGTGGACTAACAAAAATGCTAACAAACACATTAGTGCAGAGTCTAAAAAAAGAAATCAGGGAACAATCAGCCTAATGGAAAATAGATTATGATTATTAAAGCAAATACAAATATTTCTATATCAATTATTTCCCAAAATGAAATGAGACTGAGAAAACAGACTAGGTTAGGAAGCAAAACTCCAGTTGGGGAAGGTGGGGATCATGGGAGAGTGGGTTAGGTATCCTGCTTGGAAAATTCTGAATCTTTTAAGGGCTTGTGTCCCTGCTTGCTCTCTGCACTCTGCATGGGTTTTGGCCCAATAAGGAGAGACAGGTGAGTGGGTGGTGTCTCCAACTCTTCCCTGGGCAATCAAGGCATTGTTGGGTTTCATTTTCACTCATATGGTGTGCTGTGCAGCTCACAGCTCTGATTCATTATTACTACAGGATTTTGCTCAGGAAGCTGAGAGGTTCCCACTTCCAAAGGGATGGGACCTGATGTAGAGCAGCTGGCCGTCCTCGCTTGCAAATTAAAACCTCTTTACTTTGTGTGTGTTGTGCTCTTCCCCTCAACTGGGGAAAACACCATAGAGCTTAGAGCGAGAAAAATTAGCAAAATAACGAGAGGTTTATTTTATGTTGTCTTGAAAACATTTTGAAATTCTAATTACTGCCTCAAATTTAGAATTATAATTTTTAAAATACATTTCAATCCTGGACTATTGAAGTATCTAACATTAAACATATTGACCTATATTTCTCATCCACTGCCATCAAGATTATAGCTGATTCAGTAGTTAGACCTTTGTCTTATCTTTTTAATCCATTCATTTCACTAAAACATTACTTTCTCATCCTGACAATCTACTTATGTATTTGATTTGCTAGAAGCTGAGGATAATCTGTTTAGATTATTACTAAATTCATCACAATCTTAAATGTTTCCTAGAAAGTTGGATGTATGCTATACACAAAAGTAGACCTGCCACCCCTGAGGAGCACTCACTTAGGTTTGGGCCCATGTGGAGCCTCTAGCTCTTCTCTGTTTACCATATTAACCAACAGCCAAACTGGGCTTGGTTGAACTCAAATCTGTCCTGGGATTCTGATGATACGGCAAGTATTTTACCAAGTCTTGGCTACAGTGCCATTTTGCACTATTTTTAAAAAAATTAACTGGAGAAAAATAAAAACCAAAATCATATAATATTCTTATTTTCTTCTGGAAGGACTTTAGTGGTATGACTTTTATTAGCTGCTAACAATAACAAGTCAAGCAGGTTTGCCACAGGTTTGAATTGGGTGTTACTTAGAACATGTAAAAGGTGACTTCTGTCAAGATACTACTGGAGACTTACTCTGAGAATATACTGAAATTTTAATTTGTGTCACTTTCTGTTGATCTTATTGGAGGTTATTGTGCAATCTGGATTCTAATAGTGAGGAAGGCAGCCAATATCAAACAAACCTAGAAAAGGTATAAGATTTTCCGTAAACAGAAATTAAAATTAAGTGAGAAAAACCAAGACCAACCAGAAACATTCTGAGAAGGAAAGAAGTACAAAGGTATTCTTCAAGGTATAATAATCCATGAAGGCCAAAACCAATCCAGACATACTCTGCTGGACTTTTTTATTTCCTTATTGATGGTAGGAAGCACTGACTGTTTGGCAGCATCATTTCAAAAACACTGTCAAGACCCCATGTCAGCAATGCCAAGAAATGGCAATGAATAATTGTCCTGGGGTGTCAAGAGGACAGCCAAATGCACACAAAAGCTCCAAAATCTTATACTGATTTTTTTTCTGTGGTCTCACCCAGTCTGCTAACCTCTCTGAGATACTTTTCATCCACTCACTCAGACATGAATCAGAAGAGTGCAGGGGTTAAGGGCAGTGTGAGGGGAAATCATCCTGTAAGTTGAAAACATGTCCCAGCTGGTCATGAGCTGTCATTTATCCTGGGGAAGGGACTCAGGCAGGGACTGCACTGTCTGTCCCCACACATAACAAAATGCTTCATCCTCCCTCAGTCCAGGAGCTCACACAGCAGCTCAGGGAGAAATTTGGGATGGAAGTCCTGTTAAGGCCAGATTGCCATCACCTGCTGACAGGGAGATCAACTGGAAAGCAAAATGAAATCATGCACAGAGTCATGGGGAAACTGTACTAGTTTATCAGCAGGGTAACCATCAGAGCTGCTCTCTGTTCATTTTTGTGGTGAAAAGGTTATAATTTAAGCACATTTGACAGGTACACACAACCAAGTGGAAAGCTTTTATTCAGTAAATACTTATTTTTAGTCATATAAGAAGGTTGACTTTACTGTAGGCATTGCACTGCATAAACAGTGTCTGTTTAAACTGTGTTGGAGACACAACAGTGAAGAAAAAGGTCTAAAAATGAAAAGAATCAACAGTTGCCAGCAGCAAAAGGGCATAAACATGGGGGGGGGAAATGTATAATTATAATTTCTTGTTCCTTGGAGGCTACTACGAGTTACTTGCAGTAATTAAAACCAAGTTTGAAGTCCACAGTGTTGAAAACAGGATGAGATGTTGCTTTCCAGGCAGAGGTAGAATTAATTATGCTGTGCTAGATTGCCTTTATTGACTTGTGCCATGTTGTCTGGGATGACCCTGTTGGAGCAGGGAGGTTAGATGACAGCCAGGGGCACACTGCACTAGAGCTGAGCTCATTCAAACACATGGAATTTCAGGACAAGAAGGAGAACTGCAGTGCCTTTCCTGCTCCCAGGTACCTATTTTGTGATCTGTATTTCTGTGACTTCTGCTTTTTACCCTGACTAGTCAAAAAGACATCACCAAAAAAATCCCCAAACCATTGCCTTTATTTCAGAATCTGCAAAAAAAAAAAAAAAAAAAAAAAAAATCCCCAAACAAATAAACAAACAAAAAACCCCAAAAGGTAAGTAAAATTATTGAAATTACTGAAATCTAGCCCTAACCTATACAGTCACTTTACAGCGCATCTCTGTATGCTATAGGGGCCAGGAAAACTAACCACACAGAACAGGTCAGGTTGGAGGGACCACAGCTGGTCGTCTGGTCCAACCTCCCTGCTCAAGCAGGATCATCCTAGAGCATACAGTACAGGATTGTGTCCAGATGGTTCTCGAATATCTCAAATGAGGGAGACTCCACAACCTCTCTGGGCAATCTGTTCCAGTGCACGGTCACTGCACAGCAAAGAAGTTCTTCCTCATGTTCAGCTGGAACTTCCTGGGCAGCAGTTTCTGCCTGTATCTGTTGTCTCATGTCACACTGCTTGGCACCACCGAGAAGAGCCTGGAAACATCCTCTCGGCACCCCTGCTTTAGATATTTATAAATGTGAAAAATGCGTATTTTATGATTGGCTTTTCGCAAATATTAAAATGAATATTATATATGTTGTTTTAGAAAGTAATGCTGTATTAATTCTCTTAAGTAGCGTGTTAAATATTGTTTTAAGTTATAAAAAATGTTAAAATAGAAATTATGCTGTGAAGGATATTTTTTTAAAGAAAGGACTTGCAGCGAAATAGCAGCCACAGGACACCTAAATCTTTCAGAGAAAAAGAATTTATTGCCCTCTCATCAGAAGAAATGAACTTCTTCCCGCCTCGAAGGCGCTGTTAGGATTCAGAGGAAGAAGTTGACGATGACCAGACAGAATCCTGTATTTGAATGGAATTTATTTATGCATCATGTATGAAGTGTATGAATATGCAACAGGCTGTTGCTTTTAAGGGTTAATCCTTTGTTAACGGGTGTCCTTTTTCGGGCTCGTGCTGCCCAGAGAAAGGTACCCGGACGTCCGTAACTCTTTGTTTCTATTGTATCATATTGTCCTAATTCAAATTGTCCAAATTATTATTACTCTAATTGTATTACTACTTTTATAACAATTTTATTACTATTAAACTTTTAAAATTTAAACAAACAAACAAACAAACAAAATAAAAAACCAAACAAGTGATTGGCGTTTTTCACAATAAACATTATTGAGGGCCCCTCTCCTCTAAAGGCCGAGCAGGCTCTGTGCATTTTCTACAGAGCTGAATCCCGCTTAATTTATTTTTTTTATATCATTATTTTTGTTATTTACTCTAGCTCTATCTTTCCACGTTACGTCCGGGAAAGGAGGAAACTCTCCCCGCTGCCTCCCCGCGCGGAGCTCCCGCCCCGTCGGGCGGTGCCAAAGGCGGAGGCGGCGCCTCGCTCCGACACCGACACGCCAAGATGGCGGCGCCCGCGGCCCGGCGGGGGAGCTGAGGGAGGGCGCGTGCAGGTAACGGTCCCCCCGCCCGGCTCCGCCTCACGCCCCCCGCCCGCCGGAGCCGCGCTAATCCCGCCGCCCGCGGCTTCCCAAAGCCTCCTCCTATGGGCTCCTTGCCCGCGCCCAGCCGGCTCTCCCGGCGGTCCTGTGCCCACGGAGTTCCCCCCTCCTCCAGCCTCCCTCTGTCACCGCTCCCCCATTCGCTCTGTCCCGCCTGCTCCCTGTGCAAGCTTCTCCAGCGGCGGGACACGCCCCCATTCCCCCGGGGCTGAGTGAAATGTGCTGGGCCTCGTTAGTCAGTTTCCAGGACTTTAATTCAGTCTCCCGCCTGTTTACTGCATCTTTCCAAATGTTTTCTGTGTCAGGGAGGTTTACATTGGGTATTAGGAAAAGGTTCTTCCCCCAGAGGGTGGTTGGGCGCTGAACAGGCTCCCTAGGGAAGTGGTCACGGCACCAAGCCTGACAGAGCTCAAGAAGGGCTTGCCAATACTCCTGAGCACATGGTGTGACTCTTGGGGATGGTCCTGTGTAGAGCCAGGAGTTGGAGTCAGGGATCCTTCTGCATCCCTTGTAGCTCAGGACATTCTGTGATTTATTTCTCTATCAGACCAGCCCCTTCCTCCTGGCACACCTGCCTGAATAAGACAGTTTTAGGCTCCTAACCTGCTCCTTGAAAGACTCACACAGCACTGGGCTGGAGTGACCTTAAGTGGGGCAGGGAGAGGCACACTCGACCTAGTCCCATGCACACAAGCCTGGAAAGGAAAAACAGCTTAGTGCTGTGTCTTTTGGATTTGATTATCCTCTGTGCCATGCATCCTGGCTTGCCCCAGCACATGGCTGGCTGACCATTGCATTTTGTGCATGATGGTACCTGGGAGCAGCAAGGACACTGCAGTTCTCTTTCTCATCCTGAAATTCCATGTGTTTGAATGAGCATAGTGCTAGTGCTGTGTGCCCTTGGCTGTAGCTGTTTCCTCACTCCCACACACTGCTCTGACCCCTGCTTGGGTGACCTGTAAGGCCTGAGGTCACCCAAATGTGCCCTCTCAGGCATTACATTGGCTGGTGGGCTTCCTTGAGCTGTGCACAGGCACGGGGTCTGTGTTCTTTCTGTCTCAGAATCACAGAATCAATTAAGTTGGAAAAGACCTCTGAGATCATGGAGTCCAAGCCATGACCAAATACCACCCTGTCAACCAGACCTTGGCACTGTCATGTCCAGTCTTTCCTTAAACACCTCCAGGGATGGTGATTCCACCACCCCCTGGGAAGCCCATTCCAATACCTAATCACCCCTTCTGGGAAGAAATTCTTCCCAACAACCAGCATAAACCTCCCCATGTGCAGCTTGAGACTGTGTCCTCTCATCCACTAGTCTCCCTTCATGTGGAGCTCCTGGGCTGTAAAATACTTGCTTTGTAAACCAGCAGTGCTGAAATTGGCTTGCATAAGGAAGCACTCCTTTCTGTTGCAAAATAAATCAATAGAAATAAGACATAAGTAATTAGGAAATAATTAGTAAAAGTAAGCAAAAAACTTTGAAGTACTGAAATGCTAATTTTGAGATGAGTGTGATGTTATGGAGGGGGGGAAGTTGGAGTCTCCTGAATGACTCATCTGCGCCTGAACTGGGAATCCTGAGTACAGTCCTGGATTTGTTTTTATTACAAATGAGAGAGATTATGGAGGGTAGCAATAAGAAATCCAAAGCACTGATGTGACATCAGTGATAAAGTGTTTATAAGACCCTGCTTGATAAGTAAGGGAGAAAAGGAGCAATTCTATGGACAGGTAATGAGAGGCATTGTGGGTTTGTGTGTGCATGTATGGTGAATGTTAAAGGAAGCATAACTCCCACTAGCTTGCTGGAGATCTAATTTAGGTGCTATAGCAATTATTTCTACTGATAATGTTTCTACCTTATGGGAAATGCATAAGTAAAATCTTTTCTTATACAGAGTTTTTCTACACTGAGATTTTACTGATGTAATTCTGCAAGGAAAATTCTAAACTGACTGAAACAGCTAGTTTGGTAAAAATGTATTGGGCAAAATTAAAAAAAGCAAAACACCACCAAAGCACCAAAACCAGCCATAGAGGATAGAAAATACTGATGTAAAAATGCCATTAAAAAAAAAAAGGCAGTCAAGATGAGGAGGAAATTCAGAGTAGAGGTTTTTTTAATGCCATATTTCCTACTGTAGGAAGTAAAATCACCAAATATCTTGTTGAGACTGATCCCAAATATGGGAGCTGTTAGATCTTTCTCCCATCTGAGTAGCTTTAGAAGACTCTCTCTGAAGCATTTGAGGAGTTAACCAGTTTTTTAGTTGAAAAAGAAAGCCTTAGCAAAATAGTTGGTTTAGAATATCTGGTTGAAATCTACTAATTATAGTCATCCTCCCCCATCTCTTTTCAGTGATGACAAATTCAGTATTTTTACAGTATAATTTCATCCAACTTCCTTTTCTCTCTGTTTCATTCTGAATTTTTACACCCTGTTAGCCATCTTCTATTCAGGCAGTGGAGCTTCTGGAACCTTCAATTGACTGATTATGCCTTTATGGGAGACTGAATGCAAGAGTTTTATTTTATTAGATAAGACATCTAACACAATGGTTTTGTTCTGTGTGAAGCCACAGTTAGTTCTCTTGACTAAAAAATACATACTTTTATAATTCAGACATGGAAATAAAATGCAAGTTCCATGAAAAGCAGCTGAGTTGTCTAAGTCAAGCTAAAATAATTTAATAGCTACCATTTTTCAGTATAATCATAATAATCATTGAGCCCTTGTTATGTATTGTGGCATGAAATACATATTTTTGTCTTTTCAGGTACCATAACCTTAAGAATGCAGTCGGTTTATCAAAGAGTTGGCCTGTGTTCCTCCTGTTTGAAGAGACAACTAAATGGTTTCCTGGGATTAATTAAATGGCAGACAAGACTGGTTCCTGCTTGTGTGAGAACGATTTACAGTGAGACGGGCAAATGGGAAAAAAACTATGGGTTGGAGACAAGGAAACGAGTTGAAAATTGGTGGTTCCCAAGAATAAAGGAGCAGTTCTGCAGAATTTCAGAAACTGATGTAAGCATGATGAGAAATGTGGAGATTACATGTTTATATTTCTGTTTTCTTAGAATGAAATTAATTGAAACTTACTTAGTACAGCTGGCTTTTAATGATTAGATGTGCATTACATTTCAGGGGAAAATACTTTCATGTAGAATATTAAAAAACATTAATGAAATAAGTAAACAAAAATAATTTTTAAAATCCTGAGGAAAAATACAATAATAGGCAAAGTATAAACTTGTACATTTAGGAAGGGTTTAAGTAATCAATTCTTTCTTTGCATATTATATGATATTTGGACTTAATTATTTAAAGTATTAAAAGAAACATCTAATCGTAACTTTTGTAAACAATTTTCTCAAGGTTCTGTTCCCCATGTTATGACACATCTATCACAATACACGCTGTGACTCACTAAAATCTGTGCTAAAGGAAAAAAATTTTTTAATATTTTCTGGTTTACAGTCTCATAGGAATAGTAAGAGACTTGAAGAAAAAAAAAAGTTTTCCCATGCAATAAAAGATCTTGAAAACAGCTGTATCGCAGTCTTTGACTTTTTGCCTTCACAATTATTCTGTCACAATAGATAAAAAACACTTCTCTGGCTCTTGATGTTTTTATGTTCATCTCCCTTAAAATTTGCCTTTTCTCTGACCAAAAAAAAAATAATTCTATGAAAATGTTGAAGAGAGAAAAGAGCTTGCTTTTTCTGGGGAAGAAAACTGAGATGAAGTGGTGTGCATGTGTATACCTGCAGCAGGGAAAGCATTCATTTAGACTTGTGCCTTTTATATACATATGTACATAGGACTCATATGTAGCATACGTATGCTAAGTTCTAAATTGTATTTTTAATGATATTTTTGTTTTATCCTTACAGTTGAAGTAGATTTAATGACATATTAAGTGGCAAATAGTGTGTAGTGCTCAGATTATTTCTGATTTTGCTGTGATTGAACAAAAGTGATAAAGAAATATTATTTGACAAATACTAATAGAGTTTTATTCAGAACAGTAAAAGCTGAAAGCTGCCTGTAATTTTTTTATTATTAACAAGAAAAATAATATAAGAATTTAACAAGTATCAGTGGCACTTGATACTATCAATGTATCAGTAATGAATTCAGTGGTAATCAAGATGTATTAGGAATAATTGATGTGCAAGAGGATTTGTGATTTCTTTGTAACTTTTGTCATTTTAATTAAACCTAAGTAAATGAAGTATTTAGTTTCTTTTCATTATGCAAAATCTTGCTTGTAAGATGTGTTTGGATTTGAGGATACATAGTGAAACTGAACAGTTTCCCTTTAGCAGATGTTCATGCAATTGCAAATGATGCAGTCACTCTGGGAGTTACTGCAGTTCAGATGACAAAAAGCAACTGGCCAGGAGTGAGCTCTGTGTTTGTTGTAGATACAAAATAAAACATTAATTATTTAAACTTTTATAAGAGTAATTTAATCTGCTATGTTTTCCTGTTTTTGTTGGGACAGACAACACATAGATAATCAGTTGCAGATGCTACAGTTAAGCTCCAGTTCTGTCAATATAGCTTTTTTTGAGTAAAAGTGAATTAATTTTCATAACATTTAAGTGCCATAGAAATATCAGTATAAATTGATGAGATGGCAGCAAAGTCTGGTAAAACACCTCCATTTACAGCCCCAGAGAATCTGATCCAATGAACTTTGTCAGTGCTCACTTGGATCAGTTCCAGCAGAACCATGTTTCTATTTATGATGTTGTGCAGTAGTTTATAATGTGCACGTGTATTTGTTCAAGTGAAATGCTAACTCATGTAGTTACTAGTTTCTACAAATTTCTTTCTAGAAATCAAGACCAAAATTTTATGTGCTTTCTATGTTCCCATATCCTTCTGGGAAGCTTCACATGGGCCATGTTCGTGTCTACACCATCAGTGATGCAGTAGCTCGGTTCCAGAAAATGAGAGGGATGCAGGTAAGAATAGATCAGTGGTAGGACTGGGTTGGGGTTTTTTATATTTTAATATCACAACTGATCAGGAAATTAGTATTTTCCAAAATCCATGAAAGTGGAGTATGTGCTACAGGAGTGTAGATAATGACCCGTGAAGCTTTGAATATTGAAATTTGAGTTTTATTAAAGCCAGCGGTGTTCAGAGCTCACTGTCGGTAAGAGTGGTTGGAAGCTATCTCAGATGATAAGAGCTGGTGCTGTTTGAGGTGTCTGAATCTACTGATGCTGATGTGTGGCAGTGTCACTGAGACCTCTGGGCCACACAGTTTCTGTGAGAGGAGGCTGACAACCCTCCTGCCAGCTGGGTGGGACCAGGGGGGAGGAAAAGATGTACCTGGCAAGAGAAAATAGATACCACCAAAATCAACTGCTTTCACCTCTTCTGCTCCTGAGAACCAGTTCATGTCACTTGTCAGATGCAGAGGGACAGCCTCAGTGCCTGCTGGGAGAGAAACCTCTCTTTTTTTTTGTGACTGCAGCAAGTCGGATGAACAGGATCATGCCACATGTTACATCGTGTGTGTAGCTGAAAGTTTCTGTCCGGTAGCATCTGACCCCTTGGCTTGCCCATTTCAGCCTTGCTCATGTATATGAAATGTCTTCTGAAGTTGCAGGCCTATGAGATAGGCTAAGTCTAACTTTCTTGCTTCATCTGCAAAGAGCAATCCCATTTTCCCTTCCACATTTCTCTGTTTCCCAGTCTCCCCTACGCCTGCCATAATTTCTCCTCACTCCCTTCTGTCTCTCCATTAGGTTGAAGGGGTAGCTGAGAGCCTTGTCCCTGCAATCTGCAGTGGGATCTTGGCTGGCATTCTGCAGTAAAGGCTGGCAAGGTAAAATTTGAAGTATGTAAGGAAGGTGTAGGAGAACTGTGGCCTGAGTGACAGCCATATTACAGAGGAAAGACATTTGGTAGAGGGAAAATGTGAAGGAGCTGGGAAAACAGTAGGAAGGAGGAATATGGAAAGAGAAGGGAACAAAAAGAGAGAAATAGTATAGGCAAGGATCTAGGATGACAGGAATGAGTGTCTCTATTGTACAAGAGGGAAGGAGCAGCTCAAGAATATAAGTATCAACCTCAAAAGAGTACAAAGAAGATGAAATTGAGAAAGAAATGTTAGTTGCTGGTTGTGGTACTAAGTGCAATTTCCTTGCTACAAGTGCTGAAGAAGTGTAGCATTTCCTGGATTTATCACCATCCCTGAGACTCTGATAGGTATTGTCACTGCATTATTCAGTGTGCTGCCTTTCCACATACTGTGTGTTTTTTGCCAGTGATGAACATACCATGCACTGAACACTTGCTGCTGCTTTACAGATATGCATTCTTAGGCTTTCAAAATTGCAGGAAAAAGAAATAAATGCCTTAGACTTTAAATGAGAAGAAACCCCAATGTCTGTTATAGCACCTACCTTTCCTGGCTCCTCTGAATGACCAGAACTTGGATCTCACTAAAAAAATTAAATTCACCGGGCATTTGAAGGGATGCTTGATTTTTGCTTGATGTTAAGACTGTTCATGAAATGTCATTTGAGGATGTAGCCATCTCTTATCAATAGCAGGAAAGGTATCCAGTAAATTGCTGTTCAGAAAGATGAAAACTTGCTGTTTCTTGTACTTGTGAAAATAAAGTGAAAATAATTATCTACATCCAGTACCATGCTCTATTTGTAAATTTTTTAATACAAGGTAAGTAAGCATCTTTAATGGAAACATTTGGAGAAAAGTAAAAAGATAATATAATTCCAATGAAATGCAAGAGCCACCATGCAAACAAGTTTTTATTTCCACATTTGCCTATATTTTTTCTGGAAATTTTTTTCCAGACTTTTCAAGTTTTTGCATCTTGCATTTCAGCATATTTTTATATTTCATGTAAAAATTACTTTGAAGAAGTGCCTGTAGAACATGCTGGATTTCTAAAAATACTTATATCTTCTGTTATGTTAACCAGTTTGAACATCTATTTTTGACTAAAGGTGGGCAGCCAAAGAATTTAACTTTCATTTACGATTAAGAGACATTAAAAATCTCTCAGATAATTTTCTGGGTATGTCAGATTAGTAGACATTGTGTTATTGATGTGCATTAACTTGCTGGAACTTACTTTTACCTTAAAGAACTTTTCCTTTATTACCCATCCTAATTTCTCCATCACTTAGAATTAGAGTCTGTATAATTGATTTTTTCTTTGCAATTAATTTATCAGCCTCTAAAACTTCTCTCTGCCTTTTTCATGGTTGTACAATCTGTCAAAGGTTATTATGATGTTTAAGATACTGTGATGACTGTAGGCTAAGACGTGGTTATATCATAGAACTTTATATATTCCCTAGAAAAATTAATTTGTCCCTGTATCAAGGATATGCTGGAGTTCTTCAGTATACATAAAGAAAGCATGCTTTAGAAACAGAACTGTTAGTATGCATAATTTTGAAGTTATTCCACTGATCTTCTATTTCTTTCTCAAAATTCTGCTGTAATATTCTATGTTTGAAAGCCTAGGGACTGCTAATTTTTCTCTAATCAAAAATCTGAGAAGTGAATCAATTTCAGGAATTCAATGCAAGGTTAGGGTAAGATTTTTGAGCAGCAATGTTGTTTAAACCTTGCATCCATCATTTTCAAATTAAAAGAAAAGTGTAAGGCAGTGAGAAATGATGGGCTGTTACAGTGAAAGTTACAGACAAAACCATCCAGATTTACAGTTCCCAGGGAAAGCTTCAGACTACAATGTATATTTGTTATTTAATAAACAGTGAGGGGAAATGTCTATCATGTGTATGTAGTTGACAAGAATATATGATTGAGTAAGAGATTAATTTATATTGAACAAGGTGGAGATATTTTTCATAAAGAATGCCTTAATGAGAAAACAATAAATTAGTTACATATTGATTTAATCTGGGCAGGCAAGAATTGGCCTATACTTCGTAATATTTTAGTTAGGATAGGCTAGAATACATTTACAAAGGGATTATTTAGAATGCAGTTGTGTAATTTCTTCATATTGGAAGTATTTTGAAATTTTAACTGGGAAAGTTTTTAATCATTTGGATTCTGTTGTGGTTTTGGTTTTTCTAAAATGTACCATTAGTATTCAATTTTTTTCAGCTCCATAAGGTCTGATTTTGTTTCAGTTAAAATATTCTAGAGAGGTAATGCACATTGACCTCTACAGATATTTCCCAGAAACCTGTACTGCACCAGCACTTTAAGTGTGAAAATAAATATCTGTTGCACTTTTCCCCACCTTTATTCTGAAAGAAATACTGCTTCAATATAAAACTGTAGATGAAAGCACTGTAAAGCATTGTCTTGTTCCAGCAGTCACTCCTCAAGGACCTGTAGGCAGTGCATGGGAAGCAAGCTGTCATGCACTTGGATTGGGTTGCTGGATAAATGATTTGTAGAGTACATGTGTTAGAAGATAACTTGTTTACATTTTGATTACTGAAGATGAAATTTCAAGTCTCTACCTGGGAAATGTAAGCCATATAGATTGCTTAGCATGACTGCACTGAGCTGGTTTTTCCAGAGTGTGTTAAGGGTGACATGTTTCTTGAAGTGCAATTAAAACAGTTTTTATATATGGAGATTTTTACATCTTATTAAAAACGTGTTTATTATAAAATGCTATGAAAAAGTAATGTACATATTTTAAATTACAAATTTATAGTTGTTAATAAATGAGTCCAGAACTATTATGTGTAGTTTCTGGTTGTGTTTACTCTGTGAATTTACATGCATGTTGTGAATGCAAATGTAGGAGTTTTGTAAGAAGTGATTTCTTATTCATTATTTGAGATTGCTGTGTAGAAATGATAGAGATATTCATGGTAATTCTTACTATGGCATATTTCCAGTGTGCTCTTGCTCTGGGAAAAAGTATTTACCATTACTTTATCATGCTATCATTAGCATGTCTTTGATAAATTCCAAGTGGATAATTTGTGCCTCTCAGAGGACTGAGAATAACTCCCTTAGTGATCAGTAAACAGAGTGATTCAGTTCAATAGTTCTTGTGATATCTTCGTAATGAAACTGGTACCAAAGCCAGGCAGTCACATGTGAGAGTTGTGCAGAACTGAGAATAGTCCTTTCTGTAATCAAATCAGCATGAAATTCCTGCATGCTAGAATCACACTATACTAATTATTTCTTAATTTATACTTAAACTGGGATGGATGGGATTAAAATATAGTCAGTGATATTTCTGCAATACCCCTAAATGACTTGAAGAGCGTTTTCTTTTTATCCATAACATATCTTCTTTTTAATTGGATGTATTTTCATTAATTATTTTCCCTTTCAGCAGTGAATCTTAATACTCTTGAAATTGCAAAAGTGAATGGTATTGCAGCCAGACAGACAAGTTTAATTAAAACTCTATAATTAATCATCAGTAGGATGAATTATTTTGATACAGATCCGTTTTCTGATCATCACTAGCTGCTCTTCTCCACTTTTTTTTTGTGTGAGGCTTTTGTGTCCTTTTGTCAGGTTATTTCATGTCGTATAAATCAAGTAGCAAATATTACAAGTATTGTGTGTGAATTGAATCTTATTTAATTTCAGTTTTCCCACAACCTGTACTGAAGGTGTTAATGAGCTCACTCTGTTTCATTTTGAAAGAAAAAGAGAAAATGAGATATAATTTTAAATATAATTATGTTAGACAAGACAAGTGTGAGATTAAGGAGGCAAAAGATAACTTTGTTCTCAAAATGTGTGCGGTACTCTGTGGATGTTGAGTAATTTCTCATATCTTATATTCTATGAGAATAAAAATAAATGGGCATTTTATGTTTTGATAGATATCTGTATGGCTTGATTATTAGAGAGTACCTTCTCTAATATGCAGGACTGTGTTGCAGAGAAGCATCGAAATAGTCCTTTTTAGAATGTACACACTGGTCAAATATTCCTTATTTTTATCTTTTTCCAGGTGTGCCTTATCTGCTTGGGGGAGTTGTCTGTTTGTTTGTTTGTTTGATGGTAATTTTTACCCGTTGTGCAATGATGTCTGTAACCTGTAATGGTTAAAAGGGAATCTAGGCTTCACACAAGGGGAGGTCTTATATTTAAAGTGTGCTGTAATACACCAGTTTACACCAGATTTTCAACAAGTTCAGCCCACTGTGGGCAGCCAATGGAAGGAGCAGCCATCCTTTCCATTGCCCTCTCCAACTGCAAGTCCTCGCTGTCTCATGTGTCTGTGATTGCGCAATTGCAAGATCCATGATGGAGCTAGGGGTGTTTTCTGACAGCTGGAACTTGCAATCATGGATTGCCTGTTTTGCCCCCCTTTTTTGGTTAGTTCTTGTCAAGCATGTCATGGGGCTGCAAGCAGAGATAGGAGCGTAGACTTTGCTGTATCAATTCAAACCACTAATTTGTCAGCAAGCCTCCTAATTTTCATTTCTGGTCGTCTTCTTTTATTACACATTCTCTGAATTAAATATATTTATTTGCAGGCCTTTCTGACACTGAGTCTGCCATCTTTCTTAAAATTTAGAGTGCATTGATCTGAGTGTAAGAACAGTATGTCAGCTCCCTGGTCATAGTTCTGAGACATACTGAGTACATCAGGAGAGCAAACATGTTCTTTGTGTCCTTACAAAGACCGAGGAAAATTCACTGAATCACCAGCCCTGGTTATGCTGATGGAGGCTTAGAGCTGAATGTTATGAGATCATTGTCAGCTCTGTGTTATACTGTACACTGATCTCACCTACTGATGTCAGTGTGATGAGCTGATTGTTGCAGCAGTGAACAGATGAGAATGCTCTGAGAGGAAGAGCTGAGATCTCAGCATTGAATCAAGGGAGTTTCTGTGCCTTCCTCCCTTTGGTCCCACAGTAACATGAAGAGCTCTAGCCATCGCTAACAACAGATGTTTAACCATGCTGGGGAATGATTCTTAAAAATGCTTCAAGCCAGAGTCTTTGGGATCTAAAATGTTTCAAGATGCAACTGTTTTTAATAATTTGTTCCTAAAAGGACTATTCAGTGTCATAGTTACTGAGCACTTTGTTCCCATGCACTGTTCAATCACTTCTTGTAACGTTTTATACTCCTGTGCAAACCGTGTTAAGTGGTAGAAAATGCCAGTGTTTCATAGTTGATCCTGCATGGTCATGTGAGCTTCTGAGGATCTGAAGTTATGCCATGTGTGTTCAAGACTAACCTGGGAGTTTTCAGCACGAAGAGTTCACCTGTCCACTTCATTGTGAGGATGAACACACAGTTGCCTTTGGTGATGGCACTGCCTTCTGCCATTGTAAAATGGCTGAAACTACAGCCTGCCTTATTTTACCTGGTGTAGGCACCCTTAGACTTATGCAGCCTCCTGTTTAACAAAATACAGTCATTTGTTTTTCTTTCTCCTTGAGGCTTAGAGAAGTGATGTTTGGAAGAATGGTCCCTGCAGTGAGCAGAATGGATCCCTCAGTTGCATAAGGTTTAGAGGTTCCTGTTGAAAGCAATCAAGTCAGCATTCAAGAAAGTGGATGACTTGTTTTTCTTCTACTCATCTGTGCTGCTAGAGAGAGCAGCCATGTTTTCTGCTAGTTAGACCAGTGACCAACCCATCAAAGAGCTACAAGAAATAACCCTTTGGTTTTCAAAACTGCTTTCTATTTTTTTCTTCATATTTTTAATTTGCTTTGAACAGTCGAACTGTTCCTTTTTCCTTTGTGCCAACTTTTGACGTGTTAGTTACATATTTTCTTCTCGTCTTCCATTTCTTTTCAGATTTTTATGTTGAATAACTAGAGTTAAGATGTAATGTCAAATGCTGGGTGGAGACTGTGGCATTTTTGCTGCAGATTACAGCCAGAAGGCGCTGACCTGTTGTTTAGACAAATGCATTTCACAAATCTCTCAAATCCATTCATGGTAGAGAAGTAAAAGGACAATAAACTTGAAATCATTTTCTAAACCCCTGTGCATGTTACATTCATCTCTATAGCAACTACATAAATAGATCTATCCTGAAGGCTAATTTGAGGATATTTTTAATGTCTCTTTAAATTCAATTTTCTGATTGAAACTTGAATTAGCATACTTCTTCAGACCTTTAGCTTGAGGAATGCTATTGGTCGTTAAATTGAACTTTTGAATGTGAAGAATGAATATGGTATTTATTGATAAATGCTAGAATTTGGAAGATCTGTGAGCACAGGTTGCTCCTTCCAGCACTGATGGTACAGGTACACTGATGGTACACTGATGGTACACTGATGGTACAGTTCATGTGCAGACATTTTAACTCCTCCATCAGTTACACTGGTGGTACAGGGTTAAAATGTCTGCACATGAACTGTCTGGAGCACCCATCAGCCCTTTTGGGGAGTCTGTAGCTGGTAGTGAAGTTGTTTTTCCCACATCTTTTTGCTCAGAGCCATGAGAAATGAGATTGTGTCTTGCGTTTGGCTGCCTGTCTGTATCCAGGAGATCATCAGAAGCCAAATTTTACAAAAATTAACCAAGAGATTCTTTCTAATCTCACTTAATGTGCATCAACTTGTATTTGTAAGAATGTAAAGGCAGGACATTAGTCGAGGGCATTTAAATAGAGAAAACATGTGTTATACATGGAAAAAAAAAAATCTGTTTTTTTCCATCACATCTGTCCAGAGGTTGGTTGTCAGCAATACTAGCAATCAAAAAGAACTGAGCTGCATAAATTAATATTTTAAGATGTCCATAAAAATTATGTTAGTATTTATAGCTTATGTAAAGCATAACTCTCTTATTTTTTTTTTCTTTCATACCAATAGTTTTGATTGGTGCGTGGATGGGAGGGGAGGGGCTGGGCAGAGGTGTGCTTCAGTGGGGTGTTAAGGAGTGGCTTAGGCTCCAGCTGACATTTTCCATGTAAACTCCCCCCTCTATATGTATGGAAATAGGCAGTTAAGACTCATAATTTCTGATACCATGGTGTGATTGTCTGATAGTTAGGGAGAGTTTGTGACACAGAATAGCATTCCAATTTCTGTTAGATTTAGACACCAAAAATGTGCTGTGCATGGGCCCTTATTGGGCTGGCTTGGATCACAGATGATCACAGGTTAATACCTTTGGTTTTGTTGTTGCACCAGTAGAGCAATGATAGACAGCAAGTTTAGTTTTAGATCAGTACTGAAAATGAGAATGCTGAAGAGTCACATCTATTAAATCCTGTTGCTTTTACACTGTGTTGGTGCCTAGGGCATCTTTATAAACACGTCTATAAAATATTTGTTATGAAATATTACATTAAGTCAGAAGATTGGAAAGCGGTGGCAAAGAGGAATAAAAATAATTCAAAGCAGTGACAAAAGTAGCTCTTATGCTTCTAAAATGAGGTGATTTTTCACATGGAGATGTATTATGAGATTAGTATGGCTGGGATTGCTCTTTTATGGCTTGTTTGCTTACATGCCACTAAGAAACATGTTCTTTATATAAATAGATATTTTAAGGGGTAAAAATTTTGATTTCTTACAACTTGTAAAATGTTGGTCATGTTTTGCTATTGTTAAACTTGTGTAATTTTAATAATGATTATTGAATTTATAGCACATTTGTAGGTTAAGAAATAGAATTGGCTTTATCAGGTATTCAATATATATGTGTTTAATGACAGCATCTTAAGTACTGGCCTTTCTTTTGTTGGTTATTAAAGAGGTTTTTTGAATACTTACCATATTGCTAGATTATTTTCCTAAATAACATGCATGTTAACAGGAAGAATACATCTCTATTTCAACAGAAATTATCTATTATATTTTGTAGTAAACTTTTTTCCCACCTTTATTTATTTGTGGTCATGGAATAATAATTTGTCAGTCTGTAGTCTATATTTGTAAGAGATATTTCAGTAAAATTTGACTAAAACTGTTTTTCCTCATTTTCTTAATTTTATCTGGTGAATTTCAAGTTATCATAGGGTATTTTTCTTTTATTTTGTTTTTCAACACAAAGTAAAAAAATAGAAGACTACACATCAGTCACAGTTATAAAACTATTGTTTCAACTATTTTTACTTAACTATTTCAACTTTTTTTACTTACGTCTTCTATTTTAGAGTGAATATTTTATTTTGTCCAGTGGCAGCATCAACTGCTGACTTTTACCACCACACAAACTTACAAAGAGTTGTTTTTTGTCACTGTGAACCTGATATTGAAATAGTCATGAGAGTTTATTGCATAATACTTTGAATTCCCTCTAACATCTCATTGTAGGTAACAAGTACACTTCATAGTCATCTTTTAAAGCAAAGCTGGCCATAGTTGGCAGGTTTGGAAGAAGTTCAGCTCAGACAAAGCAAATGTTGGAATGCCAACACCATTCATTATTCAGAGGCCTCTCAGTGTGCTGCTGATGCCATTCCAGAAAGTTGCATAACATTGTGGTTTTTCTTTTTGCTAACAGGTGATAAATCCAATGGGATGGGATGCGTTTGGTTTACCAGCAGAAAATGCTGCAGTTGAACATGGCCTTCACCCTGCAAACTGGACACAAAGGTGAAATGAATTGAAATATGGCATTTTCACTGTGAATACCTGTACTGTGGCCCCCATGAATCAATAAAGCAGAGCAAAACTAGCATAGAAGAAAGATGGTACAGGAAAGAACAGGGTCATCTGAGACCAAGGTTTTTTGACAGCATTTTATGGGACTGTGCAGATGATTCTGCTTTGAAAGATAAATATATTGGGATGATTTTCAAGGTTTTAATCTCAATGACTTTTAAATTGTAAAATGCTAGATTATCAAAAGAGAAGCATTTCCCAAACACCCAAACCAGCAGGTATAAATAAATCAAAATTTCATCATGGTGAGGTAAACCTTAGTACAGAGAACACAAGGGAGCATTACGAGTTACGTGGTTAGATTTACTAGCAGATTTTTGTACCATGTGAGAGAGGAAGGAGATAGTTGGGGTTTTTTGAGACTGGATCTTGGAAAGTGCTAAGCAGCCATTATTGCTGCTGATTTCTGTGAACATTTTTGGTTTAGACCACAGAATTGGGTCTTATGTTCTCCTAATATTCTTTAAAATGAGTAAAATGTTATATAAGTAAACAGTTTCTGAAAATTATTTTGAAACCAATCTCCCTAAGTGAAGTTGTTTGTTGTACTCTGGATGCAGAAATCTATCTGTGGTATCTTTATAGTAGGCCTTGATCCATTTCCTTCTTTGATAATGCTGTTTCTTTGGGTTTTGTTCATGCTTCTGGTCCCATCTTAAGATTCTCGATACTTTTCCCACAAAGATATTATAATATAAAATACTTGCAATACTCAATTATTCAGCAATGCAAGTTTTTTCTGGATCAGAATTAAATGCTTTGTTTCATGACTGTCAACTCAGCCACTCTGGGAGGATAGATATTACTTTATCTGACATAATGTCTTTCAGTAGAAAGGTCAAAGTCCCTAAGAAATTTTAATCCATTTTACAGTATTTGAATGAATTCTCACCAGGTCACTAATTAATATTGTGCAATTGTGGGTATTTTAGTAAAGCATATTTAGTACATTTTCAAACTAAAGCTTCACCGTATATCCTGATGTATCTTACTTTACATTTGTAATTCAATCTGTTCAGAGCAGCATCTAACCTAACAGTGTGTGAGTTGATTAATGTTTATCTATGGTGATGCTGTCACCAGAATTTTTGTAGCTCTTTGTCACCTCCCAGGATACAAGCTCTCACCACCTCCTTTGCACTGGCTCAGCTGGTTTTGTGAGCCATAGTTTTGGTTTGATCAGCCTGTTGATCAGAGAGAAGAAAGAAATCTGGTGGGGTTTTTTTTGGAGAATTTTTGTAGGACATATCTTGAGCTGAATGGGTCGGCTGATTCAGGTTATTCTACAGCCACACAATCACCAGAGCCACAGCAAAATACAGCCAGGGTAGTGTTGCCAAAATAGAGCAGGATTAAACTCAAAGTGGAAGTGTCCCCTACTGCATTGAGATTTAAGAGGGCCCTTTGACTCAACTGCAGTAAAGATAATTAAAAATAGTAAGAAGTGGTGCTTGAGTAATGCTTCCTTCAGACTACACTGCCATATTTACTTTTAAGTTGCATTCAAATCTAGAGAACAAAAAATGTATTGCCTCATATACATAGCCATGGGAATTGGACCAGAATGTATTGGGGGCTTTTTAAAATTATTATTTGAGTATTCTGACAATGCTGAGTTTTACTGCTAGTGAGATCATAGTGTTTAGAGGTTAACTAGTGCTTTGGATTTCTCAGACCTCTATAAGCGCTAGATTTTTTATATAATCACATGTTAGAAATGTCTTAAGCTAATAATTTTTCATTTATTATCATTATTTTGCAGTAATATTCAACACATGAGGAAACAGTTTGATGCACTAGGTCTGTCTTTTACATGGGAAAGGGTAAGATTTTCTTTTTAAAATGGATACTGCTTTATTTTATTGTATGATGGAGCATTGAGACCCATGGAATCTCACCATTTTATTTATGACAATACAGCTGTCTTTGACAGTAACCAGTTTAAGTTGTTAAACTGTAAAATTGAGCTTTTTATCAGATTTTGCTAACTTTTGACATGCTGATATCATCTGGTAGTATCAATGCATAGGAGAATCTTTAAAGTCATTTTGATTTTGTATTTGTTTTTTATCTCTTTGAAGTATCAACTTTCTGTGTTAGAAATAAGGTAATAAACAGATATTTATGAAACAGCAATGCCTTTGTGCTAAGGTATGTGTTTTTTAAGGAGTGCTGTTTTCAATGCATATGTCAAATGTTTAAAGATAGTAAATTGGAGTGGTGGCTCGGTTATGTTATTCCAAATTTCAAAGTATAAGCCTGCATTTTCATAGATGTTCATATCAGGATCATTTTGGAAACCAAAAATTTTATTTAAAACACTAATGCTTGAGAATCAGGTGTTCACCTTAAAAAACTTATCAAACACGATCAGACATAAGCTAATGTCGTTTTCCAGATAAAAAAGAAATTAGCGTTTGAAGCGATTGTGAGGTTATTGCATTTACCAGTGAATCAGTCACACTGCCTTTATATTCTCAGCAGTAGCTGCTGCTTATCACCTTAATGTGATTTTGAATAGAGCGATGGAGATGCTAATCTTGGATTTTTATAGCAGTATTGTAGATCTGAAAAGGAAAAACATTAGTTTTCTGACAGTCTGAGACATGCCATCTGTTTTCTTTAATCATGAAGGTGAAGTTGTTTATTTGTATGTCTTGCATCTAGAAAACCATTTTGTCATGTCTCATATATGGAAGGATTTTCCAGTATAAGCCTTTTGAATAAGATTTAAATTTTCTTGGTAGCCAAAAAAGTTGCTCTGAAAATAAAAGATTTGTTGTGGAAGCTTCACTGCGGGCATTCTTGACATCTAATGTTTAAAGCTGTTAGTATCTCAGAGGTTGTCTGTATGTGTGGTGCAGCAGGATTGAAAGCAGTGGAATCCTTTGTGTAGGCTGTGTTATGGAGTATACACGTGCACACACACACACACACAGGAGTTCAGTGATGCAGGTTGCATTTCAAGAAAATTGAGAAAATTAATGTCTCATGTATAAGCTTCTCTTTAGCCCTTCTGTCCTGAAAAACAAATGGAAAACTGGCTGTATTGAAAACCATGGCAAGAAGTATAAGTGCCCAGGGAAAAATCATTTGTCATCTCTGTGCCTATTCTTGAAGAGTTACCTTCACTTTACTAGTAAACTGTGTTTCAGGTAATGAACTTTCAGGAGTCTCTCAGTACTTGTGGAAAAGGCTTTGATACCCTATTACTAATTCCATTTGAACTGCTATGTAGTTGAAATGCTTTAGAATGCTCTAGGGACACATAGTTGGTGCTTTTGAAAAGTAAGATTTTAAAACAGCTGGAAAATGTTCCTTGAAAGACAGCACATGTCATAGTTTTCACTCCTTAGCTTATGAGTTAAGTTTTGTTTTACTTGGAAAGCCTGCCAGACTAATTGGAGTAAGAGTAACCTGAATTGTAGCCACAGAAAAAGGTATGTTTATTAATTGCAAAAAATTAATGATGCCCAAAATAATATGTGACCTCCAAATGCACAGATATTTGAGCTGGCCATGAAAGAAGCACCTGTGGAAATGGAAGGGCTAAGCTGTAGCAGGGTGTTTTACAGGCTGATAAAGCCTGCTGCTCTGCAGGGCTCATTAGGCTGGGCAGAGCATCTTACTGCCTCAGCTGTACTGCTCCTGGGCTAACTCAAGCATCTTTGCACAGAAAAGCACTGTGCTGTGCAAGTGCTTATCTTAAAATTGAGCTATTTGAGGTAAGGAGTATTTTTTTATAGTATTCTATACTTGTATGGCTCTAAATCAGTGGCTCACAAAATACTGTGACACTGCAAACAAACCCACTAGTATTAGTGACTCCTATAAACAATCCAAGAAAAACAGATTTTATATGGGTTGGTCTCATTAACCAAGACTATTACACAAAGCAGGGGCCTCTTTTAAATTTAATTTCCTTGATGTTGCTTAAATCTGCCCCTTTATTATGCTACTGCATAGTACTTACCAAATAATGCTGGAGGGAACCCATTCCCCTAACTTAGATCCATATTTTGATGTGTGGTGAATTGCTTTTTTAAAATGTGAATTTATGTTAACTGTCTCTGTCCTCTGTGGCCAGCTTAGAGTATATGCTTAGATGATGGGAAGGAAACTTACATAAACTTTACCTTTTACATATGGTATGGGAAAAGAGAAGTGGAAAAAAGAAAAAAAAATCCATTTTGAGAACCTAGTGCATATAGCTGTCCTAAAGAGTCTTCCTGCTTATAGTCACGTCTGCTTGTCAAGAAATTTGTGTCCAGGAATACAAAGACTAGTTAAATCTCATTGCTTGATAAAATGAGTATGAACAAATCCCTGTGCACCTGCAATACTAGAAATTTTCTTTTATTTTTCAATGATTTTTTTCATTGTTCTCTCTGTATTACAAACCAAAATGTGCAGGTATTTCTGTTTCGTAGCTGTCAGTGAATTTACTTATCTAGTATGATATCATAAATAAGACATTTATTAAAAGCTAGGTTAATTAGATTAGATTATTTCAGTCAGGTTACAATGACACTTTAAAATTGCTCTCCTAAACAGAAAATCTAAGCAAATGAAAAATGAAATGAAATTAATAAAATAACTCTGGAAGTAGTTTACCTTAGAGTAGTTTTGAATACAAATGATTATCTGATTTTTTTACCTGAGACATGGAGGTATTTTAAGTGCCTCAAGTTAGAAATATTATATTTGTAAATCACTTTGAAAATGGTATGATTCTGGGGAGAGATTTTTTTAAAAATCAGTAAGTGAGATAACATTTCTATTCTGAACATTTATGTTTCTCGGATGGAAGGTTGAAAAGCTGAAGTTTGAGCATGGAAGAAATGCCTCTAAGAGTCATTAAAAACACATGGAAAATTTAAAAATTCCCCAACATTATGTTTTGGATTTAAGATAACTATAATCTGAGCATTCCTGGTGATCAGATTTTTTGAAAATACCACCCCAGACAGCATAACAAACTGCCTGTGACTGCCTGTGACTTCTTTTGAACATGATTTTCAGGGGAATTAAGCAGTATCATTTTCAATGATTCATATCATCAGCAACAAAAGATGAAAAGCATATAATATTTTTCCTTTATTTTGTTCAGGTGTGTCATTAGACCAAGTGCATGTTCCCAGTAAGCCATCAGTTCACCAGTTGTTATCAATCTGTAACTTTCTCCCAGGAAGTAGCTCTTTCTGCGAAGGTTTTTTAGTAATTTCAATTTCTGCATTCCAAGTGACATATTTTTTGCCTGAGACTAATGTTCCCTGTCTGCTCTGTACATTAAAAAAATTAAATCTTTGGTAGATTTTCTCTGTGCAGATAATTTTCTATTTAATTTTGAAGTTGTCATTTGTGTGTACTGCCTGAACATGCATAAAACAAACAGTACATAGATTATTACCTAGGAAATTTTCTTCTCATCCATGTACCGTTGACCCAATTATAATTAAGTTTTTAAAAAAAGAAACTGTTGATACAAGACTGCTTTTTTTTTTTTCAGAAAATATATTCATGTTCCAAAATGTAGGCACTGTATGACATTTCTATTTGTAGCTAATAAAGCATAAAACTAAAGGCCTTTGACATACAAATACTCAAATTAATTTAGAAATGTAGGTTGGTGTAGCTCCAAACCTCTCAAAATCAAATAATTATACTTCTAGATGAGGTAGTGCATGTCCTTGAAAACCAAAATAGGCAGATAATTGATTAAAGACTGTTTTATCTTCCCAAATAGATTTTGAAAAAAATCCATCCTGACTTTTTCTTCTTATCTCCCTTTAAAGAGGTGCAACATGCCTGTCTTCAGGACAGCATAAGACTGTGCTAAAAATAAATTTATTATTAATAAACCAGGAAATTGCATATCCCCAGTCTAGTTATATGTTATTCATAAAGCCTGGTGGATCTTAGGAAAAAATAAATCTTTTCATGCAGCCTATAAATATTACTTTTATTTTTTAAAATATAGCCATGAAAGTAGCTTGAAAGTGTAACCTTATTCTTAAAAATACAAGCAAAAATGAATTATAAGGTCAGAGACTCATAATAGAAAATTGTTAGAAGGGAGCAGGTTTAGAACAAATAATGAATTTCAAAACAAAGGATTTGAAAATTACTTCTCCTTTTATTAAACACAAAAATCTTTCATCTAGATTTAGCTTTTGGTTTTTGTTGTTTTTTTTTTTAATGCAGGATTTTTTACTTTTGGTTACCCTTATTTTTATTGGTAGTTGAAAGGTACTCTTTAAATCAGATTTTATAATAGTGAATGGCTTTTTGAGCTTTACATGGACCCATTGCTTCCCACATTGCAGTGATATCAAATCCAGATTGTAATACTACCATTTAGTCTGTAACTGAGAATTTCTTTGCAAAAATAAAAAAGTTTCCAACCCCTCTGGTATGGTATTTGTTTGGAACAAATTACTGTGCTGCAATAAATGGATTAAGCAAGGTAGTTTTTGGTAAGGATAGGGGTCTTTCCTGTGCCTTGCCAGTATCTGCTCTTTTAAAAACAAACCACCTGTATAGGTGATTATTTAAATTCTTGTAATGAATTCTATTAATGAATGAGTGTCATTCCTGTAGGAATAAGGAACAGTAGCAGTAACCAAAGACAAAGATGCATTTTGGTGAGAGTGTCTGTTTAAAGCTGACAAAAGTGAAAGGCAAAATGGATGGGGGAAAGAGGGAGAGGCTTTCCCTGGCACTTCACAATACTGAAATGCTGAGGTGATGGGTGATCACTGCATCTCTCACAGAGCACTGAAGAGCACATGCAGTGGACAGCTGAGCAGCATCTTACATATTTTTAGAAGAGTTTGGATTTTTAGTAGGTATTTTATTTTTGTGGAAAATATGGTAATATCCTGTTATACATATTCACTGTACTGCTTTATGATACAGGATTCTATATGTATGCTGTAATGCCAGTGCTCAGATCGCAAATGAGAAGCAGAAATGTACAGTTTTTGGCAGGCTGGAATGGCTCCAGCATGCTACTTTTCAAACCCTTTTATAAACTCTTTTGTGTATTTCTGAGTTAAGATGGTTCTGTCAGTGTTCTGTGGATCTTTGTCATGCTTACAGAGTATAAATAGAAATGTTAACATTCACCTTAATTTAAGCACGATGGCAGCCTAATGGAAACTTTTTATCAGACATCATTCGTTTAATCAAGGTCAGTAACTGGAATACACAGAAAATTATTTATAACAGTAAATCTTACTGTGCTAAATGATAGGGAAAAAAACACCAAAACACATTTCAAGATTGACAGGAGTTTGCTGGCTTGTCTTCAGCACCTCATTTTACTTGTTAGTGATGTAATTTCTCTTTCTTCATTAACTTGAAGTGTTACACCAAACCTTCATGGTTATAAAGTTAAATTCTAAACTTGAGTGATCTTTTTGCATCTCAGTGACCACACAGCAGATTTCTTTTTCAGTGGTACAGTCTGCTGCATTTCTTTCAAAGAAATTTCTATTTACTCCTTGTGAGAGATCGTGTACATGGGATTCTGTTTGCAGCAATTAGCTTGTATCTTGTAGCTCAAGCTTGTAACATGCTTGTTTAGATTGGGAAATGTCATTTTCTTGTTTCAGTTGACACATATCTGCCTTTCAGGGCCAAAAGGACCAATCTCCATTCACTTTCCTATTTTTATTTGGCAGCTTGCTTTTGTTGCCCTACCTATTTGCCTTATTGCTCACATAATCTTTTATTGTACTGAAAGAGATTGAGATTCTTCTTTTGTGTATCTGATACTCCAGTGATGAAACTCTGTTGCCTGTAGTGGCATCACACTGGCACAAGAACTGTTGTCGCTGTGTGAAGAAGCAGGGAGGGGGAAAACTACTAAATGTGCTTAGTTGAAGAGATGGAAATCAGATTTTTATCAAGTGGGTTTTTTTTCAGTGCAGAGCAAAGGGTTTTAATCAAGCAACTGTTTTTCATTACTAGGTCTTCACATGCTGAGCTGAAAACTTGCCATTAAATGTCTCTTTTTGATCTTGAAAGCCTCTTATACACACTTTTGAGGCACATTTATTCAAAGTTCATATTAATTGTTAAAAGCTATGTTTCAGCGCTGGCATATAAAGTTCAAAGCAACTAGAATATAAAGTTTAGAAAAAGAATAAAAATTTTCTGCTAGAGCATTTCAGATGTCATTTGAGTAGCAGATGATATTGCAGGAGCTGTGTGTAGTGGGAAGCTAGGATGATGGGGAAGCCCACGTGAAAGACATTTCACATTTAGAGCTATTTCTGATGCTTGATAACTACTCCAAATGGAATAAATTGTATCAGTGGCTTACTTTTTGTCAGTAACTTTAAAATCAAGAGATGTTCATATTAATTTGAAGTTGGTGTAGAAGCCTCTTCCACTTCAAGCAGGTATGTGGGTTTCCATTACATCTCTGAAACCTGGGTTTGTGTTGAGAAAACAGGGAGTCTGTAATGATGGAATCCATTAGTTGTCTTTGCATATTAATGCTTATTTTAAGTTAGAGTTTTTTAAGAACAAACATTTAAAATATGGAGGTTCGTAAGCAGTTGGTAATCAGCTTGTTTTTTAATTATCAGAGTTCACTAAAAACATAGCAAAGTTTTTTTTTCACGTTTTAGAAAAGCTATCCATTATATTGCAGCTTGCTGTTCTCGTAACTCCCATTCCTCCTGCTTATGTTGTCTTTTGTTTTTATCTGTCTTTATTTCCTTCATAACCATCCTCCTCATTTGTGACTTTTATGACTCATTTTTTCCATACTTTAACATAGAGCATCCTCCTAACTTGAGCTTGAGCTCCTTGCCTTTTGGAGCAGTTGGTTATTTGAGCTTTGAATGTGAGCTGCCCTTCCCAAGCCTTACCCAGTATTCCATGCTGTCTGCCCCGCACCGTCCGTGTGCCAGCAGCTCCTCAGCGCTGCTCTCTCTCTCTCCTCCTGCACCCACAGTTTCAGCTGTAAGCTCCTCGCTCTGCCTGCTTCACATCAGCCAGCTCCCTGCTGCCTCTGAGCATCCACAGCCTCTGCTCCTGCTTCCCATTGCCGAGCAACAGTGGGAAAGGCAGCCTGGCTAGGAGGGCTCTTTGAGAGAAGTCTGCTTTTTTTTTCTAGTTTTGTTTCTGTTCCCTTGATCAGGCAGCTGTGATCACTTCCATTCATCTTCTGTTCTTATACCTATCAGCTTTAATCTTACAGAGTTTTGTATCCCACATTAACAGAGAAACTTTTCCTTCTGCATTAAACCCACACAAAGCCCATGTTCTCTGGTTTTGTGTACAGGTGAATATCACTCATTGTAAGCATTATACAAGTAAATAGGTTTGTACATGAATACATGCATAAATGTTTACTCTGTGGAATATATTATACACTCCTGGGTTAATTGTTGAAGTTATAACAGTGTAGGAAAATACTGAGAATCGTTTCAGAAATTTTTATTTCTTTTCTACAGGAGGTAACCACTTGCTTACCAGAATACTACAAATGGACACAATATCTCTTTCTTAAGCTCTTTGAAGCTGGGATAGTGTATCAAAAAGAGGTGGGTACAAACTTTGACCTTCAACATTTTGCTGCTATGCTAATTTAGATCACTCATGTCAGTGGCACATTTTTGCATTGTCCATTCACAGTCATAAAGTGATTGTGCTCTGTTAGTTTTAAATCACTCTAAAATAGAATTAATTTTGTATATAACAGAATTTTCTATGAGGCAGTTTATAACTAGCTACCTAACATGCATGGCCATTGTAGCAAGTCAAGTCAGAAGTGTTTATTGTCAGAGATTTGCACTGAAGCGCAGGATCAGAATATAGCTTTTAGTTTTTTATTTCCCGGCTTTACTATTTTCTAGATTTTATTGTCCCTCATGGAAATACATGACATGGTGGTCATTAGGAGTCTGTTCAGCAGTGAGATTATTTACCTGTCTAACATTACTGTAATACTGTCTCAGAACTTATGGTTTTGGGTAGGATAATTGGAGATTAGGTGCATAACCATCCTATTCCAGAACTCTATTTGTGATCTTCAAAATATTAAAGAAGCATTAGGTGTCATAAGACTATCACAGCAGTTCATCAGTTACCACTACATTAAGAAATTATAATATTTTGCACCTAACATGTGTCAGGCTGTATCTGAAAAGTGAAGGTTTCAGTTATTTCTTAAACACGAGATGAAACAAAGATGTTGAATGAGCAGTCCAGAGAATTCTCTGTATAGCCTAGGCAATGCAGTTCCAAAAAACCACTTTAACAAAGCAGCAATTTAGTGAATGTTTTAAATGCACTTTAACAAAGCAGCAATTTAGTGAATGTTTCTAACTTAAAATGGAAACTAAGATTTCTTAAATATGCTTTGATATTTCATTTGTATTCTGTAGAAACCAGGAAACCCCATAGGATATAATTAAGGACATACTCGAATTATTCTGTGAACCTGGAAAAAGAGATTGATGGTGAAAGGTAGCATTTAGGATAGCAGGGTGTTACTGAGCTATTTCTCCTATTTGCATTTGTATTCAGAGATCTTAAATGACAACCAGCAAAACCCCTTAATGGTTAATATATACTAGCTTGCTGGATTGGGGGTTGGGTTTTTTTTTCCCTTCTGTAATTATTTTTTCCATGTATTAAAAAAAACTAACCCCCCAGCTTTGTTATAACAAACCTCTTTTTATCTGTGAATTTGTTGTTTGGCAAGTGAAGTCAGATGAATCTGGAAAGTAAAAGTTTGCTGCTTCATTTAAAGCAGGGATGATATATAAAGTAAATTTTGCATTCTGACTCTGAGTACTCTGGGATCCTGGAGGTGTTTGGATACCAGTGATTGAATCTACTTCTAACTTCCATCTGCTTTCAAGTCAAGGATCAGTTTGAGGACTTAAATCAGCATCTGTCAATCTGTAGGGGATGTAATCTCTGGTGGATATGAACCAGTTGCTTTTTGGCAGGAAACAGATGGCAGAGAGAGCCCATAACCCTGGGTCTCTTTGAACAGTCATAAATACTTAAAGCATATATTTGTCTCATGTTGTCAGTGTATCTGCAATATGTATTAAACACAGCTTGAAGTCTCCTGTATAACAGTTTCATTTTGGGTACAAGAGATAATTCATAGCCTTACTGTGACAATAAGAATAAGGTGTTAGCCTAGTTAATGCTCTGTTCCAGCAGTGTGCATGTCTGACCAGAAATTACCCTGGCAGGGAGACACAGGCTCAGGATGTCCAGGAGCTGCAATTATGGAGGATTAACAATGTCTGCCTGAGTGCTGCAGCATCCAGAGAGGGCACCTTTATTCATTGCAGCAAAATTGTCCCTTTTTCCTGCAGTACTCACCTAGTCAATGTACTCTGGAGGTTATTGACCTGGCCAGGTGTGAGTGCCTCACTGAGGTTAATACCTGCCCTGACTCTGCTGCTTTGATCAGATACCTGTAATCCATAGTGGACCCAGAGACAGCAAGCCTGGAGATAGATACTCACACGTAGCAGAGCTGAAGTTAGACAAGATGAATCCTGCCTTAAAAGCACATGGTCTGCATTGGCATAGTGAGGAGAGCGAGATAATTGGTGTGCTCTGAACACTCCTGCTCTCTGCTTTCTTTGTGTAGGTGACTTTGAGCAGCTTCCTGGGGTCATAGTTTCAGAGGCTGTCATTGTCAAGAAGTTGTCTTTGTGAGGTACAAGCAGGAACTAAAAATTTCATTTATTAGCCAGGTTCTAGATATTGTCAAAAGTCTGTGTGAGATGGAAGGAATGTAACCTAAAAAATACAAAGACCTTTCCACTAACCATTTCTTAAATGCACATTTCTTTACATTTTGCAGGATTTATTTAGATATAGCCTCATGAGTTGTAACAGGAGGATTTGTTATGCTAAATAGTTACGTAATCATTTCAGTTATCTTCCAAAATTTTCACCATAAATTTGGTATGTTATGATCAAAATAGAAATGGTATTTTTTCTCAACCTAGAGTCACAGCCAGTTTAATACAAGCTTATGCTAATACCACTTTATGCAACTGGAATTTTATTACTTCCCAATATTGTCTGATTTATCTCTCTTTAGGTGTAACTTTGTGTGGCATTTTTTCAGAACTTTATAAATTAAAAGATTATTACTTTAGAGCCATATTCATAATGTGTTATATTATTACTGAAGAAGCTGTATTTTCTGGAATTCTGGAAAATACATTTGTAATAGTGGAATATATTGATTTCTTTTAATTCCACAATGAATTTTCATAAGCCTTTTATAAAATCTGGTGTGGTATAATAATACCACAAGTTGGTAACAGATAAAAGGCAAAAAGTAAAAAGTTTAAATTCAAGTCTGAATTTACAGAAGCTTCATTTGAAGGCAAGTTTCAATTTATCAATGAATAACATTCATTCATTTAATGATAATAATTTTTTTATAAATCAGTATAGCCAGGCTTTGTGCTCACACAGTTGTGAGCAGTATTTCTAAGCAAGAGGATCCCTGTGTCTTTCTTTTAGATCTCCTCATTATAAGATTTGTAAAGTGGTTGTGGTATTTACTATTTGTAAGAATATGTAGCATATTTAAAATGAAGCAATATTGGGTGTTTGGAAACTGGTCGGAAGGTGATCAGTGATAGATAAAATATAAAGTACAATGTGAGTGCAGTTACTAATTTTTGATTGAGATACAAGACCTCCCCATACCCAAAGAAGTAATTCAATTTTTTTTTTAAATGTTTAATGTATTAGATCTCTATGGAACTGTAGCTGCTGTTTTTCAGTCAGACCGATTTAGCTTAAATACTAAATAACATTCAATATAATAGATTACTCTATTGCTCTGATTATATTTTTTTCTTTCTGTTCATTTTTTCGAGTCAATGTATAGCATTTTATGCCACTTTTGGATAGGATTCTTTTGTGATCTTAGATCCTTTTTGATAAGTGACCAGTTAAATTGTTCAGCACTAGGGAGGCTGAGTTTGATTTTTGCTTCTTTTCCAGTATGTTATGTCTTGTATTTCAGTTGACTCAAAAGCTCAAAATACAAGGCTTGTGGAGTTGAACACCAACATTAATTACACTTTACAGATTTTCACTTAATGCATTTGTATTGATAAGGAAAGAATTCCAAAAATAATTCATGCAGTTGACAGGAGTTGCATACAGATAATATCAACTCTTTCACTTAAAATATAGTTGACCACTGTATTATTTCCTTGAGTTTCTATCCTGTTGAGTTGGACATCCTTGTCTACTCATCCCCCTCAGTCTGACTCAACACTTTTGGATTAGTAGTGAAGAACTTTTAAGCATCAGACTATTTTATTTGAAGTGTAGTCAAGTTGGAACACTTATTATATATTACAGCCAAGCAGTCAAGTACCAGCCTATCCTGCTAGCATGATCAGTCTAGACAAATCTTGCCAACTGCATTTTTGGGTCGTTTGAATTCTGAGAAGATGAATGTTCAGAACTTTTCCAGCTGAGTCCATGTTGCTGATTCAAATGGATGTTTTAAAAATATAGAAGACTCAGGCAAACTTTCAAGGTGTGCCTCTGGATATTCATTTGGCATCTGTAAAGTAAAACTGTTTTTTAACTAGCTGCTGAAAGTGTTCTTTCTTCCTGCAACTTTTTTTAGGCCTTGGTTAACTGGGATCCAGTGGATCAGACTGTTCTAGCTAATGAGCAGGTGGATGACAATGGTTGCTCTTGGCGTTCAGGAGCAAAAGTGGAGCAGAAATACCTCAAACAGTGGTTTATCAAGACAACTGCTTATGCAAAGGTATGAGAATACAGTTTTTGGAAATTATAGTAGCACTTTGAAGAGGAGACTTTTTGTTCAGAGATATTAAGCTGAATGTGGTCCTTTATAGATACATGTTTGAATAATATATAATTGCATAATAATATCCCTGTGTATGTGTGTATATTAAAATTATTACCCCTGAAGTTCTTCTGTTCACCTCTTTAAGAATTGTAGGTAACTGGTGTGGGATTAAGTTTTGAAGAAATCAAAAGGCATAAATTAGAAGTCAATTACTGAGTTCTGCATTTGCACATTAGCATCTGTATTCACCATCAAGTGCTTTTCTGCATATTTTGAGTGTAGAGCTGTGCAAAACTTGTTTGCTGACTTGTGGGCATTTTATAAGCAATGGAGTACAGCCTGTTACCTAGCATTCAGTTCTACCTGTGTCTGCACCATAGTTCTTTATGTTTAACTGCTTTTTATTGAAGATTCATCTCAACCTTCTACTTCACTTCATACTCTATTTGATAATCTGTTATTTTAAAAATGTTTTCAAGTTATTTAAACATCCTTTTTTTCTTATAAGCTCCAGTTTTGATTGTGCTGGGACAATGTAGATTCCATACTTCAGAATTCAGAACAAAAGTTTTGGCTTTATGCTCTCTGAGATGAAAGTGTCCACTTCCTGTCGTGTCTGGGTGAAGTATTTATTCCCTCTGAGTGTTCTGTGTGTATTGAGACTTCAAGTACAGATTGAGAAAGTTGCTCCCAAGAAAATATTAAACATTTGTCTTTGATCCTTTTGCCAAGTCTCAGACTCAAGAAGCCAAATTTCCACTATCATCCAAGGAGAAGAAGTCTGTGTCTCTCTCTAGATCTATTCATAACAAAGAGAAAAGCTTTAGATATCCTGCCTGATGCTTTGATTCTTCATACACAGAGAGGTGCTTGAGATACATGTTTTTTGATTGTGCTGCCTGTTCTGGCAGTAAGGAGGGAACATTTGCAATAGCTGAAGGAAAAATGGAGCATGTCTGCAGCATCACAAAATAAACACAATGTTCTGAAGTTTTTTTTCCTCAGTTCCTTTGTCACTAGATTTCATTATGACCATTGTGATATTTTAGGCTCTGCCCCAGCTCAATGATTCCCCCCATCTGAGGCTGGAGCTCCATTAGAGTTTCTGTCTCTACTGTTATTTCTTTTGTCTATTGTCTCTGTACAGGTTGTAGGAAGCAATGACTGGTATTTCTGGTCTGTATCCATGCTGGTACCCAATCACTTATATACCTTTAAAAAGGGTGAATCAGCCATAAATTTTTACTCATTGGACTGAGGAGCTTTTCAATAACCTTGAAAACACCTTTGGTTTATGGGATTATTGCCTCTTGCTCAATATCCACCCTCTGCTAGGTTGATTATAGGATTTATCGTTTGTATTTAGTCTCTTACCTGAGAAATGCTGTTACAGGAAATGCACAATCTCTTGGGCAGATCACGTCTCCATCATGTCATTCCCCAGTAAGCAGGCTTATCTTATGATAAGAAGGAACTTTTGCCTCCACAACATTCCCTCATCTTCCCCCCAAAGCTGTCACCTCAGCACACTGCCATCTTCCCTACCTACATGAGGGGCAAATGTGCAGGTGATCTTTTGTTCTTGAACATCTTAGTGACATGAATAAGAGCTGCTTCTGCTTTTCATTTCAGGAAGACCATTTGTATCAACTCCTACAAAACCTTAAAACATTGCTGCAAAGGACAGTTGAGTACTCTACATACTTCTGTGAAGGTTTCCCAAAATTTTGTTCTGTTTGTGATTGATATTCATAGGGTCTGTGCTAGCTGATACAACCAGATCAGTGAATGATGCCATGCTGCTTCCAGCAGAAGTGCTTTGGCAAGCGTTACCTACATGTTCTCCCACTTCTTGTACAGTGACAGATGCTACCAAGAATCAGCAGGTGGTTTGGATTTTCCTTTTTACTCACCCTCCACTCACTCCTATTTTTGTTGCTGTGGTTCTTTTTAAACAGTCTCACTCTGCTTCTTTTGGCAAGGCTTTTAAACATTTGGTTGTAGAGGGGGAAAAATAACTTCCCCCCCTTCCCCCCCCCACCTTGAAATAAGAATAGCAGATTACCAGTCTTTGTTCTATGAAGTCCAATATCTGATAGTCGATAGATTTCATGTTTGGAAGATTAAGACAAAGTCCCTATTTTTGGTAATTTTTTTTCTTTCAAGTTGCAGGAGACTAGATAACATAGCATGTTGTGGTTTATTTTCTGAAGAAGACTGTTTTGGCCATACAACTCTGAACAGCCCATGAACTGCAAGCCACAGCTGAAAACAGTCCACTGGAGGGAGGCTGGATCTGAGCTAATAGTGGCCAAGTATTTCAGTCTCTTAGAAACTCTTTGCACACACTGACATAATAATCAGGAAGCTTCACATTAGCATTTTGACAGGAGCAAAATTACAGATCTGAAATGCCACAACTTTGGCTTCTCTTTCTGAATAATTTGACTAGTTATCCTCAAAACATCCTTGCACACATTTCTTCATTCGTTATGGTAGTCGTGCCAGTACTTCTCCAGGAGTGGTAAAACCCATGAATCCTTCCCCCTAAGTCTGTTTCTTTTGTCCCCTTTATCTTTGGATTCAGGCTGTTGACAGTTCATCTGAATCCACGTTGTCCTGCGTTGTTGAACACCCTGGTTACAGTAATCACTCTTCCTAGCCTATTCCTGAAACCTTCTTCCCCACCTCTTTTCAAAAGCTCTTGTCAGGAGAATGGGCTTTATTGAGAGGGAGACCTTCATTCACCTTCATCCTTTACAGAGCCTTTCCTCTTGGAGTGGAGAGTCCAGATTTCTAAGGAGTTAGTCCTTACAGTGGAGGATAAAGACATCTCTTTAAGAAGCTAAAGATCTTTAACTGCTAATACGATTTCAGGATAATAACTTTGGTGGTGATGATACCTTCACTTTGGCAAGGGGTATTATTTCATGTCTCATGATTTTGAACACACTTATTTCCATAAAGAGATTTTCCTGGCTTATGAAACCAGACCAGAAGCACTACCAGTACAGCTTTGTTTTCCTGAAATTCTTTTCAGTTCCAAGACTTCAGATATTTGTGCCTCTAATGATAAATTAGTAAAGCAGTTTAGTTCTTTATGAATCTCACTTCCCTTTTTTGTCAGTTGTTTGGTAATTCATATGCCAGACTCCTGTAGAAGGGAAATCTGAGGGGGCATTATAAAATGGGGAATTTCAAATGCATGGTCAACTAGTTTTGCATTAGACACTAACAGAAATAGAAATTTGCCCTTCCAGAACTTGTCTGATCCTGAGTCCTTTATTCCCCATTTTTGAGTCAATTACCTGTTGAACATCTTTTGTCCAATTCATTTTTTTTAAATGTGTCCAGAAGGTTAAGACAAGATTATGTCAGGTTAGCGTGGTCACAATCATAGTGATATGAAAATCTGTGTTTTCTGTCAGTATAGAGCAGCATTTAGGTCTTTGGGCTGTACTGCCAGAATTTGTATCCCAGCACACATGGCCCTTTATTTCCTCACAGCTTGGACAAGTTCACAGGCACAGAGCAGATTTAATCCTTCTTTGTGCAAGCTGTTTTTCCTGGGTTTGAAAAAGGCAGAGAGCTAAGTGGATCAGGCTTTCAGTGAGCTGTGTGACTAGATTTCTGCTATCCACTGAAGTTCCACTCTGTCTTATTTTGAAATCTAAAAATTGGAAGGCACTAAGAGTAACTTAATCCTTGCACCTTTTGGGGAAGACTTGTATTTTTTTTGATTGGGCTACTTTCAGACCTAGAGGGTTAGAATTCTATGAGTGTCTCACTCACCTTTGTACAGTCAGGCCTTTATCTGGTTTTGGTGTATCATAGGGAAAACCATTTGATTCTGGTCACCTTTTTCTTGTGCCTTTAATGGTGACTAATATTTCTTCTGAAAAGTTTACAGAAATTCAAGATCAAATGTCAGAAGTATCACCTTCCTTGCCCTTTTTCTGAAAAATGGCTCTCTGCAAATCTATTTCCTATTCCTTCCCCAAAGTTATACCTGAGTTTTCTGTAAATTGACATAGTGGGAAAGTATTTGGAAACAAAAAGCTTTATTTCTGTTAACTTGCTCCATTCCTGTGTGGCTTAGAGGAAAATTTGACCAGTAATATAGGCACTGTAAGTCTTTCCATAACCTTCTTTCATAGAAAAAGTTCCATTTGAAATACATTTAATTCATCTTCTAGCCCTTAATTCTTCATGCAAATTACCAGTTAGCAATAATGGCTCAATATGTATGGATACAACTTATTTTCTGCTTGTAGCATCCACAAATTATTTTGTTGTAACTTTCAGCCTATTTATAGTGTATACTGACGATCTATTCTAGTCATCTGTGCTCCTCTCTTTTGCCCATTTATCATTTTATGTTTTCCTTGATATCTCAGAACCTTAATGGAAATAAAAACTAATCAGAGTAATCTTCATCTGCAGTGCCTACATTACTGGTCAAATGGCATCCAGGAGTTGCATGATTATTAGTGGTCTGTGAAGCTGGGTATTACAGGAATCAGTGCTTCATTCCTACACACACTGTTTTTCACATTTCTGTTGTGTCCAGAGCAATCATCTCCTGTGGACTTGCTTTGATTTTTTTTTTTTGGTAGTTACTGCACCAGCTCATATTCCTTTCTTGCAATAAAAATTGTAAACAGAGCAGTGTTGGCTCACGTGGCAATTTACCCCTGGTAATGAGTTTTGTTCAAAGGGCAAAAATATTGACCATGCTTTTAATGCTTAGCAGAAAGCATTTTGCTTATGAAAAGTAATAAAGTAATTGTGACCCATTTTTTAAACTGTAAAGTACATGTGAAATAGTCTAGCAGCTTTTTTTGATTTTTAGAGAACATTTTAATTGTTATTTTTCTTTTGACACATTTCTTTGATAAAAGTATAATGCCTTCACTGATGGCATTATTATTCAAATTGTTGTCTGTGCATTTAAGATGTTTAAGATAAAACATTTAGTTGCTATGGCTACCTTGCTGAATTGGTAGGCAGATTCATTGGAAAAATCTGTCTGTAAATGTTAGTATTTTCTCTGTGTACCTGTAAATTGCTTTTATGGAGGTTTTTATATGTGGTCAGCTAAGTCCTCAAAACAGAATTGGCAAGGTTAGTCTTTTTATAGACGCTGTTCTTCCTAAATTAAATTTATACAATTCTTTTCCATATTTTACTGTATGAAATTCATTCAAATAGCTGGAAACTAATCTTTTCTCGAATAAAATGAAACAGAAGCAACTTTAAAACTTCAAGTTTTGCCTTAAATGATCTCCCCTTTTTGCACAGCAGTAGGGCGGTCTGTTTAATTCAAATAATGGAGAACATAACCAGCAGAATTCTACTGATGTAATTGACAGTTGCCATATAGATAAGTAGCACCCTTTCTTAGTTAAGTTTTTTTTTGTAAAGACATTTAGAGATAAACCCTTCTGATTTTCTGTGGGTATCAGGAATACAAATGTTGGGCATGATTCTGTGGAGGGAAAACAGCAAATGAACTACAACTCTTCTCCAGGTTTTCTCTGGCTTTCCACTGCATCTGACAGCCCTTTTTGTCTCATCTGAATAGATTTGGAATTATTTCATGTAATTGTGTTTTGCTTGATTTTTTTATTTTGTATTTTATTTCTGAGATCTTAAGCAGAATGGTAATGAAATGTAATGAGATTGAAGTACTGAATTTCAGGATATTAGGAGTCTTGGTAGCCCTTGGGATTTCATAGCAGGAGGTAATGTCTCATCACTGAGAAATGAAATGCTGGCTCTTTTTCATTCTTTATGTGCGATTTGTTTTGATTCCCACACTTGGAGTCTAGCTCATAGTTGTCTTCTCCCAACAGAGCAGGCCTGATAAAGCTCAATTTGAAACTCTTCTTCTTGAGCCAGGCTGAGAGCTGTCTCCTGGACAGGGACCAAGAGCAGTGCTCTCCCAGCTTGCTGAGCACTTCATTCCTAAGAAATGGCCCCTGTTTTGTCAGTTTGGCAAGGCAGAAAGTTGTTTGTGGATATCCATACCAGGCTGGTCTTTTCACCCTGTTTTAAACACAGCATCTCATTTGATGGTACAGCAATGTACATTTAAGTTCCTGTTGGTATGAGGTTAACCAAAACAGTGCATACTTAATACTGTTAAAAATGATAACAAATGTTTTGAAGAGCTTTTCTATTTATGGATTCAGTTACTCATCACAAATACATACTTCATTATTTCAGAAAGGGAGTATCTTCTCTTCGGAAATTTAAGCAAGGAACAGCTCTGAAGAGCAAATCTGGAGAATAATTCTGGATTTACTTTTTGCTTTTAAGGAAACATTTATCTGCCTCAGCTCTGTGTAATCACACCAGAGGTGTTGGTTGCCCATAAATTGTAGGTAAGGAAATGGGAAAACTGCTGACAGTTCAGACATTTATGAGAAAGAATTTTTAGTATATGCAGTGTCTGTGTTATTGCTCCTCTTTAATGTATGTTTTCAGTATTCTTCACACATGGGAAATAAAAGTCAAGAGTGACCTACAATAGTACAGACAGAAACTACTGTCTGAAGGAGAAGAAGAATAGTAAAACAAGAAGATATTAAATGCCAGCAGAAGCTGTACCATATAATCACAGTTGGAACAGTGCAATAGAGTGCAAAATAAAACAGTGGGCAGCCTAGCTTTAATTTCTTGTACTTTAATATATGTTAATATATTAAGTTGTATTAAATGATTTTGTGTAATCTTTAGTTTACATTTGGTTGCTCTTTTGGGAGTTTGATCAAATGAAGTAAAGAATTTCATTTTAATCCAAGCAGAGCTTGGATATTTATTTGACTCTTCCTCAGAAGCAAAGCTTTTAAATTTATTGTAATTTAGTAGAATGCAATTTTATTTTGCTAATTGAATTCTTCTGAAATGCAACCTTTTGTTGAAGTTTTTATTCTGATCTTGTTGCCTTGCAGATCTGTCAAACTTCATTGAAGTGTCTTCATTTTAAAAAAGAGTATACATTTGATTACATACCTTAGATTTAGATTTTCCACTTTATTTCATGTACTATCATAGAGGAGTTAAATTACTCTCACTAGATATGAAATTAGTAGCAGGTATTGATCTACTAAAACTTTTAGTTCATGAAGTCAGAGAGTGAATTTTTTAGGGGTTCAGCAGAATCTTTCTTTGAACTAAAGCAGGAGGACTTTTGGAGTTGAGATGCTCTTGGGAAATTGTAAAGCACTTATGTTCTTGGATTTTCTGGATCTTTTTTGCCTTAAAATTACTTAACTGAAGTTCTGTTTCTGTCATAATCCTCAGCAGAATAAGCAGCTGGAAATGTGAGACCAGTTTTTCACATACAATGTGTTACTTCTAGTTTTAGGCTTGGTCATCATTGTCTTTGATGAATTTGCAGCAAACTCATCTTGATTTAGTTACTCTCTGATCATCTGAGGTAGTTGACTTTCATCTTCTGGCTGTGCCAGGATTTTCTGCATGTTCTGAAAGAGTAAAAATGTCCATTGGTGAAACATTGGTTTATCCTCAATCTCCAGCTTCTTCGGGTGTAAGAGCCTTTAAATCATTCTCATCCCTGAACACAACTTTGATTTCTTTAGCTTTTCCTGAGTCTGTCTATCTTTAGATCTGAAAGACTGCCAAAATGTATTTATGCTATTCCTTGACTTATGTTTAATTAAGATGGGAGTAATTTCTCCTGTAATTAGATGTTTGCATTTGAAGTTTTCTTGTCTCTTTCTGAGTAATGAGAAATGAAAGCAGAAATACTCTGCTACCTAATGTTTCCAAATTTCTCACTATTAAGTTATCATCAGAAATTTGAAAACTGAGTTTATTTGGTAATCTTATCACTCTCTGCTTACTGGACTGAAATGCTGCTGTTGTTCTTTGTCCCCTGCTGACTGCAACATGGTTTTACTTTTGCTTATTTGCCTGTGTGCTGGGAGTCTTCTTGCTGATTGTCTTCTCTGTGTTAACAAATCAAGTTAACAAATTTGTGGCAGAAATAATAAGAAGTTATATACACATTTTTTAAGATCAGCTTTTTTTTAATGGAAATTATCAGTAATTACAGAATTATGGAATGTTAAGTTGTTGGAATGAACCTTAAAGATCATCTAGTCCCAATCCCCTTTGCCATGGGCAGGCACACCTCCTATGCATATATGAATTTTGGATGTACAAGTGCATTCATGTGTGTAAGAACTGATGTATCTCTGCTTTCCTGCCAGTGAGTACGCTAGATAATTTACCATTCAGAAACACTTACTAACATGCTAGCAGTGTGCATATTCTGTATTATTTCCCTTTGTACACCAGATAAATTGTTTATGGTTTGCATGTTCATTTTCTGCTTCACCTGCTGTTCATAGCCTTGTCAAGAAACCTAAGGAGTTTGTTGAGTACAAAGAACTGGGAATCATAATTCCATTTTGAACATTTTTGAAGTGTTTTTGTTGGCTTGGGTTTTTTGTTTCCAATCACACTAAACTGTTTATGTATAAATTAAGTTATAAATGGTTTATGTTTGCAAACCCTGCTAGGCTTCACCATCATGCAGAGTTAGCTTAGTTATCTTCATTCACATGAAGTAAAGTTGGCTCTTCCTGTATTTAGTTGCAAGAAGTAATTGCATTATCAGTAGAAGAACTGGGTTAAGTCATACTGTAGCTTCTAATAAGGCCAATGAATTACAGTAAAATCATTATCACACTGGTATTGACAATCTTGGTGTATGAATAGTGCAGTGAACAAATATCTAGGAAGCTTTGCTGGCAAGCAGTTACAGACTGTACAGTTTCAGCAGAACACATGCACAATTAGCTGCTTGTGGCAGCAAAATGTGATGTAGATTAGAATGGTTATCTAATGTGAACAACCAGTTCTGTGTGTACTGACACAGTTTCATTCTTTCTAAAATGCATAAGGTTCTTACAAAGAATGTATCTAGGTATTGTGTGTATGTATAGAGATATACATACATAGTATAGAGATATATTATATATATCTCCAATTATTTCTTTTTCTTTCATAATTATATAAGTGCACAGATTGATCATGGTAGATAAAGTTTAGTTGTTTCTGGAACGGTGCAATTAATGAGAATACTCCAATCTTTGAATTCTCTGTGATATAGCATGCTTGCAATTGTTAAAACTGATTAAAGATATAGTGTAATAAAAACCTCTCCAAAAGCCTAACCTTCTTTTATTTATAAATCATCAATAAATTGGTTTGATTCTTAAAGTTGTAGAAAGCAATAAAAATCCCAAGTGGTGGTGTACTATTATGGTTTACAAAGGACATGGCTTTTGTTATATTTTGAATGACAGATATACAGCAGAACAGTAACTAAAAAAGTAATTCTTACAATAACTTTTCTGCATCTCACTTTGAAATTAGTTAAGTATGTCATTAAAACAGAACTTGAAATGCATTCTTGGAGAAGAATTAAGTGTGCATTCACTAATTATCCACCTACCTACTGTTTGGTTTGAATAGCACATAGGAGCTACTGTCCATCCTTGTAGATTGTTAGTAATTACTGAGATAATAAAGAGCTTGCACATTTGATGTTGAGAGTCACAGCTGAAGGAGAAATTATTCAACATGTTGCCTTATTCTTAGATTTTAACTGTAATTGTTCAGCATATTCACCATCTGTCCAAATGACTCATGCCTCTGGCTGTACTTCTGCCAAGGTAAAGATTTTGGACAGTCACAGTATTCATAACAAAAATGTGAAGTGTTATGAAATGAAAAATGAGATGAACTTTAAGTTATCTGTCTTCTTTACATTGTTAGAGATGCCATTTATTAAAATCATGCTGTTCAAATGTTTTAGACAAATACTAGTTGATTTGAAATAGACTTTTATGCTTCCATTCCACACATCAGAAGCACATAAATACATAGATTTATCTCTTGTTGAGTGCAAATATACATAGAAGTCACAAGTTGGCTGTTGGACATTATAGCTAGTAAAGGAGGCAGCACTGAATTTCTTCATTGCTGCATAGTATAGAACCATTTAGGTTGGAAAAAACCCTTGAGATCCTCAAGTGCAGCCATTAAGCCAGCACTGCCAAGTCCATCAGTACACCCTGTCCCTAAGCATGTTCCACATCTGTGGGTCTTCTAAATACCTCCAGAGATGATGACTCAAGCACTTCCTTGGACAGTCTGTTCCCAGTGTTTGACAGCCCTTTCCATGGTGAATTTTTTTCCTAGTATCTTCCCCTGGAGCAACTTGAGACCATTTCCTCTGGTCCCATCATTTGTTACCTGAGGGAAGAAACTGACCCCCACTTCACTATTTTTGGGCAGTTATGGAATGATAAGGTCCTCCCTGAGCCTCCTTTTATCCAGGCTAAACATTCCAGGTGAATTGGCTACTCCTCATAAGACTTGCTCTGGACCCCCTTCCAGACCCAGCTTTGTTGCTGGTTGCTTATAAGAATTTTAATATTATAATATTATGTATTTTTTTTATTTTCATACAGACCTTTGTTATTATGATTTAGTGTTGGTTTTGCAGGATGATACAACCTAAAGATCCCAATCAATTTTTCAACCTGTTGTGCTTGGTAAAATATCAATACAAAATATGAAAAAATAGATAGCTAGAAACTATCGTGCTATTTTAAGCCAGAGCTTGAAAATTTTAGGACATGTTAACACCTTTTGTCTGATTGCAATCTCTAGGCTATTGTCTAAAACAACTAATACAAATGTAGGCTTCATATCTGCAAGCACATTTGTTAAGTCTTGTTCAGCTCAGTAGGTCACCTACACTTCCCAGAAGTTACAACCACTGGGAATATTTTCTGTGTCTGTTTTCATCTAAGTTTTTCATTCCTGTATCTTCAGGTCTAATCCATTCAAAAGAAAGGCCACTTTTAATAACAAGAGGGTCTCTGTTGGCAGTGCCATCCCTCTGGCTTGTACCGTGTTAGTTCTAGTCTCAGAGAGATTAATTTGAGGTAGCAGCAATATAAAACCACCTCTTCCAATGTTTTTACCAGTACCTTGCCATTTTGCTGTTAGTTATAATTAAACCCATAGTATTAACTCATATGTTTACAAAAGCTGAATGTCCTCATTCTTTCTTTTGTTGCTTAAGGCCATGTTTGATGCTTTATCTGATCTCCCTGAGTGGTATGGCATTAAAGAAATGCAAGCAAATTGGATAGGGGACTGCATTGGGTGCTCTCTTGACTTCTTGCTAAAGGTAAGTCAGAAATTTCACTTGCTGCCCTCTTGGTTGGGCTAACTGCAACCACTGAAATGTGTGATGGGAATGGATTCCCAGATCTTAAAAGCTTGAAACCTCCTAAAAAAGATGATTATTATATTCATGCACAGACCAACACAGATTCCTGGAGAACAGCGCTTGAGGGTTAAAGAGATACTCCCTGCTATCCTCCTTAGGAAAGGGTTTGTGTGTTCAAGTGGCTGTGTATATTTATGCCAAAATACATGCCAGCTAATAAGCTTCCCTAAAAGCCACAACATTTGTGCCAGGTGCACTGTCAAGTGGCACTGCACATGTCAGCTAGGGTCTAGCTGGGCATTTGCTTTTCTCTGCATGGGACTATCTTTGCCAGACCCAGGCTGACCTCAGGCAAACTGCTCTGCTTACATTTGTCCATTGTTTCACTTACTATTTCCCATAATTAAAATAATGGAAACCACACCATTAGGTAGTGATGGAGCTACAGAGAAGTCTAGATAGAAAGAAAGGAGAGGAAGGAAAAGGAAACCTGAAAAAAAAATTATCATTATCTGCAGAAGGGCTTCAGATTTCCCTTTTTTTGTCAAGAGATGGGCAAGGCTCCATGAATATGGTAGTGACAGAAGACATTTTCACAGACCCTGATCAAATTTTAGCCCTTGTACTTTGAAGCTTTATTGTGATTATTTACTTTGGGCTAACATTCTAAAAGTGACTTCTCATTTTAACCTACTGAATTTTTCAGAACTTCAAATTGGGACAAATTAAACCTTTTAAATACCTCTGATTTGCACCCTGCTAAAAGATGCAGTACTTGTATTTGTATAAATAACTTGGTATTAAAGTTGTTTTTATCAATTGTTTCTGAAAATTTATATCAGTACTTATTATGGAAAAATCTCCTTCCAAGACCCCCATATACTCCACAGTTAGTTGATCTAAGATATAAACCTTGTTGATAGTTCCAGATGGTAATTCTTTAAAAGTGTTTGAAGTTTACTATTTACATTTTATGTCCAATTGTTTGTTGTGCCACCTTTTATTATTTTATTTCTTTTTTATTTATTATTTATTTGTATTTTTATTCTTTATTATTATCATTAATTATTATTTATTTCTATATTTTATTATTTATTTATTATTATTTATGATTTGCAGCATTTTCTTCATCTGAGAAGTATGGTGTAAAGTCATATTGTAGCTGAGAAAGTCCTAAATTCTTTTCAGAGGCAACATCTCCCTCCAGTTTCTTGGAAACAAGGCATGCATATTAAAAGTGAATAGAAGGATTCTGGGTGGCTTAGCCAGGGATTGAGTCTATCTCAGTAGCCCAGTGCAATATTACATATGGGATTAGAATTATATTTTTATAGATATATTTGGATAAACTAAGGCAAGACTGTAAAGCAACTTTCTCAAGGCCTAAAAGTAAGTTTGTCAAGGTTTGATTCTGGAAAATTTCTATAGTGAGAATGTGTCTGGCTTTGCTATTTGGATCTGTGTATTTCTGTAGGGTGATGTAGTCTCGTTAGCTGTGTGAAAAGGAAAGGAAATCTATAAGCACCACACTGCCAGTGGGAAATTTTTTCTGCTCTCTTTCAGGTGAATGGCAAAGTAACAGAAGAGAAACTATCAGCTTACACCTATACACCTGAAGCCATTTATGGAGCTTCCCACTTATATATCTTACCAACTCACAGACTGCTGCATGGGAATAGCAGTCTCAAGGAAGTCTTTCAGAGGGAGTTCACCCCAGGGAAAGGTGGTATTTTTCTCATACTGCAATTTGTTGTAGAAGAGCAACAATTATAGAGAATGATCTTTAGAGAATGTGCATCAAGCTGAGCAGGAGCTGTTCCTGTTGAGAGGAAGCAGGCCTTTGATTCTCGCGATGTCACACGGTGTCACATCAGCCTGTCCTGGCTTCAGATGTGGCAAGAGCAGCTATGCTGGAATTCTTCTTTTTATAATAGTTGTTACACTATATAAAAGCAATGGAACAGATTCTTGTTTCCTCATCCACCAGAAATGAATAGTCCAAATTTGACTGTGTCAGCCCATTGGAAAATCTCATGTCTATAAGGTATGTGTCATTAGCACAAAGACTGCAGAACTAATTCTTGCACCAGCAACGATTTCTTCCTGTCATAAGGACTCTAAAGAGGTCAATATATCACTAATTTTTTAGTTTATTAAAAAAAAATTAAATAAAAAAATTCTGTGGTTTGATCACTAACACATAGCAAAGTGGATCACTGATAGATAGTAAAATAATACTCTACTATTCAGATCCCTTGTCAGTACAAGACTCTAATGGAGTAAATTCAGAGTATCCCTAAGGCAGTTCATGGCAGTTGCACAGTCAACTGGTGATGCTTTAATTGTTAACTGCTTTCCTGAAGTCTCCAACCACCAATTCTGCCTGTATTTAGCATCCATGGTCTAGTATGTTTTTATTGTTTGGAAAACCTGGACATGACAAGAGTAAATACAATATGTTTTCTTTCTACTTCAGGCTAGTGTTCAATATTTTCTTTTTCCCTTACTGGTAAAGATAAGATTGTCTGAATAACATCTGATTTCAGCAGCATCTTGTGGTAAATTGTGTTGGTTGTACAGAACCTGCTTTTTTAAGTACTTATTTTCTACCTTAAAAAGTTTGCTTGCTAGTAGAAAGAAACATGGAGCCTGACTGTGTTGAGTACATAAAGCCCTTGTCTAAGAGGTGAGAAAAGCTTGAAGAATTTTGGAGAACAAATTTGTGGTTTTGCAGTTGAACCAAATCAAAGCACTAACTGCACAAACACACATTCATGCATGTGCCTGTACCTTTGTTGGTTCTTATGCTTTAAGCCAAACCACAAAAGTGCAAAATTTGCTTTTAATAAGGACAATGGTATATTTTTATATTGGTTTTTAAGTGGAAATACTTGCAAAAGCTTTTTTGTGTGTCTGTTAACAATAAGCTTAAAGCTTTTGGCTGAGTTAAATTAAGAAACTTTGGGTTGAAATAATGACAGCCAAAAGTCCTCAAAGAAGAGGCACAATTTCACATAACTTGCTATTGTATACTCCTCCTACTTGTGAATATACTTACAGGCATTCTTCAGTTGAAATTAGCTGAGATTGGCATCTTACATATGAAAGGCCAAAAATGGCATTTAAATAAAAAGAAAATTTTGGATGGCCCTATTTTCACATTAACCAAGACTTTTATAAAAAAATTCCTCAGTAACACTGAAATTTTAATTTCATTAAATGTAATTGTTTTCTATTCAATGGGCATAGTCTTGCAATTCTCTTGCTTCACTGTGCTCTCATTTAAATAATTAGGAGGGTATGTTTTTATGTTTTCTAGGAGAGAAAAAAGAGCAATTGTACAGCTGAGTAACTGAAAGCTCTAAAACCTTTAGTCTTGAAGTACATGTCTGTATTTTAGGCTACTATTATTTAAATAAATAGAACAACCAGTTGTCAAACATTCAATTTTAATTTTTTTTTGCCTAGAAAAATGTATGTTAATTCAGAATCTGGTAAGTCTAATGGTTTGGGCAGCAGGAGGTGCCTGAGATAAAGATTTGACCATTACGTTGTTCATTATCTCATTATAATACTCTGCATACATTGTCTTACACTTGTACCTGTACCACTCTCTCTTTTTGGTTATGATGATAATGATGTGAGCAAATGAGCACAGGAAAGAGCACCTTCATTGAGTGCAGTTATTATTTTGGGTTCCAGCATAAAATGAAAATTATTGCTGGGTGGAAGAGAGAAGTTATTTTTAAAAGCAGTGTCCTGCCCACTCAGCTTCCTGCTCATGACGCTTCTTGGTTAGTTGCTTTTAAAAAATGAAATTGTCCCTTTTGTACTTTTTTTAAACAGAGGAAAGCTGTGTGTGGTGGTTGGAATGTATAAATTTTCTTTATAATATGGATACCTCAGACACCTAAAATTTGGAAAAGTAGTAATCAGAAATAAAATGTATCATTTGTGTTAAGAAGCGTGATGAGATGCAACAGCCCTGTTCTCAAAATTGCTGTTACTTTACTTCAAGCAGATTTTATGCATTGCAATGCAGCCTTCATAGCCTCAGCGTAGCTATGAAGAAAGGTGAAAGGAAGCTCTTAGCAGCCCATATTTTAATGAATTTAATTATCATCAACTTAAGGGCACTGAAAAAGTTAGAAATAGGCCAAAATTGAGATCTGGTGTTCAAATCCTCAAAATTTGGAGTATTCAGGTTTGGATTTCTTCTTGCTGAGCCACCCAATATGCACATTGTACATCAATTTCAGTTTATTAGTCCTCACCCTTAATTCTTTCCTCTCCTGTTTCCCCTTAGTTGGACATGGGGTTCCTCATCTGGAATATGAATATGAATATCCTGTTTGGAAATCAGTAGGTTACTAAGGTGGCTTTTTAACCCAGGTTAGAAAAAAAGGATGTCATATGCTTTGTAGTTCTTCTGTAAGAAATTAAATCATAAGGATGTATGCTCCCCTGCAGTTTTATCTGATTTTTGGTGGAATTTTATAGCATTGTATGCTAGTACATAATTCAGGGCTTAATAAAACCAGTTTGTACAACTTTGCAGCCGCCTGTATTTTGATCAAAGACTCAATTTTTTGTTACAATCCAAATCTTACTCTGTTTTTATAAAGGTGCTTGTTATAAGTATGTTTTCTAATCATTATGATTTATCAATCTGACGTACTGAGCATTTTAATACATCTGAGCTTTTTTGAAATATGTGTAGGTTTGTCGCTTTCTTTTTTAAAGAAAACTGTTACTTAAAATTCATGTAAGTTTAAGATAAACTGTATTGTAATGTTAAGTGATGTTCTTAGCATATCTTCTATTATATTTTACCTACCATATAATTACATTTGTTTTCAGACTCTCTTACTTCAGTGACAGCTGTGAATTTGCTTACCAATCAGGAGATTCCTGTAGTCATCTCAGCAAAAACCAATTTTGATAATTATCTTGATACTAAAATAGGTATGTGACATTAAATATTTAAGTACAATAGTATGCTTTTCAGTTGCTGTATTGGAGCACAAGATACTGGTGTAGTACATATTTGAACACAGAGGCTCTCTCTCCTGGATTTTGGATTTCTATTCTCCATTAGGGAAGAAGGAAGGGAAAAGGAGCTATGTGGAATCTATGTGAGTGAAGAGATTTACAGGATATTAAATGGAAATATTATAAAATTAGTGCATTTAATGAGCTAAGTTTGAGGATCTGCATATCTTAAGAAAATTGGTTACATACAACATATGTGTTTGGCTGTCTCTCACCGTCCTTTATCAAAACAGAACTGTACCATTTTTTGGCCTTTTTTGTGTGTGTCTAAAGTTTACATAAATTATGTACATGCTTATAGAGAAATGCTTCAGGTGGTAAATGTACAAAACTTCCAACTTTGACTTTTATCTTGTAATATTTGTTTTGAGGCCAGTAAAATAGTTCAGGATAGGTAATAATTGTTTTGAGGTAGTCTTGGACAATTATCTTAGATCCTTTATCTCTCAAGGTAGCATTTCCATAATTTAAGGCACCTGATTTAGAGTTGAGGATGGATAAGTGGAGGGGGAGGGTGTTGCTAGAGGGTGCTGAATCACCTGCAGTGAGCTTCTGTTCTCAAAGTTGTCCTATGAAGCTCCTGTCTTACTCCTTTCCTGGGCATGGAGCCTGGTGCCAAAACTGGGCAGCTAAGTACGTCCTCTTAGATAATATGATCGTCCTCATAAGTCTAAGTAGAAATTGGACTAAGTTTTAAAAACCATATCCATTTTAATCTGCACCCACCAAGCTCTTAGTTTACTCTTGTGCTTTGCCATGGACTCAGCTGCATTGAGAAGGCAATGTTCTATGCCAGTCCTAAAGGGAAATAATTATGTCTTCTTCCCCTTTTCCAGTGCATTCCTTATCTCTTAACTCCTGTTGTTGCCTCACTATTGCTGATACTTCTTTCCTGTCCTGGGGCTGCTGCTTTCACTGCTGCCACTATTGGCTATTTTTGCACAACTGGACTGAATTAAACCAGCTGAATGTGCAAAAATGTCTTGGATGACCCTCACAGGGCTGATGGAAATTACCCATTTGAGCTGTATACCTTGCTTATAACATGCCCACATCTTACACTTTAGATTTGAATCTGGTTTTGACAAACAAAGGTTTTCCTTATATTGGAGAAGCCAAATGACTGAGATACCTAATCTTAATTTTCCTTAAAATCTTCCAGTTTGCTGGCACATACCTTGGCCTTATGTCTGCTGGAAAGAGCCCAGCTCTTCATGGGAAGCTGAGGGTGCCAGCTGTTGAGCTTTGCCAGTGTACATTAATAGCATCATCTTTCCAAAAGGAAGCAGACCAAAAAGTGGGAGCTGCTTTTTTCCATTTGTAGAGCATATTGTGAAGTCACCTGTTGCAGACTGCAGGGCTCTCTGACAAATTAAGATACAAACATTGTTCTTGAAATGGCAAGGGTGTACATCTGCTGAGAAGATAAAATAGCAATTTTGTGTTTTTCTAGTTAAGGAGGTACTTGTCACAGGGGAGTTTTGTTTGATTTTCTTTAGTCATCTGCTTCCAAACTTCCACATATTGGCAGAGTTAAAGTATAGCTGGCATTTCACTGCCTGAACTAAGACAATTGTTAAGCTGGTTTAGTGAATAATTCCGATGTGCTCAGCAAATATTTTGAGAACTTTTCTGTGTAGTTTTCACCAACTTAATGCTGACATTATCTTGTTGGAATAAGTTTCTTTGCCTTTTAAAGATGACAGTAATTGCAAAATGGTTCAAAATATTAATTAAATTATCATTGAAGGGGAAAAATATGCAGAAATATGTATCTCTGTGTAAATAATAAATCTGATAGTATCTTAATATTATTTCAGAATACATGTGATAATAAAACAAGCTAAAAAATTTCTTAACTCAGTGTTAAACCCTCCAGAGCAGAATTAAAATGCATGACTGTCCCAAATAATAAAATGCAGAGGGAAAGAGAGCTTTGGGAGCCTTAAATAGTGCAAGTTGTGTAACTCATCTGAATAGCTGTAGGAAGTGTTCTCACTAGTTATAGTTTGAATAGCAAACTGATGTTATTTTAATAGTTTCCCTGAGTTTATAAACAAATCATGTCTTTCATAGTAAGTTAAAGGGATAGTAATGTTTGAGACTGTTGCATTATGGTGAAATTAGATGACTTCTAATTCTAATAATATTCTATTATTTCATAATTCTATGAAATTAGAGATTAATATTGAAACAGGAAGACTGCTCTTTGTTGAGTCTTTGATTATCATATTAGCAAATAGAATTAAAATTTCTATTGTTTAAATATATTATATTTAGATAATATGGTTATATTGAAAATTCTATAATTCTATCCAAATTTTATGGCTTTATTTTTAGTTTTTTCAGAACCATCAAATTTCCAAACTTTTCTGAAAGAAGGACAGGACATTGATGAACGTTTGAATTACAGAGGAACTGAGAAATTACTGAGTTGTAATTATTGCTGTTTGAATTTCACTGCTTAAAGAATACAAAAACGTTTTTATTCTTCTTAAACCATTTTCTTTAACTCTTTTAGGAAAATGTAAGTCATTATAAAGAGAGTGCCATAGAAATGAAATGGTTTTTCATCCCTTCTAGGAATTCCTAGTACTAGTGCAGAAGATGCTGCAGTAGCTAAAAATCTGGGCATTTCTTTCACTGAAGTCATTGAGACATTGCCAAATGGTTTGGAGAAGGTGATTAATTCTGCAGAGGTGGGTATACAAGTATGGATTTCTTTCCAGCTTACAGTAACAATGCAGACTAAATCTGTTTTCTCAAGAGTGCCAAAAACTTTGTATGATTAAAGGGATTTTTTTGTTTGTTTGTTTTAAATCAAGCCAAGCTTATGCTATCAAATTTCTGGGAATAATTTAATGATGAAATATGTTGGCCCTGCTGTAGCAATAAAATATTTTTTTTCCTTTTGTACAGGAGAGGAAGGTTGAACTTTCCTCTGTATTGGTTTCAGTTCTATAATGGAAACTAAGTAATTTAACCTATGTTAAAAGTTGATCTTATTTCATAACCTCAATAGAATGTTAGCCTAAACATGAACATGCTAATCCTTCTTCCACAAATTCATTGAAATGTGGCTTCAGCCTTTGTGGTATCATGGATCCCTCAAGAGACATAGGAATCTTGTCTTTAGATCTAGCTCTTGAAAATTTGTGTTTTAATAGCAGACACATTACTTCCCAGGTAGGGTCTAAGTGGTTCAAATGGATGTGAAAGCAAGAATAGAAAAACCTGAAATGAACCCAGGAGAAGGAAAGCAGTTTTCATTTGCATTTCCTCAGTCTCTACCTTATGTTTGTGATAGAATTCTGAAAGTTTTGGGGTATAGCAACTGGTAAAGATATCAGCAGTAAATGCAAATATCTGCCAATAATGGCTGAAGGGGTCTACATGACTGTCTCAGCCTTCTTCTATTCAGATCATCAAGAACATAATCCTTTAAGCAAGAAGGCTCAAATGAACAGCTGGTATGTGAATAGTCTCTTGGATAGCAGGATGTTAACCTGTGGTAAGAGGGAAATTATTATTTTATTTGACTCTCAGAAAACTGACTGGTTTTGTTTGTTCTTGCACTTTCACTGACAGCACCTAAAATTTTTTCTTTCTTTTTCCACATCTCATTTTGTTTTCTTTTTCAATCAGATCACCGGCATGACTCGGCAAGAGGCTTTAAAAGCTATTACTCAGCAGGCCAAAAATAAAAGAATAGGTGGAGACCTAACGAGTGACAAATTGAGAGACTGGTTAATATCTCGACAGCGCTACTGGGGAACGCCCATCCCAATCATTCACTGCCCGGCATGCGGCACCGTCCCTGTGCCTTACGGGGACTTACCTGTGGTGCTGCCCAATGTCACCACCTTCACAGGAAAGGGAGCCTCACCTTTGGAGAGCGCCCCAGAGTGGGTGAACTGTTCCTGTCCAAAGTAAGTCAGTGCTGTATTTGCTGGGAGAGATCACTTTGCACCTGCCTGTTCCTTGTGCGCTTTCCCAGAGTGTTGGTGAGTGACTGCTCTGAGACAGGATACTACTCCAAAATAATGTTTCGTTTGACCCAGCACAGGGATTTTTTTTCTTATACACTCTCTAAAACACCTTTTTTTGCAACACTCAATGCCTGCTGCTGTTTTTTTATAAACAGGGATTTTTTTCTTTTACACTCTGTAAAACTTCTTTTTTTTTGCAACACTCAATGCCTACTGCTCTTTTTTCGTAAACAAGTTAAAACAAAACTCACTGGTTTTAAGTTAAAGGAGAGAAAAAAAGGAAAAACAGAATAATTTTCTCCGTTTTCCATTTCTTAACAGTATTTATCACTTCATTTATTACAGTTATTTTAATTGTCTTTCATCAGTGTTCATATAAAGCTTATAATGATTACTGAATTAGTCCTCTTGTTAAGGAAATCAACATTGTCTTTATTTTCTTGCAAAAGTCAACAATAAAGTCTTCCCTCAGCTATATCAGTCTTTGTCATGAAGGTGTACCTTACAGATAGCATGTAATTCAGATTTGAAAGTAAATGCATCCTGTTGTCACTGTAATCCTTTTTGTTTGTAGTCCATCTGTTCAAGAAAAAAAAGAAAAAGAAAGAAAAAAGTCTAATTGATGTAGTGAGAGATATGTTGTAAAAATCAGTTGTGTAATCTTGAGGACTGCATAGATACTCTGTACACTGAAGTTTGCCTATAGGTTCTGTGGGAGGAACTGGTAGAACATAAAGTATCCCTGAGAAGTTTTTCATCAGCAGTGCAATGCATTGCTGCTCTTAGTAGCCTTACCAAACTAATGTGAAGCATGTTGTCAGGCTGCCAGGTAGGGAAATCAGACATATAAATGGCAATAGGGCTCTCACTGATAATTCAGCAGATTTATAACATCTAATTTTTTTTTTTTTTAATATCAGCAGCTCCATGGTTCTCTGGAAACATGTATTTTAAACTTCGTTGATAACATGTAATTTTTTGTAAAACAGACCTTTACTCCCATGTTTCTGCATAGAAAATTTCCTCTCAGATGTGCCTATTGAAATTGCACATAGTAGTGTATTTTAAAGTGTGAAGCCTTACTGAATAAAATCCACAGGTTTAGTAAAACCCCCAGAAATGCCTTGGTCTACAATTCCTAATTTCAACTGAAAAATTTTCCTGTTGTGACTGAAAGTCACTATGTGCAGTCTTGGCTTCCCCTACAACCTTAGTTAAAAATTATTTTGTTGTTTACCAGACAATAACACACTTTTGATGTATAGCAAATCCTTATGGTTTCTGGATAGTTATTGTGGCTGCTCTGCATAGAAGTTAATCAAAGGCATTTATTTAGTTTGTTTCAGAAATAAAGTCACACAGGATTAGTTTCTTAGCCTAAAAGGTAGTAGCTTGCTGAAATTAACTTTTTAAATTCTCATCTTTATTTGTCTTTCTAATTTTCACCTTTTTGACAGCTATCATCAGTATTGCTCATCCATGTCTGCTACAGTTTCAAATCATTTGAACTATTACTTCTCTGTGTAGTCATCCTTGCTTTTCCTTGCTCCAAGAAGTGACATCATCCCTTCCTTTAGTTCTTCTCTCCAGTAATAGGGTTTTTTATTAGTTTCATTTAATATCTGTAATTAATAAGGAAAGCCAGATGGAAAGATACAAAAGTCTGAGTATTTGGGTGACAATAATGTTAACAGTCATAAATGAGAGGAGATGCCCAAGTTATTCTTTGTTATACAAGTCCAGTAATTGTGTTAGTTGTCTGAAGATTGTCTAATGACATTACAGTATTGCGCCTGTAATCACAGTATTGATATAAATTGTATAAACTCTGAAAGATGCCAATGCTGTCTCTGTGTTAGTGAGCCATGTCCATTTAGAGCACAGAGGCATGAAGCAGATGTAATTATGGTTCAATGACTGTAAAGTATTCTTACTTTTGACAGAAAAGCCATTCTTTTACATTGGCTGAGTCTTTGTTTATGTGTGCAATTTTAAAAAATTATTTTTCTACACTAAAAAGCAGTTAGAAGTGAAACTCCTTTATTACATTATTCTCAGTTGAAGAAAAACTTGCATGTAGAGGAGGACCAGATACAGAGACAGAATGAAGGAAAATGTTAAGGGGTGATGCTCTTGTAAACTTGCCTTGGCAAGCCAAGCTGATGTATCAGGGAGACAAGCAGAGATACATGTTGCAGCTCACTCATCAAGACTGATCAGAGACTAAATATGCAGTTAGTAAATATGAAATAGCCAGTCCCCGTTCATTATGTGTACTTACTACTACTATATACATGCATTTACCTGCAGTTATTAACTGTGTACATTTCTTACATATAATCAGTGTCATTTATGTACAAAAGTGTCACAGATTGCAAAGTTTCATTGACTTCAGAATAACCCCATTGTTTTAATAGTAAGAGTTTTAAGAGGGATCATTTACAACAAATGGAAGTTTATTAAATGTGATTATTGGCTCCTACAAACAACAAATATTCAAGGAGAAATTAACAGAAAGTAACCTGAGCTCCTAAAATCTATTTTGAAACTGTTCCTTAGGGCTGCCAATATAATTACAAGCAAAAATCAATTTGCTGTAATCACAAATTAAAATTGTGCTACAAGGTCTAGAAGAGATTTGATCTCAGTGAAAGCTGAAATCAAACTAAGTTAATTTTTTCTAGAGATAATAAATGGAATCTGCAAAGACCATTTTGTACAGACAATCAGTGAGAGGCAACCACCTGACCTTTCTGCTAAATCTGCTGGTACCTAACGACTGTGATCTATATTCAGTACCTATTAACTTGATGGCAAAGTATGCTTGTCTGTGCTTTGTAGCTTTTAAAATGGCAATTCTAAAAAATTCCAAGATTGAGAGGGCTGTCCAGTACAGTGCCATCTTCTGCTGTTGCTGGATATGATGGCTGCTCAGGCTTGCTTTTGCTATGTTTTGGGAGGAAGAGGGAAGAAAACAGTCCTGTTACTGTTGTTGGATTTTTCTGAACATGTCACTCTTCAGACTGCTCAGTTTTCAATCTATATGTCTTTATGGCCACTCTGTCCATGTTTGTTTGGGGTTTTTTTTCCAAGCTTGTCACTTATCTAAAAGAAGCTTTTCTCCCCTCTTGCTCAGGTGCAAGGCAGCAGCACGGCGAGAAGTTGATACCATGGATACTTTTGTTGATTCTGCTTGGTACTACCTGAGGTACACTGACCCTCACAACACTGACAGGTGAGAGCTGCAGGCACAGGGCCACTGGGGGCAAGCCTGCTGCACAGAACACAAGGGAACAAAGAGACCACACACTCAGATGCTTCCAGCTTCTAGCTTCAGTCTGCTGGCAGGGTAAATCCCTGCACTGCCCTCATTATGTGCCTACCCTTTGGGCCTGAGCACAGCACAGGGTTGGTGGTGTGGTTTAATCTCAGCTGGCATTTAAGTACCACTCCTCACACACACCCTGTGGGCTAGGGAGCACAGTTAGGAGGAGGAAAAAAAAAAAGTAAAAATCATGGCTTGGATAAGAACAGTTTAATAACTAAAACAAAGTATAATAATAATTATAATAAAAAAGAGAGGGAGAAAGAGAGAGAGAAAACCCAAGAAAAATAAGTGATGCACTGTATAATTGCTCACCATCTGCTGACTGCTGCCCAGCCCATCCCTTAGCAGCAATTGGCATCCCCCAGCCAACTCCCCAGTTTATCCACTGGGCATGACAGTCCATGGTATGGAATATCCCTTTGGCCAGTGTGGGTCAGCCTTCCTGGCTGTGCTTCCTCCCAGCTTCTTTGTACATGTGCTCTCTGGCAGAGCAGGAGACCAAGAAGTGCTTGGCTTACAGTACACACTGCTCAGCAACAACCAGAACATCTGTGTGTTATCAACATTATTCTCATACTGAATGCAAAGCACAGCACAGCACTGTACCAGTTATTCAGAAGAAAAAGAACTCTATCACAGCTAAAACCAGGACAATATCTGGAGCTGGTCTAAAAATGTGGTATCTGATTGCTCCTGTGTCAGGAGATCTAGAAGAGCAGGATGTGTAAGCACAACTGTGTAAGCACAGGAACTACAGGGCAAGGAGCAGAAATTTGCATGAGTGGGAATTATGGGGCAGGGCTCAGAGAAAAAGTTCAGCTGAGGAGCTGAAGTTCCTTAGTGGGCTGTGCCATCAGGAATGACAGCCTGCCATGACTCTGAGAGTGGTAAATTGCATGGAGTGTACCCTCCCTGGCAATGCACTGAGTAGTTCAGTGTGTGGACAGGCAGTGCTGTTCCCTTGGTAAGAAGAGGAATAGTCCAGTTTAATATGCAGCTGCCAAGCCTGGAACTTCCCTTCTCTCCTTTTAAATTCTGGTGACTCTTGCCATTTCTTTGCGTGCAGACCTCAAGTGAAGAGGCATCACAGCAATGTCCTGCTGTGTCAGCACTTCCACTGCATGCATTATTAATGAAATGAGATTTTTCATGTGCTATGGACTAGTGCCTGCAGCATGGAGAGTGTGGGAAGACAGATGTAGTTATTAAGGTGTTTTTCTGCTTCATAGTGTGGCTGTAGTAGCACTGCTTGATAGTACTTTTTTTTTCCCAAAGAGGAATTAGTGCAACATCCCTACTATGTAGTCTGAGGAGGACAGGAAGAATGACATTTTAAAACATTGATACCACATGATGGGCTGTTTGGGCATGTGTTTATTTATTGTGCAGAGCAGTGTCTGGAAGCATACTGCATATACTCAGTGACTTAGTATTGCTGGGCCAGTTTTTTTTTTTTTGTATTGGCAGCACTAGTTTGGTTAAACTAGAGAAAAATCTTCTGTGAACTCTTTTATTTCATGCCATTTTTAATTATTTTCTAGTGATAGCATGAATATATTACTGCTATTACTGAGTTAGGCAGATTGCTTCCTCTCCATTACAGTTGAAGTATTTTTTGTGTGTGGGCAAGAGGGACTTTTCCAGAAGTTGAAGAATAAATAGTCAGATGTAACATCCAACTGTCAAAGTAACAGCTTAGTGTAGTCTAATCTGTTTTACACTGAAATGAGAACATTTATATGGAGTTGTGCACTAAATTGCTGCCTGCATTTGATTTATTTAGTTAGTTCTTTTAACTAAGCTATGCATATGTATACCCTTCATTTCCATAAACCATATTTCACTGGTCTACCGTTCAGGAGAATAACTCTGTTGATTCTGGAACCCTATGAACAAGTTGGGTTTGATTTGTTCCACCAAAGACATGAATCCCAGATCCATTATTTGCTTCTGAGCTCATCTGTGAGGAAGGAAGTGTTGCTGTAACAAAAATTACAGATGGAATAATCAGACAGACAGACAAAACAAATAAATTTGTTGGAGCGGGGGATTGAAGCCTACATTAGAGAAACATTTCTGTACAAATTTTATTTTGTGGGCCCACTACAGGAGACGTGGAAATATGTAATGAGGCAGTAAGCAATGCTGGGAGACCATTCAGGTGACCTCCAGCAATATGTAAATATGCTGTAAATGGCAAATTTATTGTCATTTCATCGAGCATCCTTCACTTGGAGTGCTGTGACCCATCTCACTCTACAGAGGGTTCTGCAGCCTTAAACTGCAGCATTGCCCCCTAACGGCAGCAATGCAAACCGTCAATTAAAAAAACTGGTTTTAAGTGGTCATGTCTTTTGTCTTTCATTCTAATATATTTGTGTATAAAGCTTAAGAAATACTAAAAAATTTAAAGCCAGCCACAGGGTATTTACAAAAAAATCATTTAAAGAGCAGTCAAGCGTTTTCATTGCTTTCTCAGGTAATTGCTTGCCTGAAAAATAGGAAACTAATCCTTCTGTGGATCTACATCTCAGCAGAAACTAAATTTTTGTCTATAATAAGCATTTTACTTCTTAAAAAAAAAAAAAAACATTTGATAGTAAAATGAAAGGTTTATTTCATGTGTATTGCTCTCAGTAAACAGTGTTGTCCAGTTAAGGATGATGAGCTACTTTAGTGCTGATCTTTCTTTTCAACACTGGATTTTTTCCTACAATTGTGTTTTTTCAGGCCCTTTAATAGTGACTTAGCAGACTACTGGATGCCTGTGGATTTGTACATTGGAGGAAAGGAGCATGCAGTTATGCACTTATTTTATGCAAGGTTCTTCAGCCATTTTTGCCATGATCTAAAGATGACTAAACACAAGTAAGCCTTATTTATTTCTGTTAAAATCTTTCATATTTCATTTGACTCATAAGAGTATTAGTGGACATTGATGTGATGGTGGAACATTACATTGACTAAGCCTCAATTTTCCTGCCTTGTCAGTACTTGGTTTCTCACAGTGAGTTGCACTTCCTGTATATGTTCATACAAAGGTTTTTATTGCATGAGTATTAACTGGCTCAGAGCAAGTGATAAAGTGCTGCTGTAGATTTCCAGCCTGCAAAAGCCTGCACAAACGAGTAACTTCAGGCATTCTGTGTAGTGCTATTATTTCAAATTAGGTAACTTCCTACCAGTAATAGCATTAATTTCAGTGGAAGCATGCATATGTAAAAACAAAGCACTCTTGTAAGTCACTGTATAATTAGAGCTGAGCAGTACAAAACACTTCTTGATAGGCAAAAGCAATATATTTATCTCATGCCAATTTATTTTTTATTTAATTAATTTTATATAATTACTTTTAATTATTCTTGTTGATGCTGCTGCTATAGCCTAATTCACTGTTCTGTGTTTTGGTTAGAGGTAAAGTTTGATGGAAGAAAGTGAGTCATCTGTTGTTCTGTTCTTTGTCCTCTTAGATAGATTCTGAGCTTGACATCCCCATTTCCACTGAAATTCAGCTCTTTTGTACCCTAAAATGCCATCATCAGCTTGGAGAGTACTAGTGGCAGAACAATGAAACTCTGGCCCATGCTCTGTTCTGTTCTCCCATCAGCAGAGATGATGGAATAGATTGAGTCAAAGTGAGTGGCCCCATGAGAAGAACTGCTCAGTGATTTCTCAGCTGCAACTCATATAAATAAATACATTCTTCCAAGTATCCCTTCTAAAATCTTGACATTAAAGAGGAGTCTAAATATATATGTCACTGAACTCACTCAAATACTGTAGTTTTGCTACAAAACTAGAATTGAAGTAGTTGTGAGCCAGAAAAAGATGGACAAGTTACTGCAGCTAGCAGAATGTTTCCCCAAGGTATTTCCTAATTTTGATGAAAATAGGTGATGTGTTTTCATAACTCGTTCTTGGCTGGGCAATAGTGTGTAGTGAAAGCTGTGTTTGAAATATTGGATGTAGATGATTTGTGTACCTGTTTCACTCTGTTGTCTGCAGCCTGTGTAGCTGCAGCAGGAAGGCTGTTTCTTCTCTCTCAGAGTGGACCTTTCAAAGCAGACCCTTCCTCTCAGAGGTGCTGTGCCTTCAAGCAGAAAATTTTAAAGCTTTCCCTTGCAAGCAGTTTTAGGCTTATTAATTCTACAAAAGATTTTACAATCGTAATCCATCAGCCATCTAGTGGAGCTGTAACACACAGCAGCAAAATGTTCTTTGGCTAGTCAAATTCTTCAACCTTCCAAAATTACATTAACCACATTAGTGGCTGAAGTATTGTCAATATAAAGCGAGATTACAGGGCAGGGGAGTTTTTCTTGCAAAGTAAGTGATTTGCTTTGGTGTGGTAGAAAAAAAGGCATGGAAACAGGCCAGCTGGACTAAAACTGGACCTCCTGTGTGACCTTAAGAAGACCAAAATAAGTGCAAGGAAAGTGAAAGTAAGGATGGGCTACCCCTGGGGGAATGTAGAAGCCTTTACTGGATAGGCAGTGTGGATTATGGAAAGGTCATAGCTCATCGGATACTGAAACTGGTGAAGAATATGAAGATAGTAAGAAGAGCTTCTGGACATACATTGAAAAGAACAGCAAGGAAGACATTGGCCTGATGGAAAATCCAAGGTCTGTGCTTAGTAGGAAAGTTTGAAGGCAAGAGATGCTGCCCATTGTAGAGTAGGATTGAGTTAGGGCTCACTTAAGTAAACCAGACACATACAAGTTTCAGGCATGGGACAAGGCGACTGGAGCGGCCACCATGGATTTACCAAGAAGAAATTATGCCCAACTTAATCTGCTTTCCTTCTGTGGTGAGATGATTCCATCTATGGATGAGGAGGGAGCTGTGCATATCTTTTACCATGACTTCAACAGAACATCTGGGGCTGTGCCATCTGTGTGGGGAGGATTACAGCAGAGAAGGGCTTAGGTGTCCTGATGAACAGCAACTTGGATGTGGGTCAACAGCTGGCATGACAGTATACTCCACTAGCAAAACCATGCCCAGCTTTGGCTATCTCTGCTCATCATTCAGGAACAACTGGAACACTGTGTCTAGTTTTGAGGCACTCACCCCAGTGGGAGGTACACTGTCAGACTAAAGAGGGTCTAGAGGAGGAGCACCACCATAGTCAAGGTTGGAGCATATGACATAACAAGAAGAGGCTAAAAGAGTTGAGTGTGTTCCCCATGGAGAGGAGAAGGCCAAGGAGGGAATGTAATTGCTATCTACTGCTACCTAAAGGAGGTTTATAGAGAAGATTGAGCCAGACCCTTCTCAGAGATGTATGGAGAAAGGAAAGGAGTAGCAGTCACAGATTGCAGCAAGGTTCAGCTGGACAGAAGGAGTACAGTTTTGGCAGGGAAGGTGATGAGACTGAAACCATTTGACTTGAGACATTGTGGCATCTCCATCATTGCATATTTTCAAAATGCAGCTGGACAGGGCCCTGAACAACCTTAAGTTAGGTCTGATATGAGAAAAGAGTTGCACCAAATGAATTTCAAAGGTCCCTTCCAATCTGCATTATTCTAAGGACGCTGTGATTCTGTAGCTGCATTACATTGGAATGTGTTTTGTTCACACTCTTGGTGTGACAGAGCAGTAGCACAAAAGGTGTGTAGTGTAGCCTGGTCTAAACGTGGTAGATTGCAGAAGAAAACTCTACCTTCAGTGAAGAAAACTCCTTAAGAAGCACTGACTACATCTAGTGACAATGGCAGAAGAAAATAGAAGTTGCTTTCTGTAGAAGGAGTTTGCAAGACTGTGGAGAATTCCTTTGGGATGGTATACAATGTCAGGAGCTGTTGAAGGTGTGAAGATGTGTTACAGCATTGCCCCAAGGGCTGGGTGTATGAACTGCTTGGGCGTGTGCTTAGATGTCTGCTCAGACTGCAAGATGACTCTAACAAATTCATCATCGTGCACAAAATTGTTCACTTGCTTTAGCTCTATGCAAGGTAAACCATTAGGTGCTTTGAAGCCATGAAGTCAAATTAGGATTTTGGTTTAATATGGAAATCATAACTCCTTTATAAATACTACCATGTATTTTAAGTGTTTTAGTGTTAATCAGAAGCCACTTTTGCTCAGTCTTCTGTTTGAACTGCTCAAGGACTGGTCTGAAAGATCTGAAAAGTATAATTAGAAACAACAGGCTTACTGTTAGGAAGCTCAAAGTCATGATGTCAAAACCCACAGCTCTGAGGGAAAACACTAAAATGTTAAAAAACACTGCCCTCTTGTGCATTTTCAATCTCTCTCTAGTAGCTTAGGTCTTTTTCACTGATTAAATAAATAAAATTGTTATATCTCAGTTTACAAGAGCTGCCACCGTTTAAAGTGTCATCTAGCATCCTTAAACATTTTTATGATTCCTGCTTATCTGAAGTAGTTTTTCTTTGATATGTTTTCTTGATGGAAATTTTCATTGTTTAGCTCGTATCCTGTCATGTTCAAATCCATTGAAATACTTCTGTGTAGCCTTTAATTATGTATAGTCTTTAATGGCTATTTATATAGCAATGTGGTTGAAAACAGAAATTAAAATTCCTGTAGTTTGGATTTTCAAAGCAATCTTTCCAAATACGGGGTAATGACTATTACAGAAATGTTACAGGCAACATGTATGAAATAGGCATTTACAGACACACATACCCTCATTGAAAATGCAGTGTTTGTAGACTGAATTTAGAGTTAGAATTTAGAATTGTAAAGGTGTCAGTATAGCTTAAATATCCCCTAAAGATGAGGCATGGTCTTTTATTTTTTAATGCGTTGGACTGGAGACGGTGGGAAAGAAATGCTGCTCAATTTCTCAGTAATGACAAGGCAGAATAAGTGGTACCCTCTGGGTATTCATACATGTGATATCAGATTAAGCCCAAATTGATGTCAATTTGTTCTAGCAGTCTGGTCTGTAAAATGCATTGGTTCTATAAATAATTCACAAGGCAGCAAGCCCTCCCAGCTGTGACCACTGCTGGGAGAGGGGCCAGGTAGGCAGCTGGGGCCAGAAAACTCCTCCTCTGTTCCAGCTTAATCCACCATGGCAGGCGTGTGCTGTCACTCTCTGTTGCACCTGCTCATCTGTGCAAGTACAAGTTACACAGAATTTGGTTCTGTCCTAAACTTCAGTAATCACTTCTGTCTGATGAATAATTGGAAATGGAATCTAGCACATTCTCCCTAAAGAGTTATAAAGCAATAAAAAATTTCATTGTTGGGGTTAAGTCAGCAGATTTGACTCTGATAGAGGGCAAATCTGCAGAGTAAGAAGGCACTATTTTTCACATAGCTGAGTTACAGAATAAAAGATCTGTGTGTGACAGAAATAGCTTATTCTCTGAAGGAACAATGCGACAGCTTCTCTGCATTCGTTTAGGACCTTATCTCTAGTGCTGATTTTAAGCAAAAGCTCTCAGTTGTTAACTGTGTGGAATCTTGAACATTCAATATTGGTTTGTTTGTTTTTTTTTTTTTTTTTGCCTAAAATTATCGGTTTCCACATCCTTCATCACCTCCACAAGGTTTTACAGCTGTATCCAGCAGCAGGTTTCACAGCCCCCTGAACTCAGCCAATAGTGACTGATCTAATCTTGTCTTCACTCCAGGGCACAGCACTCAGGCTCTCTCATCCTGTCTAAAGGTGCAGGGTGCAAATACATGCAGCAAGCTCCTTTGCTAGGGCTATCCTTTCTCCTAAATTCACTATTTTATCACTGTTGCAGGCTCCACAGAGTTCTTCCAGCCAGGTCATTTGTACTAGGATTGAAAGTCCTGCTGGTCACCCTGCACAGAACAAAGCAAAGTGCATGAGAACATGGCCCTGAGCAGGAATTCCTGATCTGTCTGCCGTGCTTGCCTTACCATCCATTGCATGGTCCTACTTAGAGAGATGGGTCTCTCATAGAGATGAACCTGTGTATGAACATTAGAGAAAGGAAAAGATGGGTTGCAGACTTCATGGCTAGCACAGCTGATCCTTCTCAGAGGTGTCAGGCACACTTTGCAGGTGGAATGTACAACATGATCAAAAGCCTCAGTGCAGATACTCCAGCATGAGCACAAACAAACTTCACAGGCAGGTGAAAGCCTGTCCCATTCCATTATATCTACGGTCTGAAACATGAACAAGCATTCAGAGGAACTCCAGACTCCTCTTCTGTGCCAGAAATGTCACTGTGTCTCAAAGTGGCTTAATTTCATTATTCTTGGTGTTTTGGATCAGGAGGTATTTATGATGCCATGACCATGCAGTATTGAGGTCAGAATTGCATCACCCCTGCTGTGCTGCAGCCCCTTGGCAGTTCCCTTACGGCCAAGAAGTGCATCCCTGCCTTTGAAGGGGCTTGTTTGAGGCGTGCAGTTCTATTAACACGAATTCAAGTGTAACTCTGCATGTGAACATGAGAGGGAGCCACCACAACACTGCCAAAATCACTAAACACAATTTGGTTTAGAGCCCCGTGTTTAGCAGATGGGCTCTGGCTTTCTCCTTTTGGGCATGTCTCCATACTCCTGCGGTTTCCCACTAGGGACACATGGTTGGGGTTTTTTTCCCCATACTTGGTAATGTATTTTGTATTGCATTTTTGTAGCTTCTGTCAGCATAAACAAAAATAAGAAATGCTTGTTCCTGCATTCAGTTTTTAGTAACTTGGCGTATGATCTGAACTAACTCTTTGTCATTAAAAATAAGTGTTCCTTGAAAAATCACTTCCAGTGGAGAGCCCTATCTGATTTGGATGATCTGGCTACCTCATTAGCTTTACTTTAGATAGCAGGAAGTGTAGCTATTTTAATAACTGTTTGAGATCTTAAACAGACTGAAGTACTGAATGATAGGGCGGGAATTTTTTTTTTCTTGTGGTGTTATGTCTCTAGATTGTAGAGACAGAAGAAATGTATCATAAACTGTTTTATCCTGGAGCATTTTCCCACCATTGTTGTTGATAGGGTTACAAAGTTTTTGTTCCCAATTTTTACCTTCTACTTCACTTGGATAATTTATAATAATTTTTTGTCATTTTAGATTATTTTTGCATCCTATATTTGAAATAGTTTTTCAAAGATTTTTCATCAGCCTCTGAAGTATCATCTAAAAAATATTTATAGAGATGCTTGAGTTGCTCTTAGCTAACATTGTTGCTAAAACCAGGTGGCGTGGCAGAGACTCACACTTCTTTGTGACTGAGTGATACATCAATATGTGCCAGTACTTGCACAATATTTATAAGTATACAAAATATGCTAGGAAGGAAGCTCATGTTCAAACTTGAGCATGTTTAAGATAAAATATGAAGCCTGTCACTTTCTCTCCCAGTTTATAGTTTTGTTTTCAAATATCTTCTTACTTCAGAGTCATCAGAAGTGTTTAAGGACTAGTACTTGGAATATCCCTGCTTTAATATGATAGAAACCTGCCTAATTGTTCTATAATTTAATAATACTTTAATTGTTTTATTAAATTACTTCATTTTAAATTGTGAGATAAATTTTCATGTAATTTATATTTCTTAATAATTTAAAATATTATATTAACTCCTCTCCTTAATGGTGAATCATGGTTTGGATTATGACTTTTTTGTACACGTGAAATAAAATGTGGAAATCTGGTTTTACTACTGCTTTTTTAGATGGGTATACTCTGGCTTTTTAAAAGTTAATAGAAATAATGCATCATTTTACATAAGTTGTTTTGTACATATTTGAGGTTTCATTAGGTAAAAAGTGTAGAAAATTCAGATTGTTTAATGTTGCACACACATGTCAGCATCAGGAGGTACGAGTCAGTATTAACCAGCACTGATGATCATGTCCTCCAAAATAATGGTCACTGATGTCCCTGTGTTGGAGGGTCCCATGAGAAGGCTTCCAGACTATGTGCTTTCTGGGACTGGCTCCATACCTCCTTCCCTGGCCCCTGCTGTTCTTAAAGCTGTGTTAGAACTGCCTTACTTTCCTGTTCTACTGAGTGGGAGCCAAAAGCTTTTACAGATTCATTTTCTTGCCTTTTTTTTCCAGTGAAAACAGTGACAGAACTGTGACTGAATGCATTAGAAATGCAAGATCATTAAAGGAGGGGGCCACAATAGTGTGTCAACCAGAGCAGTGTTTACTTGGAGTTTATTTCTTGCTGAGTGCACTACTGCCTTTCAAGGCTCTTTTTATCCGTGTCTTATACTCATTTCATGGGAGTTTACTCTCACTGATACAAACTTTGCTAGAAAAGTAAGGTGCTAAAAAATTGATGCACTGAGATATGAACTTTTCAGCATTGCTCTTTTTCTAGTACACTTTTTCATACAGCCAGGCCTTCCTGCCTAGTTCTGCAAAGGGCCAAGGCGTGTGGGTGCTTATGTTAGAGAAACATCTTTCTGTTCTTTCTATCTGTTTATAGAAAGAAATGTGCAACAGCATTTTGATTTGTTCAAAATCCTGTGCTCCTCAGAGAGAAGCTAGAACTAAATATTTGTAAGACAGTGAAGCCAGGTACTTGAACGCTTTCACGCAAGAGATTTAGCTTGAAGTTAGGGAAGTTGTACTGTTGTACAAGAAACTTCTGTGTGTTATCCATATGCTAATTTGAAAAGTGATGTTAGAATAACTTAGTACTAAATTAGGGTACAAGAATGTGAGCAGACTGCAAATAAATACTTAGACTTGCCAGCCACCATTAATCAATGCACAGAGTACTCTTTCTAAGGTGACAACTATTTATGTATAGTCAACTTGAAATTCCTGTTTCGCTAAAAAATTGTACCTGATTGGCTCAACACCTGAGGCTTATCATAAAGTATGCTTTTGACAGCTCTTTTCAACAGAGAAATTTCTTTTTCCTTCCATCCTTAGGGAACCTTTCCATAAGCTCTTGGTTCAAGGTCTTATCAAGAATCAGACATTCAGACTAACAACAACAGGCCAGTGTTTGAAGAGAGAGGAGGTTGATCTCACTGGTAAGAGAAACTGCATGGGAAAATCAGCATAGATGCATCCCTAAAGCCAGGGACTGCTTCAGTGCTGGGAAAATTTGGAAGAGAAAATGAATCTAATATTTAAACTGGAGAGCAACTTCTGTGAGTTTTGGATTTACACATACTGCTGAGTACACAGAGATCCTACTAATACAGCAACTTTTAATTGCATCCAAACATAGAAATAGTGCTGTGGTATTATTTTGGCTCCAGTGTAGTCCAAAAGATCAAAAGTCAGTTTTGTCAAGACAGTGCTAGGCAGCCTGCTGAATGGAGCCAGTTAGGCCCAGCATACAGACAACCTACAAAAACATTACAGCAAAACTAACACAGGTGCAGGTATATTCAGTAGATATTAGGAATGTAAAACCTTTAGGAAACAGTGCTCATTCTCAAGTTCTTTGCAGAGCCTTCATTGCATAAGCTGGACCAGTCATTGCTATGGCACCTGTAGCAACAAAAATGGTTTGGTCATATTTGCCTCACTTAAGTCTTCCTCTCATACATCCTTGTTTTCACTGGATACAAACCCTGTAAGACAGTTAAAAATCAACCCACCAATCCACCCTCTTAAGTTTTGCCACTCTCTGCTACCCTATTTTCTTCTAGAAAAGATTGGGGATTTTTCGCAGAGGGTTTTACTCAGTTGCACTTTTTTTTAATGTGAATGCCCCACTCTGTCCCTAAATTCATGCAAGAGAAAACACACTCTTTTCAGGATAACTTACTGCAATTGGAACCTATAACTCTGGTATTTGCAAAAGCTAAGTGCAGGTCAGAATTGTATCAAATCAGTACACCTATCTACGAAGTTTTAAATGTCATGGTTATAAAAAAGTTTAAATATCAGGAGCTGTCAAGGCAGCACTTAGGATGCATGCCAGATACAGCTTCCAAGTGGTAGGAGACTTTTTATCATGATGTGATAGAAGCTTTAGGATATTACTGGTGTTCAAAACATTAACACAAGAAAAATTTGGGACGGAAAAGAGTGTTTGGAATGGGTGGTATTCTTCTTTAAGCTGTTTTGGAAAAAAAAAACCCCAAAACGCTAGCAACAGTTTCTTCTCATGCTTAGGGAACAAAATTAATTGCTGTTACAAGTGAGCAAAATTTGTTTCAGTGTTTTTTTTATGTCTTAATATTTAGGAAGTGAACCAGTCCACCTAAAAACCGGTGAGAAGCTCCAAGTTGCTTGGGAAAAAATGAGCAAATCTAAGTACAATGGAATAGACCCTGAGGAAATAGTGAAGGAGTATGGCATCGACACCCTGCGCCTTTACATCCTGTTTGCTGCTCCTCCAGAACAAGACATTTTGTGGGATGCTAAAAGTAAGTCAGATTGTTTTCTGTAGTTTGTTTTCTTGTGGGTTTGTTTCTTTTTTCTCAAATAGTATATTTTAAACACAAAATCAATACAGGTCTTCATGCCCAAGTTTTGGAAAAAATGAATCAAAAAAGTATCATAAACAGGTTTTATTGTTCGTTTCTTTTAAAGGAGAGAGAGTCACAAAGCTGTCACTGGGGCAAACTTACAAGATTATTACAAGCAGCTTACCTCTTATAAGCTAAAAGCACATAAGAAAACTACTTCTTAAGTTTTATTTTCTTCTGAAAACTTGGACCTCATTATCTTTTTTTTAGTTAGCAATAATTGATCAACTGAAAATTATTTTTCTTTATAATCTGTTGGGTTTTTTTCTAATCATGTCAGATCAGAAATGCAACTATACAATATTATACAATATATAATGCACATGCAATGGCTTTTGTAAGCTGGACTATGAAATAGTTCTCAGAAAGAATCTCATTAGAAGATAATCAGAGTTCCTAGTAATTAATATTTCTAGATACGACATTTTTATGAGCTTACTTCTTGAATAAGTTAAGAATTACCCTCCTGTGCATTTATTTGCTCCTGTCATGCAATTCCTCATACTGAAAGGTCTTAATTTCTTTTATCTACTGTGGTTCATACATTTTAATGTAGTCTTATATATTCATTTATATTTCACCTTCCTGTTGCATAAGGCTTAATAAAACACTCCATTCCTGGTTTCAAAAAGTGTAGTTCTTCATTCTTTCACATGTTAAGTTCTTGCCTGCACTAAACTTTTTTTCAGTTGTGTCTGTCATGCTTTATATTCATTTGTGTTCCTTTATATATTGTTGCACTATTGTATGTACTGGAGGAGTGGGCTTTGTGAGTTCTCAGCTGGCTTTCTGTCACCACCTAATCACAACAGTAGAGAGCTAGGCATTTGAAAAGGTCTCTTAAAAAAATTAGTTGCTTAGAATCGAGCCTTAACAGCTGCATCCCAAACACTACACAGGTACACAATTCCCTCTGAGGCAGCTAATTTGGTGCTGCACAAACTTTTTGCTGTATTTTCTGATCTTGAAAATGGAATAATTGAATTACTGTGAGGATAGTGTGTACCAAATCTTAGTTGCAAAGTATATGAGAGCTTGGTGATTAAACATTTTTGTAAGAAAGCTATGATAGTTATATATAGTTAATATATAGTTATAATGCTAGCAAAAATGTATTTAGTCATTCAAGCCAACCTGTTTACCACTTGAGAAGTACAAAGGAAAATTTTGGCATCATCTCATGTTAAAAATATTGGAAAATGTGAACAAAAGGAAATTTTAGCTGCCTAAAGATATTTCCTGGGGAGAAGAAAACAGAAAGTTAGGTGAAACGCATCTCTTAGATATCTCTACGCTTTGTTCTGAATTTATTGTGATAACAACATTATGATAACAACATTATGAATGTTTAAATTAAAGAAATTAAGCAGTTTGTGTTGGGTTTGACCTTGGGCTGGATGTCAGGTGCCCACCAAGCTGCTCTGTCACTCCTTGCTTTTCAGTTGGATAGGGGGAGAAAAGTACAACAAAAGGCTCATGGGTTGAGGTAAGGGCAAGGAGATCACTCAGCATTTGCTATCAAGGACAAAACAGACTCGACTGAGAAATTAATTTAATGTAATGCTAGTTAAAATGAGAGTAATGAGAAGTAAAACCAAATTTACACCTTCCCTTTATCCCTCCCTTTTTCCTGGGCTCAACTGGCTCTGTCAGACATGGAGGAAGCTCCTAGAAGCTTCCCAGAGAAGTCATCCTTGTAGCATCTCCCTACCAAAACTTTACCATGCAAAACCATCACAGGAAATTTTTTCATTCAGAGAATGTTAAATAGTGGTTCTCAGTTGTCGTGATCCTTCTCTCCTCTGGATGGGATAGCCTTTGCATGATTGCCCTTCAGACTAAATTCCTTGTCCTCTCAGTGGTGGACATCAACACAGGGCTCATGTCATTCTTTCCTGTGGTGTGAGTATGGTGAGCTTGTACTCATTAGCACAATAGCATCTCTAGCAACAAAAGTACACATACTTGCTAAAATCAAATCTGAAAAGAAACTTCTCAATTTGAAAATATATGTGTATGCATACTTGTGTATATGTTTGTATTCTGCCATGAGTTAAAAAAATTAGAGCATATACAACTCCTTTGTGGAGTCATTAAAACAGATGAGCATTCTAGCATTGACATAATATTGGGTTATTTTACAGATTTTAGTAGATATTCTATGCTGTACTCTTGCTATATATATATCTGTTTTAAAGTCATTGCAGAAAAATACTTACTGATTTTTTTTTCCATTAAAGCAACTCAGCATTATTTGTAAAGACATTTTTAATTGCATTGATGTCTTTCATTTAAAATAGAGAGTTTCTTAAAAAAATGCTTATCTCCAATGTTCTGTTCCTGCTTTTCTTTCAAGTTTTGAATTCTTTACTTGTAACTGACATTTGATTCTGAAATCTTTCATTAATCTCAGCTGATGCCATGCCCGGCGTTCAGAGATGGCAGATGCGCCTCTGGGCACTTGTAACCAAACTTATTGAAGCAAGGACTTCAGGAACCATGCCCAATCCTGAGCTTCTGAATAAGAAAGAGAAGGCTGAAGCCAGAAAGATCTGGGAGCAGAAGAATCTGGTGATTTCTGAGGTTAAAAGAAACACTTACATAGTTTCTAAATTACTAAATAAGTTGCTTCTTATGCTAAAACCATATGTTTGACTTACAGAGCCAAAAGCTTTTTCCCCAGATGAGTAGCTATTTTTTTAAGTGAATTATTGTCTGTGTAAATAATTTTGTCTACCTACAAATTTTGTGGGGCAGAACTTATTTAAAGGATGTATGCCTCATTTAAGGAATGAAATGTTATGACACCAAAATTTTATCAATCTGGGATTCAAGTAACTCCAAGTAATAAAACCGTAGGTGAGTTCTGTAGGTTACCCTAACAAAAGCTTTGGTCTGTTTGCTTCATATCTCATTATCATGCCTGCTGTTTCATATAGAATGAAAAAAGCCACTAGTGAATATATATTAGCATAGCCTTGGAAAAAATACTGAAGTGGTTGTTCATCTCTTGTTATGTGTTGTCTCCTGCTGTGATTGGTATCAATTCAGTTATCCAAGACTCAGAAGGAAACATAAATACCTGCAAAATTATCTTCAAGCAATTTCTGTGGATAAAAACTTTTGCCAGTTTAAACCGTGCTGTGAGGGATATTCCAGATCATTTAACAGACTTTATAATTCTAATATTGTAATCTATGAACAAGTTTTCACCAGTATAAATGGATTTATAAGAGAGAAGGCCTCTTGAAGGGGCAAAGGGAAGATATTTTATTAAAGGAAATAAAGGGTGACTAATGCACATTTTTCATTGTTTGAAACATTTTAAATCCTGAAACAGAAGGGAGGCTAATCAGTGGAATTTTTATATGATTGTTCTTTTCCCCTCCACACCTGTGATTGCACATATGATGTTTTTGCATACCAAAGTGATTTTCGTATAAGAGGTAAGATGCACATATTTCACAAATTGAAATTGATTACCAGTAATTTTTTTCTATTTAAAAACCCAGTATGCTGAGTTTGAAAATTTTAAGTAATTAATGACAGACCTTTTCTTCTAATATAGGTAACCGAGTACTTCACAAAGGATCATTTGTTCAATGCAGCTATTTCCCGATTGATGAGCCTCACAAATGTACTCCATGTAAGTATGTGATATTAATGAAGGTATTTTTCTCTCAGACACTGCTCCTGTCAGTCTTTCTACCATGCAGGAACTGCCTGAACTATAGGTTTAGCTTTCTGTAAGTCATTAACTTCATAACCAGTATTACTGAGTTAAGAGCCTTGTTGAGTTACCCTCAGTTCAAAAGCATGTTCTGGTATCACTGTAACCCTGTAATATAAACAGTTTTGCAGGAGGAGCTTGATGGTATTAGATCAGATTAGACCAGATTCTGATGTTTATGTCTGCATCCTGTAATTTGAAGAGGATACATTTTGTTTAGTTCTATTCTTTGTTCTCTTGATTTTAGCCAAGTTACATAGGTAGCTAGGTATAGTAGTACATTATAGAATTACCAAACATTCTGATTTTAAAACGGTTATTCTTTGCAAGGAAAATCACACACAGTCAGTCCTCAAAGACAGCTTACACTGCTGAACTTAGGTTTTAAGATTTTTAATTTAGATTATGTTGTTTATCAGCCAGTGGTGATAGATGAAATATAATAAACTATTATCATTATTTTTTTTACTACTCTTAGATCTGGTTGAGCAATCCTTCAGGCATATAATGGTAACCTGATATAGACCAGAAATTAAATATAATTTTGAAAGCTTTAGCTTCTTTATTGAAATACCATTTTATACATTATGGATTCCAAGGTGCTTGTTAGCAAAATCAAGGAACTTAACAAAAAGTTAAGTACATTGTGCACAGGTACTGTACTGAAACAACTTAAGTCTGGCATCCTGTATGGTGTTGGGAAGGTAACACACAGTTCTTTATCTCTAACTCAATGACTCATAGGCATTTGGGGCTAATGGTTGGTGGAATTAATGTTAAAAAAGATAAAATTCAGGGTCCTACAGACAGCCAGACACTTGAACACTGATGTATTTCTTGAGCAAAGAAGACAGTGCAGTATCTTCAAAGAATAAGTTTCCACATAGCATGCTGACACTTCCTCTTTTGCTCCCAGTTAAAAGGAGGAAGTGGAGAGGTGGGCAAGGATTAAACATTGAAAGTGGGTAGTAGTTGCTAAAACTTACTCAAATATAGTTTGCACTATAAGTGATAAGATGCCCTCTGACAACATTTGCGGTCAAGCAAATCACTGGTTTTGGACAATTTTCTAGTTGATGAGAATGGGTTTTCATCACATCAAATAATTCTTGTAAGTTGACATGTATTGACATTTTTTGTGCTGTTTCATTAGAGAGATAGATTACAAAATAAATGCATCAGCTGAATTTGCCATGCAGTGTAATCTCTTAGGCAAAGAAATAGTTCATCTGATTACTTTTAGTGCTGTATCTTTTAAGTTTTCTGTAAGTTAAGTTAAATGGGGAAATGAAGTTCAAATTTTGTCAGTCAAGTCAGCTTTTGCCAGAAATTGAACATTTTCTATACTAAAGAAGCCAAACACTTTACTAAAATAATGAGAACATAAAACTGTAAAAGACTTAGCTGGGCCTTTCATTCCCAAAGCTTCCTTCAGCTCTAAAACCTCACTTTGTCACTAAATTCAGCTTTACTGAAGCCACTCTATGATCCTGTAGAATGAAACCTTGTCCCAACAGAATCTATGTTGCATTCAGCACTGTTGGCTGTTATATACAAGTGTTTCACCTCTTCTCAGATAGCTCTGGTTTTGCCTAAGATTGCACTTCTAGAAAAGGCAGCACTAAAAATGATTTTGTGGGCCACTCTTGTCCCCATGAGTGTGTGTTCAGAGTTCGGTGCTAGAGCAGATCCCCAAGTGTCTTCATCAACCTCTTCAGGATCAGCTTCTAAGTGTTAGAGAGAGTTGTGATTTTAATTCTCCCTTTTCATAAGTTTCCAATTTATTGTGAAATTGCACTCTCCTTAGCATTGACATTGATTTTAAGTTTTATTACTGCATTTTCTTCTTAATTAAACTACTTTCCTCCCCACCTCAGAATGTTAATAGTTTGTTTCTTTTTCCTTGCTTTTTCACTCAGCAAGCTCCTCGGCCTCTTGTTCTCCACAGCACAGAATTTGAAGATGCTTTGGCTTCCCTCTGCATTATGGTTGCACCTATGGCTCCCCACATTGCATCAGAGATGTGGAAAGGTATTTATAAACTTCATACAGGTATTCTAGGGAAAAGGACAAGAAATTTGCAAAAATGTCTGTAACTCAGCACATGTGTGTCACTTACCTCTGAATTCTTTATCTAGCTTGTCACCTTCTGTCGCAACTGTTAAACAAACTTGAACTTTGTGTCATTCCCACATCTCTCCTTTCTGCCTTTGGTTTCTTTTTCCTTGCATACAGAGGTGGATTTCTTGAAACTAGGTGGAGAAAGGGAGCTAGAAGAATAATTCAAGACAGGACTTGCATGAGGAATTCATATGTCAGCTGCTAACTGCTCCTGAATATGGATGGCATTATTAAGAGCTGAACACCCAGGGCAGAAACAGCTCTTTTTTAAATAACTGTGTCAGAGCCTTTGGACTACAAATATTTTCCTTCAGGAATTCAGGCAAAGCAAAGCATATCAGAGGTCTGGATAGTAAAAAGACTAAAGGAATGTTCAATAAAAATCCTATCCTTTTAGGATGCTCCAGAGACTGATAGACACTGTGCTGTAAATTAACCTGCCATGGAGAATGGGAATTATAGACAGGGTGTCTTTTCTAAGACCTGTCACAGTTGTAGAGGTCTGAATACCAAATGGGCTAAGTTGCATGGTGCTGATACAGTTAAAGCCTGTGAAATAAGGGATGTGCATGCCAGAGTTTAGCAACTGATGGTAAGGTTTATTGGGAAAAGTCCCAAGATGCATGTGGGAAGATAGGAATATATTCTGCATTGTGGCTGGCCACAAACTGCTGTGTGGTTTTGGACCTAATGTTAGCTTTTGGATGCTGTTTTAATGGTTTTCTTTTCAATGGTCGTCCCAAAAACCATTGTGCATTCAAGTGTTTGCAGAGCAGTGCTACTAAACTGATGGTATTTCAGTGCTAGCCATGGCCTGCAACATTAATTGCCAAGGAAAGACTGCTCTTCTTCAAAGCAGTAACAAAGAAGCAGAGCCTGTGGAAACAACAAGATATGGTAGGGAGAGTGGGTTGGGTTTTTTGCATGTATTTTCATTTCAAGTGATTTAAAAATGTCTTACTAGGAGTTTAAGTCTAGAATAAAGAGTGGCATCAGACATGATCCATCTGGTCATATACTATGAATGACGTGCCATCTAATTAAAATAATACTAAATAAAATCAATTAGCATGACTTTTCTACAGTGGTTGAGATGGAGACAGAAGAGATTCAGGATCATTACTTATACATACAGTGCCTTCTAAACTTGGAATTATAATACATGTTAGGAAATTCAGAATTACCAGCTATGGTTGATAAAATGACAAAGAGCACTAGGGTATCTTAATTAACAACTTGTCAAACACAAAGCTTAATCCTGTAGTGTTTTGAATGCTAGACAAGGAAGTCTTTTCTTGCTACTAAAATCACTGGAGAATGAAAATGATAAGCATTTTCTGTATCTCCCTCTGATGTAAGAATCAAAAGGAAGCATATAAAAATTGGAAGTGTATTGTCCTCAGCCTCTGTCTGCATTTAAAGATAAAATTTTACTTGTGTGGTCCAAAGACATGTGCACTGTAATTCAGTGCAGCAATCATTAAAAACCATAGTGTGTTGATTACTGCCTGAAGAATTTTATTACTAAATTTGAAAATGACAGTATCTTTTAGCATGGTAATCATTGCATTATACTGAAGTTATTAAACAATTTTATCAGGAGAATGTGCATACATTTAACTGCTGCATTGTGGTAAGACTACTGTATTATTTTGAAATAGCCAGCATCTATCAGTTCTGTCTTGGGATTGAGATTTCATATTAAAAATTCCCCAGGTTTTGAATTGCACTCTGGTTCCACCAAGTCCTGCTGCTGTTCTAATGTAACCAATTTCTCAAACTTTGTTGTGTATAAGCGATGATGCTTTACTATTTTAAATAATTTCAATATGAAAATTAAGGTTTCTAAATACTCTGTTTAGTTTTCTCTGTGTTTAGTTCTTCATACTCAGAGAGAATAAATCTCTTCTTTTGTACCTTGTCTTTGCATCTAAGTGTCAGGATAATGCTGCTTCCTCTTTTGTGACTTGCAGGAAAAGGAGTTTGTATATTGTTAGTTCTATAAATTGCACCTATAGCAGTGGACCCCAGTCTTTGATGGAAGCTGCTTGAACGCTGTTCTGTAAGTGCCTCACCTTTCAGCAGCTGAACAGCAACAATCCATGATACTTTGTGTGTGAAGAAGTTCTTCTCCCCCCTCAGAGGACGAGCAGTTTTTGGTGTTGTGGTGTGTCAGCCTGCTGGTGTTAATTGTGCAGAGAATGCGCTGGTTTATCGCTCAATAACATAAAAAGCAGCCGTAGCCCCTCCGTGTGGGAAGAGTTCATCCGGCTGATATCTTGGCAGTTTATGAACACTAACAGGATGAGGAAATCTGTTTCCTTCCTGAAACCTTGTATCTAAGGAATATACAGACACCATTTGAGACTTTTTTTTAAGTTTGTTTGTAGTAGTACAGTGTTTTGCTGTTCAGACAAGGATATGAAACTGCTTATTGTGACTTGCTAAATTTTTATTAGAGATGGCTCATGAAAGATATGTACACCTTTGATAAACACATCTTAGGAAATCCTGAAATTAAACATAATTTTTTGAATTTTTAATGGTATCATTGTCTTAGCAATATTTTAGCTGTCACTACAATAGCTCTGTTGCAAGAATTTGTCTGAATTCAGCCCTTGCTCAAAAAGGGCTAAAAAGAATGGAGTTGAGTAAAAGCTAATTGATGTTGCAGGTTTTAATTGAAAATCTGAATGTAGAAATCCCTCTTCACATATCCCATAAGAAACATGATTCGGAGATTAAAATTTTTTTTCTCCAAGAGTAATAGCATAAGAGGAAGTAGAGAAAGTCTTATAAATGGAGGAAGACAGATTGTTTTAAGAAAGTTAAAAGTGTTTGTGTGGAGTTTGCTGGATTGCAAGCACATCCTAGAGTTAGCTTACAGTAACCCAGGCTTTTCACATCCTAGTTCTGTACTACTATACCAGTGGTATAATACAGCTTTTCTCAGAGCTGTCTAGAAACAGCTGTTGCCATTTCTTTGAGATAGCAGATTGTTTCACATATTACTGACAGACATATTCGTCCTGAGCTGCAGAAAGAAATTTCGGATATGTAACTTGCCCAAATCTGTCAAATAGGGAGATTCATTAAGTAGTAAAGAGAATATCAAGAACAAAGTAACATGGCAACAATGCCAGAAAGAGGTTTCACAGGCAAGTAGATACTCACCCAAAATGTCTCTCCACTTGCCCTTACACACTCCTGATTGGAGCTTTTTAATTAAATTAGCAGTATTTGGGTATTCACCCTCAGAGTCATCTTGTACTTCCCCCTCTGACCTTCTTACATTTTCTGTTCAAAAATCCCTAGTCCTAAACTCTGATACTGCCATTGTTTCAGATGCTTTCATTTGCTTCCTTTTATCACCCATTAAGACTTCCATCTTCATTTCCTTCTCTGCTTTAACCTCTCCAGGGCTTGTCACAAGCCAGCTCTTTCTCAATTTACTTCATAATCACAACTTTTCCTCTGGCCTGCATAATTTTATGTCTAAGTAACTGCACAATTGCTGGAATTTTACAGATATTTTTTCCAGTGCTTTTTTTCTGTAAGACTAGAGTTACCTTTCTGTTTCAACACCTTGCTGATACACAATTGCTCCCACATCTTCCTTTTTAAATCTCTTTAAAATGAGAATCTGCTCTGCCCTTTCAAATAGCACCTTAGGGGAAGTGTTATGCTTATGAAATACTCCTGTAATGCGAGTAAAACATTGCCCTGAGCTGAAAAGTTGTTAGACTGGTCCTGTCCCCTCTTTTTCTCAACTTGCTAATTTACAGTACTATAGTACACCTTTAACTTGGTGTTTTAAAATGGGTTCCAATGCTGTGAGTTACTGGTTAGGGAAGCCTTGCTCTAATATTTGCTTGCTAGTCAGTAGAAGTCCATTGAAGCAGATCCAATAGCAAGATTAGGACTTCAGACTGAACACAAGTATTGTCTTTGATCTGTCCTGTACAGATGGATACATATAAGTAAAAAGCTTACAATAAGTAAAAAATTTACTGTTATCTTTCTGTCGTGCATCTGCAAGAGAACCTATAGCCGTAAAAGCAAAATACATCAAAAAATATTATGCAAAATGCACACCACTTCATAAAATGCACTTCACTAGGCGCTTTCCTGTACAGTAAGACAACAAAAAATGTTTTTCATGTTTTCACAATCAAAGTTTCAGAAATGGTCCATTTTTAATTCATCAATCACCATTCTGGATCAGGGTGATGAAGTTTCTGGTTTAGCGTGTTGAATTTTGAAAATACAAACCAAGTCATTATGTTTTCTGTGTTCTACAGCTTACAGAATGTGAATTAAGGCAGGAAGCCAAACAGGCAACATAACTAAAACCTTCATTTTGGTTTCCTGTCAAACTGTTTTCTCAAACTAGTTCTGTTGACTTTTCTACTCTCTTTTTCTATGGATGAGCTCATAGCTCATTTTGTAGCAAGAAAATGAACCAAAAGATTGACACTGAGATTACTCACACTTTGCTTCAAAATAAATTTTAATTATTTTTTTATTGGTCAGTTTATTAGGACTGACAGCCTCCACAGGAATTAAAAGGGACCATGGCTTTGTTTTTCATATATCAGAAAGTAGGTTTTAAATAGTCTGAAGAATTCTCTTCAACAGTAAAATAAGGAATGGCCAGCGTGCATGCTTCTGCCACAAGACATGTGATCAGTTGGAAAGAAGTGAAGTCATCTAGATGTTCAAAAGCCAAAAAGGAAAGAATCTAACAGCTGTTTTCTTTACAGTCAATGTGATAATGAATCATCAATGTGAAGATATTTTTTTTCTGCTTGAGTTCCTGTCTTTTGCTCTCTCAGTTTCTGAGCTACTGCTGCAAAAGAAAAAAAAATACACAAAATGAGTACCACTGGACTGTTTTAATAAATTATTTACCTAACAAATAGTTGTTGTCATTAGGAAATGTGCATGTTCTTGCTTGCCATTAGAAATAGCTGCCATCAGCGCTCCCCACTGTCCCTGTCTGAGTCACTCAGCAAATAGCACAGCTGTGTGTCATTTTACCAAAGGATTTTGTCTGAAAAAGCACTGACAAAAATGTGGTGGATTTTTCTGGAGGAAGCTGCTTGCTCTTTATGTCCCTGTTTGCTGTTACTCACCGTATCAGTCTAAACAACCCAGCAAGCTGAATTGATGTATGCACTGTGCATGGGTTGGGTGGATGTCTGTGGCTGCTGTCCTGCTGTTTTGAACAGCCTCAGTGCCTCAGTCTCACCAGTGAGTCTTGTGTGGATGGGTTTTCTTTATGCTTTTGATGGAGTTTCCCTAAACCAGAAGAAATTTCACATGCAGAAGAGATTTCATTTTGCAGTCCTAAATGAAGCATGTGCTTATAAAAAGTTTTAGTCTGCGTTCTTATTCATATGCAGAGAATGCTTTTAATTTAAAAATCTCCTGGCTTTGTGAGAATCGCAAGAGTCATCATCATCAATATTGATTATATTTGACAGCATCTTATTAAACGAAATCTTTGTATTTTGTCATATAGCTGCAGTAAACAGCAACGTAAATCCCACTCAGGCACTTCTATTCAGTTACAGAATGCAGCTTCAGAATGGCTTGCATCCTATTCTCCTATTACTTAAACAAATCAGGATTAATTATCTTGAGAAGACCAGTTTAATAAAAGGAGATCACTTATCACTGTTTCAGAAATTTTTAAAAGTAAAATCTAAGGAGAAAATGTTTCAGAATGTAAAAATCATAAGGAGAGCAAGCACTGCAAGGCATTCCTTTGTATCACCTTTAATTTGTGAGAAAATATACTTCACAAAATAGAGAAAATCTTGCAAGTAGCTTGACTTGCAAATTTAGAAACTACCCAGCATATTAGAAGTGGTAAAATAAGGCATAATCATTTATCATTCTCAGTTGTTAGTAAAATTCTAGTCAAACTGGTGGCATTACTGAAAATAAATGCAGTATTATGGCTGACTTCTAGAAGCAGAGGTCAGCTTGTGTTGCAGGATTGCAATTTAAAGTAATAAGCAGCAGTCTTCTGTGCTCTTGGCAAAGTTATAGAGTGTTAATTTAAATTTAAAGTGTGCCCACATTGTTAATATCCTTACTCATGGTATAAAACAAATACTTCAAAGATGTAAATCTTTCTGTTTATAATGTGTTGTATGCTAATCTAAACAATGTTATTTCCTCCTATGGCACTTGCTTTTAAAGTCAGCTTTATCCTGATCTAATTTGTCAAACAAATTCCAGAGACCAAATGTTCTGGTTACCATACAGATGAATGTTTTAATGTTTTCATTTTCCAGGTTTGGCACATGTGCAGAATAAACTTTGTACTCATCATCACTGGGATGTTGATGTTCTGCATCAGTCCTGGCCCAAAGTAGACCCAGACTACCTTCAGCCATCAGATGTTGTGGAGATGTCTGTACTGGTAAGAGCATTTTGATTTATTTTCAGTAGTGGCCAAGTAATGTGTTATGAGCCCAGAGGATGATGGAATTTCTTCTCTTGTGGAAGTCAGTTCCCATAGTAAATGGCCCAGTGAAAGTTCAAAATAAAAGCTGCTATTACAGTTGTGCTGACTAATTAAAATGGTTTCCTAAACAAAATGATATAGTGAGTCTGGAGGAGAGATGCCCTAAGTATAAAGCTTTCAGAGTGACTGCATGTTAGTACCTGTGGAAATTTGACCAATGAACAGCCATGGGCAAGGATGATACAGTCGAAACTAGGATCACTAGGCCCAGATTTTTTGCCTGACAGTGCATTTATTAACTCAGCCCTGTATACAAATGTATAATGAGGTGATATTTCTTGTGCTGCCAGTAGTGCTATGGCTCCCTAACAGACCAATCATAAGCTTGGTTAAGTTGTGATTTTTGCCAAATTATGTTTCCCATCTGCCTTGGCCTGAATTTCTGGCACATGTCAGGAGAGTCCATTTGCGGGAATGGGGTTAAGAAAACCAGCTATCTTTGGAAATGTTATAAATTCCAGTTTCTCTTTGGAAACCCCTTTGTGGCCCAGGGAAGGAGCTGGCTGTTCAGTGGAAGGGTGCACATGTAGCTACCTTCAGTTAACCTCCAGTTCTCCAGCATGTGTATGGTGTAGTTTACTGCCTTCTTTCCTATGGCTCCAGTTAACTAGCACATGTTCAGGATGCTCCCAGGCACCATAAAGCTTGGTCATTAGACAGGGCACAGAGGGAATGATGCCTGGAGCCAAAGGTGTGGGATCCCTGAGCAGGGACTCATCTCTTCCACTGGCTGACTCCTGCTCCACCTGCCTTCAAGTTCCTCATGGTCAGGCACTGTGATAGTCAGTAATTAACATAGCTGCACACTACCAGATCTGAGGTCTCCTGCCTTTTTCACTGTTCCCCAAAGGATAATCTTTAATGCTAACATTCTAAAGGTTAATGTTCTAAATTAAATGTAACGCTTCAACTTAAACACTTTCTGTGTTTCTGGACATTCAATGAAAATGAAACCTATAGAAGAAATGTCATTAGGTCATGTAAAAGTGTATGTTCTGTGTGTGTAGAAGAAACAGAAGCAATGTGTTTTAGTTGTATTTTTTCTGTTCACCCCTTTGGGGGAGGGAGCAAAGCAGTTGGGTTGTTTTTGTTGAGCTGAGTTTTTTCAGGAGGGAAGAGATTGGTTGAATTTAGGGGAAGCCATTTTGCTGTAGATTTCCTTAATCGAAGTATCTTTGCAAATAATTTCATATCTTGCCTGATCTCTCAGTCAGTTTATTTGAACAGAATGAGAAATAATGTTAAAGCACTAGTTTTTCCAACATTAAACATACACACTTAAGAAAGACCAAGGAGTATGTCTTTTTGAAGGAAATTTTCAATTGTCATCTTTCCAAGAAGGACTCAACTGCCAGCTGGGGTTAATAGAAGACTTAGCCTAATAGTCACTGTGGAGAATTGCTTTTTTCCTCTTTCTTGCCCTCTCTTTCTTTCTTTAAGTGATAAGCATTTAGTTCTAACAGTAAAAATCTTCACTGAGGTACAATCACTTCTCTCAAGCCCAAAATAAGCCTTCACATCCAAGCACAGCAAGCAAACATCTTGAATTCCAGCGTTCAGTTTATAAGGAAGTCATGAATGAGAAATTGTGTAATTTTAGAAACATCTTTGCAGTTGTGGTTAAAGCAAACATGTTATTAAATATATCTTTGAAATAACAACTTCAGCAACAGAGAGAAAACTCTGGACACAATGTTTTTAAGACTACGCAACCAAACATGAAAATAGCTAAATATTTCACTGATATTCTTCTGCTTACACAAAAATTTCCTTCTCATAAAAAGGAACAAGAAAAAAAATTAATTAATTTACTTTGTTAAAATTATTTTTGTTTCTTTTCCTGGTTGACTTTGTCAAAGCCATGGTCTTGTGTAAGTCTTGTTGTAAGAAGAGAAAAAACAACCCCTGGGTTCTCAGTCATATATTCATGGAAGTATATGATGTATGTAAACACCTTCTTTCTGAGAAAGCAAGTGACTGGAAGACCAGAAAGATAAGTTGCTTTTTTGAACTAGGAATAATTCTTAGCAATAGTGGCTATAGAGTGTGCCTGGCTTTCTACTGTAAGAATAAAGTAAAAGGGAAATATGAGGGAGCAAGGAGTGTGAATGTGCATGGAATGTGAGAAGTTTTGTGGACACTGAAGGTTTTTGTATGGCTGCAAAAATAAATTGCCCTCATTAAACCAAGAAACACTCGCCATACAGAGGAATTGGTTTTGCAAAGAGTCAGTGTCTCTTCACAAGGCTGTACAGTCAAACCAAGTCTTTGGGCCACAACCCTATTCTTCTCAAGCCATCAAACTGCCTCAGGCTGCCAGGGATTTGTCTGCTGAGACATTCTGGGTTTATTTCTCTTCACACAAAATACTTCATTATTTCCTGTCTGTGCTGGAGTTATGTCTTTCCATATTTAACCCAAAGCAACAAAAGCAACCAGCTCAGTGTATCCTTGGCTGAAACAATATAAATTGCCTACAAGAAAGACATTTAAATTCACTGGATATGCACAGTATCTGTTCCTCTAAAAATTATTGCAAAGTTGGGTATACAATATTTTTAATAATACTGTATATTATTAATGCTCTGAAAAATCTGACCTGAATGTAGTGTGCATTTCATCCTATAAATACTTCTGACTAGCATTCCTCACATTTTCTAGGTGGTGCAGAACTGTTAGCAGATGTGGTCTTATAACTGATGTTTTTATAAATTAAAAAAAAATTGGTGTCATTTTCCTTGCTTGGCATATGAGGAAGGTCTAACAGTGCACAGATATTTATTTTCTTTCTAACTTCTCAGAAGGATTATGCATCAATGGTAAAAAAATATTTGAGTTGAATTAAAAATTCCTCTCTCCAGCCTCAAGGTGCTTATTTTTCAGTCTTCTGTGATTTCATTTCAAGTTTTATAACTTCTGTACTTACCACTGGCTCTCTGTAGATCTGGAATAGTGTAGAATGTCAAATGTTAAAAAGAAAAAAAAAATAAATGAGAGAAAAGAAGAGAAGAAAAAAGCAACAGCTTTCTTCCTCAGGGGAAGAGAGGACCCAAGACTTGTGTATTTCTCCTCTTGCATGGTTTTTCAGAGAAACAAGGCTGCCAGCACTCAGTTTTCTTGTGTGGCACTTTCACCTGGAAAGGCCAAGGGATATGCTGGTCTAGTGAGATACAGAGAGAGAGATGGAGAAATAACAGAAGGCATTTCTCCTGCTGAGAGCCTAAGCCCTGGACTAAAAGGATATGTGACTAGGATGCTTGTTACACACAGCATGTGATGAAATCTGCAGCTGCCTGTTTTAAGAATAGTGTTAAAATGCTTCATGATACCTATGATATAATGAAAGCCATGCTCAAACACGGGGTGAAACCATAACCAATCTGCTGTTTGATAAAAGTTATGGTCCCAGCTCAGAGCAGAGTGTGGGAAGATCAGGAGACATGCTGTGGGAAGGTGGAGATGTGCTGTGGGAAGGTACACAGTGCCAGGTTGCCCAGGCTTCTCAACCTTTCTAGGAAAACACAACCACTAACAGTCATTTATTTACCAAGTTGATTTAGGCTGCTTGGCTTTTCTGTTGAGAACAGCACCAAATAGGCTAGTTGTGGAAAATTTCCCCCTGCCAACATCCATCCACTGGGACATATTAATTTGCATGATGGAGGACAGTGAATGACATTTTAACTAGGCAGGCATAGCTTTGAACTGCAGGCTGCGTGTCCTAGCAGCAAGCTGAGAGGCTTGCTTTATATTCCCACTAAAACTGTATCTCTTTGGATTTTACTGTTTTCTTTTTCCTGTGGAATGCATTTCTTCTCTGAAGTGTCCTGTCAGGAAGAACTGTTTGTAGTTATTTTTCACAAAAGCTTTAAAAATGAACTCCTATGTGTTTTTCAAGGATTTTTGCTTTGCACCAGATGCTAAAGGCAAAGTTTAACACAGCCAGCCTTTTATGATGCCACGTTATGGATGTATGTAGGAGTAATTAAAAGCCTACTGACATCACTGCAAATTATTGTCAAGACTAGTAAAAAACAGAAGTGGCTCATCCTTGCTGCATTTGAGATTCCATCTTGTTCCTTAAAAATCTGTCCCAACTTCCTCTTTCAGAAATTGCACAAATTATTTTATTTTCATTAAAATAAAATACGAACAAAATACAAACTAGGTAAGTGAACTAGGTCTTTCTCATTTGTTGTATGTTGCATGGAGATATCCTGGATAAAATCCAGGTGAAAACAAAGTCGTGAACATTTTTATGTCCAAACTGCATGAAACAATGTGTGTTTCTTTTAGATGATTGAAATCTCCCGGAAATGATGCCTAGGGCTCAGAAATCTGCAGTACCTACACAGATTATTATGCAAGTAATGTGATTAACTGCATTTAAAAATTTGAATTGTTTCATTTTCTAAAATGTGTGATTGACCTTCTTCTCATTAAGCCACTATAGTGGCTTAATGAAAATAGTCCAAATAAATCTGAAAGTCTTTGTAATAATTAATTTTATGCCAGCTCCAGAAAGGTACTCAGTCAGGCTCTATAGTCTGTCTCCATTATCTACCCTTACTGGATGACAGAAAGGATTTATAATCCCATTTTATAAACTAAGGTGATTCCCACCAAAGGGCTTACTCAGTTTGACTTACGTGATTCTGCCCTACTGAAGCAACACCAGGGTGGAAGCTGCACTGAAAACCAGCCCCACACAGGAAGATGTTGCTGAGTGAGCAGCTGACGTCTTTGTGGTCAGTGTTGGATTAATGAGCCATGGGTTGAGTGCAGCATATAACAATGAGTGCAACATACACTAAGTTAAAGCCTATTTTTCTAAAAATAATAAATCTTCCATTTGAATCTCTGCAAGACATTGCTTAGCTGTAAAGAATCCAAGTTGCTGCCCAGAAGTATGTACAAACCAAGACTCCCACCAGACATTTTATGCAGCTTATGTGCCTGTCACATTTTTAAAATTAAAAGATCACTGCATTGCACAGTCACGTGTTGCTTGCTGTCTTCAAAACTGAGACTTCCTGTGGCCACTTCTCCAATTTTTTGTATCATGAATCAGAGTTTTATCTTACAGTGGGCAGGAGATAAGAAGAATTTTATCCTCTACTTAGAAAGCGTGGGTTTGGAGAAAAGAGAGTTTATTACACTTTCCCCCTTTCCTTTTGTAAAAAGATGGGTTGGATACAGGAAATTAAATTGTAGCAAACAGTCTAGTTAAACTTCTTTTTCTTCTTGTTTTTGTGTCTCTCTTTCAGATTAATAACAAAGCTTGTGGCAAAGTTTCCGTGCCTCAGCAAGCAGCCCGCAATTTTGAAGAAGTCCAGGAGCTCGTTCTTCAGAGTGAGCTTGGAGTCAAGCACCTGCAGGGTCGAGCCATTAAAAAGGCCTTTCTGTCTCCCAGAACTGCCCTTATCAACTTCTTAGTGCAAGAATAGTAAAGACTCTGCTGGGCTGCAAAAGAGATCTGGAATCTTTTGAGGTGGAAACCAATGCAAAAAGAGTAGTTATGGTTATTTCACTTCATGTAAAGGTGGGAAAGAAATCTTATTAAATCAGGTTGCTGCTAAATCTTCCTTTTAATGTGAAGAAATGTGCAGAATTAAAAGTTCTTATTAAGTCATGGTAAGATGCTGCTTGTCCATATTTTTGGGAGAATGAGAAGGAAGCAGAGAAGAACTAAACAATTGTATCAGAATGCAACTGAAGAAAGCATAGGGGGCTTAGTTTCAGCCTCAGGAATATATCCTGTTGGAAAATTGGCTTGGCTAATTGCAGATGCATAAATGTGATTCCAGGACTAAACAACTGTCCTGAGTATGTGCTACCCCAGATGTTAGGTGTGCTTTGCTCCCTGGATCTCATGTTTGGGTACCCTACCATTAACTAGCATTTAAAGTTTAAAGGAAACACTACAAAACACTACAGAATGTTAATTTAAAAAATAATTTCTTTGTGCTGACCAATGGCCTTGGGCACAGCAGGTAGCCAGAATGGGGTGGTTTGTTACATTTCACACAAATTTCAGAGCCAAGCCAAGAAAAAGGTCAGATTATTTAGCCAAGCCCTGCCTTAGCCAGGGTTCTCCTTCCTAGCTGATGTGTTTGTGTTGGCACATGCATGAGAGGTGCAACTTCAGCAAAGTATTGATGGTTGTTTCTGCGTGGAACAGGATGGAAGTTACTTCCTATGCATGAGCCGTCTCAGAGACTTTCAGGGCACCTAAGAGAGGGATCAGTCAGCTGCTAGAAATGCAGCAGTGGGGAAGGCTCTTGTAGTGCCTAGATTGTGAAACTTGAATTGAGATTCTTTTTTTTTTTTTTTTTCTGAGGGGTTCATTAAGTGCAAATAGCCATCATGTTTCTAAAAAATCAATCAGACATTCCTGAAACATAAAGCCATTCTCACGCCTGATTCCAGACAGGTTATTTGTACACTGCATTGCTGATATATCCACATGGAAATATTTATTGTGTTCAGCAAATGCTTGAAAAAGAGTTTCCAAGGAAACAATTGCAGGGTTCATTGTGAAAGAATGTTTTTTTCTTTAACAGTCATCCAACTAACTAGTCCAATAAGCCAGCCATTTGTGAGCCATTCTGACAGTTAAGAAGTCAGCAGTAACAACCAGCAAGGCAAATACAGAGGTCTGCAGTAACCTTCCAGCTCAGCAGGCATCCAGACTCTGTACTGAACTGAAAGGAAACCAAGAAAAATATCCCACATAACAGTAAATAAGTCTCATACATCCCCAGCAACCAGGCCCAAGACAGATCACATTGCCATGTGGGCACTAGCTAAGCAATGCAAATATTCATTTGGGGTTTGTGCAATTTTGGTACCAAATACCCAGATGCTTAACAGAGATGCCAAGCTTAGGGAGCATGTTTGGCTCTACACATCCCCACCTCTGCAACAAAACTCTTCTGATTCCTGTTTCCTTCTGGACCACACTTGTGCAGATTTTCTCTCCAGCAGTCCTTTGACACCAGAATGACTAAGAAATTGAATATTTACAATTAAGATATGGTCTTTGCCGTTTTAAGACTCCAGAAATCTGAGCCACAAAGGAATGCATTCAGACATTCGAACACAGGCCTTTAGTTGGAGTTAAAATAATTTGAATTCCAGTGTCTGCCTGACATATATGTTGTTATAAATTCATAAAACTCCTGTTCAGAAGCCCCTAAAAGGACAGTGAAAGAGATCCTTTGAAGTAAAATCTGTGGCACAGCCCAGTCTTGCTTTTTTTTTTTTTTTCTTTTTTTTTTCTTTTTTCTTCTATTTTTTTTTTTTAATTTATGTAAAAGGTTTAACACACCCTGTGGAACCATTTTTACAGAGTTTTTCTTTGGGGGAAAGGTGACATGTTTGATGTAAATAAAAACTTTATAAATTTACAAGGATGAAGAAAGCTGTTGTAAGCCCAGCAACCCTGTGGTGCCTTTAAACAAAAGCTGCAGTCACGGCAGGGCCGGGCAGCCGCCCACAGTGTTTATTGCTGTTAGCACTTGAGGGTATTTGCTCTTGCCTGAGGAAGTGAATTGTAGATGTCACTTGGTGATTCAGGCAAAAATCAAAATAGGGAATGGATTTCTACAGGCTAAAAAAGGAAAGGTAGTGAGCTGCAGACTCACAAAAAGTGTAAGGTCAGAAGTCCCGCCAGTATGTTTACAGTAAGTTGTAATTCAGTGTGGTCTAGAGGATACAAAAAAGGTGGTGAAAGAATGAGTGAGAGAGATGATGCAGACAGTGTGACAGAGCCTAATCCCCTGCTAAGTGTATGTTTGAAGGATGGCAGAGGTGCCAGCAGCAGAGCTTTGCTGTTGTGCTGGCAGCCACTGACATTTCTTACAAGGATGACCTGCTCTGAAGCACAATTACCGTTTGTTTTACAGTAATTGTGACTCACAGGTTCTGTCTGTGCCTAGATGGGTCTGATAATGACATACAGGCTGCAGCCTGTTACCCAGCCTTTGTAAAATAACTCAGCACAGAAGTCTTATTTATTTGGCAGTTGTTACTTGTCCCACAGTAGAGAGGCATCCTTATGCTGAAGGTGGTATATATAGATTGTGCCCCCTTGGAGAGCTCAGTGGGTAAATAGTGCTGGAGGTTGAAATCTGGGCAGGGGACACTTGAGAAGTGAGAGGGAAGGGTGCTGGCAGGTGATCAGTCCTGGTGACGTGGTGCCACTGTCCTTATTCCATGAAGTGAGATCCAAAGATGATGTGAGAGGTTTGCTAAACCCAGTGGGATAGACCAAGGACAAGCTGCTCCAAGAAACAGATCCATGACACAGAAGGGGCATTTGCAGCATCTTGTCTGTCTAAGGGATAGAAGATTGGTAGTTGCACCGATCCAATCTATATTGAATTTCTATTTTAAGTAATGTCAGATTTAGAGAATAATTACTGCCACACTTTCTACCCCAAAATTGTTCATGTGACTAAACTTCAGAAAAATCCAGCCCTCAAACATTGATTCTGGAAAATTAAAGCTGGCAAAGTCCTGAAAGGTCACCAAGTACTTTTCCTCTGCCATTGATTTCATGAGAAAGGATCTCAGATGCTGGGGTGATGGGGGCACTGAAATGTGCTGGAAGACGTCACTGTGTAGAAAAATGTGTTATTTGGTGTGGGTGGGAACTGAGGTGACATGGACACACCCGTGCTGCTTTGCAGCAAAGCAAGAGAGCTTTTTCTATCACATGAAAGGACACTGTTACAGGTTAGGTCACTAGCTAAGATAGATCTCTATCCAGCTTGTTCCACCTGTGCTTTGAAAAAAGCCCTGTACAGGGGCATTGCTGGACAAGCATGTATATTTCCATGACCTTTATCAGAACCCAAACATGGAGATTTGGTGCAAAATAAAATCTCTGTGTTGTCTTATCAGACTAATGCTACAGAACTGACATCAGGTTAATAACAGCATTTTCTCATCTGACTATGTAAAGCCTGCTTGTTTCTTTTGGAGGGAGAATTTCCACATATAAGGCAGGTCATACAGTCTCTCCTCTTTGTCTCTCCTTCTTCTGTGTAAAGCCTCACAGAAAGCTATTCCTATTCTCTAAACCTTTCACAACCAACATGCACTAGAAAAAATGTTAACTAGTGCACTGCTGGTTCCTTCCTAGGGAGGTTTGCAGTATGGGAGATTTTTCTAAAATCTTGCTATAAATGAAGAAGTAATTGGGGCTGGTTGGTGGGTTGGTGTTTTGGGGTTTTTGTTTGGTTGGTTTTGGTTTTTTGTGGTTTTTTTTGTAGTTTTGCAATACTTACTACAGATTACAGATGGGATACAGTTTACAATGGGATTGGTTTTATTTATGTATATTTACCCACTTGGAAGAGTACATATGCTGACTTTGCTGGATATTTTTTCTTCTTCCATGTTTCATCAATCCCCTCATTCAATGATCTGAGCTGATTTTGTATCGAAGGACTGAGCTGAACAAGTGCTCAATGTTAAACCAGGTCTATCACCACAGAACCTGAGTGGGGAACATACGTACTATCAGTCTGCTTTTGACCTTAGAAAATGTTGCTGGAACTGGTTAGTGGTTAGTTTAGGGGTGTTTTCATGGAAATGGGGTTTATGTCTCAAAGAAGAAGGATGAAGCTGATCACAGTAGATCAGAGGGAGTATTAAGCATCTCCCAGCCCTAGCACGAGGAGAACTGAACTGAAGCATTATCTCTGTGCAGAAGGGGAGAGGATCAGAGCTCTCATCTGCAGCCCAGATGATAAAAGAGATCTTGCCTGACATGTGGAGGAAAGGTGGGAATTTTTTTCCCTTTCCTGAATAATGTGGCTTTCCGCTATCACAAAGCAGTCTTCAGTGCACTAACCCTGTCTGTTCCAGGAGGCCCCAAGTCACACAAAGCCTTTGTGATTCATGGCACTTCTCTCACTCAGGTAAGCCTGAGGTTGGAAAACTTCAGGTCTGGTTTGAAGCCCTGGGGAGTTGCCATCCAGCACCATCTTCCATACAAAGCCTTCCAGGATATTTCCTGGCATGCTTATCTGCCTGGGCCACACCAATTTGTTCTCCCTTATGAGCTGCTGAGTTTCTCACTAAGCAAAGGAATGTGTAAATGGGACAGGCTTAAGTACAATGAGTTGAATATTCACACTCTGCTTGCACTAGTGGTGCTCAGCCCTGGCATAAGAAATTCTTTTATTTGAGGAGCCTGGTCTTCTTCACTATAACTCTAAACAAAACCTGTGCATTTACTTGAGCAGAAATGTGTGCTTCGTGCTTGCTCTCTGGGCTGCCTGCAAGGGGGTGGCCAACACACTCACATATAAGGCTCTGAACTTCCTCCTCTGCCAGTAGTTTTTTACACGTGCCAAAACCAAGCGTAAAAGGTCTAGGGTTGTCCCTACAGCCAGGTCCCACTGCCAAAGGAGACACGCAAGCTGCTGAGCAAAGGCAGTTGCTTTTCAATAACTCTGCCTGGTGCCAGCAATACATGAAGCAAAATACGTACAAGTCATAACAGCTGTAGGTGATCCAATCCCCTGATCAGGAATAATGAACACAGGACACATAACTGGGGCAGAAAAAGAGAGTGATTTAATAAAGGAACGTGACACATTACTGGCAATGGCAGCCTGAGTTTGTTTCGGATGAAGATTAAGAGAATCGGCATAACAGGAAATTGTTTTCTGCTACAAAGGGAAATCAATTGTCTTTAAGCACATAGCGGTGTAATTAGCAAATCCTACTAATTGCCACAAAACAGAAACACAAGTGTGCGTTGCTGGGCTGGTTAAGCCAAGGAAGTATTGTGAAAAAGATCTGTAGAAGCTTTTAGAAGTGAATATTTTTCTTAAGTACGTCTCCATCCCTGGAGAGCCCCGTCGCTGGATGAAATAGCAAGGGTACAACAAAAACATATAATCCCCAATTTTCCCATGTGAAAGAGCATTTAAAAACATCTGTTAGTCAGAGAGCTTCTCCTAGGACATGCATGGAAGAACAGAGTGGATGCACTGACTGCATCTGGCAAACCCACTCGAAGTCCACCGAGGCACGTGAGGCCGATGACTGATGGCAGGATGTCGTCTGACCTGTGGAGTGCTTCCAGCCCAGCATTACTGGAGGCCACGTATGTTGGTTAAAAAGGTCACGGCGCTGTTTGTGTTAATGCACTGATAAAGAGGCAGGGAAACAGAGCTGGAAAATTCTCCAGGCCAGCTCTTGTTCTGATAAAACGCTCTTTTCAGTAGAAAATGGAGAAAACAAACTATTCCACATTCTTTTGAGCAAGGGTAGGAAAACCAACAGAGCTGTCTGCATCAGTGCAAATCCGCAGTCACTGAAAGGAAGTGTTCAGGCCTGTGGAGTGACAGCAAAGGGAGACCAATGACTCCAACAGCACTGATGGCACCTGGAGAAACTGAGGCGAGGAAGGTGAAGGTTCTTGTCTACCCCAGAGCAGCAGCTGAGTGCCTGGCACCCAGCTCTGGCCTTCCTCACAGAGACCGAGCTGTTGCAACTCAGGGATCTGCAGCTTCTCTCTCTGCTGCTTCTTGGGTTCCTGTTTGGATCTCGGTGATTCCCCATGGCTCCTCTAACCTTCCAAAGGTGTGGCCTGCCAAGTAACCTTCCCTGCCTCAGTTTACCCACCTGTAGGCAGGGCCCACAGCATCCCCAATAAACTGATGCTGCAGGTGCAGCTATTTAAGAAGGAGCTGCCTCTCCTGAAAGGCAGTGTGGAAAGGTGTCCCTGTAGTGCCCTGGCCTTTCTCTCCCATTAGTGTTAATTAATACTCCTAGCATAATTCCCTGCCAGAGATAATGCCCTGTGGTAGACACTTGTAGCACAGCAGGACCAAAATATCCAAGTCTGGATCCATTTCTGCCCTGATCCCAGGGGCATGGGATGCACTGACCCAGGCTGCATGGCGGGCACCTGGGCTGCTCCAAGTCCCCAGGCTGCCCCTGCAGCTTGGGGGTTCAGTGTGCAGGCAGCAGACAAGGCAGGCTGCAGGCAGGGCTGGCAGAGCAGGCTGCAGGCAGGGCAGGCCTCCTGGAGGAATGCAGGGGCCCCTGGGGCAGCCGTGAGGAGGAACAAGATGTCCCTGCCCTGCCCTGCCGCCTTCCTGAAAACCTTTGGGAAGGCAGAGGCTGAGGTTTGGCCTCCCCACCTCTGCAGCGTCCCATCCCGCTGTCTGGCCCCCGGCCTGAGCCCAGCCTTCCCACCCACAGCAGCCCCCGGACTCACCTCTGCAGTCACCTTGCTTCATCCCTCCCTCCTCCTCCTCCACCCTCTGATTTGCCTTACAGTGCTGTGCATCATCTTCCCAGTATAAAGAATCTGGCAGGTGCAGATAAATGGCACCTTTAATGAAAGCCTTTATTAGAAAGCTGCAAGGACAGTCCATCGTTTCCCCCTGCTATTCAGTCAAGAGTTCAGAGATGCTGTGGCACTGCCTTACAAGAAGCTGAGAAACACATTTGTTCCTGCAAGAACCAAGCCAGGCTCTATCCTGGAAATACTTCTGCCTTATAAATTGCTTGCTCTGTTTATACTCTAGCACTGAAGCCTTTATTACTTTCTTGCTAAAACACACCAGAGCATGCATCTCAGGCCCTGCAGAGCAGTGTGCGTAGTCCTGTGGGAAATGACCTGCCTGGGACAGCCACGGCCCTGGGACAGCTACAGGTACTGGGGACCAGCCCTGGACATGTCCACAGACAACCGGGTGGGCAGCCAGCCACTGGCTCCCCACACTCGTTTGGTTGCAAATAGGCAGTGTGAGCATGCAATAGTTGCTTTTGGAGAGAGATCTGGCTATAAATTGCCACCCAGACTTCTCCTAATCATGTTTTTCCATACACTATACAGCCGCGGGCTGTTGTCACGCTTTAAAATATGAGGGCGTTTTCTCCCAGATTGAAAAAAGATCGGGGCGGGGGGAGGGCAGGGGAGAGAAACTTGTGAACTTGTGGTGGAGAATTTCTTCACATTTTCTCCATCTCTCTGCAATGTGAGCCCAGACACCAACGTGGCAGCGAGAAACAAAGACAGATGATCCCCTTCCTGCTCTCACTGGCCACTTCCCTGTTTAGCCAGGCTGTGCCGCAGCCTGCCGGCCCTGGAGGGCTGTGCTGCCCCAGCACAGGGCTGCGCTGCTGTGCCCAGCACGCCCACCGAGGTGGAGCCAAAAGCTGGGAACACCACTCGGGGCTGCTTCTCCCTAGATCACTGCCCCCCTCCACCCCACGGGCAGCTCAGATTGCCACGTGGAGCGGGGCTGAGTTACAAGCTGTCAGCATTATTTTGCATGAATAAATGCAGTGTGTAAGCCTTGCCCACAGGAACAAAAACAGATTAAATGAGCAATGTTTTGGTTTTTTTGTGTTTTTTTTCTTCAAGGGGTAGGGTTTAGAATAAGTTAATTCAAATTGGCACATAGACTTTGGTCCTGTGCTACAACAGCAATCGTGGACCCCTTAATTTCTTAATAGGCGTGGGCTGTAAAAGTCACAGGAACTATAAACATGTGGGACATCTAATCACAGCAGAAGGGTCTGCAAGTCAGTGTAGTATTACATCTCCAGTCTAGTAGAAAGTTCAAGTTAATCATCTGCTCACTCAAGAATACCCCTAGCCCATATCTCACAGAAAGAAAAAATCCGAGCAGGAAACTTCAAAGGTATTTTGCTGCCTAATGTTCACTGAAAGCGTTGCAAATTCAGCTCCAAAATGCCTTTGAATCGCTTGGCGGTGATCCCCCCTGGAAGGCGCTCGCCATCAAAGTGTCTGCTCATGCATGCGGAGCCTGGAAGGAGGCCAAGCCCAGAGCGAGGGGTTCCCTATCCAAAGGGCTTCAGCAGCCTTTTCCACGTAAGCATTGTTCTGCAGACAGCTGATTTGATCCTCTGGCATAGGAAGGAAATGTACTTTACATAGCTGGTGAAGGTCAGCAGCATCCAGAGCGGCCATTTGGCAAGAAGACTGCTTCCCCCACTCCTTCCCTCTGCAAAGGGGTGAGCTCCTGCAGGTCGGACTGTAAAAGGACTTACAGATGTTAGATAAAAAGTAACAGCAGAAAATGTGTGCATGACCCTAAAAAAGAAAGAAAGAAAGAAATACACGATCTGATGGAAGTTAGATTCTTCCTTGGTTTGTGTGTTGAAAGCTGAAAATAGAGACATCTAATCCCAAATCCTTCTGCTCCACCAAACAGTTTGTTTTTTAGAGGGATGGAAGAGCCTCATCTCAGTGTCTTGGAATAAAAAAAAACTCCAATAGACACAAGTCTGAGTCTCTGATGTGCTGGATAGGAGCATGGCCTCCCCTGATTAACTTCACATCCTTTGGGGAGAAGGAGGCAAGAAGGTGCATGATGTGTAATTTCCTTTCCAAGTGCTCTTTGTCCACGTTGCATTATTCCTCCAGTGAGTAAAGCGGTGCTGGGGCTCACGCTCCCATCCTTATCTACCTGATGCTCTGTTTCCTTTCTGTCATTCTCCATACAAATCTGAACTCAATATGTGCTTCAGTACCAACTTTGTTGTTACTTACAGTTTTAACATTGAAGCTTGCCCTTTTTCATACTGAAAGCTAAGCATCTCAGCTAAGCCCATCTCCAAAAGCATCCTGAAGCCAGCGATGAGGAGGAAGTGTCCCATGCCTCAGTCACTTGCTGTGGTTCTCCTGGTCAGCCCAGGGTGTTGCCAAAAACAGACTTCCAGGAACCATTTCTGTGGATGCTCTTTAGACACTGAAACTGTTTTGGCTTTCATTGCCCCAGCTGAGCTTTGCCTCAAACTTGACAGTTTTGGTCAAGACCCACAAAAGAGGTAGTCACTCTCCCTCTGGGTAACTGGTGGCCTGAGCCTACACCTACCTGGCATGAAGCAGCTCATGGGGGCCACTGTGGCCTCTTCCAGCCACAAAAATAGGAGGCAAACCCCTTCCACTCCAGCCAAAAGAGCCCTGGCACAGGCAAGGGTTTGCTGTCTTTGCACGATAGACATGCAGATGGACATCCTGAACTTGTGGGGCTTGTGCAAAGTGGGGTTTAGCCCCCAGGGACCCAGCTTCTCCCAAAGTGAAAGAGGGCTTGTGGGGATCAGCTTGAGAGAGCTGTGAGACCCCCTCCTTCCCTCATCCCCACAGCAGAGGAGAGCTTGGAAAGGTCTGTCAGATGGGATTGCTTGATAGTTGGGATGTTTCCCTGATATTGTGAAAAGCTCCAGCATTATCAATCTCTTTAAAAAGTGGCAGGCCATGGTTAGTAGCAATATATGCTGTGGTGCCACTTCTCCAGATCCTGAGGACTGGGGGAGCTCTACTGCTTTGCCCTGTGCTGGGATTCCCATCTGCCTGTCTTCCCTAGAAACCATAAACCCCCTTATCTAAAGCTGTGCTATGGCTTGGCTAATTTCTGTGAGTCCAAAGTTCATCATTTATCAGCTCAAGCTCCAGCCTAAGTCTGTTGCTGCAGGGACGAGCCTCCAGCCTCTCAGTCCCTCTCAGAGCCTTTTCAGAGACACAGAAGCAGTTCCAAGGTTGTCCTGAAAGAAGACAAGGCACCTTTTCCAGGGGCTCACAGTGCCATCATTTTTAAGCACATTGGGCTGAATCTCACAGGAAGAGGCAGGATATTTTAGGTCTGGCCTCAGTTGCTCAGGAGGTTTTGTTGTTTTTGGTTTTTTTTTTTTACTTCTGACATGTTTTGATCACAGCCCAATTCATTATTATTAAAGGCAGAGAATTTCCACATTCCTTAACATTTGGCCCTCCCTCCTGGAGCCTGGGGGAGAATTACAATAACAAGTTATGGGAATGCCGGACACGTGCCTGGGCCCGCAGGATCAACAGCACCAGTAAGTTTAGTGAGAGGTACCACAGCTCCCAGCCAACCAGCCTCTCCCATGAGCCCAGCAGAGTTCCCACTGCAGCCCTCCAACCTCTGGGCAGCCCCAGGCTGTGTTTTGCGGTGAAAATTTTGCAACTGGCCCAGGCTGACAGAGGAGGGAAGCTGGGATGTAAAGTGTAGATTCACATGGGTAAGTATTTAGTAATAGGCATGAAGTGTCCCGATCACATTGGGGCACCCCAAATGCAGTTTTATACACAGCTCCTATACCCTTTAAGCATTTGGGAACAGCATGATTTGCCCAGTCCCTATGTATCTCACATATGCTACTGAATTCCCAAGCAACAATAATTTTAACATGTCATGATCCATCTTTCCTGATCTAAATGTCTCTGGAGGTGGTCTTGCTGCAGTTACATGTATGATGCTGGATAATGGGGTGGGGGTTCCCAAAGGTGTCCGGAAGGCTGGGATGCTGATGTTATTTTGGGCATCCAGAGGTATCCTTTATTCTTCAGGCAAGGGGTCATCTTCCTGCGATGATCCGGGGTCCTTTAGTCATGCATACTTAAGCGTGACTATCCAGCACAGAATGTCTATCTACACCGAGAAAATTCTATCTATCTATCCACGTCTATCTACACCAAGAAAATTCATACCATTTCCTACTATACAGACGAATTGCCCCAATAGTTATGGAATGAAATTTTTCTCGCAGTTTTTCATAGGGGAGTAGGGCTGTTGGCTTTTTTTCTTCCTCGACGGGTGTCTGTGATTTTTCGCAAGGCTTCTTCAGGAAGGTTTCCAGGCTGCAGGGTGAAAAAGAGGAATATTACCCAGCGGGGAGACGAGGCAAAACCACCTTCCTTGCATCATCCGGGTGACTTTAACCACCGTGCGCAGCCCCTTTCCCATCTCCGCTGCCTGAGCCGAACCCTTCCCGAGCCCGTTCGGACACCGCGGCTCCGCAACCGCACGCGACCTTTCCGCACGGACCGCGCGCGCGCCCACCACGGCGCGGGAGCGAGCAGCGCGCGCTGGGCGGGTGGGCGTGGCTTGGGGCGCGGTCAGCGGGGACGGTCGGGGCGTGTTCACTGTGGCCACGCCCCCTCCCCGCGCCCGCAGCCACGCCCCCGGAGGGGACGGGCGCGGCGGGAGCGCGGCGGGACGGAGCGGCTGCTGCTGCCCGCGTTGCCTTGATCCCGGCGGGAAGGAGAAGAGGAGGAGGAGGAACAAGAAGAAGAAGAAGAAAGCGGGGATCTTCCCGCTAAGCCGGGCAAGATGGACAAGTACGACGATCTGGGTCTGGAAGCCAGCAAGTTCATCGAGGACCTCAACATGTACGAGGCCTCCAAGGACGGTCTCTTTCGGGTGGACAAAGCTGCCGGCAACAACCCCGAGTTCGAGGAGACCAGGCGGGTGTTCGCCACCAAGATGGCCAAGATCCACCTCCAGCAGCAGCAGCAGCAGCAGCAACAGGAGGAGATGCTGATGGCCGCGATGAACGGAGGGGCTGCCGCCTTCCACCCGCCCCGTCCCAGCCCGCCGGTGGCGCGGGGTTCGAAGCCGCCCCCCGCCGCCGAGGGGCCGCGAGCGAGGCCCTGCGAGGGAGGGGAGCGCGGCTTCGGAGAGAGCGGCGCACGTGCCGAGGCCCCGGGGAGCCAGGCCGGGCGCCGGGGCTGGGAAGCGGAGCCCGACAGGATCCCCCGAGTGGGGGGCTCACAGCCTGGCGGGGGGCGCGGGGAGCAGCAGGCTGGGAGCCCCGGCGACCCCCAGCCCTGCCGCGGCGGGCAGGAGAACGGCGGCGAGGGCAGGCGAGGTGTCGGGGGCCGTGACCCGATGCCAGCCGCACAGAGGTCCTCCTTCTCAAACGCCGGGACCCCCTCGGCACCGTCGGTGGGGCCAGAGGAGCCCCCGCCACAGCAGAGGTCCTCATCCTTCTCGGCACCCTCCGCGCAGCCCACTCGGGGGTTTTCAGGCTCCGCTGAGCCCTGCGGTCCCAAAGGCGGAGGAGATGGCAGCCAGCCGTGGTACCAGGGTGTCTCGCTGTCCTTCCCGCCAGGCTCCGCACCTGCTGCTCCCAGTGTGGAATACCAGCACGCCGCTGCCTACCCCGGCCCAGGCGGTCACTTCGTGGCCCACGGTCAGAACCACAGGCCTGCCAGCGGCAGCGGGAACCCTGAGGCGGGCTCCTCACGCCTGGCCTCCCGAGGGATGGTGGCTCCCAATGCCCAGCAGATGCTTTTCCCGGAGGGCGTGAGCGGGCCACGGTCAGACTCTGGGCACCTGGATGGCTCCAGCACAGCAAAGGTGAAGCTGCCCTGCCAGACCCTCCTTCCGCAGCCTGAGCAAGGGCCATCGGCGGCTGAGCTGAAGCTGGAGGCGCTGACCCAGCGCCTGGAGCAGGAGATGGATGCTCGGCCAAAGGCCGATTACTTCGGTAAGGAGGCAGTCCGCCCGTCGGCACGAGGAGGGCTCCTTGCAAAGTGTCACGGCAGGGTTCAGACCTGCAGGATTGCATTTGCCTGTACATCTGCTTGGTTGTGCTCCGTCAGTTGCCCAGAGCAGGTTTTTTTTTTTTAACTTTTATTTATCACAGGGATTAGACGCTCTTCCTCCTGCGACACCTTTTTCTTTAATCCTACCTCTCTTAATTTTAAAGCAAAGGTAGTTTAGCATCATTGAGGGGGGCAGCTCTGGAAAGAAACTGGAGCAGCGTATTTTGAAGTGCCCTTCATTGCCAGCAGGGAGGCATTTAACTTTTCTTGCCAATGCTCCTGGTTCTGTGTCTTACAAGGATGCGTCCCGATCACGTGTGGGTGGGAAGGCAGCCATCCAGCCTGCGGAGGAGTCGTGCCTGCATAGGCTCCTGTCATGGAGAAGGGCAGAGAGAAGTAGCTTGGAGATGGGGATTGCGGTGGTTTCCCAAAGTTGCCAGGATTTCCCTCTGCCCTCAGGTGCTGGTTCCCATCAGCAGTGAAATGATTGGTGCATCCTGAAGATGGCAGAACAAGCAGTAGGCACGTTCTTCCCTAAATATGGGGTCTGTGACAAGTCCAGACCACCACCAGAGGTTATCACTGCCACTTGGCAGTGGAAAGGAGCCACTTACATGCCAGGACTCCCGATGAGAATATTGAATGTCCTCCTGGATTAAATTGATTTGCTATCCCAGGATGGAGGGAGGTCAGGGTCGAATTGCGTGTTTCCGTTCCCTGCTGTGCCACTTCGCAATTTAACAGCAGATAAGATAGCTCAGCTTTTGGGAGAGGGAAACCCAGAGTGAGTTGCTGGGAAGGCTGGAGACTCCATGGTTAACTTAAGAAACGATGGAAGCAGGCCAGGTGTATGGATATTCCTCATGATTGTAGACTTGCAGTCACAGAAGTAGAACAGGGACAGATTAAACTCTTCAGCCTGGTGCTGAGGAAGTGTTTGCATTTCAGCCTGCACAGGTACTGTTGCACAGGGTCCTGTCTGCTGGAGTCGGTGGGCGGCTCCATGGTGGTCTGAGCCGCACAAGAGCTTCACACCGAGCTTTGGGGGTGTAGCTGGGGGGACCACCGAGCGCTCAGCTGCAGATTGCATAACTAAATGTGTTTCTTGGCAGCAGGCAGGGGGACTTGCCCGCAGAGGGCTGTGCTGGGGTTGTTTATCTTGGTATCCGAGACGGGATTAAGCCCTGTGGCAGGGCAGGAGCATTTTTTATCCTGTCGCAGAAAAGTGATGTGTTCAGCTGCTCTGCTCACAGCGTTTTGGCCTGGAAACAAGTTTTGTCACTTTCCGTCCCCTGCAGGAAGCGCACGGTTTGAATGAGCACATGGAGCCTCCTTGGGGGGGGCTGAATGCCGTGACCAGGAGCTGATAACGGGGATGGGGTCGGGACAGCAGGCTCCTCGGAGGTGGTGCTCGAAAATGGGAGTGTTTTTCTGGAGGTGACATTCAGCTCCACTGGAGAGGTGTCAGGGGTCTCTCCAACAGACCCTGCTGTGTCTGCTCCTCGCGGTGTGTGTAAACTGGCTGGATCATACCTCATCCGAAATGTGCCTGGGGATGGCTCAGGAGGCAGAGGAACCCAGCTAGATTACTTTTACAGTTTTGTCACAAAATAAGGATGCAAGGCAGGAGGAGGCTTTTGTCCCGTGGGAGATTTATAGTGAAGCAGGAGTATTTTTGGCAGCATGGAGAGCCCGGCTGGTCAGGTGGCTGAGTGAGCCCCAGGGAGGGAGGAAACACGGAGGCTGCCTGATCCCCAGTGAGGTGTTCTGACATCCTCCTGCCTCCTGAGATTTTGCACCAGGATGTGATGTCTGAGAAATATGGGAAGGAGGAGAGTGAGATGAAAAAAAGAAATTATGCAGCCTTGGCAGAGGGAAAAGTAAAGTTTTTTGGAGCTTCAGTTCAGCAGGCAAAGGTTCAGCAGATCTGCCCTGCTGAAGACCAAGGAACAGGAAGGAACAAGTATCAAGGTATTTTAATTCTGGGCCTCCTCCTCCCCCTCTCTTTCTCACTTTTATTTTCATTTTTTGCAGTTACCTTACTTCCTTTGAAGGAACAAAGGACACAGCTGGCCTTCTCAACTATTTTTTGCTGTGCCCTACTCTCAAGCTACCAAACTTTAGGATGTAAAAGAAACACTTTTATGCAATAGTGATAAAAAGGATCAATAGTTTGTTTTGTTGCAGACTTCTTCCCCAGTGAAAGGAAGTCTGTTGCAGCAGTTTTGAAGTTCATCAGAGCCAGGAAATGAAACCAGGACTAAAGTACAAATGACCAAAGTATTTTATAAAAAATATTTTCAGTTCTCCTAATTTTGTGTGCTGTTTTTGTAACAAGGGGGTGTTTTTGAAGATGGATCTGTCTGTCAGGTTAACATACTGTCCTTCAGTCTGTCTCAGTCAGGACCAAATGTTTATAAAAAACAATTAATTCTGATCACAGTAAAGGAGCTGCTTTCTCCTTCACTATGTGAAAATGTATGCTTGTATGTGAAAGCCTAGAAAAGGATAAGCCAGGGACTAGGTAAAATACAGGTAGGATGCTGTGCTGAGGAGCAGCAGTCTGGTTATCTGTCAGCACCAACTTGCTGTGCAAAATGCTTTTGTCTGCTCAGAGTAGGTATAATAAGTGAAAGGAAAGAAATACACAAAGCCAAGAATTTGCTCTGGGTTTTTTTTTCCTTTTGTTTTTTTGGAAGTAGTGACCTATGTGTGAGCTGCATGGGCTGTGCATGTCTCTGGAGGAATTTCAGTTCTCCAAGAGGGCTTTTGATGTGCTGATTTGATTTATGTGGGCTGTCAAGGAGGACATAGGAAGTCTCAGGTATCACCCGGTCTTTTGCTTGGGGAAGGAAAAGCTGAAGTTGCTCAGAGAGCAACCGGTTGCTTTCTAGAGAAACTGGTTCCCGTGAGAGAGACTGGTTCCCATAAAGCAGAGAAGGGCCCCCATGTCCCTGGGAGGTGTCACTGGAAGCCAGCTTAGGATGTATTTATGTTTTGGTGTATTATTTCCAGAGAACATTCAGGAGTGAGGAGCCCAAATCCCACTGATTTCCCATGGAGTTGCTTTGGGTGCATCAGCCTTCATCTCCTCTTGGTGACAAGAGATTAAATAGGAATGATCAGGGGAGCTGCAAATCCTTTGGTAGCACCACCCAAATGTTTAGGGGTAGGTGAAGCCACACCATCCCAAAGGCTGAAGGTGCCTGATGAGTTTTCAGGTGAGAGAGATGCACAACCAAGCCAAGCATCTGCCTGCACTGCCTGGCAGTGACTCGGTACAGGAGGGGCCTGGCTGAAGTGTGCTGGGGTCTGCAGGGAGGTTTGACTGCTTGTCTTAGCATGCAGTGCCTTGGTCTGCAGGCATAGATGGATGCTTCTAGAGGTGTAACATGTAGCATCACGTTTTTAACAGTGCTTTTTTCATACAGCTAGATGGAAATCTCCACCTGATGAGGATTATCTACACCCTTACCAAGAGCTTTTTATAAAACCATTTTTATGAATGGTTTTCGTGTTATAAATATTTGTTAGCTGTTGTATTCTGGCTTTCTTGTTATTTACAGCAGAGCTGATAAGCTGTGGGTGATTTAGGAGGGCCCTGGGCATCTTGTTTTGCAGTGAAAAGCTGGGATGCTTCCCAGCAGTCAGGCAGAGAATATCTCCTAGCACAGTCTGCAGATTTTTTTTCCCCTTGGCATAAGCAGAGCAGTAGCTGAGCCGCTGAGCCCTGTGGAGAGCTGGGAGCCCAGCACCTTTGAATGGGTGTGAGCAGCTCAAAGGCCAGCAGTGCTCTTTGGAAGTGTAGTGCACAGTGAAATTAGTGTTTTACCACTACTGGAACCACAATTCATTTAACTTTGGGGCTGTACACACCCGGGGACTTTACTGAACCCTGCTGATGGTGGGGCACCAGGACACTTTGTGTGCAGCAAAGGTAGTCTCAGGGCTGACAAGTGGAGAATTTCTGATTAAAATGAAAGTTCCTCTGAGTCTGTTTTGTCTGTGGGTGATGATGACAATGCCATTTCCACCGGGAATGAGCAGAGGCATCCTTTACCACCTTCTCCCGGGAGAGTACCAAAGCTGAAAGGGGACACCCGCCTGCAGCAGAGAGGAGGGGGAGGCAGGGAGAGACAGGTCCTGGTGGAAGAAGGAAAGCCAGAAGGATCACAGCACTTGGAGTAGTGGGTGTGTACAGATTGCAAAGCTTATCTCAGTGCAAGAAACCAAACAAACAAGTATTGGCCTGGAATATGGCTCTTCAAGATTACAGCAGTATGTGCTTCTCCTCCCTTCCTCTTGGGAGCTCAGCTGGGTTTGCAAGCTAAGGAAAAATCTACCAAAAGGAAAGAAAAAGCAAAGAGTTGAGGCAGAGGAGCAATCAGTGTGTCAGCCAGAATACAGTAAGAGTGGGACTGAAAGAAATAAGGAGCCTCATTCATGTGGAATGGGAGTTATCATAATCTCTGATGCCACTGTAAGGTACTTAAAATGTCACTGACGTGAGTTTGATGGCATTTTCGTCCTTCACTGGCAGTGTGTTCGTGAAGGTCTGCAGCAAAGTTGGGGGTCAAGAATGTGGCATGAAAAAGGGAGCAGAAAACTTGTGTTTACTAACTCTGTGGTTCTCTGGGCAGGGGAGTACCTGTCCATCTTTGTACAGACAACCCAGTCCCTCTGTGATGAATAAAACCAATCTGCCAGGTTTCGAGGCACTCAGTCTCACTCAGGCCTCCAAATCTCCTTGAAACCACCTCTCAGCAAGAGTTACTGCTCAGTAGTGGATAAGCAGCATAGCAAGGCATGCAATGTGTGTAATTTAGAGTTTGATGTAGGAATTACTTGGGTAAAGGTGAGCCATAGGAAGGTGGGTGGGTTCAAGTTCCAGAGAAATTCTAAAGTAAAACCAGGAGAACTGAGCATCACACCGTGTACGACAGGGTGAAGGCTTTTCTCAGCAGACAGTCTTTGAAACACGTGTGTGCAAGTGGAGGGCTTGGTTCTCCTGGGATAAATAGGTGGGTTGGAGACACAGCAGCTGCACCTGCACAGGGTCCTCCCTGTCAGAGTGAGTGTCAAGCAGAATTCTGATGGGGAGGACCCTTGTGAAGATACAACTTCTGCCAAGAGGAATCGGGATCTGCTGTGTGCATGTGTGGACAGATGGGAATGATGTTACCAGAGGGGATAGTTGTTCTTCTAAGTTCAGCTGAGGGTTCTTCAGCATAAATCCAGCCTCCTGTAAATAAGGGGCAAAAACCAGTTGCATCTGATGGAGAAGAGTCAGTCCGATTGCGGAAATGTGGCTTGCACAGAGTATGTGGAAGGAGTAGGACAGACTTGCTGGCTCTGGATTAGCCAGATAAGCAGACCCACACCACCAGAATCATCCTGCCCCTGCATTCCTCTTACCTGGGACCAAATTGACATGGCAAAGAAATGTCACCACTGAAAAAACTGTCATATTTGGCTGCTCAAAATGAAGTGACAGTATTAGTAAGCCCAACCAAGAGCACGTGTAGGAAAGGTTGGCTGTGCTGTGTGTTGCTGAGAAGGGAGGTGAGGGTAGAGGTGAAGGCTGCTGAAAAGAAGAGGGATGCTGTTGGAAGAACTGTGGTCTTGGTCTGTAGGTTGATGTTGTCTGAAATGTGGAAATAAGTCTTGGTCCCAGAAAACACTGCTGTTCAGCATGGCTTGTGTTGAATTTATAGCGAGTGGGATACAGTAAGTAACTAAACTCCTTCTGGTGAGTGTGAAATAGCAACACTTGGAGGAAAAAATGCCTCCAGGGGCTTTGAGTCGGGTGGTAAATGGAAATTCACTTGTTGAATTTTGAGGGTGGGACTGACATTTGAGCACCGGGTTCACTTCCATTTCTCACAGCCCTTGAGGTCTGCGTCCAACCTCTTGTATCATGTGAGCCAAGGCTGTTCCTGGTGAGAGCCCTCCTGGTCTGCAGTGCTGAGATGGAGAGTGGCAAGTGCTGGGAAGTGGCTTCCAGGGCATGTTTTTGGTCCCAGCTCTGTTCCAAAGGTCCCTTTGTTCAGACTCTCAGCTGCAGCGCGGGCGCTTGCTCGCTGCGTGATGCGAAAGGGAACAGAGATTTCTTTGTTGTCCAGGGACGGCTGCCCTGCCGGCAGAAATTGAACTGAAATCAGCAATTTCCATCCCTTTTCCTTCCCAAATCTGGCTGCCATTCTGCCTGTGCGCTCAGGCATGAATTTAGTGGTGCTGTGCATGTGTGGTTTGTCATCCTGGTGGTAAAAGGGAAACCTGTCATTTCTTCTTAATAAATAACCTTGTCTAAGGTTAAAAATCATAATTTCAGAGGGGATGTCTGCTGCAATTGGTACTTGGATAAACACTTGTTAGGAGCTGCAAAGTTACTGAGCGCAGGAATCAGGGATCTTGCTGAACTGTGGCTGCTTAGGATCCCTCTGCTTCACGTTGAGGACAGAAGTTTTTGCTAAAAGCCACTCCATGCCAAGAAAATTACCCAGAACTGCTGACTAGTGTCAGTGGCATGTGGGGCTGGAGTGATGCTGCTGACATTTTAACACCAGCAGCAAGCACAGTCAGCACTGTTTCGGGAAATAGCTGTCGGAGCTGGCATGGAGCAGGGCGTGGAGCCCGTTCTGCAGCAGGATGGGCTTGGAGGTGGCCCCGGTTGCGCTGGCTGCCGTCAGCACACGTGCTGCCGAGCTCAGCGACTGGCTGCCATCAGCAGCAGCTTTTGCCTTGCTTTTGCCTTGCTTTTGCCTTGCTTTTGCCTTGCTTAGCCCAAGCCAAAGGATCAGGATCATTGTGACAGCAGGGAGTGAATGGGGGAAAAAAAAGTGGAAAGGAAAAATCAATACAAAAAAGGAAAAATCAATAAAAATCACTTCCCCCACCCACCCTTTCAGGCCAGGTGTGCTGAGTGTCAGAGATGAAGGCTCAAGTATGTTGGTTCAAATGTTTCGGAGTATTATATCTGGAAAGAACAAAGACTTATTTAGAGAGTAATTTCACTTGCTACTGAGATTTAATAGGTTTTCAAGTAAGATCTAGCAGATACATGTAAGAATATAAACTAGATTCAGATGTGCCATAATGTCATTTTTCAATTGTCAACCTTGGCACAGGATATGTATGAATATTTATAGCATATCTGGTTATGACGTCGTTGAATAATTTAGCACATTACAGTTTTTACAGAACACATTGTCAAAGTATTTTAAAAGCCCTTTCATTCTATGACTTTATTTCCCATTTTTTAGGGGCCTAAATATTGAAAGAAGTGGGGCAAAGGGTTAATCAGGGCATGAAATGGAGCATGGACTGAAAGGAAGGTCGAAGAGTGGTTGGGAAGGTTGAGGGGTGGGAGGTGGAGGAAGATTGTGGTACAGATGTGAGAGCCCTGACAGCTCCTGCAGGATCTGTCCTGTTGGGAAGCCAGAGGGCAGTGCCTGTGCTCTGAAGCATAATGGGATAGACAGGAGATGGCAGAGGCAATTTCTGCCCTCCATAGGGTTTGCCCTAGCCTACTTAATAGTGGCTTATGCCTGCCAACATCTTTACTGGGCATTGTGCCTGCACTCAGCGGCTGTGCCTTCTGCCTCCTGCTTCTTCTTGCTGCTCATCCACAGTCAGTGTCACCCGGCTGCTTTGTGGAAAGGAGGAAATCGGAGCATGCTGGTGAGATTTTCTGGAGCAGCCACTCATTGGCACGGAGAAGGGGAAAATGCAGCACTTGCAGTGCAATAAATACCTTGGGTCTGTGGAAAGCCTGGTGGGTGTCGTGGAAAATTGGCAGGTTTTCTGCTCTCTAAACTTTCTGCTTGACATTGGTGTACTCAAGAGGGAATTTTGAGTCATTAGCTCTTGTGTCAGATCATTGCACAGAAATTCAGGCTGCTGCTGAATGTGTGCATTTCTGGGAGAACACATCCATTTAAGAAGCCAATTTTTTCTTATCTTTGCCTTGACTTTTTTTTTTAATCCTTTTTCTAATGCCTGTACGATTTATCTTTCTTAAAATGTTTCTTTCAATAAATGAGATAAACCTGCTCAATTCGAAAAAAGCCAGAAAGTTTTGCTTGCTTGGTGCCAGCCTGAGTGCTGGGGTGGGCCCACAGCCAAGTGAGCATTTCATTCGTGTAGGATTTGGACAAACAAAGTAACTAATTATTCTTTGCAGCCTTCTCTTCAGGTTTGTGTCAGTGTGGACTCTGGCTCTGAGTGCAGTGGGGCTTGGCACAGCACTAGGACAGTTTTCAGCGTGCTGGTTGGATGCATGCAGGCAGCTGCAGCACTGAGAGCCAGGTCTGCTCTGCAAAAACCTGGGAAAACCAAGTGTCTGCTTTTCAGCAGCCATGTGTGTGCTACTGCAAGGGACTCCTGAGTGGTTTTATCCCTGTAGTGTGGAAACTGACCTCCAGGGCTATTGGCTGCAGGAAGAAATTCTTACTCACCCTGGCAGTGCAAGCCTGGTGCTGCCAGAATTGAGTTACTTTTCAGCGCTGTTGTAAGCACAACGGACTTCTTCCCAACTTTCTCCAGACTTTTTCAATTACTCTGGAGCTTGCAGTGTCCCAAAAGAAGTGAAATTTTGTTTACCATCCTCCACATAACTAAGGATCTCTAGCAAGATGATGTTGTTCCTCCTCCTGGGCCAGTAGGAGTGAGGTGTGACTCACAGTCCCTTGACCAGGGATTTTAAGAGCCAGGATTAATAGGTCTGGGTAATGGTGAAAGTTGAAGCCACATTAGAGTCACTACAGACCAGAGACAGGAACACATAATCTGTTTTTCCTTCACACTGCCCCTTATTCATTTATTTGCTTAAACAGAGATCCAAGTTCCTCAGTTAGCGGTAGTTAAAGGGTGGTGCTGCTTTAAAAACAGCCTGTCACAATTGCAGGGCAATGCCTGAAGTGAGTAAAATGGCTGGATGTTCCATTTCCTTGTTAAGAGAGGTAGGTGTCAGGTAGTCTGGCTCTGTTTTATTGGGGAACCATTAGGGCCTTCAGCAGGCACAACTGGGATCTGAAATGGATGATTTAAAGGAGGTAAGTAAACAGCTGTGTTTTCCTCACATCAGTTGTGACCAACAAGCTTATCTTATACAATAATTGCCAGAAACTATTGTCTATGAAGAGCTCTGAGCACCCCTTACTGATACTCACTGCTTTTGTGAGGGTCCTTAAGGGTCCTTAAGCAGGTTTAGATGTATATAAAGGTTGTCAGGAAGGATGGGGGAAGGAAAGGAAGGAAGGAAGGAAAGGAAGGAAGGAAGGAAGGAAGGAAGGAAGGAAGGAAGGAAGGAAGGAAGGAAGGAAGGAAGGAAGGAAGGAAGGAAGGAAGGAAGGAAGGAAGGAAGGAAGGAAGGAAGGAAGGAAGGAAGGAAGGAAGGAAGGAAGGAAGGAAGGAAGGAAGGAAGGAAGGAACTGTTCTTGTGCAGTTTATTTTTTTGCAAAAGTCTTTCACTGTGGAGGTTTGGTGACTGTCATGTCCTGTTAACAGCACCTCTCAGGGCAGGTCACAGTGATGTCACCTACGTGTTGTGGCTTCAGTGAACTGCATGGTCCTAAGCTGCTCAGCCACCATGACGAGCTAAACATGTTGTCACCCAACCAGTGTCCCCAGGCACCCTGTTGGGTCCCACTTGTGACTTCTCTTCTCTCCCCCAGGTACCTGCGTGAAGTGCAGCAAGGGCGTGTATGGAGCAAACCAAGCTTGCCAAGCCATGGGCAACCTCTACCATGACAGCTGCTTCACCTGTGGAGCCTGCAGTGAGTATCCCTGGCCTGGTCTGATCCCTGAGTATCCCTGGTGCCAGGCCCTGCAGCAAACTCTTCAGGCTTAACATTGTTCTGGTGTAAAGGGGGGAGAAAAGAAAGTAGTTAATAAACTATCTCCCAGCTGGAGTCTGCTGCAGCTCTATGACTTGGTGGTGGTGGTGCTTGCTGTTTGTTTTTGAATGGATTGTTGCAAGGCATGTAGAAATGATATTTTGGATTGTGCCAGGCTTCTGCCTTCTGGTATGGGGGATGGTTGTTTTCATTCCTCTGCCTCTCGGTTATAGCCACATTTTCTTACAAGAGTGTTTTTTCAAAGTGGCAGTGAAAATGCCTTAGCTGGCATGTTTTTTGTCTCAGCAGGCTTTACTTTTCAGATGGAGCTGCTGCAGGATAAATCCAGTGGCAGTGTTTTCGCTGTGTACATTATCTTTTACTTGCTAAAATCATTTTGTACCTCTGAAATTCTTCCAGTTAAAGCATGTAAGTGCATGAATGTCCCAGGTTACACATCTTGCTTGCTTTTTCTCCAGGGAGATGCAGCCATGCCCTGAGATAAGGGGCATGTCTCTGCCAGCTTGGTTTATGGTTTTTCCAGGGAGGGAACTGGTTACTCTGCAAAGGTATCAGCCTGGGAGCAGTGATGATGAGCCCTATGAAATCTACCCAAGAAGCAGAGTTAATAGTTCAGCTGGCCCTGCTGAACTCCCTGTGGGGCACTTTGTCAGACCCACATCTGGAGGTGAGGTGTACAGCAATGTATGGATCCTCCTGAGCAGCTTTTCCAGGAGAAAAAATCCTCCTTGGATTTTCCAGGAGGTCTGTGATGGAGCTGGAATGAAGAACTGGCCAGTTGATTTTAAACTGTGGCTGTGTTTGTAAGACAGTGGTTTTTCTGTTTTGTTGTGTTTAACTCCAGCAGTAGTAGCATATTTTTAGAAGTGTAGCTGTATATGTGGTGTCAGAAAAAATAATAATCTTCTGCTGCTTTTGTATATATGAGTTTGGTTTTCCCAGATGAGACTGAGGGTTTTTCCTCCTGAGTTGTATTTAGAGTTATAAACTCATCAGGACTGCATGTGTTTTATTTGGAACTGTAAAGTTGGAATAAATATAGAAAGATGTGTGTGCTTTTTAATAATAGCTGAGCCTTGAACTATGCCTATTTCCCAGCTGTCCTACACCAGCTGCCCTGCCTCACCTATGTTTTTAGTAGAGTATTTCACCATCATCTGACTGAAAATAGGAAAACTGAAAAGAGAAACTGGTTTTTGCATGTAGTGGCAGTTTCCTAGAGGCTCAGAAGTCAGCTGCTCACTCTTCTGTCCTTTCTTAGACATTAATTTGAAATTAATTTGTCTTCTCCCATGGAGAGGTTTCCTGGCTGCAGCCAAGGCTTTGCTTCAGTTACCTCTCACCCTCTAGGGCGAGGCAGTCTCTGAACTGCCCTTGCACCCAAAGATCCTGTTAAAAATAATCCAGCAGCAGGTTTGAGCTGTCTTAAATTTCTAAAATTACTACCATGCAACTGGTGCTTTAGAAAGAAACACTTTTGATCCTCCTTTTAAAATGAATTTTACAATCTTTATTTGGAGACCAGTGCTGGAAAAGTAGTTGTGGTTGCAGAGGTATCCGTGGTTACGTCTGTTTGTTTGTCTGTGTTTGGTTAAAAATTAACTTAATCCCATTTCTAATGAGATGGGTTGGTGAGGGTTGAAAGAATAGCTATTTGCTGCTTATTTTAAAAGTCAACCCTTTCCAAACGTTTCCAGTGCAAGATGAAAAGGTGTAGATGTCAGGTGAGACTTAGAAAGGTGGAAAGAAGCCAAGTTTAGCAAAATGAAGCCCATTTTCTCTCTTACCCAGGCTGTAACTGAGAAATGTGCTGACTAGATGTGCTGGGGCAAAGGGTTTCAAACTGAAAGTAAAATTAAAAAACAAGACTAGTGAAAATTTATGGGAGGTGGGGAAAGAAAGGGGTGTGGGAGCAATAATGATATTTCCCTCCGTAGAAAAGACTGTATTAAAAACAAGATAGAAAAGGGGAATGCAAGTCATGGGCATATAAGTGAGAGCCTAATTCAGCTTGTTATATTTAGGAGAGTAGTCATGGAAGATAAAATTCTTCCCATTGTGGCAGTGGCCATACTAAAATGGAAACTGGAGGCAGTGGCAGCTGGCAGGATGGCATGGATGGATGGAGGGGAAGGTGTGTGGTGGCATGGGATTCCCAGCACTCCAAAAAGAGTGGTGCCAGAGGGTAGTGGGTGTTTTCCCTCATGTGCACAGACCTCTACAAGCAGCAAGGTTTGCAAGAAACCCTTCAGTGCAGGGGGTGGTTTCCTGCACTGCCCCTGCTCACTTGCTCCAGGGCTTTGTGGCCTTACCTGCTCTGGGCTGACTTTGAGCTTCATCAAACCTCTGCATTGTGGCTGCCTGGGGAGGTACAGGACATCCTGCCCTGCACTCAGGGAGGAAACCCACTCGAGAGGAATCCCACCTTTTGTAACCCAAAGTAATCTCCCAGCCCCACAGACCATCAGTTGCTGTGGGGACAAAGGGCACACACGCTGTCGTTCATTCAAAGAGGACACGTGCCCCTCTGCAGGCTTTCTGTCACCTGTGTCGCTGCAGGAAATGTGATGAGGCCATTTCTGTCTGACAGAAAAATAAATACTTACTTGGTGTTGTCTTTCTAGTTGCAAAGCACATCTTGAGCAGCCTGTGTGGAAATTCTGGTTTCTAGTTGAAAAGTAAGTAGTGCTTTTAAGGTCAAGTGGAGTTCATCTTGGACACCATCCAGCACAAACTTGACTTTGAGAAGTCAAGGTTGCCCCTGATTTCAGTCTTAAAATTTCTTCTCTGGTGGAACACTGAATATCCTCCACTCCAATAAATAAAATAGACAAAATTACCTATTAAGGTAAAGCGTATCGTCCTCCAGATATTTATAACCACTGTCCTGCTGTTTTCATTTGAGCAAGGATTTCTAATTTTGCTCCTCGCTGGATTTGTGTCCAAATCTGCATTGGTTTTCCCAACACAGAAAATCAAGAGTGTCTAAGGAGCAAGGGTTTAGGTGGGGGGGTGATACCCCATATAGTGCCAAATTTCCTTCACCCTCAGCTTCCCAATACATATGTTCAGAGATAAATGATAGAGCAGTTTGTTGAACAGGGCTGTGCATACACTACAGGGTTCAGTTGGCAGGAAAAAAATGTACTGTCTTATCTGAGCCAGTGGCATGTAATGCAGAAAATTTGGCTTAGAGGTCAAAACAACAGATTTAGAATTATTACTTTGGCAGAAATGTCTCGTTTATCTTCTTGTTTGTTACAGGGCAGAGGCACAAACAAGGCAGTCTTTTGCAGAGAGGGAGAGGAAAAAAGCTTCAAGCTCTTTCTGCAGGATTAGTAATATATGATATTTGCTTTACAGGAGGGCTATGAAAGTAGGTTAAAAAAAAAAAAGCCTCCAAATGCCTTGAGCTGTTTCCTGCAATCTCAAGGTGTCTGTTTCCGCCTTGGGGTTTGGGGGTTTTTTTGCAGCCTGTTGGGCAAAAAGTTGTAGCTATCAAATGGTTTGTTACACATTAACCATTTAAATTAAATCACTAATTTATGCCGCCTCAGAGGTATAAAAAGATAGGTGTGTCTCCAGATGTTGATATTTACAATTTAGGTAGTAAAGAGACCTTACAAATTATATACTTTTAGCTAAACTGTATCACTCTAACCTTCTGTGTTAAGTTTTAGTGTTTTCTCTTGGATTCAGCCAGGCTTGTATCCAAATGCCACAGGTTGCCTGGAAAACAGACCTTTTTGCTCAGCTGGAAGTGTAGTTTAGAGCAGAAGAGTCTTGCACTTGAACCACTTGGTCCTCAAGAGGAAGTCTGAAAGCTAAAAAAGTGCAAGGGAAATGTTGGAGATGGCTGGGAAGGAAATCAGTAAACGAGGAAGGAAGTCAGAAAGAAAGAACTGATTGCAAGGTGATTTGAAAGGAGTGTTTGATGGTGAACTACAACACGAGGGCCAAAGTGAGGACCAGATTTTGACTCCTTACTGCAAAGAGTTGGAAGCCTTGCATAGATTACAGAAAATGGTTGCATAGATTACAGAAAAAAAGGTTGGAAACCTTTACTAGATTACAGAATTTAGTCTTTGACATGTCAATATCACTTCATTCCTTTATTTTTCTTTTCTATTTTTGCAAGCTCAGATTAATGTTGATGTCAGTGCAGGGGTTAACAGACTGCTGTTCCAGTGACAGACTTTGAAATCACACAGGCTGGCTGCCTCTTGCCACCCTCTGGCTGTATATATTTTATATTTAATATTTCACAACATAGTTGTGTTTAGAGGTATCAAGGGTCATTTACTACACTAGGTAGCTAAGCTATCAAAGCAGATTTTTCTGCAAGCATAACCCTCTGCTTGGGCTAATTAATCTTGCTGCAGTGATTATGAAGCATGGCTACTTAGAGCAATGCAGCTCTTGGTGTCTTTGGGCTAATTATGTTGAATAAACATGTCCTCTATTGGTATTTAACTCCTAGAAAAAGAAGGCCATGGTTTTTATTGGCACAGTTAAATCACTTTACAAGCAGAAAGTCACCTTTTTCTGCCCATGTGACTTAATCCCAGACAGCAGGATAGTAAGCCTTGCCAAGTGGTTTCTCCAAGGCCACACGTATGTGTATGGTTGTCGTCAGATGCAGAAACTGCCATCTCTTCTGATGGAGGCAGAACTTAGTGCCAATAATTGGATAAAAACCCACCACACCAATCAACTTGAGAAATGGGCAAATCTTCAGAGTGGAGAGTGCAAAGCATTGCCAGTAATCTACCCTCAGCATCCCTTCAGTAAAATTATCACACCAGAGTCTGCATAGTAAACAATAAGATTTTTTAGCAAAAATAATGTCAGAAAAGATTCAGGTGTGCTTGGATTTACAGTTTAGGGGACAGGTAATTCATCAGTATATTTTTCTGCTTCAGTCTAAATGGCTACTATGTTCTTGCTGACTTTTTGTCTTCAGTCTCAGCTCACGGGTGAAAAATCCTATTGTTTGTCACAAGAAGTGCTTCCTATAGATGAGAAAAGCCAGGACAGCTTTTACAGTAAGGTGACAGTACTTGTTCCTCTCCTGACCAGATTTCAGGGCAGTAGTGATATGAGGCCTGAGCTGGAGGGCCTTTGGCATGGATCAGGTGTCCTCAGTAGATATCCTTGAGGGAAAGGTGAAGATGTTCAGCTCCACAAGGGGATGGATGCAATCAGGGATTTACCAGTGTAATAGTGGTTTCAGTCAATTGCAAGTGCTGGCTGAAAGTCTGAAATCATTAGGACAATGTGAGGAGGAAAAAAAGGTTGAAATCTTCTGTGGAATAAATTGCTAGTCTTTCTAGTCTTTCTATTTTATAATGTTGTCTTCAAAGTACTGTTTTCTGTAAAGAACGGGCATAGGATTAATGTAAAGATTTTAGTGGTTTTCTTACAATGTTTTAATGATACTGTGACTAATTTTCTGACTAGTGTCTCAGTAAGTAATGAGGCCCTTTCCATAACCAGAGAAATTTAAAAATTACTTTCTCATGTCGTTTCAACATGCAGTTAATTCATCGAGGTCAAAGAGATTGCCTCCCCCTCCTTCCTCCTTTGAGGCTCTGTGAGTTTCAATGAGTCACTGGGTGACAGGGTGGGAGGCCAGCTCTTGACAGCCACCTGGTTTTGGTGCCTTTTGGGGAGCTGGGCAGCCATCTCCAGAGTGATGCAGAGTGGCTGAGCACTGGGATTAAAACCAGTTCCTGAGCAGGGACTGTCTGGATCAAAAGTGCTGCTTTGTCCCAAGGTGACTGTATTTTACCTCTGAATTTTGATACTTCTAGGGGTTTTCCCTAAAATGAAGAACTCATGAATATCTTGCTGCGGTTTGCCTGATGGCAAAGGAGAGGTGTTGCTCAGTTGTGTGGGGTGCTGTGGTTTTGCAGTGTTTCTGGCTGGGGATCCATTTCCACCCTCACCTGTGGTTGTGTTGCTATTAGAGGCAGCTGACCTTTCTGACATGTGCATGTTTTTGGCTTTCAGGCATCAGATCATTTCCTGAGAGTTTTGAAGAATAAAGCAACACTTTTTAATAGCAAAAAACTGCCACCAAGTCTTTTGCTGGAGCTTGTTTGGTTTTTCCCTACTGCCTCAAATGTATGGTGAAAGCACGGAGCATACAACTGTGTAGTTGAGAGAGACTGAACATCTTTCATGGTAATGGAGTTACTGTGTCACAGCACAGTTTCTCTTGCAGATATCCTATCCTCCTGCCCATGGTTTCAGCAAGACTTTGGTCTGTCCTGGGCTATCTGCCATTTGCCTGATTTGGAGGATGTACAGCCATTGAAGTGACCCTTTCATGCAGGCTCAGTTCTAGGGCTGATTGGAAATATTGACGCTTCTTTGTCAGGCTGAGTACTGCATCCAGCTTTAATGGTGGCCAAGAGAAATGAGACAGATGTCAGAAATGAAGCAGAGCTGTCTGATGCCTGACCTTGTCTGCTGCACATGGTGGGACACCATGCTGCCTGTGAGCAGAGTGTCCACGTAGGGCTTCCAAAACACACGTGCATTGGCTGAATTTAACGTGCCATCAGTAATCACATATCCAAATTTATTTTACAGCTGTGGTACTTGAAAAAGCACTGGTTTTTGTAATGGCAGAGGCCCAGGGCTGTCAGTGTGGAAGGGACCCAGGAGAAGCTGCCAGTCAGCAGTGATTTTTGCCCATCTGCTGTGCAGATACCACGGGGAGTTGTATGGTGCTTAGATAAGTGATAAGTGAAGTCTGCACACTGCCTCTCCAGCAATGCAGCAATCCTGCTTGTGTATCTCCAAAGAGCCCTGGGATCCAGACATGGCCCTGTTCCATTGTATGCATTGACAAGCTATCTCTTGTCTTTGAACATGGGTTTGTGACCCCATTGTTTTTAATAAATAATGGAAAAGCAACTTCAAAAGAGAAAGTTAAGTCCAAATCCCCAGCAAGCAAATCATGCATCTCCCAGGATCCTCCTTGCCAGGGACATTTCAAGTCCCTGGTTAAACTCTCTCTGAGTGGTCTTCAAAAGGAGAGTGCCATCATTTGAGAAAATAGTAGACAAAAGCACTGGCATCCTGGGAGTGCAGCCTGATGGTATGCCTATTATCAGCTGCTAAGCAAAGTGTGTTTATTTTAGCACAAAGGCACTAGTGACTAAGCTTGAAATATTTTGAAATTGGTGCTGAAATGACCTCGAGGTCATCCTGAAGGTCCCACAGCTAAACAGACTAGACAGACATGTGAGGGATGAGCAGTACATAAAAGCTCAGGGCTCAAACTTCCTGTCAAAAGATGAACAAGATACCTTGTAAAAAAAGTGAAGACAGTAAAGTTGAAATGCCAAAAAAATTTAATTGTCTGAATCTTTTCAGGTGTGAGATTAGCTAAATTCAGGGTGAAGCAAAAGTGAAATGCAGTCAGGAGCCAGCAGTATAAGACATGTAGTAAAACAATTGATCTTGAAAGCAGCAAACCACACCTTATATATTCCTGGGTTTGTCAGAGGATATTTCATCATGATACATGTTGAAAGTAGGCAGTTATCAATATGTGATTCGTCACATGCCATTTAACTTCTCAATCCTTATTTTTGGTGAAAGTAAAACTGCATCTCCATGCTCAGATGAAACCTGTGCCAGCCTCTGCAGGCACAGTCAGAAGCATTGCTTGTGAGAGGGCCTGGTTTAGTTCAAGGCACTGTACCATGGCAGGGAGCTCAGTGCAGGGACAGAAGTCACTGCCACCCTGCTCTGCACTGTGGGGCAGTCCCAGTGCTGTTCCTTTTACTGCTGTGGCTGCAGCAAAAACATGCATTTCCCAGCTCCACTGGGACAGTCCCCAGCGCAGCCTTGGAAGCGAGCTTTTCCTGCATCTTGCCTTCCCAATTGTATGATGAGAAAATGCTTCCTCATCTCAAAGAGACACTGGAGAAGTCCGTCCCAGAAGTGCACAGGGAGAAGTTGAGAGCAGCAGGGAAGACATGGGCTGTGTTTGCATGAACCACTCCCACAGTGGCTGCAGGAGCACCTGGTTACTCATGGGTTTTGCTGATTTCCTTTTACAATTCTGCCAGGAGCCTAAAGAAAGTAATGGAGAGCTAAAAATAGTTAAAATGCTTACCTCTTCCCTAACAAAAGTAATTAAATCATCCCTGTCCTGTCACAAAGTGCTCTTGGTGTCAGCAACTCTTCAGGGACTCACATAATGCCAATGGGCAAATTATAAATCCTTTACAAAGGATTTATCCCTCTGCTGAATGAGCTTACAGCAGAAGCCCAGACATAGCATGCTGGCTGTGGCACCTTCACTGAAAGTCTGTTGCCATCAATCTTAACCTGCTAATGTCACCGTGTTAAAAATACACTGGGTGCAGAATGGCTGGTAAATGCTTTTTTTGTCACCATGGAAGAATGGCATTGTGGCAGTGATCCAAACCTCATCCCTTCTGTTGGAATGTCTGCTGCTCATGCACCAGGCCTTCATCCAAAGAAATGTTTCTCTTTGCATGGCCCCATTGTGTATGTTTTTCCTCACCACTGTCAGCTTGTCTTTAAGGAGACACATTGCATGCAGGTGGAAAGTCACTTGGGCACCTGCCCGTTGCACTGAACTGGAGCCCTTGCTACCATGTAATTTAAAACCAAAGTTAAATGGTTTTGTTTGTTTTTCATTTTTGGGAATGCCAAATCCCAGTGTTGGAGTGCCAAATCCCAGTGTTGCATTTCAATCAGTGGAAGATTTTCAGGAGTACTTCTTGCTGCATTAGGCTTGTTGTTAGCTTGCTTAGGACCACCCTTGACAAAGGTGATGGAAATCTCAGGTATTCCCATGCCTCTCCTGTCCCTCCTCAGAAACTGTGACTCTAGAGTAGCTGGTGAGCATGCCAGGCTTACCTGTGGACAGGCAGACACACAGGTGAGGTTATCATGCAAATACACCCCCTGGGTTATAAATCACAAAGATTACATGTACCACATTAGATACTTTCTATTTTGAACTCTGGGTCCTGTTTCGGTTCCAGCAACCTTGGCAACAGAGGGCAGATGAGAACAATCAACAAAGTGGGACACTTTCAGGATGGTCAGAATTTCTTCCATGCCCTATCCAATGTCTGCATTGATGCAAGGATGGGCTGGTGCCCTGGGTCATCTCTGACCTTCAGGTTACATGGTTGTCCCCTAACAGGGATTTGAAGAGAATGGGGGACAGTGACAGTGATGGGGCCATGTGCTTTTGGCTTCTACACTGCTCCAGTAAACACAGAGCTGAGCAATGCCCATAGTTTAACCACAAAGTTCCTGCACATTCAGACACGGGCTTGTTCCTTGAGAAAACACACTGCCTTGTCCTCCACCTGCCCTGCTGCCTGGGACTTGGACTGGGCACTAAGGGCTGCTGATGAAATGCTGGTCTGGCTCAATTCATTGGCAAAACTTTGGAGCTTCCCTGGAGCATCGTGATTTTGGTAGGTGCTCCACTGGGACAGTTCCCAGTGCAGCCTGGGGAAGTGAGCTTTTCCTGCATCTTGCCTTCCCAATTGTATGATGAGAAGGTGCTTTCTTACCTCGAAGAGACACTGGGAGCAGTCCATCCCAAAAGTGGGCAGGGAGAAGCTGAGAGCAGCAGAGGAAGAAATTGGCAGCAGGAGTTGTTTCCCAGCCTGAGGGTGCCCTCTGGCGTATGCAGAAAACTGTAACACTTGTTTCTTGAAAATCCACTTGTTTCTTGGGTTTACTTGGCTTCCTCCTTTCCCTAAAGCCTTGCAGCCAGCGTGGTTCTTCACTGAAGGCTGCCAGGTAGGTGCATACCATAAGGTGACCCCCAGTCCAGTCCCGTGTGATGTTCACATCTATACACCCAGCAGCTGACAATCACTTTTTAAATTATGCTGGCCACATCCAGCATGTCAAGCAGGAGGCTTCTGGGCCCCAGTGTCTCAGACCCCATTTCCTTCCAGCAAGGTAGGTGCCTGGTAGGTGTCCAAAACCAGCCTGCAGCAGCTCCTGCTCCAGCTGTGCCCAGGCTGTGCTGCTCCCCCTGCCCCGGGCTCTGTCTCTTGGCACGCGCTTGGGGCTCCAGTGCAGAACCATTCCAGTGCCAGGCTTGCATTTCAAACCCTGGGCTCAGTAGGGAAACCAGGCTGCAAAGAGGTAGGAGCAGCTTTTTATAAACAAACAAAACCTAGCCCTTTTTTCTTGTGAGAAGTTTAGGAGTGGTGGCAGTGTGAGCAAACATTGCCATGATCACATGGAACTGAAAGCAGACGGTGAAAGGGAGGCATAAACATGAAAGCTGAAGTAAATACAAATCCTCTCCATATGTGGAGTCCTTTCTTGGAAAAACATTGTCATCTTGTCTTGATTATGACATTTGGATTTTTTTTTTTAAAAGTTTCAAAGCATTTTGTTGGCAGCTGCAGTAACAAATGTGCTGGTAGGTAGCAGAGAAGCTTGTTGAGTGCTCTGATGTTGCACTCTGCTGGGGCAGAGCGAGTGTTCAGGTATTGCAGTGCCTTGTCTGGCAGCTGCTGCTCATAACAAAGCAGTAAGGTTGTGACATTTTGAGGAATTAAGTGTAGGTCACTCTCTGTATGCCCTTTCTTCTTTCCTCCTTGCTCCTTTCCTTGGGTGTTTTCCAGCATGAGTCAGTGCATCCTCCCTCGCTCTTCCCAGGGTTACAACACATGGTAATCTGCCAGGAGATGTTCCAGGCTTGCAAAGCTCCTACTTCCTACCCAAAGGTGGGACTTTTGTCCAGATCCACCAACTGGCATTCATCAGCAATCACCAGTGGAAGAGAATTTGGCATGCTGGAATCTGGGAAGACCCATGCTGGGATTAGGTGCTCTCTTCCACCTGTGTGACATCTGTCCTTGGATGTCTTCATTGTTGTTTGCTTCTCAGCAGCCAGGTTTTGAACACATTTTCTCCTTGCTCTCTTCTGATCTTTTTCTTCTCTCTGTGTTTTTTTCCTTAGGTCGAAAGCTGAGAGGAAAAGCCTTTTATTTTGTCAATGGAAAGGTGTTCTGTGAAGAAGATTTCCTGGTAAGCACTCAGTTGACTCTTGTGATGAGACCTAATGGATATCTTAATGGATATCTTTCTGTTGCCCTCAATGGATTTTGTGTGAGTGTACCTAAGAATGAAGCAAACCCCCAGACCTTTTTTTTTATCTGCACCCCTCTCCTTGGCTGGTGCAGATAAAAATCCATATACCCTTCTTCCCCTGAGTCCTGGTAGATGAAGCCATCCTTGAGGCTTGAAAAAGTTGTATTTGCTTACTTATTGATGAATCCTAGTGATTTCTGTCAGAGAGAGGTAGGGTCACCTTTGTTCTCCTCAGTATATTCTACATAGGATGAAAATTAAAGAATTAAATGCACCTAAAATATGTCATTTTCCAAGTGTGCATTTCCTTCATTCAGACAGATGATGTGCTGTGCCCAAGGTGCATGTCATGGACATGACAGACAGTCCCTTATCAATAGATCTCAGGAAAAACAGCAAAAAAGTTGTAGTGGGCCAGACTTGATTGCTATCCTACCAGGGAGCTGGAACAATACCACTGACCTTATAGAACCTTCAACAGAATTATAACCATATAGCCAAAGAAAAATTTGGCTTTCCAGGCCTATATATACAGATACTGCAACATAAGTATGTGATAAACACAAATAGGTTCTTGTCTTGGAGATTCATGTGGTCAAATAAGCATGTAAATAAGTCTTATTAGTAACTGCCTCATTTGCATGTGCATTTATGATATTTATTTTTATACTTTAAATTAAAGTTAAATTTTCAACTTGGAAGTAACAGGAACTTGTACTCTTTCTAAACCTGAGCACTCAGAAACACATCCACACTTTTATATAACGAAAAAAGCATTGGAAAATTTCGTTTTTCTGTCTAAGGAGCACAGAAAAAGGACCAATAACAAATATGCAAATAACTCTCCACAGTACCCTGTTGTTTATGCTTGAGTGGCCTTGTGAAATTTTAAGTGAATTCTTTTCTGTCCTTGCAGTATTCTGGTTTCCAGCAGTCGGCTGACAGGTGTTTCATTTGTGGTCATTTGATAATGGACATGGTAAGTGATAATTGCTTCAGGAGAAAAAGCTCCCACAGCTTTATACAAGAATGCATCAAAAGAAAAATATATTAATATCCAGCACTGTCTGTTATCATCTGGTAGTTTGCCTAGTGGGAGCCTGGTATCAGAAGGAAAATCCACGGAGCCTTTTGTTGATTTTTTCAAGGAAGTGAATCTGGCACCCCAGTGTACATCATGCAGAGACACTGCTCTGCCTGTTTTCAGTGGGTGTTGAAAAGCAGAGCCTCGAGGTCTTTCATCCCTTTTTTGGACTTCTTTGGACAGTGTATTTGTAATCCAGTTGATGCTTCCTGCTCAGCAGTATCGTGGCTCTGCAGTGCTCCCTTGCTGTGAGGCATCAGTGCAACTCTCTCAGCCTCTCTTTCCTGCAGTCAAGCTGTGGCTTCCCATGTATTCTGCATTAAATCACTTTCTCGTTGTTTTTTGTGGGTACTGATACTCTGTGGAGCAGGTTTGACCCAAGGTGTGTGATCCAGACCTCAGTTTAGATGTGTGAAGCAGGATTAGCCTGCAGCAGGTACCATCCATTCCAGATGTGCATGGGGTGGGGAACACTCAGGGGGTCAGCATTCAGTTATAGGAAGTTCAGAGGGAGACTGGTATAGCTGGTGGTGTAAGACTACAGCTGAGGCAAAGGAATTAGAAATTTCTGGTTGACGGCATGCCTCCCAACATTTTCTAATGCTTATCATTAATTATCTTTGTTTGCCTGCTTACACTGGAAAGCATTACAATTGGAACTTCCTACTCAGAAGTCTGATCCTTCTACTGATGGACCATGGTATTCCAGGTAGTGAATTGCAGCTGTTGAGTTCAACACAGTCTGTGCTGTGTTTCCATAGTCTGTGCTAATTAGAAAGCCAGGCAAGCGAGTACAAAGCCCTTCAATATGTAAGGAATTATGAAAACCCAGCAATAATACTAGTTTTGACTTCTTGTGGAGAGTATAAAAGTGTATTTCCTTTGTTAGGCTGACACATCTTGCCTTGTGATCTTGCTAAGTATTCTCTACTTGTTGACTTCAGAAATTATTTTATTTCTTTTAAATTCTGTCACTTCTAGCCTTTGTCATGCTAAACACCTTGACTGAGTCTCTAAATTGTTTTCATACCCATGCTAATAATTAATATCCGTAGAGCCAGGTGCTGTATATTGATTCCAGCTGCCCTTTCCATCCTTGTTAACTGATTTTTCAGATGAAACGGGGGAAAAAAGACACAGCCCGGCTGATGAGTATGCAGCATTATCTGGTGTAAAGCTGTGTGTTTGCTATTTTCACCTTTATTGGCTCTTCATGTGCATTTTTCCTTTCTCTTGCTCTGTTGCAGATCCTGCAGGCTCTAGGGAAATCATATCATCCGGGCTGCTTCCGATGCGTCATCTGCAACGAGTGTCTGGATGGTGTGCCGTTCACTGTAGACTCTGAAAACAAAATCTACTGTGTCAGGGATTACCACAAGTAAGGGCAAAATAAACAGCAGTGATCTTCCAAGCAGCAAGCCTCTAATTTAGCTTTTCAGCTAGTTAGGAGTGCAGATTGGTAAAATAGAGACAGGGTTAGAAGTTTTGAGGATGGGGCTAGATCCTAGAAATTCCTCCTCTCTCCTCTTATCCAGCTGTTGACCCTTGTGTAACTCTGATGAAGCTAAATAACCTCTGGGTTTCTCAGAGGTTCTCTGCCCCTTCTGCAAAGCAGAGAGAGTGAGAAATAATGCTCCTGAAGTGTTCAGTGATGTACAAAATCAGTGCTTTAAGGTAAGCCTGTGAATGCCTGTGGAAATCAATGTGATTTACTTTTTTAGTAGTTGAAGGGCTGAATTTGACTTTTAAAGAACTGCCACTGAATATGCAAAGCAAAACTTTTAGCCACTTCTAAATTAAACAACTGATAAATCCACTTTAAAAATCACTTCTTATTTAGACAGTAAAATAAAATGGGTGTGCTCTTGGCTGGTAGTTATGGTATTAGAGCTGCACACATTTTGTGTGTCCTTCTGGCTTGCTTTGGTCCTTGCTCCATTTTCTGAGCAGGGAGGTATTAAGTGTTGCTCAGGCAGCCCTTGGAACTCTTCTGTGTTGTGCCAAGACTAGAGTTGTTACAATCCTGTTGCCAAGATTAGTGCCCTTGTATGCCGTCACTATTTGGAAATAATTAATATTTCCTTGCAATTTAATTTAATTAATTATTGTGTTATAAGGCCTTAAGAAGCTGTGCAGTCATGTGGTATTTTCTCAGAATTTTTCTGCCCAGAGGCTGCCACTTCTTTTAATGTATTTTTCCGGGGAGAAGTCCTGCTCAGTTCCTCCTCATTTTCTCTTCCAAATCTCTCAGTAGCAGCCAAGAATTTTATAGGGAAATTTTGTATTTTTTCTGGCACTAAGTATAAGATACAAGGTCTCTTTTTGCCTGATTGAGCAACGTGTGCCAAGCATTACTTAAAATAAATGCTAAAATGAATTTATGATCTCAGGATGCAAAGCTTTCCTGTGGATAAGTAATTTACAGCTGCAACTTTTCATGTTATCACTGAGAAAATACAGACCTCTCTTTTTATGTTGATCCATAACTTGCCTTCAATTTTTCATTGCTCTTCCAGAGTTTTAGCTCCAAAGTGTGCAGCGTGTGGACTTCCCATTCTGCCCTCCGAGGTGAGAGCCTTTTATTCCATATCCCTTTGTGGGAGGAGTGTCAGGCCTTGTTCTCTTTCACACTTGACTATGTGTCAAAACAAATGTGCTTGTGGATGGGGAGAGATGGTTGCTTCCTCCAGAATGCAACCCTTTGGTCTAAGCTCATGCACTGTTCTTGAGATGTGACCCTTCTTTTGTTCACTGGTGAAGCTTATTCCTCCTCTGCCAGGCTGCTTTTTTCATCTCCTGCAGGATCATGCTGCTGCTAGTTTTGTGTTCAGGAGAATTTTCCTTTATGTCAATAGATGCTGGTGGTATTCATGAATGTCCTCTGTGTGACCACTCTGGGACTAATACATTTTAATACTTGGAGATGAATCTTAGGCAAAAGTAATTTACAATGCTGAAAAATGTGATCTATTGAAATTACAAAGTCATTTATTTGTGATTTCTGATAGATGTTACTGTTAAACAGAGAACATTTTTATACTTCTGGTATCACATTTTAGAGGATATCTGCAGTCAGGCAATGAGGAAGCTTTACTGTAAAAATAAATGCAAGTGGCAAGATTTATTTGTGGTCTCCAACCAGCTGCCCAAATGCATTTCCTCAACATTCATTTTGTTGCAGGAAGCAATCTACAGAGTGCATGTGTCTGATCCTGCTGTAATCCTTTGTAATTTCTGCTTTGCTCCAATGCTCACAGGGGTCTGATGAGACCATTCGGGTTGTGTCCATGGACAAGGATTACCATGTGGAATGTTATCACTGCGAGGTAGGTCAGCAGCTTTCTCAGGGCGTGGGCACTTCATAGTCATAACTGCTATTGTTTTTAAGATGGAAATAAATCTCCTGCCTTACAGCAGCAGTAGCTGAGCAATTCAAACCTTGCAGTGTGAGACCCTTTCTGTCAGTGACCAAGAAGTTTCCACATTGAGGACAAAAGTTTTTGCAGCAATGGGTTTCAGTTCTAATTTCATTTGTCATCTTTAAAGTTACAAGCAACAAGTTAATTGTTGCTTTTCAAAATTGGCAGTTTGTTTGTTAATGCAGGAAACATGGTGACTTAGTAAGGTCTATTGCTGCCTTCCAGAAGCCTCCAGCTCCAGATCACATCAGTGTATCTGATTTCCAAGTCAGATTGCTGAAAAATGCTAAGGTGGTGACTGATCCTGTGGGGTGTAAGTTACCTTCACTCTCATGGGAAATGAATGTGTCTTTAAGAAAGGATATGGCTGCACAAGAAAAAATTCCTGGAGATGCTAGCTCTTAAAAACCATTTAGTCTGTGCAGGGCTTCTCAGAAAGCTGCCTTACTTCTGCATTGAGAATTAAAATATATAGTTGTTTTTTCTCACTGCTTATAGTGCAGTGAATAGAGGCCCTGACTCCACAATCTGATTTCACATCAGTACAACTGTAATGTGAAGAGGTGAATCTTACCTGACAGTGTAAGGAGACACAAGCATATTTCAAATACAGAGGGTTGCACTGTACCACAAGATAAAGCTTATTCAATAAAACTGCTTTAAGCAAATTTGTACAAGGCTGCCCATCAAAATGCCTGCATCAGATGCTTTTCTTCTTGTGGTACATGCTGGACCTATTGGGAAGGAGCTGTTGGCTGGGTATTGTCTGTCCTTGTCACAAAATTCTGGCTTTCCTAGAAGCCAGACCCCAGCTGACACTGGGAGATGAGCACAAGCTCTAATAATTTGCACGGCCTCTCTTTGCAGGACTGTGGGATGGAGCTGAACGACGAAGACGGGCATCGCTGCTACCCACTGGATGAACATTTGCTTTGTCACTCCTGTCACCTGAAGCACATAGAGAATGGCACAACCCCAGCAGCTGCCTACCAGCACCACTACTAGTCACTGTGGCCAGCGTTGGAAAGCTGGGACAGAAGAGTTGTTACATGATCCCCCTCTCCCCAGCTTCAGCTGATTTCCTGTGCATGTTTTTTGCCAGTCAGCAATGTTCCTGTCAAAGGATATGAGAGATTTTTGCTGGATTCACCAAGTTTGTATGCTTGTGGGTTTCAGCTGCATCAAACCATGTCTACTTGACCAAGAATGTGGCATGTCACCTAAACTGATCAGTTTACTTTTACATGTCTTTTTCTGCTGCCTGGAGATTCCTCTGGGCTCATTCTGGAAGATTCTTCAGTGAAAGCACAATTTTCTCTCGTGCCTATGAACTCAGATCGTGCCATGCACAATTAAAAAGCCAGAGGCTGGCTTGCCTGCCTGCCTGCTGGGGACATCCCATCAGTCTACTGTTTCCTGAAAGCACATTTCACCAGGTTCTCTGAAGGACACCAACCTATTAGTACCAGCTTTTTAGACACTCTCTGTTTTTACTAATTCTTTAGGAAAACAAAAGAAAGGAGTCTATGCAAAATGGCACACTCAGACCTTTCAGTTAATTCCCTGAACTCCAGTATCAAGTTTGGCTGTAAGAGTACTAACTGTCCAAGCACAAACCAGGCAATGCTGTCTGGCAACTGAAGGCAAACATCCCATTTCAAACAGAACAAAAAACTGGAACAAGCTAGGCTAAGCTACTGCAATGACTTGGGGCCCAGGCTTGTGTGTCAGCATGACACACAGGGGCCAGTCTGCTGTGTCAGAGTCTGAATAGTGGATCATATTTGGAAAGGAAAGGTCGGGATGCTGAAAGTGTGGACATGGGGGAAATCCTCCCTCATTCTTGCTTGCAGAGCTCACTTTGGAAAAAAGCTCTCCATACATAGACAGTTGCCTGAGTTTTCCAGTTTGTCCTCACAGCTCAGCCCTCAGCCTGGCTATTCCTTTTCATGGTGTTTACCCAGCACAAAGCCATTTCACAGTGGTGCTTATTCAGAATTTGGGGAATGAACTTGGGATTGTTATGAAGGCTTTGTCACGCAGGGATTTAGAGCCCAGCTCCACAACCTGAACTCAGATGAGTATGTTGGCAAAAACAGATTTGCTCCTATGAATAATAACAGCTTATCTGAGCAAGGGGTTAGAGAGCTTGACCCTTACTTTCCGTTCTGCTGAGAAAGCAGGAAGGCAAATTGTTTCTTTTCTTGACCCTCCCACTCCCCCGCTCCCTTCTTTTTCTGATAGGTGTGCCTGCAGTGCATGTTCTGTCCCTACCAAAGCTGTGCAGCCCCTCATGTACTGGTACTTTTGTTTAACAAAAAGTTCTTAATTTAAAGCCTCAGATGCAGTTGGGGTTAAATCCTCATGTATCTGTGCTGAAGATGTAAATTTGGTTCTGACTGGCAAAGGATGGGATGACATTCTTAAAGAACTTTTCAGTGTGGAAACAACAATAAATTAGCTGAGCTGTGGCAGTGAGACTCCCAAAATGTTCCCATGCTGAAAAGCCATTACAGTTCAACCAAACCTCTTTTCCAATAGCAGGGATGTAGCTTGAACTTCACTTGATGTAGTCAGACAGCAACATGTACCCATCTGGAGCAGCACAGGTGTCAGGTAACAGCAAGTTGTCTGTCTCTGCCTGTGCTAGTAAATCATCTTCCCGTGGCTGAAATGTGAAACTGCCCCAGCCTCAGAGCTTGGTGGGTCTGGCCTGGAGTCTCATGGTGCCATCTGACCATCCAGCCCTCTGCCCCATCCAGCTGCAAGTGCCTCTGCCTGTTTCCACTGCTCTTCAGGATGGGAATGGCAGCTTGGGGCTGGAGGCTGGTCCTGCCTGGGAGCCATCCAGAGCTTTGGTGTAGCTTGGGACATGAATCCCTTCAGTGAGTGACTGAAAACTCAAGGGAGGGCACTTTAGCACTGTGAAATATATCTTCTGAGAGTTTTACCTATGATTTTAGAGGAGGTAAAATTGACCCCAAATATGTGAGCCCTCCTAGAGCCTTAAATTTAGCCTCCAAATGCTGGTTAGGAAAGGGATGGGAGCTGTAAGCAGTGCTGCATCCAAGCAGGATGGATCGAGGGCAGCAACAGCCAGGGCAGATCCCATAGTGCTCTCCCCGCAGTGCATCCCATCAGCTTGTGTGCTGCAGCACAGCTAGGCTGGAGCAGGGAGGGGGTGTTCCAGCTGTGACTGTGATCTCAGGACTGTCTGAAGGGACTGAGGTGGAAAATAACACCAGCTCACAATCCCTAGTAAATAATTCAAATAGTCCTGGGCAGGTGGTTCTGTGCCCTGGGCTGCTTTTGGCAGTGAAAGCAACGAGATACCAAAGTGGTTTTTTGAAGTGAGCTGGAAACACCAGCCTTGGTCATCTGTTGCTGCCTCTGAAAGACCAGCTGCTATGTAGTTCATGCTTTTGCTACCTCTTGATTTTTTAGATCAAGCCCTTGTGCACATTTTTTTGCCTTCATTTTGTAAAGATCTGAAAACACTAGTGGGACTGGTATTTCATTTTTAAACTGCAGTTTAAACTTCTGTCTCAGCCTTGGAGCCTTCCCCAAAACCTTAATATAAGCAGGAGAGAAAGGAGTGGGGACAAGGATAATTTTCCTTCATGGAAAGCCTCAAGGGCAGCAGTTTGTGGCAAGATGTCTTGCAGGAGTCCTCTTTGCATCACCAGAGAGTTTGGCCTCTGCTCCCACACAGTGTCTTCTTACTCCTGTCAGCCATCCTGTATCCCTCAGCACTGGGGAAATGAAGGCTGCCCTACTTCCAGTTTTAAGGTCCCCTATAAATTATTAAATGCTAACACTCTCCGGTATTTACAAAGAGCTGGAAGTGACAGTGTGAAGCTCTTGAAAAAAGGAGCCTGTGAGCTTGTGGTTTTGAAGCTAAAGCATCTACTGCACTGCCCTGCACCCCTGTGTGTGCTAACTTGCACTGCTTCTATCTCTGGGAGTTTGAATTCCTTTAAGCTCAGAATTATTTCTCCCAGGCTGTGAGTGTCTGAGTCCCTGTTGATTTTCCCCAGCTCTGCAGCTGCCTGACAGTGGGTCTGGCACAGGGGGAGGCAGGGGCATCCTGCACAGAGGGGAACCTTCTCCTCCTCCCGACCCTCCACCAGGCATCTGTGGAGCTGCAAGCCCTCCCTGCCTGCCTTCAGGCAGCTCCCCCAAAGGGAGAAATAGCTCTGGAGCTGGAGGTGTGACACTTTGTGTCCTCTTCAGAAGAATTTCAAAGAGCATGTTAAATTCCACCTATCTCCTGGCTGATACACATTGGGTTTTGCTGTTCACATGAATCTTGTTGCCTTTTAATTTATTAAGAAGCTATGAAAACGTGCTATGAGAAGTTAGTCTTGGTTCCTCCCCCAGCAAGTTCTTCTGACTGGCTTTAAAGTAAGGGACCCTTGGAAGTCCCATTGTGCTGTTAATGAGTAACTCTCATGCAAATAGTTATTCAAGTGAATTCCCTGAAGCCTGCTTTCAGGAATCAGAGCTTAAAAGATTTTTTCATTCAGATCATGATGTTAAATTTCTATTGCTTAAAACACAGAAACTCATTTAAATAAGGATTTTTGCATAAGAGCCGAGGGAAAGCCCCAGCTACAGAAGCAGCAGACATTTTTGTGTAATTTAAAGTGTAAGAAGCACCTGTGATCAAAGTGATTTGGGAAACTGCCCTGATGTTAAAACACAGGGAACAGCAGTTTCTAACACTCTGGTAAGGAGCATTTGAAAAGATCTGTGGTTCTTCAGTTTCTGAATTTCATTTGGGGGCTTTTAAAACATTTTCCCAGTCTTTCAAGATTTAAATGCTCTTTTTTTTTTTTTTGGTAGATCTTTTTACTACGAAGTGAATAGCTGCTTAGTCTGTAAATGATGGAGTTTATGGAGTTTCATCAGCAATCAGGTGTGATGTGGCAGCCTTGAAAGGGGGAAACTGAGCTTCCAAGAACTGGCATGGGTCTGGCTGGCCATTCCAAAGAAAGGATTATCTTTTTTTTTGGAAAAAAAGAATCCCAAGTGGGCCTTGACCACTTGCTATGTGCTCACTTTTGGGGTGGTGTGTGCAGCTGTGTCCATGCACATGATGTGTGGCAGGTGCTGCCCATGGCACACCTGCCTTTCACACCTCTGTGCCCACGCCAAGTGCTTGTAGGTGCCTTTTAAGCAATTTTCTGTTCATGAATGTAACGCCAAGTTGACCCAGGCCTCATCACTGGGGAGTACCCCTGGAGTCAGTACCTGCAGGCAGGGAAGGGCCATGACCAGATACACTTCCCTTTCCCCCATCCTGTGAGTGCCACTGGGAGAAGCTGGGAAGGGCTTTGCATCTCTCATCATGGCACAGCATTTGTTCATTTTCCTTTTCCATTTCTGAGTCCTGCTGCTCGCTGGCTGCAGTGGCTCTGGCTGTCCTCACTGAAGCTGACTGGGCAGACATCTTCCTGTCACAAGCCCAGAGAGAGCTTGGAACTGCTCTCCCACCCTTTTCCTAAGAGAAGCAAAGCTTTCCTGAGCAATAAAAATCCTTCCCCTGCTTTCTTCCAGGGCAGCCAGAAGTTGGTATGGCAATGCATCTGCAACCCACTCAGACACGGCAGGAGATGGGAAGAAAATGTCCCCACGTGCAAATCCATGGCAGAGAGTTGAGGCAGGGATGCCCTGTGGCCCTGGTGGAGGGATGACAGGGCTGCAGTTGCCAGCCCAACCCTCCTCCCCACGCAGCAGGTCTGCAGAGCAGGGCCAGCAGGGACCCAGGCACACCCCCAGGCTCTGCCTTTCTGCATCCAGAAAGCAAATCCAGAGCCTGCCTAACGATACTGAATGGTACTAGTTATTTTATGTTTCCTTCAAAGCTCGGCTCCAGGAGAGAGTATTTTAAGATTTGTGCTGGTGTAACTAACCTTAGCCTCCTGTGAACACAGCCCTCTTTTTTTCTGTGCTATTAAGTATTTATAAAGAATGGAGACCGGTAGCCACTGGCCTTTTGTGATTTCAGTGATTAAAGACAGTATCTTAAGCAACACTCAGAGTCATGTCTTTCCTAAACTTACAATGACTGTCATTGCCCAGAGTCCATACTGGGGGCAGTTATGCTGTGGAATGATGGTTTCCCAACCTCTTCCTTACTCCTGTCCTCCCACCTCAGTGGCTGAGGGTGGAGAGAACCACCTCAGTGGGGTTCACTGGGAATTTCCAGTCCTTTGCAGGCTGCTGGTATTTACTGCAGCTCCTTTGGAGGCTGTCCTGCTCTGGCATCCTGGGGAGGCCCAGGTCCCAGGCTGAGGGTGTGGGGAGGGATGTGCTGCATGTGGGAGCAGGCTCTGACCCCAGCATGGGAGTCTCCTTTGCAGCATCGGTGGGCATGGGTTCCTTGAGGGTTTTGGGTAGTGTTCCCATGTTCCCATGGTGCCCCTGCTATCAGCTACCAGATGCCTCAGACCCAAAGACTGGATGTTGGCCAAGCAGCACCACAGCAGCTTGGAGGTGTCAGCTAAAATGAAGCAAATACATAGGAATAGCTAATTATAGTTCCCCATCCTTGGGGCAAGAAGCTGCCCAAACCTGGGGACACCCAGAGAGCTAGATCCAGTGGGCCAGGAGGTGCCCCAGGTTTGGTCTTTGCCAAACCCCATAGTCTGCAGGATCAGGAAGGGTGGCCAGGTGGACAGCAGCTGTCCCTGAGCTGGGGGGGCTGCCAAGGGCAGGAAGCCCTGTAACACCACCCAACCCTGGGAGGTTTGGAGACTCCCACATTGAGGGCAAAGATGTGGCAGCGGTGGGCATATAAGAAGTGGGGGAACCTGTAGGCAGCATCCTCAGCTGAAAGCAGAAAAGAAAAAAAATATTACTACCACAAGGAGTGAAAAAGGAGCAGCCGAGCCAGCCAGGAGTCGAACCTAGAATCTTCTGATCCGTAGTCAGACGCGTTATCCATTGCGCCACTGGCCCTGCTCGAAAGCGGAGGCTGCCCCCGCATACTTCAGCATAATTCTCTGGCGCTGCCTCAGCCAATGGCGGCGCCGGCGAGCCCGCTCGGCCCCGCCCTCCCCTGCCATAGGCGGCGCCCCGCCCTGGGCTCGCCAGCGCGCCCGCGGAGGTTTGTCCCGAGCGGGGCCCCGTCGCTCCGGCCCAGGGACGCGTCAGTCGGGCAGGGAGGGAGCGGCCGGGTCGGAGCGGAGCCCGCGGCCGGGGACAGCCCGAGGGGACGGATGGCGACGGCGGCACCGGTGGGAACCACGGCAGCGGCGGCCTACGCCAGCCTGAAGCTGTGAGTGACCCGCTGGGACGGGGGTGGCGCGGCTCTGGCACCTGCCGAAGAGGAGGGAAAGGGAAGGGAGGAGCCGCCGGTGGAGCGACGGTCACCCGTCCCCTGCTGTCCCCTGCCCTCCCCCGGCCTGTCCTCTGCCCTTGCTGCCCATCTCGGCCCCCTCGCTTCCCCGGGTGATCGCGAAGGGCTTGGCCTGAAGTGGTGGCTGCGTGCGGGCGGAGGACGGCGAGGGAGGACTTTGGCCGCGGACGCGGCTCCCCTGTCGCCGTCCATCCCACGGCGCTGCGGGCGGGCGGCTCCCGTGTCTGTCTGTCTCGCTGCCCTCCCGCGTGTCCCGGAGGTCAATGCCTGCGGGGCTTCCCTTGCCGTGAGCAGCCTGCGCTGTTCGCTGCTTGTGGCGACTCCCTCTCTGGAGCCATCCCAAACCCACCTGGCCGCGTTCCTGTGTCACCTGCTCCGGGTGACCGTGCCTTGGCAGGGGCGTCGGGCCAGGTGATCTCCGGAGATGCCTCCGGCCCTGACAGCTCTGGGATTCTGCCTTCCTGCTGCCGAGGGGCTCGGGCACTGCTGTCAGGCTGTGGGTGTGCCGCGCCGCTTGCCAGCAGAAGGTTCCCTAGGCGTGCTTGTCCATCGCTCTCTCGTCACACAAATCTGCTTTTTTTGTGGTGTGCGATGGTTTGGATGCCAGTCGATGACTAAACTTTGAGGGCTTTGAACTTTCGGGACTCTCCTGTGCAGTGCCGGCTGTGACTTTTCCAGATAAATTCTTCTAACTACCCAGTGTAATTTTATTATTAAAATAAAATTTTTTTTAGGGGAGACTGTAACCCTTTGAACGTGTGTGTATGCCAGATGTTTGTTTGCTGCCTTTAATACAGCAGCAGAAGTTGCATAACCGAAAGCAGTGCAAAATTAACGCTGCAAGAGGCATCTCCATTATAAACCTTCACACTGGTTCAAACTCCCGAGGATATTGCTCTGAGCATGAGACTCTTCATGACTGTCTGAAGCCAAAAGTGAAGTGTCTTTGTGTGTCCTAAAGGCATTCCCAGGCTTTTGACCTCTAAACAGTAGCTGGAAACTCCATGATTGAGTTACCGATGCCATTTTCAGGCAGCAATATCTGAAAGTGACTCTTAAGCCTGATTTAACTGTACTTTATGCTCTGTTAAGTTTCATTTGACAGTCATCTTTTGAATTCAGAGTAAACAGATCTTTTGGAGATCTGTATAAACAGTTTGCCATAATGCTGTTATGTGTTTCACCAGGCTTCTTATTTTGGTTAGGTAGGTATGTGAGGGTACACCGACCCTGGAGATAATTGAGTATTGCTGAAGAGTAACATCATCAGTGATAGCAGAAAGACTTTACTTGGCAGAAAGCTTTCTTTTTTTTTTTCTTTTTTTTTTTCTCTTGTCACCTTAGCAGTATTTGTCTTTCTTTACGCTGATCTTGTGATCTTTTTGGCTGCAGAGGAGCAAAGGTGGGTTGTGTGAGTAGCAGTTGTGTGACTTGTGTGCCCAGTTGTTCTTACTGAGGATTCTTTCAAGTAAAAAGCACTTTTCTGGATACAGGCCAGTAAAGAATTCTCTCATTCAAAGTTTAATCTTAGCTAAAAGTAAGCTTTGATCTTTTTAGAACAAGGCTGTCTCAGATGTAGTTTAACATGAGTTTTTTCATCAATATGAAAACAGAATTGTTTTGTGCTCTGAAAAATGAGCTTATTTTCTTGTCATTACACCAAGTTGTGATAATGGCTGCAGCCTTGCTACCAACCATTTGAAGATAAGGGCCATCACTTGTGTGATGAGTCAAACCTACCAGCTTGTCAAGGTCAAAGGAGAATGTTCTCATGAAAAATCCAGGCTAGACTTCAGTTTGGGGATTTAGTGGTGGCACTGTTTGGGTTTGGATTTTTGACTGATTACTCACTCTCAAGATGATAAGGTCAGATTCTGCAGCTGTACCTTTTCTGGGTAGTCTGCCGGCACTGTATGGAGCTTCCCTGATTGCCATGCTCTTCAGGGTCCTGTTCTGTACATCCAGCCACAGGTTCTAGCTCTCAAAACAAACCTCTTGTATTCTCCACCTTATCAAAAGCAGTGGCTCACACCCTTTGTGCTTTGACCAGTGTCATCAGTCAAGTTCAGGTGGTAACAGTGAAAGTGCTGATGTTTGGCATTTGTGCTGCTTGTGGAACTTCCTGAGTTACAGCAACAGTTATTGGGAAAACTATGAACCTGAAAACTGCTATCCACAGTTGTCACCTCTGACATTGCTATATTTAATTAACTTCTTCTGGTAGCCTCAGGAATAAATTGTAAAATTCAAACAGGTATTGCATCCACAACTGGCAATGGAGTTGCTAGTCTGGTTAATATATAAAACTGATTGTTAAAGGTGTCTGCAGAATAGAGAAAATTCTGACTGTTGTTTTGGCTCAGTTAAAATAACTTTTTTCCTCTTTATGCTTGGAAGAAGGCTTACCTTGCTGATAGCCTTCTCAGTATCCTGTGGGTCCATGACCCTAGCTGTGTGTCAGATTTAACTCCTCCTGCCCATAGTTATGTTGCCTCACATGCTTTGTGAAAGTACTTGTTGGTCTTTGGTAGCCACTGCACTTGAACACAGTGACCTCCACTCGTGTATGTGTTTGGGGGAAGTCTGAAAGGGCATTTGGGTTTGAAGAACACTTATAGAAAGGGATTTTTAGCTATTCTTTCTTCCTTCTCCATCTAAGTAGCTGTCATGGTAAAGCTCAGGGATGTTGGTTGAGCAGGACATTAACTTATACAGTAAATTATTTTCATCTAGAGTGAAACTTCAGTAGAAACAGACACTATGTAGCCTTTAATACGTCTTTTCTTTTTAAATGGTATTTCCATTAGGTTTCTAAACCCTGGGGTTTTTCTCCCTGCAACAACTACTGCTGTATGGGAGATGTTCCAATTCCTTGAGCTGTTTCTGCTCAAGGAGTAATATTTATGGGAGACATATAATTAGCACACCTGCTCACCTAGAAAATCTGGAATCTCTGGAGTGCTGAAACCACCAGTGTGTTCGCTCTGTTACTTAACATACTGTTGGGACTCTGCATAAACTAACATCTTGTATCTCACTGCAGAGCAGTTTGCTGTGCTCAAGATCCTAAATGCATCTCTGTGCAGTACAGGGTGTGCTTCTGGGTTGCTTTATTACGGTATTCAGAGGCTGACATCAAAGAGTTTCCTGCATTAGGGCAATGTTAAGTATTTATGGTGAAATAATCAATTACTGAAGTAAGGATTTGGCTGTTGAGGCCTAGAAGGCTTAAGTGATATTGAGTGAAGTACTATCTTTAGTGGCCATTAGAGCATGCTGGGTCCTCTTTCATGCTGTATCTGAGCACAGGACTATTCCTGTGTGTAAGATCAGCCTAATTAAAATGTGGGATGCAACTGTGCATCATCTGTATGATACACAGTGCTGCTTTATAGTGTAACTAAGGAAGCGAAACTTCACAACAAATACATAAACAAAAGAAATGCTATCTCACAACTGTAAATGAGTCTGACTTTACATTTGATGTAAGCAGGCAGTGGTTTGTTCTTTTTTTGTTCTGTTTTTTTAATGTTTCTGTTATGTTAGGAATCAATACTTTTTCCCTGCAACTTTGAATTGTAGGAATGAATCTACTGAGTTGCATTATCTCTTGCATCAATCTACATAGTTTCAGTTGCAGCAGACTATCAAAATGAAATTCAAGTCACCTTCAGTAATATTTGAAATGGGAATTTGGTTATTGCAGTTCTTCAATACTTCCTCTCTTGAGTAATGTGAGTTATAGTAAAAATGTAAAATATTTGTGCTTATCGCATCCTTTCTTCTTTAGCAGTACTGAGAAATAGTTCATTATAATGGTGGTCAGTTTTCCTTTAATTAAAAAAAAAGGAAATAGAAGGACTCAAATCTTGTGAAGATTTGACATGCTGTTAAGTTCTAAGGGAAGCAAGATGGTGATGAAGCAAGGTGGTGAGAGCTCTTGATGTATTGTATGATTCTAGACAGCAGTGACAGTGTAGCTGAGGAGAAGGCAGGCTCCACTGTCACATATGAAGTTTATACAAGACCAGAATGTGGCTGGGTGTATGAAAACCAGTTCATAACTACAGACACTGTGGGCTTCTATGAAATACTGCTTTCCTGATTGTTATTTTTTTATACAATACTGTCACTTGGACTTTCATCTGTCCTTATTTCATTAAAAAAATAGAATTAATATGCAGTTTCTTTCTTCACCATTTACTATCTCCCTGTCAGATGATCAAAATTAGCATGTGTGCTGTCTAAACTTGTGATAGACGTACAGGCTTGCTGGTGAGCAGAGTTTGGAGATGAACCTATTCTTGCATGCAATGTTCATCAGTTTCCTTTCTGAAAGACAAGTGAGAGGAAATCATCTTGACTCTAACAATTTTACGACAGAAAAATTCATTTAAGTGTGAATGAGACTACTAGCTAGTTCTGGTAATAGGTGAAGTTGGAAATCACCACTCGGGCTGGAACTGCTTGGAGTCTTGGCCTCTTCCTCAACTATATTTTAGGAAATGTTGAACTTCTTGCACAAATGAGGCAAGGATTAAGTGAATCATCTTTCTGTTGAAGATTTTGTAGAGCACTAATTATCCCACTTCTTCTGAAGCACAAATTCAGTATTTTGCAGGGCCTTAGGCTTTCCAGATTGTGTTGCACAGCTTTATTTAAGGCAGTTTTTAAAGGTGACCTCAAGAGTGTAGTATTTGTTCAGGTTCTGTCAACTTTGTAGATTGGTAACTTCATTTCCTCTTACCCCTGATTCCCCTCTCACTCAAGAGTCAACATTTCTGTTTCAGACTGCTGCAAGATGCTGAAGCCTTTTTGGTCCATTGAGCTGAAAGCAGGGGTGACTTGCCTTACATTCTCCATGACACTTTTGTCACCAAATTTGGTCCTGGAGAGAACCATGGGAAGAGGACTTTGAATAAATGTGAAACATAAATTTCTAGTTTTGCTTAAACTATAGACATTGTGTAAAAGGAAATGAAGATGATAAAGTTGTTAAAAGCAATGGTAGTGGTAGGAAATAACTTGGTCTAGGATTTATTTGAGAGAGAGAAATACTGGGATGTGATCTAGCAAAGCAGGACATATGACACACATGGAGAGACCAGCATGATTTGCAGTGGCAGCCCTAACTCTCTCTGTTTTCTTTTCAGTTTGGGGATATTGAGGTAAAAGACTTCTTGTTCTTCAGGGAGAAATTGTTATTCTTGCATGTGATAAAGAAAACATTTGTAATATGACAATTATTTGAAATTTGTAAGCTTCTCAGTTGGTTAAAAACAGGCTTTAACCAATATGCATGTGAATCTCTGTTCTGAGACTGTAGTAGTGTCATGGCTATGTTGCACTTTATAATGTAAGGAGCAGCTTTTAAAAATATTATCATGGATGGAAATGCTTTTTGTGCTCTGTACAGTCAGTGTAGATGTCTTGTCTGTGTTGTGCTCTTCATACAGAGTATTCAAAAACTGAAACTGCAGTTCTCAACACTTTGTTTATGACCTGATAAGTTAATGTGTTTTTTCAACTTATTTTGCTTGAAATGCTCAGATGAGTAAGAGTCCATAAGCATCTGTGTTAATGACACAACAGATCCAATATTAAACTTCATTGAGTCTCTTCCCAATTGTTGTTTTAGCTGGAATCTTGTGTGTCAGCTGACATCCCAGAGAAAGATGAGCATTCAACTAAAGCTGCAGCATTCTCTTGTGGAAATAATGTGTCCTGCTGCCTCCTGCCAGTTAGCAGTAGGTTTCTGACTGCATCTTAAATGGTACATCCTCTTTTCTTTTTAGATTCTTTAACAAAGTGAGGGTTTGTAGATGGCTTTAAGCTTGTCTTGCCCCTGTTCTATCTGTGTAAGCTTCTTTGCTTTTTGCCATGAAGACAGCTCCCATTATTGCTGTGAAACTCCCCTAAAGAGCTGGGGGTGCATGTGCACTTCATCAAAAACAGAAGCAATGGAGGTAAAATAGGTGTTTTAAGGCTTCAGTGTTCAGTGAACTGCATGTTTATATTTCTTACTCTGATGGTTTTATTTTCAAAGATTAAGCATTTAATATGTGTACGTGAAAGATTTAAGGACGCTGATTTACAAAGGAAATACTGTAGATATGTTTCCCATTTTAGGACCCATAGACTATAATGAAATTAAATTATCTAATGAATGAACGCATTGCTTTACAGTTGGTTGTATTATGTTGTTTGGTGGATTTTTTCAGTTCAGTATTTGCTTTCCTCAAACCTCCAACATGGGTATTATTAGCACCCTGTTCTAACTAGCATCACCCTGCTCTGTTGTGGTGCTCCAAGGGCTGCAGATGGATCTCTGCTCTGCCATGGACCTCCCTGGGCTGCAGAGGGACAGCTTTGCCTCACTGGCCTTCACCAGGGGCTGCAGGGGAATCTCTGCTCCAGCTCCTGGAGCACCTTCTGCCCCTTGTTCTGCACTGACCTTGGTGTCTGCAGGGTTGTTCCTGTCACATGTTCTTTCTCTTCTCTCCTGCTGCTTGGTTGTGGTGAGCATTTTCCCCTCCTTAAATATGTTATCCCAGAAGTGCTGCCACTGTCACTGATGGGTTGGTGTTGGCCAGCAGTGGGTCTGTCTTGGAGCTGGCTGAGATTGGCTCTGTCAGACACAGGAGGCTTCCAGCAGCTTCTCACAGGAGCCAGTTCTGTAGTGGCCCCCCTCACCCTGCTACCAAAACCTGGCCATCAGACTCCTCTGATCTAAATTAGGATTCTAATTCAGCTTTCTGAAGGATTAAAAAAATAAAAGATGCGTAGAAATGCAAGATCTATTTAGGGAGAAGGAGCCTAAAAATACCTACCCGGTTACCAGAACAAGAATTTTAAAACTCTGACCCCATGTCTTGTCAAGCCTTACAGTGATTTTTCTTAGTTTAAGAGTCAAGAACAATAGTTTAAGAGTGTTTGGGGTGTTTTGTTTGTTTCCTGAGCATTTCCTGTGTACGGCTACAAGCCACTTCTGCATAACCCTCCTATCAATGCACAGTATAACATGTCTAGCTTCTTGCAAGTACCACAATGGGAGTGTCTTTAAGGAGCACTTCTAAAAACTGTTTATGACTAGCATTAGGTTTTGTGCTGGTTTTGGGGGGAAGGAAGGGAAAGATGGCAATGAGGTGTGAACAGGAAGTCGATGTGTGACTTGTCTGTCTGGTGCAGGGGTACATGTTAATGCCATGTGTGTTATGTAGACCTGGCTAACTCATCTGGGAAATGGTAGTGTTCAGACTCCTGCTTCAATAAATTAGTGTGCCACTTGAACTTTTCCATTTCTTCTGTGTTGTTTCCAGTGGATTCTTGCAATACTTACAACACTAACGTGAAACAGGTGTGTTTGCAATTTTGTACATTGCGTTTCTGTTTATTAGACTTGCATTAGGGATGTGGTCTGATCTGTTAGGAAGGTTTTGGTTTAAAAACTTCTGATATTTGTGTTGGGTTTTGGCTTATCAGATATGGTTCAAGTTTACAGGAATCAGAATGGACCACTACGTACACAAATTTACTTTCATGTCTTTACATAATAGTAATCAAAAAGGATTAAGATTGTTGAGCAGGCTGTGAATTTTGCAATAATTGATGAGCTGGACTTGCTTTTTTTTTTTTTTTTGCTTTTTTGCGCACTGGCAGCATCAGTGGCTGTTGGGGAGCAATCCAGTGAGAATTTTGTTATTTTGCAGCTGAAATAAGGTGTAAAAATGATTGCTCTGTCTTCAGGTGATGAAGAATAAACAAACCCAAAGTAAGTTCTGCTAAACGAATTCTTTTTTCCTCTCTCTTCCCTTTAAGGCATATAACGCCAGAGAAATTCTATGTGGAAGCCTGTGATGATGGAGCAGATGATGTACTTGCCATTGACAGAGTCTCCACAGAAGTCACTCTTACAGGTGACTCTCCTCACCAGTACTTCTCAATACAGTCTTCTCTGTCCTTTTTGTCTGTTTTGCTCTAGGAGTCCAAGAAGATCTTCACGACATTACTGAGATAATACTGACATAATTGTTTTTACTTTGTTACTGTTTAAACCAATGCTTTGCATTCTGTTCTGCAGAGCTTTGTTTCAAATGCCTTTTGGCTGCGGGTTTAATGCTGAGGGTTCCCAGGGTGATAGTGCTTGCCTGTTCTTTGGTAAGACTGTCCATCACAACAGGGGAAGCTGACTCATCCAGGCTGGTTGGGGTTGGTGCTAGAAGTTCAAGATCAAACAGGGAAAGGATTGAACACTGGCATTCTTCAGCTTTTGCAAATTGTCCCAGTGCTGTCTTTTATATAAAACTGAAACCTGACTTTTCATAAAGTCTCCAGAAAGAGCAACAGTAAAAAACTTCTTACTAGAAATTTTCATTCTGCATTGTAAATCCAGATTCAAATGTCAGTGGGAAGAGTCTTAAGCCTGTTGACGCCTTGAAAATTTTAGTTACATTTTTAAAAGAGTATGAAACAAAGAACTTTGATTAAATAACAGTAAAATGAAGGCACTGGGTGACTTTCCTTTTGATACTTCAGGAGTTTGGTAACACAGTATTACTGATCTCCAAACAGACAGAAATGCTACAGTAATAGTAATATAAAAGCAGTCATTGTCTCTCTTTTATAAGGCTTCTTTTATATTTCATGTAAGAGCAGTGTGCCCATCCCACTGATACTTTTGGTATCATAGTAAATTATTTCAATTTCTCCTTCAAAACTGTCCCTTTGAAACTGTCAAGATAGTTATCCCAAGTCTTTTGTCAGTCTACATCTCTCTTACTGCTGCTCTTTTATCAGATGAACCTGCAAGGTGTTTAAAGCAAAAGAAGATTCCAGAATTACCTTTCTCAGTTTTCTGAGTTCTGGGAAAATGCTTCATTCTCTGGGATGGTTTGAGTTTCTTTCAATTTCTCTAAAATCCCTTCTGTTGTTTTAGAAATGTAGATAGATTAAACTTACACATGGTAAGACTTTTAATTGAGATTTGGATACTTTTTGGCTCTCTTGGTGTATTGTTTGGAATACTGTGTCCCTTGCCACATGTATGCTGCTGTTTGTAGTTTTGCAGAGACAGCTTAGGTCTTCTGAGACAGAAATTGACTAGGGCTCAGAAGATGCAAACAGACCTGGGAGGCACAAGCACTTGTGGTTTGGTTATCCTTCATGTCTTGATGGCTTCAAAACAAAGCTTCTGGAAGCTGGCAGGACAATACATTATTGAGGAATCTACTTGCTATGCTATCATGAAAATAAGCTTGAATTTATTTAATGGAATGACTACTTTGATTAAACATGAGAAATTGGTTAGAAGGTGGGTTAGAATCCCAGATCCTCCTCCATCAGGCTTTGAAATTCTGATGCTTTGTTTCTTATACTTAAATATATTTATATACTTATAAATATACTGTAGCAAAACTTGATTTGACAAGGAGGGCTGGAGAAACCTTGTTCTAATTGTGTTCCAATACAGTCATGAAAGAAGCAGTCTGAAATTCTGATGTTATTTTCTTCTGCTTTTCAGTTAAAAAAGATGTTCCCCCTTCAGCTGTTACAAGGCCTATATTTGGTATTTTGGGAACAATCCGATTGGTGGCAGGTAAGGAGAGCAGAACTCTGCTCTTTAAAAATACTTAGACAAAATAGATTACTGAAGAAGCTTTAAAGGCAAAAATAGTATTTGCAAATATCTGAGGATGCACTTTCATCAGTATGATAGGCTTTCCATGTGGCCTCTAGAGGATGGAGGCATCCACATCTTCTTTATCATGAATGTGTGTGTAACTCTTAAAACAGGAGGTGCTCTAAAGGTAGGGTTAACTGGTAGTTGTTTGAGTTATAAGGAATGCATTTCAAATGAGTGCAAAGAAGCTCATCTGCTTATTCTTTGTAACTATTTTAATCTGAGCTGCAGGATTTGATGCAACAGTCAAGTGTTGTGTTGTGAAGCTTGATCAATAATCATGGTACACAAATAGCTGAGAGTGACTGGAGGATAGACAAGTAGATGCAGCTGTTCAAGTAATGATTGTGTTGCAGCTGCCCTACAAATACAAAGAAAATCCAGCATGAAAAGGGCAAGGGCAGACTGGAACAATTCTAAGTTCAGAGAGTTCCAGGATAATATAAGAATAAGTTGTCCAGTTTTTCTAAGTGTCTCGGTGGTCAGGTCTAAGCAGCCAGTGTCATGAATACACCTGATTCATAAAGTGTAAGCTTTTGGGAGAGTAAGCATTGCTGCTCCAACAGTCCTTTTTGTAGAATTTGGTAGAGTTTGAGACTGAAATACTCTGAAAAATGATGTAATAAGCAGTATACATACTGAATAAAATCCCCATATGTAGAAGGGATTAAAGATCACTCACTGCAGTATTCCCAACTGAGGCAAAGGGTCATTGTGTTGAATACAGTGACTTCTACAGGATCTTAAAACTGCTGAATTTTCTATGCTCATCTTCTAAAGAATTGTGGTCTTGCAGACTAAGAGCAATGTAATGGATACATGTGTCCTAGGGACTCCACGAGTGCTGACTGTTTAAAAACTGAACTGCCCCAAAGGGGAATTGTCATCACTTACAGGCTTGGTAGCGATTACTTTTCATCTGCCTGAATATTAAATAAAATATAGAATATGTTAAGTCTCTTAAAAGCTTGGGGTTTTTTCATTCTGTCCCCCAGAGCTTTGCACTGAGCGTTAGCATACAGCTGTCAAAGTAAAGATGTTTTTAGTTAAATTAAATGTTCAGCTAAGTGTTATTAGGCAGTTCACTGCTGTGAGCTGTAAAACTGACCCTGTGTCTACCAATGCAGCATCTTTAACAAATATAAATATTCTTTGCCTATTGCAGTATTAAGAGTAAAATTTTTCTTCAAAAACAAGGTGATACTAAAATATGCTGTGCTTAGAAATATGGTTGTGTTGTGTTCACCAGCAAGTGTAAATTAATTGCTCTGAGTGAACTGTCCATGATTATGGGTGGGTTTTTTGCTTCATGCAGTCAGGGAAACAGCACACTTCCTGGCTTAAATGATAAAAGAACCCCAAATCTTTGTACAGTTTTGAATCTGTTAGGAGTAATATTTTTTCATGATAAGTTGAATAGTCTTTTTTGCTTTTGAAGCATACTTCCTTTCATACATTTTGGGCTTACTCTGTGCTTTTCAAACCACATTTAAGAGCATTGGCCTCTTTCTGAGTTGGCAAACCTGAAGATTTTCAGACTGTCACTGATCAGAAGTAAGAGTAGGTGACACTTTATGTTGTCTGCTTTTTTTAAAGTTCCTTAAACTTAGTGAGCAGCTCAAGATCTCTGAGCATAGAGAAGTGGGTAGCTTAGAAAGTACATTTTGCTTTTGCTCCAGCCCTGTGTGTTTTGCTACACTTAAGAACACAAAGTCCTGTTGGTTTCAGTTTTCTGTTATGGGTATAGGCTGCTTTTCTTAATACATGCAGTTTTTTGGGGTTTTTTTTTAACTTTGTTCTTTCTGATTTACAGGCACATATCTTATTGTAATAACAAAAAAGAAAAAAGTAGGTGAGATTTTTGGTCATGCAATCTGGAAAGCAACAGACTTTGACATCCTCTCCTACAAAAAGACCATGCTGCACTTAACTGATATTCAGGTAGGTACGTTGATTAGGGGAGTGTGGAGCCTGCCTTTTGCAGCTTTCTCAAAATTATCTGATTTTGTGGATTCCCACATGAGGAAGCTATGAATTCTTTTTTTTTAAGAAGCTCTTTGAACAATACCTCTTTTCTGATTTGTTCACGTTACTAGAATGGCTTTAATATTTGGGTTTGGATGTATATAAAATCAAGGTGATAAAAAGTATATAAAATTCAAGGTGATAAACTCACATGGTGCAATTTAGAATATCATTGCAGTTTATGGATGTGCATTTTTGCTTCTATTAAATGGTACACCCTTCCTAATGCTTCTGTTAAGTCTTTCTCAGAGGTTTACTCTTCTGACAGCCCTTACAATAAACTGCATAGCTGTCACCTTATCTGTCTTGCTTTCTTTATGGAATTGTTTATTACATAGTTACTCAGTAGGGAAAATTTGACTTTTACCTTTTTGAGGGAGAGATAGGTGGAAGATTTTTTTAAAACAGGTGTGTAGTGGATTGATAAAGAGCAGGTCAGGGTATCTAACCAATGGAGCTGGAAGGGAATTTGATGCTTTTTCAGGAAAGGAATGAGGTTGAACCAGAACATAGATTATAACTTTTCTTTTGTCTTACCATCTTGTTTTTTGGGGTTTTTTTTTGACTGAATAGTTTTCAGGGAAACTAACAGCTTCCCTTTTGCTTGGAAATTGTTAGGGTTCGTTTCATATCAGTAGCTATTTGCCTCACAGGAATACTGTTCTCTGCTCTCTACTGTTGTTGCAGAATTTGGTTGCAGTGTGCTAGCTGCAAGTTACCAGTGAGCTGGTATCAGAATTGCACTGTCATGCTTTCCTTCTTGTGTGGTAATCTCTGGATGATGTCATGTATTGCTAGAGCACTAGCAAAATTCATCTCATCACTTCAAAAAGTAGTGGTAGCTTACAAGAGTAAAATATTTTGATAGCAGTATTTGACAGCTCTTTTGTTCTTTCCTCATCTCAACAGTTGCAGGACAATAAAGTATTTTTATCAATGCTTAACCATGTCTTGAGCGTGGACGGGTTTTACTTCTCAACAACCTACGACCTAACACACACCCTGCAGCGGCTGGCCAACACAAGTCCAGAGTTCCAGGAAATGAGCCTTCTAGAGAGGGTAAGCATTTGAGTCTGCTTCGTGTCTGTGTCTTGCAAATTGTCAGTCAGTTTGATGCAGATGATGTTTAAATGATGCTGGTGTTTTATCCAAGCTGTTAGGGGTTGTGTCTGAACACACTGGTCCACACAAGTCTCGTAGCTTGTGAGCAGCACAGCGTTCTAGGGATCTGTTCTGATCTCCTGTCACACTTCCAGATCAGCAGTTGGAAGTACTTCCTAAAGTGTACTTTAAACTGATTTTGAAAAATCCAAAAGAAATTAAATTTTGCCTCTCATATTGAACACTTCTAATTACAAGAAGGAGCTAAGTATTTTGGGCAATTGAGAGAAAGCAAATAATTCCTTTGAGCGGGGGGAAGGAATCCAAAGTGGAATAAGTTGTACTTGTGTTCATATTCTTTTCCAGAGTAACTTGGGATAGACCTGCAGGTTTTATGGCTGTCAGTCTTGGGATGTTGTATTCTTTCTAAAGTATTCCAATTCTTTGTGTGAAGCGTGAATTTAGTATGCTGTTTTTGTCTTAAAGAAAGCAGCCAAATGCAATTTGAACTTGAAATTTTCTTGTGTATGTATTGATGGGGTTTTGGTTTGGTTTGGTTTTTTAATATTGGAAAAACTACTTACATTTGGGGATTGTTTTGCATCATCAAAGGCTGCTTGGGCAGTGCTCTTGCCAGGGAGAGCAAGGAAACAAAAGGATTGGTTTGCCTTAAAATTGTGTCACTTCAGAAGGTTGTTTAAAAGGCAAAGTACAGTAATAAACATCAGTTACAAGTAAATTCAGATATCATATGGTTAATAATTTCATATGCCCATGACTGCAGTATAATGGCTTATCAAAAGGACAATGGCAATTTTGAACATGTCCAGTTTTCCTCTGCAAGAGAAGTCTGGTTTGTGTTTGGAGTGTGGGTGTTTTTGTTTGATATTTGTGTTTGTTTTTTATAACAGTACTGGTAGAAGGAAACAACCACGGTGTAGGGCACCACTGCATTATGTTCTGCAGCTCAGTTTTCAGTGGTTTAGAAGTGTCATGCAACACCCTTAAGATAGCTAAAAGAATAGGTCTCTCCAATCTTTATTTAGATTTCTAGTTGAGGATATGAAGGCTACTGATGAAAGAAGGGAACGTCATCTCCATTTGTACCCGTTCACGTAAATTTACATGATGCTGTGGATGCTATGATACTGCCTTTATGTTGAATTAAACAGAACTTACAGTCTCTAAAAGCATCTTGGCTTTTTTTTTTTTGCTGCAGGCAGATCCACGGTTTGTATGGAATGGACACCTTCTGAGAGAATTTATTGCTCAACCAGAGGTAAACACTTAGTAATGATTCTGTTAATAGGGAACAAATATACTTTTGCTATAGGTATGCAACATCTTTTTGTGATTCTGTCTCTTTCAGACAGCCAGAATCTAGTATAACATGGCTAATCATCGTCTAGTTTAGCACAGTGAGTCTTCTGCTTTCAAACTTCCAACTTTATTAATGCCCTCAGTAGTACTTCTAGAAAGCTACTTTTTTGGAAGTGTCAGTATTTGAAAATACTGTGCTGTGAAGATAGCTGCTCATATAAACCAAAGGGGAAGTTACACTGCACAGTGTATGCTTTTCAAGTTTTTGAAGTTTAGCTACTTATTTATCTTTGGGTATAACCAAGGTCCAGTTCATCACTTTTTTCCTAAGACTGTCTCACATCATTCTCTATAAATGCAGTTTAAATTCCATTTTGCTAGTGAACAGATCATAAAGCTGGTAATTGAGAGTAAGACTGACAATTTAGATTCTTCCAGTTTATTTCAAATGAAGTGTAACCCTTGAATTCACTTAGTCCAGCAAATACAAGTGCATGACCATGAGCCACAGCTGTGGCACCTTAATGGCCAGACTGTCTAAGCTCCTTCCTGCCAGAGACCTCCTCTGTCTGTTAAACTCCTTGGATTGCCTGCACTCCAGCAGCCTCCTCTCTCCACCAGTGCTTTGCATTTATCAAAGCAAGTGACGCACGGCTTCTATTTCTGCCTCGGTAACCTGTGGAGATGTGCTGGTACATTAGACAGCACTGTTCCAAAAGGCTGGATTGTGCCCTGCTTCTGGAATGTGGAGATACCAATTAGAGAAGGGCTGTTGTACATATTCCAGGGGCATATTACTGGGTCTAAAGTTTGCATAGTGCTATGCAAATAAAGCTTGGGAAATGAGAGAGAAGCTGTGGTGGGAACAGCAAAGGAAAATCAAGTGTGGCTGGCTAGTGAAAACAGACCTAGGGGGCAAAGCACAGAAGCTGAAAAGAGAGATAACTGGTATTTTTAGGCCACGCTTCCCCTCACATTGATTACAGGTGAAGGTGACTTGATGCAGGAACAGTTTTAGGTAATGTTAAGTGTGGAATTTCTGACTTCTAGTATTGAACTTCGAAGTTTTCTTGGAAGATGGAATGGCAAGATAGGAAAAACCCTGGAACAAGCATTTTGAGCATTTATCACATAAAAATAAGTCTTACTGAAGGCTTCTGTAACTACTGTCTCTGCATATGTCCTTCTGTGGAGATAAAGCAAACACACCATGTCAAAGGATTTTCAGCAAGTATTGCTTTATATCTGGTATGTTTGTAGGAGAATAAATGCCGTGTATAGGGAGGACAAAGCAGCTTGCTTTTTGTCCAGGCTGCTTAATTAGGATTAGACTTTTACTTTTTTCTTCCTGCTGATAAGTATTGCATATGTTTCTGCTTTCCCTGAACTTCTTTTCTCAGAAAGGAATGTTTCACCCTAAACAAAAAGTAAATGATATAAAGTATATGAAATTACCACAAAATCCTTGAGCAAAGCAAAATCCCTCACCTTTTTTGGCTACTAGTGTTTAATATTTTTCACATGTATTTGTGTTTTTCAGATCCATAGGTTTGCTACACCAGTGATGCATGGATGTATCCTTTTGTTCTGTAAAACTGTGTACTGGAAATGGGTGGTCCAGTAACAAAATGGCTGCTGTGAGGCTGTTCTGTTGTTACACTGGCAATTATAACATAGAGCACATTGTCACAAATAAGTTATAGTTTGCTCATATATGGGTGTTACATATTGTTTGATAGTCTACTCCTGTGTTAACTCCCTGGAATATTCTGCTGTATGGGTTTAATGTATTTGATTTTACAGTCTTGGTTTGCATAACAGTCAATAGGAAGGTTAAGATTAATATGGCAGATGCTCTCCCACCAGCTTTAGTACTTTTTTATCGTGCTATAAGGATGCATTTAATTTAGATACAAAATAAGGGAGGACAGTTTTGACTTGAAGGAGTGCTTATGGATGTTGATGACTAAAAGGAAAAATTCTGCTGAAGGCTCCTGGGATGCTTTTCCTGGGCAGCTGCTTTTTCTGCACCAACACTTTGGGAAACAGCCTTTTTAGTAAAGCAGTCATGAGTTTATTTTTGAGAAGGGATCAATGCTGCAAGGAAGCTGAATGCTTTCTGGAGGCAGTGTGTGATAAGCAGTAAGTCCCAGGTAGTTGTTCCTGGACTGACAGTATGAAAAAGACTGGCAAGACTGGACGGAGCAACTCATGCCAGGTTCTGCTCTGTTCATCCATTGCAAAGGCCCCTCAGGTGTGTGCAGGGAATAGTTTCCAGATGGAATCAGTTGATCTGATAGGACTGTCAGCAGCTGGAAGATCTCCAGTACTTTCCTGTGACTTCATTTAATGGAAAATGTTGTGGGAGTAGGCAGAGAGACAAAGGAAAGATAGCAAAAGGGAGACATTGAAACACCCTAATCCTTATCCTGCTGGTTCTGGGTAAATTGCAATTAACAACTGACAGACTGCAATTAACACCTTCCTCGAGCCTGTTTTTCACTGTATAAAAATTAGCATAAGTAATATTTGTTTAAAATAGAATTACAGCAAAACCTTAGACAACTCAGGAATTGGAAGAAATGGGATTTCTAGCAGTAAAAATGCTAGGAAGACTCCACAGCAGAATTGTTACAGTGCCACTAGCAGATAGTTCAATAATATCAAAGTTGCTTTTTTTATTTCCCCATATGAACCCAAATATATTTTTTCAACTATGTGTGCTGGGCTTCTAGTCTTGCAGTGATGAGAAATAATGGACTTGGATAGTTGAGATTTTAATCACCTGAAGCCCTGAACTACATTTAGTATTTACCTTGCTGCTCCAAACCAAAGAACAGTACTAAAGTTCTTTAGCCCTACTAAAGAACAGTAAATTCTGTCTTGTCCTTATCTGTATACTAGGAAGTTGCTAATAGCAAGTTGTCATTTTAAATGAGCACAGATTGCCAACAGAAAATAGGCTGACAATTGCTAAGCAGCTAATGTTAGAGGTAATCTTTCTTGCAGAATACTGTTGGCTGTGCAAATGTTGAATTAAAAGGTAGAGGACCTGGCAGTAATTTTCCAGGGAAAGGGAAACAGAGGAATGGGTATTTTTCAGCCTTAATTTATGAATTGAGAGAACATTCTGGATGGGGACAATTTGTATTATATTTTGGGGGGTTGTTTACAAACAGTATTGGCATAAATACAAACAGAAATCAAGATGACTCATGTATGAAATCAGTGTATTCTTTAACAGAGCTGAGGCGCTCATGTGTGACACAGCTGCTTTATATCCCATTTGAATAATAGATACAGAACCTAAATTTCACTTGAGACAAAGTATCTAGACTCCTCAAAGAGAAGACTGCAGTAGACTAATTTAAAATTTGACTATTTTGATCTTTTACTTGCTTTAAAGTGATAGGTTTCAGTTTTTAGGGGCAAAACATGCAAACTGGTGAATCTACCTGGAGAAATTTTTCATGGGTGCTGGTCTCTATTAGACTTGATAGCTTACTGCAGTCCCAAATAAGTGCCACTATAAGTAGCATGAAACAAGAGTAAAGCTGAAACTAATTGTCGTTGCCCCTGTTTGTTGGTTAGTCCCAGGTGCATTTGGCACTTTGGGTATGTAGCCTGGGCTACAGGAAACCATTCTTGTGTGAGAAGTTCAGACTGGAGTCTTGATGTGTTTTCATTCTCTTTTTCTTCACACAGATTAGAAAGCCAGTCTATTTTACTGCTAGTTCTGGCATTTGTAGATGTGATGTATGTTGCACTTACAGGTGCAAAATGTATACCCCAAGATATTTACTCTTCTAAAAGCCTAGAAAAAAATTAGAAGAGGTATTTTTGAAGTAGTTGTTAATTTTTAAAACAATAGGGGCAAGAAACTATTAAGGTAGTCTAATGAAATTATGGATTAGATGGATTCCTGATTTTTAATTAAGACCATAAGACCCTGAATAAACTTCTTTAGAATCACATTTTCTCAAAATTACAGCAGTTTTAATGATTGTTCATCAGTGACATCACCATAGAGTGTTGTTTTGCAATGTGCATATTGATCCTAATATTGTTACTGTCTCTCCAGTTAAGTGTTCAACTGTTGTTGGGGTGACAAATGTTTACAGATTTATTTGAATGTAGTTCTCTTGATTCCTTAAAGTTTCCTACCTGTTGATGTGTAAAAATATCCTAATGAAACATTGGGGTTTTTCCTGAGTGTTGTTCATCAGTTATCACTATGCACTCTTGTTCAATTAATGGCAAGTGTTTTGACTGGCTCCTTATTTCCAGAAGAAGCTGTTTCAGGGCTGGTGTACGCTACTATGTAAGAGGTAAAAGAAAAAACTGATTTATGTGTTCCATCTGCGCATGTGAGTTACCTTTAAGAGTAATTGCTGGATAATGGCATGCAAAAAACCCATTGTTTAGTTTGTCTTGGTTCTTCCTCCAAAGAAAATATTAAGAACTGAAGCATTTTTTGGTATTTATTAAAACTTACTCTTCTTTGTATCTTTAAGACATAACTGCAAAAGTTTTGTAGTGATTTTTAGCAGATGGCTGTTTTCATTGATGCTAAATGCGAGTGTGTAATAGCCCTTTTGGTCTAGAGGTAAATCCTGATAAGAGCATCACTGCTGCTGGCAGGGGAGCCCTGAGTGGTGTTCTCTAATTGTTTCAAGTTAAAAAGCAAACAGGGCAATGAATTTAAATTACTTTTTCTGTTCTTAGTCCAAACATACATGCTTTTGAAGAAATTTGTCCCGTTTCTGCAGTACCATTGTAACAGAATTGTGAATATTTTGGTCTAAGAGCACTGGTATTTTTTTTCATATTAAATGATAATCTGTAGTGCTAGAAATACCAAAATGTGTTAATGTGTTAACTTAAAGAAGCACAGTTCTGCTTAAATTTGGTACAGATCATATGAAACTTTTACCACGGTTGTGTTTAATTTTATGTTGTCAGGCAGCTCTGTGCTTCCTGTGAGGGCTTGGAAGGGCAGGAAGCTTTTTGCTGATGTGCTGTCACTGTTTTGCAGGCAGGCTGAGCCAGCTAACATGGTCTTTTTCCTTCGCAGGTATTGATTCAGAAGGGCACGCTGCTAACTTTGTTGAGACAGAACAAATTGTGCATTACAAGGGGAGCAAAGCATCGTTTGTTCAGGTAAGGTCACTGTAAGAAACAGATACGTAGATAGATAGCTCTGTCTGTGCTTTTAAATATAGATTGCATATAAGATGTGCAAATAAAACTAAACAAACAGACTGAATTAGTTTAACAAAATAAACCTGTCTGCTTTATTTTTAAATGTCAAGCGGGTTTTGTAAATTCTGCTGTTTAAAACCATTACCATTCTTTTGCAGACTCGTGGATCTATTCCTTTTTTCTGGTCTCAAAGACCAAACCTCAAGTATAAACCAAAGCCACAGATCAGCAAGTCAGTAAACCATGTATGTGAGTGTTTTTGTCTTGGGGTTTTAACATGTTACTGGGCTCATGTTTGTGTGATAGGGTTGCAAACTGTAATCAGAAGAATAAAAATCAGCAATACTGGATTGAGCATTATTTTTTAAAAGTAATATCAAGAAACCTTGTACTTCTTATAATGAATTAAAAGGCTGAAAAAAATGCAGGCATCAATGGGAGTAGTTTGTCTTTGGATCCAGTTTGCAGCAGTTTTAGTATCTGTACAATACTCTTCATCTGTAGCATGTTTAATGAGGAGAACTGAATGGACTGGGAGGAGCAAAGTGGGAATGTCTTGGCACAATAGAGAACATCAAACAGTTATAAGAATCATCAAAAATATTATAATGGTGGTTCCTTGTAAAGCACAGATCTTAATAGTAGTGTACATCTGTCAACCCATTTCCTTTCTCTTCTAGATGGATGGCTTCCAAAGACATTTTGACTCACAAATAATTAGCTATGGAAAGCAAATGATTGTCAACTTGGTATGCTTTCACTTGTTCTTCCTGAAAAAGTTGTTGTTCTTTTAAGCAGGCTTCTGAGTAATTCTGTCTTTGTTTTCCCTTTTCCCAGGTTAACCAAAAAGGCTCAGAGAAGCCTCTTGAGCAAACCTTTTCAAAAATGGTGAACAGCATGGCAAATGGAATGGTCAGGTACATGTGACATGAAGTGACACATTTTGTGTTACAAGTTAAGCATTCCCTCTGAGACTCACAGAGGGGTCAGCTCTTCAGGGGCCTTTACCAGTTCTGTGATTTGTTTGCATTTTATGTTTATGAAGTAACTTGCTAAGAGAGGACACAGGCAGAATAAGGAAGGAAATTAAGAGGCAATGGTAATTCCAGTATTGGAGCCATAGTATGCAATGGAGATCGTCTGCATTTTGGGAAAAAGAAAATCATGCCCTGTAGAACTAGCTTCTGGCAAAAGGGCTTGGTTACATTGCTAACTTAGTGAGGGAGTGCTGAGTGTTAGCAAAACTGGATGGAACAGAAGGAGAACAAGCAATTTAAATGCCTGGAGCTCAGTGTAACAATGGGCCAAGAGTGGAGAATCCAGTTGGATTATGAGAAATTCCATCTCTTTGTGGGATACAGAGTGCAGTACACAATTTTACAACCTGTCTGTGCTTGCTTTTGTTAATTTCTGGAGGGAGAGCTTGTGTCCAACTCACACAGCTATTTGCCCCTCTACCTTATCCTTGAAATTACTGTGCCACGACTTTTTTATTCTGTGCATATTTGCTATAAAGTCATCTGGTTTAAACCAAGATGTGAAATTATGTGAAGGTGCATTTTGGTGATGTACTGTATATGTTCAAAAGTGGTGTTTGACAGCCCTATTTTACTACTGCTATCAAAATCCACTTTCTTGGTTAATTGTTTTTGATGGTGTTGACCTGCCAGAGTCAAACTCGAGACTTCAGTTATTTGTTTCAGTGTTCATCTTTCTTCATGCATAGTCCTGAAATCTTGTCAAATAACTTTTGGGTTATGAATGCTTGAAGGGAGGAGTGTAATGCCCTGTTATTCATAGCAAACATATACACATAAATGTTTAATTAATCAAGTACCATTCATTTAGAGTACTTTTTGCCAGAAATCAGCTGTTACAATTTTGTTCTAAGTCAGTAGCTGCTTAATTTTCTTATGACAGTTAGGTTAGCTGCTTAAACAGAACCTGTCTCAGGTTTCTAGAGTTACAGAGGGAATTATGTCAGCAAAAAATGTTGGATTTCAACACCTGTGTCTAGTTCAAAGTGAACAGAGAACAAAAGAATCCTGGTGGGGGAAAAAAAAAAAGACATTAAGATTCGTATCCCTTCTGTACTTTCTGGAGGACAAATATTAGCCAGAACATTGAATGGAACATACACAGAACTTGGAACACAATGGGTGCTTCCCCAGACTAATGGCATTTTGCAAAGAATTTTTAATGGTGTCAACATTCACACTAAGGGTGCAGCATCAGGAAGATGACTTTCAGCACAACTGCAGATTTTGCCAGTGCTCTGTCATCTCTGAAGAAAAACAAGTCCTCTGTCACTACCTGTTTTATAGATCAGCCTCTTACTGTAGAATTTTTTGTAACTTTCACTGCAGTACATACATAATCTGAAAAAGTGCTTTTCTCTCTGAACAGATACGTGGCGTTTGACTTCCATAAAGAGTGCAGTCGGATGAGGTGGGATCGGCTTCAGATTTTGATGGATCAGCTGGCAGACCAGCAAGATGAGTTCAGGTAAGGCTCTGCAGTTCTTTCACCTCTGTGCTGTTAAAATGAGACAACTTCTCAGAGTTTCTATTGTCTTGCATTAAGGCACAGTAATACAGACCTTCTGTAGTCATCTGTGAAGAAGGTGCATCTGTGTGCATTAGTGTGTCCATGTCTCTGGTGTCTTGCTGACACCATGTGCAAGGTTAGACACAAGGTTGGGGATTGGATGAAGAGCCCATGTTGCCTCTCCATAAAGTGGGTCTGAGAATTGCAGCAACCCTGAGTTGTGACAAGAGCTGCCTTTGTAAGGTTGGGTGGAGAGTTGGACAAAGAAATGAATGTGCATACAACAGGAGCTATTTAAAAGCAAGTCTCTTTAGGTTATATTTGTTTTCATCCATAGTAATTCTGGGTCGTATTGACAGCAAACTGTTCTGCCTTGTAGTGTAAAACACTGGGTGTTCCTTCCACAGGCATTTGTAAAAGTGTTTTCTCTAACACAAGTTGTTGTGGCTCCAAACCTTGCATTGGCATTGGTTGTTACCCCTTGCTAATATAACTAACCCACAGGCAAACACATTCTTATTTTCTATATCAAAATACACAAAATGTCCAAATCAATTTAAATCTTTAGTCCCACAAGTAGATTTTTGGTCATAGCTACTTGTAGACCTGTAGATTGCTAGGGAAATAGTTTAGTTTGTTCTGCTTTTCTGATTGCTTCCTTCCTGTTCTTGAAGCCTTATGACTAAAGCACAAAGTAGATTAGCTAAAACATTAGAAAACTAGCAGTGGTATAGTCTGTCCTGACAAAATAAAATGAGGTAAGGTGTGGACTAGAACAAGAGTCTTGTTAACAAAGTCTCTTGCCTAGAGTGATGGCTAGGAATGATATAAATTAATCAGCTTATAGTTAATATTCTCTTGTCTACCACAAAAAAAAGGCCTTAAAAACTCATAAAGACCTAATGAATAAACTGACTTTGAGCACCTCAAATAAAGAGAAATAAGATTGCAGTTTTTTCTTATATAGCAAAGATCCTTTATTCTTAGAATTAATACTGAATCCTTTAACTTGTTTACTGTCAGCTGCCACTGGAGGCATAGAAAATAACCAGATTTCCTTGAAATGAAAACTTAAAAAAAGCCATTTCTAAAACAAGATATAAAATTGAAGAGTCATTCTCAAGGCTGGCTCTAACTTGTTTTATTTCATTTGTAACGACTGTTGCTTAAATAGGAACAGAAAAGTCTGAGTTTTAATCTTCACAGAAAATAGTTTTGCAACCCCTAGGGAGGTAAACAACTCTTATTTTCTGCAGGCTAAATCCAGTTGTGGAAGATATGTCAGAAAGGAGAGCTGGGTTTGTGGAGGTGTTCTTTGTTAGTTTTTTAATTTTTTAGAGCAGCTATAGGAGATGCAGCATTTAAGAACAGACATTTCTAGTTAAATAGGATAATAAAAAACTATCTTATCCTAATATCTGTTGTAGCCAGAACCTGAGGAGAAAAGGAAGACTTCACAAGTATTATTGTCACTGTAGTCTTCAACAATGTAAAACATGGTGTAACAAAACTAGCTCAAGAGCGATGAAAATTACGCTTAAGAAGAAAAAACAAGGTTAATCAAAGTAAATTCATGTGTTTCTAAGGCTCCTGATAAAAATGCTGAGGCTCTTGATAAAAATGCTCTACAGTAAGAGTGGATTATATGCTAATCCAGAGTTCATAATTACATATTGGAGTAACTTAATCTATGGATTGTAATCTGTAAAACTGTAGAAAACTGGAAGTTTTGTGCTGTGGCAGGACAGGCATATTTCTGTCCCATTCACACATCCAACTGATAAGTAGATTGGAATATTTGTTTTGTTGTAATGCATATCTGCAATTCAGTATTTAAAATGACCTGTTTGCCATCAACTGCTGGAAAAACCTGGTTTAGTGGATTTAAAAGATGGAGGTAATAATTAGCATATGCAAGGTGGAATATCTGGTTCCCCCCCCATGTTCATATAATGGAGAGAATAGCATGTGACAGTAGCAGATTCTTCCATATTTTGCAAGCACCCTTAAAAAATCTGAGTACCTTCCTGGAAGAAATGTGCCTGACAGCTTTTTATGCATTGGTGACTGGGTTGAACTGGTGACCACTTACCAACAAATCTGGTTACTTCTGCTGCTAAGCTCTGCTAATGATTTTCATATCTGTGGAGCTGGGACACTAAAATAACTGGAAAAAAATCCCACAAGTCCCTCATTTTTGCACCAGAAGTTGCTCTTCCCAGTAGCATATAACTCAATATTGCTGATTGACTTTCTGAATGGTAGGAGTGAATACTGCCCTGAGATTGTTAAATGTTCATGCATTGGTGCTGTTTTTCAGCATGGCAGGAATTCAGGGCGACATCAAAGTTTGAAAACATGGCTGAGCACTCATCAAATGCTCAGGACAGTTGTGGTTGGGTTGTTAGGATATTTACATGTGAAACCATGTGGTTTATATGGACTGTTATCTCTAAATATGTATGTTGTGTGTGTTAGTTACTTTCTAGTTGACTCGGAGGGTAAAACTGTGACTCAGCAGGAAGGAACGTTCCGCAGTAACTGCATGGACTGCCTGGATCGGACTAACGTCATCCAGAGCTTGTTGGCACGCAGGTCTCTGCAGGCCCAGCTGCAGGTAAATGCTTTACTCTTCTTTGACAAGCTGGAAGAGGAGAGAGGCTTTTCATTTGGAATGGAAATGTCATTTGAATGCTCCAGTAAGAGCTTGCATAGTGGAGTTATTGTACTACTTACCTGAGCTGCATTGACTAGACTCAAGTTTGATAAATACAGCCTTTTTTGAAAGCAAATCCTAATTTTTCTATCAAACTCCTAGCAAGCCTCAATGTGCTTTTTATTCCAGAGACTTGGTGTTCTGCATGTGGGACAGAGAATTGAAGAGCAGGCAGACTTTGAGAAAATCTACAAAAATGGTAGGCTGTTTATAGAGTTCAAACAATGACTTTTTCTCTGCAAAGAGTATATAACTTCCTTAATATTTCTTATCATTTTCCTATTCACAGCATGGGCTGATAATGCTAATGCTTGTGCCAAACAATATGCTGGAACTGGTGCCTTAAAGACCGATTACACAAGGCAAGTCAGCATTTCTTGTAAGGGCCTTCTGGGTTTTTAAGCATGTTTGGGATTTCCTTCAAGCCTTCATATCTGAGAAGGTTATTAATCTGGGGCTGTAAATGAGTTTTTTGCAATGGTTCAGTTGGTAAAAAGTCAGACTAAAATCTCCAGATTCCATGCTGTGTTTATATGAAAGTAAAGGCTATTTGGAAATGAAAACCAAGGCAGTGTGCCATGAAGATGCACATTTATGTTGTCTGATGGAAAGAAGTGTAATTTTATTTTACAATTTTGTTACAAGTATGTGTGGTAGTAATGCAGAGGCAGCACTAGATAAATGTATTCCTGTGCAGGTGTTCATTTAATGTAATACACATCTGGATAGTGACAGAATGTAAATCTGAAATTATAGTCCTCAATGCATACATATATTACATATTGTTCACAATTTCTCTTTGCAGAACTGGGAAGAGAACTCAGTGGGGCTTAATAATGGATGGCTGGAACTCATTAATACGTTACTACAAAAACAACTTTTCTGATGGATTTAGACAAGTAAGTAAAGCTTTTAACCATGGGGAAGTGTATTTGATAAACATTGTTGTGCATTCTAACTCTTGCCCTCCCTTTCTCTTCCAGGATGCGATTGATCTTTTTCTTGGAAATTATTCAGTGGATGAAGTAGAACCTGCTAGTCCTTTACATGTCAAGAAGGATTGGAAGTTCTTAGCTGTGAGTATGGAGACTTTATTTGTAGTAAGAGAAACACAACAATTCAGTCACTGGCTTCATTATGCCTGAGCAGGACTTGTCTGTTAGTCATGAAGCATCCCTGTAATCTGGTAATGTTTCTGTGACACCTGCTTATAGGATTAAACCCAGACTGTTCCCTTGACAGAAAATGGAGTGTCCTTGAGGTATTGGAAAATCTGCTGCTTGCTTTTTTTCAAATACCCTTCACCAGGTGGAAGGGGGAAAATTCTACTAGTCACTATCAATGACTGTTGTCTTCTGCAGAAGAATCTTGTGGACTTCTTTTCTCACACTTCATGCGGGAGCATAGATTGTAACACAAATCCCCCATTCTTTTCACTTTTTTCACCTTTCCCTTCCTGTTTTGAAATGGGATTTGGGAACATAATGGGTTTAACTGGTGTATTTATTTGTTTTTTAAACAAAGCATACGCCTCAACCTCTCTTTTAATGCACAGAAAGTGTATTTCAATGCTAAACATAATTATTAAATAGAGTCTTCCAGATTCTGGAACTATCCAAACATTTATTTGTACCTGAATGCAGGTGAATTGAGAAGCAAAGCAAGTAAATAGCTTATTAGTACCATCCATCTTAAAAGAAATGAAGGAATATATGTACTGCTATATCAAGTGATTATTCTGTTTCTCTTTCCTCAGTTGCCTATTATTATGGTGGTTGCTTTCTCCATGTGCATTATTTGTTTGCTAATGGCTGGTAAGTCACTATTGAGTTTAGTTGTATAAAACTGGCTTATTTCTCTGTGAATTTTGTGTAAATTGTTACCAGTAACTGTTCAGTGTAGAATTGCTTCTCAGTCATTCTAAAAGGTGCTTGAACATGGCTCTGGAGATTGAAGTTTAGCACTGTATCATTAGTGTGGAAAAAATGGAGATGCTATAGAAAACAATATTAAAACTCATGCAGAAATCAATTAAGGGACAGTTAATTATCTCCAAATTTAGATGCGCCTGTAGCTTTATTGTAGGCTGGATGAAGCCCCAGAGGAATACCTATCTAATTTTGGGCAGAAAGACAATTCAGAGCTGTCAGATACAGGCATAAGCCTGGTTCTGATGGATTTCCCTTTAATCTAAATCTGTGTTGGGAGTGGTGAAGGTTTTTGCCTTCTGCTTTTGCCTTGAATTTTCTAACATTGTTGCCAGTAGAGTTCTTGGCTGACTTCCATAGATCTCTGTTCAATGTATTCCAAGAACTGTGTGGCAAGTACAAATATTCCAAAGTAAGGAAACAGAAGAAGATTTGTGTAAGACTTCTGGTTTCATTTGACAACAAATCTCTGAGGGAGAGTTTGAAATATTTGCATTTGTCCTAAAGTAAAACTGTCTGCTAATTGGAGATAATGAGCTAAAAGGTTTATCTGACTCTTCTTCTCAGGTGATACATGGACTGAGACACTGGCCTATGTGCTTTTCTGGGGAAGTGCCAGCTTTGGAACTTTTGCTATCATCCTTTACAACGGCAAGGATTTTGTAGATGCACCCAAGCTGGTCCAGAAGGAGAAGATGGACTGAATTTGTGTGTGTGGAAAGCGGCTTGGTACTGAGGATTCTTCAAGCCACACTTGGAGTCTCTACTGACCTGCTTTCCACACCGAAAATGCCCTTATGAACATTCTTCCTTGGCAGTGGGGGGGTCAGGGGTAAGGAAACGGTGTCCTGTGGTGGTGGTAGCTTTCAACTGAGACCTGACTTGACAGTCTTAGTTGCAATGGTCTTTGGAATATTGCATTAGTGAACAGGGCTCTACTCTTTCTGGGGTAATGCAAAGACAAAAGCCAGCTTTTTGGTGTCTGGAATGTTTTTGGAGCTTAAGTGGACTGCTTAAGTTCATGCTCCACCTGGGTTGTTCCAGCTGGTTTTTTGGCCTTGACAGGAGAGAGCTTTGATGCTGTTCGTGTCTCAAAATACCCAAATGTTGAAGCATTATTAATGGAATATCTGTTAGGGATCTCTGAACAAATATGGCTTCTTACCAATAAAAAGTCCTGGTCCAGACTTACAGCTGGATTACGTTTGTTGTGATAAAGTCTGTGTTAAGGAGTCCTTCGTGCATATTCGTGTGTGGATTCTTTTCACTAAATATGAAAGATTTTTGAATCCTAATGCTATTCTAAAATGAGGTTTATGTCCTGTCTTGTTTATCTACAACTGATGCAATATTCTGCTAATCATTGTTTGGGTGAAAGGGCAGTGTAATTGGATGTTCCTGAAGTTGCAAATGTCTTGCACTGTTTCAATGCTACAGTCTCCATATGAAAATCCAGTAGTTAGCGAGTTAAAATGTAGAATTTTCTTTCTGAAGATGTAAACAAAAATCAAAGAATGTAAAAGTCCTTTGCAGTGTTTATTCAACCTTCCTTATGCTAAAGTTCCAAAGTACTTCATTACTTTAAGAATGGGTCACAACATAAAAGATGAACTTCATATTGTTTTGCTAGTCAGCTGCTTCTATCCTTGGTTATATTGAAATAATTTATGAAAGAAGGAGTAACAGCCTGAGAAGAAAGCAGTAAGTCTAAACTCTGAATTTCTCCTTGGGAGCAGCAGCTTGCTTTTCATGCATGATACTGTAACACAATCTTTTAAGAAAAAAAAATCTGCTGACTAATTTGTGCTGGTTAATGTGTGTCTTTAAATTTAGTGCTTCCAAGCTGTATAAAAATAAGGACCAATTTTAAACTATTTTGTCACTTATTTTATATGGTTTGTTCAAAACCAGACATGGAACTTGCTTAAGGCGCTGTGCATTGTTTAATATTTCCTGTAAGTACAGCTGTATATTCAGATTGCGAGTATAAAATTTAAATGGGGGGAAGGGACAAACATGTAGAATACTACTAGGGCTAGCACAGGTGTCACTATTGAAGCTAGAACACAAAACACTGATACTCCAGTGTTCCCTTGTGTTATGACTGAAAATATGTACAGATCCTTTTCTTTTTTTTTTTTTTTTTTTTTCTTTTGCAACTGTTCATTTTAACCTTGAATGTTTCTGGAGGCCTCTCTGGGTTTTGTGTAAACATAACCTGTTCATGAGCACTAGTACTTGCAAGGTATCCGTTTGCATCTAGATGCTATAATGGAAAAATACCAGTTGGTGGCTAACTGGAAAATCCTCCTAACTTAAAATTTTCAAAGGTGAACTCCCTCATGGGCACAAAGTACAAGAACATCATAGACTCAATATTTGAAAGCAGTGGTTCTGGTGGCTCAATGGCAGGTGGAGTTTGAAACTTGGCTCAGTTGTCTTGCAGTCTGGAACTAAGTTGTTGCATCTTTGGTGAAGAACTTGTTGCAGCAAAGACCAAACTTGAATTGCTAATATAAAAGGTTTGTAAGACTTAGAATAATGTAGGTTTTAGAAGTTGGAAGGCACCTGTGTTTCAGTGCTTTGCAAAGAGTCTGTATTTCTAAAATCACAAATGGTGTACTACTCTTAAATGACAATAAAATGTTCAGCTTTTCTAGATGTGCTGTCTGCAGTGCCTTTTGTGCTTTGGAGCAGACTGTTCTCAAATCATTCCTTAGGAGCTGTTTCACACCTGAAGGCTGCTTCAGTTTTGTGTGTGCTCGTTGCAGGGATCATCACTCAAACCGTGCTGATCTCGGGCAGAGCCTGGTCTCAGTCTGCACTGTGAGAGGTTCTGCTCCTCTCAGCCATGGCTGGGTTTCTGTCTGGAGCACCTGTGCCTGGAGTGCTCCAGTGCTCCATTTCCAGTGTCACCTTTGCTCAGGGCCAATGGCTCTTTGCCTCTTTCCTCACAAGGGCGCCCTTATTGACCATACCAATAGGTGAAAATTCAAGGTGTCTTCCTCCTCTCCCTTTTACCTTCGCTAGGTGAAGAGACTGACAAGCACAGAGAAAATTCTTGGTATTACAAGAATTCTTGCTATTACATTCTTTCTATTCTGGATCGTGAAGCTGTAACTTTTTTTACAATAAATTAGTGTTTTACAGGTTCTAGGCCTTGGATTTTTTTCCTATTTGTACAGCTCAAAGCAGGTTTAAAACAAAGTACTTTTCTAACATTTATTTTTAATTAAGGAAGGCGAGCTGGTAGATGTAAAACCTTACGAACAGCCAGGCTTTTATAGACTAAGTCCCCTCACTTCTATTCACATTTTTCCCCCATCCCTCTTTTCCACCCTCTCACCTTTTCCCCGCCCTCTCCCCCACGGGCGGCAGCGGGCGCTGCCGGCGCTCGCTAAGGGTCCGCCCGCCCGCTAGGGGGCGCTGTGCTGGCAGCGTCCTGGCGCGCGCGGCCCGGCGCGGCCTGACCGAGAGGCGCCTCCGCCCCACCGTGCCAGGGGCTCCGCTCGCCCGGGGCTCTCCGCTCGCCCGGGGCTCCCCGCCCGCCGCCGCTCCGCACCCAGGGCCGCCCGCCCGCCGCCATGAAGCTCGTCAGGTGAGCGGGTGGGCGCGGATGGGGATGGATGGAGGCGGATTGCCCACGCCCGGCCGCGGCGGCAGCGCCGGGCGAGCCCGCGCCCTCAGGGCCGCCCCGCGCTCTCCCCTCACCGCGGGCGGGAGCGGGAGCGGCCCGGGATGGGCTGGACAGGGCCGGGCGGGGACCCCGCTGTGAGCCGGGGCCTGCGCGGGTCGCTCAGCAAAGCCCCCGTCCCACTTTTTGGAGGGAAACCCCCCGGAGTGGGCTGGCGTTGCCTTCCCGCGATTGTTACGACTTTTAAAATGGTTCCTTCTCCGTACAATAATGGCCGTTTGGCCTGGAAGTAGATGCTGGATCTGGCAGTAGGGTCACTGAGGCGTCCCAGCTCCCGGTGGCTGGGCAGGACGTGGAGTGTGTCACTGAACATTCCCGGCAGAATCCGTGAGTGCCGTCCGAGGGAGCTCAGGATGCCGAACTGCTGGGTGTTGCTTGTCCAACACTTACGGCTTTGTGTGGAAGTGAATGGGCTGGGGTTTTTTTAAATGCGTTTTTAATTTCCAGGTTTCTAATGAAGCTGAGCCATGAGACTGTGACCATTGAGCTGAAGAATGGGACGCAGGTGCATGGAACGATCACAGGTACGGAAGGATGGGAGGATGCAGCAAAATACTCCCGGTTGCCTTTCGACAGACAATTGGCAGTCCTGGCTTGAATGAGTTTTTTGTCCTGTGCTCCCTCTTGCGGGGACCGGCACAGGGAAATGCCGGAGATGGGCTTTGTAATTCAATTCATAGCTTTATGTGCAAGCGTGAGGTGTGTTTGTGTTGCAAAAGTGTCCGGAAATTGTCGGGGGTTGCTGGGAACAGTCGGGAGCTGTGACCAGCCAGCTCTCCATAGGGAACCACGGAAGTACTTGGGAATTTCAGTGGGTCACGGATTGTCTTTGATGTGCAGTAGTGGGTGAGTCCATCCATGCTCAGAGATTTGTTTTAGAGGTTCTGCTGGGAGCTGTAAATCCGCTGTAGCACTGGGAGCCTCTGAGCCCAGCTGCAGCTTTGCCTGCAGACAGGCCCGGGGGGAGGAAGGAAGCAAACTCTTTCAAACCTTGCTCGGTAGTCTCGTGTCATTTTAGTAGCACGGTCACAAAGTCACAGAACGGTTTGGGTTGGAAGGGACATTAAAGATTATCCAGTTCTAACCCTCTGCCATGTGCAGGGATACCCTCCAGTAGACCAGGTTGCTCAAAGGCCCATCCAGCCTGACCTGTAACACTGCCAGGGATGGGGTATCCACAGCTTCTCTGGACAACCTTTTCCAGCTGTTGTGGGCTAAAATTGGTTAAATTTTGCATGTAGACTAAAAAATAATTATTCCTGTTGAGCGCGTTTTTGTTAAAGCAAGTCTAGATGGAAATGCATATTTGCATATGTTTGATTGTGTGAGAGGCGGGTTTGAGAACGGCAGAGCTGGGTGTGGGATACAGGGCAAAAAAGAATCCTGGCCAAGAGAATCTGCTCCCCCTCTGCTGCCAGAGGTCTGTCCTGTGCTTTCCTGGGGGTTCCTGATTACCAGGTGCTTCTTTATATCACTGAGCTGAAAGTTGCAGGGAATTCTGCAGGGTTCGTTAAGTGGTTCTCACATATTAAAACATGTGCAAGCCATTTTGTTTTCTCTAATAACCTCGGTGAGGGATGGATGTTGCTCTGAGAGTGTTCCCTTGAGCTGTACTTGGAGCAGGTAGATGTGGGTGGGGCGTGTTGTGTTTAATGAGGCAAAGCCTCAGGGCTGAGCCGAGGAAGCTGCTGCATCTCCCTTACTAAACTCACCCCCAGGTGGCTTTCAGAAGCTCTTCTGCCCCCGCACTCTTGGAAAAAAAAAAAAAAAGATACAACTCTTGTTGAGTTTGAGTTTTATTCTAGAGGATTGTTGAGGTGCTGTTTTGGCCAGCAGCAATCCGTGGGGATTTGGCAGAGTTCAAAACTGGCATTATTTTGCAGCCAGGTCCATCAGCTTTGATTAAGAGCTGAGGGAGCCAGCTTGGTGCCCGATTGCAGCACGCTCTGCTGAACCCAGCCAGATGGGAAGCAAACACTCTGCTGGGCTCCTGACCTCGCTGCTCTTTCAGGCTTAATTGTTGAGCAAAGCTTCTCTCATTTTCTGGTAACAATCTGCAAAAACATTGCACAATGTCCTCTTCCTCCCAGCTCCAGGGCAGGAGCAGGGATGAAGGGGCAGGTTTTGTGTAATGCCCCTCACAGCAGCCAAGGGACTGGGTCAGGTGGAGCTGTGTAAAATCCAGAGGGAGGGGGACAGACAGAAAAATAAAATCACTGTGACTTTGATCTTCATAGCTGGAGATCAGATCCCACATAAAGCTCTATGCAAAATAAAAACTTCTGGGTTTTTTTTAAATTGCTCCTCACAGCTGTTACACAGTACATGCATCCAGCTGAGGTGTTTTTTCCAGTTTGGAATTGTGCATAACACAGCATAGTGTACACAGTACTGATTCCATACAATTCTTGTGTACTGGCTGTTCTCAGAGTTTGTAACCACAGTGGTTGTTCCTTGCAGTGGGGTATTTTCTGAACTTTCACAGAGAATTCACTCTGGTGTTGAATGTATTTTATCAGGAGGTAAATGTTGCTTTTGTGGTTGGATTTTCCTAAGATTTACAGAAAAAGGAATTTACCCATGTTATTTTTTTCTTCTCTGAGGGTTGTTTTTCTTCTTTTTAAAGGACTAAAGATTAGTATTAGCCTTCTGTAATAAGCAGTAGTTTATTTGTTGTTCAGAGGAGTTATTTTAGCCATTTACAAAGCAGCTATTGCTGGGACCTGGATAAAGATCTCTAACCATGAGGAGCTAAAGGCCTCTCATGGTAACTGGATAATTCGAGAGAGAAAAGAGATGTAGTTCCATTCAGTGACAGACTGAAGTAATTCATGAGTGGTAGAAGTAGGTGTTGATGAACAGGATAAATCTCATTTCATGTGTGCACTGAAAAGCAGGCAACAAGAGACCTTGTCCCTGAAATGAGGCTTGTGTTGTTTCAGGAGTGGATGTGAGTATGAACACACACCTGAAAGCAGTGAAAATGACTCTGAAGAACAGAGAGCCCGTACAGCTGGAGACCCTGAGTATTCGAGGGAACAACATCCGCTACTTCATTCTGCCTGACAGTTTGCCTCTGGATACTTTGCTAGTGGATGTTGAACCAAAAGTCAAATCCAAGAAAAGAGAAGCAGGTGAGTTTGTGCTTTCCTAGTCTGTGTTTGTTCTGCCTTTGTGTGCATTTTAGTACTGTGTGTCTGAAGGTGTCTGATTTGAGTCTGTTGGTGTCTGCATTTGGCACTGAATTCCTTCATCCCCGGGGGTTTGACATGGCACTGGCTCAGACTGCCTTGCCCACCTCCTTGGCATCTGCAGAGCTTCATTCACATGAAGTTGTGTTATGGCTTTTCTGTTTTTCAAAATGTAAATGTTTATCAGCTTGAGTAAGTCTTAACCTAACTGAGTCTTACCGTTGGCACCCAAAGAGATTTACTTCCTCTTTTCCAGGTGTCTGTGTTTCCTCAGTTTGTATGGGGAGCTTCACACAGATAATAAGTGCAGGACCATATCTCAGATGGTGTTGAATGGTTCACTGAAATTTGGTGGGGGATAAAAATGGTATCAGTGAATTTGATAGACTTGAGAACTTGAGGGAATCAAGGCTGTATTCCAGTGAGTGCATCTCCAGCTTTGGCTCCCAGCAGTGTTCCAGTCACAGCTCTTCTGCTCTTCCTGGAACTTTTTTTTTCAAAGTGATGCTGAATAAAAATCTTTCTCTTTGGAAGCCTAACAGTATAGACTATAACTCAAGTTTAATCCACACTACTGAAGATGAGTCTCCAGTAAACCCCAGGAAATCAGCAGCAGTATATATTTTGCCCACCAGTTAATCTGTGTGTTTTAAAAACAGTGAGCTGTAAGTGAAAGCTAATTGTGCTCTAGAATCATGTTGTACCATTTCTCCTGTAATTAGTGTTGAAGTATGTGGGCGTGCAGGGTGTTCTGCATTGGTGGAGAACCTCAGCTGTGCAGCACCGAGTGTGAGCGCTGCAGCTGCTGCCTTGGTGGGCAATAAGGATAAAGCTCCCAGAGGGGCTTTGCTCCTCTCAAGTTCATTAAAACAATCTGACCACACGGAGAAATGAGGTTGGATTGCTTTTTCCTGAACCTCATGTCATGATGTGAATGAGAACATCCCTACTTGGTGTCAGCTTTGGGGAAGCAGCCCTGATAGCTCCAGTTACCTCCATTTGATGCTCCCTGCATCCCCAGTGCATGGAAGTGCTCTCAGACCAAAGCTGTGCTGTGCTTTGCCTTAATCCATGAATGCCCTTGGGCTTCAGCAGTGTAAACCCCTTGATTCTGTCCTTAGCAAGTGGTCAGGAAAGGGCAGGACACTGGCTGGGCTGTGTGTGCCACGTGTGCCTTGTGTCCAAGCGTGCTGGCACTTGGTGAGCACAGCTGCCTGCTGATGCTGTCATCCAGCTGGGGCTGATGTTTCCATGGATTTTACAGGGTCAGTGTATTACCAGCAATATAATGACACCTTGGTTAAGTCAAATTTGTCCTGTGTCTCTCCTCCTTCTGTCTCTTCTGAATTTCTAACCTGCATCCCAGAATAATCAGCCTGCTTCTTGAATGTGGGTGCCTCTTAGAGAGCCACCCACTGCTGCAGAGTTTTCAGCATCTTTGTGAGCCCTGCACTCACAAACACCTTTGAAGTGAACCAATAATCTAAAGTTTGCAGAGTGTCCTTGCAACCTGGTGGGTCACATTTCTTTGGGAGACAGAGATGCAAAGGCACGTTATCACCTTATGGATCATATGATATTCAGGAGTTGCTTGTGGCCTGCACTGTCCAATGATTCTGTCTTCCCTTTACAATTAAATAGCAGTAATTAAAACTGGGAGCACACAGTCAAGACCTTTGCCTTAGAATCACACCTGCAATTGGCAGAGGCATCACTGAGACCAGTAGGAGCTGGTGGATGCTGGGATCCTTTCCAAACACTGACCTTCCACATGGTGCCTGAGACAAGATGGGTTTGGGAATCTCACAGTTTGTCAAAATTTGCATTTCTCTCTGAAAAAACTAGACTGTATATATATAGAAAAAGAATAAATCCTGGTTTCCTGTCAGATTACCCAGTCATTTGGGAGCAGCCAACTATTTTATGTCCTTGTTTTCTGCAGTGAATCCAAGGACAGACAGTAGTCTCTGGAAGTTGTATACTGGAAGAACTAACACAAAAGATGAAAATATTACATGAAACTTACTGAGCATTAACAGACTTAATACCTAATGTAATGTCTTATCACAGGGAAGCAGTGTGGTGATTATGCTCGATACAGAATGTTTTAATCAAAAAGAAAGGATTCCTCGGTCTCACTTTATTTTCTCTTTTTCTTTTGCCTGCCAAGTTGCTGGAAGAGGCCGTGGAAGAGGCCGTGGCAGAGGCCGAGGTCGTGGAAGAGGAAGAGGAGGCCCAAGACGATAACTTCTCATCATATTCTGGGCAATTTCTGGGCAATTTTGGGCAATTACCATATTCTAGGCAATTTCAGGTTTATTTTGTACAGGTGTTGTTTATGGTATCCATTTTTAATAAACAGAAATGTGAAAAGGTGTCTTTCCTTTGTTAGCAAAGCCTGGGGAGGGAGGCAGGTGTGTTCTTTTTCTAGGGCTGTTGCAGACTACACAGATCTTGGTTGTCACTGTCGAGATTTTGCCCATCCCTGGGGGCTGTACAATTCCTCTTGCTTTTTGCCCCAGAATGAGAGACTTGTGTTGTGTTTCCACAGTGTTTGAAATGAATCCCTCTTTTCTAAGGCACTTGCCATCTTCTAATGGTTCCATAGTTAAGATGCTGTATTAAGAACCCCTGTCCCGTGACTGTGTCTCTAATACTGTTCTTCAGAGCAACCTTTTCTAAAGTTCATAGATATAATTTTAATGTTTTCTATTACATGAAGCTTGCAATTTAAACAATGTTGCTTTCTTTATAAAACATTTGCACAGGGAAATTAACCAGGTCCATGGAACTGCTGGATTGTTACATCTGATGATTAAAGAATACCTGGATATGAACTTTGTCAAAGCTAATTATATATGGCATACTGTTGTTTAGGTGGGGCTCGTAAAGCAGCTTTATCACAGCTATTTTCCAGTGTACTTAGAGTACATCCCTAGAAAATACAAAGTACAGCACAGCGCACAGTTGCACGCTGGAATTGGAAGCTTACTTCTGGAGGTGGGAGAACTTGTGCAGCTCACACATATGTGTGCATATATATAGATATATGCAAATATAAATATATATATTCACTGCTTTGCTGGACACAAGTATAAAAGAAGCCACATTGGCCACATTTATCTCCCAGTGCCATCCTGCTGATTATTCCCATGTAGCAAAGCAATTGTCACATTCTCATTGCCAGACTTCACCAGTTTCACCTGTTTATGAAATACAGATGTCATTTCAAACAATGAGTATGCTTAAGTGTCTTGAATGGTTTGGGGGCATTTGCTGGTAAATTGGTGCAGGAACATGCTTGGTTGTTCATGTTTCCACACCGGCAGTGCTACAACAGTGGAAAAGAATCACCTAACGTGTAATGGGCTGATGTGCTGGTTAATTTGTGCTAGCTGGCATTTTGTGAGCTGCTCTTCTCCTTCTCACCTCTTACAGAGGCCGCTTTAAAGCTTCATCTTGTTACAGAAGAGCTTTTTTTTCCCCAAACCATTGTGGAACTTCTCAAGAGCACTTTTTGGTCAATATAGCACCCACCATTCTCAACTCTATAAGTAGCTGCTACAAATAATGGTTGCTGCTGTCTTCCAGAAGTGCCCGGTCACTGGTGATGGGGGTAAGGTCCTCCCAAATCCAGCTGTCAGCTTTCATGCAACAGTTGAGACTCGTTCCCTCTTCAGTCTCTTCCTTACAAAAGTCATTAGTGCTCCCAGGGGGATGCACATGGTGGATGATGCCACCAGCAGCCCGATCACCGCCAGGGCATAGCCTGGGTAATCCTTGGTCACCAGCTGGCCCTGCAAGGGAGAAAACAGAGTTGGATCTGTGGGATCTGTCCCAGAGTCGGGCTAGGAGCAGAGCTGTGTGTATGGACCTAAGCAGGACCTCTGAGAAGCATTTGCAGTCTGTGGCAGCTCACAGCTGCCCTCGGTGTTCTCTGTCCAACCACACACACTGAAAACTGACAAGAACAGAGCTGCTGACAACAGGATTGGGGGAAACTTCTGCAAGCTTTGGTAAAGAGCAGATTTTGGCTTGATTTGTGTTTCTTAATGAGGTGGCTGGGCCCTGACCTCTGTCAGGGCTCTGTTGCTCTCCTGGAGCCTGTGGGCTCATGCTGACACCCAGTCAACAGGCCAGGCCTGCCATGAGTCCTAAATTGGCCATGACATGAGAACAGTTATGTGCTTTGTTCCTGCATGATGGAAACATTTCCACAAAATGTTACAAAACCAGTGATTGCTTATCCATTAGTAATTGCTCTGTGACAAATGCACAGGCCAGTATTCTTAAGAAAGTGTCCTGGCCATGAAGAAAAATGTGTATGGAAATTAGGAAAACTATTCTAGCAGCAGCTCAGCTCTCCTAAAGTACCACTAATTTTGTTCAAAGTAAATACGCTTTAAAAGTAGGGGGTTTTAAAGTGTATTTTTAAAGATGATATTTGGGTCTTCAACATGAATGAAATTTAATTCTATGAAGGGTTGATTAAGAATCACAGAGGGAAATTAGTTGATTCTACAGAATCACTGCATCATCACTAAGTCAAGTTTTCCCTGGTTTTCCTTTCCACGAAATTAAGGGATGGCTCTGACTCCAGCTACTCGCTTTCAGAACGCCATTTTGTGGGAGAGTGTAGTTAGAAGCTTAGAAGCTTGTATCCTTGCAGGAAATAAGGAAGGTCTAAAACAGAAAAAAAGCCCAGCCCCAAAACTCTTACCTGTGTGGCATCCCATGCTTGGTATTGCAATGTTCCTGTGAGGATGTAGTCGGTGAGGTAAAAAATAAATAGGCTTATAATAAGCAGTGGACTAACAAAAGCCCACATAATTTTCCAATACCAGTTTGGCTTGTGTCCAATCATGGTGTAAAGATCTTTCTCAAATCTGTTCAAAAGAAAACCAAACATTTTTGTGAAGAAAACCGAACACATATTTTTGAGACTGGCTACAGATACTTGATGAATACCTTGTTCTGAGTTACTTCAAAAGCTGCCTACAGAATTGAGGATGCCAGATGAGAGAGGGGTGTACAGTTGACCACAAATGAGCAGAGAATTATCTGAAAAGCTGGCTCACTATAATCACAGTGAGGGGGAAGTCAACAAAGACAGTGAGGCTTCCAAGAGAATCCCAAGCTGCAGAGAGTAGCTAGAAATAGTTACAACAAGAAAGTTCTGCCTGAAGCATAAGCTTGGGCTGTTACTAGTGTCAGCTGACAGAGAGAAAGAATGATGCTGTAGTACTGTGGAGAAAACAGCTGGGTTTGTGTAGCTGAGTGTTCTCAGTGCTGTTACCTGACTGTCTTAGGGGAAGTACTGACACTGGGAATGGTACCTAAAATCTCACAGGACACCTGGATCTTACTCAAATGCTTTGAATTCATCAGGGAGGAAATACCCACATATGTGCCTGGACACCCTCTGTGCTGGCAGACTAACAAAGCAAATGCTGAAGCCTTTCCTTTCAGCTATTTTCAAATGCCTCTGCTGTTCAAAACTTCTCCTGGTTCCAGAGCTTCCTTTTACCCACAAGGATTGACTTGGGAGACAAACAATGTGCGAGGTGACCACCTTTGAAACCAGACTTACTGGCACTCTTGTGCTCGTGCTGAACTCCTGTCATGGGAGGAGCAGAGTTTTGGCAGAAGTTGCTCCTGAGACCAAAGACAAGAGCAGGGAGCTGTGTGTACAACTCCTTAGTACTGCCCTGTCAGCCCAGCCTGGCCCCTCACAGCCCTGAGCCAGGGCCCCAGAAGAGGTCTGCAGGGCAGGGGAGACCCTCATCCCCTTGCTGGTCCTATAGCACAGGAAAAAATATTCATCCCAAGGCAATATTTCTATTCCTGGCCCGTGGCTGCTCCCCAGCTGTGACACTATGAAGGAAGCAGGGCTCCAGCTTTACCTCCTTATGCCATAGATGTAACACACAGCGATGGTTTCCACCAGCACGATGAGCAGCAGCGAGAGGGTGGCTGCGTAGTCGTTGAAGATGTCAAACCAGTAATTTCCAGCCTCCATGGTGAAGATCAGGCCAATTATACAATTCACGAAACACACAACACCTGTGTGGATAAAAACAGGGATCCTGCCATTACACCTGGAAGTTTGTGTAGGGAAAATGTCACACTTGTTGTGACTAACAAGCTGGTGGGATTTCTGCTGAGCAGCTCTCTGAGGAGAAGAATTTTCTTTTCCCTGTGGAAAAGACCTGCCCCTTAGCATGTGTGACTGTTATTAAACTGCTGCTCTTTAGACCTGCACAGTCACAGCACATCATCCTAGACATGGCCAAGACAGCCAAATATTAGCTACAGCCATGTCACACGTGCATGCAGCATCTGCTGTTGCTGCTGGGCGTCCAGCTGAAACAAGTTTTTTAAAACTGATTTCCATGCCCAGAAAGGACACTTATCTCTTTTGACCAATGGCTGAGGTGGTTCATAGTTGGGATACTGGCAATGTGACTGAACAGCTGCTTGCTGCAACTATGCTGCCATTTGTATCCTCCCTTTGAGCTTCACCAGTCAGGAGACGCGAGTCTGAAGGAGCTGAGGTGTGTCGGGAAGCCTGGAAATACACACCCATGACTGCCCTGTTGCTTTGGGAGCTCCCAAGGGAAAGGCCTGCACAGGATGGGCAGGATTTCACAAGGGCAGGCAAACCCTTCCAGCAGCGTATTTGCTATTCCCTGCTCCACCCGAGGTCAGAGAGTGGAGTGGCACTTCACTCAATGGCAGTGGACACCACAGCTTGTGCAAACACACACACACACACACACTCACAGAGGTGCTCCCTGTGTGGCCTGTGAGCAGCCTGGCAGGTGCTTACCCGAGATCACCTCCTTGGGGAAGCGGGAGGCGATGACCCTGCTGTCGGTCAGCGGTGTGAGGATGGCAGCCGTGTTCCCCAGCATGCTGCCAATGCCCAGCATCAGCAGCATGAAGAAGTAGAGCACGGAGTACAGCTGGGGCACCTCCATGTTTTTGATCGCTTCTGAATAGACTATAAATGCCAGTCCCGTCCCCTGGACAGCCTGACGGAGACAAGGGGAGAAAACTGAGTTGCAGGCAGCTCCTCAGCTCAATAAAGGACATAGGACAAAAGAGAGTGACTCTGTGCCGTGACCATGTACACCTGAGCTGTTGTGTACAGCAAAGGCAGGTAAGGTCTTCACTGGTTTGTCCCAACTGCACGGACACTGGATGCTAATGACCCAAGCGAGCCCCTGCCCCATCCTGAGGTGTAGAAATGATCCCCAGTCCTGGCCAGGCAGCTCCTGGGCTCAATGGGAGCAAAGGAGACACCACAAAGTGGTGCAACTCACCGTGTCTAGCTCTGCTTCCAAGCTGCAGTTTTTGATCTGTGGTGCTAATTGGGCATATTCCTCTGGGTGGGTGGCCATGAGGTAATCTTTCATCTCATTGAGGTTGTCTGCTGTTAAAGAGCCTTCCTCCAGGTCAAAAGCATTCAGCAGCAGCAGGATCACCCTGGGAAGGATTACAGGAATTTAATGGCTTTCAGGCCCAGAGCCCCATCCCTTTTCTCCATCAGCCCCAGGGGAATGTTTTGCTGGTGCCAGGGCTTCAGTGTCCCTGGGTGAGAGCAGCACTTCCAGCACAGTGCTGGGACACTGGCAACCTTGTTCTCATTTGTGCCTTGCAGGGAGCAGCTCCTGTGCCCACACTGCTGCTCCCAGGCAGGTATCTTGGGAGCTGGCCAGTGCTGCCTGGTGTCTCTTCCCCTTTGCCCTGCGGTCTCACGTCCACACCCCACCAACTTTAAAGTCTTTTGTCAACAAGCAAGGACTAGCAGCTTGGTTTCCTCTCTGATCAACAGATGGATTGAAAGCTCTAAAAATATGAGTAAATGTGTAACTGACGTGGGCCCTGTGCCAGGGACTGCACGCAAGCTTGCAGCTACAGGACACAATCCTGCAGGCTGCTGGGCACTTGCAGAGCATCACAGCCAAGGAGGATGAACTTGTGGAACTTAAGGGCTGAGCCTTTAAAAAGGGGATCTGATCATCGCTGCATTTATTTATCAGCTTCCCCCACACTCCCTGGAGCACAGGCCAGGACAAGAACACAGGGGAAAGTTCCTCTATGACTTGCCCAGGCAAACTCACCCTCTTGACCAGGCCTGTGCCTGGAAGCAGCACCCAGGTGTCAAAAGGCAAAGCTTTCTGACCTTTCATCTCAGGCTTCATCGCTTTGAATAGCTCCTTTAGCTTTATTAGAGCAGTATCAGCTCTGGTCTTGGGGCAGTGCTGGCAGAGCTGCGTGCTGTTATTTATTTACCTCCCCCTTCAGCTGCCCCAGAACAGCATGCAGTGAAAACCAGTGAAACAGAGGGCTCTTACTTGTTGATACAGCTCTCGTAGTTAAAGGTGGCCTTGAAGCCGTAGATGGAGAAGGTGACGATGCTGGCGAATATGGAGGTGGTGCTGTTGATGAGGGACACGATGATGGCGTGTCTCTGGCAGTTGTTGGAGGGCTCGTTGTAGCTGGCGAAGGCGATGAGGCTGCCAAAGCCAAGGCCCAGTGAGAAGAAGATCTGCGTGGCAGCGCTGATCCAGGTCTTGGGGTTCGACAGCTGCTCCAGCTGCAAAGGCAGATGAGAGAGCAAAACCACGAAGTTCCACCAAGTGCCCAGCACTGCCCCTTCCAGCCTGCAGGGATGGGGCCCTTTGTGCACTCATTACAGGTCAGGGGTGGTTTTGGGCAGGGTTACTGCCCTGACTGGAAGCAACAGGTTATGCTAACAGGAAGGTCTTTTTCTGCAGGAAAAAGCAAGCTGCTTGTGGGCACCATGGCAGCCTCCAGCCATTCCCAGCTGAGGTTCCCAGCTGCCAGACCTATGTTACTGCAGCAAAAATTCAGTATAAAAAAAAGAAGGACCAAGACCTTTTAAAAACTTCTGTGCCCAGTAACCAATAACATTTCCTGAAGAATTCAATACAGTTTTTCTGTACCTTTGGTGTGAACATGTAGACAAGCCCATTCACAGCTCCATGAAGTGTTAATCCTCTGATGAGGTATATGATGAGAACACAGTATGGCAAAGAGGCTGTCACATAGACGACCTGGGGAAAGAGGGTAAAGACCTTGGTCTAAAGAATATGTAAGACAAAGCTAATCTGCTATGTCAGTCTCACTTTACCTAAATAATTTCCATTAATGTGTTTGTTATCCTGATATTAATCTTTAACGAAACATTATCAGACAAATCTAACTTTAGATTTACATTTTAGGGAAACAAGTTTTTAATAATCCTGAAGACCTGTGCTACTATTCCAAGTGTCTTCTCTTAGACTGGAAATCAAACAAAAATCTAAAATATTTGCAGCAAACTCAGTTCTACATCATTTGGTGGCATAACACCAGTTCACAACCATCTATCAAAAACTCATTAGGCAAAGGTGATCATCACATCATCATTATCATCGTCATCATCATGTTTGCTCTATAAGGAAGGCAAGCAGAGCTCATAAAAGGTCAAAATAAAACTTGAATTTAATCAAATTGAATCAAAATTTAATTGAATCAGTTGCAGCAAGTTTAAGAGGTTATTCCTAGTTTACAGTCTCTTGGCTTTCTGTATTTGGCTAAGACGATTTGGGGATTACAGCCCTCAGCTTGCTGCTTAGTGCAGGCTCAGCCAGGACATTGGGGTTTTTCTCCCCACTTCCTCATAACTTCTGCTGTGAATAAAAAGCAAGCAAAAAATGCCCAGTAGATGTCTTGTTTTTCTTGCAAAGATCAAGGAATAGACGTCTCCTGACACGCCTCTGCTGGGGCAGGCAGCTTTCCTCATGGCCAGCAGCCTGACAACTGCCCATGAGAGAGAGCTGCTGTGCTTAAAGGACTTCTCCGGGTTACTTTTTCAGTATCAGCGCTGTGATTGATCCTGCTTCAGCTGCACCTTGACAGGGCAGCAGAGCTCGGTGCTCGGGGGGATACCTGATCCCGAGGAGCAGCAGCCATTCCCCGCTGCCCGTCAGCGCCCCGCACGTCCCGCCCGGGCTCGGCAGGGCTGTGCCCGCTCTCACCTTGCCGGTGGAGGCGGTGCCGCGGAGGATGCAGAGGTAAACCACGAGCCAGGCCAGCGTCAGGCACAGCGCCTGCTCCCACTGGATGCTGCCGCTGGCCTCCAGCGACGGGGAGATGTTCAGGGTCTGCCGGTACCAGAAGTACTGCGTGGATGAAGTCTTCTCACACTCCTCCTCGTAGCCCGTGCGGTTGCTGTTGAGGGGGCAGGTGGCCCATGGCAGTGGGTCCTGGCAGGAAGGGCCATGAGTGAGGGCATGGCAGGGAGAGCCGAGGTGCCAGTGGGGAACAGGGAGGAGGATGATGGCAAGGACAGCTTTCTGCCCGGGCTTGCTTCTCTCTGTGTGGTTGGGGATGACCCTCTCCCCTGGGGATGATCTCTTTTGACAATCTCCCTTGGCAATGACCCTCACCCTAAGGACTGATGCTTTCTGATCCTCTCCCCTGGGGATGACCCTTTCTGAACTCCCCTACCCAAGGACAGATCAACTCTGTGCCTCTTCCTTGGGGATGACCAGACTGATTCTCTCCCCAGGGACTGAGCCTCTTTAACCCTCTCCCCTGGAGGTGACACTCTCCAAGCATCTACCATGGGACCAACCTCTCCCCCGACATCAGACAGGCCCATCCCAGGATGCAGGGCACGCTGCACCAAGGCACATGTGACCAAAGTCAAGCCTGGCCTTGACCTGAATTCCATGGTGAGGAGAAGACAACAGCCAATGTCTCTGGGAGGACCACATCACTGCCTAACTTTTCCCTGCAGCAAAGCCCTGGGTTTCTGAAGCTTTTGACACCCTTTCACCTCCCCATTCCCAGTTGACAATGGTGCCATGCAACATCCAGCACCTAGGAAAAGCCACTGTGACCCTCCACAGCCATAGCAGGGCCAAGCTGGGCTGTTGGGAGCCCACACACCTGGAAGGAGTGGAAGAGGTACCAGAAGGCCCAGGCATTTATCACATTGTAGTACATGGAGAGGAAGAAGGAGACGACAACACTGGCAACTCCTGTGGGTATGGAGGGAGACACTTGGTCAGCAGAAAACCCCAAAATTCCCAGGGCTCCACAACATCTGTGGGATGTGGGAGCAGCACCACCATGGCTGACACAGGAGAGGCTTTGTCCCTGCACAGCCATGTGCACAGGGCATGTCCCTGACACTGCAGTCAGTGCCTCCTCCTCCCACCAGGACTATCCTGACCTGGATTTGATACTCTGGGCCATGAGGAATGAATTATTCCATGTATCATTAAAAAAACAAGTGTGCTTATGCAAATTAATGATAGCTTGGGTTTTCAGGGTAATTTAATAATATAAAAATGTAGCCAAGAGTGGACATTGGTAAATGGTAGACTGGAACAGCAGGAAATTAGGGCACCATTTTATCACTCATGTTGAGCTTATTGGGAAGGTGCTCTTTGGGTCAAAACTCAGTGTAGGCAGCCCCAAGGGCTGGGTTTAGCACTGGCCTTCACAACATGATTTTGGCAGTCTGCCTGAGGGCAGGGGAACTCACACCTCTGAATCCAGACCCAACACAGCAAGCCCCAGTGCCCAACAAGGGACAGGATAAATGCATGCCATGAGGTGTCTGTCTTTGCTCAGCCTGGTGAAACCCAGTAAAACCTGAGCTCTCACCTGGGTTTTTTCTGAAAGACAAAGCTCTCCAATCTAAAATCACCCAGGTTCCCTGCATGCTGGAAAACAAAGATGGAAACTGAGAACATACCAACACCACAGAGGTAGGGACTTATTATTTTCCAGGCGCCGATGCTGCCCTGCCTCATGCGCTGCCCTACAGCCAGCTCCAAGTACAGCAGGGGCATCCCCTCGGCAATCAGCATGATGAGGTATGGGATCAAAAAGCCACCTGGGAGAACAAACCCAACAGTCAGCCTTCAGCAGATCAGCAGCAAGATAAACACCACTTTGCCCTATTTGTGTTCAAGTCATGCTGTCAGTGCCCCAGAGGCTGGCTGGCCTGGTCCTGGTCCTGTCCCGGTACCTGGAGTACTGAGGGTATGGCCCAGTCCTGAAGGACATCTCACAGAGGTTTCAGGCAGAGTCCCAGAGGCTGGTGGGCGCTGACTGCTTGGGCACAGGGAATTTTCTGCAGGGACTTGGCAGGGCTGGGGTTTCTGCTGTTAAACTGTGTTAGGCGGCCCTGCTGTGCGGCAGCACTGCCCAGATGCATCCGGGCGGCTTGAGCAATGCTGGGGGCTGGGGCTGTTAAAGGGTAACCAGCCACCTGCGAAACCTTGTAACCCATAATGAGACAAAGAGGATGAGGGAAAGATTTACTTCAGTGTGGGGTGTTCTGCTGCACAGCCAAAGTGCTCAAAGAAAAGGTAACAGCAATGTCTGTGTCAAACAGAGAGTTTTGAGTTACATATTAAAGTCTGGCCTTGCTTAAAAATAAAAAAACAATCAAAAAACCAAACAAAAAAGTTCCCAAATGCCCATCCTGAGCCCACAAGCACCAGCAAATGAATGAAGGCTTTTCCCCCAGAGCCTTTCCTCCCAGCCTGGGAGCAGACCCTGGGACACAGGCATTGAGTCTCCTGGATGGGGCTGCTCATCCCTGCTTCCCTGCACATGGAGAGCCACAGAGATGCTCCTGTGGAAGAGGAACAGCAGGAGTGAGAAGGTTGACAGCGAGGAAAGGAAAAGTACCTTCTTGTCTGGCAATCAGGATGTGCTCTGGCTTAAATTTCTGCCAGAAAAAAATAAAATCCTTGTATTCAACCTGGGGCTCACTTCAGAAAGAGCTGCTGACTGAGTCAAAAGCTGGATTTTTGTGAAGGCTTCCCTGCTTCCCTTTTTACAGCAAGCCAAAATATTTACGTAAATATCTCTTATTTAGGATTTAATCTGTGGCATTAACATTCCTTGCAATGGGCTCTGTGCAGCGCTGTGGAGGAATGAACTCCATGCAGCGACTGAGGCAAAGACCTGGAAATAAACACAGAGCAATAATCCGGTTTATTCTGGGAATTAATTTCCCACCTCCCAGCTCTCTTGTTATTAACAACCCCTTTGTTACTCTGTTAGATAACTTCCTCTGCCACAAGGGAGCCGTCGAGGGTTTAAGAGCTCCCGCAGCCGCTCTGTGCCGGTGGGGTGCGAGCTGCCCCAGCAGCCACTGAGGCAGCTCTGCCATCTACCACAGGGGAATCAGCATTAGGCCTTGCAAAGGTTTTCCACCCTCCCAGCAGCGCTGCCACATGTTTGGCATTGACTGTGCCAACTGGCAAGGAGGAGAAATGCCTTCAGGCTTGTTCTTCACCCCAGTGTCCCCCCACAGCTGGGGGTGCCAGGGCTAAGCCCCTGCCCCTTGCTCTGCATCCTGTTTGCACACAGATCTTGCTCCTAGTGCTACTCTTCCCAAAGAGGAGAACCAAAACGGCTCACACAAGTGACTCTGGGCAGCCAATAAACCAGCTCCTTGTCAGCTGGGAATCAGCTCTACTCAAGTTCCCGCTCACTGACACCAGGCATTGCTCCCTCCGGTGCCAGCTGTCTGCACAAACCAGCCCCAGGACAGATCCCTGTAGCTGGCAAAAGGTGCAGAGTGTGCCGTGGCTCTGCTCAAGGCCCTGGGCTTGGCCAGTGGCACCCTCGGCCCTGCTCAGGCTCTTGCCTGGTGCTCGGGGGCTTCCTCGCCCAGGGCTGAGCGCTGCTGAGCACCAGCCCCGCTGCAGACCCGGCCCAGCCTCGTTGGAGCCTGGCCCAGCCTGCTTAGGGACAGAGGAGCTGCACCTACAAGGGGTGCATGCACCCTGCTCTGCTCAGGTCATGCTCCCAGCAGGAAAGCAAGGAGAAGGAGAAGAAGGGAAACTGCTGATGAACAGAATGACAGGTTACAAAGTGCAAATACTCAGGTTACAAATACTCAGCATCATCCGCGATAAGGGCCCGATTGCCCTGCTGGGCAGGACAGGGATTGGCTCCGTGCTTTACTGCAAGGAAGATGCCAAACAAGCTGGCGCCCCCCTAGTTAATCCCAGAGCCTGACATAGCCACCTTTTAAGTTCCTGAAACGATGTTCTGTATGCGTGGGTTTTGTGAACCCCAGGAAAGCCACAGAATCCTCTTTAAGAGGGCAGTGGATAAAACAATTAAGAAAAGCAAAACCTCCTGTCAGGAGTTTTAATTTCACAATAGAAAGAGCTGCCTTTCCCCACATAAATATAAGTGGTAAAGAGAAAAACAATGGAAAATATAATGAAAAATAATAGAAAAACATTCTCATAAAACATGCTTTTAGAAAATTCTTGGGTGTATCATAGAATGGTTTGAGTTGGAAGGCACCTTTTAAAGATCATCTAGTCCAAAGCCCTTGCAATGAGCAGGGAAGCTTATTTAAGCTTCTATTCAGGTTAACCAAACGTTCCAGTTTTGGTTACATTTCAGAGAATTTTCACCACCTTTCAGAGAATTTTCATCACAATACAGATGGCTGATTAAAAGAATGACCCAAAGCTGCCCAAAAGTCAGAGTTTTGCTGCCCTTCAGGATGTCTGCCATGATGGGAACTAGCGAACTGATCACGTGCAGTTTGACTGTGTACAGAAACACATTTTAAGCTTTGTGCTAGAGTTCAGTGTCAGATATGAAGTCTTTACCCTTAAAGCATATGGAGGGGAATATACACAAGATTACAGCACATCTATAATTTCTGCTATCTGAACTGTCTAAGAAAGTTTCAGCCACTGCAGCATCTATCTTCTACTGACACTTCACCACCATATTATCTGCATTTTTCTGACCTGATCCCATAGGATAGCTCTGATGCAGTCTCAGCCCTGAGATGGCTTTCCAAATAGCAGCATGAACCAACTGTTACCACCACAAGTGCATTCAGAAGTAAGCTACAAGCCAGCAAAATAAGCATAAAAGCAAAAAGCTGTTTAACATCTCAGTGTTTCTTCCTGAAAGGAAGAAAAGGCAGAAGGAGGCCAGAAGTAGATAAGGCAGATGCTCATCATGTCCCTTAATTCAAGATTGAGATGGGTCCCCAGCCATGTCAACAGATGAAGTATGAAGAAGTAAAAAAACTTGTCTTACAGAGAGCCTGTTTCTAAAGATTCTTCAAAACTGTGGTAGCTGTATACTAGACGAATTATTAATAATGGTCTTTAATTAATCTAATTATCTGACTTTTCATTTCTAAAGAAGAACAGCTGTGGCTCATATATGCCACAAATATCATCTTTCTTCAGTTTGGACCCAGGAGGAGGATAACTTTTAAAGAGGGTTTTGAGGTCTTTTTGGTTGGTTTATTTATTTTTGGAGGACAAATCAATTTATTCCTTATTTCCAAAGGTTCCCGGGAGGCTTTAGCTATGAAACCCCTGTTGATTAAGGCATTTCAGCCAAGGCTTCAACTTCAAGGCAGATTTGCAGTCAAGTTATCATCTCCTAAAGCAAAGCTTTGTATAAAAGATATTAATGACGGGTACTTGAAATAATACAGCTGATCTTTAAGTTAAATCAGTATAATCATCTCCCCTTCTCAATATTTTCCAAGTCCCCATAGGTGAATGTACAAGAACATGAACCACTTTCTGACACCTTCAAAGTGATTCAGTGGGACAAAAATATAATAAATGAATACTATGTGGATCTGTATCTCTCACTCTACCTCAGTATTTTTAGAAAACATGGACTTTCTCACTGTTTCATTGCACTTACAGGAAACAATGCCACTATACTGGGGCAGCTGTCAGGTAAAAACCTAATGCTAAAGAATACATAAAATAAAGCCACAATAAAACAGATTGCACAACAACAGAAAGCCAGACCTTCTCTCTGCCCTGGACCTTGCTGGGTGGACAGAGCACGAACATGGACAACATACTTTTGCACTTAAATCTTGCCCCACTCCTCCTGGAGGGAAGCAAGAAAATGTAAACCCCACTTACCTCCTCCATACATCTGGCATAAGTATGGAAACCTCCACACATTTCCCAGCCCCACAGCATAGGAAATGCAGGCGAAAACAAACTGCAGGGGATTGTCCCATAAGGGTCTGGATTTCTCCATTGCTTTCTTGCCGGCAGAGGTTGCAGCAGAGCCTCCTGCCTTCACTCCCTCAGGTACTCTGCCAACCGTGCCTCACACTCCACGCCAGTCCGGCTCGGAGGGGAGGGAAAGGCGGAGGAGCTGTGCTTGCCAATTCCTATCAAGCTTTTTAATTACTAATCTTATTAACAGGCACATACTGAAATAGGAATGCTGGTAAATAGATTATAGACACACACAGAACTATAAAATTGGTACTTTGGGTGAATAGCTGCTTGGGTCTTGACTGGGAAGGATGTGAGCTGAGGGATTTTTAGTAACTCACATGCCAACTTGAAGCTGTGAGGAAATAACATTGGGGCTGAAGTTTGGTTTTGGAAATGGGACACTCCTTCCCCACAGGGCTCCCTTCCTACCGAGTGCCATTCATGTGCATGAGGCACCAGCTTGAATTTGATTGCACAGAAGAGGGGTTCCCACACAATTAGGACTGGGTTTAGAGACTGTCAGTGCTTTTAGGGTAATAATAAACAGAATCCTCAGACATCCTATCACTGTGCCCTGGTGCTCACCTCAACCAACCCAGCACACTCCCCAGTTCCAAAAGTGGCCTTGAAACAAGTCCTATCAGCCCTGCAGGTCCCCACCCTAGTACACACCTGACAACACTCAAGTTTGACCCTCCTGGAATAATGCTTCCCCTCTACATACTCTGCATGTGTGTGACAGAGTGAAACAGCCAGTCTCTTTTCATTCACCCTCATGCTCAAACCCCACTGCTGCAGGTGAACTTTTCTGAGGGGTTGCTGTTCTAAAATACTTTCAAGCAGCAGGGACCAAACACAAAGGCCAGGGGGAAAAGGTGCCTGTGACCATTGTGGAGGCAGAAGGATCCAGGGGGCCTTTGGGTCATCTGAAGGCACACTGAGGTGCCATGTCTGAACATGAACCCTGTGTGTTTGGGCCCCTGCCAAGGTACACTTTGAGCTCAACCACTTTGGACAGGTCTCCCAGCGAAGGAGGCTGCCAGCAGCGTCTGCAGCAATAAAAAGTAGCTGAGCAACTCCAGGGACTCACCTTCCTTCCTCTGTTTAAATGGGGTTTTTCCAGGGCACCTTTCAGGATCAATTTACAAGTATGACTCACTCAGATGCTGTCAGTCTCATTCCTCCAGCACCAGGAATTTGGTCCCAGCCAGTTCTGGGTGTGCTGATCCAGCATCCCATTGGGCACTGGCTCAGCCAAAGCCTGCAGCTGTGGGTATGGGTGAGAACTCCAACCCTGGGGGCTCTGGACAGGAGCCTGAACTGCAGAGTGTGTCCTGCAGTGCTGCTGAGCCCAGCAGCAGCACTCAGGTGGACCTGCTGACCAGCCACCTGTATTACCAAAGTCACAAAGTGGGACACCACTTTTGTGTCTGCTAAAGCAGGTGATGGTACACATCTCCTGTAAGTGCATCCATTCTTTGGGGTGTGCTTTAGTGGTGCTAGAGATCTAAGTTCTCACTGGAAAACATCAGGGTTTGCCAAAGCTGCCTGTAGTTTTGAGGGAGTTTGTGATTTTTTTTGCAGTATCCACGCAGTTCTTGTCTTGCTTGCAGAACTGCAGCATGCCAGATAGCCCTGGCAATTTGTCCCATGGGTATAACCCAGAATTCTGCTGGAAGGAATAATCCAAGGTAATTTTAAATGCATAAGCTGTTAAACTGAAAGACACACACAGAGAATGTGAGTTGTCCCACATCAGGAAAACTTTCACAAATTAGTAAAAAGTCAAATGCCTGTCCCTAGCAGTGGGATTTATTATAAATTATGTGTATAAATAGCTTACAGTATTAAATAATTTGCTGACGGGACAGCCTTAAAAAATAGCACATTGCTACCACTTGGGTTGCTTCTGTGTGAATAGATTACTCCTACTGATGAGCATCATCAAGTTAAAGATTTCCTTGGCTCTGTACCTCCTTCCCATTACATTTCAAACTAGTTTACTAATGGACTGGAAGAGATTGTGCAGGCAGAGACGTGTGATGTCCTCATCTCGGGTCAGGCCAGATCAGGAAGTTCAGGTGGAATGAGATGAATCCTTGCCTCTGTCACAAATGTCAGTCTCATCAGTAGCTCAGATCACAGACTACTGTGAGTTTTTTTAAAGGTGGTCAAGCACATAGGCACCCAGCAAAGTGCCTGTCATCTACTGGCTCCTTGGGACACACACTTTAAATATATTTAAATGTATTTAAACAGACAACATGCAAGAATTCTTGCTGTGGGACTTTCTATGTACATTTCAGATCATCAATATGCTATTTCTGATGTTGTTCATGATTTTATCTCCTCTGAACTGCTTTCATTTGGGTTAGGGAAGGGCTTGGCTTTATCTTTAGGGACAAAGATAAGCCTCTAATAGACATATGCAAGAAATTTTGATCATGGCACTGCTCATATTAAAGAAGGATTAGAAAGAATTTTTTCTCCCAGTACCTAACAAATTTGAGATGTGGGGTTTGGCAGTGGTTGAGAAGGGAAGGGGTTCATCTGCACAGCAGACCAGGGACTGATGGGACTGCCCAGAAGAATTGCCCTATGTAAACCAAGTCAGAAGCTGATAAACAAAGCAAAGAATCCCATTTCTCACTGAAGCAAAACCTCAAGAACTTAAGTGAAGATATCAACGAAAAACCCTGGTCTTGTGTCTCTTGATGCCAGTACAGTGAAAAGCCAAATGCCTCTCCCAGCTACCTAAAATGCAGACAAAAAGGGAATCTGGGGTCCTAACAACAGGTTGGGGACAATGATTTCAGGGTGGGAGAGAAGCTCAATAGTTTGATTGGCAAAAGTCATAGAAACAAGGGAAGAAATTCTACGAGGTAGCCTGGACCTTTATTATGCTACTTCCAGTATGTATCACTATACCACTTAAATTTAAAAATAAACCCTCTGGGCTTTCCTTGATGAGCCAGACATGGGAGGGGGACAAAGTGTCAGCAGCTCTGGTGTTCAGTATCTTCAGTTCCTGGAGGAACTCACTTCCAGATGCAAACACTGCTAGTGTGTATCTGCTAGTGTGTCAGATGACAATCAAAGCAAAGGCATGGAGTGTCTGCAGCCTCTGCATGTATTTACTGATGCTGTCATGGGAAGCAGATATGCAGACAAGGGAGTAGCAGCTTCTACATATGGGTTTTCTGTTGGGATTCACTGTTGACAGTAGCTACCCTAAGATGCCTGTTTCCTTACCTTAGGAGAAAGAAATAATCCATCTGGAATTTTGACAACTCATAGGCCATGACAAGTGTTGGGCAATTGCTCTATGAGTAATTGGAGGTTACAGTTACTCCTCTAAGCAGTTACTAGGATTACAATTATTCCTTCCAGTTTATCACTACTACTTGCTGCTTAGCTCCAAACTGTAGATGATGCCTTTAAGGCCTCTACCCTGAAGTTATTTCCAGCCTCTCAAACACCCCTAAAACTGTTTAACTTTATCTCAACCTCCCAAGAAAAGCATGCCTGAAAACAGTCTCTCTTTTTATTTTCCTTGCTTTTCCTTAGCATCACAGCTCTATCCATCTTCTGACTGTCTGATTTTTTAGGGTACTCACTCCATAAAGTTTGGATTCTTAGAATTGTACCTAATTCACCCAGACTTCAAAACTGATCTGTGTCAAATGAGAGTCAGAAACTGGCATGTCACTAAAAGATAGCTGGATTACTCAGTCAGTTCTTCTGCTTGTCACCTGCCAGTTGCCCCTTCCTCTATCAAAGCTTGCCTGCACTCTGGGGAGGTCTCTGGGCAGCTCTCTTATTCACCAGCAGCTGTCACTCGTGAGCTGCCCTGCCACAGTCCTGCACACTCCAAGGCACTACATCAACAAGTTCCTAAAAAGAATTTAAAAAATAATTAACAAACAAAACTTTCTGTTGAAACAGAATGACATGTACCTACCCATCTTTATTTGGAGAAGAGCTGACTCCAAAGAAGCTGCCTAATGTGTCAGGATATGTCCAAGAGGAGACCCTGTTAAGGAGGGCACATCTAGACATCTTCAGGGAGAGTCTGTGGGCAGCCAGAGCAGGGCAGGAATCCTGGGACAACACCTTCCCTGGGATGTTGTCAAAATTAACAATCACAGGGTAACTCTGTAGGCACATTCTCTGCTCAAAGTCAGTTACAAAAATAACCACAGTAACAATTACAATAACAATTCTTACCTGCTCATATACAAACTTACCTTCAAATGACTTCACAATGTTTTAGAAGGCACATCCTTCTAGACCAGATCAAACCTTTTAAGCTTGATCTATTCAGCCACCTGATATCCCAACATGATTCACATTTTCTTCCTGAGGCAGTAAAGATTTCACTGTGGTTTCACAGCACTTCATGTCACACAAAAGTCAAGCCCTGTCTTTAATAATGCCAGAAGAGGGAAATCAAACCAAGGAATCTTACAAACGTTTTGGCTGGATTGAAATCTAAGCTCCTGGCAGATGACTGGGATTCCCAAAAGCAAGGTATGTGGGAAATGTCCAAATTTCAGCTGTTCAAGATATCAGTCTCAATATCAAACAAAAAAGTGCACTTGCAAGTTAAGTGTCAATGTAGGTATTAGTACTCACCTTAGGACATTTTTTTAAATGGCTATTAGGCACAAGAGAAAAACAGGTTAATGAGTACTTTATGAACAGTTAAAGATCATTGGTTAATACATGGTCTCATTAGGATGTCTCATTTATTAACAACCACTGAAGTCACTGTTGGAGCATAGGGTTGTTTGTTGGCTGTCAGAGTCAGTACTAGCAAAGCTGAGATGCCTAGATTTCATTCCCATATTCTTCAGCCTGCAAGAAAAAAACCAAAACAAAACCAAAAACCAAACCCCAACCAGCCTGAAAGAGATCTGATTTCTGCAGACCAGCTAGTCATCCAGGAATTTTCTTTCTAAACATTCCCTTCAGGCATACCTAGGGAATTAACAACTGAAGTGGAAGAAATGGATGACGTCTATTTGAGCAGCACAAGGAACAAAGGCTGCTAAATGGAGTATTAGAATTTACACCTCAAGGAAAGAAGTGAAGTTTTAGAAACATCAGGCACTGTCAGGAGAGGTTCAGATGTCATTTCCATCTTCAAAATATTGTACCTATCTCAAGAAAAAAATCACAACTGTATAATGCTCCAGGTTTTCTTTGACAGGTACATCACCTGTCAAATTTGATGTATTTTCCACCAAGAGCTCCACACAAGACTTTTAATTAGCCATGCTGCAGCACAAAAAGCAAGCATCTCAGTGATCCCACAGTCGCTAAACTGGCAATCTGCAAGGCAAGAAATCAAAGTCTGAGTTTCAATTTTGCCCTGCACAGTTCTTTACAAGATTTGCCTTACTCATTTGAGGAGATAACAAGGTGTGTAACCATGCTTGTCTAAGCCAACTTATTTCACTGAGACCTAGCCATATACAGTGTACTTTCTTGCTGAGATGGTTTCTACACAGATAATGAAGGATGATCACAGAGTCAGTATTCTAGAGCCAAAGACTGATGAGAAGACCAGCAAGAGTCATGACAGTCTCTGGCTTTTCTCACCCTTCACCTGCTATTTTAGAAATACTAATTGATCTCATAAAGTGAGTGTTATTATGAAGAAAAAACCACAACATTCATCCAGACAAGTACTCGTGTTGTTCTGAGCAAACACAGGCCAAAAGGCTCTTTGGTACATGCCTATTAGGAACTTAACATTTTAGTGACTGTATAAGGAGCAAAAGAATACCTTTCATTACCTTAATTGTCACTGCATGAGGAGGATGTCACCCCATAACTCTCTACTATTGTGCTACAGCAATAGCATCCTGCCACAGGCATAGGACTTTATCTCAAACCAACCTCACTTAACCAGTGAGAGGCAAAAGACAGGAGAACTTGCAGAAAACATGAAAACATAAACTTAGGGAAAAAAGAAGAACTCAGATTGCAAGTGTATGGCAGATTTGAGTTAAGCAATTTTAACAGCTTTGCTTGTTAAAGAAATAATGAGGAAAAAAGATCCGTTTCAGTTCAAGCAGCTCCTGAGAAAAACATTGTTAAATGCCAGTTTCTGTAACACAAACACCCTCAGCCCTGTCACTGCTACTCTCTTTTGCAGATGTTTGATGCGACGTGGCTTTGAACACTAATCTGTAATTTACATATTCTCATTTCTAGCAAGATCCTTTCTTACAGATATTAAAAAAAACAGCTATACAAAACATTCCTATTAAAAAACTCCATCTCCTTAAAGATCAAATGTTTGAAAACATAGTATTTTATTTGAAGTAAAATACAAGATACATATGAACAGGGACAGATGAACAAGTAGAATGCACTATTAGGCAACTGACAAACAAATGCAAGGCAGAGCATTACAAGTAGAAGACAAAAGAGAAGTAAGCTGTTTTCTGGTGAGGTTACATTAAGAAAGGAGATGAAAACATCTAAAATAAGTTTTCTCCCAAAAATGTTGTTCCACTAACTTTCCTATGCATATTTAGATTATCATCTCAATATTTAGAATACTGGCAAAATCAGAATCTGTCTTCTGATGTTCAAATTTGCTTTAAATCAATTAAAGTGAAAAAGCACAACTTTATTTGAAAGGGTCCAGCACTCTGGCCATAAAGCATATTTATCTCATTATCTAATGAACACCCACTAGAAAAATGCTACTGACCACACTTTGCTGAACTATGACATGTCCAGTGTGAAGTAACATTACAGAATCAGCGTTTCTTTTTTGATCCTCCTACTCTCTCACTGATGGAATTCTTACATATAATGCTACTTCATAACTACATTAACTACACAAAAGTAACAACTGGAGTTTCCACCTTGAAGACATCAAAAACTCTAATGCATATATTTTTGGTCTTTTTCCCCCCCTTTTTTTAACAAAAATAAACTCCTTTTTTTTTGGTAGGGAATGTTCTCAGTTCTTCAACAAGGTCCTGTTTGCTATTTCTCAAGGAATGTCAATGGTTAACCATTAAAACATGACTGCAGAAACTAATACCTATAAACTGTAGGTTTACAAGGAAGTAAGGTAAGAGTTTCAGTGTGAAATTAATATTAATAAAGAGTTATTTTAAACACTAGAAGGAAAGAATATACCATTCAAAACAAAAATTATTGAAAAATAATACCAGCCTACATTTTCTTTCCATGACAACTTCTGATAGATCAGATGCTTTTTGGTATTTCAGTCCTCTGACTCATATCTAGGATTAAAAAGGAATAAATAGAAAAATTATTAAAACAGACTAGAAAATACTCCAAAGACATTTTGTCTCTAAAGAAACCAAAGCAATAAATTACACCCAAGAGTGACACATTTCTGTCAAGATTTGCTGTATGACTTAAGCCACAGACAAATTAATTTACATTTTAGACTATTTTCTCCTTTTAAAACTGGCCAGTTTACCAAATAGTAAAATGAAGGAATGACCTACCCACAAACCTAACCAATTGCCAAAGCACCTGGAACATCTCCCATCTGTATTTTTCTGTGTGTAGCACCTGAGGACTTACCTACCATAGCCATGAATACCCTGTGTGCTCTCCACACTAATTTCTCTCATTACTTGCTACATGGCAGCTGCCCTAACCACACCAAACATCCATTCAAAGGACTGGTTTGTTAAAAATCAAAGTATAGCCTGTTAGAAGTTCTTTTTAAGGGAAAATGTATTGACTGTTTTAGAGACAAAAAGGGAGCAGAACATGGATCCAGAACAAGGATCTTGTTGAGACAGACAGGGCAGCATCACTTACTTGGAAAGTCTTCTACGCAGATCCTTTATCTGCTCATTCTTCTTGGTGAGAATCTCTTTCATGTTGCGATAGGCAGCTGTTTGCTGAAATTTCTTCTCCAGTTCCTACATAATAACATCAACATATTATTTACATATTATGAAGACTAGGGAAAAAAGTATTTTTTAAAAAACACAACTTGCTTTTCCTCCTCAAGTTTGACAATACTAGTTTTCTGTAACTTAACTCAAATTTAGATAAAGTCAGCTGGTAGATTCAAAGGAGATTACTGGGGCAGCCATAGATACCCCAACTTCATTTTCTAACAAAATCAAGATAAAAGTCTTCAGAAGACTGGGAATACACTTTTCATTTAAAAATTTCTCTTGAGACAAATAGTCAATTTTTTAATATTCATCTAGTTATAACCATGCAGTCAGTTGTGGGTTTGCTATTTTAGGTTTCACGTGTTTTGCCACTGAAATAACAAAAATACAAGGGTAAAAGTGTGGCCTGGTAAACTCTGCATCCTGTAGCTTATGCTTGTTCAATCACTAATCAGTTAAAACGTGAGCAAGGAATGCACCTTCACATTACAATAAAATGCTAACCTTTTCAGCTGTGGATAGCTGATCCTGAACCTTCAGTAAGTCATGTTTTGTTGTCACCAAGTCCTCTTCCAAGAATTTTTGGTTTGCAGTAGTGTCATTCAAAGTCTTCTCAAACTGGGATTTCAGAGCTGCCACTTTATTCTCCAGTTCAGTGATATCCTGGTTTGCATTATTCTTCAAGAAGAAATATTTAAAATACGTCAAATTCAAGAGAAGAAATAGTTAAAAATTTTAGTGCCAAATTCCACACAAAGTAGGTACACCTTCACTTTTAAAAATTATGTACAAGTTACTCCTGTAAAGTCTAAATGAGAAGTGCTTCAACTACAAAAGAACTTAGAGCAGGATTTATAACTTAAAAACTTGTTAATAAAGGCTTTTTAAAGATGGCTGGAATGTCTTCTCAGCCAAGATGAGATTTTAAGTTCCTGTACTTTGCTGCTTTATGAATTTGCTCGAGCCAGAGGATGAATCATATTACAAGAAGTTGTTTACCACACAGAAACAGTAAATTACCATTTAAGATCTGAATGTCTACGCTGCAATGTTTTTTTGAAACATTTCCAAAGCTGTTAGTGCGGGACAGGTAGGAAAGGCTGAAAGTGTAAAGGCTCACACTCTCAGCCAGGTACCAACACTGCACCGTTCTCAGGTGTCTTACACAAAGAGGCTCCAAGTTGCAAAGCAACTTTCTTGTTCCTTATGAGAAGAATCAATTGAAACTTTTCTGAATATCAGTTCTGAGTCATAAAATGTTATGATCATGTAACTGTCCTATGGATTTTCATTTAAATAAAACCAAACACAAAACATTTTAGGTTTTAAACTCAAAAGTGTCGTGACTCAGGATGAGGCTGAACTAGAAGCACCTTAAAACAACAAAATCTAAAACCTAAGAAAGCCTTGCTCCTTTTTCTGTCTGGAACATAAGACTTGAGAACAGGATAGTAGTACCTGTACAGATGAAAAGCTTATTTTGAATTCTGAGACAGAGTCCAAGGCTGCAGTGTTGATAAGCACTACATCCATGTTTTACATTTTAATTGTTATTTACTAACCATGACATAAGTCATTTATGCAAAAATTCTAAATCTTCAAATTAAACTGAACTGACAAAGCAGTTACTCCCAGTTACTGTAACTCACACTTTCTATATGAAGCTATCTGTTAACTATTAATTAAAAAAAAAAACAATCTGATGAGTGATCCCTAAGAACTAGTTGTGGTTTGGCAGTCATTTATTTGCTCAAAGAGTTTGAAATCTACTGCTTTATGAACAACTGAGATAAAGTCACAGATTACAGAGGGCAAAATAGGGCATGAAAGCTGAAGATACACAGCAGCCCTGACACTGAGGCCAATTCATATTTAACCAGAAAAGCAGGATGAGATTTGGTTCCAATCTTTTAACACTACAAACAATATTATCCAGGATTTAATACACCCCTTTATATTTTAAACCTTTAATAATTTAAAGTTTAACAAAACAGAGAAAGAAAATATTTGCCATGACTGATTAATCAAGTTCCCTATTAAAAAATATTATTGAATACAATTTTGAAAGCTACTAAGTAAACTTTTAACATATAAAGAAAACCAAGTACATACCATAAACCAGGTAGAAAGCAAAATAAAAAGAAATCAGGATTAAAATGTGAAAATTAAAATAGAAATGTTTTATTATCTTGAACCTCGCTTCCTAATCTGTAAATATTGCAGGAATTTTAAAGTCAATTACTCAAAATAATGGGATTAAAGTCTTCTAATTTTGTTGAAAGCCTGAACTGAAACGTTTTAAATTTAAGACACAATTACATATGAACAAACTTTGGAGAATTTTAATTATTGACAAATAAATGTAGAAACTTAGAAGAATACTCAGGTGACCTGAAGAAAGTTACTTGTGTCAACATGACTTGAGGCTTCTTACATTTTTTTGCCAGCAGCACCTCACCATGCTGAAGTCCTCATTTACAAAACAGATTAAGAACCTCAAGTAATAAAAATAAACAATGAAACAGTTTTAACAGTATGCTGATATAGGGAAAACTACAAAAAAATCAAACAAGCAGCAAGTCTGGCTTGTTCCTGTCAACATCAAGTGACAAATGTGCGAAAGAATTAGTGTTTTATTGTTACTCTAAAAACCAGGTTAGGTATCTGTGGAAGGGGTTAACAGCAGGCTTGTTGCTAAAGGAGTGAGAAGAAGCTGAGAAGCAAGAAGAAGCTAATAAGGAGTTTTCTCCAAGGCTGTAACTAAGGAGACTAAGAGAAGTGAGGAGCTGAAAAAAGATAAGAAGAGAACTTTGTAGCTGGACGAAGTATTTTTAGAAAGTTAGCTGAAGTCACTGTAACTTTTTACTAATAGTGTTATGTTGATTTATTGTAGCTAATAGTTAGGACAGAAGAAGTATAAACAATTAGAAAGTATATAAAAGGTCAGCCATGTTCAATAATAAAGAGTTCCATCTGAGACTGCTTGTGGTCTCTGCTTTGTGTCGTGACCACCTTGACAACGACAGGTATCACTCTAAACATGAAGAGACAGACAGAGATTTGTGTCTGTTAATACAAGTATCAGCCCTGGGAATATGACTTCTGGAATACTACTTCCTGATAGTTCCTGAATACATGTCATAACATCAACTAATGTTATGGATTACCTGCTGACTGACAGACCAGCAGGAACAACACTAACTTAAACTCTTGTATTTGCCAGAACAGGAACACACCATACAGACCAACATTTTGGATGTGCTGGCAACAGTTGTGTTAAATGGGAGCAGAGGGATATAATTATATTTACCTTCTGATCTCCTTGGATCATCTGTAAATCCCTCAGTGACTTCTCCAGCTTGGACTTCTCATCTAGGGCAGCAGTAGCCTGCAATACATTGAAAATTTAAAACCTCGGAAATGTATTTTAACTGAAAACATAATAATAATAACCATGGGATTATTATTTAGATAATTTTAAGTATGTGACCAACATTAAGCATTCAAGATTACAGGCAACTTACCTGTGTTTCTATGGTCCTGAGTCTGGTCTTCAATTTTTCATTTTCTTCTTGGAGATGAGCAACTGTCTTTGGGTTAAAGAACAAGAAAATGTTTGTGAACACACCCTGGTGCCATTTTGGATTTTGCAAATATTTCAGGGAAGAAAATACACTTCATAACTTCAGAAAACAAAAGAGATCCTAAATGCTTATAAAAATGGCCTCCACAAGAAATCAATAATTCATTAATTTATTGTGGTTTTTTTGCCTCAGTGAGAAAGCAATTTAAGTCTCCAATTCTACTGTAACATATAGGGCTGTTCACTTAAACACATGCTTTACTGCATTGAGATTACTGAGATCAGTATCTTGTTAGTAACAAGATTCATGATTAAAAATTGCATGTTTAGGGATGCAAATCACATTGTTGCTTATAATTCATATTTTCAATCAACAGGTAAGGAAGAATTTATCTGCAGTTCCTTTTCAAAAGAGACAAATACCAGGTTACTGCATCTCCTGTTCTGTGTCACAGGAAATACCCATGTTTCATCAAAGTAAATTCACCACATGAACTTTGAATGATTTTGGGGGAAAAAAAGACAACAGATGTACATATTCAAGAAAAACTGTTATGAAATTATTTTTGGAAGAGAACTACATTAACCTATAAGCAAAACACGAGCCTGAGTTCTTTGAATGCTTTAATTATTGCAGTGAATAACAACAATTTGAGACAGACATTGTACTCAACACATCATTTGGGAATACAAGAGAGAAGACAGAAAATAAAACTCCTTGATAATTATCTTGATAATCAAAAACTTAAAAGGGTACTGTAAAAAGTGTGACATTTCAGAAAAGTGCAGATGAATGAAATTAGTACAATACCTAATAAAAACTATTGATAGTATTAAGTACAAGAAAGTGTTTCCTAATTCTGAAAATGTTTAGCAAGTTAGAAATCAAATGTTTTCAAAACCAGTAAAGTCCAAATTCTTTAAGTGCCAGTTTCTTCAGGAGGAATTTAACCAACTTACAAAACAAAAAAGAATGGATGTAATAAGATTGACTTGAGGTGATACAGAAAACATTCAATAACCTGGTCATTTCAGCCAGCTGCATATTTTAATTTACTTCTTTGTTGAAGCTCCAGCTAGCTGTATGGAACTAATTTACTATTTTACTCCATTAAAAGGAAAAATAAATTACTACAAAGAGCAAAATGTTTTTGCAAAAGAGGGGTTGATACTGCGATACATGTTAGAGATCATAAGTGCACAATAAATTTCTGATGCTTTACAATGTTTATTAATTTACTAGTATTTTACTTTACATTCTGGGATATATTACTGTGATGTCTGTATAGTGACAGACACATTATATAAATATTACTGTACAGTTATTCAGTTCATTTCAATAAGCAGAATGATCATTGACCACAACTGCCTGAACAGTCAAGCTCTTACCTTGTTTAGCAGCTCTGATCCACCTTCATTTAATGGAGCAAGTTTTGGTTTAATGGGATCTGCAGTGGACTAAAGAAATAACAAAGGTGAAAATATTAAATTATACATATTTTTAGGGGTAAGAAAAGTACTCTTTAGCCTGTAAAATAACTACTGATAGTCAATTCAGCCTTCTTTTGCAAAGCAAATGAACAACCTTTTATTTCAAATTCATTTTTTACTGCTTCCTTGGCTCCTAAATTATGGACTTCACTCTGAGCTTAAGTTAAACAAAGAGTGCACAGAGACATAAAAGTATTGCAAATATGGTTCTACAGAAGACTGACAATCCTGCAGCAACTAAAAGAAAAAAGGAGTAAGGGGAACATAATATTTGAGTGATTGTAAGAGTTAAAAGTATCTACAAAGCTCCAAATAATTTTCTCATTTAAGGTATTAAAAATAACATGTATTTTATATATATAAATACAATATAATATACATAAATACACCTTTAATAAGGTTTGGAGCCATATTCATGCAAGACAAACTAGAGTGATATCTCTACTGTGCAATCTTCTCAGCTCTTGGGTCCGTTTTGGCACAAGTGAATGTCCCAGTCTCAGCCCAGGTGCCAGGGGAAGGGAACCCAGGAGCAGAGGCTTCAACACATCCTGATCTGGCTGACCTTGGGATGAGGTGTGTGAGGCACACCCCAGAAGGGCAGAACAGGCACTCTGGAAACAGTCAAGGCACTTCAGACAGAGCCTTGGTGCCAAAATGCAAAATGTGACTTTTTGGAGAGTTTCAAAGACTGTTTTGAAAAAGAAAGGGTGGGGTTTTGGTTCTGGTTTTCTCCTAAGCACAGACAGTCAATACTAGGCATTTTAAACATCTGTCATGAGTCCACATGACATTTGATTAAAATAAAATTCTACCTTTTTGTTTGAAGAGGTATATTCTGATTTTTCAAACTCAGCAACCTGGTCCAATAATTCTCTTGAAAAAAAAATAAAGAGGCATTTATTTACCAAAGAAAAATATAAGGAGACATTTCTTTACTAAGAGCTACACTAAGAAACACATTTTAGCAGGCTGCTGCTATGCTTTTTCTTGCATGTAAAATTCTTGTCAGAAGTACAGGATGAAGCCTGACTCAAATACCATAAATGCAACAGATCATGTCATACAATGGTATGATACATGCATTACAATAGATTTAGCATCCTTAATTAAAATATAATCTAACCAGACAACAAAAGTTTTAATTGAGTCCAGTCACCAGCTCCTACATGATTAATTCAAGTAAGAATATTACTAATCAAACATCTTGCTCACAATTTTGAAATTATTTTGTATCTTGCTATTTTATAGATGGAAACATTGAAGCTAACCCATCACTGATTCAATAGTAAAAGAATAGGTTTCTATGGTTAGGAAAAGAATGCAAATAGTCAACACTTTGATGTTTTCTTATTGTTGCAAGTATAGTCCAACAGCTGTTACCGATTCTCCAAGTCAGAGACGTCTGTCTGTAACTTCAGGTACCATTTCTCAGCCTGTGAGAAGAGCTGTCTCAGAAGTAAAACGTTGGTGTAAGTTGTGTTTATGAGCTCTGACTCCACTTCGCTGTGTACAACACTCTGCAGCCCATCCAGCATGTCTATCACCTCGTCAACTGTGAAGGTCTCTTCAACAAGTCTAAACAGAGAGGTCAAGATGAGTCAGGTGTGATAAAGGTAACAATTCTGCCTTGTTATGAGATCTCACTACACAGGCACCACTCATATAATGCAATGTTTCCTAAAAACATCCACTGTCGGTCATTATTAGATGACCACAGCATTACTAATTGGTTATTTTATTTGAATTTTCTCTTTAAATCATTAAAATCACAAATATTAATTCAGCTACAGCCTTGTGTTGAATTTACATATCAGAAGCAAGATATGAAGCAATGTCATGCTGTCAATATCTCTGTTAATTCCTAAGAATTTGACAAGCTTGGGTTTAAAAACATTTGACTTGTAACTTCTGGAAAATACAAGAACATACAAACCTAAATGGAGAAAACTCGCCACATAAAGTATTCAAACCTGCCACTGCTGCTAGCATATTTTGCTTTATTCTTGCTCAGCACCACCCCACACAGCACCTGCTGTCCTTGAGGTCCTGGAAACAAGAATCCACTGTTTTGAGACACATGCCACGCTTGAAACGAGCGAAGCGCATGTAGCTGACCACTTCATTCTGGTGGTGCTCATTAACGCCCAGCTCTGCCTGTGGAGGAGGATACAAGCACAAATATAAGGAAAAATGAGCATAACTACTGTGAACACTTGCCTTCTGACTAGTTTCTGTGGCTGCTTTCACAGGGTTAGCATGCTAACTAGCATGGTGAAAAACAACCATATTTTAGTATATGGAGTCCCTATGCACCTCTCATAGGTGGGTGAGAAAGCTCCAGTACTTGGAAGGAAGGGCTCAAGTAACCTCCAAAAAGTCATACAAAATCAGAGAGACAGAGGCAATCAGAGAATCAGAACCAGAAGGACTGTACAGGAGACTAAGCTCTTGGATAAATATATCCTGGTATTGCATTACATATGCATAATGTAACTGAATGATGTATCTTTCATAGATGTACTAAAAGAAGCCCAGAGGAAAGTACGTTATGTTTGTTACTTTTTATGTAAACTCTTGAGACTTCTCACAGAACCACAGAATGTTTGTGTTGGAAGGGACCTTAAAGACTATCTAGTTCCAACTCCCTGCCACAGGCAGGGACACCTCCACTAGACCAGGTTACTCAGAGCTCCATCCAACCTGGCTTTGAACACTGCCAGGGATGGGGCATCCACAATTTCTCTGGGCAACCTGTTGCAGTGCCTCACCACCCTCACAATGAAATTTTTTTCCATATATCTAATCTAAACCTACTCTCTTTCAATTAGTGCCCATTATTCCCGGTCCTATTGCTGCAGTTTCTGATGAAGAGTCCCTCTCTGGCTTCCCTATAGCCCCCCTCCAGTTACTGGAAGGTTGCTATGAGGTCTCTCCACAACCTTCTCTTCTCCAGGCTGAACACCCCCAACTTGTCTATTTTCATAGGGGAAGTGCTCCAGTGCTCTTGCCAGCTTCATGTTCTTCCTCTGGACTTGCTCCAACACCTCCATGTCCTTCCTAAGCTGGAAACACCAGAACTGTATGCAGCACTCCAGATGGGGTCTCATGAGAGCAGAGGGGGGAATCACTTCCCTGCTGCCCGTGCTGGTTTTGATGAAGAACGAGATCTTAAGTGATAACCTGAATTTGTTTCTCAACAGCCCTAAACCAGGACACCCAGAAACAAATATTGCCAGGGCAAATTAAGAAGGAAGTAATTTTAGAGCTGGCAAGTGGCCTTTTTATGTGTGCCTCTATTTCAAAGGATTATTGGCATTGGCAACCACACCAGAACTACACAGCTCATGCAGGTAGCATGAGTGACAATGAGGCACAACAGGGCACGACTGGGAGTTTGTCACCACAGTCCCTGGAGAGCTGATGCAAAGGCAGGTCCATTTCATTTACTCCAATGTAGTTTGTTAGCTTGGCTGATGCTGGGGAGAGACAGCAATGTACTAACTCAGACAAAACAGTTCATCTGATCACCTTGTCCTTAGGGAAGCTCCAGTGACAATGCTATCCTGGGATACCTGGATGATCAATCAATACTTGTTGGGGTCTCTCGCTGGTCAGAGTGACCTTGAGAGAAGTTCAAAAGTCTCTTTTCTCAGCCCAGCACTTGAAGAAGGAGTCAGAGCTCTTCAGTTCTCGGTCTCAAGGTTGTTTATTGCATCTTATCTATAAAGTTTTTTCTCCTGGCCTGCTGAGGTCCACTCAGCAAGACAGTCCGAGGCATTCTGTCTGCCCCTAGGGCGGTGTTATGTCTTTATACTAAAAACTACATATACAATGTTTACAATAACTTTCCACCTATATTAGACAGTGAGCTTCTACTCTAAACCAATCTGTAAGTGCCAACATCACAGCAGAAGACAGAGGTCAAAAAGAAAGGCTGGACATGCCCAGACCTCTTCATCTTGCCCCTCTGAATCTCCATTCTAAAACTTCAAAATCTACTTTTTCACCCCATGATAAATTCACTATCATTCTATTTAACTGTTGCAGCTTGCAGATCTTCATCTAAGGTTGGTAACTTGCTCCACAGGTCATAATCAAAACCACAGGCATCTTGGGCTCTGTGCCAAGGTCTCTGAGCCCCCTGGCAGGGGTCTTGGCTGCTCAGGACAGCCAGAGGGATGTCCTGGGTTCTGACAAATACTCTGGAAACTCAATGCAGCCGAGGAAGCAGCACTAAACCAGCTCTTACAATGTGGCTGCAAGACCGATGTTGCCCACCAAATCCCACATATTGCAGATGAAGGGTCATATGGAAAACTAAATTAATGTCGTCTTTGCTGTTGCTGGAGGGTTTTTTTAGTTGAAAGCTTCTATACATTACAGACAGAAAGGAAATTATACTAGTAAATAAACACATAAGCACAGGCCACTCGTGATCAGCCACTCTGATACGCAGATAAGCCACCTGGCCACCGGATCCCGCAAAAACCCCAAGCCCTGGGAGACTCCACATGGATGGCAGGGATGCCCGGGAGGGCAGGTGGCGGCCGCAGCTGCCCCGAGCGGCTCCCGCATGATGACAGGCCGCACCCCTGCCCCTGCTGCGGGCCAGCCTCCCGGGGCGGAGAGCCTCGGTGCCAGGATACCGGGATGAAGCGGGAATGAAGCGGGAATGCCAGGCGGGCCCCCTCCCGCTACTCACCATGGTGGCCGCTCCGCCGGCGCTCGGACGGCTGCGGGCCCAGCGTTGCCATGGAGACTGAAGCCTCGCGAGCGCCCGTGGCGCGCTCCGATTGGCGGTGGCGCGCCCACGTGACCCGCGCGCCGCCGAGCCAGCTAAAGCAGCTGTTTTTTTATTTTATTTTATTTTTCAACTTTACCTTTGTGTTTCCTACGTGCTCAGGTGCAGTTTGGAAAACTGTACTGTGTAGCAGTGAGCTGCTGAAGCGGTAGGGGCACTTAGGCGCGATGGGAAATATCCCACGTTTATTTACACCACCTAAGATTTTTTTTTTCCCAAAGGCTTTTTCACTAAACACGGATTTTTGCAAAGCATTAGCATGTCAGCAGGACAGCTCAGAACCATAGAATGGTTTGGGTTGACAGGGACCTTAAAGATCATCTAGTTCCACCCCCGTGGCATGGGCAGGGACACATTTCACTAGACCGGGTTACTCAAAGCCCCATCCAGCTTTGAACACTTCCAGAACTGGGACATAACAAGTCTCTCTTCCACAATTTCTCTAGGCAGCCCGTTCCAGTGCCTCATCACCTTCACAGAGAAGAATATTTTCCTAAAAACTAATCTAAACCTACTCTCTTCCAGTTTGAACTTGTTCTCCCTTGTCCTGTCGCTACAAGAACTTGTAGGCTCCCTTCAGGAGCTCCCTCCCTTTCCAGTGGAAAGCCATAACTAGGGCACCCCAAAGCCTTCTCCAGGCTGAGTAACCCAAATTCTCTCAGCCTTTCCTCAAAGGAGAGGTGCCCCATCCCTCCGATCATCTTAGTGGTCCTCCTCTGAACTCACTCCAACAGGTCCATGTCCTTCCTGTGCTGGAGTACCCCAGGTGGGGTAACTGTCACCAGAGTCTTTCACCTGGATCACCCAAAAAGTTTATAAAATGCAGAAAAACAACCTGGCATCCATCAGCTGAGTGTATGGAAAAAGTCTAACCCGTTGAGGTGGCCAGCTGTATTGAACCCTGATTGCACCTAAGGAGAGGACAAAAGTAATGTTTTGACAGAGCTTGGAATTTTCCAGTGCAAATAAAAGGTGCAACTAAACACTGAAATTATGGATTTTGTCCATTAATTGTCCTCAAGGCCTGCAGAAGGAGACCAGATCTGTCACAGCAGAGATGCAGTATTAATGAGCCACAGACAGAGGAAATGTTGATCATTGAATCAGTCCCATTACAAACAGGAAGAAGGGATGTAATGGCCTCCTCCCATAACACCAGAGGACACTTCAAAAGCTGGTATCACCTTCCATATCTGGACAAGTGGTGAAAGCAGAGCACTGGAATGACACAGCTAAATGATGAACAGACCAGGAAGCAGCAAGCTGGGAAAAGGCTGTTTGGAAAACACACAGGCAGAGGGCTGCTGCACTTGGGCAGCTGCTCCATCCAGGCACTTTCTGAAACAGAGTAGCCCCAAGGGAAAACTGCCCTTCTTCCAAAGTTTGAAAGGGAAAAATGGGATCCATTGCAATTTCCAGTCCTCAACGTTGTATTTGTCTTACTGACTACAGCCTGCAGTGCATTTTCATTAACTAATGGCCCTAAAAGCAGCAGTGAGCAATTTAGGATTAATGGGCCATTTTGAGTAGGCAGCTCTATTGGTGGAAAATCTAACTTAATTTTTATTTACTTCAGATACAATCAGGAACAAGTGACAAAATTCCATCAAAATCGTTTGGATCAACTCTTGAGACAGATAAAGTCTGACTCCTTCCAAATCTCTTTCAGTAAACACAAGGCACAGGTGGTGTCTACATTCAAGACAGGAGACTCAGGACATATTTAGAGGAGGCCCTGGAGCATGCCCTCAGGGAAGGGCATCCTGGTCTGTCCTCATAACTGAGAACAACATCCATGTGGCAACCAAGGGAGTGCACAAAGACAGACCATATGCACAAAGGCTGTTCCTGAGCATAAGCAGCTCTACAGTACTTGAAACAGGCCTAAAATACCTGTCAGGAGCTGTGCTATGCCGTGTGAGCTTGCACCTCTCTGTCCTCTGCTCCACCACATGGTACACACTGGCAGCATCACTTCTTCAGCTTCCTCAGCAAGCTGTGCAGAAAAAGGTGTTACCAACACACATTGCCACCAGTGATGTTGACTGGCAACTTTTATGGGGATTTTATATAGCCCATCTAAGAGACAGTGTTGGCATCTTGTTGGGCCAAAGCACGTTCAGCCGTGGGTTTCTCTCATTCCTCTTCTTCAGCTGTTCCTTGCTACAGAGCTTAGAATGACTGGGCATGAATGGAATGACTGGATGTTCAAGAAGGCTTGAGCTGTAGTAACAGCCTCAGCTTCTGCTGATCTGGGTTCATCTGCCTTGATGATACCATTGCTCTGTTCTGCAAAGATCCCTTCACCTGGAAGTGCTTACCTTGGCTGCTTCTGCACACTCATTAGCAAAGAGACCCCAGTGAAATGAAGCACAAAAGAACAGAAGTGCATGTTTTCAGGTACCAGCCACAAAGAGAGCAACCCCTGAATGGCCAAGGTGTAACAAGAGAACAGCACAAAACAGTGAACAGAGGAACCTCCCTTTCACTGATACCTTTGCCCCTACACTTCTGCCAATGCAGGGACCAAGGGCAAATTAGATGCTGGGAAAAGATAAAACTAATAACAGGTGCCAAAAAGTTGTCACACAGGATCAGACCAAAAAGCATTTTGTTTCCTTTTCTGGCTGTGGCAATAACCAGGAGTAAGAAAAGGAACAGAACGAGATACATGTGTATCCTGGGCAGTTTGAGCCTTCACTACCATTTACCCTCCCCACTGAGTGGACCAGCAACTTTCTGAGCTGCCAGCCAAGCCCAAACTGTAGTGGCTGATCATCATTCTGGAATCTGTCTGCTTTCAATTTCTCTAGCCCACCTTCAAAGATATTTGTTGTCTGTCTTGACAACCACTGTGGGAATGTACCATATGCTCATTATTTCTTTTTGTTTAAGCCTTCAATCCGTTCCTGTCAGTGTTATCTGGCTTTAGCTGTCTCCTGCACTCTGCTATGTCAGTCTTCAAAAGGAGATAACAGACCATCCATGTCACACCTGCAGTGTGCATTAGGTTGTGATAAGGGTTTTTGTGCTTGCTGTTGCCAACCTCCAGAGCTTCCACAAAGGACACCAGGGCAGAAATGGGGTTCTGAGGAAAACAGCACAGAATTACAAACAAAATTATCACCTTTCATGGCTTGTATTTGGAGGGGGAGCATTTGGATCAGGAGCCCCAAAGAGCAGTGTCTACTTCACAAATAATTAACAGCTGCACCTGGGTCTCAAGCTTGTCTGCTCCCCTCACAACCCACCGGGACAGATCTCGGCTTTACTACTCACAACCAATATTTTCTAAGGAAACAATTCTGACCAGTTATCTTCTTCAAACATGGCTCATCCGACCTGAAGAAGCAGGAGTTAGAGGTCTGCAAGCCCTACCAGCCAAAGTGAGCGGGGACCCCGGGGCAGTGAAAATGTCAACAGTGGCCAGGACAAGAGATTGTCTTGTCCTGTGTGGGGAGAACAGTCAGGATTTGAGAGCAATGTTTCTGCCATCCAAATCTAAGCCTCTTTAAAGTTGCAGGAGAAGACACATTGCCTTTTTTTCTGCAAACTTCCCTAACAATCCAAGCTCCCCTCTTTTGCTTGCATGCTTGAGAGTCCTATCAATCTCATGAGAATGAGACCATCATTCCCACAGGATCAAATACAGTATTTTCCACGGAGAAGCCTGTTTGGAACACTACCTCCTACATCATGGTGCCCTAATGCAACTAAATGTACAATTCAAATTACATTTGGTCTTGTTGATGGCAAAAAAAAAAGATTATTTTAACTTTCTAGGGGAATTACTGCATTCATTTTGGATAAGAGCTTCAAAGAAAACATACTGCCAACGTGAAGTGAGCTTGCCATTCAGAAGAAATTAGATACAAACCTCAGATCCATGCCAGGATTTCATCTATGCTTTTCTTCAACAGAAAGCAAAGGACATTTATTTTTTATTCACATGCTTGTCTCCACAAATTCAGAGCTTTGTTCTTTGGGAAGCTGGGCTATACTAAACAAATAGAGGGGAGCCATAAGTTGCCATGGGCACTGCTTAGCTCTGGTGTTACTTGCAGACACAAACTATTGTATTGCCCAGGGAAAGGTTATCCATCTCTAGAAGTCTCACCGCACATCAACTGAGAACTCTGCCTTATTGCTGTGACTGGAATGAGTAACAAATTACTATTACTATGGAAATGATATTATAGCTGGTGGTTTTTTAGCAAATGATCTGAGTAACAGAAGAACTGTAGGGCTGAGTTTTCATTGCTACCTGTTAGCTGTGCATGGAGAAAGAAAATTCCCTTAGGAAAATTCTGAGACTTTTCTGAGAGCTGTTTCATAGTAGCTCTCACTTGCCTTTCTTTCTCATAAATGCACACAGTGTGAACTGTGAAAACAACATAGATTATGTCAACTAGTTTGTTTTCCTAGACTAGGCTGACGCTGTAAGTTCAACATTTTTATTGCTTTAGCAGGAAAGAGAATTTCAAGCAGTAAAAAAAAATCTAATAATCTATTCAGAGAAGCCATAAGCCACCATTATCCAGTAGTATCACTGAGACGCCTCTATAATGCATAATCCATAACAGTAAGAGTGATGCCAGACTGCACTTTCCTGAATGAAATGAGAATGAACCATAAACACTCACATGAATCTTTGGGGGGGGATATCTCATTACTGCAGGAGATAATGGCCAATATTGCATGCAATTTTCTAGTTTTAAATGATAGTAAACTGTCAGTTAGAGCCTAATACTAATAAGAAACCATTCCTTTGCCAGAAGGATTGCTCCTTGTAGTTTATCCTGTGTTCCCTACAGTATATGTTTCCTATAACACTTCTGTTGAAGCTGAAAAACATGTGTGATTACATGCTGTATTGTTATAATTTGAGCCCCTGGGTACTGTGTTAGTGATGAGATTTTCTTTAAGCACTACTCTTTTATTATCTTCCTCCATTTCCCCAGAGAATTTTAATTATTAAGAGTACAGCCTCTACCAAATGCTGTTGATTCAAGCAGTCAATTGAATCACAAAAAAGGTGTTAAAGAGGTGGCATGGTGTGAGTTCACTAAGATACAGTTTTAAATTATTTTTTTTTCTCTCACACTGAATTTGCCCATAGTCTTGTACAAGTCTTTGAACTGCCTTCTTTCTCAGGTATGCTAAGACATGTTTACAGAATCTCAGAATGATCATCAAGGTTGAAAGAGACATTCAGGATCATCCAGTCCATGTGTCCATCCAGCACTGCCACTGTAACACCTAACCCACATCACCCAGAGCCAGAGGCCTCATAAACACCCCAGGGATGGTGACCCCATCACCTCCCCGGGCAGCCTGTTTCAATGCCCGACCACACTAAAACAGATTTTTTTTTTTTTTTTTTTTAATATGTAATCTGAATCTCCCCTGTTTCATCTTAAGGCCATTCTCTCTCGCTCTCTCACTGCAGGCCCGGTAAAAGAGGCCGGCCCCACCTGGCCACAGCCTCCTTTCAGGGGCTCGTAGAGAGCGATGAGCTGCCCCTGAGCCTCCTCCTCTTGAAGGTTTAGCCCCTTGCGGGAAGCCTTACCTTGATTTTTTTCCTCACTCTTAACCTTCAGCCGCCAACCTGACTAAACTGTACTGAGACAACCCCCAGCCTTCTTTCTGGGCTGCCACTCATCTGTAGGACCTGCGCTTGCCGATCGCAGAGACCTTTCCCACCCCAGCTAACCCTGAGCTCCGGGAGGGTTGGGCGGAGGGCGGTGCTGAGGGCCGTGCCCGCCCTCCCGGGCCGGGTGGTGCGGAAGCGCAGGCGGCCGGGGCTGCGTCCCCGCCGGACCCCGGGGGGCGGAGCGAGAGCCCGGGCACGGCGGCATCCTCCGGCGCGGCCATCGCCGGGCTGCTCCATGGAGAAGCGGGGCCCAGTGCTGCACATCGTGGTGGTGGGCTTCCACCACAAGAAGGGCTGCCAGGTGAGGGGGTGCGGGTGTCCCTCGCCTCTCCGCTGAGCTCCTGCTTCCTGCCGGCCCTCCCCCGGTCCCCTCCCCCGCGCCGAGCGGCGCCTGCCCGGCTGCGGGAGCCGCCGCCGGAGGGGCGCGTCCCGCGGGGCCGGGGGGCTTCGCTCTGCTCAGGGGGCGGTGAAGGAGGGGCTGGGAGCCGGCGAGGCCCCGCTTGGCCGCGGCCTTCCCCGGCCGGGGGATGCCTGGCTGGGCCGTGACTCGGCTCGCCCCGCGCAGTTCGTGGCCATGGAGCTGCCTCCATTCCCGCCCCGCCTCGGCGCTCCGCCGGCAGCGAGGCGGAGCTCCCGGGAGTGAGGGGCACCGTGGGGCACCGTATCTGTTTCGAGTCCTGCGTGCTTGATGCGTTCAGACAGAGAATCCTGAGGAAAAGACTCCAAATGGTGTTTTAATCTACCTTCCTCTATCCCTGCCGGCCCATCACTGAGTGCTCAGGTATATCTTGTACCAAACAGCCCCAGGGTAATAAGCCTATCCTGGATTTAAGTTTTCTTTGCGTGTCTCTTCCCCGCTGTCATAAATGCTTGACTGCTTCATGTGGTCTGTAAGGTAGAAGGATTTTATGTCATGTATTTCATAGCTGGTTTATTTTGTGGTTGTTTTAATTTTTTTTAACCCTTGAAACAGGATGTGCAGTTGCCCAGCTGCGCTGCCCACAAAGTTGCTGTGCTATGATAAGAGCAGATAGAAATAATGTTGGATTTCCAGTGAGTCTTCTTCCATAGCGAGTTCTTGGCATTTATAAAAATTGCCAAGACATAATGAATGTGATGGCTATTGTTACACAAGGGTTGATCTGCAATAACACGTTCCATACAAGGTAGCTGAGAATTAAATTATTGCTTCAACAAAATATCCAAGCACAATTCCTCAGAGGCTAAGGTGCAATAACTCAATTTCTGAAAGATGTGCGTGGTTTTCAAATGCATCCTTTCTCCTCAGGGTGTCTGGGTGCTGTTCACATATAGATGTTCACAGGATCAGTTCCTGTGAAGTAATTAGATCATCTGGGTTGTGAGGTTTGTGATATTTATCAGGCACTTTCTTGTCAAACACTGTTACAAGGTGAGCCTTAGTTGGATATCTGTAGGAGGTGGAGCATATTTTTGCCCTCTCCTTGTTGTTGGCCTCTTGGAAAAGACGTAGGCTTTGGTTTCTTCTGTTCTTCTGGAGTGTGTATTAATTTTATTGCGCATTAAGTGGTGTTAATGCAAGGAAAAAAAAAGGAACAAAAACCCAAACAAACCCCCAATTATAAATTAGTAGCATCGATTTTTTTTTTTTTTTTATTGCCAGTAAAATGTTTATAGAAGTACATTTTGAGGTGTTGTCAAAAATTAGGTTGGAATACCTCTGAACTGAAGTTTTCTTTATCTCAAGAAATGACATGGAGAAGCTGGAGAGGAAGGCAGTTTGGGAAGGGGAAAAGGTAGCTGAGTCACAGGGAGGAGAACTGCAGGAATAAAGTGACAGTAGAACCACAACCAGGCTTGAATCTAATTTTAAATGTATCCTACTTCTGACTTGGCAGATTTTTTACTGAACTCTGGAGAACGTTTCCTAAAAGAGCTGGAGGTGAGGAATGGCACAGCTATAGCCTAATGAGTTTGACATTAGTAGTATGCAAGACTCTAGAGAATTTGTGAAGGAAAGAATTAATTAACAACATGAAACTAAGTAAACTGGGTCCTATGTGCATTTGCTAAAGATAGATCATGCTTGACTGACCTGCATCTTTTATAAGAATAAGTGATTGAATTCCTTTCTCTGTGAAAGGAATGGAGTAGCTCTAATCTGCTGGGAACTTGATAACAGATCGCACTTATTCTTAAGGGAGAGATACAAGAGAATTAGTGCAAGAGCTGGTACTTGGATAAAGAGTAGTATGAAGGAGAGGAAGCAGAAACAGATTTGAGTCAGAAGAGGAACTACTGGTTTGAAAGGTACTTGCAAGAAGTTTTTCTCAAGATTAAAAGTGGTGCTGGTATTGTTTACACCATAAAATTGAACTATGGTAAACAAACTTGAGGAATCGGTATTTCAAAGGAAAACTGGAAAGTTGTGCAAGAGCTGGACAATAAGGAATACTGGATTGATAAAAATGGGGTGCCTTATGAAGTTGTGCAATGGGAATAAGTAATAACAGTATAAACTTGGGAATTGACATGAAGAAATGTCTGTAAGAGAAATGAGACCACATGTGAACAAGGCTAAGTCACCAAAGTAGTGTGATTTGAGGGCAAGAATGACAATGTATGTAATGCTATTGTGTGATAAAATGTTTATCAATGCATGTAAATTCTGATCCACTTTTCAGAGAAAGGGATTTGAATTCTCCCTTCCAGAACTGGATGAGATAGTCCCTGGGCAGTTTGTATTAAAGGAAAGTGTAGAAGAGCTTCCCTAGCTGGACTAACAAAGTAGATTTGGAGGCTGTATTCACCTCTGTAGGTACGGGAACATTCTTCCCTTTTCCTCTCCTGCCTCTTCACAACTGGTAAGCAGAGGCATTTGTGGTAAGCTGAAATGGGGAACTGAGGTGACCAGAAAAGCCAGCCTTGTTTTGGTGGGTTGCTTTTGAGGTAGTTCTTTCACAGGTTCTGTTTGCCAGGTGAACAGCTGCAGAGGACAGACACAAGGGCTCAAGAGGACCAGTGAGGGTGAATCACATCCACATTCCTTAGGATGCAGCTCAGGATGTGGTTGGCTTTGTGGTTGGCTACAGTGCGCAAAGTGCACGTTGCCGGCTCATGTTGAGTTTTTGGTCAACCCTCACCCCCAAATCCTTCTTCACAGGGCTGCTCTCAATGACCTTTAAAGTATTGATAATGGCCTTTGAAGTATTAATTGAAACACTGCATTACATGTAGTTGCATTCCAAGAAACTGTTGGAAAGTTAACAATGAGGAGGAAAAACCAGACGTTTAATCTAAATGAGTGTTGGCACAAGAACCAGTGGATATGAACTGTCTGAGCATGTGCTGCAGACTGCATATCTGAAACTGTGAAGTGCAGGAAAGCAAAGGTCTACAGCAGTGCTCAAATGGACATCACTCAGAGTGAATTTGGAAAGTTTAAGATGGAAAGATCATAGAGCTAGGCTGCATAACAGGAATCCACCTGGTTTGCCTGAGAAGGCTCCTTTCAGTTTCTGTTCTCACCTCTGTTCTCTGTAGTCTTACTAGGAAATGCATGTGGAGTTAGGCTTTTCTATGGATTTCTTGATGCTAGGTTCTTTCATTAGCTGTCTTTGCTTCTGAAGCTTGATCACTTGAAATGTACAGCTCTTCCTATTGGTTAACTTATAGGATAACAAATGTGTATCATGTAAAGGCTTTGATGTGCAGTTTGGAAATGTATAATCTTTTTCTTTCACAGACTTGAAAAACAATCCATATGCATTTGTTTTTGAAAGAGAAGGAGAGTCAGAGAATCTTTGTGTGCCTTTGGACTGGGAGTACGAGTGCCACAATTGTTCCTCATGCTCCCTTCAAAGGGTAACTGTTTAACTGTGGGTCATTTTTGCTGGAATGCAAGAGACAAAGTGAATTTTTCCATATATGCATTGTTAAGTCTGGGGATCCAGTTACCCAGGCAGTTGTTAAAAGCTTGGGAGTTGCCACTCACTGTTGGGAAGGCTTTCTTTTATCTGAAAACGAAAGCGCTGAAAGTTGTGAACACATTGGGAGGAGTTTTCTCTAGCAAGTATGGAGTAAACTGTTTGGAGGACCTGCAGGCTTTTGTTTGCCTACATGAGCAGATTGCCATGCTGTTTCTTTGGACCCCCTGTTACTGTTACTGAGTTAAACTGTGAATCCAAGGAGATATGCAAACAGTGCTGGTTGCTGTCTCTTTGCTAAGGATTAGAGGTAGTTATGGCAGTGTCCAGAGAATGGGAGGAGAAACTTGGCTGCAAACTACTAGGTCCACCTAGTATTTGAAACACTTTCAACACGCCCATTAAGGAAGGGAATGGCAATTGGCAGGAAGCAGGAATGGTGACAGGTTTCTTGGCTTTGTATGTGCTGGCTGACTTATTATGGGAACCTTCCTCAGTGAGTCATTAAATAGTAAATGTCCCACAGTGGGCAGAACTCATGGGCAGTATGCATTCAATCATGGTTTTTATGCATCTGAAATTAAATGACAAACATTAAAAATTCCTTTTTTGATCCCTCTTTGCTATGGATAAGAGGAATGGCCTCAGGAAAATGTAACAGCAAAAGCAGTGCTTCATTGTATGTAGTTGCTCAAACTCTTGCCCATAAATGTGAAACACACAGTTTTGGTGTAGTAGGAGTTCTGCACACTTCTCAGGCTCTGTAGGACTCAAGGCACAAAAGCATTGGAGCACAAAGTGACAATAAGGGAAGTCTGCCACAGAAATGGTCTGATGTGTTTTGGAGTGTCTGTAGCTGCCCAGCTCATTACCTACTGCAGCAGGTTCTGTTCATCTGCTTCAGTGTAGGGTGGTAAGACTTGGACTTCAGGACTAATTGTACCTTTCTACTGGAGCAGCTGAAAACAAATTCCTCAGTAGTTTTGAGGAACTGTAGTAGTGAGTGACTAGTAATTTCAGAGCAAAAAAGGAGAAAGCTTTTTTTTGGAATTATGAAACACTTTCTCTCATTACAAGCGAGTGATAAAGCACCTGATTTGCCTTACAACACTTTAATTTTTGAAAGCATTAACTAGTGTGGAAGGTCCTTACCTACCTTGTAATAGAAGTCTTTAGCAAAAATGCAACCGGAACAGACCTTAACTAGAAAATACATGGAAAGACCTTTGATTTATAGTCATGGTAGAAGACTGAAAGTCCTGAGGTGCAGTTCTCCAGTTGTGATCACGTGTGCTGTGACCGTCACTTGAGCTCTGTCTCCAAGCTTTATTTACATGGAGAAGCAGAGAGATAATAGTCTCTGAGGGTGTAGGAAGGCTTAAAATATCATGAGTACTCTAGAAATAATTCATTTTGAAGGCAGAGTTAAAATGAGAGCTGATGTATTTGTAAACAAGAGGATGGAAACATTTCAGCAAAGCTGGAAAAACTTGTGGGTAGGAGAGCTCGGCACAAGTTCCTGTAAACCCCCTGGCTGGTTGCTGAGGAAGGGCATGGTCCTTTTGCTGCTGCAGTGCCTGACCTGCCACAACAATCCCTACCTTCTCCTGATGCTGCAAGGCTTCTAAGCTAATCACACCTGAGTGAACTCGGGCACTGTGTCACCAGCAGTGAGGCCACATAGAATCTCACTTTATTTGGGGCAAGGCCCAGCTTTTCTGCACTTGCTCAGCTGAGCAGTTGAACACATCGCTGCTGACCTTGTGCAGCAGGTGACCATTGTCTCATGTACCCTCCTAAGAGTTTAAAATTATTCCACTTTACTCTTGGCTCTCTTTAATATATGCATTTCTTACTGTGTTGTGGGAAAAAAATTGGATTGTGAGTGGTAGGGAAATGAGGAAGTGCCATGTGTGTCCTGGAATGCTCGCGCTGCCGGTCGGTTTTGTTTGCCTGATATCTTTGATCTGTGAAATAACGGCAGTGTATCTTGACCCACTTCTCTGTACTTCTGTGGGGAATGACGTTTCAAACTCCCACAGACATGGGAAGGGATTACTGTAAATACCAAAAGGCAAATTTCCATGGAATCCTAAAGTTTGCTGTAAGGATATTCAAGGTACTGAACTTTATAATGTAAATGTGATGCCCAGTTTCTCCAAAGTAGTGTCTGAGTGCCTGTGTGAGACTGTTTTTGTGTGGACTGTGCTTGAAGACCAGTGCCCCTCTCTTGCCTGACCAGAGGTTTTCTTCCTGGCATGCAAAAGAAACCTAAGATCAGGAACGAAACAGCTGATACCCAGTTTAAGAGAAGAGCCTGAATATAATACTTTAGAGGGAAGAATGTCCTTTAATTCTTCCTGAATTGTGTATGTGATCTTCATCATTTGAGAGCTTCAAATACTTGAGCTCTGGAAGATGGTGCTTGTTGTGGTCTGCAGAAATTGGCACCTGACATGGCCTTTTCCATGCACATGGCCTTTTTCCCAGGTGCTTAGGAAGCAGTGGTCTTTAAGCAATGTTGGCAACTTAGACTTGACTTTGGAGGATTAGGAGATGTCTAAATAATGAGCAAGGTCAGTCTGTGCTTCTTATCAACTCTTTGTGAACTGCCTACGTATCCAGGACTGCTGCACTCTTGATTGTAGCATGTTTTTTTAAGAGGGAAATATTGAAGTTATCTTCCATAGATTCCATGGGTGGGAAGTTTCAGGGGAAAACGTTGCAGCCTGTCTTAGTCTCCGTTTTGTTTGATGCCTTTCTTCTAAGACTCTGCTTTACGGGAGAATTATTTTTTTTCCCTTCCTGATCTTTGTCACTCCAGTAGTTGCTGTGATTCTCTTAGATGTGCTTGATGCTCTTAAACATGTGAGTGAAGTGTATGCTTTGTTGTCGTTAAATTCCCAGTGTCTTTGTTTCAGGGAGCACAGTATGCAGGTATTATGCAATAGGTAATCTGGTCTAGTGATTAAATAAGATCTTGTTAATGGAACAACAGAAACAAAAATAAGTTGAAAAGGAACTAGGCTGGAATCAAGCTGAAGTGTTTTGTTCCTATTTCTATTGATGATAACCTATAAACATTAGTACAATTCCTTTGATTTTGTTCCCTGCTTTAATAATATTAAAGCACTTAAAAGGACCATTATGAGCATGAAATCTTCTAATAAAGTTAATCATAGCATACATCAAGTATCAAAGATTAGTCTTTTGTCTAAAATATGTGGATTTTATGCTCAACAGTTTGTAACTTTTAAAGAGGCTTTTAGCTTTTATTTGCAAGGCTACTCTAATTGGCGTGGGGTGCTAATAATTTTAAGTACACAATGAATTGCTGGTACACATGTACTTCTGTAAACAATACTGCAGATTCTGATTTCTTGCATAGAGTTAATGATGAGTTCCATTTTCTGCAGGATGGTTGAATCCACTTATATAATACTTAGTATTCGGTGTTCAAGAAAAACTTTGTGGTATGGTTGATTAGTTTGTTTCTTTATTTTGTTTCTTTGTCTAATTTTTCAAAGAACCTTTTACTTTGATAATCCTGCAGTCACTTCTGTGAAGTGCTGCCCGGGAAGTGAAGTATTCCATACTAAAGGAAGGATTCCATACTGGATATTTTTTCCATAGTTGCCCTGATATGCAAGTTGAGAGAAGGTTCCTAAATACCCATTTGCAGTTACGTAATGGTTCCCATAGTCATCATACTTAACTTTCATCTTATGATTTGTCTGTTCTTTGTATGTGTCATAACATCTGACTAGTTATTTAAATATCCTGTGCCAGGAATCTCAGCCTTTCTCTTGAATAAGTGAATGAATGCCAAATCAATAAAGCATATATTTCTGTACTTCTGCTGCACCTTTCATTTACCTTTTCAGAATGTTTTTAAACAGTGGCTTGGGCTCTTAGCACTAGAGGTGGCAATGTAATTTACATACATGTAGAATAGAGGGAGGTTCAAAGCTGTAAAATCACTGAACAGAGGTCACTCCTGTAGGAGTAAATTGGAGCTTGCAGGTCTCCACTTTGTGTTCTCTGTCCTAATATCACCTGAATTCATGATCTGTGCCTAATTTTGGTAATCCATTTTATAGCTTGTATGAGGTGCTGAATTAATACCCCTAGGCAGCATGCTGTTTCTAAAAGCAAAGAAAGTTGTGGGTACAAGATGTGAAAGCAAGTTCCTTGCTGTCTGAGCATGCTGGGGGGCAGGACACGGGGCTGGCTGCCTGCTTCCTTGGGGTCACTGAGAGCAGAATAGTGTGTTCTGTGCTTCACTGTGTTACTCTGTTTGTGCACCTTCTCAGCCTCATGCGTGGTAGTGAGCCAGATTTGCTGCCTCTCAGGAGTAATTCTGATGTTGAAACTTGTGAGGAAGGAGCAAATTCACTGAGAGCAATTCTGGGCCCCTCAGATGTCCTGTGGCAAAAAGCCTGAATGCTTGTTGGCTCCTAAGACCAAGTGATGGCTCACTTGGACTGCGTTGGTTCAGCAGTAGGTGCTGGGTGTGTGACACTCAATGGCTGTTTCTAAACCCATGAGTCCAAGTGCTTAGAAGTGTGCCTGCTCTCCTGGTCCTCAGATTTTCCCAGGGGAAGGTGGATTCGGTGTAGCATTTGTCAACTTGTTGCCATCTCCTTGCTATTTGGAACCACGGCACAGCCGAGCTGAGGAAAGACTGCATGCCTGAGTCTCATGTGAGGTGTGAGTGCTGTCCCTGGAGAGGGGAAATGCCACCGTCCTTGTGGCTGGGTGTGCTTATCAAGAGCCAGTGGGCACCAAGATGGGCATTAAGAGCCACTCTGTGGGTGAACAATTGGCTGCTGCTGACTCCAGTCTCCACTGGCTGCTGGGCTGGACAGACATCTTTGTTAGGGGTAGAGATTGGGGTGCCCTCACTTGTTTAATCTGGGAAGCTGCTCTCTCTTGCCAGAATTGATCTTGTATGCATTCTTGCTTTCTGTAATGTATAAATCTTGTCTTCACGGCACAGAATTCCCTAGCAAGTCCCCTTGGCTGGAATGCTTGCAGTAGTAATAAGTTCTCTTTCTGGGAAGAGTGTGTGTGTCTCTTTGAAGAGACTAATAAGAGCCAAGCTTCCAAAGCACAGTATTGATATAGGGCTTGAACTCTATGACTATAGAAATAAAGTGTTAAATAATTGGAAAGAGTGTTTAGAATGCATGCTAGCATGGCGTTGAAAACAAAGGTTTTGGTGTTTCAGGTTATTTTACCTTGTAAGGGCCTCAGTAAGAGTCAGGGCTTTGCTAACCTAGTCAGAGGTTTTGAAGCAAACTTGAACGGTGATATTGTGCCTACAAATGGTGCCTTAGAACTTGTGTAAGCGGCCACTCTATGGCTTTTTAGCAGTATGGAAATGTGAGGAAGTACCAGTTTCAGGAGCTGAAAGGATAGAAACAACTATGCCCTGCCTCCTGGTAATACAGGGATTTCTTTTGCTGTTGCTATTTGTGTATATAGTGTATTTTAAAATATACTTATGTAAGTATGTATTACATGTATTCTTCATATATATTTTTGTATGCATATATACATGTATCATACATAGTAGTTACAAATATTCATATTTATAAAAATGTATAACATATATTTACAACTCTGCTGTTAGAGGTCATTATATTACTGCATAGGCATTATTGTCATGTGAATGGCCTCTTCAGCTTGCAGATCCTGATCTGTTGGTTCTGCTGTGCAAAAATGGGAGAAGTTTGTAATTTAAATTCAATTGTTATTTGAATAATAAATAGTTCTTAGTGCTGAAAGACAAACAATGCTCTTAGATTTTCATTTGGCTGCATGCTGCAGTTGTTATGGTGATTCAGATAAGGTCATTGCTGTGCTGTTCTTCTCTGGGTCTGGCTATGCTAGGACTAATAAATTGCAAAAACTGATTTTAGAAATCCCTACTTAGAGTGAAGCACAAATACTGACTTATTTATAAAGAGGTATCAAGTTGTAGGTGTAATTTTTATCTGTTGGGTTTTTTTGATTACTGCTGTGTAGTTATACTCTATTTAGCATAATTCTGCCTTTATTTTTGGAGAGGAGGGGCTGGTATCCTTGAAATTAAATGTGTTGTAAGGATTATTGAAAGGAAAAGATTCTCTAAATAGAAATGTAATTAGTGGGTTTTGCTTATCTCCTTTTCTTCATTTCAAGCAATTATCCAACCTGCTTGTTGCAGTTGAAGCAATGGGAGAAATCAAAACAATTGTTCAGAGGATGGAATGGGTTTGCTTCCTGTAAATTAGATTCTATAACTTACTGAAAGCATCCTGGGTCTTTAATACAACACTATAATTCTAAAGATGTCAGATTTTTTTGAGATTAAATAATCTCTCCATTGTATCAATGCAAAAATTTACTTGAGTCCAGATGTTTTTTCATAACTTATCTGAAGATAAATCTACCAAAATACCTGTTGTACTAAAATGGAGAGCTTATATTGTGGCTATAATTCAAATGTGATAGTAGATGAAGTGGGCAGGGTGGGAAGGTTATACTGACTTGCTAGAACATTTTAAATTATCCCTGTTTAGTGCTCACTGATGATTTTACTTTGATTAACAATTAAGCAATTTTCACAGATAAGGAGAACAACCTTACCTGAGTGTAAAATTAATGCCAACTGCCTGTCAAATGTTTGAGTGCAATAGATTAGCTGGACATGCCCATATATTTGGAAATTCCTCTTTTATCAGTTCCTTTTTGAACTTCTCTTCTGATTGTGTACTTGCAATTTAGTAGAAGACACTATCAATGCATTTTTCTTAAAGAACGATCATGTTAATTCCTAGATGTAGAAACTTTAATGCATTTTTCCTTGCCTGCTCTCATGTTTTCTTATTGTGCCTTAATGAATGTGTAGTAAATTTATTCTGGCTAGGAAGTACCTTTAAAGAGAAGGAACAAAGCCAGATTGCCTTGATTTTTTTTTTCTTCTCACTAGAATTGTGTGCTCATTGGTGCTTTGCATCCAAACTGTTGGGTTCAATGCAAACTGCATTTTAAAGGTTAGTTAATGCAGCAGAATTCCAGAAAAATAAAAAATTATAGTTCCAGAAATTCAGGTGTACTTCTGTTTAAGGAGTTCTTTAAAACTACATTTTATTTTAACTTGATAATTCACAAGAGTTGAAGTATTTTGTGTAATGAAGAGCACAGTTATTTATTTCTCCCCTGCACCTCAAGACAATATTCTGTATTGTTTTTAGTTCTGAAATCCATCAGGACCCATCTGCTTAGAGAACATGACAGTTTGCACAGGCAAAAAGCATTGCCATCAAAACCCCTTGACAGGTGTGACCAATATTTCCAGCTGGAACGAAGATCCCTGACACTTGGAAGAGTAAAAAATGCATGGAGATAGTAGTTCATGTTTTATGTAGTTTATTTTGAAGTCTCTCAGGAGTTCAGCTTTGAATTGAATTTCATCTTGTTGAGGAGTCTTCATTAATTCAATTGAGGAGACAAAAACCTGTGAAATTTTCTCTGGCAGTCAGCTCTAAAAACTTGTGTGTTTATCTTTGTTCCTGTTGACTACTGGGCTTTTACATTTTATTTTTCATATCTGCAGGCATTTTTGTAGTGATACATGTATTAATGACATACAGGGACATTTAAGTGCATGTTTATGCATGCACATGCATATGTGAATGGATTTACATAACAAGCCGTTATATTTAAATAAAAAATGAGCTCCTCTTTCTTCATTCTGTGAAGAGGGTGAAAAAGAGGTATGAGACAGGTCTCTTCAGTAGTCCCATCTCTTCCCCATGTCATGGTTTGTCTTGGGTTTAAGGTGGAAAATGATAAGAAAATAACTTTTTAAGTTTCCTTCTGTAGGAGCACTGCTCTGTAATTTGCACACACAGGCTGGGAAGGGTTTTGCTGAGACTCTAGTTGTTTGAAAACTCAGAAACGATAGGACTGAAATTCTGTTTACCCCAGTATTACCACCTCTATACATGTGCACTGCTCAGTTTCATGATTTTCAAGATCTGTGAGGTTTTAGCCATTGTTTTAAGGCTGCTCAGTATTCTTACAATACTTTGTTTTTGAAATAATGGTTTCTTTCTGTGCAAAGGATTCCTAACTGCAATTGATGCAAGTCTGAGCTGGAGAAATCAAGCAGAACACCTAGAGGATGGGGAACAGTTAGGGTGAGTTTCATTTGCATTAAGTCAGTCATCTGCAAATTAGACTTAGATCTAGCTCTCTTCAGAGATGGTCAAAAGAAACAGATCAGATGAATCACCCTCTGCAAGTGTCTGTTTTCTCTGGCTTTGCAGAATGCTTAGGAAAACTGCCTTGGAGATCTTGCTTTTTCACATACAGTCATCTGACATGACTCCCACCTGCAGTGACTGCTTATTTAATATCAAAAAGTCAAACTTTCTCATCACTGGGAGCTGTTAAGTTGGAGGAGGGATGGAAAGAAGTGCTCTAGGCCATTCCCTGCTCTTCTTGCTGTTGGACTGTTCCTTTTCCTGTTTCTTTGTTACTTCCATACTTTTGGTACTTTGTCCAGCAGCAATTCTATTAAACTACGTGAATGTGGTTCCTCCTTAGAAACCAGAATATGTCCTATATAGATCCTCTTGGGGAGGAGGAGAAATAATAGTATGTCATAATGTAAATTAGGACTATCATAAAGTGTAAAATGGAGTATTTAAGGCCACTTAACTCAAGCAAATCAAAACTAAAACTACTTTTGTGATCTTCTCTCTTATACACACACATGCATACAGAGATTTATAATAAAACTGGTTTTTGAAAGAAGACAACTAATAGAAAATAAGATTGTCATCAGTGTCATTAATGCCTGTACAGTTTATTGAATTTGGAACTGACAGAACCTGCAGAAATCCCTGTTACTGGGATTATCTGATAGCAACAGAGGTGTTAATAGCATATTGTGAGCTAGAACAAAGTAGTTCTTTATCAAATTTCACACTGTGAAAAGAACACAGGATCCAGATTTCTCAGCTTTATTCTGCTCCTTACAAAGGAGTGTTCCTTAGTGAATATGTGTTTTTCATGGATCTTGACTCATCTTACCCATCTTTCCTTTAAATTTGTCTCCTAATTCATTATTTGGCTGGAGTGCAAAATACAATGGTAATTCTGAAGGTGGTTGGAAGCAATGATGTCTTAAATCCTTAAAGTATTTCCCTGTCAGGAATGATGCATTGAATGTATTTGCTGGAATCTAAGGGAACTCAGGGTTTCTTCTGTATTTGTTAGAAAGAAACTCTTCCAGAGGTGAATTTGAATCCCTCTCTGTTGGCCATGCAGTGAAATAAAATACCTGAGTCAGGACCTAAGTGTAGGTGCTCCTTGACTATCTATGTTTTAAACTTAGAAACTGTGCTATATTTATTGCTAAAGTTACTCCTATGAGATTCTAATAATAATTCTGTAAACAGTGTTTTCAGCCAGCCAGTTTGAATCTGAGCATCAGCAAAAGGTATGATACTGCAGACATTTATGTGACGTTTCTACCATTTTAATTTTATCCACCATTTTAGTTTTGTGACTTGAAAAGGATAACAGGGAATTCTCAGGATGTATGTGCATACTAAATGGCAGACAGTTTCTCTACTCCTTGTATGGATGCTAATTCCAGTGTTTGTATCTCATTTAGGAGTCAGATGCTCTTCTTTTTTTTCTTAGGGGCATATTTTTTTTAAAAGACTCTATGGATTCCTCATAGTTACAGGGGGTTACAGGAGTGGCTTCTCTGAGAGGCTGCCAGAAGCTTCCTCCATGTCTGACAGAGCCAGGGAGAGACTCAGGGCTGGTTAGTGCCCATCAGGGGTGGTGGTAGCACCTCTGAGTTCCTGTGTTTGAGAGAAAAGTTATTGCAGAGCAGCAAATTGCAGCCAGAGGAGAGAGGAGTGAGAGTATGTGAGAGAAACAGCCCTGCAGACACCAAGGCCAGCAAAGCAGGAAGGGCTGGAGATGCCCTGGAGCAGAGATTCCCCTGTGGGCTGTCATGAAGGCCACAGTAAGGCAAGGCTGTCCTCCTGCAGCCCAGGGAGGTCCATGGAGGAGCAGAGATCTCCTTGTAGACACCCCCATGGCAGAGCAGGCAGAAACCTGAGCGAGGCTGTGGCCCCATGGGAAGCCTGTGCTGGAACAGGTCACCCCACAGGGGACCTGCCCTGGAATCTGTTCCTGATCTCAGTGGAAGGGACCCAGCCTGGTGAGCAGCTCATGAAGAACTGCAGCCTGTGGCAAGAACTCACTTGGGAGAAGTTTATGGAGCAGTCTGCTGGGGGAGGGCCCCCATGCTGGAGCAGGGAAGGATTCCTCCCTCTGAGGAGGAGGCAGCAGCAGAGACAAGGTGTGATGAACTGATCACGAACCATTCCCATCCCCCTGCACTGCTGGGGGAGGAGGTAGAGAATCAGGAATAAAGTTAAGTCCAGGAAGGAATTAACCCACCCCAGGGTGAGGAGAAAATAATTTCAAGATTTGAGTTTACTTCTTATTATCTTAGTCTGTTTTATTGGTATAAAGTTAATTTCGCCAAGCCAAGTCTGTTTTGCCCATGACAGTGACTGGTCAGTGAGCCCTCCCTGCCCTTAGCTCAACCCATGAGCCTTTCGTTATGTTTTCTCTTATGTTACCCAGGTGAGGAGGGAAGTGAGAGAGCAGCCTTGGTTGGCTCCTGGTGTCCAGCCAGGGTCAACGCACCATAACAAGGAATAAGAAAACTTGAAATTGATACAAGTAGCAAGGCTGAACTCCTGGTGTTTTCTTGTCCTTTGTACCTTTTTCTCAAGTTGGCAATAGTTGTAGACAGTGACATCGTGTGTTAAGGTGAAGAATTTCACTTTTCCTTGGTACGCTCATCTTTCACAGGTTTTTTCTTTTGATGTTATTATTATTACTATTTTATTTTATTAGTCATCAAATGCTAAGATTATTTATATACTTGCTTTGTCATGATTTTTATTTTCCATGTGTACATACATTTTACAGCTCATTAACTATCCTTGGAGAGAAGTTGCAGTATCAATAAACAGTTTCTTTTACTGAGGAATCTGTGTTTAGATTTTGTTCACTGAATTAAGAAATGCTGTCTGGAAAAGAGTTGGTGGAAGTGGCTGGGAAACCAGAGGGATCTCCATAGGAAAAGAAGATTGCACTGTAAAGATGCTGATTGTGTGGGTCTGTGGTGGACTTGTAGCGTAGTGCAAGAAATGGAAAGGTTGTCCCTGTTTCTAGGAAAAAGAGGAAAATGGCAATTAAATGAAAGGCAAAATTGAAAAGCAGGATTTCTTAGTGAAAGCAAAAAAATTTTGGCCATTGTGTAGAACATGTTGCAGTCAGGGACATAAAAATATATAAACCAGTGTTTCTGTTAGTATGTTTCTGAGATGATGCAATGTCTTGCAGGGTAAAAGAGAGGCCTGCATGTGTTAGCATTACCCAGTCATGAGCATCAAGGGCTGAGAAGTCAAATCTGCTTTCAGGATATGTGTGCCCCAGCAATGACCCCTGCTGTTGTTGCAGGTGTGGCAATGTGCTGCTGGCTCTGTGCACACAGGGTAGAAGATATTCAGCTCTTGGGTGCTGTTTTCTGCTTGAAGATCTCTTTTCATTTCTCTTGAGGGAAAGGAATTAGGCTCTAAAAGCCAAATTTGCCCAAGGCCTGTTAGTTAAACCACACAAGTCAGTCTGTGGGTGCATTGAAGGAAGAGACAAGCAATGCTAGTTGGAAGAAAACCATTTTTTTGCCATAATATTGATAGGAAAAAAGTGCTAGGCTGAATCATAGAGGCCTGCTTGTATAGTAACTGTAATGTATTCTCTCTTTTTCTCCCTTTTGTTTTCATTTGTTTGTTTAGGTTGAATTTTCCTATCCTCCCCTAAAACCTGGAGGAGGACATGACAGTCACAGTTTACCAGAGGAATGGAAGTACTTGCCATTTCTTGCCTTACCGGATGGCGCTCACAACTATCAGGAAGGTGAGAAATGAGAGAGAAAAGTTGTGTGTACTTCTGCTGCAGCCCAGGGAAAAAGCCTGATATCTGAACAGCTGACCAGTGATTCTTTTTACTGCTATACTTCCTGCACTTTTTGTTGAGGTTGCAAAATACATTGGCAATGATATATTTCTTTAGGTGAAAGTAAAAGTGTACCTTCTACATCCAGAATTCAGATGTTAGTAAAAACTTCAGGGTTACACATCGATTTTGCATAGTTCTAGCACAAAGCAAGGCTGCTGGCTTTCTCAGAAGTTCTTGGAAGGGTGAATAAACTCTCCTTCACTAATTTAGAGGTGCTTAAAAATGAACTACAAGTCATGGAAATCCATGTCAGTATAATGGTGTGAGCTTTAAAAGAGTTTTTTTGGGCAGAATAAAGACAGAAATATCCATTTGGCATATAGTCACCACCAAGTTTGTGGCACTTTTAATTTTTTAGTATTGCATTTATTCCTTTATTAGCAGTTCTGTTAACCCCTGACATTTATATTTGTGTCCAGTTGTTTCATCTTTTTTTTTTTCTGCAGAGCAGACAAGGAAGTCACTTCAAACAGCAAAATCACAAAAACCCTTTAATACTACTTTTAATTTGTTTAGTTTTTTAACATTATATACTTAGCTTCCCTATTGTCCAGCTTTTGGAGATTTCATTTGGAATCAAAAGCAGTTTATCAAAATAGTCCCTTTCCTAGCAGCAATAAGAATGTCTCTGACTGCTCTGGGCCATGATTTTTGCTGAATTTCTGCATTGTTAAATACATTACAAGTAGACAACATTCAAACCTAGGAAAATCACATGCAGCTGCATTTACCTGCTCTCTCTTCTCTCATTACCATTCCAGTTAATACTCAATTTTGAGCATATTTATTGCTGTGCTAGAAGAACATAACATAACTGTTTATTTTTTGGTAAGGACAAAAAAGAGTTGGCAGCAAAGGAGAAATATATATCCTTGTGTTTTGTAGGCAAGAATACACATGAACTTGAATCAGGCAATTAGATTTTCTGATTATAACTGTATTTCATTTACTGTAACTTTATTAGATATCTGGTTTTGAGTTTTAAACTAATTCCTGTGGATGGTTACATTTGTGCGAAGAGGATAACTTGGTCCAGGAAATCATCATACAGGCTTTCTAAAACCCTAGGGTGATCTCCAGAATACAAACTTGATCAAGGTAGTAAGCTTTGTTATAAAAAGTCCCCCTCTCTGTTGGTCATAATGCATGTGGGATTGTCTCTCCTGTTCATATTCTTACTATGAAGCAAACAAAAAATTAATAGTTGGTTTCAAAAAAGATTTCACTCATGTTTTGAAAGGAGAGGACAACTGTCTTTGCTTACAATTTAACAACTTTTTTGCAGTAGCAGCAGGTGTGTGGATATATGTGCGTGTATATCTCAAGCCATAAAAGTCTGTCTCTTGTGATATTTTATAGATACTTTAATTTTTCATGTTGCACTTGCACAAAAACAATAATTATTTGTAAAAACAGTAATTTTTTAGGTTTCACAAATTCTTTTTGGTAGTGTAGTGCTGGTGGTGGTGCAGATATCTACCTTGGCAGAGGTAGGAGCTGCTCTAACCTTTCAACTGAGATTGATTCAAGATTTTTTCCCCTATATTGACTCTGTTTGCCTTCTTAATGGCATCACACTCTGAGCTGTACACACTGACTCACAGTGCCTTGCCTCTGCTTCTTTGTGCTGAACTGGGAATGCCTGTAGCTTTCAGTGGCCCTTCTCTGCTGTCAGTAGCTGCTTCTGAACAGCAGTGTTGGCTTGGTCTAGCTAAACATGCAGGTGTCCTGCAAACCACAAATTATCTTGCAATGTGAAAACTAATTTGGGTCCAGACATAACTTTATAAGTAACTTGTTTGTTTTTATTTTTATTTTTTTTAGAAACAAATGTTTGCCAGTGCTTTCTGCAGTAAACCTTCAAGGGATGCTGAAAATAAATATACCAAGCTCTTGTTAGTGAATGACAAAACAGTCTTGTCTTTTTTTTCTAGATACTGTGTTTTTCCACCTGCCTCCGAGGTGCGGGGATCGAACCACGGTGTATGGTGTCTCTTGCTATCGGCAGATTGAAGCAAAGGTAACCTTCCAAGTTGGGAATTAATTATATTAATGAATAATAGGCTCAGTGCATTAACAGCCCTAAAATTCAGTGGCTTGCATTACATTACCAGGCAAAAACTGCATGATTGTGTTACATTAAAAGTCTGTGAAAGTGCTCACAGTATGTAGCTCCAAAACTTGAGAAGTATTCTGTCCCATACATCAGCAGGTGTATGGTGATCTTCTGAAATGTTCAAGGCAATTGAAAAATACATTTTGTTTCTTGAGAGCCAATCTAGCCATCAGCACGAAGCAGCAAAACTCAACTGACAGTCTGTCAAGTGGCAAAGTTAAGTTTTCAGGCAGTAGGCCTTCTGGGTGGAAAAAGTTGAAATTTCTCCCCATTTGAGTACTTCCTGGGATCTGGCCATGCAAGTGTAGGGATGTTTCTCTTCACCTGCTCCCATTGCCAAATGTACACTTGTAGAGTAGACTGGAATCTTCCCATTCAGGGTAGCTGCTTAGTGATACCAATCTTCAGCCGTAAAACTGAAAAATTGAGGAGAGCCACAGTGTGCACGTGATCACACTGAGGAAATTAAGTATTTGATCTACTCAAATAATTCCATATTTTCAAAATAGTAATGGTCATATGATCTCTGCACTTAGAATTGAGAAGCGATTACAAATTTCTTTTAAAATTACTTATTTTTTTTCAGTGAATTCCCAATAATCTGGAATGTCATGTGGGTTTGATTCACCCTCTGAATATATGACTTGTTTATGTACTCTATTTCTGTGTTAATTACATCTTGATTATATTTCAAGTTCCTTTTCTTGCTCTAGGAGAAATTTTACTCGTGCAGTTTTTAATTCCATTTCTTTTGAACTAAATTCCATGTTGGTTTTCATTCACTCATTTCTTGCACCAACCTTCACTGTATTCTGTGATTTAGAGTCAGTTTATGCTTTTTAGTAACCAATTAAGAAGATAAATAGATGTTTAAAATAAACTCTTTGGAACAACCCAATGTGTTTCATATGACAGCTCTAGCACTCTCTCCATCTGTCCTTTTTGATGTGTGGGCTGCAGTCCATACATTTTCTGTTTTGTACAGTTAAGTGAATCATTTGTGTGTGTTCTGCCCTCACCATTTCTTGGTTTGCTGTTAAGTACTGGGACCATTTGTTCTGGCTGAGAATGTAGCCTATTTTGTGGATAAGCTTTTATTTTATGAGTGGCTCAAAAAAGATGCTTGAATATGAAACAAGAAATTTCTAAGAGACTTTGTAATCTGGTCTGTTTTCACAGATGATGTTAAAGAGCAAGTGATGTGTTGTGGTTTCTCTCCCATACATTCCCCTGAGTTAAAATGCCATTTCCTTTTCCTATTACCTTTTTCTCACACTAGTGTCTTTTAAATGGTGCTTTGCCCATCATCACAGCTGTGTTTGGATCTTTGCTGGACATGATGAGATGAGAATACAGCTCTGACATGTCAGTGTTATGACCCTTTTTACTAGGTAGAATCATAGAATTGCCATACAATGGTTTGGGTTGGAAGGAGCCTTAAAGATCATCTGGTTCCAACTCCCTGCCATGGGCAGGGATGCTACCTGCTGGACCAAGTTTCTCAAAGCCCCATCCAGCTTAGCCTTGAAAGCTGCCAGGGATGGGGCATCCACAGACTCATTGCATTTCTTTCCTAGCCAACATCCAAGTGGTTGAATTCCCCCATTAGGATGAGAGCTTTTCAGCACAATGCTTCCCATTCTTGAAGCAAGGCCTTGTCAACAGGCTCCCCCTGATCAGGCACCTTGTGGTAGACTCCAACCAGGTGTCCTTTATAGGTTCTGTCCTTGATTTCTACCCACAAACTCTTGACCTGTTTGTGACTGTTTTTCAGAGGGAACTCTTCACAATCTCACCATTCCTTAGCATAGGGGATGACACCCGTGCCCCTCCTTCCCAGCCTATCTCATGGTTTGGATATTCCACCACTGAAGATAGCTAGTTTTAGGATTTTGTTTAAATAGGGAAGTAGTATGTGACAACTAGACTTGGGAAATAATTCTTTTTGAAATTATGTTTGGGTAAAAACACTGTAATACTTCTATTTCTTAGGCTTTAAAAGTACGGCAAGCAGACATCACCCGAGAAACTGTACAGAAAAGTGTCTGTGTTCTCAGCCAGCTGGTAAGAATGTTTATTTAACTCCCAAAACACTTTCAGGTAATTTTAACAGTTGTTCTTCCATATTCTTATTTGGAACATTTGGCTTCAAATATCTGTCTTAGCCATTTCAGAGTAACAAAATACTAGAGTAAAATTGAATTGGAAGGCTGTGGCATTTGAGTGAGCTGCCTTGATTTGTGGTATCTGCTTGTAACTGGAAAAGTGTCTGCCTGTTGTCATGGATGAGGATACTCTGATCCTTCTTAAATGCTACTAACTCAGTTTAATGTGGTAGAAATGAGGAGTTTGGCTAGTATAATCATGGAATGGGTAGGGTTGGAAAGGGCCTCAAAGATCATCTAGCATAGTAGCTGAAGAGAGTGGCTACCACCTTCAACTGTGAAGGAGGTTTTCTGATATCCACACATAGAGCATATTCTTGTTTTGAACAGATATCTTTTATTTCTACCTATTCATCAAAAGCTGCTGGTCACTAGGCAGGGAACAGAAATTATTTTTCTGCTTAAAGCTGAAGAAAGAACTATTACTGGAATTGTTACTATTATGAACGGTGTTAAAGCAGGAAACTACTTTTCCAGAAAGATGTTCAGTGAGGGTATGGTACATGCAAATGGGAAGAAAATGAAATTATCATCATTTAAAATGAGCACAGAAGAAAGATGGTGGGAGTTAGCTACTGAGGACTGCTCATCCATGAACTCTGTGTATAGTAAAGTGTCAGTATTGCAACATAAGCATGGAAGAAGATTAAAGTTCAAAATGAGTGACTAAATAGTTTCATTCACTTGCTTTTGTGTTTGTTTTTCTTCCAAGCCTTTGTATGGGTTACTTCAGGCAAAGCTGCAACTCATCACACATGCATATTTTGAAGAAAAAGACTTCTCACAAATTTCCATTCTAAAGGTAACTTTCCAGTAAAATCCACACAGAACAGCTTTCAATGTATGGCCACAAACTTCAGTGTTTTAATTTAATGCTCAAATATTCCTTTTGCATAAGTCATTCAGTTATTCAGCTCCTGTAATACTTTAACATGAACTTAATGTACTACCCTAATCTGACAGAGTCAACTTTCTGATTGTTATGAGATACAAGTGTGGTTGTCAGCCTGTATCTCTGTTGATTCCATTAGTAAAACTTTGCTTTCTTTCTGGAGTAAGCCATTGAAATCCTTAAATAAGTGAATTTTATTTATTCTGGATTTTGTGTGACCATATGCCATTAACACCTTCTGGGTTTGTTTTTTTTTTTCCTTTGTTCTAACTTTTACAGGAACTTTATGATCATATGAATAGTTCCTTGGGCAATACTTCCTTAGAAGGGTCACAAGTTTATCTTGGTAAGTGACTTGTTTTGTACAAAGCAGCAGAGAGGATGTTACACTAAACAACACATGCCTCTCCTGAGCTAATTTGTTGATGTGCATTAACAGGTTAAGCACCAGAGATCTGCATTTCTTTATTAATGGATTTAAATAAATATAAAATGTAGTGTTGCTTTCATAATAGGAGTCAGTTGCAGGTTGAAAGCCATATTACTCCTTGACCTAACAGTCTGACTAGCAGCTGTTTATCTGCTTTTGGTAAGCAATACCTTCTTCAGTTTTAGATTCAGCACCCCACACCATCCAATTGTTCAAGCTTGCGTGTTACTACCTGTTATTTAGGATATCTCACCACCCAGTTCTGACTCTTCCCTGTGCTTTCTGAATGCACAGTGTAGTATTTACCTCAGTGGCACCCTAATGCTGTGTGGCATTAACTCAGAGCACAACTACTCATGTTATTCTTGTCTCTATTGTCAATGAATTCTTGCTCCCCCCCCCAAAAAAGGCATTTTTTATGAATTCTGCTATTGAAATAACCAGGTTCACACAGAATCCATAATGGGTGTCTCCCACATGCTGAAAAATGGTGACAAGAAGTAAATTAGGATCCCTATCAGCTGTTTAATTGTAACAATTGCTCTCTTTTTGGTGTCTCAGGTCTGTCTCCTCGGGATCTTGTTCTCCATTTTAGACACAAGGTAGGTATTCTGTACTAGATTTTTAAAGGACTGCACTATTTAGAAATAGAAATATAATAGAAAAATAAACATATCTAGACATACCTGAGCTACAAGTAAGTAGTCTGTTTCCTAAGTACTGCTATTTACAGCCTCCTGATTTTTCCCTCCAATTCCACCTGCATAACTTCAGTGAAAGCACATTCCAGACTAAGAAGTTTTGGTAGTCTGAGAGATTCCTGGAGATTTCTAAGTTTGTGGGACATTTTTTAGTCCTGTCCCAAAGTGCAAATGCTATCTCATTTGTGATCTTGTTTCTATTTCCTGTTTCTCATTTGATGAATATGATAAAAAGACTATTGCTAAAGTCTGTGCAGACACAACTTGGAGCATTTTTCCTGTGTTTTGTAAATTTTGTAGCTTCTGCCATCACAGAACCTGAGGGGACTTAGATCTGTCCTTCTTTTTCCTAATTTTTGTTGAAATTGAGTATATGTGCTATAGCTAAAGTACAAATAGCATTTAGAATCTTTTATTAACTGAGATGCATCAAGGAAACAACTTTGAAGATCTGAATTTCATGGTGTATTTGCACCTGTTCAGTAGATTTTTGGGGTAGAACTCATTTTTGTTTAACTTCAGATGTCTGCCAATCATACCCCAGAAGCATCTCTGTTTTTCCTTAATGTAGAGAGTCTGGACAGCCACTTGTAATCCAGATGCCTAAAATTAGGTGAGGTGAATATTCTTCTTGGTATTTTGCTGGATTTTTTTTCAGTAATTCTGTGGAGGAACTCTTTTATGTTTATGTAGTTTACTGTTTTTTAAAATGCTGGAATTGTGCAACATATTCTTTCTGCTAAGCTACGTATGATTCAAATTATACAGTTCTTTTTTGTGGAGGTTTTGGTTGTTTTTTGGGTTTTTTTTCCATCTCATGCTATTTTAAAATGTGTGCTCAGGTGGAGAAAGGGTACTGGTACACTGGTTTTCACTGGTCAAATGCATTTGGTCATTTGATTGTTATGCAGTGATTAACACAAAACCTTGAAGAAGAGGTTATGCTTGCACATTATTTTTGAGAAATGGCACTGGTTGGCTCACCAATTTTTTTCTTTTTGTGTTTTTTTTCAGGTCTTGATCCTTTTTAAATTGATTCTTCTAGAGAAAAAGGTAACATTTTGTAAGCTGAGGCAGGTAGTTTAAATAGAAACATAGATGTTAAGTATTTTTCATCTGTAAAATAGAAACATCTGAAGTCATATCAACAACTTTGCATCAATATATAAATTAGGTTATTAGGCTTAAAGAAACTGCTGTGTGTTGACTTATACATTTGCCTCCACCTCTATTCTGTTCACACTTTGTTTCTTTAATTGCTATCACAGCCAAAGTAAAATGTGATGAAATGTGACCAGAGAAACATAACCTACTGTAAAATATAGGATGGGATACAAATGAGATGCAGAGAGATACTTGTGTGGAGGAACTGAGGAAATGTGGGTACCTAAAAAGGCACAGCTTTATAGAGATTCAGTAAGAAGAACTTCTGGTTCAGGCTTTAAATAGACAGACCAAAAGAAACAAGTGCTAGAAGTATCTTTCAGACCTGAATTCCATGGACACCTGCAGGAGACAATGAAGAGAGCTGTATCTGTTAGGTCAGGCTGAACTCAGATTATAAATTGGTAATAACTGCTGGATTCTAGGATCAGTGCTTGCTTTGGGCTATCTTACTGCCTCAGAAGCAGTGCTGTTTTAGTAATTTAAGTGTAATATGCAAAATGTGAAAGCAGATGTGAAATCAGGACTTTTTTTTCCTTCTGTGTTCATATTAATGTCCTAGAGCAAGAACTTAGAGTGGAATGACTGTATCAGCTGCCAGGCATATTTATGCGGGGATTTTGTTTTGTTTTGCTTTAAAAATGTTATTTAAAGCTTTGTTTCAGTTTCCCAAATGCTACTTTTTCTTCAGTGAACCTGCTGTATTAAAACCCAATTTCTTCAGAGTGATGGGAAGGCATGTTAGGATTTCCTGTTAGCTGCAGCTGGAAAGTCAGTAGAATTTAATCTATAAATTATCAAAACAGTTGTGGTGGTGTTTATTTAAGTCTATATCCTAGACCTAGATATCTTTCACGAGGCAGTAAATACGCTGTTCTGTTTTAAAATAGATGTAGCAGCTTCTCCAAAGTTTTTGCACTTGTCACTTAATTCTGTAAGTCAGATATACCTTGACAGCTCTCAGTATTTGTTGATGAGAATAAATGCAGTTTCTGCATTAAGGAGGCATACGCTGAAGATGACTATATTAAAGGCTATGCAAAAGTACACTTGAGAAAATACAATTATGGCACAGTAGGGGTCACCAGATCAGTTCAGCATTTGGACATGTACAGAGAAAATACCTCACTGAGCTACAGTTCTTTTGTGAAACTGCTCAAACCACAAGATGCAAATGTACAGGAAGAGAGGAGAGAGAGGGTTTCCCAAGTGTGTTCACATTACTCAGACATACAAAATTGTTTTGAAAGTAACTGAATGCTTATGGAACAAACCTTCAGGTTGCTTTGTGTCTGGTTTTCCCTAAGCTCTGACAGGAAGACAACACTTGCAATTTCAAAAGAAAGTTTTGGTTTTCAGGCACTGCCTGTTTTCTGGCAAATGTTATGGTTTCAGAATAACTGTGGGAATCTGTATGTTCAAAGATTTTAAATATAATATGCAAGAAGCCATTCGTAATGCCAATTTTCCTTGATCTGGAAAATGCCACAGCCTAATTTCCTTTAATCTGTAGTAATTTGGTTGATGTTTTTCCACAGGCTAAAAGAATTTTTTTCACCTCTCAGTGGTTATTAGGCTGGAAGACTACTTCCAGATGGTGATCATTTCAATTTCTCCTGCCAGGACCACCCAGTTTGCTGATGTACATGCAGTAGGCCATGTAGTGGGGCTGGGAGAGGTAGTGAATCCTTATAGACAGAAAGATGGCAGAGGGACCTGATGAAACAAATACAGAAAAGTATTTGCTCTAAGTAAGTGGTATACCCAAACAAAAACCTAGACTGGAATAGATTTCTTTAAAACAAGGTACTTCTTTATAGACTTAATTATTTCTGTAGGCTTAAAAATAAGCTTGGCTAAGAATGCATGGTGTCTGAGAATCTAAACCTGTGGGAGTATCATAAGCTTTCTATTGCAGTTCATTGCTATTATATCATGCATTTTTCATGCATACATTATAAAGCAACATCTTCAAAGTTACACATTTTTATTCCCACTGGAGTCAACCAAAACTCTTTCCACAGATGAGCTGCTTGTTCATCTCATTGTGCTTTTCCAGTGGTTGTTGCAATTTGAATTCACTTACCTTGTAGAATGTTTTTGTGGTATATTTAGGATAATATACAGAGTCTGTTTTCAGCTGTGGTACCATTAAATATCATCTGGCCTGTGTTAAGGCTGTGTAGGTCTTTGTCCCATCAGTTCACTAGCTTGGAGATTGGCAAACACTAGAGGGACATGAGCTATTATTCATCAGTCTCTTCTAAAGTGTCTATCTTATGAAGACTAAGTCTACAAACTTGCACTTTTATTTACATCGTCTGCTTAGTAAACTGGACTGCGAAGTCGTAAAGCTAGATTATTCTGTATTCCTTTGCACTCTTGATTCCTTGTAATGCTTATCTATGGTTTTTTACTGATATTGTGCTTTGTGCTGCTTAAGAATGCAAAAATGGCATTTTAGACAAGTTTACTTCTGTGGGGATTTTTTGGGGTTGGATTGTTTTGGTTTGGTTTTGTTATTTGGTTTTGTTGGGTTTTTTTGTGTTTTTTTTTTTTTCTTTCCCCCCCTCTTTTTCCCTGAAGGCTTATTTTGAGGAAATTCTAGTAATAATATTTAGTCTGGCATCTATTTCTTCTTTCATTGCTAGCCTTTGACACCCCCTTTTGAATTCCTAACTAATTTACTAATTCCAGTCTCTCTGATTTAATTAAGGAGATTCTGTTTTTCCATGTTATGCCTTAAGTGCTTTACCAAAGTTAGTACCACTCATGTATTCTGTTTCTAAAAAATCTTTTTTGTTACATATGAATATTACTGTAATAAATGCATGCAGCATTTATCCTGTTTTTAGTTTATCTACATATCCTTAATATAATTCCTTAAAAGAAATGTTTTTGCATAGGTTTGTATCAGTGTTCTGGAATGGAGATTATTTGGCCTCTTTGATTTATAACAGAGAATTTAATGTGCTACAAATGAGCAAGAATTTATGCAGCATGCCAGGAAAAACTTTTTTCTGTCAGTTCTTCAGTAACTGGATCAGTTTGGAAAAAGTCTTAAAAACCAGTAGAAAAACCTGAATAACTGAGAAGTGTGTTACAAACACATGTATACATACATACATATATATATATATATATAACCTATCTTACAAATATTATATAAGGATTCTGTATGCATATACAAATGTTTACTTTGAACTCTTGTAGGAAGTTTTGTTAGTGAGCAGACTTTCTAATATAACATAAAAAGCAGTGCCTTGAATAGTTTGTATGTGTCATTTGTCATGCATATGTATAATGTTGTTTTTCTCATTCTCCCCTCCCTAATTCTCCTTTTCTCTCTTGCACTCTCTCTTCTTCCCATTGTCCTCCCTCCTGCCACTAGGTGCTGTTTTATATTTCTCCTGTAAATAGATTGGTGGGAGCTCTGATGACTGTCTTGTCACTCTTTCCTGGTAAGAAAAGAAGTTTGAACTTCTTTTTCTATGTTTTCTGGTGATAACTGAGACAGGTTGTGCTGTCACTTGGAAATCAACTCATGTGATAATAAAATTAGGTTGATATGTTGCCTGAAAAATGGGTGACTTGTGTGCATGTCCATGTACTATGCACACACCTCCTAACACTTACTACTTGCATTTTATGGGTTATTTCTTGTGCTTCATTGGAGCCACTGGATTTTCTGTATTTCCTGTGGGAAACATAGATGGGGCTCCTGAATAAGTAACACATTCCTGTTTAGTTGCTTAAAGCCCCAAAATATAAACTTTTCCTTCCACATATGCTCATAAAAACAAACAAACAAGCAATCATAACCCCTAACCTTGCTAATCCTTAGCTTCTAACCAGTCTTCTTAAAGCAAAATGTTAAGGCAGATTCTTTAGGAGAGAAAGTGTAGGGTTTGGGTTATTTAAAACACCCCTCCCTCCCCAAAGTAGTGTTTTAAATTACATTATTTCCTCTATGTACCCAAAAGCAATTTTTTTTCCTCCACAAAAGTCACTAAAATTTTGATTGAGATGCTGATATTTGTGTTTGCTGTTCTTCCCAGGTATGATTGAACATGGTCTTAGTGACTGCTCACACTACAGACCAAGAAAGAGCATATCAGAAGATGCTGGCTTGCAGGAAAATCCACCACGGTTAGATGACTATGTTTCTGTGTCTGCTGCTGATGCTTCGAATGCAAACTTAGGAATAGGGAAAGGAGATGGGAAAATGGCAGGAGATAATTCACTGGAAGGTCAAAAAGCAGATGTGCCTTTCTCCCAGGCCGAGAAGGCTTGCAGTGGAGCTCAGTCCTCCAACGGAGCTGTGCAGCGCCTGAAAGTTCCTTCCCGTGCTTCTCCAGCCTCCTCAGAAAGTGACTGGGAGACCCTGGATCCCAGCATTTTGGAGGAGGCTCATTTGAAGGAAGAAGAACGTGAGAACCCAGCGTCAGAAGAGGCAGGAAATCTTCGGAGCAAAGGCGCGAGCTCCGAAGGCCTTCCCATCACTGTGCAGCCCCAGGCAAACACAGGGCACACGGTGCTTGTTCAAGGACTGGTGTCTGGCTTGGAAGAGGACCAGTATGGGATGCCACTGGCTATTTTTACAAAGGTAAGCATGTTCTTTGTGGTACCTGGGAACTCAGGAAGACTTTTTTTTTTTCCAGAAGTGGCTAATAATTTTGCTTACTGAGCTCCAGGTGGACAGTAGGGTTCTCCAAAAGATGTTAGTATGGTCTCTCCTAGTCAGGTTGAAAGGCTTGAGAGGGCCTTGCAAGCATATTTGCATTCCACTTTCATGCCTTTACTTTAATACCATTTGCAATTTTTTTTCAATTTTACATGGTGGTAACCTGCATCTCCACTGTGGTTAATAAATTGTATGTAGCAGAAACTACAGTTTTCTTTTACTCTGAGGAATTGGTGATCTAGCCTATATAGGGCAAGATCAGAGTACTTCAGAAGCCTTTAGATATCTTAAACTAAACAAAGATTCTGAAAGCTCTACCTTTGCTGACACCTAAGTCTGTTTTCCTCTTTTCATTTGTATCTGTATATGTATTTTTAAATGCATATGTGTATATATGCACAAAATGTGTATATAAATACATATATACACACATAAAAATATATGAGATGAAATTTCACCCTCCTGTCTGTGATAACTCTTTCTGTTTGTCTCTTTCTCTGTACATGGTGCTGAGCTGCTGAATTTTAAGCTTGCACTGATATCTAACTGAACTCCAGGTGTTTCAGAATCTCTAAGGATTCTGATAGGCATAGTCAGATAACAAGCAATAGGTCTGATAAGTAGGGCTGGTTAGTAGGGCTAGTTTCCCATAAAAACCAGGTAAAATGTGTCCCTTTTAAAGATACTGCTATTGATACAAAAAGTTATTTAGTACATTTCATTGTTTTGTTTTTAATGTAATAAACTTTTAAATGAACATTTGCCCATAGTAGAAGATAGAAGATTCAGATTTATTTCCTCAAGTTGCTGATGTTCAAAGTGTTTTTTCTTCCTTTGCAGAGGTTTATTTGCATTTCCTTACAGAATATTATATTTTATGATTGATTGTGTTTAAGTTTCTCCCTGTAGCTTTCATTGGAAATAGTACACTGTGTGGGCCAAGGGAGCAGCTCAAATGTCATTGCCCTCAATGTATTGCCTCATGTCACCATTAGAAATGTTGTTTCAACAAAGATCTGCATTTGATGTTTATCCTTATGATCTGTCTAATGTGAACTATAACCTGTAAATTGTATTTAGTCTAGTTCTTTGAAAATACTAAATGGAAAGCAAGAATAAAATAATTGATAAGGGGACCTCCAAGTGCAAACTTTTGTTTGCTGCTGTGCTCATCAAATGGAAAAGAATTTTAAGGAAGCTGACAGTTTCTACATGTTTGCCTTCTGTTCCACAAAGGCACTTTTCACTTGAGTTCAGCCAATGTAATTAAAGCAGAAAGGGCTTTGCATGTCTGAGTTAGCAGAAAAATCTGATTCAAAGTTACAGTTTTAACCACTTACTGGAAAGTTTACATCTCATTTAGAGCTCTTAACGCAGGGTTGTTTTATGCCATGCCATGGAAAGACTTAATAAATCTGACAAATTTGAATGGGAGGAGATTTTGCCAGGTGGCATAATACATTATCCAGGTACACCTGAGTATAAGGGAAAAGAGCTTGTGGTACTTGTTTCTTTAGTACCAGTTCTGTCAGATCTAATAGTAATTTCATCTGCACTCTTTTAAAAAAGAATGGAACATGTTCATGAAAATAAAAGTTGTTGTACTTACAAATGTGCATTTGTAAACTGACATTTGATACTTTAAATAGTGATAGATTTCCCAGACTTTGCTACTTTAGTATACAGTAATTAAACCTTCCTTTTCCTGCTTCTTGAGCTGTATTTTTTGAAAACTTTCCATCTTAGGTTTGTGATTCCTTTCAAAGCACTGTTGTTCCTTTGACACAGGCTGTTTGTTTTCTACTGATAAGGGCTTGTCATCTCTAAGGCCATCCCTGTGTCTCACACAACAAAAGGGAGTAGTTATGCTCCTTTCTTCCATATGTTTCCAATTACCACGTACTGGGTGATAAAGTGTGTGTGCTCTTTGTTTCTGTCCAACATGCCATTAGCTGTAGTGAATAAATTTGCTTTGGGCTTTATGCAGTTGAACAGCTGGAATTAGATGTCGGGAGTATGTTGATCTTATGTTTAAAAAGGAATTTACCTACATCTGCCTCTCAATAATCCTTTAATGACTAACTCAAAGCCTTTTTTCAAAATGTTTTGGTTTTTTTTTTAATTGGAGCGTAGGATACTAGATTAATTTACAATCCTGAAGTGGCTAAAAAGCACAGTGTGTTACTTTCTGTCCTCTCCTTCTTAAAGTAGGCTTGCATATGCTTATCAAAAATTGATTGCTATCTCTGGTGTCTGGAAATCCCCACCCACAAAATGTGGATAGCTGTCTGTAGCATTCCTGCGTTATGTGCCTCACAACTACCAGAAGACATCATGTGCACTACTGGAGAGATGAATCCTTATCTCCATTGGCTTCTTGTCTCTGAACTGACCTGAGGCCTCATTCTTGTTGCTTATCATTGCTCTTATACTGCTTATTCTGTTGCCTTACAAACACATTAAATTCTCATTCTTTGCTTTGGATTTCTGTTTCAATCCTGAGACTGAAAGGCAACACAATCTCCTAAAAAATTCAATTCACTTCGCAATTGTCATGTAGCAGAGCAACAGATGATTGTGGCTGAGACTGTAATAACCAAGGTTCATTCTGGGTGAAATATGCTGGCTTTTATTAGGAAAACTTTTGAATCCAGGCACTTTTTAAAAATGTTATTCCTGTGAATGTCTCTGTTGCTCCAGGGGTACCTGTGTTTGCCGTACATGGCGCTGCAGCAGCATCACCTCCTGTCGGATGTGACCGTCCGCGGCTTTGTTGCGGGAGCCACCAATATCCTGTTCCGTCAGCAGAAGCACCTGAGCGATGCAATTGTGGAAGTAAGGATCTTTGCATCTGAGCTGGGGGGAACTGAGATTCTGTTTTAATTGTAGCTTTACAGTTTCACATGCTTGCCTGAATTCTGAATTCCTTCCACATGAAATAAATTCTCAGCTGCAGAAGTTTGTTAAATTCCTATGACTTGAGAGGACAGAATTAGATAGGCTGTGCAAAACAACTATCCATGTTTTTATATTTATCTGAAATTTGAATTTTTAAGGCACTTGTTAAATTTTTTTTTTTGTGTTGGTGATATAATTTAATTTTTCATATCATGGGTTTTTTCATGGCTTTTTAGTGAGGTCTTCAAAAATAAGTGCTTGCAAATGAGAATCACATGCAGGTACTGATTTGACTTCCATCTGATTTAATCAGGAGGGTAAATACACAGCATCTAAAACACCCACTGTGTCACTTCTAGCAAACAGACACAACTGCAAATAGACACAACAACATAATCAGCATCTGGTAACCTAAGATAGTACCATATAGGTAATCACCTTAATAAAAAGAGGTGATAATCAAAGTGCACCATACTTCCCCTGCCAAACTTTCTGCCAAATCCTGTCAAATAAGCAGCTTTTACTGTGTGCCAGGGAAATGATCGAATTCTGGATAAATCAGAGCAGTATCTGACTTTCTGAGAACAGTTAGTTCATTGTTTCTTTGGCCATTTGTTTCTTCTTGGTATTTTGGGGGAATGAGGGTTAAGATTTAGGTAGCAATATGTAGTAGTGTTTGTATAAGCAGTTTTATTTAGATAAATGTTTACCCTTGGAATTATTTCAAACAGATAGAAGATGCTCATGTGCAAATCCACGATCCAGAACTGCGTAAGATCCTGAACCCAACAACTGCTGACCTAAGATTTTCTGATTACTTGGTGAAGCACGTCACTGAGAACAGAGATGATGTGTTCCTTGATGGCACTGGATGGGAAGGAGGAGATGAATGGATCAGGGCTCAGTTCAGTGCTTATCTTCATGCTCTGCTTGCTGCTGTGCTGCAACCAGGTAGAACAGATACCTTGTCTAGGGATGGAGGTGAGGGTGGACATGTCAAGCATTTGTTCTGTTCTTACTGTCAGTGGATCTCCCTCTGCCTAAAGTTTCATTTTAGGCTGCTTTTTCACTTGTCTTTGGCTATCCTTGTTATTTCTTGACAAGCTTGTTATTAATCCTTAATTCACAGTCTTACACTTTCTTATTAGAATGTCTTCTTCTCCCTGATTTAATTAAGTTTTCCTCAAAAGTAGAAATACCTGCAACCTGTATGTGATGAGACTTACAAATCTGAGTGTCTTCTAGACTGTGTTGCAATCTGAAGTTAAGTTTGGGAAACTACTTGGATTCAAGGAGGCATGAAGTTAAGCATCTGTCTTCAGGCAGTTTTGCTAGACTGTTCCAGGCCTTTTCCCTCCTTGCTATGGTCTTAATTAGGGATTCACATACTGTGAAAAGTGTCATCTACAGGCTTTATAAGCTTTTGTTTCCTGTTTCAAATTTTTTTGTTTTACCTCAGAAGGAATTCTCTGTTCCAACCTTCTTTGTGAATATAAATAAAAGAATTAGTGTTTTTATATAAATGTTTAGTTTCCCCTGCACTCACCCTGTTAACTTCATTCTCATAATGATTTTTTTCTATTTACACCAATTAAATTCAGATTTTGTTTTGTGGTATATGTGAGAAATGATGGGATTGAGAACCTGATTTTGAAGTCTGGAAGATGCCAAGTTCTTGGTCTGACAAAATTAATATTTTAAGAGGATTACCAGATTGATATGAAATATCAGGGTTTTCTGGGATGTCATACTACTTCACTGGCTGGCTGTTAAATTATTTCCTATACTCTTCAGTGTTTTAAAGGGATTGTTGTTATGATAAGTTCATTCCACAGTATTTCCTACTGCAGTTTTGGAATGGATTTGGGAGTTACTAAATTTGAATGAGTAATAACAGTACAGCAAAACCCAATGTATCTGACCAAGACCAGTGCAAATAGTGTTTGTTCTTGGTTGCTGTGTGGCCATTCTTTTCCCTTTCCTGTCATCCCCCAGAGAAAAAGTCAATTTGGATTTTTTTCCCAGTGGAGCTCTTGGGGATTTATAGATGAATTAAAAATAAGAAAAGTAATTTTTAGGGTTTTTTTTTCCCTTCTTATCCTGGTACTGTATATTTTTGACACTTTAAAATAAAAATAAACCATTTTTAAGTACCCAGGTTTTAGTACTGGAGTTTTAATTGTTATGGACTTGGTAAGAGCTGGGAAAATGACCTTTTTTCTTACAAGAAAAATAGTAATTTGTCTTGTAATTATTAAATTTCTAATGAATTTCTTCAAATTCTCTGTATTTTAATTTATTAGACAATGAAAAGATTTTGTCAGACTTTGGAACAGGATTTGTAACAGCCTGGAAAAATACCCACAACTATAGAGTATGGAATAGCAACAAGCATCCAGCTCTTGCAGAGGTAAATTCTAGGTAAGGAAACTTTGTAGTATTTACTCTAATTCTGGGCAGTAGTTTTATGAAGAAAAACATATCCAGAGTCAGGAGAAGTGAAACTTGTTCAAGTTGATTGTCAGCTGTCCCCAGCTACAGAAAGTTTGTCATTCCTCAGGAATTGTCCTCAGATGGTTCTGCTTTGTGTTAATTGCTTCCAGGTGTGCAGGGAGTAGCTGTGTCCAAGGCTGTCACTGCTGGGATAGAGGGGAGCTGCCTGTTCTGGGTGTGTTTTCATTGGGAGGTTTGACCATGCCAGGCTTGGTACCACTGTTGGCTGTGCATATGTTCTGTTTAGTGTGGGTTATTACCCTGCTGCAGGGAGTTCTGTTTGCTTTGACTTTCTCAGTTGCTGTAGTGTGAAAAAGGTTTTTCCTTAGACCTCCAAAGCTCTTTTGGTCTACTTAAGGGATGTTTTCTATTTGCTGTGTGCTGCTGGAAGGAGGTGCTTTTGACTTAGTGTGGAAAGGTTGTTAATATCTCATCTGTAAATAGAAGGCACCTTTCAGGTAGCTCATAAGAAATCTGTCATTGAACATCACTGCGGCCCAGACTTCTGTGAAGTGACAGAGCTATAGAGTATGAAGTATACTGCTATAGAGCAGTATATCTGCAAAATATTTTTTAAACTTTCTTTTTTTTTTTTTTTTTTTTTTTTTTGGTAAGTCACAGAAGGGTATACAGCTAATAATTGTGTGATACAGATTCATCATGAAAAATAAATTCATTTTTTCTTGGGTTTTTCCTCCTCTTCTAGCCATCCATTCCAGGGCCAGTACTCTGTATCCGATGTTAAATTAAGGTTGTCACAGTAAGTACATAGTACTTTGACTCGTATTTTTTAGAAGTTTGGTCAATTATCAATAACTGCATAACTGTTGCTATAATGAACTCAACAAGATAAGGATTCAAATTCGCCATCTTCACAAAACTATACTCAAAAGTTCTGCTGCAAAACAGCACCACATCTAAAGATGAAACATTTGCCTGAAATAAATAATAATTTTTTAAAAAGGCAAATGCGCTATTTTGTGTTGGACTTCACATAATACAGCTTTGACTTTTTGTATTGCAATTATAAGGGTTTTGTACATCTACTTGTAATTTGTCAGCTAAAGCTGTTAAAACTTCCATCAGTGATTTGACTTTAGGTCTCATTATTAGGCGAAAACAGCTTTTTTTCCCTTTCTAATTACCTGGTTTTTAATTCAGCATTGTTCTAAAACTCAGTTCACTATGTATGCATAGTGAGATGTGGTTTAGTTCCTTCAATTTACAAGTTTCAAATGAGTTTTGCATAGTCTTCTTGTACCAGAGTCATCTGAATTTTAAGTTGATCTCAACTGCTGCCTTTAAAATTCAAGTCTACAACTCAGTGGTGCTTGTTTTTTCCATAGCTGCTCAGCTCTAACTGAAGTCAGAATTCAGCTTGGGGTTTATGCACCAAGCAAAATGGATTTTTTTTCTCAATTAGCTCTGCTGACCATTAAACAACAGTCTCTCTCTCTTTTATTAATGGATGATCTTTCTACAAAGTCTTAATTTGAAAGCTCTGGAGGTGTCTTTAACATTTGCCTGTTTTTGTCCCCTTGTTTGAAAGGGGAGTTACTAACTCTTCTGGGTAGTGTGACATCAGTGTAAAAGGACCAGTAGTTCATAGTATGTTTCTAATAATAAGTATTTTTACAACAGTGCCTTGATTCTGTAGGTGGGACTTTGATACCAGATCCTCATTAAAATTACTTGCCTTTGCAAACTGAGCCTAGACTTGGTTTTGGTGTATTCTGGTTTTTTTTCTGCTTTTTCTGTCTACACTGAAGATTTTGAAAATGGGGAAAGAGTAGGCATGATGTGGTGTTAAGCTTCACATTAATGGATTTGCAAAGCCTTGGACTTTGTGGACTTGAAAGTTACAATTTAAAACAAACTGAAATTAATTATTTTCAAGTGATTGTATTTGTGCAGTAGAACTGATCGCTTTTGTGCTTTTCTTTCCAAATGATGATCATGTCTGTCACTTTCTTGCATTTCTTTAACAAAAGCATGAGTGTAAACTGTCCTTCATCAAAAATTTAATCTTGGACAAAGATACAAAGTAAGCTTTATCTAGAAAAAAAGGACTGATCACTTACACTTGTTGTTCTATTTAAAGGTTATGTTTTAGGGCTAAGAATTCCCAAAACTACTGAAAATATGACTTTGTAATTTTGATCATAAATGCATTTCGGTAAACATTTAGGAAAGATTGATTGAAAATTGGAATGGGCTGCCTAGGGAGGTGGTGGAGTCACTGTCCCTGGGGGTGTTTAAGGAAGGACTGGATGTAGCACTCAGTGCCAAGGTCTGGTTGACAGGGTGGTGTTCAGTCCTGGGTTGGACTCCATGATCTCAAAGGTCTTTTCCAACCTGATGGAGTCTGTGAAAGGTTTAAAGTGTGCTGTGTAAGAATGAACCATTGGGTGCTTTGATTTCCTGTCCTGCTGGCAGCATCTTTTCATCCTCTGAGGAGCTTGCCTAACTGATCTCTGTGGATAAGATGAATGCAGGAGTTGGGCTTGACCATATATGTGGACTGTACATATGTATGCTATGTAAATCTGTGTGTAATGGTACATACTTTAACTAGTTAATTTACACCTGAGAGGAGTAATAAGTCAGTCAACTAACAGTCTTCAGTATCTCTCTTGCTCAGTTCAGTGCAAAACAGTGAGCGTGGAAAGAAGCTTGGAAATGTGATGGTTTCTACCAGCCGGAACGTGGTACAAACAGGAAAAGCTGTAGGTAAGAAATCTATTTAAAATCACTTTACATCCATGCTGGATCTTTTTTGAAAGGCATCCTATTTCTCAGTTGTATTTTGTTTTAGTCCAAGTGTACTTTATAACATGCACAAATCAGAGCAACATTTTGAAGGGTACAGCTGCTGATCGAGGCCCCATATATCGTGTACTAGCAGAAAGAGAAGCAGCTACATAAAGAAATTAGTGTATATTCCTTTTCCAGTGTGGCCTGGAGGTGAATATGGGAAGAGAGATGTTCAGGTAAGAGATTCCATGTAATCTGGTAAATACTTTGACCACCATCTGCATTGAGTTATTCTCAACTTTGATGTCACTTCGACTGAAACTATCCAAAGCTGGTTGAGATCAGAAAAAGTCCTTGTGTCAGTTTCTGTAGATTTTGCAGCAGTCTGTAACTTTCTGGAAAAGCAATTATTGCACTTGAACAGGGGCACATCATCACATTGTCATCTTGCAGTGTGAGTTAATGGGAGTTCATCCATTAAGGGGTCTGATAGTTGTTTGGCAATAGCTGTGCCAAAAATTGTTTAACTTTCTCTTTTATTCTGTTGGAGTCTGCCTTTCCTTTTTTGCTGTAGTGCACTCTGGCCAGGAGTGCCTTTCAGCCCAAAGTCTACCAAGCCTTCCCAGGCAAAGGACACCATAGGCCATTTCTGCTGAGCTGCTGTGTTCAAGTTCTTAGAATCTATTTTCTGGCACCGACTCTGTGCCAAATCCCAAATTGGACAACTGATTGAATTTTTTTTTTTTTTTTTTTTAGTATTTCTTTGTAGCAGCTCAGTAAAGATAACACTTTGCTATTGATCTTTGTTTTGTATTGCAGGTCAGTCTGTGGGAGGAGCCTTCACGAGTGCAAAATCAGCAATGTCATCGTGGTTTTCCACTTTCACACACTCAACCCAAAGCCTTGGGGACTAAATGCTGGTTTGGCAGAATGCTGCTGACTATTTCAGGTGCAATCTTTCTCTGAGCTGTAAAAAGACCACTCCAAAATGTAGGAGTGGAGATTACCTACCCAGGACCAAAATAAGGTATATGTTGCTTGCAAGCAGATGTGGAATGTTATTATTCACTTTCCCTAGAAGTACAGAAGAATGGTGAGTGTCACCATACAATGGGATGGCATTTGCAGTGTATTGGTTATATTTAAAATGACTACTTCTCTTTAAAACTGAGCCTTTATAAAGACATTAGTAAACGGGGCTTGTTGCAAGCCAAATGTGTTTGACTTTAGATTTGTACATTTTCTTGGATGTTGAAGATATTTATGTAAAGTAGTTCTATTTTTCAATCCAGATAGCCAAATGTTTGTGAATTCTTGTTAGAAATAAGCAGAATATAAATAATAATTTGTCTTTTAGGTTGGATTTGAGAGAATCTCTGCAACCCTTAAAGAGTGGAACTTTCACACTTTTACCTGCAAATTAAAATCAACAAGGTGCAGAGTAAGACTGTGGCTGACAAGAGTTTTCTTTTCCTCTATCCCCTGTATCCATGTAGAGTTGTTTGAATGAATCTATCTCTAGCTCTCTTTGTGTCTCCAAATCTGTGTGACAGTTGCAAAATCAGTAGTTTTTTTCATGTTATGCAGTAGGCCTTCATACCTTTGCCTATGTTTTGGCTGAGTTTTTCCCCTGGGATGTGAATGGGATTCCAGTTCCAGGAGAGATCTCTTCAGGGAAAGAATTACAAAGCATTTCTCCCAAACTGGGATTGGATCATAGACAATTTTGTAAGTTAGGATGTAATTACAACATTAATGTAGTTGCATACATGTGAATATGACCTACTAAACCCACCCAAAACTAGCACAGTAGCAAACTCTGTGCGTTTTTTGGTTTTTTTCCCCCCAGTAAAGTTATGAGGACTCTTCCAAATGAAAATCAGCAATGTGGATTTTCTGTGTCGACTCAGGGAATGTGTTGTTTGGATAATTGCTTTTTTCATAAGGAAAGGAACACTAGAATTGAAAGTAACTAGAACAGCTCAGTTAGTATCCTTGTGTGAAGAAATACAATAGTTTATTTGAAAAGATGTGGCATAATGCTGTATTTCCTATGTAACATGTATGTGGTGGTTTCTGTATGCAAGTGTATTGCACTTCCCACAATTCTGGATTCCAAGGGAAATTATTTCCTTTTTTCTTGCAATGTGTGTGCCTCTAGATGCCTTCTGACATCCCTACGTGTTGCTCTTAACATTTTCTTCATTACATTATCCAGTGTTCCAACTTTTCTGTACCAAATGGCCCTTAGTTTATTGCCTCATCAGTATCTGTCAGCATTTTGCCATGTTCTTTTCTGGGGCCAAGATTTGTGGTCATGGTTATATTTCCTATTCCTCAAATAAAATGCAACAGCTGCACGACAGATAAACAAGAAGGCTCGAATGTTTTTAGGAAATTATGTTTTAATTCCTTCTGTGCATTTGTAAAGTTAATAGAAAAGCCACACTTGCATCACACTGTCACTGTCCAGCAACTTGGTTGTCAGTTTTTTTGCTTCAGTGATTTGAAAAGATGGGATCTGATTTAAAGCCTTCTTTAATTTTTTTTTCTGGGACAGACTAGATAGACTGACTGTGGAAAACCTAAAGACAAGCAGCCAGTTTGAGTAATTTGATTCGAGAAGGGCAAAAAAAGGCCCTTAAAGCTCTACTAATTTTTTGCTTCTGACACACAAGTAAGATGGATCTATCAAACTGCAGCTATTGCTCCTGGTATCTGTGTGTCTTTGTATCTCTCCTCAAACTTCTGATGCTCTTTTCTGTTTTATTCCACAACTCTGTAATAGACATTTATATCTTTTTAAAGACTAGATATTATTTATATGCAGTGAATTAAGACTAGAGCTGTTTATTCATGGCGTGTCTAGAGCTTTCTGAACCAGCATGAAGATAAGAAAAGAAACACTTTTGTGAAATGACTAACATATTATCTGCACTCTGGGATTTAAGTGGTCACAGTCCATGTTCTAATAAAGACTGAAGAAAGGTGCATAAAGGATTTAATCACCTATAAAACTAACTCCAGCAACTTAAAGCATACCTAGGTAGATTTAGGCTTAGGAGCTCACAATGGTGAGTTCTAGAAGCCAGGCAAGTGGTGGCTATTTACATGTACAAGTTGTAGAAGCAGGACCTTCAAGGATCCCTTTTCAATACCCTTGTCTTTGTTACCTCCTCACCTGAGTTTTCTCTATTGAGTTCTCAAATGCTCCAAATTTATATGGCAAATTTATTAGCTCTCTGCATTCCCCTTATTCCCACAGGTTCCCTCGCTGGCCTAGGAGTATTAGAAAGCAGACCTTTGTTTGTTTGTTTGTTTTCTGGTGGATTAATCTGAGGAAAGACAGAAGGAGTGCCCTCATTGGCTGCTTTTTGCTTTGCACAGTGATTCTGTTGTGATACATCACAAATTTTCTTATGGGCATGAAGACCAGATAGATCCTTCTTTGCAGCCTTTTTCTCACTGTCCCAGCTGTCTCTGTTGTGGAACCAAACATACAACCTGCTTAAGAATATTTTCCTTTCCTTACAAATGACAGAATAAAAAGCTTTTCAATCTTTTTAAGAACTGACACCCTGCTAGCAAGTTGGACTCAGATTTAAACTCAGATTTAAAGAGTGATTAAGACTTAATGAGTGGGTGGAGGTGAAGTGATCTTCATAATTAGTTGTCTTCATTAACATCTACGTTTGCTCTCCAACATTTGCTTAGGCTTACTTCTGGGCTGTAGGAAGGCATGCAACCACTGAGGTTCATCTAAGCTCATGTAGTTCTCTTCTTAACTTAATGCTTGTAACCTCTTTAGTTAAATCCAATGCAAATGCAAGTTATTTTCCTCTCCTCTGCTTTAATATTTCCGGCGCAGGCATTATTAATTATTCAGAAAGATTTAGGCAGTCGACTTCCATTTCAAAAGCCCTGACATCTATTTCTGCACTGTAAGAAACAAAGGGTCCTGAGTGAATTGGTGATAGTGCCTCCAATCAGTCAGCTGTGAAGGTATTGTTACAACTCTGTCCTGATTTGGTGTTGCAGAGGTATTTCTGGCGGTCAGCATGCAGCATACACTGACTTACAGGTAACACAATAGCAAACCTCTCAACTTTCTCTCATCACAGGCATCAACCTCAGCTTTTTGTATGTGCCAGCATTTGAGGAACTGCCTGTTGAGCAGAGAAATGAGATGTAAGTCCCCCAAACCCCACAAGACTTAAGTGTTGCTGACCTTATATTTCATATGACTGAAGTGTTCAGCATCTTTCATCAGTGATTTTCATGTCATGACCTTAATTCCTGTACACATCTCACACCAGTTTCCTCAAATGTCACAATTTAATTAGAGTTTTTAGGTCAGTGTTCTGGTACATTGCACTTGTTTGACTTTGTACTTCTGTTTTAAGCACCTTTGTAATTAAATATAATATTTTGCCTAAACAAGCTTCTGATTTCCATACAAATTATTACTAAGCAGAGAAACTAATGTGGCAGTATTTAATTGTAAAAGTGAAGGTGTGAATGCAGTTTTTAAACATAGGAACTACTGCTTGATAATTGAACATACAAGTAATGTATTTGATTTTTCCTGTGCTGCTTGAAAAATAAAATACATCCAGCCTGTTTAAAGTTCCATCTGGTCAGAAAGCTGTATTATTTTAATAAATTAATTCCACCAGAAGACACTTGCAGGCATCTGGTTTTGATATTGGTAATTCACTGGCAGTATTTTTGAAATTTGTCTTCCATTTAAACTGATTATGGATGCTGCTTTTTGAAAATTTAGGACAAAAGGATCCTCTAGAGTGACTTTTTATTCCCTGTGGGGTGCTGCTTCTTGTGGATTGATTGAAGTCCTCAGGAGGTCACAGACCTCTCTTACATCAGTAAGAATTTCAAGTACAACTAAAATTTTGGTGTAGATTTAGCTTCAAAGTAACTTGTAGTTTCTGTGGATTGTGACATCTGGTCAAAATCAAGATGCTGTGTAAATTAATTGCTGCACACCCAGTTCTCTGCCATAGGGAGCTGTTTTAAAACTTCAGAACTTCTACTGCAGCTGTCACTGTACCTGTCTGAGAAGGATTTGGTAAATGGGTTTTCCAGAAGGAGGAAACTGACTGCCTTGGGTAAGGTTTAGATGTGAGTTAGACAAAGGTTCTGTCTAGAGAATGGTGGCAATTCCCTAACATTTGTTAAGGTTTTTCTGACTGTGTACAAGTAGTTGGGCAAAGACACTGAAAGATAAATTTACATCATGCTTTTTATGCACTGCAGTTTCACTTTCTTGCAGGTATTTGGTTTTCATTAAAAAGGGCAACATGGAGATTATTCATCAAAGGGAGAAACACTACATTATTGTATTATGATTAAAGATGTATGAAAAATTTCTTCCTGGTCTTTCGAGTCTTTCATGCTATATTAGAGAAAGGACTGACTTAAAAAAACAGACACAGAGCTTTACTTCTGTGATGTTTCTGGTCTTGACCCCATTCTTTAACAAACATCAGAAGCAGTGTTTGGGTTCATAAAAAATAGGCAAATGGATCACTTGTGTCAGTTAAATAGTGACCTTTACTCAAATTACCTTATTCCCTGCAAATTGACATCATCTGTGCATAACATCTCTACACAGGTGCCTCAGTCTCAGTTGGGATGGAATTTGGAACTCTAGCTCTCTTGAGTCAAAATTGTTGGATCATACGTTGTTCCTCTTGTAATAATACTTCAAAATCAACTGATCAAGTAATGTGTTTTTTTTCTTCCACCCCTGAATTTATTGACTAATATTGATGAAAGCACAACTACTGTTTGCCCTAATAGTAGCAGAGAATGCCTACAAAATCTTCTTTTTTGGTCTGAATCCAAATCACCAATACTGTGGCACTGCTTTCTGGATCAGGTGAGCATAATCAAGCATGAATGCTTAGACTGGAGGAAGAACAGTTATTTGAAGGGAAGGCAGATGTACAGCTGCCATCTGGTCTTAAAAACTATGGGAAATAACATCACTTGCACACTCTATGAAATAGATGGAAAATACTGGAGAAGGGAACTCAGTTGATCTCTCATATCTGAAGAAATGCACGGTGGAGAATTTAAAAGTCCAGGCCTACCAAGAAGTGGCAAAAAATGACACTGAGCTTAACATACTGCCTAATATCACCTGTGGTTACTGACTTTGCTGCTGTGAAAAATGTGTGTGTATATGGATTTTGCCATGTGCCAAAGAGCTGGCTGAAGCATATGTCAGCTCTTAAATTTTGGAAATTGTTTCATGTTTTTTTTTCTCTTCAGACTCCTCCTCTGAGTTTTTAGGCCCTGTAACAACTCTGCCTTGCTGAACTGTACTCATGAGAAATGCTGTAGGAGGGAGGTATTTTAAATACTTCTGAAAGTGGAACTAAACAGAACTTTGTGTGGCTAATGCTAAGCATGAAGTGGAAAGAAACTGGTTTTAAGGGTGAACCTGGTTCAGAGTCTGCCTAAATTATAATTCCTTTTATGTAGGAATTCAGAGCAAAAAACAGGAAACAACTGGAAGGTAGCTGGATATGGGAAACAAAAGAGGAAAAACTCTCCTGGCTAATAAGTTCAGTGGTCTGCAGGTCTGTCCACACATGTCCCTTAGCTGTAGTGCAATGTGGCAGGTACTTGTGCATCTTAGAGAGGCACTGAGAAGTGAAATGAGAAATACTGTGAAAAACAGTAGTGCTTGAAATGCTGAAATAATCTCTAAAATGTCATCATTTTCCCCCCAAATTTAACTATCTGTCTGAGCCTGGTCTCTGCAAAGCTTGGCCCAATTCACTGTCCCAGATCTGACTGATCCTTTACAACAAAAATGAAACTTGCAATTATGTATGTGTTTAAACAACTGCAAAAAATGATTGAATGCATTAAAAGTTAGCAGAGGCCAGATCACTTCTTTTATTACTTTAGGTAAGGGAAACAGAACCTATGTAGGCCTCACTTAAATTAGCTTTACCAGAAAAGAGGTAAACTTTGCAAATGCAGCAGAGCTTGAGGACATGAGTTGATTCACTGAAACTTGTATGTAAATGTACTTCAAAGCCAAGTACATGCTGAATAGGCTAAGATTAGGCTGAAGCTTTGTAGTAAGACACTAGTTAGAGCTCTGTTGAGGCTTTAATCATATTTGCTCCATTTATGACATGAGAACTGCATTTTTTTCAGCTGTTGTCTTTGTTCCTGCAGAAGTCTTTCTCTAATTCTACCACTAGTGACCACTTCCAGGCAGATGACAATGCTTTGGCTGCACAGTTTCCTTCTTCAATTATGCAAGGCAAGAATTTAGACTGGAGAATAGCATTTGCCAGCTGTTTTTCTTTGGGGATGAATGCTGGCTCAGAAAGCAGTTGTGTAAGTGAACTACTATGTCTTTAGCAGTCACTAGAGACTGTTCACCACTTGCCATATTATTAATAACAAATACATTTTACATAAGGTACTATATAATCTTGGGCCACATAAGAAACAAAACATACTGGTAATGTACAGGAAAAAATTATAAAAGGTGCAGACAAGCAGGAAACCATACAGACTGTCTGCATGTAAAAGATGTTAAAACATCTTTCAAAAGATGTTCCTAAATGGATAAAACCAAGTTCTTCCAGGTTCTTTGAGGCAGTTGTGACTTACATCCATGGCAATTTAGTAGTTCCTATTTGGTATTTCTTATTTGTATTCAAGTACACTCTTTTTTTTTTGTTTGTTTTCCTCCAGTAAGAAACTACACATAATGTTTTAAACTCAAGATGAATGTTCTCAGTAACAGAATGAGCCCACTTTGCCCCTTCACTAGCTATAGATCATCTGCAGTTAAAACAACAAAGCCTTGTCCTAGAGCCTAATACAGCCTGATAACAGTAGGGTGAAGTGAGAAGAAGCCACAGAAGTGAGCAGCCCATGCAGGCTGCAGTTACTTGGATACAGCTCATGTTTTTGCCTGAGGTATGTGATTCTCCAAATTGCATTATAAAGGAGTATCTATCCTTCTTTTTATGTATGCTGCCTTGCACAGGCTTGTGACATGAAAGCAATATAAACAGACCTATCAGCAGGAGCTCCTGAGTCACCTCACACCTCTTATCTAAAATATGTAGGTGTTAAAAAAAAAGTTTATGTAATGGTAAATGCAAACATGTTATGTCACCTTCATAAAAAAAAAATAAAATTGGTTTCTTGCCATTGTTACTCTGAGTCTCATAAATCCTCCACGTGGCACAAAATACCAAAGCATCTGGAAGAGTTTTTATAGAAGGCAGCTTTCTTATCTAAAGCCCCTTTTCTAGTCAAAACCTTTAATCATTGTACAAGACAAAACTTTGTAAAGCCCCTTGAGACCTAGCCCAAACAATACAAAGATGTTGTCATTATTGAAGACTGCAGTTGTATCTACTGCAATAAGAAACAATTAAGGAAAAGCCAGTGACAGTCTGGTCAATGGAGTAAATAAATTTGCTCTTGATTACTTAAGACTGAAAATAGGTCTGCCATCTTCTGAACTTACAGAAAATGTTCCTCCTTAATGCCTGCTGTTCTTCACTTTCAGTAGGGCAGAATTTGTACCATGACCGAAGTGCTGATTTACAAAAATGATAGCAGGGGATTCTAGTCCTATGTAATCCTCAGTTTGACTTCAATACCTAATTTCCAGCTTCTGCTGAGTAGTAGTGAGCACACCAACTTAACATACTCATCTCCAGGCTTTTTGCAGCTTAACTATTTCTAGCTGCCTTCAATAAGCAACTTGCTACAAGTGTGCATGTGGTGGGAGGGTGGCACAGCTCTATTTATTTCAGCCAAAAAGCACACTCAGGCAACTGGATTCAGTCTTTTTTAATAAATTAATGTCATTCAAAATACAGTGCCAGAACATGATGCAGCTGAACATGCTAGTAAGGTTTGTCATGAAGCACCTGTGTTCATGTTAGGTTGGCGGCACCCCGCTACTGCTAGTGGTTCCTGGGATTAATGCCAGAGCAGCACTAGGCATCTGCTCTCCTGCACACACAGCACAGGATATTCCTGAAGTTTGCTTCCCCCCCAAAGTAAAAAACCTGACAGCTAAGGGATATCTATACACAATCACACTACAGTAATGCTTGTTATTAAATTAACAGAAAATAAAGACCTGGTTAATCCACACTAAAACTTCGTTTTACAATGGAAAAATACATCAGCAGCAGGAAGTAATATACATGAGCCAATGTTACTGTAATACAGAACGTGGAGGCATTTACTGATTAAAGCCCCACATAGACCCGCACTATGAGGGCTGGCAATTCCTATCGCAAGCCCAGCAACTTAAGTCCACACCTGGTAATCTACCAGCTGCTTGGAAGACCTGTATTCTAAATAGACAGGTATAAGTTAGTGAAAATAGAATACATGCACCTCATCATACAGCTTGACTGAACCTGCAGTCATTTTGCCCAGCATGTTACCATACAATGGAAGATCTACCCTTCCTACCACAGGTGTAGATCCATGGGATTTGTTTCTTTTTCTTTTAATGGCATTACTATACCAACATAGATATTAGTATTTAGTAAGTGCGGCACAGTCCTTTAATTAGGCCACACTGACAATTATATAACTAGCACTTAAGTAGAATATCCAGAAGTAGTTAAAATGTAACTGGAAGATATTTTCAAAAGAGTTGTGACATCATCCTAGAAACAATAACTACTTTTTTTCTTAAGCTAATTTTCCTGAATGGAGAGTTTATAGAACTAGAATTAATTCTTTAGACAAGTCAGATGCTCAAGCTCATGATATACATATATTTTTCTCAATTATCTGATAATAGTATTTGAGATTATGGAAGCATATCTGCTCTTTTCACTAATTCATACTGAATGGCGGCAAGTGTTAGGTAGGGCATAAAAATACAACTCATGAAAGACAGCTCTGAGATTTCCGTCCCCAGACCTGTTCTTTCACAGCCATTTATTTCTTTTATTATTTTATAACTGAGCACAGACTCAGTTGTGCAGTCTCATTTGGGAGCTATACAGGTGGTAAAGTAACCATCTCCCCATCCAGCTCGAATTCATCAGCTCCGTCTGGCGAGAAGAGATACGTTGGAGGTTTCCATGGGGACTCTTCAAGGCAAGATGGATACAGCTTTCCTACAGTGCACCGGAAGTCTTTGCCCAGGTCCCACAGCACGCGCTCCGATATGTGCTGCCTCAGGAACCAGCGGTCGAGTTCCAGGTCATACTGGTAGGTGGCATACTTGGCTCTCTCATTCATGTGGGTCTCCCGTATAAAGACACATAAGGAATTGGAGATGACAACGGCCCTGACGCACGGGTCGGAATAGCGCTTGGCAGGGATGTTGGCTGCCATCCTCCATTCGTTTTTATTCACGTCATAGATCTCCACCGTTACAGAAGACCCGTCCACAGTACTGCTGGGCAGCCTTATCCCAGAATTGCTGGCAATATGCAGTCCTCCGATATAGAATATCTTATCGCCAAAAGCAGCGGCTGAGGCGAAACATCTGCTCGTCTGCCGCATGGCCATCTCCACCCAGGCGTCCGAGCGGGGGAAGTAGCAGTACATCAAGTTGTGCGCCATGACGTAGATGCAGTTGTGCACCGCCACGGCCGTGCTCCACTGCCACGCGCAGGGCAGGGGGCTCACCATGGTCCACTCGTCCTTCTCGGTGTCGTACCTCTCCACAGTCCTCCTGTTGAGCTCCCCGCCGACGCTGTCGCCCCCGATTGCGTAGATGTATCCTTCGCAGCACACCAGGGACGGCTTGATGCGCACAAAGAGCATCGGCGTCTTGGGGAACCAAGTGTTCTGCTGCGCATCGAACCAGTAAAAGCAATTCACAGTCCTGAAGGCAGCCTGGAGTTTGCTGCTTTTACTGTGATTGGTTTTTGTGTTCTTCAGAGGAACTTGCCCACCTGCTATATAGATGTCATTATCGGGAGTTACCAGCGTCCCAACCTTATGCAAGTCAGCGGGAGGGTTGCAGAGTTTGTAAACTTTCTCTGCCTGTGGGCTGTAACAGACAGATGAGTAAAGACTACCAGGGTTTTCAGCAGCAGCTTCGATGAATATCATCATCTCCTCTTTTGTCATGCCAAGTCTGGGCTTGAAAAATTTGGGCATCGATTTGTACAGTCCTTGCACCACCACTGATTTATCATTAGGTGGCAAGCCTTGAAACCAGGCTCTCTGTGTTACTTCTGAAAGTGCATCGATCCGGATTTGGCTAAGAACAGAGGACAAATACTGCGAGCGGGATTCCGTGTTGTACTCCAGCCATAACATAGCAGCCTCACGCACTGTCTCCTCCTTTTCCACATTTAAATTGTCACTGCTTAAAATATCTATCAGTAGATCATGTGACAGTTGCATGAAAGCCTCCTGGTGGTACACAGCTGTGAACTTGTGCTCCACCATTCTTTTAGCACTCTGTTTTAACTCCTCACAGCTGAAGAGATCAGCAAAGCTTAATAGACGCACACAATTTTCTGCATTAATTTTTTTGATTAAGTATTCTCTACATCGTTGTAACACATCATCTACCTGTAATGCAAAGAAACACACAAAGTATTACACGTACAGTCTATGCTGTCATGGAGCAGCAGCACATAAAGTACCTGTGTCTGGTGTTGAACAACACAGTTCAGGCATGGAATACTATACATACACAAAAACAAAGCAGTGACTCACTCAGCTGCTTCACACAGACCGAGTACACAACGTGATTATGTCTGCTGGCAAAACTAATTTTCTAAATGTTAGAAGTACACTGGTTTATTTCCAGCCCTCCAAAGGGACTGTCATGCAAGGAGGGATGGGTACATGAAGCAAATTTGGCAAGCAACTGCTCTCTATACAGAGCGAACGGAGCAAAAGTGTTTTGAAATTACTAAATAGGAAAGATCTTTTAACAAGATAAAGAATAAAGTGGTTCAGAGATTAGGAGCTGTTATTTCCTCCTGTAAACATTCCTACCTGTAAGAAGCAGGCAGTTTCATAGAGCTGCTCTACTGTGCTGTCGCTTATTGCCAGGTTACCCGTGTATGCGTAAGTGATGATGATCTGCAGAGTGGCTGCATCCACGTTCCTCAGGTGTACGTGTGTCTGTTTGCTCTCGCTCAGCCCGCTCATGAACATTGCTCTGAGGAGAAACACACATATTAAGACAAGGATCAGCAGTGAGTAATCTTAAACAGTCACCTGTAAGCCTTTGGTGATTACACTCCTAAAGGTGAACAGTCCTTTTGCAGGCCTGTTCAAAGGTGTTTTGGATTTACCTTAGGCTGACATCTACTATTTCCAATATAACATTTGGACAGAACATCAAAAGAGTAACATCAGTGTCTTCTGCAGAAATACTTTATATTCATGCAAACCCTTCTGTGTTAATCAGCAGATAGTGCTAATGATTTTGGAGTTTTAATGACACAATTTAAATATTTTCTATGATAGGTGATAAGAGGGAAGAAACATCCTCCAGAAAACACTGTTGAAACATACACAGCTAGATTTTAGATTCTAAACCAAAAGAAGCAGATTTATGTAATGGACTGAGCTAAGTCATATCAAAAAGGATGCTCCTCTGGGAGGAGAAGAAATGGAGCAAGGACTAGCACTTTATGAATTATTTCTTATATACCATTCATCATAACATGCAGTAAACTTCAAATTTGCAGACAAAAATCAATAGCAGAAAAACCTATCAGATCTAATCTGGGAAAAAAAGAGCGAGTATTTCCATTACATCTTCCTGAGAAAGACTAGAAAGGCAATTTAAAACATTGTTATTGTTTCCTTAATGTTTCACACACCTCTTGCCCATCCTAGTATTTTAATTGTAACACAGTTAAGAACTAACTGCAATCTGGTACTATAAACTATGTACTGGTCAATTTTCTTAAAACAGGGGACATTGGTTTCAAGAGCTTTATATTGATTCAGGTTTGGTATTTATGGTTGTGCTAAAAATTCAGTTCAAGGCTCTTTATATTTATTTGGGCTTTTCTTTTTAGGAAACCAGGCATGAGAAAAGTTAGAAGGGGCAGTGAGTGCACCTTTTAGTCCTGCTTCTGGCTGCAGAGATGAAAGGGACATGGAGATAATACACTCCCTAAGCCAAGCCATTCCAGCAAGCATCCGATACAAAGACAGTATCCCATCCCCATTTCTCTGTCTTCTTCTAAGCTCCTTAATTCAGGGCAACTTGCATTTTAGGAGGGATCACAAACTGATATCAACTTGCTATGCAGCTATTTAAAGATAAACAAAAAAGTACAAGAGGGTACAGAGACTCCTCAGAATGGAAGAGGGAGCTCTTGGAGGCTCTAGGTCTTGCTCACACACTGCTGAGCAGCCTGTGCTGGAGCAGGGCTGCACATCATTCAGACACAAAGATGGAAGGTAAGCTGGTTGCAATCACACACAATGGCTGGATCACACAGAAAGATGCTTCGCTTTTCTTCCCCCTCCTTCAGGGCTATCAATTTTTCATAATAAAGCTAAATTTAGGAGGCTGAACATCTTTTTGTAAACCAAAGTAGAGAAGAAAAACAGAACACGACAAAACCACAAGTTTGATACTTCTTTTAACCAGTGCCAAAACCTCATTCCATAAATAATAAACAAACACATATGAATAAGAGATTTGACTGCACATTCTGATGCAGCACACTGGGTGGACTCATGACAGCTTTCCAACCTTATGATTAACCACCCACATTAAATCTGGCTACATTTTCAGTGGCTGTTATTTTACAAATTGTTGGAACTATGTCATCTGCACAGGGCCAATGGTAATAATTATTATCTAGTGATCACACAATACTTGTTGCTAAAAGTTGGACCAGATTCATCTGAGATGAAAAAATAAACAGAAAAGCCAGCAGGGACAAAAATTTTCTGTAAAAGTAATAAATTAATCCTTCCACAGTTTTCTACAAGAAATGAGACAAAGTACAGAAAACATCTCTGATGTGTTCTGTATAGCGAGCCGGTCTCAGGAAAAGCAAATTTGTAAACTTTCCAGTGACTGAACAGGAAAGAAAAGTTATAATCCCTCCACAATGCATCAGGAAGGTAGAACATGCGTGGATGTCACTCAGACTAGTTTCAATCTTCAAAATTCATTCCAGGCAGGCAGATTAATTATATTATGCTGCCAACAAAAATGATTAATCACTGCAGAAAACTCATGGTGCCTCATCATCCAGGTCTTACTATGAAGGCATTTGCAAAATGTGGTAGCATTTAACATATCTTATTAATAAAAATATTTTAAAAGACCAAAACCAGGACATTTGGAAAACAAGAGCTACTGAACTAAAATTTCAACAGTATCTTGGGGGGACCATGAAACAAAAAAAAAAAACCAAACCAAAAAAAAAAAAAAAAAAACAAACCAAAAAAAACCACCAAACCAAAAAAAAACCCCCAACCACACAGAGAAAAACTTCACTTGCATTGCCACAACACTCAAGCAAGGGAAGAGTTTCCAGCTTTGCTGAGCAGGGAAAACCAGATGATTCAGAAAAGAAAGCCATGAACTTGCAGAGCAATCCCTACTTTTAGCAGATGCTTCTACTAAGAAACTGCAGTTAAACATGACAATGGAATTCCTGCAGCCAAGTCTCAGTAATTCCTTATTATCCTACCTTGGGAAATAAAAACAGATTAAGTATTTTAAAGATTTGGTGTGAAGAATAAGAAATTTACTAATTTTTCAGACTCATTTAACTCCCTAAAGAAAATGAGCCATCACAAGTGTGTTTCCCCCCCCCGCTGCACCTCATTGTAGGAACTACAATAAATATCTAGAATTAGTCCCAGGAAGCCAGAAATTTTATTTTACTCTGTGTTGGAAAGTAAGGATATTTAGGTTTTGTACTTACGTTACTGATCTTTAAGTCTCTGCTAAACATTGTCAATCAATTACTATTACAATTAAAACCAGGTACCAATACTCACCTGAAATATGAGCTGCACGTTGCAAGAACCATCTTATGGCAGGGAAATTCAGTGCCCTCAACAATCAACACTATGTCAGTTAGCAACTGCTGTTCATAAAAGAATTTCAACTGCTCCAGCAAGGATACAGCATACTCTGTATTTATCTGCCTCTCGTCCTGGGTAGACATGACTGTATTCCATTAATATTTCCAGGACCAGAGAGAAAAGTCAAGATTTCTTCACCAAAGAAAGGTCAGCTGAGTGTTTCTGAAGTAACCAGGAAAGAAATGGCAGGAGGTCCGTAGCCTTCAGAAGTGATACTGATAAAAGGGCAGTGTTATCTTGAACTGCTGAATCAATCTTTCAGACTTTGACCTCCTATTAGGTCATCATGCTGTGACTTGATGTCCCAATCTGTTCAGAGACTTTCAAGAGTGTCTGCAGAGCTCCCGTTGAGATCTATGGCGCAGCAACTGAATGAACAAAAGTGAAGTCTGAGGTAGATTTTGTGGTAACATCTCGTGATCAGTGGCTGCACTTGACTGACTGAAAGCAGGAAAATGAAATTAATTTACACATCAGCACATTTTGGAAAACCTTTCATAGTTACCTCTTAGAACTAATTGTCTAATAAACATTTCTAAATTAGTACTTCATTATTTGCAATAAAACCCTTCTAAGAAAAAAAATTTAAACAACAAAGGTATTTAAGAGAAATGAAAAGCAGAGGAGTTTGTACATTAATTCTCATATGACCTAGACTCACAAACTAAAATTCTTTATTTTGTCAACACAGCTCCTAAAGCTGGAGAGTTAAAACAAGTTTCAGTAAGACTTCATTCCTCTTCAAAGAATTACCCAGATTTCCCACTGAGTACACTTGTGAATTTCATTCAACCATTGATAAGATAGCCACTTTTCCCCCCATTTCTACATTAAACAGCAGGTTTTTCTGCTTCTTTGTTTTTGTCTACTGAAAGCTTACCAATACCAGGCCACTAAAAAGATAAATGCAGTAGTTTTAACATTCCATCACTTTCCAGCTAAACTCTCAACATCATTATCAGCCTGTTTATTTCACCTTTGGCATTCTAGTAGAGATGAAGCAGAACTTGCACTAAGGATTAAAAAAAAACAAACCCAAAACAAACAAAACAAAAAGCCCTAAAAGTCTATATTTCCAACGCATATTAAATTTAGCTGCTGCATGCATAAGGGCTTCACCTATTAATTTTTCACATTGTTTTTCCTTCTGAGTAATTTCCACACAGCCAGGTAAGCATCACTGCTGCAGACAGGAGAAAAGAAAAACAAGGAAATAATAGGAGCAAAGGGATGCTGGAATAGCAAGGCTCAAAACACCTACAGTGGCTGCCAATGTCTATTATCTTGTTTGGACATTTCTCCTCTTAAAAATAGGGTCAGGTTTTATTTAATCTTCCACTTGAACAAAAAAAAACCTAATTAAGAATGGGATAGTTGTGACGGTAAAATTACCATCATAATGGGTACTAGAGTACCACAGCTATCTAATGCTTCCAGATTTATTTAATCTTGCAATGTTCTTCTGCATTCCAGAACTGAGGAACAGCCAGGACATGTTTGTCTTGTGTCTAAGATATCACTATCACTACAGTTCACGATGAACAGAGAATGCAGAAATAACTTGGGTGAAATGACATTCCTTAAATTCCACACAAAAACATAAGATTTAGTGTAAGACCAAGACAGTTGAAATACCTGCAAGCCACACCAAAGATCTACTATTTCAACACAGCCCTGCCTGTAATACAATTCAGAAACAGTTGTCTTTCAACATTCACTCACTTGAAACAGATATGCTTCATTAATGCCACTTTAATTACTACTAATTTAGTGTGCCCAATCTTTTTCTTTTTCAGTGATAAATATACACAAACAGAAACTCTTAGTGTTCCCTGGTTGTTTAACTGCAAAACAGCCCAACTAGTCAAACCCAATGCTCACTGTTGAGGTGAAGGCAGTTAACTGAGGAAAACGGAAAAGGCTTTGATACCTGGGGGAAGGAGTAGATATTACTACTGAAAAACTACTGAGTGCTACAATAAGAGATACTAGCACGAGTCTTGACTGGAGACCTTCACCTTTCAGGTAACCTCTGAAGTCACTAAACCATAAATACATTGAGGATATAGAGATACTGCTCCATCTAAAGCATGACCTTCTGCCTCAGGTCACAGCTCCTTTCTACCAAGACAGTGTGCATCTCATCTCTGCACTACTGCCCACCCTCCTGCTGCTCTGGGAACAGATCACCATGCAACCCAATCCATTGACAGACTTTGCACTGAACTTTAAGCAGCTACAGACACAGACTCCCTACGTGTGTTAGGCCCACAGCAATAAATAGCTTGTGGCTCTGCTGGTATCCCGAGTCTCTCTACAGCATTGTTTGTCCTGGCTTAGGAGTAAAGTTTCAAGAACAATACAAGCTGGTGGATTAAGCTCTGTTTGGGCAGAGCATCAGCAACACAAAGCTTTAGCAAAAGAACTCATTGATACCATTACTTCCTTTTCTGATGTAACTGTAAAGAATAGAAATATTTTTTCAGAAACAGGAAAAAAAAAAGAAAATGAATATGCACTGGTTCAGTCATTAGGTACCAGAACAAGTCAAAGATGCCATGGAGAAATTGATATACACCTGCTAGTAAGATTAAAGACATTTTTGGCAGAAAGCTGCTGATAGTCAATAACTGAAAAAGCAGACCTGTTCAGCAGAAGACAAGTTGAAACTGTGAAATTAATTACTATAAATAACTGGAACATTTGAGTACGACCCTCAGTAGCAGAAAAGATTGAGGAGCTGACAGGAATCCTGTTGCAGAACATTTATGTGATGTAGATCACCTTTGAACCATACATTTACAAAGCTGGAGCCTTTGGTTTACAGAAAACCATCTGTCATGTACTCCAGGGAAGTGCACATGGTAGGAACATGCTACGTACACGATTCCTGTTTTCCACATCCACACTGTGTTTTGCTGCCAACAATAACCATTTGCTAAAGAACAAGGTTTTGTATTTGTCACAGAGTCAGGACTCACATCCCATTCCCTTGTAATGGAAACAAATACATCAAGGATCTCTGAATTACTGATCCAAAATTACCATAATTTACATTGTCATTTGCCCAAGAGAATTGAATCTGTTCAAAACATTAGGATAAGTGGTAGTTACATCATTTAGTGCCTGGAAAATCACCCAAGATTATCTACCTCTCTCACACCTCTTTGGAGAGTTCAAGACTATTTTAAAGGAGATACTCTCTTCACTTTGAGGCTGAAAAGCTGAGGCATTGAATTAAAAAACAGCTTGTCCAAAGCCATGAACTTCTGAAGGAGGAAAGCAAGAGCCTTAGCCAGTCCAACCCAACATCTCTCTCATTGCACTGTGCCTGCTTGGCATACAGTCATATATATCTTTATATACATAAATGAAAAACTGTGGACTTGAGGATACGTCTACAGATGCACTACTGTCTGCTGAGTCCCAATGACTATGCAGCAGTGGACATTTCTCATTTATGGATTAAAAGATCTATGGCTAAAGTTAGCTTTATATCCTGAACTGAAATTCTGATAGAATAAAAATAATCCCTGAATACAAGTTCTAGGAATGAGACCTTCCCCTTCAACGATGTCACTGGAGTGACCATTTTGTTCTGGGTTGTTTCTTGGAAGCCAGCTATCCAAAACAGGACTGGCAAGTAGCTGCTGGAAGGCCACAGGGTGCACCATTGCAAATGAAACCATGTAATCACCAGGTGATATAAAGTACCTCCCTATCAAGCTGGAGAGCAACATTAAGTAACACCTTGATAAGAGGGTTTGTTTTTAAGTAATTATTCCTTTTTGCTTAAGTAATTTTAATGAGGTGGCTTGTTAACACTTGTTCATGTACTTCAAATCTGAATGAGACCATTCAGAAAATTAGTCATCAAATGTTAATGAGTTATGGGATAGGCTATTAATTGCCTTCCTTGAATCTGTTTATTTTCTGAGGTCAGGCAAAGATTGATAGAGATACATACTGCACTACATACATGGCAGTGGCATAACAGTGCGTAACAGTGAACAGGTATATTGACTATTTCCAGTTTGGTAGGGAAACATATAACATACACAGACATAATATTCTTCAACTGGACTTACTAAAAAATTAATTTATTTTCCACCCAAATTATAAGAGGGGAGAAAGATATATAGGCATCTTTTGTCTGGGGTTTTTTAAGAGATTCTGATTCCTTCTGAAAATCCCATTAATTAGTCTGTCAGATTAGATGCCTAACTTTCCATAAAATGGTGGGAAACATGTAAAAGATCTATGAAAGTGTTACAGGTTCCCATCTGCATCTTCAGCCATCAAATACTTCTTAAATTCTAACTTTACTAACTCCAATTCACACTTTAAAAAGCACACTTCATTTTCCATATGTCTGGAAGAAAATTAAAAAAAAAAAAAAAAAAAAAAACAAACAAAACAAAAAAAAAAAAAAAAAAAAAAACAAACAAAAACAAAAAAACCAAAAAAACCCCAACAACCCAAACCTATCTCCCTGGATATTCAACTTATTTAATCTAGTTTTAACTAATTAAAAAAACAAAAACAAACAAAACCCAAACAAACAAAACCCAAACTTTAAATACTACTTTTGTGCACTTTTAATCAAAATCTTATTTCCATCCAAATCCAAGGGCAGCTTCATACAAATCACAAGTAAAAACACATCTAAAGAAGTGAGTCATTCACTATTTTTAACATAATAAAAGGTCAGAATTTAGACCTGAACAACCCTAAGCCAAACTACACAAGCCTTGGTGTGTGCAGATAGCAATCCTCCCAGCTAGCAACACAGTGCCAAGCTCAGGCACTTCAACACTTGGGTTACTATGAGGGATATTCTGAGTTACAAGCCAGCCAGTTTCAAACTTAACATACCAGTTAATAGCAAGGGGGAATGTGAGTACTAAAACTGATTAGAATCAATTATGTAAATCGACACACCTAGCCAATAGATCTCAAAGATAGGAAAGAAAGAAAGAAAGAAGAAAAAAGGAGTTGGAAGGTCCAGATTCTTTAGTAATGTATCAAATTTGCATCCTTGGCACTGAGAAAGAAATAGGTAATTGATGAAGCAGTTCCAGACTTGGAAGTTTTCCTCTCTTCTAAAGCCATCAAAGGTGTCTTTGATAGCACAGTAGTCCAGAAAACTGAGGACATCAAGAAGATTCTAATAGGGCAACAATGTGAAATTTCACTAAAAACAAGGTTTAATCCTACAATGTTATCTTGAGAATGACTATTCACTTGGAAACTACTACTATTTTCCATACATATTATTCTTGGGAGGTGAGTTACAACTTTGAGGTAGGTGAGTTTTCTGAAGCTGCACAGAAAGTAGAGACTAGAAGTGTCAGACTCCATGTTAAAAACATGCTTGGTCACAATGCACTCCTGTTTTTCTGCTCCTAAAGGAAGTTATACACTAAAGGAAATACCTGCTCAGAAAGAAAATTAGCATTTATGACATGATAAACCAACAGCTTCAATTGGCAACTGGACTTCTATGCTGAGCACAGGTAGTTTCCACCCCCAAGGGTGTTCCTGTTTTGTGGAAGACTTGACCTGTTTTGGAAAATTAACCTTTGAAGAAAAGTGGGCCATGGATGTCTCCAGTAAGATCCAGCCACATATCCTATATAAACAATTTTTTTTTTCTCTGAACTATAGTACATTAATGAAGCTAGTCTGTTGTATTTAACAACTTAAATTCCAGGTTAAAAATAAATGTAATTTTCCTGAACATTCACTATATGACACTTAACTATAAATTCAAGCATTTCTACATTAAGAAATTAATTAGTCATTAATGTAGCTTAATTAATTGTAAGTTAGTTCCTGAAAGGTTAAGTATTATAATGGATATCATACTCATACATATAAAATTTATTCTCAAAGCACAACAGTCAGTAAACTAAGAGAGAGAAATTTTAGGGTTTGCACCAATTCTGGTCTGTTTCATAATCACATGACCAAAACAAAAAAGCCTGCTTCAGCAAAGAAAAAAACCAACAACAACCATCTGTCTAAAATGCAGTCAAAAATATTAAATAAGCAGCAACATCTTTTCTTCCTCTTTGGACTGTTCATGAAAGATACTGCTTATACATCTTTGAGTGCAAAGGGTCCCCTCTACTCGACACACAAAAACAATTTGGAAAAAGGTGTGACACCTATACTCAAATCGTGAGACTACTTGATGTGTACATTTACTATTTAATGCAATTAAATTAAATACTAAATACTAAAACTACCTATTCCTCCAGATAGATTTCTGAGAAACAGAACTATACTCAGTGTGCATTTTAATAATCTCTAAAATACATCATCTGAACAAAATTCATGTAGCTACAGCCCTAGGTGAGCTCACAACAGCACACAGCTTTTCAGGCCCATTATGATCACAAAGTAGATGTACATAATACAGAAAAGCCAAGCTGGGGCTTTGCAATAAAACCTCTAAAAATGCACATGCTAAGTACAGCACAAATCCATTTCTAAATCATAATTAAAGTTATTTCAAAAGCAGCAGGTATGTATCCCGTTTCACAGCAGAAATAATGGTGAACGCCGGGAAAATGTGACTAACGTCAAAGCGATACTATGTGTTTATTTAGTCCGGAAAAGCTTACTAAGAATTATGTGACTCTTTAAAGCTACATCCGAGCACGGCAGCCACCCCGGTCACTGCAGGTACCCATGGCGTACATATGCCCAACTGGATGGATCAGTAGGGAACGCAGGGGCAGCTACAAGGACCTGCACTGCCACTCCACCGCTGTTCTCCCCCAAGACTTCACAGTGCGTGTCCCTGCGAGCGCTGCCAACACAAACACCCAGGTTTGAGGCATCCCCACCTGCTCAGCGCAAGGGGAGCCCCGCACACCCCGACCCCCCATCACAGCCCCCTCCTGCCTGCGGGACGCGGCGATGCTGGACTAGGGGCAATGAAACACATTTCTCCCCTCTCCCCGATGCTCAGGCGCGCCGTCCCGTCCCTCCACAGCCCTCATCCCTTTCCTGCTTCCCCCAGGAGGAAGCGGGCACCTTCCCGCTTCTCCAGCACCACCGCACTCCGGGCTTAGGAACGATCCCGACGGCCTCTCCTCCTCTCGGGTCTGCCGGGAGCCGGCCCTGCCCGAGGGCGCGGACACGGCCCCCGCTGCCACCTCCGGCGGTGCCCAGCGGGCCCGGGGCCGCGGCCGCCGAGCGGGAGCGGCCGCGGTGGGAGGGGGCGGGCGGGAGCCGCGCCCGCCCGGGCGGGGGGAGCGGCTGCCGCAGAGCCCCCGCGGGCGCCCCCGGGACCGAGGCCTCCTCGGGGCGGCCGCTCCCCCCGCGGGGACGGGAAAGGGCCCGGCGGCCGCAGCGCGGCGGGACGCGAGCGCGGGAGCGCCGCCACCAACGCCATCCTTGCCCCCCCACCCTCCGCTCCGGACAAACCTCCGACCGCCGCTTCCTCTCGTGCCTGGCCGTCCCGACCACGGGCGGCCGCGGGGAAGCGGTGGGGGAGGAAGAGGATGCGGCGGCGGATCCGGTCTCTCTCCCAGGCTGCGGAGGCGGTGGCGGCCCCTGGGCGCGCAGGCGCGGCTGCTGCTGTTGCCGCCGCCGCCCCCCCCACCTCTTCCTCCCCCTCCTCCTCCTCACCCGCCCGCCGTTACGGAGCGCCGCGCCCGCCCCGTCTGCGCATGCGGGGCGCGAGGCGCGGCGGCGCGGGGGGGCAGCCGGGCCCGCCCCCGGTTTCCTGTCCCTGCTCCCGGCCGCGAGCGCCCCCTGCCCGCGCGGCCCCGCAGCGGCGCCGCCCGCGGGGGGAGCGGGGCCCCCGCGCCCTCTGCCGGGGGGAGCGGCCCCTGAGCCACCGAATCCTGCGGCTCGGGAAAGGCCTCGGGGATCACCGGCTGCGACCGGACACCGCACTGCCAAGCCGAGCCTGGCACTGAGCGACACATCCAGTCTTCCCTTACACACCTCCCGCGACGGGACGGTGACTCCACCACCTCCCCGGGCAGCCCATTCCAATGTCTAATCACTCCTTCTGTGAAGAAATTCCCCCTGATGTCCAACCTGAACGTCCCCTGGCGAAACTTGGTGCCGTTTCCTCTCACCCTGTCGCTGGTACCTGTAGAGAGCCATAAAGTCCGCCCTGAGCCTCTTTTCTCTTTCTCTAACAACACCAGCTCCTCACAGGACTTGCTGCAACCTGGAGGCCTGTGGGCTTCAGGGTTAACACCCAGCTGGGTCCTCTCCCCCTGGGACCTGCCTTTGGTCCTTCAGGCGGCCTGGAATGTCCTTTGGCCAAGTGTGGGTTTGCTGCCCTAAAAGCAAAGTTCACCTGTGGGGGAATTTGTGGGGACTAGAGCTTACTCTGGGATGGAAGGAATTGACAGGGGCACAGGAGGCTGAAGGGAGGTATGAGAGAAAGGAAAATCCTGAGAACATGTACCTTTTTAAAAGCCATCCACTGTTACTTATTTTCTTTATTTCTCTTTGGGTCCATCCACCCATAGAGAGGCTGGGAGGTGCACTTCAAAGAGGTGAAAGTATGATGGATGCAGGGCAGAGCTGGGGATTAAAAACATACCAGACAAGTCACAGAGTCATAAAATGTTAAGGGTTAGAAGGGACCTTAAGGACCATCGAGTTCCGCCCCACTGCCACAGGCATGGACACTTCCCATTAGGTCAGGTTGCTCAAAGCCCCATCTGACCTGGCCTTGAGCACTTCCAGGGCATTCAACAATGTCCTTGGGCAGCCTGCTCCAGTGCCTCACCACCCTCACAATCAAGAATTTCTTACTAATATCTAGCCTAAATTCCCCATCTCATTTTGTACCCATTGCTTACTGTCCTGTCATACAAAGTGCAAGAGCTGCTGTCAGTGGAAAGGACAAGCTTTGGCTGGGAAGGTCTGCAAGGAATGGATCACTAACCCTTCCCAAACATTTTATAGTTTGTGTTTTGGTACAAAGGACTTGGTTAATCTGAGCGTTATAGAAAGAAAAAACACATCGATTTTGGGAACTTCCCAACACAGGAATACAAACAATCTCTAAGCATCCATACCCCCTTGTTTTCCCCTAACCACTCATCGGCCTGCGTAGCACAGGTACAGTGTTTTCCTGTCCTTCCACCTGCCCCTGTACTAGTAGTCTCTCATTCGGAGATGTGCAATTCCAGAGCAGCAACTCAGAGTCTCACCTCCTGTAAAAAGGCAGGGTTGAGTCAAATTGCAGCTTCACATTTCATAAATTCCCATGACATATGATGGAGTACACTGTATGGGAAGAAATACTTTTTCTGTTCATGTGGAAATAACATTACATTTGTCAGCCCCCTCAGCCATGTTAGGATGGAAGAGCATTGCTCCCTTTACTCAGTACTGAACAACTGGTAAGCCCTAAAAATAAATGTAAACTTGGCCTTGTGTCTCCTGGTGGTTTCTTTTTTTTTCTCTGAAAGAAGTGTTTTTAACTGCAGTTTGAATCAAAAGATTGGGAATGTTTCCCTTTTTTTCCAAAAAAAAAAAAATTTCCAACATCATAAAAGGGAAATACCAGATTTACTTAGAGATGCAGCTTAAACATCTGCAGGATGAAACTGCCAGCTTTCTGTACAACAGCTGAAGGCTTTTACAACTATTCCTATCCTTGTGTTTTGATTTTCCTCCCACACAATGATGGAAAAACGTTCCCTGCATCACTGTTAAATGAGCCTCAGGTGGGAGGAGGAGTGGACAAGTAGCAGCTGCCTGCCATAAAGAGGACCTGGTTAGTTTTCTTCTGGGATGTAAGCAGCAGCAGCAGCAGCAGCAGCAGCAGCAGCAGCAGCAGCAGCAGCAGCATTGGACTTTAGGTTTTGGGGCTTCAAGGGCGGGGGGAGGAATATTTAGTTCTTGTAGGGGGTTTTGTTTGGTGGTTTGTTTTGTTTTGGTGGGGTTTTTTCCCTTCTCTGCCCTCCTTCTCAAAGGTCAAAGTAATTTTTTGGCCTGAGGGAGTCTGTAGGCTTTTTGGTGCTTTCAAGAGCTGCACAGGCCACCCTAGATGGAAGCTGAAGAGGGCTCCAGCATTCCTAAGGCATTCTGAAACTCTAGGCTGAACCGTGTGCTAATTTGTAACAGGTCTCAAAATAATTTTGGTTCTTTTGTAACTTTGAAGTGCTTGAATCTTCTAAAGAGTTAAAGAGTCCTCTGATTTCTTATAGTCTTGCTTTTAAGTTCTGTGCGATAGTGTTGTATTGCTTGCAAGTATTAGTTAACTGAGGAGACATCCAAGTGTGGGAGGAAGTTCTGTCTTGTGAATTTTATATGGCTCTGAATGCAAACTTACACATAAGGATTTTGGTGGGGTTGTTTTTGCTACCTATCATTTGGTTTAAGCGTAGGAAGCAGGGTGTCACTGAAATACTTGGTTTACTATGTTAGTTAGCTGTCGTTCTTAAGTATAGTATAAAGTACAAATCCTGAATTAATGGAGTTCTTATTGTACTGTGTAACAACACATGCATTAGCATTAAGAAATTAAGAAGTTTTTTCTGCATGAAGCATTAAATGTCTGATTGTGTGAAGCTGCTTCTGTTTTTCCTTTGTGTGTGTGGCCTCTTGCTTAAGGCTAATGCACTGAAGGCTTTTTTATTTAATTGGCTGGGATACTACTTACAGAGATGTATGCATCTAAGACTACTAAAGCTCTGTAGCTTTAGAGCATGTTACAAGGTTGCCTTGAAGGACTAATATCGAGAGCTGTGTACAAAAGCTTGCTTAGCAAAGCCCAACTGAAATATTTGACCTTGATAGCATGTCAGTTTGTTACCTGCTGTTTGGAAGACAGCAGCTTTCTTTTAGAAGGATATGTTTTCTCTGGGCAGGGAGAGGAATGTCTGCTAAATTCTGACAGAGCATAAAAATAATTAAGTCACGTAGTTCTTAAGTGGTTGATAAATGATTACTTCTCTCTTTCAGTGTTTAAAGAAAAATGAATACTGCTTCAACTTCAGAAAGTGGATCATATTCCACAAACCACCCAGGACCCTTTATTTATGCACAGCCATCAGCTCAACAGCCTTATCCAAATCCATGGTACCTCAGTTATGCGTACAGTCCATACTGCGTACCTGCTCCAGGTAAGGTAAACAGCAGCTCTCTGTGGGATCTTTGGTTACGTAGTTACATGCTTCTTTCCTCCACTCTTGCAGTATCTGTGTTAATGAGCCTCTTGGGAGTTTAACTAATACTTAATAAATCAGATTTTTGACAGTCTAGCACTACATTAATTCTGCCTTAAATATGTAGCTTGTGGGTGCTTCTGGAGAATGGAAGCTAAGCAAAATATTAATTAATGGTCATCCTGCAGATACAGAGCTCCAGAATATACTTAGGAATTAATATGTGTGGGTATATATGAATTCCACATGTGCATGCATGATAGGTATGGATAAATGTAAACTTAAAAAAATAAGAAAGATATTGTTAAATAGACCTTGTAAGTGCTATACTTATGTGAACTTGTATTTGGAGCTGTCTTTTTCAAAATCCATGCTCTGTAATAGTCTGTGAAATAGCCAAAAAAAGCACAGAAAACAACTTGGTGAATGTTCCAAGGGATGAAAACAAGCCCTGGTTAAAGTGTAGATGTTGAGATAAACTATTCCCTAATGAAGAACTCTGTTTTTGCACCAGATTTGCTACTAAGCATTGAAAGGTGGCATGTTTTATTTACAGATGTGTCTGATCTTGTAGCTGTCCCTGTCTATGCAAGTAAATATGATTCAGGAGGACTAATTTCAGAAATATATTTGTCTGTTCTTTTTGTCACCAATGTCTAGGCTTCCGAAGTGGAAATCCGTATTTTCCATTTTATTCTGTTGCGCTCCATGAGTACCCTCGATTTTTTGTCCCACAGCATCCAGTGCATGCAAGAATTAACAGAAGGCCTTATTTTAATGCTGCCCCACCTTCCCCTATGTTTTATCATGCAACAAGATTTAGACATCATAATAGCCCTGGGAAGAAAATGGAGACAAAAGAAACACAGACTGATCCTAGACAGCCTGAAAGCAAGCAAAAAAGGCATCAAGATATCCGTACAGAAACGAAAGGTTGTGATGCAGGAAATATAGCCTGTGTTTCTCCTGGTATAGGTACAGAGACTGAAAATACTTCAGAGAAACAAAATTTGTTTGGCTCTTCTATTGTGGTAGACAGAGAGTTTCATAATAAGAACCCTGCCAGTTCTACACAGTATAGAAATCTTCCTACTGGAAGCTATGCCTTTGAGAAGGAAGAAGTGAGGATAGAATATGGAAATGGCTCTCCAGCTATTCAGCTGTGGAAATCCTTTAAAGAAACAATCCCACTGTATGATGTGGCAAGTGGTAAACCAGTTCCAGAGAACATAGTGCCACACGACTTGTTTTCTGTTAGCTCGTGTGAAGGCATGATATATGGCCCTCATGAAGGGGAGAATATGCTGCCAGGAGCTTCCTTAGATGAGAGAAAAGCTGTTGTCACCTCCAAACAGGGTGCTGAAGCTGTGCAAGAGAAAGATGTGCAAAATAATGAAGTGAAGCTGGATGCAGAAAAGATGGCAAAATCCCCCCCAGGTGAAACCATGGCAGTGCAAATCACAGAGTTGGCAAGATCTGTTGGTGTAGATCAACCAGTGGTAATAGCTAAGAAATCTAGCACTAAAAGGTCTGCAGGATCAAAAGCTTCTCAAGAAGAGCCTGGCTTTATTCAACAAGCAGGACTACTTCCATCTAATATGGAGGTAATGAGTGACTTTCAGCAGAAAAAGCTGAATTTAAGCCACAGTGCAACCAATGAAAGTCAGACAGAAAAAAGTATTTGGTGTGACAAATCAATTGAGAGGTTTGCTCCCTCTAGCAGCTGGCTGGCTTGTTTGGACAGTATGGACACAAACTACAATGCTTGTTTGCCACAAAGGAAGCGTCGAAGTGTAATCAGTCTGTCTTCTGATGACATGTCCTCTGGAGAGGAAGGCTCATCAACTGATAATGCCCCAGTGTCTTATTTTGTGCCTGACTATGTGCTTCAGAAAAGCATGTACACTCTTCAGAAAAGTACAGAGGGCTTAGACCAAATTAAAAGTGGTGGATCCCCTAACATAGATGAAGTGGTAGGAAAGGAGCAGGTGAACAGCCTGAATGACCAAGATGTCAACTCTTCAAACACAAAGATCAAGGAGACTTCCAGTAAAGGTAGAAAGCTGGGAGCCCTTTCTAGGTCCTCTAGTAGGAAAGAAGTCAATTCTCCCAACAAAAAAGCAACTAAGAGTTTGTCAGAAGTTGAGGACTCTGAAGAATATTCTGTGAAGGGAGAAGAGGAAGATGAAGATGGAGAGGATGAGTATGAGGAGGACGAGGATGATGACATGGATGAAATTGAGTATTTCTTTCAAGAAGCCCCTCCATATGGCATCTTGAGGCCAAGTAAAGGAAATTTCTACCAAGTCGGTCAGAGAGTGCTTTGGAAACCACCTACAAATGCTGTACCAGCACAATTAATTAGCTGGCCTGCTCAAGAGAAAATAAAAACTAGGAGTGGGCTTGTTGAAAACATTGGTGTAGTTTACAAGCCAAAGAAGAGAGAACAAGATGAAGTTGTATACAGTGACTATGGGTATTATGGAAGAAAGAGGCCTATGACAAGAAGAGAAGGACTCGAACACCAGCGAATGCTACGGAAATTCTTGAGAGGTGAGTAAATTGCTAAGGACCAAGTGCTGATTAGTAGCATGCACAAAGAACACCTAATTGCAGTTTCATATTGTAGCTTAAACTAGTGTGAAGATTAGAGCATGTTGTAGCTTCAAATTTGGCAAAGAGCCAGAAGTCCTGCAGAATATTTTTTTTCTGAAACAGAGGGAAGTTTGCTGCAACTTTTTAGCTATTGCATAAGGACTCTGCATTTTTACAGCCAGCAGAGAATAATGCAGAAGCTTGCCTTTATGTTAGATTTGATACATTTAACTGTCTGACATTTGTGGCAATTTATTAACTTGTTAAGCTTAAGATAATTTGGATTATGTATTTACTGTTTCTTAATATCTTAGAAGCTCTGCATTTAAGTTTATACAGTCTGACTCTCCTATCACAGACTAATGCTGGGTGCATTAAACAGAATTAATTACAATCTAGTGGACCTACCATGTGTAACTTTCCTGCAGTTGAGGAGTCAAACATTTTTTTTTTAAATTGTAGCTGCTGCTTTCTTAGCAAAAACAGTTTTGTACTTTCAGAAAATTGGTGTGAAACATTATTAAATTTGACCTGGGAAAGGACATCTTATTTATTTCAAGGTAGATCCTCTTAGAAATTGGATTAATGTATACTGAGAATAAGAAGAATTATCAGTTTGCAACTGGTTGTATGGTCACTTCAGCAGGTGGCTGCTGTTTAGTAGTGTCTTGCATTGTAATAAACAACCAAAACAGGGTGATTTACTTACAGGCTTAGTGTTCTTAAACTTTATTTTCTTTGTTCAAAATCTGTACACTTAATGTGTCTTGTAATTTTTAAGTGTAATCTCCAGAAAACTGTTTATATTTCAACAGATTCCTACAATCAGATCCAGTAGCTGGCTTTGCATTCTGGCTTGTGTTAGCATTACCAAGACTAAATACTGACCTTAATTTTATTTTTTTTAAATTTTAATTAGGAAGGCTGTTAAGAGAGAACATGGGGATACCACCTGAAGAGTACTGGATTAGAAGCGGTGCTAAGCCCAGATTTACCAGCCAAATACGTGGTAGTTTCTCACCTCCAGCAAGGAGCAAAGAACAAGGTACAGCTTTCTCTGTGTGTTTTTGTTCCTAAGGAACATCCAGAAGGATATGATACAAATAGCAAGCATGTGATAGTTGCATAAGATTTGAAAACAATAAAACTAATCCTTGTTGCTTTGCTATTTATAAAATGCCTGTCAGTCAGTGTATAAATATACCTTGGATATATTTATAGCCTTCTCAAACTGAAACAGGGTAATAAGGATGCATCAGAGATACTTCTGGGGATGTTTTTAAGGTAATTTTATAGAAAATCAAAGCATTAAATGCTTTGATGTGGCCAAAGCAAAGCCTTTATTTGTATAAAGTTGTTACTGCCATAAACTGTAATATTAATTCTTTATACAGATAATGCTACTCTTGGTAGCATGTGCAGTGGTAGCTCCTAATTTTGATCAGTAAAACATGAAGGGAGTTCTATGCAGTAGCTTCGTATGCCAACACTCAGAAAAACTAGCATGGACCAACTGTTGCCCTGACACTGTTGAAGAATAATGGAGTGCAAATCATTGTGATCTAGTTAAGGAAAAGATGAAGAAAACAGTCATTTTAACCAAGTAATAGCTTAGATAGTGTCTTAGCTCACCAAGCAGAATGTTTTGGTTTTTTTTCTTCTTTATAGTTAATGTCTTACTTGGAGTTCAGATCTGGTTTTGATGCTTTTCAAAGGTGTTCGAATGTAGGTGCTGCTGGAACAGCTACAGAATTTGCTGTAGTGTTGGTATTGCCACTCTCCTGGGTCATGTGTTTCAAGTATCTCAGGATCAGCCTATCAAATAATGGGTGTGAGGCTATCTTCAGAACAGATGATTTGCTTGTCTTCAGTTCACTGATAATATACATCAGCTTTCATATATCAACAACCAAGCAGAGAGTGTTTTCCTTAGTTCTTTCTTTGTGTTGCTTTCCTGCTTGAGCCTATTGGGGTTTGGGATTATTTGCCTCTTTCATTGGAGGCTTTCTATATGCAGAGTTCAGTGTTGCAGGATTTTGTTTTTTAATGCTAGTATGCTCTGTAAGAGTTGAAAACGTTTTACTTTAGCAGCATTGTTCCTGGCTCCACTACAGCGTATAAAAATATTGGTAATAGTTCTAGAATAACTGTAAGTTACCTTTAACTTCCAGCACGTCTCTTCTGCATCTTTGAATCCAGAGATGATGCAGCAAACTGAGGATGTTTGGTCTGTTTCTTGCTTACTCTTCCTCTTTTTCTAGCCCAGGTAGTTGGAAGAAGTCATCACATTCAGTGTTAGGAAGCAGGAACTGAACTGTTTTCTGAACACTGTTTGTGCCAGTGGATGCTGCAGAAATGCTATTAAAATTACATTCTCTTTAAAAATGTTTCCTATATTAGTATTTGCTTTTTCAAATTAAAGTGCCCCACGAGTAAGGAGGTTTGTCTAAACAAGATCTATGGCTTTAGCAGTAATATCATGCACTAAATTTGACTGCTTGAGCAGTGTACTTGTAGTGCATAACTTCACAGGTCTGAAGTTTTTTAAAGACAGTTGGTGAATTGGGTCACTTGGACAGCACCAACTAGTCTTGAACACTTGAAAAGTGAACTAAGGCAGAATTATCCAATGTACTAGGTTCCTTTTTTACCACGTTAACACCTATCCAAATTATGACTCAAAATACAATGCATCCAGAATTATGGTTAGACAGTGATTAAATGCTGTAGATGTGTAAGACTTGCTTGGCATGTGTAGTGTCAATTTTAACTTCTACTTAAAACGGGTAGAAAAAAGGGAGGGAGGAACACCACAGACCAGCTGGTGAAAGTCATGGTTAAATTTGCCTTGTGACTATGCATTGGAGAAATAACACCACTTGTATCTTGTTATTTAGTGTGCCCACCTTTGGTTAAAGCAAAGAAGAAAAGAATGGGCAAGCCACCTTCAAAACGCAGAGACATGAGACATGAGGTGGAAGAAGTAGAAATGTGGGAGCTGCCTAAACACAGTGTACACAAAGGTTGGTATACAGTGACAAGCTACAAAAATGACTGTTACAAGTATTTTTTTCTATCTTTGGGACTAATCTTTCTTGGTTTGAACTGCAGGGATGTTGGATAGTTTGTGAAATATGCAGAAAAGGTGAGGGGGAAGCTGAATTTTAAGCATTTGATCACCTTGCTATGAATGCAGTGTAGCTTTGACCAGGTTAGGTTCCTTCTTTGTTTAATGTAAGGATGGGGGAGGAAACCCACACCAAAACCTGCTGGTTTAGTCTAGTTGCTCTTCAGACTGCTGTACTGTCTCTTTAAAGTGCTGGGTCCTGTGTCACTTTGCAGTACATGCTTTTATTTAAGTTGCTCATCTGCCTCAGCCCAAATGATTTGCAATTTGATACAACACAAATGCATATAGATAATTCTTAAGATCTCCAACTTAATCCATTAGGAACTTCTGGCTATTTTGGAGGAAGATGGGGAAAAACAGTGGAGGGAAAAATCAAAATGAACTTGAGTCAGCAACAAATATGCTTTTGTGCATTTGTGAGTCTGAAAAGGTTATAAATTAAAAAGGGTCAGTAGATACAAGAAGCTATCTGTAAAATCAGTTTTCTTTCTCGAAAAGAGTAAGTTAGTGTAGAAAAATGAACCCAAATATTCTATCAGGAAATACATGAGTAAAAGATAGTGTGTCTCTCTCTCTCTCTCATAAAATAGACAGAGGCTTAGACTTTGATCTTGGAAATGTAAGGAAGGTTGGAAACAAACTTAGGCTGAAGTATCTTACTAGTGAAAATTTGCATCAGCCCTGAAGGCTACAGGAGACTTGCATAATCCCAAAACACTCCTTGTATTTTCCCCAGAAATAGCTGATGTTTCTTGGGTACATTCAACAATGCAGTTATATGAGCACACTGAGAATGTGATATGAGCTTCTCATGGGACTCTTATCTGTTATGCTGGGATATTCTGAAGTCCAAAACCACTCATGCACATTTTATACTAGCTGGGAAGTTGAGTACATGATTCTAATGTCAACCATTGTGCCTGCAATAGGAAAAGACAATCACTAATATCTAGTCTTTTTTCAGAAGCAAATTAACATAACTTTGAGGTGGAATATATACATTCCTTAACTTTTTTTTTTTTTTACCTTTAGGGCATGGAACAAGGAAGTCCCTCTCTAAGAAAAGATAATTGCAAATATTGGGGCAGAAGAGGGGTGGGGGAATACCAACTTTTTTTTTTGTATAAATCTAAGATTTGATTACTATTCTCTTGCATATTTTGTAAGTTGCTGTTCACTCTAAAAGGGCAAGAATGACACTATGAAGACTGAGTACACAATTAAAATGGAATTAAATATTTAACACCAAAGACACCTTTTTATAACTGGCACATCCACTATTTAAATAATAAATTTCATAGAATTGCACTTTTGAGACTTCTTGTGTTCCATCTTTACACAGTAGCAAAAAAACTTGAGATGGCAATGTATGTGCACAACTGCTATTACAGCATGACAGTTATTGCTGCCCTGTCCTTAAACTCTGCAGGTCTGTGAAGCCTGTCCCTGTTATCTCATAGTCATATGATCTGGACATAAGTACAAGATCCTTTTTTATCAGCTGGATTTGTTTTTGTCAAAATGTAAAGGAATATAGTTACAGCTGTATGAAGTCAAGTGCTGTTTTAAACTTTCAAGGCAGTTCCTCAGATCTTAATCTCATGATTGAGGACTAAAACTAAAGCACTGAGTTGATGTGATGCTTCCCTCTCCTCCCCTTTTTCTCTTGAGATTTTTGAGTCCATTATAGAGACCCTGAGCTGGAGATATGGATCTGAAAGGTAAAACAGAAGATTTTAGTGGTGTGCCCTGTTTTCTGACTTCCTACTGATGACTTCTATGATTTACAGGTGATACTATCCCTGGAAGTCTCTTTACAGAACTAAGATGATAAAATTAGGTCTGTGCTGAGCTGCCTTAGGAATAATGGTAACAGACTGATCTAGATGAGGTGGATAGCTCAAAAATATGTGTTTCTTTTTCTCCATGCCTAGGAAGGCTATTATTACTGTGTGAGAAGAATAAATATGATATTGCCAATCTTGAATGATTTGCAAATAAAATGATAGCATCAGTGAAGAAAATGGGGAAACAACAAAAAAAACAACAACAAAACAAACATCTCGTTTTCCTTAAAAAAAGGGTGGGGTGAATGCACAGACAGAACTTGTCTTTTGCCTCCTCTCCCATCTTCTTATTCTGTCTGGGCCCTAGAGTAAGCTACATGGATAAAAGTAGCATTTCCTGTGACTGTTTGGGTTTTGTGCCCACCTATTACTAGTCTGACCTGTAACTGAAGTTATGCTGTTTTCCCTCTTAGTGAGGAGTACTGATATTTCCCTACCCAACTGATCCTATCTCTCTATTACTTCTAATACCACCTGGTTAATTGTTAAAGCTCTGCTATAACTACAGCCTTTACCACAAGCTGTTAGAGGAAAGAAGTCATTGTGATGACAAGTTTTCAATTCCTTTTTACTTCAAGCAATGAAAGAAAATAAATGCATTAAAAATTCTTATTTGGCTTCTGTGCTGCATGAAATCTCTGCACCAGAGCATCAAAGAATCAAATGAGGAATTCAAGCATGGAGCTTTTTAACACCCGTTTCTGCTGATAGCCTTAGCTGTATCTTTTGCTGCTTATCTTATAAAGGAATATTCATGACCTCACAATCAGATGGCATTCTTACTTTTGGGAATGGGTAATACTTGACAGGTACTCCAAATGATCATGTTGGTCATCCTTTTACAGGTTTTGCACTACTTGGTGTGATTTCCACTCAGATGCAAGAAGTAATTTAGGGCCTGGTAATGCTCCTGAGAGGACTTGAGGGAGTAGCAGTAGGAGAGTTTACACAGCTCTTTGTCTGAAAACAAATGCTATTTTAAACTAGTTATAGCTTGTACTATACCTGTGCTACGCCCAATACTTAAAGCAGTATGCATAAATGTGTTCAAGAAATAATTATTTGATAAGGTTATGTGCAGTGTAGTTTACTCTAACAGTACTAGTCCTGTGACCTGAAAACTAAATCTTCTACTTGGCTTTTTTTCCATTCAGCAGTATGGACAATTTGTGGATTGCATCTTAACTGGCTCACAGCTGAAACTAGTGTTCCAGTGAGTCAAAAGGCCATGCTTCACAAAGGCACTGAAGTACAAACTGCATTTAAAAGGCTGGGAGCTCAAGCCTAGGCTCTTGTTTATTCAGCCAGGTAACCAAGGCACAGTGCTATTTAGTTCTGCAGATGCACATACGTGTCAGCTTTTGTTCCCACTGCAGCCAGACTGACTGCCCAGTGACTCACTGCAGAGCTGGCAGTGCTGTGAATTTCTAACTGTCGCAGTACTGCATTGCCTTGGAAGTTTCACATGCTTCCTGCAGCATCTCCTGAAAGGCAGCTGAAGAATCTATTTGCTGCTTAGCACACCAGCAACAAACCTTAGAGGCCTCTGGGATTGCCATACTGAGAGCATTGTTTGGATAGACTTACTGTTTGTGGCTCAGGATTTCTAAATCGTTATTTGTAGCTAACTGAAACCTCTTGCAAAGTGGGTGTGGTGTAACTACTGATGTGGAGCTCTGGGTTCTGTTGGCTTGCCAGGTATTAATTCTGTATTTTAATTTTCAGTTTGGTAGCACCTGGATGGCATAAAATTTTTTTCCCCTTTTACAATGTCTGGTGTTCTGCCTTATACTGGAAAATATTAACCACAGGTCTTTCTATTAAAATCAAACAAAGGCAGAACAGAGCTAATGGGGAAAAAAAAACCAAAAAAACCCACCAAAACCAAACCCCAAAAGCCTATAACACTCATGGCATGCTAAGTGAAGGCATACCAAGGAAAAACAAATTTATTCCTTTTTTAGAGTACTAGCTTCCCCTGACTGGCTGTCTCACTCAAAAAGACTATAAACCCCACCTAATTGAATGGCCAAAGAATTAAGGAAAGTATCAGTATTTTACCTGAAATATCTTTCTTACAAAAATGATGCAGAGTATTAAGATCAAATACCTGGGGAGCTGTATTGCCTTTGAAGGTTGTTTTAGCTGTGTTTAACACTTTAGTTTCATGGGACTATATAATTATGTTATTACTATCACTTGGGCTTCAACAGAACATTCAAATGGAAATAAATGTCTATAAAGAAGGCAAGAAAAAAATGTTTTTTGAAAAAAAACCTTAAATGATTATGATTTAAAATGTAAGGCTAGTCAGTTTTTCAAGACTGTAACTTTCTATCCTGCTTTCTGCGTTTACTTCAACATAGAACTGCTTTTCATTAATCTAAAGGGGTGTTGGTATTTATCTCTAGTCTACATATTTTTAAAAGACTTATCTTAAATGACAGCTTTGGCACTGTTTAAAATGCCAAACGATGACATGAATCATGCTTCTCAGCACTCTAGCCCTGGCTGTTAAAAGAGCTCCTATAAATCTTAGTCTATTGGAACTGTTAAATTTTGAAATGCTACTTTTATGACTTGCAGTAAAGACCTACATGGGATATGACAGGGGCTTATAAAACTGGAAATGATATAGGGAGAACAAACAGGAATCAGTTACTCACATACCCACCAGTGTAAGATTAAAGGTGTGTGAAATTAAACTAGTACAAAGCAGTGGGAAAGCCAATTGCTACAGAGTAATAAATAGTGAAGATTAATTGATTGCTAAGGAAAATGGCAAAGTTTATAACCAGTGCGTGGATATAAAAGAAAATCTATCCAAGGCCACTAAACACTAAAATCTAACCCATGATTCTAAGTACCTGCAGCATAGGTACTCTCAGAAGTAGAGGGTGAGAGAGCATTTCAGTGAAGTAACAGAAGTAACAGCAGAGTTTGCACTGCTCTACTGTGGGGGTGTGTTCTATAAACCCTGACTGGAAAGATGCTATGCCTTTAGTCAGGCATAGAAAAATTATTTGGCATCTCAAACATTTAAATTAGATTTGATACAAGTTAGAAATGGTCTCCTAATGTATTTTTCTTAATTGTTAAAATAATAAACCCTGACTGATACAAAGAGAGAGTTCCATTAACAAGGAAGGGGATTGCAAAGGAAAAACTGAATTTGTTTATATTAAACTGAGCTTCAGAACAATCTTAAATGACAAAAGCTGAAGCAACTGAAGAGATCTTAAGTTAGCCCTGCTCTAGACAAGCCTGAGTAAGAGTTTTCTTGGAACGAATCAGGTCAATATCAAGCTTCCACCATCTGTTCAATAATTTATAAATGCATTAATCTCAGCCCTCAGTGTGGCAATACAAGAATTCTAGAATGGTTTGGGTTGGAAGGGGCTGTAAAGATCATCTAGTTTCCACCCCCTGCCATACACAGGGCCACCTCCCACTAGACCAGGTTGCCCAGAGCCCTGTCCAACCTGGCCAAGAGAATCAGTCCATTATAGATCTCCCTATGCTATTTCAGCTGTTAAATCTTTTTCTGGTGAAAGAACAAGGCCCTTAGAATTTGATAATGCTGCTGATATAGGGAACTACCATGAGTCACCAGTAAATCCCAGCACAGGGAGATTTGCTAAATACAAGACAAAATACAACTCTACCTTCAAGGTCTGGGAATATGATACAGAAACTTCTTGTAAGCAGGCCTTGCTTATCTTGTTTTTCCTCAGAACATATTGTGAATGACTGGTAAGGAATGGGGGGTTATTTTTTCTAAACCACTCTAAGAAATGTAGGAGGGAGAAAAAACATTTTAATTTATACCTTCCCTTGTCCTCTCTTCCAAAGCTTTGAAGAAAATAAAACAATCTTAGCTGCATTGTGGTCTATGACTCCTTGATTGCACTGTTAATGTTCACTCTACTGTATTAGAGCTGTATCATGTGGGGGTTTTTTTTCAATCTTAGCATACTCACAGAGACTAAATTCCATAGAAGTTCTTTCAAAGCAAATCCAGTTTTCTCTTTCCTTTTGCACAGTACCAATATCCATCATCTACTTCCTCAATTCACAGCTCTGTACTAATGTACCTTGAGGCTTCAAAGAGAGTTGGTTACTGTAATGCTGTTTATAGCTATCTCCATCTTCCTGGTTGAGTCTGCAGGATTATTTAAAAGTGTGGTCAGTATGTGAGGTCTCCTAAGTACACAAAATGTTCTCTTCTTCCTACTTACAAATTCTTTACTATTATTGTGGTTTCATGCATATAGTTGAAAACCATTTTGAGAGCTTACACATTTATATTCTTGTGGGATGATTCAAAAAAATGTTACCTCATCAAATCCAGTAAACAAAAAAAGTGGGAATTTATTACCCCCAAGCCTTTTAAAAAAGAAACCTCCCTCAACTTGTATCAAAACAACTGATACTGCAGAATATGCAGTATATTAATCTTTTAAATTTCTTATGTGGAACCCTCCTTTTAAAATAACTAAAGCTACTACCTCTTTTCAGTTAAGTTGAACATTTAACATCATTACACTTGGCTCCCACTTCTGTGGTTTAGACACTGTAGATGTTTCACTTCAGGTGTTTCAGAACTGTTGTATTAATGATGGTGATGTTGAGATTTTGTTACACACGCACACCAAAAAAAAAAAATCAAGTCTTGATGATGCTGCAATTTTGTCATGAATAAATCCCCTTGATTACCTTTTTTCCCCTGCAGCAGAACTCTTTTATTTCCCTAGCTGCCAATTTTAGGATAAGTACACAGAAGTTCAGCACGTATGCGCAGAAGAAAATACAGTACAACCTGCTCATTACAAGCACTGGAAGGGAACCCTCAGTGCTCTGCATGGTGCAAACTGCAGTCCTGGTACAATGAGGCTTTGTATATGATAAAACAACTTCATGGAGTAAAGACACTTCAACAGACAGTCTGCTAATGCTACAGGTTTGTCAGTGATCCCTTGGTGGTCGCTGCTTTCTGCTGCTGGTCACAGGCAGCAATGCAGAGGCCCCATCTGACCAAGCTGGATGAGTCTCAGCATGGGTTTTACAGCACAAAGATATGGTTCAATGCAGCTTTCTTCTTTCTGGCTGCAGAGGGGCAGAAAAGGATGCCAGTGTAGGATGCTGTATGCATACACATGTATGTTTCAAGTTTAATAAAGCCCTTTCTGGTGTTTTCCTCCTCATTCTTTGGATCTTTCCTCACAGTTCACAAGTAGAGAGGTCAATGAGCATGCAGCAGGCGACTGCTGTCAGTCAGATTCTGACTTGTCATTAGATTTGGATGATTTATGCTTCCTCTTTTTCTTCTTCTTCTTTTCTTTCTTTTTCTTTTCCTTTTTTCTCTTTTTCTTCTTGTGTTTATGTTCTGAGGAAGTGGAGCTGCTGCCATCTTCATCATCGTCATCACTGTCATCACTGCTATCAGATTCTGAGGTAGAGTCCTCCAGGAGCTGCTTCAGTTGCTGTATCCTGAGTTTAAAATACGTGAATGAGAATCCTTTCTAGCTTGTCTTTCCCCCCTAGCTTTCATCCTTCCTTCCTGGCTTGAGGAATGGTTGAGCTGCATGCAAAGGGCAGGGGAACGCTTCCTCTTTCGCTTAATTACGCTCTCATTACAGATAATATCATGGACTGATAAAAGCAACTCCTTTGAGACAAGCAGATGTTCTGCTTTCAGGGACTTTCCATCCCATTGGATAGGAAAGGCAGACTAGCTTATTAGCTTATTTATGTGTGCAAAAAAATAAGGCAACAGCTAACACCAGCCCACCTGGTGGTAAGAAATTCTATGCTTATCCCTACAGAGGCATATTGGGATTAGGATATTATGACATTCATTGATTGTCCTGCTGATACAGAGAGGATGTCAGTGAAGCTGACAGAGCAGGCTCTACTCTGGATGCAGAAGTATTTTTGAAAGGCACTGTTCTTTTGAATTCTCAAGGACTAGGGACAAAGTATTTGCTTATTTTATTCTTGTCTTCTTTATCCTCTTCAAGGACTCCTCTCCAAGAGTGCTGCTCTATGGGCTACCTATAGTTTGTTCAGTTATCCCACTGAAGCAGTTCAAGCAAGAAAGCAGCAAAAACTGCCACTTTATGCACTAAATAATGACCTCACAAAAGTAGCATTATCAGTTGCCTAGAACTAGCTTTCTAAACCCCCACTTCATTTCTACTGAAAACATTCTGACAAACCGCATTTTAGAAAACACCTCAGTGAAGTCAGTGAAAGAAAAAAAATAAATCCAACTCTTTTTTCAGGCCTAAACCAAAACCACACCTAAGTACCAGAATATCATGGCATAAATGCTTACAGCTGCTCTTTAAACTTTGTTTTGGGGAGAATACAAAAGCTGAAGAATTGAAGTGATTGGAAGTACAAAAGAGTGATTATTTAGAAAGTAGAAATGCATTAGTCTATCAACATAAAGAAACTGCCATTAAAAAAACCTTCTGAACTAAAAATAAGCTCCTATAAAAAGGTCACCTATACATTAGCGCCACATTACCAAAATAAAAACTAAATTGAAAATGCTGTTTACTACAGATACACTCACCTCTTTTCTTTTTCATGACGCTTATTTTCCCTTATTATATCATACATTGGATCTTCATGTGCCTTTAAAATGGAAAACAGGAAATGCAATGTTATCACCAATGGTTTTATCTCCTAAAAAAATAAACCAAAGCAACCAAATGCTAGAGGCTTTTATCAAAAGACGGAATATGCTTAGCAAGCTCTTAATTCACTGTCAGCACTGCTCACCTGAACTTTTCCTGTATTTGCTTTAGGGAAAGGTTTTCTAGCTACATCTCCAAAGAAGGGGACCTTCCTTAGGTATGCATGTCCCTACCTCTCCAATCACAGCCAACTATGAGAATCCCATACAGAATCTGTGGGAATAGCTAGACTTACATAGAATACTCAAGTTCAAAATAATGATCTGTACCCTTACAGCACATTTTAAAAATCTGGATATAAACAAACAGGAATACAGGAGTAAGGAATATAAGATATGGATAGTGAAGCTGAAGTTGTTCCATCATGCTATGCACTAAAATTACTGGTTCTAAAATCAAATTAAGTGTGCATTGCAGCAAAAGATAGCTGTGAAGGAAGACAGCAAATAAACTTTGCAGACATTTAAGGTGGGTTTATGCCATGCAAGAATGCAGAAAAAAAGGTGGGGTAGTCATTTCTGTTGGAAGATTACGCAAACAAGTCCAACAGAGAGGAGAGATGGCCGATGCTGACCAGAGGTGGGAACTGAAATTTCAGGAGCAAATGAAAGATGTTGGGAATGCACCATGAAGGGCCTTGGACATACAACAACAGTTTGATGCAAGAAAGAAGCCCGAGGGAAAATGAAGACTAGAGGCAGTCTGGTCATTGGAAAGAGCTAATAATACTCTTTGCAGTTGCATACAATTAGTAACAATCCAGAACTTGGACAGACTAAGCCAAGATTACATTTTTCAAGGACAGAAATGAGGACATAAGACATGATGTGATGACAGCTTGAAATATAGGTCAATGATGCAGAGCAACAGAAATTGTTAAAGAGATCACACAGGAAGAATCTGCAGAACTGAGATGTGGCTTCATGCAGCAAGAGATCAGACTTGTAGACAATGACTGGATAACAGACCTAGACAACAGCATTCATGATGTGGTTGTTCACAGTGAGAGCAGAAGGCTTGAAGCAGCTGTAATGTGGGCAGCTCAAGCGCGACTAAACATTTTTTGTTGTGTTGACATTTTAATCACAAAAGAAAAATAATGGTTGAAACAGGTTCTTGAAGATTTCCAATTTATATGTAAAAATTATTAATTTTCCTCTTGAAGAGTAGATTTTCTGCAAAGTAGTCAAACATCCAACCACACCTGTAGCTTTTTCTGTATTAGGAGATTTTCAGCATCTATGTTATACTAGAGACAGAGAAAAAGTCCTTAATAAAGCATCACCTAAAAGGCTTATCTTCAGTTGCAAGAGTATGCATTATCAGTACTAAAAAATACAAGCAGTAATACTACAATATTGGTACTCACTACTCTAAATTGTTCCAACTTCTGATTGCCTTTAATAAAGAATGGGCATTCCTTATCTCCTGTTCTGTGTCCATAACGTTTACATCTCCAACCTTAAAAAAAAAAAAAAAGCAGCAGTGAATTGCACCTCTGAGACAGATCAGAAGAAGAAGCAGCATAAAAAAGCCAAAACCACATTTCTGCAAAATATTTTCAATCTGTTGGAAGAAACAGAGAAATACAACCACTATGTTGATAAATGTAATGTCCATAAAATACTAGGCTATTACAGCCTTCAAGCTACTGTATGCTTTTCTATCAATATGATGTGAATCTACCTGGACTTCATCATCTGTCCACCAGACATTCTGCCCTCCCACAGTGTAAATGGATGGTATATGATAGTCTAATGACATCTGGAATATTTTCAGCCTTACACTGCATAACTTTGACTTCTTTTCCCAAAGGCATCCAAAGCCCTTTGGTTGGGGCATGTGCCAGGAATTCTCGTGCACTTTCATTGCCTGGTACATCAGGTATGCAGTCTTCTGGTTTTGTTTCATTCTCCTATGAAGAAAAAGCAGAAAGATAAGGACAATAAAATAACTTCCTTTTTTTAACTTTGCTAGAATTAATACTTCAAGTGTACAGACCTTCACTTTATAGGAAACATATTTCCCCCATTATCTTTTTTCCTAGTAACACACAAAAGATTGAAAATACTTGACCCTTTCTTTTTTTCTCACCCTTGAATTTTGCAGCCAGAACTTTGCTGTACAGGAATTTCAATCCTTCTCATCCATTTATTTGAATAAATAATAGAAATGAAAACTTAACACAAAGCAGAGACTTTGTTATCCTCTTCCTGCTAGAAAGACATAACAATTACGAGGAAGCCTTTACAACACAGAGCAGTTATTTTTTAGTTTAAAAACACTACTTCATGGCTTAGGTACATAAATTTGGCAAAAGTAATGATCATGATGAAAGAATTATATTGGCCTAAGAAAATAGAGAAGAATCCTGAAAAGATGTCACTCAAACCAAAAATCTGCTTTCCATAAATGGCTCCCCTCTATCCACACTATTAAATACTGAATGAAGTATGCTAAGAGATGATGATGAAAGACCTGGTCTCCTTCTATCTGATCCTGGGCATTCCACTCTGGATCACCAAGACGAAGTGGTCAGCTTGTAATGATTCTCTGAGTTTTTCCTGGGAAGCACTTACTTCTTGATGTAATTTATATAGGTATCACAGACACTTAAAACACCTAAAGAACACATTTTGTGAAAATCCCTCATAATCCTAGAAAATGACTGCTTTTTACCAACCTTAATTAGTCCAGGGGGAGGTTTCTCATAGCTGAAAAGCAATAGAGATATTGTTACTCTGCAGCTTAGCACAGACAAATAAATTGAAAAAATACATTTTTTCAGTGGTATTGAGTTAAAGCCTTCAGCTCATATTTTTCCTAAAATTTTACCCTGTAACTTATTACTAAGAACTACAGCAGAGCATGGATACAGCAAGCTGAGAGACAGCATTTATCATATTAGTACACGTCTAACATCCTTCAGATTCATATTCTTGTGGGAGCGCAACTACTTCCTGGGGATATGTGGTACATTTGATCTAGTTTCAATACCATACATGCATAATTCTCTTTTTTTGCTGCACCCCTCCCCAAGGTCTCCAAACTTCTTTACTCCAGCACTGCTGAATCACAGACATAGCCAGCTGAAACTGTCAAGTCAGACAGTTCCTTACATCTAGCTTTGCCAGCCAAACCTAATACATAAAAATTTCATCATCTTCTCTGCATTAAACCTAAAGACAGAGCCCTACTGAGCAAAGTACCATATTTTCTGCAGCATTTCTTTGGAGTCAACAGTAGATAAAACATTTGCTAAAATCCAAGTAGCAAACAGGTACTACATAGAGCCCACAGCAACTGAGATAATGCATGTGCTAAGGAGTTAAATGCCAAGGCATTTTACAAATGGTCCTGGAGGTAAAGAATACACATTAATTAGAAAGATGCATGTCTGTATAACTGAATTTGTACTGGGTATTTTCCCCCCTCAAATCCCATCTGTATTTAAACAGATACACTATTTTCTGTAATCTGCTGCCTTAGTGTAGAGTGGTCTTAGAAGAGAACTGAGATTTTTTTGGGGGTTGTTTTCCAATGAAACAAGAAGAACAGCGCTGTGCAAGCCCAGAGTCCCAAAATCTTCTGCTTTATGGCAGACTCTTTTCAACAGGACTCTCCAGACATTATCCACATATTAACTCAGCAGGACACGAAATGTTTATACTGGCTGTGCATAATTTTAGGCCATAAGTTTGATGGCATAGGCAATATTTCATTGGTTTAGCTGTCCACACACAGACACCCCTACATACCTATAGGATTGCTAGGCACAATCATACTAATACAATCAGAACAGCAGGGTGGTTAAAGTGTGTTCATCCCATCTTTATAACAATAACTTTGGAGTGCTTTTTGGCGCATTTAATAACAAACTGATTTTCAGTTGCACGTGGAAAAGAAAAAAAACAAAATCATGTTCTTGTATACCTTCTGACCTTTTTATTCCGTTAAAACAATAATTCCTTTTCGGTGAAATAACATAAACCTTTACAGCACCTTTTTATCCCGATTTCTTTTTTTTTTTTAGTCCATTCTAGTGGAACAACCTCTGCTCCTATGCTGCATCTGTCAGACTTGGAGGAACCCGGGAGAGCCTGTGCCCCAACAAGCCCTTCATAAATCACCAAGCAACTCTGCAAGTGGTCCCGAACCCCTTCTGCCGGCTCACCCCTAAGGGGACAGGGGAGAAATAATCACCACTCCCCCAAAAAATCCCACACCCTGCACTGGAAATGAGCCCCAAATGCCGGCGGGGTGCGCTCGGGGCAGGGCCGGGGCGGGAGCCGCGGGCAGCCTCCCCTCCTCCGCTCCTTACAAAGACTCCAAGTGCTGGATCTTCTGCAGCTGCTGCGCCTCCTGCCTCTTCCGCTTCCTCTCATGCCGGTCCTGGGTCCTGCCGCCGCTCGCCGCGGGCTCCGCATGGCTCCTGGCCCGCGCCTGGCTGCCCCTCGCCGCCGCCTCCTCCTCCGCTCCCTCCTCCTCGTCCTGCCCCTGCCCCCTGGGCGCCCGCTGGGCCATGGGCGCGGCGGCCACAGCCGCGGCGGACGGCGGGGCCCCGGCGACGCCCCCTGCCCGCCCTCTGCATCCCGGTTTCCGGCCGAGCGCCGACTTCCTCCGGCGCCGGCAGCCCCGGCTCCCCGCCCCTCACGGAGCCGGACGGGCGCGGGCCTCCCTCGCCGCAGTGGCCTCAGGCAACCCCGGCAGCTTACCGGGGGTTCGGAGTAACGTGCGGAGTGTTGTGCCTTCCAAACACCGATATATTAAAAAAAGCAACAAAAAAAAAAAAAAAAAAAAAAAAAAAAAAAAAAAAAAAACCAAACAAACAAACAAAAAAAAAAAAAAAAAACACCACCCCAAAAAATACCAAAACCAACCAACCAACCAAAAACCGCGACCCACCCAACGTCTCAATTTTTCCTGCCGTGCAGGAGGGCTGCACTCCAGTCCGGTGAGACCCCACCTGCAGTACTGCATCCAGCTCTGGGGTCCCCAGATATAAAACTGCTGCAACAAGTTCAGAGGAGGCCACCAAGCTGATGAGAGGGATGGAGCACCTTTCCTGTGAGGAAAGGCTTGGAGAATTGGGACTGTTCACCCTGTAGGAGGCTCTGGGATGACCTAACTGTGGCCTTCAGAACCTGAAGGGAGCTACAAGAACGCTGGAGAGGAACTTTACACAAGGGTGTGTAGTGACATAACAAAGGCAAGTGGATTAAAACTGAAACAGAGGAAGTTTAGATTAGCTAATGGGAAGAAATTCTTCACTGTGAGGGTAGTGAGACATTTGCACAGGTTGCCCAGAGAAATTGTGTCTGCCCCATCCCTGGCAGTCTTCAAGGCCGGGTTTGTGTGACTCAGAGCAATGTTGCCTAGTGGAAGGTGTCCCTGCCCCTGTAAGGAGGTTGGAACCAGGTGATCTTTAAGGTCCCTTCCAACTCAAAGCCTTCTGTGATTCTTCACCAGGACTGACAGGTGTATGGATATGCATGGAGGAACATTGGCATGGGCTGGCTATGAGGTGTCAAGAAGCAGGTGTCTCCAGAGTGGAGGGAAGGCTGAGGGGGTTGCTTTCCTCTCCAAGGATGCCACTGAGGGGCCTCTGAGGTTAGGGAAGGGGACTGGGCATGCAAGGAGGGCCCCATCATGGTGCTCACTGGGCATTCTTTACTGTGAGGGTGGCGAGGTACTGGAACAGGTTGCCCAGGGAAATTGTGGATGCCCCATTCTTAGTAGTGCCCAAAGCCAGGCTGGATGGAGCACTGAGCAACCTGGTGTAGTGAAAGGTGTCACTGCCTGTGGCAAGGGAGCTGGAACTAGATGGTCTTAAAGGCCCTGTCCAGCCCAAACCATTCTATGGTTCTATGATTCTATGCTTGCCAGTGCCCAAAATACGTGTGGCTGGAGGGTGGAGAAGATCAGCATGCAAGCCAAAACCCAGAGGTAGGTTTGGTTTTTCTTTCTTTTGTTTGTTTTTTAGGGGGTAGGTTGCTGTTTTGGAAGGTACATGTTTGTTACGGGGCACAGTTCTAACGCCAGAAAGTCTCTAAACAGAGACTTTATTTTGGAAGCAAACCCAGGCAGGTCTGGCTTGGGCCATGCTGCTGTGGTGGGACCTAGCTGACAAGCAAAGGGCAACCTGCTCTTCAGTGTATGAGCACCACTGGAGAGGCCAATCTACTCCCAGCCTTGCAGTTTCCTGCCTCGGCTGTGGTCTCTCTATTGGAGGATGATCAGCAGAGGTAGATAGGTATTGGGAAGGCAAAGTTTAATTTTCTACTTTTGTTTCATGCTGAAATTCAAGGGCACATGAGATTTTGGGAATTGCTTAAGAGCTGAGTGAAAGGCAAAAAATATATATCTTAGAAGTTCAGGAATTAAAGGTGTTTTTAACTGTGATCATTGTGGTGCTTCAAAAGTGCACATCAAAGGCAAAGGATGGTAATTGCTGTTACAGCACCCTGTGATTCTGAAGTGCAGTAAGACAAGCATGGTCCTGAGAATGCCTATCTTTTATAATGCAAAAAGCAATCTTACACATGATCTGACAATGTAATATTGTTAATCAAGCACTACTTTAATATTACTTTAGCTTTTACTTGGTAAAACCTTATCTGGGATGAACCTTCACGTGTCATTTTTCTCACTTGCTTTCAGTTAAGTGGCTGCCATTGTAACTTCAGATCCCAGGAAACTATTTTTGTCCAATTAATTGCCACAGTCCTTTTCAAGGCAAAAGGTGCTTATTTTAATGTTTAAACAAAATAACCTAGCTTTTGCAAGACATGACACTAATATTCACTATTGATGAAGATTTTTATTTCATGTGCCACATTTTGTAGGTTTACTGGCCCTGGAAAGAATGCAGTGGCCATTCTTTCCCAGAACAACACTCAGCAGCAAAGCAACATAACCTTGCAGATAGACTTATCAAAAAAACCCAACTCCTGCTCTACATAAACTAACTCCAACCTATCCATCCGGCTGAGATGTCATAAGATGGTGCATAAGTTTTGAGTAAACCATTTTCATTCACCCCATGGGTTTGTAGACGGCTTGTGTATTTTCCTTAGCAGTGTGCTTTTGGCAGTAGACTTCCCTTGGGCCTAAACTCAGAACAGGCTGAATTGCTGGCATGTCTTGAAAAGGCAGATCACGGCAGCTGACTCGAGGTGCAAAACTCTATTATAGACCTCTTGTCTAAAGGCTTAGAGGCAGAATCAGTATATTTGCTAATCTGAGTTAAATATCTGTGTATGAGGCAAATGCAAGGTGATGTGGTTTAATATAATCCACTGTGAAACAGGTTAAGGAGATGACTTGATGCTTGCTGGAGGCTAAGAGATTTGCTGCTGTGACACTCCTAGCATGTGGGAACATGTCAAATTGCAATCACTCCCTTACATGGCCAGGTATCTTCAAGCAACAAGTGAGGTAGGAGAAATATTTTTAGGTGTTGCAATTACATTTTAAATGTCTGAAAGAACTTAGGTGAGACACATTATCAAAATTTCACTCTGTTTAGAGAAATGGCAATAGTTACTAACTATTACCAATAGTTAGGAACGAGCGGGACTGATGCCTACTAAATAGAGACTTTATCTTGGAAGCAAACTGAAGTGATATAATAGAGTTTTTTTGGCCCCCCTTTCAGGCTGATGTTGTTATTTTCAAGTGCCTTTTTACTTCACTTTTTCAAACCCACAGAGTAGTCAGACTCTGAAACAGCTTTCCAGCGTGATAGGACAGTGACAGAAAACCTATTATGATTCCAAGATGCAGTGTTTCCCAGTTCAGGAATGGTATTCTGTGGCAGAGGTATGTGCAACAGCAAAGAAGACAGGAGTTCTCTAGAAACCCTGCCAGTCTTGCTTTCATACACTTTTGACTGTCCTCACTTGGCTGAAGTAAGAAGACTTCTGCCAGTTTGGAGAAGGTAAGGGCCTGGCTAACATGGCCTCAGATTCAATGACTTCAGCCTTGACAGAATAATCTGGCACAAATTCAGGAATGAAATGCATGGTCTCAACAGAAGTGAGGGGTTCCAATGGAGGTAGACAAACAGATCATAATATATAGAACCCCCTTCTTACTGTTAAATCAATGGGATCTTGGCTGTGTTCCTTGTGTCCCAGTGGCTTGGACAGCCAGGCTGTAATTTCTGATCAGATCAGGACTTTTGCATGTCATCTTTACTGCAGTAACTTAATGGGGAGCACAGGAGTTAAAATCCAATAGATACATAAACCTGCCCAGACACAGAGGTTTAAATGTCTTCTTCAGTTTGGTACAAATAATTTTCAGTGCATTTTCTCATCTGTCTTGGAAATTAACTTTATCACTTTATTACCTGTCTTAGAAGTACCAAGGTCAGGCTTTTTTTAGTGAGAGGAGATTATTTAAAACTGTAGGTAGCTCCAAAATTTCTTTTTTTCCTCCTTTGCTGAGAAGAAACCCTGGATTCCTGTGTTGCACACTTACCCAAGAAGGCAATTGCTTTCATATCAGTCCTTAGGAGAGATCCAAACAAAATGAATTGTGAAAAGGAGGGAATAGGAAAAAAAAAGTTACTTTTATTTCTGTTTATTCTGAAACAAAGGCATGAAGTATCTGTAAATTGCTTAAATCCATTCTATTTAAAGGGTTTATATTAACTGAGGGTCTGGTTCCTGGTACTTAGAAGGGTATTTATTTGAAGTTGTGGAGTGGCTTTATTTTCCTTTATATGAATCCAGTGCTTCAGACATTTCAAGAAGTTAATTTTTTGGGGAAATTTTGTCTTACAACTGGTGTCATGGCACTGTAATTCCAGCTTGATCCAAACATCTAAGCAGAACCATTAATTGCTGTTGCAATGTGAAGTATCTGAAAAGCTGTCATTTTTCATGGCATCCACTACAACTTTATATATAATGTTTCAGCTACAAGCGATAATTCTGGGATCAAATGAATTTACATCTATGTCATCCCATGGGCATCAGTATTCCTGTGAGAGTGTAGCCCTGGCAGAATGTCAGCCAGTCTGCTTTTCTCCATTTTTGGCTGGCTAGAGCTTTGGGCCAGGATCTGTTTCTGATTATGTGTCAGATATTACGCATGAGAGAGGAATCCAGAACCTGTGTTAGGCTTCATGGGAAGTTAAGCACCTCCTAATGGGATCCAGAAAAAGCAGATCTGAGCAGGCTGAGCAGAGCACAGTCCAAATCCAGCATGTCCAGCCCATGGCTGCCTGGAGCTAGATGGAGACATTCAGAACAGAGTGAGTCTAAGCTCTGCACCACTTCTGACCACAGGGAAGGCTGCCTCAGAACAGCAGTGGCCCTTTAACCACCTGGGAACCTCAGCTATTAGGAGAGGTGCTGACATTCTTTCTTACAGAGAAAAGTTTTGTCTGAAGTGGAAATGCTAGCAGTTTCTTTTGATACTAGTTTAGCAATTAGAAAATTTGGTTCCCTCCTTGGTCTGGGTATTCAGTGATGGGAGGTTCTGTGTCACTGGGATAAAATACCCTGTAAGCATCAGGCTAACAGCTGCATCAGGGGGGGCCATGCACCTTTTATATTGCACTCTTTGGAAGCAGTAGAGAAAAGCATTTGAGATTCATGGGGCCAGAAAGACAAATGTGTTTGAATTTGGCTGTGAGTACACTAAGAGGAGTGCCCATCCAACAGTGGACACTGCACTTCTTTCTGTGAGACACAAAATCAATACTCTAAGCAGGGTCCAGAGCCCTGTTCTTCCCTGTTTAGCACCATCGCACCAGCTGACAATGTTGTGCTCCTCCTAGTTCCTGCTTTTCAGATTAATCTCATATTTACAGTGATACTGTCCAGCAGTGAAGTGTTCTACACACCTGAACCTTTACTGTGGTGTTTGCTGCCATATGTCATCACTTAACAGGAATGAGTGAGTGGTATGACCCAGTTATTGAGAGATGCCTCACCAGAATGTACTCACCAGCCTTACCTCCGTTAGGCTTGAAATTAGCACCTTCCTGTTGCAAATTCTTCTCTTCTGTGCATATTTTGAGTTCCTGATGTGGTGGTTTATCTTGTAGCAAGTTCCTTCTGAGGCCTTGATAGTGTTTGAGACAGGCAGTTGTGATCTTTATGCCTTTTACATGTCTGAAAGAACACAATGGCCACAGCTGTATTTTGTACAGTGCTGATGCTGTTGGCATTTGATATTATCTGTACATGTCCACAGGGATAAGCCTTTTAGGAAAATTGGGCAGAAGAACATCAAACTTCCATCAGAGCTGGATTCAAACCAAGCACAGGTATGAACTAAGCATTGAATTGTTTCTATAAAGACTACATTACTATGTAGTTTATTTAAAAATGTGCATTTGCAGGGAAGTTTTATAGCTAAGCAATGAAGCATCTCGGGAAATTTGTTGAACAAAGTGATTTGAACTGCAGTTTTAGTTTGAAGTCCCTTGAACAGCTACATCCCATTTCATGCATTCAAATATTTTTATTGGATCTATCCCAAAGTCTGATAAGCTGGAACCTAAAAGAGGAATATTTGTCTTTCTTTTTGTAAATTCTGTCCTCCAAAGCTTTGGTAGGTGATTGTATCAATGAACTCCATCCTTCTGTGGAGATGGAGTTCATTGTTCTTATTTATCACTTGGAGTTTGTCAGCTGCTCCATCAGAAATGTAATGCATATCATCTCTTCAAGCCACCACTCAGTGAAAATAATCTTTCTTTAATCTCTTTTCATTATTTTAATTCACTTACATTTTTAAAGGCATGGAATCATTGAATAAATTTTTTCATCAGTTTTTGCCTTCCCCCCCCCCCCATCTTTATAAATAAATACAAATAATGTAGTATTGTATGTAGTCCCAGACATTTTTCTTTGTGCCATTTGCAAGTTTTGTTCAGGAAGATAAGAATTGTTGTATTTGATGAGTGTATATTTGTGGTACACTCTTGATATAGCATTGTACCTCTGTGTATATGCTGACACTGAATCATGGAATAATTAAGGTTGGAAAGACCACCAAGGATATTGAGTCCAACCTTAGACTGATCATGGCCTTTTCAGCCAGACCAGAGGACTAAGTGCCATGTCCAGTCATTTCCTGTACATCTCCTGGGATGGTGACTCCACCACCTGTCTGAGCAGCCTGTTCCAATGCCTGACCTCCCTTCCAGTGAAGCAATTCTCCCTGATGTCCACGTGGAAACTCCCCTGGCACAGCTTGAGGCTGTGTCCTCTCATACCATCACTTACTGCCTTGGAGAAGAGACCAATCCCCACCTTGCTACAACCTTCTTTCAGGTACTTGTAGAGAGCAACATGTTGTCACTTCTGCTAATGGAGAGCCCCAAGTACATCATAAGAGAGGCAAAGTTTTATTTACCTTCAAGGGAACCTTACCTGAGTAAGGACTGATCCCATTTGGGAGCTGTGTGAGCAATAGGAGCACTCAGGCACTAATGGCACTTTATATAACAGTAGAGAAGAGAGATTTTGGCTGACAACCCTTGGACAGTCTCCCAATGTCTTACAAAGCATACCATCCTTTGTGGGATCACAAGGATGTGTGCCCAAGCTTAGTGGCCAGGACTTTGGTTTCACAAGAAACAGCCAAATGCAATGAAATCCATAATTCTTTATTTATCTGTTCTTTTACAGATGAGAGTTTGAGTCAGGATTGCTGTAATTTGAACCCCATACTAGGGGGATGATAATTATTCCAGATTGAGTGTTTCTCTTGTATTGAATATAAATACATACCTATAAATATATATAAATATATATATATATATATATACTGCTTCTTAACCCCTAATGGTACAGTCTTACTGTCATCAAAGTTGGCAGGAGTTTTGCTACTGACTAAGTAAGAATCAAGGCTAACTTCTTTGCCTGGTAGCCAGTTGGTTTTTGGTTTTTTCACAGCTGCAGGAAATTCCTCCTTCTGAGCTTTGGCTATATCCTCAAATCAGTGATTGGTTTACAAGAGCTTTTTCCTTGCAAAAGCAGATTCCTTTCCTGAATTTTGTCTCTGTAATATGGTGACTGATAAAACAGTTCCCGTTTAAACGATGCTCAGTGTATCAAGTGAAATAGGCATCTTCAGTGCCAGCATCTGTCCTTGGTATGTTCCCTCTGAGCTGCCAACTTTCCAGTGGAACCTAAAAAGGCTCCAGTGTTTACTAATGGGTCAAAAAAAACTGCAGAAATAAAGTGATGAAAGTAAAATCTAAAAAGTTGAAGGCAAAGATTCTTGGTTCTGCTTGCCACCTCCATTAAATGGGAAGATGACTTTCTCTTGTTAAAGCAGCTGATCTGTTGGTTCCATGCAAAACAGCTATTTGCACTTAACAGTAGTTTTTTTCAAAACTATCCAAAAATCACAGCTCTTTAGCTTAACATACTTCCCATATGTCCACTCACCAACAGCTTTCTAGCTACTGTAATGAAAGGAATGGAAACTCACAGTTCTAGACCTTCTTCTTTCCCTGCACATCTCGAGGGTAATACTGAAAGAGTGGTGGAGTACTGGTACAGCAATGAAGCAAGGATTAGTTAAGCAAGTTGACCTAGTAGAGTCTCTGACAGGAATGAGAAAAGAATTCTCCTATGGGACAGCTGAAACTCTTTGCCAAAGACACAGAAATGATGTTTTACAACGGTGGGCCAGAAATCTCAATGTTTCTATTCCATTATGTTAGTTTTGCTATGAATGACATCCAGGAACACTCCCTCATAGTTACTTTTGCTTGAAAGTTACTGTCATGTGTAGTAATATAGATGTAGAAATGGATAGATAAATAGATCATTATAGATAGAGAAAACCACATTATTTCCTAGTCCACTCTGTATCTAGGCAGATTTGTACATGGCCTATGCTTCTATTTGTCATTTGTGGAGTGTGCAAAAAAAAAAAAAAAATCAATTTAGCATCCTCTAACAGGGCTTGCTTCTGCCAGCCTTGCATGATGCTTTTTGGTCATGCTTGAATAAACTAAGAAATGAGAGGTGTTCTGCCCAGTTATAAAGTAATTTTAATAAAGTACCAGTGTTCTTGCCAAGACATGTAGATGTTGGCTACAGGTGGTTAGGCTGTGTTCGTAAAACATTAGTTAAGCTATCTGGAAACCACAGCTTGAAGGCTGTAGATTAAAAAAACAGGGTGTTTTGGGCCTTCCAAAATGCAAGTACAAGATAAGAAAATTCAAGCACAGGATGGTAACAGAGGCCTCAGGACCATGACACAAACCACAGACTGTCAACCACAGATGACTAAAGAAATGAAGCCTTAGAAGTTGAGTCAATAGATTTTGGGATTTACCTGCAATGTAGGTAAAACCTATAACTTACAGTAAAGTGGGATGTAACACTGAACTGTGAGCCAACAAGGAAGGAGCAAAGTGACAAACTTGTGAACAGGTGACAAGACAGTTGACATGAGTTGACAGTTGACAGCAAGTTGACAGACAGTGAACATGAAAAATGACCCCAAGTAGACCTTGAGTGAGGAGAGGAAAATGCTTAACATCATTTCCTGGCAAAGAGGAAGAAGAAATCATTAATATTAGCACTGTAATCAAGGCAAAGAACTTAGGATGCTGACAACTTACTACAATCAGCCCTTGCTTTTCCTAAAGCCTGATTTTATTGACTTTTGAACCCAGTGGAAAGGGGAGCATTAGACCAGAGAAAGGCATAGGTAATATTAGCTTTGTGCACAGTAGTTCTAATTATATCATTATTGACTTAGCCTCAATTATTAGCTGATTTAGACAACAAATCTTAGCACGATTGTAGCCAGACTAATAATAAAATCTCTTTCATTTGCTAAGACTTTAATTCTCAGCTTTATGATTATGCACTGTTTCATTAGTCCACTTAGATTCCATGAGATGTTTGGTCTGAACCATAAGCACACACAGATAAAACTTGGCTGGAAGTTGAGAAGGCAGGCAACAAAGCCTGTGACCTGTGCTGCAACAGCCCAGCAAACCAGGAATGGGTTCAGAACGTGCCCAGCCCTCAGAATGATCTTACCAACTCTATGCAATCACCTAAGGATCATTGTGTAATGTACAAGGTCCCAATTTTGTAAGCTTGGGCCTAAAACTCTTCTTTAGTACACAGATCAGATGGCTGGAGCAGTTATTGGAATACCACTCTGAAGTTGCTCTACAGATGGACTTGGCTGTTAAAAACAAGCTCATAGATGCAGTAAATATCCAATAAATCTCTGTGAGTCTGCTTTCAAAAGAATGCTGACATTTCTAGTAAAAGTGAAGTGTTAGGAGTCGATGTCTGAATACATGAGTCTTTCTCTCTTGAGATGCAAAATGTTAATAAAAATTCACACAAGAGTCACTAAATGCTTACTAATTAGGAGAGAAGATTGCTGCAATCTTGCACTGGACTCCTGGTAAGCACCTGCTTTGATGCTTTGCACACACACTAATAAGAACCAGTGAGCACTATTTTGTAACACCTACGAACTTCAGGCAGTTCCCAGGGGATTCACACGTGAATATTAATGAAGGAGGGGAAAAATAACAAGGTGTCCTGTTTCCAGTTTGTTTAAGCACTGGCCTCTGGCAGCTAGAGCCCTGGTATGCAGAGAAGTGGCTGACCTTACTTGCCTCGTTTCCAATCACTTCTACAAATAATCCTTTTACCCAAGACATGCAAAGTGAACTCATTTCAAAATGCAAGCAGGCTGTACCCCTGGTGGAACAGATACCTTTACATTTCAGGAAAGTTTGCATAGTTTGTTTTGTGCCAAGTTGTTTGCAGATGAACCATTTTTTCTTCTCCTTCCAACACATGCAGCTTTCAGAAGGCATTTTATATGGAAAATGCTATAGGCAGGGGATGGGTGGATGTGGGGGTGGGGGTTAGACTGGAGCTTGGATAAAAGAGTTCTGTCTTTCTGAGCAGGAGTCATAGTCCACACCTAATTTGCAAACCAACTTTGTTAAGGCAGCTTTGTTTAAAAGAATGTTGGAACAAAACATTACTCTTTTTTAATTATAGAGCCATAACAGTTCTAGAAGACAGAGTACAGATCAGGCATGAAAACTTAGTCATGATATCTTAGTTATCCAATTGTGACCATTTGCTTTTCAGACCTTAGTGTCTATTGTGCTTCTTGAAAAGCTTTTTAGTCTTCAAATAAGTACAAAAAGGTTTCTGCCTTCCCTTTTGAGTGAGTGAAGATCCTTTATAATAGGCAAACTATCAGTAACTGTTTGATTGTTTTTAATGCATTTAAGGCAACCAGCGTGACCCTTGTTGCAGGAACCACCTCTTTCTGCACAGTTTGAGCAACACAATTCTGATGTTGTTCATGCTGCATGTGAAGGTTCAGTGAGACTCACTGTTTTGCATTCTGTATGGCAGAAGGCTGCAGTTCAGCTTTTTTTTTTTTCTTTTTTTTTTTTCTTTTTTTTTGGTGTGCAGTCTCCTAGATCATTTCCGTTCCGTATGCAAATCCCCATTAATTGGGAATTTAGGCCAGTGGACAGCAGGCTTCCTTGCCACTTCTGCATGACACTGTAGCAATCCAGAGACCAAAACCTGTTGTTTAACTACATATATCCTTTAGGAATAGGAATCTGTTGTATCCATTAGGAATATCCAAGTCTATCTGCAGTTTAGTATAAGCAGTCCATTGTTTCAAAACCATTCTCTGACTTTGTGGGGTACCTGCAATATATTTAGAATATGCTTTAGTTTAGGTGAGTTTTAATAATTTGTTATCCAACACATTTCTCATTTTGTCTTCAGCTACTTATGTTACATTTGGTATGTCCATTATAACCAGATTTTTTAAATTTTAGCCCTTCCATAGGTTAAGTTTTCTAAAAATCTAGTAACTGATGAAATGGTTACCAGAAATGGTGAAATGGTGAGTTTTAACATCTGTGGTCTCTACTTTCACGGGTATTTAGGTCTGAAAACCCCCTTTCTTTTTATGAGATTAGGGTGAATGCATTTTGTTGGAAATACACATATATTTATCTTGCCTGATAAATGCATGAACATTGAATGGAAGTGGGTAATGTTTAAATATATATAGTTGTGAGAAATGGTGGGACAAGCTGGATGCATAGTTTTTCTGCAGTTTTACACTGGCATGTCTGTACTGAGGCCAACACCAGCGCTCCAGGGTAATCAGAAAATAGTTTTGCCCGGAGTTGGCTTGCTACAGTTATTTGTTTGCTTCTAGTAGAGTGCAAACACAAAAGAAGGCGTGACTGATGCCTCAGAAGTGTGCGATCCAGGCCGATGCTTTTGAGAGCCGTTTGCCTTACAAACAATAGCAGTGTTGGTGCAAGACAACAGTCAACTGTAATTTATCCTGGTGCTTGGCTGTTGGGAGCCACTGCCTCATCTCTGGTGGCAGCAGCCTTTTGTAAGTGCTGTCCAGCTGGTTTCTGCCAAAGTGAGCCAGACTTGTTAAATCACTCAGATACTAATTTAGCGTGGCACATTTGGAATGATGGGCGATTCATAAGCACTAATTAGGACAGCTCTGTTGGTGTACCTCATTGTGCTGTGACATCCAGTAAAGGAATTGCTGAGTACCTATGGCAAGTGTGAAAAACGCCAATCACTTGTTTTTAAAATTTTAAAAGTTCAATAGTAATAAAATGGTTATAAAAATAGTAATACGATTAGAGTAATAATAATTTGGACAATTTGAATTAGGACAATATGAGACAAGAGAGACAAAGAGTTACGGACGTCCGGGTACCTTTCTCTGGGCAGCACGAGCCCGAAAAAGGGCACCCGTTAACAAAGGATTAACCCTTAAAAGCAACAGCCTGTTGCATATTCATACCCTTCATACATGATGCATAAATAAATTCCATTCAAAGACAGGATTCTGTCTGGTCATCGTCAACTTCTTCCTCTGAATCCTAACAGCGCCTTCGAGGAGGGAAGAAGTTCATTTCTTCTGATAAGAGGGCAATAAATTCTTTTTCTCTGAAAGATTTAGGTGTCCTGTGGCTGCTATTTTGCTGCAAGTCCTTTCTAAAAAGGGATACTTTTAAAGAAAAGTATCCTACATAGCATAGTTTCTATTTTAACATTTTTTATAACCTAAAACGATATTTAACACACTACTTAAGAGAATTAATACAGCATTACTTTCTAACACAATACATATAATATTCATTTTAATATTTGTGAAAAGCCAATCATAAAATACGCATTTTTCACAGCAAGTGAGACCCTCCTGGCAGGGCAGGGTCTGGAAGAGAGCACTCGTTCATAGCATTACTCTCTGTTGTTTCACTTTCCTTAGAACATCCATAGCAGGTGGAGTAGAGATAAACTGAAGATGGATTGGAGCAAGTGAAATGTATCTCGGTATCAGAAATTTAAGTATCCATTTCTCTGATGCTCTGTTCTTTATGTTCACTGCTAAACCACTACCAGTAATAAATCAGGATAAAAGCTGGGTGTTATATAGCCTGTGGAGGTGGCTGAATTGTCCAGCATGACTGTCTGTGAAGAGTGAAGAGCTCTATGCCACAGTCTTTCTCATGACTCACCAAGGAAGAAAGAAGCCCAAGTCACCTGGATCAGTTGGTCACCAAAGGCATTTAGGGTCATGTCAGTGCCTTGTGACTCACACCATTAACTATACATTACATGAAATTAAATCATGTGTGACTGAATTTATATTGCAATATTTTGGGTGCAAAGAGGTATTTCAGGTTCCAGATGCTCTGGAATAATCACGTAGCTGTATAAAATAGAAATAGTATTTCTTCAAAACCCTGTTTACTAAAACCAGTACTTACTGAGAATGTTTTGTGGTTATAGTTTAGCTGTATTTCATAGTTAAAACCAGTGTTTCCATTGTTGTTTCAAAATATGTGAAGAGTTCTACCACCTTAGATCTTTAGAAGCAGACACTTTTAAATTACATTAGCTTTTTTTTTCCTTTCTTGAAATACAGTTCAGCAGTGAGAGCACAATGTTTTTTTCACATTAGTTGTAACCCAAAACTATTCTCTAAGAAGCTCCTTAGGATTTTGAAAGAGAGTACATACTGAGGTGAACAGCTGTGGAAAACTGCAGAAGATCAAAATAATTCAGAGTCCCTTGCCACAATCCATCTGTAGATTATACAGGCAAAACCAGCAGTATATTTTAATCTTTATGAATATTACCTACCTGTTAAAAGTAGATAGATGTTTCTTAAAACTGGATTTCGTATCAGTTCAAGCTATGATTTGCATTCTTCTCACTTTTTTTTACTTCTAGTATCTTAATTATCTCTAAATTTGCCTGCCATAATTTCAATGCATCTGCAAGCTGCAGCATTTGACATATTCTTTCTAGGAAAAAAAGGATTTCCTCTGTTTTCCTTGATCTATAATTGATAGGATATTTAGAAAACATTGCAAATCCTCTCTGTGTTTTTCTGTCTCAGTATGTTATCTTTTTAGAAAACCTCTGATCAAAGCACAATGCATACATACTTGAGGGCATCCAGGGACTGAATCTTCAGGCCTGTAATCTTAGCTGGGAGAGGGGTAATTGACAACAGTCAGTGGTTAGGTAGTGAGTAAGTCCAACAGCTACTCAGCAGAATGTTTCACTAGTCACAACTCCTCCTGTGTTTATGTGACCAAATGTGTTGCAAACATTTTCATTTACCTTAGGCTCACCATCTCATGACTGCCTGGTGCTTGGCTTCAAGCACATTCCAAGGAGTAGGGCAGCATCTCAAGTTACAAACCAGCGGTATCTTGCCTACCTCAGACTTAAGCTGAGGCTTTCTTTTCCCAAGTTACCATAAATTAATCTTTAATTGAAGTGACTCATCAGCACGCTCCTCAGCTTTCTTCAGTCCTTCTGAGACATGATTTGTATCAAGTACTGTATGAAGGAATTTTCTTATCTACCTTCTTGGAGTTTGAACTTTTGGATTTCTCCTATGTGTGATGCTCCTAATGGTAATGCTGGTGTGATACAAGGGGTAATAATGAGAGCCAACATTTTATTTCCTTGCCCTTCCAAAAGATTTGGGAACAGCATCAAATCTCTTTTAGATTGATAAAACATAGCTCAAAGGTATGAGAGCTGCAGCCCCTTGGACACTACATGAGGCACATGGTGTACTCCAAAGGGAGATGCAAAGGCATGAATCCCAGCTCTTTAATCCTTATTTAATGACCTAAGACTTTCCTGAAAGCTAACTTTTCAGAGGGAGGCTGAATCTCAGCTGTATTGTGTTTTAATGTTTGGAAAGGATGATCCTCCTTCCAGGACCAGCTTTTCTAGGAGGTTCAGGCATGTCTGTTCTTTCCTCTCACCCTTCTCACACTGTGTTAGCCATTGTTATGTGTCAGGCTGACTGAAGAACAGGTCTGATAGAGATCAGCATTCCCAAAATGCTTCCAAGGGAAGCTGGGTTAGTGTTCAAACAAACTGACATATAAATAAGAATTTGTGTGTGCTTGCCTGTGTGTGTGCTTTGAAAAGACAGCAGAATGTTTAAATTGACATTTCTAAGGAAAATACCACATTTGCACATTTGCTACCTCCGTGAACAAAACTTGGGGGACAAAAGGGAGTGCACCTTCCTGGCTGACAGCTGTCCTGAGCTCTGTATGAGCTTATGGAGAGGCACATGAGCCATGGGGCAAATGGAACTGAGGCATCAAACGAGCAGATTTGGTAGCACAGAAGGGCTTATTTGGCTCTTTTAGGAGTTAATAAAACTGGCAACTCTTAGAGCAGTGTTGAGGCAATGGTAATTACATCAGAAGTGGAGAGCTGTTATTGACACAGGTGAAGAATATTGGATTGAAGAATATTTATGCAAATCTGCATAAATATTAAGAGTCCAAGGAATTATTTTGAAAACATAGAACTTCTTAAATAAACATGCAAAAATAAAGATTGTGTCACTGCCTGGCAATAAGAAGTACCAAATTCAGGGTAAGCTTTATCTTTATGTTGGTTGTATCAACATACTCTAATGGTGAACTATGAGTTCTTGAAAAAATAAATTGTGTCCACACAAACCAACATCAAAAATAAGCTATTTAATTCTAGGGAACTGCCAGACAATTCACATTGCTTGTTTAAAAGACTGATTTGGAATGTGCAGTGTGACTGTTTTTGGAAGGAGGATGTGATTTGTAACCGCAAATCTTGTTATCTTTAAATTACTGCCCAACTTTTGACTGGTTAGGTCATCGACCAGCACCCTTTTCCTAGCAATACATCAATATTATACAAGAGAATTTTTGAATGCACTTAAAAAACCTTTGATTTGACTGAATTTGATTTGAAACCTTTGATTTGACTGAATCCCTTCTGTTGCTGGGTTGGTACAGCTGGGTGTTAGATACACAAAAAGTGGGGAACTGGGCCTGTGAGCTGTTGGCTCCCCAGCTACAATGCTCTGGCACACCCTCTTCCCTGGTTTTCATGGGTTTGCAACCACCCAAGAGTACACTGTGCTTGTCTAATAATTTGTCAACAACAAAATCTTATCATTGGTGGTTTTACATGATGCCTGAATTTCCAACTGGTTGTCCCAATCCTTCTATCATAAATTTCTCTGCTTTTCAAAAATATTGTGTCATTTTACCTATTCTTACTTGAGGTTGGTGCTTCACATGTAGATGCTTAGCTTTCCCATCGTTGTTCACTGAAACCAGTTACAATAACAGAGAAAAAACCTAAGTTCCTCCTCATCAGTGTGTTTAAGATCAAAAAGAGAGGGGAAGGGGATTGCTGGCACACTGGGATGGTGATTCATTTTGGATGCTGTGTCTTACTGTGTGCTGGTCAGGTCAGGTTCATGACCACATGAAGAACCTGAATGTACATAAGTCTATGGAGCCTGATGAGCTGCATCCCAGAATACTGAGGGAATTGGCTGATGTAGTTACCAAGCCCCTCTCCATAATATTTGAAAAGTCACGGCAGCCCATGAAGTCCCAAGTGACCTCTTTAGAAAGGGTAGAAAGGAGGACCCTGAGAAGTACAGACCTGTCAGCCTCACCTCTGTGCCTGGGAAGAACATGGAACAGATTGTCCTAGAAGCTGCAGTGGGCATGTGGAAGACAAGGAGATGATTCAGGACAGCCAGCACTGCTTCACCAGGGGCAGGTCTTGCCTGAACAACCCAGTGGTCACTTGTGATGGAGTGACTACAGCAGTGGACAAGGTGAGGGCTATGGGTGTTGTTTATCTGGACTGCTGTAAAGCCTTTGACATGGTTCCTCACAACATCATTCTCTCTAGAGTGGATAGAGATGACAGATTAGTAAGTAGTTGGATGGTCCCATCTGGTCAATGGCTCGGAGTCCCAATGGACATCAGTGACAAGTGGTGTCCCTCTGAGGTCTGTACTGGGACCAAGTGCTGTTTAATATCTTCATTAAGGACATTAGTGGAGTGATAAGTGCTCCCTCAGCAAATTTGCAGATGACACCAAGCTGAGTGGTGTGGTTGACCCACTCAAAGGACAGGATGCCATCCGGAGGAACCTAGACAGGCTGGAGAAGGGGGCCTATGAGAATCTCATGAGGTTTAACAGGACGAAGTGCAAGGTGCACCTGGATTAGGGCAACCCCTGGTATCAGCACAGGCTGGGGGATGAACTGATGGAGAACAGCCCTGGGGAGGAGGACCTGGGGGAGCTCATGGATGAGAGGCTGGACACGACCCAGCAATGTGCATCTGCAGCCCAGAAAGCCAAACGTGTCCTGAGCTGCATCCAGAGCAGCGTGGCCAGCAGGGCAAGGGAAGGGATTCTGTCCCTCTGCTCTGCTCTGCTGAGACCCCACCTGCAGGGCTGCATTGGCTCTGGGGTCCCAGCACAGGAAGGACACGGACCTGTTGGAGTGAGTCCAGGGCAGGCAACCAAGACAATTAGAGGGATGGAGCAGCTCTTGTACAAGGAAAGGCTGAGGGAATTGGGATTGTTCAGCCTGGAAAAGAGGACTTCAGGGTGACCTAATTGCAGCCTTCCAATATCTGAAGGGAACCTGCAAGAAAGGTGGAGAGGGACTATTTACAAGGGGGAATGGATTCAAACTTAGAGAGAGTAAGTCTAGATTAGATATTAGGGAAGAAATTATTTACTGTGAAGGTGATAAGGCATTGGCACAGGTTGCCCAGAGAAGTTGTGGATGCCTCATCCCTGAAAGTGTTCAAGACCAGGTTTGTTGGGGCTCAAAGCAGGCCGGTCTAGTGAAATATATCCCTGCTCATGTCAGGGGGTTGGAACTAGATGATCTTTGAAGTCCCCTCCAACCCATATCGTTCTGTGATTGTGTCTTTGTGTCATTTGGAAAGGTCCCCGGCCAGGGAGTTGCAAATCCCCGTGACAACACTGGTGTGCATCAATACGCATTTGCCAACACAGTCTCGTCATCTTTGAGAGCTTGATCTAAAATTGAACATTTGCGATTGGACTTTAAGCTTGCAAATACTCGAAGTTCTGCACGAGTACGTGTGCGGGTAGAGTGACAAGACCCCTTTTGCAGGGGGTCAGCTGCCGTGTTTTCGGTCCCTCCCAGGGTCCAGCAGCTCCGCTCCCAAGAGCTGCGAGAAATCTGCGGGAAATGGCGGGGTTGTGTCTGCGTGTTTACGACTCTCAGGGTCCGCCCGTCTCCCGTGCTACCTTCGGAACGGAAGGAGCGCCAGGAGGGCGGCCGGGGGCAGCGCCACGTCGCACCTCCGGCCCTGGGAGGGAGCGGGGCGGGGGCGGCGGTGCCACCGCTGCGCTCCGGACTGCGCAGCCCCGCGGCGGGCGGGGGGAGCCGGCGCCGGGGCTGCTCCTCCCCCGTCCCGGGTGGGAGCGCTTCATCCACGTTTGCAAGTTTGCAGCGGTGGGAGGAGGAGGAGGAGCGGGCGGGCCGGGGCGGGCGCCTTTTCTCCCTTCCCTCTTTTCCTCCCCTCCATTCCTCCCCTTCCCTCCATCCTCCCTTCCTCCCCTCCCCGCCGAGCGCGCCCTGCGGCTGCCCCCGCTCGCTGCGCTCCATGGCGGGGCCGGCGGCCGTGCGGCGGCGGGGCCCGGGCTGCGGGTCGCTGCTGCTGCTGCTGCCGGCGCTGCTGGAGAGCTGGGCGGCCTGCCAGGCGCCGCCGGTGCCCGCCGCCGAAACCCCTCCGGACGGCACCGAGCTCGGCGTCGAGCGGCGCTTCGTGCCCGAGAGCTGCCCGCGGGCCGTGCGCCCCGGAGACTTCGTGCGCTACCACTACCTCGGCGCCTTCCCCGACGGCACCCGCTTCGACTCCAGGTCTGGCACAAGCCCGCCCTTGGCTGGGCGCTGTGGGAGGGAGAGGAGAGGAGCGAGAGGTGCTGTGCCCACGAGGGTGGTTTTTTGTGGATGTGCAGAGATTGTGGCGCTGGGTGGAGGTTCGGTTCGGGTTCCTCTGCTTATCCCAGCAGCGCCCCGTGGGCGCTTTTGGGGTGACCAGTAGAGGTTCGGTTCGGGTTCCTCTGTTTTTCCCAGCAGTGCCCCGTGGGCGCTTTTGGGGTGTCCGGTTGGAAGCAGGTCAGCGGCAGGATGGTCAGTGTCCTACATGCGGGACCTACAGATCACCATGGGAAGATGCCTTTGAAGCATCTTTTGAAGCAGAGAGCTGGGGTGTGACAGCTGGGGACGTGTGGCAAGACCTCTGTAGTGGCTGGGTCCAGTAGTTTGCTTGCCCTTGTGGATTCCTAGCACGTTCTTTCAGCTGCTTTTCCAAGGCGCTGAATGGAGCTTTTCTGCTCCAGGAGTGAAGACCACAAGGTTATTCAGCTAGCCTTAGCCCAGTAAACGGGAGTGTATATGGTATCACAGTCTCTCACAGCAGTGGTTTCCTGCCCGATTCATTCTGTACATTTCCTATGTCTTCTCCAGGCTCAAACCTACTTGAATACGATTGGTTCTGAATCATTATCCTTGCCGGGAATACAGAAATTATCAGGCTGTACTTACTTGTAATTTTTTGGATACTTTATCCTTGAATAAATGTGACCTATGTACATTGAAGTGCCTGGCTGCTTTCCTGCTGTTATTTTGGGATCAGGAAGCCTAAATAGTGGGATCAGGAGATTGTGAAGGATGCTGCTACTGCTGCCAGCTTATTTGTTTTTTCTTACTTCATTCATTGCCACTGATCAAAGTATTATTTAGAAAGATAAAGCAAATTGTATTTTCAGTAATCCTGGTAATCTCCCTTGTGCTTCAAGGAAAATCTACAGCCTTAGGGAAATAACTGTCCTTCAAAGCTCAGATCTCCCTCTGGAGCTGTCTGTAGTTAGTATGCCAGTAGTGCCATGCAACCAGCACTTCTCTGACTAAAATGTGGGATGTGATAGCTGGCACTTCAGCTGGTGTTGGTGCAGTTTCAGTGAAAAGGCACAGCACAGACAGTGAATCCATTGGCAGCTGATGGGCTTGGGACATGTGTCTTAGCTGTGTATGTGAAGACACACAAAGGCAGCATCCGTCTGGCTTATTTTATAAATATGTGACAATGGGAAAACTGGCCATGTGTTCAGAAGTGTGTTTCTGGTTGCTGCTTGTGCATTGAGGAAGGGCACCTGGAGGGGCTGCCCAGGTGCTGGCTCTCATTTTACTTTTTTGTCATTGCGTTCTGAATTACTTGGGGCAAGAACAGATTGGGCAGAACTGTACAGTATTTATCTCTTTGGATCCTCTAAATATTAGTAAATAAATAGTAATGGGGATAGTCTGATCCAACTTGGATATTTTTGTAGCTGCCTTCATTTCAAATGGGTGCAAAATACTGGGTTTGTTCAGCTTGGGATTTTTTTCTAGATGGCAACTCATATTGGTGTACACTTTTGTTATTCACTATGATCTTTTTTAAGACTGATGACAGTGTTTAATCATGTTCAGACATGGAAAAATAGGACTATTTTGTCTTCTCTGAGTTAATGCAAGAAATATTCTGGAGTGTTTATTCTAAAATCTTTGGTGTTCCCTGCCTATAAGTCAAAGAGATTTAGTCAATTAATATAAAAATAAGCCCATTTTCTTACCTGTTCTTTGTTTGTTTGCTTCCTTTTTTTTTGAAGTTTATGAGCATGCTTAGCAGCATCAGTTTAATTGAACACTATTATGAAATCAGTCTAGAAAATACTCTAGATGTTGACCTAAGGGCAGTTTTGCTTTGTTCCTTCTTCAACTCTTGAAAATGTTCTTGAGTTTTAAAATTAATTTTCTGTATTTCCAAGGAGCAGGTAGCAATACTGCTCCTCAAGTTACCAGGCTGTTGACAAAGTCTTACTAATCATGACTGTGTTACATAAATTACCATATTATTGTCATTAGTTGTTTATATTTTTTTCCCTCGGCATTGGCAGTTTTTATTTCAATAGCCATAAAATGATTTGCATTTAAAAGCTGAATTTAGTTGCCTAGTCATCTACTATTAATTTGGTCAATTCCACTAATAGAAACAAATTTTGCTTGGTTTAAAGGAATCTGCAAAGTCAGTCCTGCAAAGCTGCATGGTCTGATCAGTGCTTTGTTCAGTTCTCTGCTTTGCATCAATGTTCTCTTAATTGTACATTTATTTTACTAAAAAGAAAGCTCTTCTGTTCTGAGTTCATCCCAGATGTATTGCCAAGCTTTGTCCATTGCTACAAAATACCATTTTGGAGAGTTTTTTAGAACCTATTATATTACTAGTCTTAACATCTAAATTATGGTTTTGTGTGTATAATAGAATTTGTCAGGGCCTAATTTAAATATTTTCCATCCTTTACTGGGAGTGGGAATATTACTGCAACTGAAAGTGAATGCTCAGTAATAGAGGGTTTTCTACTTTAAGAGAAATGTTTGTCAGAAGGAAAAAAATGATGGAACAAACAGAGAGTTCACTCAGTAAAATATTTGAGAGATTCAAGGCTGTGGGACTGTTAGGAGGCTCAGTATGTTGTGGAAGTGATGTGTACAGTCTTGGAAGGAAAGTTTGACATCATTTCCCTAGGGATGTCTAGCTACTGGCTGCTTTCCAGAATTTTAGCATGCAAAAGGCAAAAGCCTTTTTTTTTTTCCTCCCCCCAGGTCTGACTTTTATATATATAATTGTAAAAAAAAAAAAAAGTCCTCGAAATTATAAAAGGGATTTAGGAAAACGGAAGTTGTAAAAGTTTAAAAATAAGCATGGAGCTTTTGAGTTGCTTCTTGACATTTGTTTTTATACTGCTTCAAGAGGTTCAATAGCAGTAATTCAGGCACATCAAAGTGGGGTCATTGTGCAGATTTAAGGTGGCCAAATGAACCATGTAATACAGTGTTCTGCTGTGGTAACACTGCTGTTCTCCAACCTCTCTGGAAAACTGAGTCATTTAAGCATCGTTTCTTTTACCTTTTGAATATTCACGTATTATCACAGAGGAGAATAATTTGTTTCTTGATTTTTGGTCTGGCAAACCTGCCATTCAAAACGTGTCTCTGTGCTTTAACTGAGCGCTGTGAAAGTGGAGGAGAAAATAAACTACCTGTTGGAAAGCCTTACAGCTACTACTTAAAAGGCATTTTTTCCCTCTCCCTTTCTCCCACAGAGATTGGAAGTGTGATTTTCACATTGTAAAGCTTTTAGGTCTTATTTAATATGTTTGTGATGTTGCTGACTGAAATCAATATGCTGAGATCCTATGGTGGGAGCAGTTATCCTTTCATATGTCATAACAGTGTTTAATTTTTCCTTTTCTTCCTTAATTTTCCAGTGCTGCTTTTAATGTCAGTGTGTCAGTTACCTGTATGTAGTTCTGGCCTTCATGTGCCTGTAGTACCCCTTGCACTCTGCTAGAATGTGTTTCAGATAGGTGATGAGCAGTGGACAGAAGGAGAACTGTGTTGATGTCTCAGGAATAGCTTGGATTTGCCCTTTCCTTTAGGAGCCGCTGATCCTTTAGGACTAATAAAGTTATGCTAAGAGGGCAAGAGAGAGACAAGGTGCAGTTAACTGTCTTTCAAAAAAAAAAACCAAAAAAAAAAAAAAAAAAACCCAAAAAAAAAAAACAAACAACAAAAAAACCAAACCAAAAAAAAAAACCAACCAAAAAAACCCACCAAAACCTAACCAAACCAAACAGTGGAAGGAGGTGTAAATGAACCGCTAACATTCTTGCCTGCTTTTCCCCCTTCAGCTATGACAGGGGATCCACGTTCAACGTGTTTGTGGGCAAAGGTCAGCTTATTGCTGGGATGGACCAAGCTCTGGTGGGCATGTGTGTGAACGAGCGCCGCTTTGTGAAGATTCCCCCTAAGCTTGCCTATGGAAGTGAAGGCGTCCGTAAGTACAGCACCGGGTCAGCTGCTTGGGTATGGATTCAACAGAGCAGATGGGAAACGGAGCCCCAGGAGGGAAGGGTAGGAAATGCACGTAATGAATTTCTGGGAGGTTATCCCCTGTTCTTCAGAGGTGTTTGTTAAGCCTATAGCCTGCAGGGATCTCTCCAGACTCCCTCTGTGCGCTGAAGGAAGAGCAGTTTGTTGCAGAAGACCTTCAGGTCCTTCACTTTTGCTATGAAAGTTAACTATTTATTTATATCTACCTCCCTGTTAAATACTTAATTAAACCAAAATTGTGGCTTTGCAGTGCTGCACAAGGTCTTCTCAGTTCCAAAAGTAGCTTTGTTCTACAGCCTCAGAGAGGCAACAAATGCTAACTCAGGATAGTGTGCCTGATTGACAGATGTGATAAAGTCCATCTTGCCAGATTCCCCCCCCCCCCATAAATAGCTGCAGCAATGGCAAAGGGCCAAAGAGTTATAAGTACACCAGGAAATAAGGTGTGCATTATGCAGCTTTTTTAGGGTATGCATGGATTGGTTCTTTTTCGCTGGTACCTTGTGTAAAAAGGGAAAGAAACCTGTGTGTGTTTTGCTTTTGCAGCTGGTGTGATACCCCCCAATGCTGTGCTCCATTTTGACGTGCTCCTGATAGATCTGTGGAACTCGGAGGATGAAGTGCAGGTTCAGACCTACTTCAAACCTGAGAAGTGTCCTCGGACAGTCCAGGTGTCTGACTTTGTACGGTACCATTACAATGGAACATTCTTGGATGGGACCCTGTTTGATTCAAGGTATGCAGCTGAGTTGTGTGTTTTTGGATAGTTTGATCGGTGTCTCACCATCGTTTGCTCCCTTTTTACCTGTGTAACAATTAATGCTAACTGCCCAGAAACACAGGAAATGACATCTGGCATTGGATGTGTGTTAGTAATTTTTTCAGGGATTATAGGATAGCAATACTGACTCAAACCAATAAAACTGTCCATTATTTCTTCGTGGGCATTGCCAATCCAGATGCTCTTTTAAATTTTAAATTTCATTCCCTCTATGTATATTACTATTTATTGAGGTCAGTTAGAAGTCAACATAACCAGTATAGCTGTTCAGATTAGATACAAGTTTTGTAACCTTAGCAGGGTTTGTAATGAAAGTAAACCACTAACATTTTCTTACTGAGATTTTACGTGTACAGCATCTGTGCTTCATTAGAACCCAGTGGAAAATGATGCTTTAGTAACAGCTGCCTGAGAGCTACTTTCCAAAGCCTCTGTGAGGTTCCTGACATAGCTAAGCACTCTGGAAAACTTCCCAGCCAGGCCTTGGCAAATGAAGGACTGACACTCTTGGACTAGCAAGTTGTGAGCTACACTGTGCAGAGTATGTGGATTTAAAGGTTAATATTGTTCTTTCCTGTGCCACTCTGACATTTGGTTGTGATTTTTTTTTGCCTTTCTCATGTTTAGCCATAATCGGATGCGAACTTACGATACCTATGTGGGGATTGGATGGCTGATTCCTGGCATGGACCAGGGTCTCCTGGGAATGTGCGTAGGGGAGAAGCGCATTATCACAATACCACCTTTCCTGGCGTATGGAGAGGATGGAGATGGTAAAAGTTATTCCTTTAGTTGTTACTCTTTTTTTTTTTAATCCCAAGTCATGCATATTTTAAAACAAATTTTCTGTATTTTAAATTTATGGGCAGCATTATTACCCTGTTCAGAGAGACACTACTTAACAACTTAATATTGTTGATACAACTGTAGTATTTATATACTGAAATTTTATTTCAGTCGGGAATACAGTCTGTGAATAATGTCTAGGGGCACCAAAAACTTGAAGAGATGTGACTATATAATCCTTTCAGACTGCCACAGAAAGCAGAAAAAATTTAAGAAAAAATATGTTAAATGTATTTTTAATTCCAGATGGGTTTTGTTGTGTTTTTTTTTTTTTTTAACAAATGCTCTAGTGATAACTATGAAATAGATTGTCTTGTGAGACTGTGCAGCCTGCAGATTATATAGACATCCCCATGTTAAATTATAGTTTGTGACTTTTCCTTATATTCTTGCTCTGCTCTGGTGTTTAAGAATGTGTTTGTGATGTATGAGGTTTCATACCCCTTCTGTGGCTTCATTACCATTAACTGTGAGGCTGAAGAGGCCTTTGTTTTCAGTGAGGCAATGTGGGAATAGAAGGAAATTATTCAGTTGGAGAATTCAGTAAAAAAACAAAAACAAACCCTGAACCAATAAATGACTGACTAGAAGCAAATTTGCAGAGAGACCTGAATAAATTAGAGCACTTGCAATTACCAGATAAATGAAATTAAACAAACTGGATTCTGTACCTGGGATGGGGCAGCCCTGGTTGTGTGCACAGGCTGGGGAATGGGAGGTTGGAGAGCAGCACCACGGGAAGGAACCTGAGGCTCCTGGTGGATGGCAAGTTGAACATGAGTCAGCAGTGCCCTGGCAGCCAGGAGGGCCAACCTGAGGGGAGTCAGGCACAGCATGGCCAGCCAGGCAAGGGAGGGGATTGTCCTGCTCTGCTCTGCTCTGCACTGGGGTGGCCTGACCTTGAATGCTGGGGGCAGTTCTGGGTGCTAAAATATAAGAAAGACATGAAGCTATTAGGGAGGGTCCCAAGATGAAGGGGCTTGAGGGGAAGCTGTGTAAAAAGCAGCTGAGATCACTTGGTTTGTTCATCCTGGAGAAGACTGAGGGGAGGCCTCACTGCAGTCTGCAGCTTCCCCATGAGGGGAAGAGGAGAGGTAGGGACTGATCTCTGGTGACAAGTAACAGGACCTCTGAAGTTGTGTCAGAGGAGGTTTAGATTGGATGTTAGGAAGAGGTTCCTCACTCAGAGGCTGGGCACTGGAACAGGCTCCCCAGGGAAGTGGTCACAGCACTGAGCCTGACAGAATTCAAGAAGTGTTTGGACAATGCTCTCAGGCCCAAGGTGTGACTCTTGGGGTGCCCTGTGCAGGGCCAGGAGTTGGACTGATAATTGTACTGAGTCTCTTCCAACTCAAATAATCTATGATTCTGATTTAATTTGGGAGGGGAGGTGCTTGATATTTGGCAGTACGTTACTTTTCCTCAACAAACATGTTTAAGCTTCTGCTAGAACACCTGCTGTTTCTTACCGATTTTCTGCTCTAACACTTTTGTAGGTAAGGAGATCCCTGGCCAAGCTTCCCTTGTCTTTGACGTGGTTTTGCTGGATCTGCATAACCCCAAGGACGGCATTGCTATTGAGAATCAGCTTGTGCCTGAATCTTGTGAGCGGAGAAGCCAGACAGGAGACTTTCTGCGATACCATTACAATGGCACACTTTTGGATGGCACATTGTTTGATTCCAGGTAACCAAAACATTCAACTCTACAGATTTCATTTCCAGTTTGACTGCTCTGTCGTGTCCATAATATGCTCAAACACAGTTCTTTGCTTTTCCTTCCTTTTTGAAAATTTTAAGTGGACTTGGAGTTTTTTTAAAAGTCATAGAAAACTTTTCCATATGGGAAGGAAAAGAGCTCTTTTGTACCATGTCATTGTCACAGACGCCATCTAGGGGTAGTGGTCCACCCAGTGAGGCCAAGTGCTTTAGGCGCACAAGCCTGAAGACTCTTTTCCCCATAGGGTTTATCTGCCAAATAGGTAATACCACTGAATAGAGAGAAAATTATTATGATTCCATTTTATGTCCTGAGAATTGTTTGCCAGTGTGCTTGTAGCTAGTGTGAGGTTTATCCTATTTATACTTGGAAACTGTTTGTGTTTTGAAGTCTTTCGAGACTGAATTATGGGTTTGCAGAATTCAGTCAGAGGGGTTTTCTGTGATAAAGGAAGAGGGATTATTGTGACAGTAAATTCAAAGCTCTGTGGGAACACGAGCCTCGTGTACAGAATCATATGAATAATACCCTTGTAGATTTCTGTGACTTTGGTTGCTTTTTGTGGAACAGTGCTTTACTATCCTACTCTAGCTTTCAGAACAGCTGGCTAAAAGGAGGTGAGAGTGAGCCAATGTAAAATGTTCTACAAAATAAGCTCAGAGAAAAATGTTTAGCACTACTGCAACAGCCATCTCCGTAGACCTTGATTTACAATTTGTGAAAGCTTATAAGTTAAGAACTCAAAAGCTTATCCACAGTGTACCTATTTCTCTTTTTTGAGATATGAGTGTCTTCTCTAGTAACTAATCAATTTTTGAAAATAGCTGTAGTATTTATATGAGGGTTGCTGTCAAGAAATAGTAATAAATGCTTTGTAGACAGCAGCCTCTACATCATTCTGAAGTGCTGAGAGTTGTTAGAGAGCTTGTTCACTAAAACATGGTATCCTGACCTCCTGCAGAATTCATAAATGAAAAAATAGAGCAGCTAACAATAGGGATTGAAAACCCTGGAGCTATCCAGGACAAAGTTTCTTACTGGTACAGGGAACATGCCAAAAGCTCTGCAAATGGCTGGTGTTGAGAGCTCTAATAACATTTTCCTTTGCCTTTTTACTCTGAAATATTCGGCTGCAGAACTGCCCTGGGCAGCTCAGCCAAGGCTGTCTGGACTTAGAGCAGTTGAATAAACCTCAGAATTAAATCAGGGCCTGGTCTTGTACTGGTTTAGTTCTTTCCTAGATTAATTGTAAAGATGAATTAAACCTTTCTGCCTTCTCCTTGGGATGTGCCTTTGTGTAACATGCCTTGAAGAAAGGCAGAAGACAGTCATGGCCATGTAAGAAACATCATTTTTGCTGTACCCTTGTTTTATTCTGTCATGAGGTGTTGAAGGAGGTCCTTCAGCCTATGTGTTAAGTGGCTGGCTTAGGTTTTGTTGTCATGACTCATTTTAATGTTGAGCATCCCAGGATAACCTATTTATCCCACCTGCTCCTTCTGGTAGTTGAACTACATAGCTGTGGTTGCAAAATGAGGTAGTCTGCACGGTGTCTCATGAAAATGAAGCACTTATCAACCGTAGCTAGTTGATAAGTGCTTATTAAAGTGGTGTCAGGGCAGAGGAAATTTTAAAGGAGTAAACCTTTTTTTTTTTTTTTTCAGTTACTTGTCAAAACCTGTTTTCTGTTTCATTTAAAATATATAAATAAGTGTGATTTTTCTTTCTAGATACAGTAGAAATGAATTTGCAGATTTGCTGGCTGTTCACTAGCCAGGGTCTCACTGCTGGGTAATCAGTGACCCGTATGTCACTGAGTGATGAAACCTGGTGGCCTGGATTCATGGAACATAGTTCCTTTGTGCCTCCCTGGTGCTGGTTAATGACTGTGTGTTTGACCTAAACTGGTTTAAGAATTGTGTTGCAGAGCTATTGCAAGAGCCCATGTTTTCTTGAGTACACCTGACACTGCTGAAATGCAAATATTTCAAATATTTTCTGTAGTTATTCCCGAAACCGTACATATGACACCTATGTTGGGAAAGGTTATGTGATTGCTGGAATGGATGAAGGTTTGCTAGGTGTATGCACTGGTGAAAAAAGAAGAATAATAATCCCCCCTCATCTTGGATATGGAGAAGAAGGGAGAGGTGAGCTTGGCTTTGCATTCAAGTCTTCTGTAGTTAAACTTTTATTGCTTAGTTAATCTGTGTGTATTTTCATTTTTCTGGCATTTGAAAGGTTTATGAATTAGTTCATTATTTTGTAGACATCAAACTGACAAGGCCACATCCAGAATTTGCAAGATTATTTTGATTAGCTAAATAGGTAGGAGAATAAAATATAGAACGATCTCACATGTAACTGGTAGCCTGAACTCATTTGGGTAATTGGTGTTTCAGGCAGACTGGTACTTGGATGCCAGGAGCTCTGCAGTGTGAGATCTTCCCTCCTGCATGTCTTAAACTCTCTATCCTGAGGGAGTTCATCATGCAAAGTTTTCTTCCCTATTCCTTCCACAGCCACAGGTTGTGCATGTAACAACAGTGAAGTAACCATGTATGTGTAACATACAATTAACATTTCTTTGGGAAAACTCATTGCTATCTAAACAGATTGCTGGGAGAGGCTGAATGTGATAACCCTTCTAGCTCATCCCAGAGTTGTGGCTGGTGTTTCAAAAAGAGCCTCCTGGGATATTACTTGGATAAGTGATTTAGGAAAAAAAGCCTTTCTTCTGGGAATGCAAGGTCTGTGCTGCAGCTTTGGAATTACTGACAAACCCCCATCCTAGGCTGGATGTGTTTTGTTAATCCTGGTGATGCACATAATCCTGGGAAGAGGGGGAAGAGGTTGCCTGCTTTTAGGTTATTTTAAGGAACTGTAACTTTTTACATAGAATGACGTTCCTTGAAGCAAGAGTTCTTGAGAATTTTGATGATCAATATTTAATTGGTACATGAAACACAAATGAGTTATTTAGGATAGTCACAGGAAATACATGGTTATTGCTTCATTTGTGCATAATTTTAAAATTCAGGGTAACAAAAGATTTTCTTTCACCATTGAACTGAGTGCATGCTTAGTGCTTTCCCACTGGTTGTCTTTCCTACATTGGTTGCAGCTTGCATCTCTCACATCCTTTAATTCTGAATGGGAAGAGCAAAATGATTCAGTAGCAGGCACAGCAGGAATGCCTATTCCTACAGTGTGCAGTACCTGGGCATCATCTGCCTGTTTGGGTACCATTTCTTCTTCTGTTTGTCTAATGTGTTTCCTGTTTAGGAAAGATTCCAGGATCTGCAGTGCTGGTCTTTGACATCCATGTGGTGGACTTCCACAACCCCTCGGATTCGGTCAGCATCACCGTTCACTACAAACCCTCCAACTGCACCGTGCTGAGCAAGAAGGGGGATTACCTGAAATACCACTACAATGCTTCCCTCCTGGATGGAACCCTGCTGGACTCCACGTAGGTATTTGAGTGCCCTGGTGAGGAGAAAGCTCCCAGCAGCAGTGAAGGCAAGAATGAATTCCCTGCAAAGCAAGCTAGCAGGGAATAAAGTGTGGTGGTGTTCTCAGGAGTCCCAGGATGAGGGAAGAGATGAGCATCTTGACTCCATGTTTCAGAAGGCTGATTTATTATTTTATGATATATATATTATATTAAAGCTATACTAAAAGAATAGAAGAAAGGATTTCATCAGAAGGCTTGAAAGGAAAGGAATGGAATGATAATAAAATCTTGTGACTGACCAGAGTCTGAGACAGTTGTGATTGGCCATTAATTAAAAACAACCACATGAGACCAATCAAAGATGCACCTGTTGCATTCCACAGCAACAGATAATTATTGTTTAAATTTCGTTTCTGAGGTCTCTCAGCTTCTCAGGAGAAAAAATCCTACCAAAAGGATTTTTCATAAAATGTGTCTGTGACAATAAAGATTTTTATTTTTTTAAACTGAATATTTATGTCAAATGTATTTTTCTTTTTATGGCTGCCTGCCAAAGGTGCATAGGAGGAGGAGAATTTAAAGACAATCTGTCATAGCATAATGAGAGAACCAAGAACAAAAAGGATGTAGGAGTGTGTTGGAGAAGAACGTAAACAGTATGTGTGGAGTGATGAAACTTGTTGCATGGCATTCTGTTTAAATGGGCCAGTTCAGGCGTCTGGGTGAGTCATGCCAGAGCAACACAGGTCTCACCATGAATGAACTGTCCAGGTTTATTCAATTTCTTGTCGGGTAGGATTTGTGCTCTGTACTGATTCAGTGCTCCTGAGAGAGGTCTGCAGTGTGTGGTTTATAGTAAATGCTCACCTGTCATGTCTGTGGCACACTTTGCTGCTCCTGTACTGTAGTGTGGCTTTAAGTGTCAGCATGGAAAAACTATCAGAGGCCTTGACTGTAACTGTGAGAATATTATGTCTTTTCCTCCTCTCTCTTGGCAGTAGATTTATGAGGGAAGCAAAAGATTGCTCCAGTCTGTCTCATGTAGCAGTGAAGTGAGCCTGGCACACAACTACAAGAGTATTTCTGTTAGCTTCCTTTTCTTTTTGCCTTAATCTTTGGAATAGTGCAAGTCATCCAAGCAATATTTTATTTTTTGGAAGGGAAGTTGGGAAAAGCTATTTTTAACCAGGTTATAATTAACACAGGAAGTAGCTCATGAGTTTCACAGTGTACACAATAGCTTGCAGAGCTGAAAAGCTGCCCTAATTTGGAGCACGTGGTGCAATGCTGTAGGCAAGGATGTATACAAGTGATGTGTTTGGATTCAAAACAGTTTATATGTCAAGAATGCTCAATTTCCATTTTGTAGCAGGAACCAAGGGATGTCGAGACCGTCTCACTCACAGCAGTTTTTAGGGAATGAAAGATTGTGAAGCATGTGCTCCTAATTTTAAGGCTGACCTCTTAGCCACTGAATTATTTTCTTTCCAAATAATACTCTGTTGTACAAGCATGTCCTGCAGGGGCACAGCCAAGCCAAATAACTAAAGAAAGGCAACCAATAGAATAAAGAGCCTTAATGCTGCATACTCTGCCTTTAGAATCACAATATATGTTTGACTTTTGGCCTTTTAACTGGTGATATTTTCTAATTTTAGAAATGAGCCACGGGCAGCAAGGTATAATTCAAAATTTAATATGGTTAAATAGCAGCAGTAGTGGGTATTTGTGTTAATAGCTGCTACATTATAGTGACTGATTTCATTGTTTCAATGAAACAAGAGCAACAAGAGATGGCTGATCCATTAGAAGGCACTCAGATCCCTCTATGGAGTTGGTGGTCCTGGGATGAATGTACATCTGGAATTCTTATATCTGCTGAAAAGTCCAATTACAACAGTTAAAAACATGTGAAAGGCAAAAGCCCTTATTTCAAGATAAAATACCTTGGCGTTGTAATTGGCATGATTAATGATTTTAATTGGATTTCATCCAAGAAGCCTATAATTTTAGTGCCAGAGGACATGTCAACAGCAAAGACTTGTCTCTTTGGTGCTGGCTGTAACTTGAGAACAACTTCAGGTAACTGTTTGGTAGAATAAAGCATTGGGTACTAAGTTAATTTTTGGCAATGACAGGACACTATTAGAAACTGCTACTTCTGTGGTAACTTTGAGCAACAGAAATTTTCTCTTTTCTGTTGATTTTTTTTTTTTTCATTTTTCCTTCCTTTCCAGACACAGCCTTGGCAAGACCTACAACATAGTTCTGGGGTCTGGTCAGGTGGTGTTGGGGATGGACATGGGCCTTCAGGACATGTGTGTCGGGGAACGACGGACAGTCGTTATCCCACCTCACCTCGGTTATGGAGAAGATGGAGTTGGTGAGTGCACATCCACTTAGCATCTCTAGAGTGACTGAAACACAGGCATGCATGTTTTATTAGCTGCCTGGATGGGTTTTTTTTTAGAGATCTTTCATGTCCTTATTTTAGACAGTCCCCCTCTTCCCTGTTCCCCAGTGGACATGCTGTCTGTGTTGCATTTCAAGCCATGCTGTTGCTGTGGCCAACAGAGTACAAAAGGCAGCACGTGCCCCCAGTAATGTTGCTTTGTCAGAACAGAAAGCTCCAGGCAGTCTGGTGTTGCAGAGGGATGCAAACACTGTTTTCCATGACAGGGAGTTGGGTGCTTGTGTTTGGACATGTGGTGTTATTCAGGAGACAGAGCTGCAGGGGACTGGTCAGCCCTAATATGTTAGGAAATTCAGAAGATACATAAACTGAGTATAAGATGTGAAACAGTGTATTGGTGCAGTTAAAACTCCAACACAAATACATTTTGAGGCAGCTTTAGGGCATTAAGGCTTAACAATTTTTAATGCTGTGGACAGCAGTAATAGAAAGAATGATATAGAAGTGACAAGAACTTTTATGTCCAGGTACGTTGTTTCTGGTCTTGCTGGTTAAAAGGTTTGAGGGAAAGGAGTCTATAATGAGATCACCAAGATCACCAAATTCTGATGTGCATGGAAACAGTTGCATAAGTTGCTGTGTTCTTTGAATAGCTCCAGAAAAGTTTGTAGTTTATAAACACTGTCAGGCATCACATGCAGAGCTTAATGGAAAATTAATTTGCGTTAAGAACTAAGAATATATTTCCACTTGGACCTGTCTTCTGTGAAAAATTAGGAGTTTACCATATATACAATGTTTTATACAAGATTTTATCTATTATACATAATATGTAATTGCATAGCTATATGTAATAAATTGAAAATTTCCTCATAACATGAAAAGTCTGCAGTGTAAGATACCTGTCATAAGTATTTGCCATTGTTCAGGGTACATTTGATACACGTTCTGAAACATTGTATGATTTGTTACTGTGTTGGTATATGCCCGGCTATTTGAAGAAATTGCTTGTTTGCAATTTCTGTCTCTTGCAAACAGATTAGAGGTGAGTTTTCTTTTTCAACACTAAATTAAACTCCTTCCATGGCTTCCCTGAGGTAATATCCCAGGCTGCTGAGTCTCACAGCAGTATGCTGGTACACAGTGTATTGGCAAGATAAAGGAAAATGGATTATTCCCACAAGTTTAGTTTTTGAAAGTAAAAAAAAAAAAGGATGCAATTTGAATCATGGACTTATAGAATGGTTTGGAATGCAAAGGACCTTAAAGGTCAGCTAGTTCCAAGCCCCCTAACATGGGCAGACACCTTCCACTAGAATAGGTTGGTCAGGGCCCCATCCCAATTTGGCCTTGAGCATTCCTAGGAATGGGGCATCCACACTTCTGTGGGCAATCTATTCCAGTGCTTCAAGTTTTATTTTGAAAAGTTCCTTTTATGATCACCCTTGGTGAAGTGATCAGGAAGATTTGGTGGGTTAGGGATCACACTAGAGAAGTGTCTTTTGGAGCAGGAAGATAAATTTAATTTTGGTTAAAAAGGAAATATCCCCTTCAATGTAAGTGAGTATAAATACCCCTCTTTGCCATTTGTTGTGACAGAAGGAGAAGTGCCTGGTAGTGCTGTATTAGTTTTTGACATCGAACTGCTGGAATTGGTGTCTGGCTTGCCTGAAGGATACATGTTTGTATGGAATGGGGAAGTCTCTCCCAACCTTTTTGAAGAAATAGACCAGAATCATGATGGAGAGGTTCTTTTGGAGGAGGTAAGCTGAGATGATGTAAACACTTGCAGTGGTTCTTTTTGACCACTATCAATGCCAATTTTGAAGGATGGAGTCTTTCCTCATTTTCTTCTCTTCTTCTTCTGGAATAGTGTTTGTCATCAAGGGAACAGGAAGGCAAGGTATCAGCTAAAACAAGGCTATTCAGCTTTTGAGTTAAAGAAAAAAGGACAGTAAGAATGGCCAAACTGCATAAGATCATTTTCTGTTGCGGTTTCCTTGGTCAGCAACAAATCCTTAGGGCATAAGTGTAAAAGGCAGAGTTGGTATCCAATATTCCTTTGCTGTATCAGCCTTCTTGCTGTCTGTATCTGTGTTAATTGGCAGTTTGTGGTGAATTCTTGAGCCAAAGCTGGGCCTGCAGCAGTGTATCCAGGAGCTGTCTAATCTCTTCTGGAGCCTGGCAGTGCCAGTGGCCACTCCTTACACATGTGAATTGTGTGCTGTGCAAAGTTCTTCCCCTTCCTTGCTTTTAAAATCTGCATTGTGAGGATGTCATTGCAATGCCCCAGTTGAAAGCCACTTGCTTTTGCCACACCTCTGATAACATAAAATTCTTTATATTCTTTCAAATTATATTTTTTTATTCTCTTCCGAAGTCTTCTTTGTCACCTTTCTCTATCCTCCTGTTTTGTCTTTTCTTCTTTGCCCCTTCTTTTCTCCCTGGAGTGGTGCTGCCTGCAGTGCTCACAGGGCAGGCTGTGGCCCTGTGGAACAGCATGTAATGTCTTTGAGGATTTAAAAACTAATATGGTAAAATCGAATTCTTGTTTTCTCTTTTCCTAGCACTCTCTACCACCTCTTTTGTTTTCCTTCCATCTCCATCTTCTCTCTTATGTTTACCTCCACATCTGTCCTTGCAGAGAAGAAAAAAGCTTTGACTGGTTTAGAGAAAGAGGTGGGGTGAGGCAGTTGCTGTCCACATCAGCAATCATCCTTGTGTGTTGTCCCCTCTAAGATGCAGGTGGGTTTCTGTTTTACAGTGAGCTTCATGTATTGCCATGCAGAATTACTGCCCTCCATCTGTATAGAGCTGTTCTTATTCCAGCTGTCCAACCCATCTTCCTCCTAAATGATGAAAAAGAACTTTCCTTGTTATGGGTCCAAAACCCACTGGAATGAGTGAGGAAATCCCTGCTGAGCTCCACAAAGAGTCATTTAACCTCATGTGTCTGTTCTAATTAGTTCAGTTTGGGTGGTAAACTTTATAGGGTAGTAACAGTGCCCTACGTACACTTAATTAGTAGTAAAATACTGAATGCTTTTCATTTTTAAATATCCTTTTCACTGTGAGCTGTTTTCTTCTCTTTTTCCCCCCTTTTAGTTTTCAGAGTACATCCAAACTCAAGTTGATACTGGCAAGGGAAAACTAGCTCCTGGCTTTGATTTTGAGAAGATTGTTAAAAATATGTTCACCAATCAAGACCGGGATGGAAATGGTAAAGTTACTGCTGAAGAATTCAAGTTGAAAGATCAGGAGGCCAGAGAGGAGCACGATGAACTGTAAAGATAAGGAAAAAACCAAGAATCCTGAGCTGACCTGCTGTTCAAACACGTGTACCAGAAGGAGTTTTGGCAAGCATGGTTCTGGAAGGAGAGCCCTCGGATAGCCTGTGTCTGCCTCTGCCTGGGTGTGGGTAGGCTGTTAAAATAGGAGCAGATTTTCAGTTGGAATTGTTAGGTATATCTGAAAAAAGTGTTAAGTGCCTCAAGGTGGGATGTATAGACAGGTAAGGAGTGTCCTGCTGTATGTGGTGCCGTGAACCACATGTGTGTGTGGGGTCTGCTTTTATGCTAAAGATCCAAAGTTCTCACTGAACAATTCACGGTCAGTTGGGTGGATGGTCGAGAGAAAACCTACCAAGTGCTTTTAAAAGAGTTTTAAAAAACCTTCTGTATCAGAAATATTTGTGTAGGAAAATGAACCAAAATATTCCCCATAACAATAACCTGTAAAAGTTGTCAGCTCTTGATCCCAGTTCCTTTCAGAAGGCATGAGCACTCTTCCCAGTAAATGAACAAACTCACATAGGTTTTTGCCAGCAGAAAATCTGATTTGCAAATTGCAGAAACATGGCTGTGCCATTGCAAAATTTGCATAAGCTGTGACTTAAATTAAACAGACCTAGAATTGATACTGTGTATGTGTTGGGTTTTTTACCTCACGGACTAAAAGCTTCCTACCATCTGTACTGTGCTGAATTAGTAACCTTGACTCTTGCTGGCCAGTGTTCCCATCAGTCATTCCAAAACCTTTCTAGTTGCAACCTCATTTATAGTTCTGTTAGACATTAAATATTAACATACACGGTCCAAATACTGTCATAAATACTGGACACAGTTGGTTTTGTGTTGGGCTTCTGTCTCCTATTTTGGGAATTGGTAGATTAAGGAGTAAGTACTTACAGTTTAAGCAGCAGAGAAGTCTGCAATGGCAAACAAACAGACAGACAGTGATAGAATCAAGAAACAGCCCCATCTGTTTGTGTGTGCTAACGTTCTGGCCCAGGCCTCAACACAAAGTCAGCCCTGGGAGTGCTGCTCAGATTCTGTGACTCGAGGCAGTCACCCCTGTTAGCTCGACAAATGCAGCAGAGCTGCTCCCTACTAAATACACCAGACCCATTTTCTGGGAGGCCCTGGGATCCCCCTCAGTACACAGCATGCCAAGAGCACAAACACATAGAGTGAGACACTGTCAAGGAGGAGTGGGCAGGGAGTTGTGTTTTCATTATAAGCTTATAAGCTTTGTGTCTAGTTTCTTGCTTTCCTTGGTCTGTACATGTGGGATGTAAGCTCCCTGAGATGCTCTTTCTAAAAATTGGTATTTCAGATGAGAACATTTTGTATTGGTTTTTAATGCAGTTCTTACAAAAAGTGCAGTGAAATATTTTTTTGAGTTTGATACCATTAAATGTTGGATAACTGATCTTTTTGTTAAATAAAATATTGATCAACTATTAAAATTTCTTTTCTTTTTCTGGAGTTTTGATGGGTTGGGACCATGAGTTTAAGCAGATGCTCTTCCTGCAGCTCTCTTCTCTTGTACACAATAGGCTTACCCTGAATATGTTCAATACTGCTATTAATGTTCATAAAAAATATTTTAAACTATGATTAATGGATGATTTTATAGCAGATGTAGAAGTTGTGGCTATCAGGGACAGGCACTTCTATTCCCAAGTCTGGGTCCAGAATGGCTCCTTACCATCTTGTGAAAGCAGCTCTTTCAGCAGACTGTTTCTCCCTTTTGCTTTACTTGGAAACGGGTTGCTCACTTTTTGCAGTGCTTCAGATGCAGTCCCTTCTGTGTGCTGACAAAGCTGAGAGAAGGAGTGGGAAGCAAGTTGTGATTGGAGAACTGCCAGAAGCAGAATTCAATGTGGGAGCAGCTCCTTACTCTGTTCTCATATGTACCCCCAAAAAAACAAGTCTGTCTTATGGATATCCCCCCTCCTTTTGGGGGGATGGAACTCTCAGGTCTTTAAGGCCCCTTCCAACCCAAACCATTCTGTGGTATCCTGAATTGTTTTGTCTGAGAAAACCATAGTGAATGAACCCCATTTTTCTGCACGGAGGAACATTCCAGATGGATCCCAGATGGGCTGAAGAGTTCCTGGTAACCAGGATAGCAGAGTTGTCCTCCGGGGCAGATGCAGAAGAAGGAGCAGCACTGAAGTGCTGTCAGTTGGTGATCCCAAAAATTGCTGTGCTGGCTTTTTTGGAAGTGCTTGTCAGTGATGGGATAGCAGGGATGACTTTACCAGTGCCTCTGGCTAGGGCAAGTACATCTGAAATTCTCATGCCATTGCTCCTTGGGCAAACAGGGCTCATGATCCAGCTAAAGATCATGATCCAGCTAAAGATGTTTCTCCTTCAATAGGAAGTCTTTGTTGCCTCCTCACCTCATCCCTCCAAGCCTGCAGGTTGCCATTTTAGAAATAAGAATGCAGCTTTGGGGAAAAATCAGAGAATATATGGAAAAACTTGCTATAAAATAATGGTGTTTATATGCTTAAAATCCAGACTTTCTGCTCACTAACATAGATCCAGTCCTTTTCCTTTCTTTTGGCAGCTATTAGCTTCTCCCTTGAAGGAAAGCTTGGGGCCACCTTCTTCTATGTCAAACTGTAAAATATTTTTTTTTTTAAGGAAAAACTAGCTATTTAGAATTAATCTAGCTGTCTATTTACAATTCATCTATTTAGTAGCATTTTGTTGCTAGTATTTAGAATTTGCCTACGTAGAATTTATCTATTAATATCTACTACCTCCTAGTATTTAGAACTTAGCTATTTAGAATTATCTATAGAATCTCTCTATTTTGGGTTTGTTTATTTACAGAATTAGTATCTAGATATTTTTTTACAATACTTAACTGAGATTACTTTATAAAAATAGATATTGGCTCTCAAGGGTCATTAAGCACCAGATGTAACTGGGCTCAGCTAACGAGGGGCTCTCCAGAACTCAGGCTGTTCCTACTCCTCTAATGAAACAGGCAGCTGCTATTCTCAGAGCTGGCAGCTGACTGCTGTTGGGAAAGAAGTTGCTGGCAGCCAAGGTTGGCAATTGGTGACTGAATTGTCAGGGGCTCAGTGGAAAAGAAAAGCAACAGGGGTTGCTTTACCCAGAAAAACCCAGGTATTTATGAATAGTTTTTTCTGTGTGATTTTTGTGTCCTAATTTGATAGCAATGCTTTCTGCTGTGTAACTCTACCTGGTGCAAGTATAACAGACATTATACTCAAATCAGAATTTGCAGTTGTTGAATTTCAGTATTATGTTTTTCTTTGTGGAAAAAATATTTGGATTTTCCTTAAAACTTGAAAGTGACACATTTATCTAGTATGGGGTGCAAGTTTTTAGCTCAGTTGAGCAGTATCAGTATTTGACAGTGGGAGGACATTTGAGCTGGCTGCAACACCCGCTAAGAGGAGGGTTCATTTTCAGCTAAATAAAGGTCCCAAATACTTGACCTTGGACATGCACTACAGACAGAACAGATATTGTGAGTAGAGGAAGAAAAAAGAGTAACAAATCCACTTAATTTTGTTTATTCTTTTCATTTAACTTTAGATATACTCTTTTGGCTATGGGAAAATAGTCTGGGAAATGCATATCTTTCTTTTCAAACTAAGTCATAAATTAAATACATTTTTAGGGTTGCAAAATGTTTCTGGTTAGAAATTTTATTTGGAAAGACATACTACTCACAGTATTTCTTAAAATTGAAAGGACAATCTTGCTAGCAATTGCAAGAATTAGACCAGCTGGAGAAGGATGGCTTAACCTGTAGGTGTAGAGTTAATTTTGTTTGCAGGTAATTTTGGTCATGGTTTTAGAGAGGCAACTGATAATACAAATTCTAATTTCTGTACAACAGTCTCATGATAAAACAATGGGATTTTGATAAAGTGGAATAGGATATTTAAAAATGCATCTTGTGTTTTCCCTTAATGTAATACTAAGCAAGAGTTATGGCTGGCAGTGGGATGCGAGATGATGAACAATGAATATCTGTACAGCACAATGCAGGTTTTTAAAATCTGACCTCCTTCAGGTTGATTGCATAAGTAACTGTTTTTTCTATAAAGTTGTATGAATGGCATTTCAAGAAGTAAATTATTTGGCACGGAGATACCCCTTGTACAGCAAATGTGTTCTATCAAGGAACTGCAATGTGGCTGAATTGCTTTCAAGTCCTAGCAGAGGTTTACTGCTCTAGCAGATCCTTAACACAGGTTCTGAGACTAAAAGGATTTAATGACAGGAGAAAAGTGTGCTGGAGATCTTAACTTACCTGCATCTTTGTGGAAGGGCAAGAATCCTTTTCTTTAAGTGATTGTCATTATGGATTGAATGTTCACTGTCCACCTGCTTGGAGGTGAGGTTGGAAAATCTTCCTTATATAATGCTTGAAAGATGGTAGTCATCTGAAATCCTCTACCAGTTTTAGATGTATATGTAGTTGGAAAACCATCTCATTTCCTTCTGATATGGGTGGGTTCTAGGGAGGCTGAATACTAATTTCAGTAATTCAGAGTAAGATGCAGTTGGAAATCTGTTTTGGTAACTGCTTTTAAAGATGCTTCCTAGTCCTTTTCTATATTACTCTGGATATGCTCTTCCATGTGGTTTTGTTTGTTTATTTGTTGGGTTTTTTTTTTAATTCTGGGTTGAACAAGATCTTCATCATGCTGAAGGAGTGGTGGCTTGTTCATCTGCTGAGTGAGGCTGAGGAAAAATTCTGCAGAGAGGATCAATGAGTTTATGTGTATCCTGAGAAGTTTGATGGAAACATGGGACATTTCCCTTCTCAGAAGCACTGCACAGAGAGACCAGAACTGCCCCCTTCTTTTCACCAGTGCTGGGATAATCAGGGAAATCCATTACACCTGTAGTCAGAATGTCAGAGAGTGTTGCTGACACATCTGTGCTATGAAGCTGTGACTATCAGCTACACTTCACATTCTCTAAATTTTAGCTGTTATCTGTATTCCAAAGATAAACTGCCTGTAAATGGAAAACTTGGTCCCAGGGTACACTTTGGTAATAATGCCTGGTAATTAGACTCTTGCAACTAGAGGCTGGTTGAGTAAGCAGTGCATCCAAACACCTTGATGTTTTTCAGAAGGCCTTTGCCTTTTGGACTTTTATTTGGCAGCTATGACAAAACAGCCAGCATGCTTGCCTGTTTAAAAAAGCTCTAAACCCAAGATTCACTTACCTTACTCCCCTCCTCTCAAAACCCTAATATTAGCCCAGCCAGTGTAAGTTCTGCAGGTGCCTAAAACCCCAAATGTGAGCTGTTAAAGAAGTTGTGTCTGCAGAACTCCCTGGAAGTGCTGCAGCATTCCCCAAATCCTTGCAGTGCCTGGTGGTGCAGATCAGGTCACTGGGTGGGCAGCTCATGCTGATGCCCATGAGGAGTCCCACCGAGCATGGCCCTGCTTGTCCTGCCCATGGTGCTGAAGCTGCGGTGCAGGCACAAGGGAGGCTGTAGGGAGGCTGCTCCCTCTCTGTTTTGCCATGACCATCCTGCCCTTCTTCCTGCCCCAGGAAAATGGAGCAGACAGGGAGAGAGGCCACAGGGACTGGGCCAAACTTCACATCCAGTCCCTGTGACTGCTGCCTCAGCAGCTGTCACTGTTGCCATCAAGCTCTCCCCATCTTTTGGCTTTGGCTGACAGGCTCTTGGCAGCTGTTGCTCCCATCTCCTCCTGTCCCTGGCACTGCCAAGGTGCCTTCAGCTCTTCCAGTTTGCTCCTGCTGCCTGAGTCATGCCTCTGGAATGGAAGGCAGCCAAGGCACTATCCTCAAGGTCCTCATCTTGATTGTCCTACTGGTTTTCTTCTCAAAGGTCCCACCTCTGGCCTCCTGGCTGCCCCTGTGTCAGGCCTAGGGAATTGCATGACTGTAGGTTTTGTACAAGGAGGACATCATCCCTCAAACACTGCCTGTTCAGGTGCAGGATGGAATTTCTAAAAGGTCCCTGTGCTCAGCAGTTCCCTGCTGGCACACCATTGTGCTGTAAGATTTGTGAAAGGATGCTCACACTACCTCTGATTTTGTACTGAGCCTCTGCCCTGCATTCAAAATACAGGGATGATTAATTTCATTTTACTGCAGAGGATGCAGAGGTGGGGTATGGAAACTATCCTCTCTCTTCCCTTCTTGGATAAGTTCTGGCAGCGGTAGTAACAGATGTAAAGCTGCTGATTTGGAAAAAAATGTGTCTGGTAATACCAAGTCAGAATTTTAATAACAGACCAGAGGCTGTAAGGAAAGTGGCCATTTCTTGAGATGTGTTGTAATTCTGGTGGAAGAGAATGCAGATCTAAACTCTCCCACATTTTCATTACAATTCCTCAGGGAACGGAAGATGGCACAGTTTCTGTTCTGTATAAAAGAAAGCAAAGGGGAACAATGATTATATTCCACATTAGATTAGAGGAGTTGCATGATTTGCTCTCTTTTATTAATGAATAGATTTAGTACAGCCCAGACCTCACAGGAGCAGGGTCACAACATCATCTTTAACTCATCCTGCAACTTATCTGAGCAAGCTTCTGAAATTGTGGCTGTATTAAGCTGTACTCTATACACAATGCTGAGAGGTGCTGTAATGTGCTCAGTACAGAGGATAAACTTTCAGAAGATTTTTTTTGTGGTGAGGGTGGTGAAACTGGCACAGGTTGCCCAGAGAGGTGGTAGATGCCCCATCCCTGGAAACATCCAAGGTCAGGTTGAATAGGGCTCTGAGCAGCCTGGTCTAGTTCAGGATGCCCCTGCTCATTGCAGGCAGGCTGTGGACTATCAGCTTGTGAAACCATCCATTGTTACAAAGATGAGAAAATTTATCTCAGACACGCTAACTTAAAACATTCTTCCCATTTCACAGAGGATAAAGAAACAGTAAGAATAGAGAATGTTGTGCGATGATGCAAAAAATATGAAGAAACACTTTGCCTGAATTGGGTGAATAAAAGCATTTTTACTGATGAAAAATATATGTATGAAAAACTTTTGTGTGAAATTATGTAGCATATGAGTAAGATCCTTCAAAGTACAGCTGAGACCAAAATGTCTTTGAAAAGGCAACAAATGCACAGTCTCCTTACAGAGCATTTACACCTTCAATTTTACAAAATAGCCACGTTTTCTAAATGCTGCTCTGAAATGCCTGATTAAAAAGGACAGTGAACCACAGTATCCCATCAGCAGCAGTTTATCACATCTATAAATCCAATTTAGATCTTGTTATAACAGGAGTGTGAGACAATAAAGAACAGTGTAAGAGCAGTAAAAGGAGCTTGTAGTTGATAATTGATACAATATATATTCCATAATACCAAAATGAAGATAAAAGTTTTAAATTAAATCAAACAGTTCTGTAAATGAATAATAAACACATCTAAGATAGCACATGTGTGCTCTTCTGTCCAGTTGTCTCCTGGAAGAAATGGAGTGACTTGAGACTGCAATTTACAGGATTTTCTGTAGAATGGAGTTGGCAACTTCCAGGGATTCATCTTTCACCAAGACAATATCATAAGAGTCCATGTATTTTTCCAAAAGCTCATCTACCTAATTGCAAGAAGGGATAAAGAGAAAGACCCCCTTAGTTATAGAATTAATTATTGAAAGAGTTTTTGTCATTAAAATATTGCCCAATCTTTCCCAGATTCTCAGAATAAGCCATGTAAATAATGTATTACCCCTACAAGTGAATTCCACAGGAGGACAGAGTAGGAGTGGCCTGACCTAAAGTGCATTCCAGGATATAATAATCATGTTTATTCCAGGATCTCACACATAGAGATACTGAAAGAAGAACTATTCCTGGAAGGGCAGGGAGAAATATAAAAATGAAGTTTTCTCTCCCATCAATCCAAATGGATATTCATTATAACTTAGCAAATAATCAATTGAGTGTCACTTAAAAACCCCAAAAAGTAAAAAGAAAAGAGGAGGGACTGCCTGGATTTGTTATTTGTGAGATTATAATTTTTCTCAATTATCAATTTAGTACTGAAAGGAGAAGAAGCCACAGGAATTTAACAGAATTAATTTTCATTGCCTCTGAATTTTACTTCTCTAGGAAACACCTATTTAGAAGTAGTTCTTTACAAAAACCAAGGCAATATATACTTGTGGCTCTGAGCTTACTAGGGTTAGAAAAAAATCCATGAAAAAATGTTTGAAATGTCAACCCAAATAGGTTAAACACTTGGTTTGATATCTGAACCACATTATAACAAACCTGTTTCTAACTCCCAGTGTTTCATTCAAAGCTTACAAGGTTATGTAAAGCTACTTACTTTATCATTGAGATAGCCAATCTTAAGAATGTGCTCAACATTTGCTACTCCATCTGCCATACTCAAGTCTCCTTGAGAATCACCCAGCAGTATGATATTGCTGTTGTCTTTTAGCTGTTTGAAGTACTCTGTGTTCTTCAAGGCACCATCATGTTTGTTGTAAACATGAATCAATTCTCCTTTAAATCCTTTTAATATTCCCTATTGAAAAAAGCAACACTGAAGTTATGTCTGGTACCATTCAGGCAGGACAGCATTGAGAATGAAAGAGGTGATGTTACTGTTGAGCCAAGACTGAACTACATAATCTGTCATGTTGAACAACATAAATTAGTTTAGAGTAATGTCATGGCTGTGACAGCACAGTTAGGAGCAGGCAGACAATGATTCTCCCTGCTTGGAGGAGTGTATAGATCTATCTCTATATATATCTATATATATCTATCTTGTAGTGTGTATAAATAGATACGAAATGCTACAAATAGTGTGGTATATATCAAACATGTTTGAGAAGAATGTGTTATTTCATACGTACATTTTCATCAAAATCCATGAAATTGGAAACCACTTTGACATTAGAATGGTAGACCCCAGCCTGGTGGATTACTTCCTCAAGAATGTCACCAATCCCAGCAGAAAATATGAACACAGGAATATTATGTTCACTGAGCTTATCAAAGAAGTTCTCATACCCTTCTCTGCAACACAGAATGAAAATACAAATCAAGTCTCAAATAAAGAAAGCCAAGAAAAGTTCCAGTTTTTAGGAGACAATCACATCATTTCTGGAAAATAATTGATATTTCCTGAGCACTTTACTGCATTTCTTTTACTTCACCTTTTCAGGTCAGCAAGACCCATCAACCTAACACAAGGCATGTTTGCAAGTAACTTTTGCATCAAGCTGTTTAGTATTGGTCTGTATAATTTCTGCCCCCAAAATATCTAATAATGTTTTAAAGATTTAAAAACACTTTCCCCTCCCTAAGTACTCCAGAACAAGCTATCAGAGCTCACTCTAGCTACTATCAGGCTGTACATCTCTTTTCAATCTTCCTTGCTTAAATATGTGACTTTCTTTAGGGTCATTACTATAAAAAAATTTGTCTTTAAATCTTCTAAACATTTATTGTTTTGTTTACTGAAAGATTTTTAGTATGCAGTACCCTATGTATAGCATTCCAGGAGCAAGATAATATTATCTCTATATGCTTTCTCCATACAGACATAGATTGGTAGAATTTTACATTTAAAAAAAAAGTATTGTGAAAGTTCTGGAAAGAATTTTAGCTTGTGGATGAAGATTCAATCAACATGGACTTAAGCTTTCAAACAGGCAGACACTGGGTCCTTGTCTTTTGTACAAAAAATAAGGATTCAGTCAGTGTTATAAACAAATACTTTCACAATTTAAATTCTAACATCCTGTTTCAGTATTCCAAAATTTAGTTTTACAGGGCTTTCAAAGAGATGGAAATCACAGCACATTTTGGACAAGGATTTTGCTGTCTTTTAAACTTGCCTTCGGCCATAGAAGAACAATATTTAATACAACATACAAAACATGTTCCTCAAGTGTTTCTCAAAGGAATTAAGTTACACGTCACATTGCTCTTAAAAAAAAGGGATCACCAGTGCCATTTAAGGAGGATGAAAGTCTACAGAAATTAAGCTTGTAGAGAAGGGACTAAAAAAAGTTTCAGATCTCTGCTTTATATACTGAGATTACTGTCTGCATTTAGATAGATACAACACACCAATTAAGTGGGAGCATGGAGAGCTCAATGTGGTCCAAGGTTAAGGTTTTCTCAGGAAAATTTGTGGGTTTTTTAATTTCCCTTTTCTTTTTTTTTCCCTCCCCCCCAACACTCAGGAAGAATCTACAGAAAATGCTCTGAAACAGATTGATATAATTCAAATTAAAAAGAACTTACTTCAGCATAACATCAGATTCCCTTACAATTTCTGCAAACTTGTCCTTCTGTAAGCCTTGTTCAATGAGTAGTGCATGAGATTTATGGTACCTAGAACATAAACAGAAAATGGGTTGAATGTTGCTTACATCACACCGCAACACTTACTAAGAATCACCTTTCATTAAATTTCATGATGAAAAAAGCATCCTGTATGGTTAATTCTTGCTTATTCAGGTTAAGAGCAAAACAAAACCAGTTGTACAAAACTTTAGGAGATTAATTCTGTTAATGTGATAGCTAAAAGCTAAATACTGCCATTAATTTGCTTTTAGTGACTTACTAAATCTAATATTAGTACAATCTGAAAATAGGAGGTGTGTCTTACCATTCTACCATATATGGGTATTTCTCTTCAATGGTGAGAGCTGGATCAATTTCAATGGCATAGTAAGTTTCTTTCAGCTGAAGTAACTGAAGGGGGAAAAAAACCCATCAGGTGTTTAATGTATTTCATAAAATACATTGGAGTTTGGTCTAAGCAATCAAAAGAACACTCTTGTCAGGGAATAATGACAAATGTCTGTACAACAAACCAAATGCTTGTAGGTTTTTTGTTTACCTTTTTCCGACATTCATCTGTGATGATCTTAGAGTTATCAATGATGTCTGGGAAAGGGGTGAAAAAAAAGACAGTTAAACAAGATGATACATTTCTTTTACTTTGCTCTACAACACTGTAAATGACACAGATGACAATGTCTGGTGACATACCAATATGTTTCCTCAGAACCATTCTTACCGACAACCAGCAAAAATTTTTCTTCAGAAGTGTAAAGGTGCCCTTCCCTTAATCTCTGATTTACAAGTCAGTTACAAGCTTTTGTTTCTTGAGATTTAACTGTTTTCAAAATCATCCTGAGGCATCCTATATGTTTTAGACTTCCCACTTCTCCTTGTTTGTTCCAAAAGACTACAGCATAAGGATAAAATTGCCAAGAATTCTAAGGAGTTTACAATCTGGTTCTTGCAGGTATCAGGACTATGATGGGTTCTTGAAAAACAAAAGTCAACCATGCCACATTTAGCCACTAACATCTGAGAGTTAAAAACTTAATGTTTTAATTGTGAATGGCAACTTATCTGATATAATTCACACAGAATTTGATTTATATACTATATATATACACATAGAAACCACAGTCACTAGAATATTTGTCAGTAGAATGTACAGATTAGGTAACAAGTCAATATAAAATCTCATTTGGAAATAAATTGAATATAAAATTAAATATAGGAAAAACTAAAAGGAGCAAACAAATCAATCTGTATTTAAAAAAAAAAAGTACTCACTATGACAAGTTGGACATCTTTTTCCATTGTAGGAAAATCTACTTAATGTCATATCAAAATCTGTAATAATCTATTTAAGGAAAGAAAAAGCAAAACTGTCTTACAACATGGAGGAACAAAATAAAGAATGGCTAGAAATTCTGAACGATCAACAATAGCTGCAGCTGAGTAGCATGTGTGTCATAGAAGCCTCCCTATTCTATTGAGCCATTGTCATGGAAGCTAGCATATCCCAGAAGAGTAATTGGTTTTTTTAACAAAACTGTTTTTCTCATTTCTTTGCTGAGAATAGTTTCTGAAATTACTAAGCTTCTATGCGTATGTCATTTACTTAACTAGTGTCTGGCTGAATTACACTTGAATCAACAAGGACTATTAAAAGAGTTAACATGTCTAAGTTTTGGAGATTTCTTGAAGGTTGAATTCTATTACATATATACAGTTATGCTTAAATTTTTTGGCATAGAATAACAATCTCACAGCTGCTTTTATTCCAAACTCTTTGCACCTTTACCTGAAGTTTGGCAGCTCCACCTTTGATGAGGCCACAAATAATCTCCTCTACTCTTGCTGGATCCTTAATATGGACAGTCTTCTTCTGAAATTCCGGCATCTATGAAGAGTAAGAGCAAAGACATAAATACACTTGCACAGGAAAACCTCCAAGGCAGCAGCTGCTGTCCATCAGGCTGGAAGCTCTGCATCTACAAACAGTTTCATGTGACATCAAGACATGATCAGGACAGAAAGACAAGAGTAAGAAGAAGCAGAAAATACTGTGGATGTATTAATCAATGACTGCATACTGTTCTGTTTGCTTACAACATCTGTTTTCATTTCCTTGCCTAATATCACTTTATTCAATAAGCTGACACTCAGAAAAGGTCATTATAGTTGTAGGGAAAAAGGGAGATATGTAGGAACAGGACATATGGGATCATCTTGTGATTCAGATATGTCACTAGGAGATGGTAAATCTTAAAACTAACTCTCTTTGCAATTAATGTGCCCGTAAAATATCAGAGATAAAGAAGACATCTATTGTTTCCTTGAGAATGCTGAATTAGTGTCAACTGGGTACTTCAATACAACAAGGCTGTGCAGCAATCCCTCCTCCCTAGCCAGTCCATCAATTGCTACCATTATCTATTTCACTGCACATTTTTGAAATAACATGATATCACTCTGTGCATTCCTTTTGGATGAAGTATATTTCTTGAATGTTTTGATAAATGAAGAATTTGGTATAAAACAAGAAAAAAACCCCTAAAATCCACAAACCCCCATTCTTTCCCAAACAATTCCCTAAGCCTTTGTTTACTCTAAGAGTTTATCTTTAAACTTGCAGAACGGTAGAAGAACTATTTATTTACAGGAATTTCCCAGTGTAGCAGGTATTTATTTCCTTTATAATCATGTATGGACCCATTCTAAAGAAAAGAATCTGCAATCTGTCTAAATGGGCATTTATGAGTAGTAAACTTTATTTTCTGTTTATAAAACTTCAGAGATGATAAAGTGTTAGGAAGAAAGAATCACCCTTTCTTTTCTTATAGCTAGCATGAAATCAGTGCTGCAATGAGCTAATTAAAAAAAAAAAGGTGTGTGGGGGGGTGATTCTATTTCAGGAAGTTTCTGGACCCAGAGTTCTCGTATCACCAATTGTCAGTAAGTCATGCAGAACTGTTTCTTCCAGCTCTTGATTCTAGCAAGTCTTTTCTTCATTAGTAACAGCCAACTTGCAGTCAAATTGCAATTTGGTTATGACATAAGAAACAGGTGCCATTTTAAGGTATGCAAACATATGTTTTTGTAAGGGAAAAGACACTTGTGTGCCAGACACAAGAAGGATCCGAACATACCTTAAAATATCAGCTCTAGTCCACTCTGTTCTCAGGTGGGAGCAAAACATTGCAGCTACATCCTTATCAGATGAGCAGAGGCTCATCTAACTCTTTGTTCAAAACCCCCACTCACATATTCCTCACATTCCTCAACTACCTGTATGTTTAGAAAAGTTTGCCTAATGTCTAATCTTCCTTACTGTAATTTTAAGTCATTCAACTTGGAGAAAAGTGTTCTTTTTCTCAGATGCTCATTGGATAAATTTTTCCCTTCTGCCTGAAAGTAAAACCCCAGTGTTCTTCAATCTTCTTTTGCAGAACACAATTTTCTAAATCTCTGATCATTCTTGATGTTGTCTTGGCCCACCCAGTTGAACCACGTTGTTTTTCCAACACAGCATCCATGACTGTGGGTAAAACCTTTCTGCTCTGCTCTGATAAGGCCTTGGCTGAAGGGCCACTTTGGCCCTTGTCTTCAGGTAGCATCTTTGCATGTATATTAAAACACATGCCCTGTCTTAGCGGTAATATGGTGAGAATGACTCAAATTCAGTTGGAAATAACCAAATATTCTCCAAAATGACTCCTAGAAAGAAATGGGTATTTGTGCAAAATGTTAAATTTTATATTTAATCATTCTGGATTGTATCTTTTCTTCCACACCAGTGCTCCTACCTTTCGGTAAAACAAATAATTCTAAATCCCCACTGTGCTTACTGCTACTTTCTGGCTGATATCCTCAAAGACACTGCTGAAAACCGAAAACAGAAATCCTTCTAGAACCCTAATCATGAGTCTCTGATAAATTTCCAAGTTTTTCTGCCCATTCAAAAAAGTTTCACCTATACCACAGTATCTTGTCAAAAATTCTGTCCTGAACAGGGTATTCACTACTTCTTTGCTTTATAAATCTCATAAAGAAACAAACTCTATTAATTTCACTTTGATTGGAAGAATTAAGGTTTTCCTTTCTGATCCTTTGGCAAAGACATTTTCTGTAAAAGTGGTATCTCCTAAGGCAATATCCCTGAGTTCCTTGTGTTGTTGCAGTGCCTTGCTACTACTTCTTTTAGCACAGCAAAGCCACAAAAAGTACATCAGGATTGACTTCCAGCTCTCAGCTACTTCCCAGGCTGGGAGTCATTGAGTAAGCTAATGAGTGTTGATAAGAAATAGAATTCCTGAAAAATATCCATTAAAGAATTCACTAATCTTTAGAGATATACCTTAATCTTTAGAGATATACCTTTACAAAGCATTTATTTATTCACAATTAGCAGCACATCTAGCTTCACAAAACAAAATATTAATAATCTGTAACTCCTTAAAGGTGCTTTATGCTATTTCTTTTGTATGTTATATGGTGCTGGTAAACAAAAGTAAGCTTTCCACTTTTTTCTGCATATACAATATTCTTTATAATGAAGCACAAAGCACTTTGACTTGGTAATTTTTGTACTGTAAATTGACTAATCTAATTCCTTTAACTTTCAGCAAATTATATATGTATTTTTAGATTTGGAATGCAAAAATCAAACACTGAAATCTAAATGCATGCTTTTCAAAGAAGTGGTAAAGCATTATTTGGTTTACTTAGATACTAAGCAACAGATTTCCTAATATAATTAACTTAAACAGATGTTGGGGTAGATGGAGAGATCAGAGGAAGGGACTGGATGAGGAAAATTGGATTGTTTGGTACTGTTTCATTTCAGACTGAGCCCTTTCGTAAGTTTCTGAAACAACCTGAGGAAAAATCTTGGTAAACACTTTAGTAGATCACGTCAAACAAGAACTTGCTTAAGATATCAAGTATGATGAAAACTTCCTGCTTTGATGTTGTAAACTCATACTCAAGATCAGTTTATAAGATTAATTTATTTCTAACACACTCTTCATTTTTGCACACAAATCGGTTGAAGAGTATTTTAATTTAGGGGTGAGAGAAAGTCTTCTGCAGCAAGTATAACCCAGGCATTTTCATTCTCACAGGAACTCTTAGAGGAAAAAACAAGTCTACATTACAAGTGTGACATCTGATAAAGCCTCAGACAAATAGGGTTAGACAAAATAGCCACTTTTCCTATCACTAGTTCCTGGTATTAATATTTGCAACTGAACATTAAGCAGAAATTCTTTTATTTATTCTTTATCATTATTATAGTAGAAGTAAATGAAACTGTCTGAGGACTGGGTAAATGAAACTGAAACTGCAGCCACCAGTTTTCTGGCAAACTGTCTCCTCCAATGTTCTACACTTCTGCCCAGTTTAGCTGTTGTTTTGTTTTTGCATATTTGCCATTCTTCCCAGTTCAAAGAAAAAAGCAGATTCTAGTTAGAAAGAGCTGATAAGACAGATGAAAGAGTAAATGGTGAAAAGTTCAGTCAATTTGATAAAGTTAGTGTTTCTATTTACTGTTTAAGAAAATTCTAGCAGTCAATTCAGTGTGCACACATAAACCTCCCAAAATTCTGATGCACCAGTTGACTGGGATGAGCACAGATAGAGAAGCAGCCAACCAAAAATCTCCACAGCACTTAACCAAGTCAAGAAAGCTTTTCAGAACCAGGAGCTTCTAAATACAGAGCTAAAACTACATAAGCAGAGGAAAAGGAATTCAAAATTCATTGTGACATCTGAAAGTACATCATGTTAAATCACTTAAGTGCCCCTATTTATTCTGTCATATTATAAAAGTGTGAGAAGAGTTTTGCTTTCTTACCAAGAGCATCTATATGCTAATGAATAGCTCAGGGCCTGGTGTGTCTTAAAACATATGTATGGCAACTCCCAAAGGTAATTTGAGGTTGGTGTATACACTGGCCACAAATACACTTTAGTTTCTAGTCTCTGACATTTTTAGGAGCCTCTGAGAGAAGGAAGAACAAAACTGAAAAAGATTATTTTAAAAGTTGAGCTTAGTTGGATTTATGAAAAAGAAAACAATTATCTGCTTGTTTGTGATAGCAGGTAACTGGAATAAGGATGTAGGAAATTATTTTGTAGCTAAGAATGTTATGGTCATACCTTGAGGAATGAACAGTAATGGATTCACGCAGGTTTGGAAATCCCCCAGTCCTACAAACCACAGAATGGGTCATTTACCACAAGGATAGTTCTGAAAATTACAAATCTATTTAGTACATGAGACATGCATCTGTGTAGCTGGGTTAAGTAAAGAGAAGTATTTGCCATATTGAATTCTAGTTTTGAAATGAAGTTTCTTATATACAACTGGATAACAGAAGTGCAAAAGAACTGCTTTTATGTATCCAGGTGCTGCTTAGTACATAAGTTGTCTTAGTATGTGAGGCAGTGTGTATCTAAGTGCATGCTGTGTCAGTTTGATTATAAAACAGGAGCTGGTGACAAGACCTGTCATTCATTTTAGTGATCTAAGTGAATTTACAGCTGCCATCATAGATATTTCCAATTAGGGATCCCAGGAAATTAAAACCTGATTGTGTCCACAAGGAGTAATGTCATGTTCTGGAGCTAGGATTATACTGAATTTTTCAATCTACTGAGTGTTGGAAGTACAGCAGTTGTTTTCCTCCCCCTACCCAGTAAAACAAGTCCTGATGATTAACACAAAAATGAAAAAAAATCTAATAAAGAACTCCATATAAAGGACAACTGAGTGACCTTTTGTGTTCACTGTCAGTTATTTTAAGTAGGGAAGGATGAGTTGATCAATTACTTGCTATCTTAACTACATAGAGATATGGCTCATTTCACAACCAACTCTAGACACAGAGCCTAAAATATTACTAGTACTAACTCAAACTGTAGGAGGTTGTCATCATAAGTCTGCTAAGTAATGCTCTGACGAAGGACATAAAAAAATGGTGCAGAGTATTTTTATACTGATACCCTGTAAGCCTACACTACTTGGCAAATACCAAGTTTTCTTATTTTATAAAGACTCATCTAGTATGGAAGCCTCCCAAAAACCAAATCGTTGCTAAGAAAACACCCTGGATTATAAGTGGAAAAAATTTTAAGAGAACTTCTGTATAAATCTCAATGATTGATGGAGTACTTTGTTAGATGTCAGTAATTCTGAATCACAGTAAGAACTGTTCTCACACTTGAAAATGTATTAAAAATATTCCACAAAATTTTAGATTACCATAATGTCATGAAAAGGACAGGGTAACAAATAAGATCGAAATAAAGATCTAGCTCTAATGCTATTGACAGAATGTGAAATTCAAGTATAACACAATTTCTGTTTTCCTACTTTGTTGGTAAACCTGCCTTAGACTAGACTAGGTTTCAAACCTGTTATCTTTTGATAGAGAGAACACACAAGCGTGGGCTGGCAGGGAGAGAGAGCTATCCATGTTATTTCTGAGCGAGGCAAACAGAAATCAAAGTGATAAATTGGCTAGGGGAAAATTATTTGTAAATTTTATTCTAATCTATGGTGACAGCTTCCAGGTACAAGAGTATAAACCAAGACTAAATGACATTTATTTTGGGAACTGCAGATGCCCAGTTTCAAGGTCTTAGACTAGCTATCACATATATTCACTTATGGACATGTACCAAAAAAGGCAGGGCATGGCAGCAGTGATAGCTGTGAAATTTGATACCCAGAAGCTACAGAAAACTGTTTTTGGTGTTCTTGGTGGAAGAAAGAAAAGGTTTGGTAAAAATATAAAGAAATAGTGTACATTCATTAATTTACATGTTATTTTCCAATCCTTTTTTTTTTTCCTTTCTATTATTACAGAAACATGACTTGCTCTACAAAACAAAGCTTAAAAACTTAAAAGCTTCTGAAAGCATGCAAGCTTCTCTATGTAATTTCTGCTGCTTGCAACATTTGAGTTGCAAGAAACTGGGGAGCTATAACAAAATCTACAGAATGACACTGTGAGAATCTTTTCCTCCATATGCTTATGCTCATGTATAAAGCAAGACTGCCTATAATTCAGACAATTTGAATTCTGGCCCATGAGTGCAACAGAGGTCCCTCTTAGCTGCTCCAGCTGTTAGTAGGCTTATATTTTAGACAGGAACATCAAAAGGTACTGGACATGGGTGTAATCACATCAATCACTCCATTATGTGCAGGTAGTCAGGAGAACTTCACTAGTTATGGTGCACTCTTCTAGCATAATCTGAGTTTAGGACAGAGACTCACTAATTTATAACTCCCAAAACCATAATACATGTTATATTCAGATGATGCAAGCTCAAATAGGTAAGAAATCCTTAGTAACTAGTAATTACCAAATTACTATTTTAGTAGTTCTGCCAAGAAATAGCCTTAGGACTACTTAGTTAAAAAGTAATTATTATGAGAATGAAACAACAGAACACTAAGTATCTTCACAGTTCCTTGATAACATGCTGTAAAACTAGATACCCAGCACAGGTTGTATGAAATAACTGAAAATGGGTTCATTGCTTAAGCTATTTTAAGACATGGAATAGGATGCACACTAAAACCAATTTTTCCTGGTTTACTGTGTTCATTTACATATTTTTATACTTAATATGCTGGATTCTGATACTGAATTTGGAAAAAAAAAAACCTCATAAAAATCTGAAGAGAGCGCTTTCACAGAAAACATGACAACAGCATTTCCTCTTGTGTTTTTAAAGGAGAGTACCTGTGCGTTGAGCTTAGGGCACTCCTGATTCTTCTGTCCTTGATTTTGTCCTACTGCAACAGCATAGGTGGCAAGCAGAGTCCAGAGATGCAGGGCTTGCATGCAGGCTGCCAACAAAAACCAACCAAATCCTTTTAAGAATTGGTCTGCTATATTATGTGGTTTTTCTATTCCTGCTGTATAAAATAAAAGCCAACATGCATGGTACATAGCGACATCACTGTGAAAATACCAAGACTTCAGAATAGTCTGACACATAGTTAGAAGTAGAGGAACATTTAAGGTATTCAATGAAAACCACTAAGTATATTTATTCCTTTGATGCTGTTGCTCATTCTGTGCTATCAAATTTTTAATTTAAAAATACAGTTTTTTAGGTTTTTTCACAGTCACAATTAACAACTGTAAGTAAGCCCTCAGCTCATAACCTTGGCTTAAAAACACAGGCAAGAAGACAGTCAATACTGCTGACAGAAGCTGTGCACACTTACCAGAGGGTTTTGCAGGAGCAGCTGCAGAAGCAAAAGAAAATTCCTCTTGCTTGAGACACACTAATATAGCAGCACAGGGTGCAGTTGAGGGCGTTTCCAAATACAGCCTGACTAATCCCCGTGCAAAACCCCAGGGTCCTGTGACGCACGTCAGCACTGCACAGCAGTTTGTTATGCTCAGCAGTACAGCCCGACGGGCTTACAGATCCATCAGCTGGTTCACCAACAACAAAACCTTTGACCTTCACTGAATGAACAGCTTTCATGGATGCAGCAGGCAAATTTGGGCTGCTCTAATAGAGGAAGGCAGTTGTTGTTCAAAGCAGAAGTTTACTACTTTGTTATTTTTTAGCCCTTTTACAAAATCTTTCCAAGTATTTTAGGATTCCCCATTGCACAGCGCCACAAATTTCTTAGAGCTTCATTGACATGGTTTCATTAAGATTTACTAGGCAGCACACATTTATTCATGTCGAAGGAGCAAATGAATTAATGAATCTTTGTTTTGGCTGTAATTATCTGTGTGATACTGAAACAGGAAATCAAGGAGCCTTGTTTGTCAGGATTTTTGAGAGCCAAGGCAACTCCACATAGTTTTAGAAGTTTGTCATTAGGCATGCTGCCTGATCAAAGACCATAACTAGGTGACAGAAGATGGATTATAAAGAAATGTTTTCTAGAGTGAGGGGATGAAAGACCTATTGTCTAATTGTATTTTACATTTTGAAGTTGTGTAAATGCTAGTGTCACGCAAAGCTGACTATTGCTATAGCAGCATTGCAAGCTTCTCTATTACTACCCCGTAACTCATGTTCAACCTCAGGTTAATGATCCCTGTTTCAGGATGCCAGGACTAACCACCAACATCAGCCAATTCATACATGGCCACTAATGTGACCAGTGTAATTGTCAGAGCTGAAGCAAGGGCAGGTTACAAGTGTAGCATGTACAAAACCTGTAACGCTATTAAAAAACCCCCAACAATAGCAGGGCTCTAGAAATTCATTAGTTATGAAAATATCTGGTGTGCTTTCTACACTAAAAAAAACAAACAACAGACTTTCTGAACAATAGAGTAGATCCATATGTTTTGTGTCTGCATTCCAACTGTAGGCTACTAGGTAGTCTATCAGGATTCCTCAGTGTATCTGACCTACATGTGCACTTTCATTTTGTTTTCAGAGGTGTTCTCTGTTTTTGAGCCAACAAAACAACTGAATACTTGAGCTAATACAAAACATGCAACTTGACTCAACACTTATCCTCTTAGAATTGACCAAGATCCCCTGAAATGTACGTTAAAGTCTGCTGTAACCTGAAGCAGTGAAAGAGTTTGAAAAATATGTTCAAAATACAACATAATCCCTGCTATGAGTGTATACAGTAAATTGAACTTACCTGGCATTGGTATTGCCAGGATTCATAGCTAGCACTAAACTACTTGTTATAGCATTTGTACACTGTTGTAACAGGTAACATTCAGAGAATTTTACCCTTCATAGTATTTTATATAGACAGCATGCTTTTCATTAATATTTTTATAATCATATTTGGGAAACATACGTATAGCGCAGTGTCTTGAATAAATATGAATTATTTGCACAAAAAAAAAAGGATTTTATGTCCCTGCTAGATTTCCAATGTTAAAAAAAATGTTACAAACAATGACGTAAAATACTATTGCTAGATGATTCATGTAGTTCAGGTAAGACATCACTTGATACATTCAGTTTGCAAAGAACCTGCCTTTGAGCTGTCAAGAATCTAAAGAAAGCTAGTTTCCTTTTCAGAAAGCTGGGGAAACAAAAACAAGATGGTTTTTTAAAAATTTATTTTATTAATTTTTTTCAAAATTAAAAAAAAAGGAGTTACAGAAATTAAGTCCAACTCTTACAGACTGTTTTTGGTATACCAGACTAATTGGAAAGCATTCTACATGAACTATTACAGTCTCAGTGAAAGCCCTAGAAAATGGCATGAGCAAAATTTCTGTAAACATTAATACAGCCAACACCTAATTCTTAGAAAAACATCTACACTATCTTTATCAACAGTGTACTTTCACTCTAATGAAAATGCCATACATGAAACTTCTCAGCTACAAAACAAGACTGTCTTTGCAACTCCAAGAAATCTTTGTGTACAACACTTTAATTACCACAGCTCCTACTAACCACATTCTATTACTGCTGATTTGAGCCTGTTGAGCATTTTGTTTACAGTGTTTAATGTCTGGTAAAAGAGGAGTTAAAATGAACACTGATTTTTTACAGAGAGAGAAATAAACTCCAGCATGACATTTCTACTCTCGAAATATGGAAGGTCATTTCAATATATTTTAAGAACCACAAACTAAAGAGGTGTAGTTATTTCAACAGATAGATTTTATTTTAACATTTTCTCTTTGGCTGAGGGCCATATCTTGACTACAGAATATTTTATGCAGAAAAAGAGAGTGAGGAAAAAAAGAACAACACTGAAAACACTAGATGATTTATAATTTATATAAGACTGGGAAAAGGTTCAACTTTATATGCTCATGTGTTAGGAGAACTTGGTTTGTAGAGGATGCTCTTGAATATGAAGCAAGTTTTAGTCTAAAGCAAAGAAAAGCTGGTTCTACCAGTCCTTCCACACCTGTGACCTAGGTTGCATCCATTTATGGAAAGAATTAGCACAGGTATATTGCCTAAGCAAGTAAGCTGAGCTTTTTCTTTAACGAATAAATGGAATACTTCAACTAAACTGACATAAACTTTTAAAGATCAAGAAAGAAGTCATAACTTTTTAGATTTCCTACAAAATTTAGAGGTGACTGAATCCTGTGTAAAGTGATTGAATCTTTGTTGTAAACATTAGCTAGTGTCTTTTCAAGAGTTTACTAGCTTTTTTTCCTGTTTAGTGACTCTACCACAACTGAGCAATTTTTGAATATACCCCTATATATTTAGTACGTTGCTCGACTTTACTTGAGCAATACCTTGCTTTATTGTAGGGATCCATTTTAAACATTAAAGAACTGTATTTGTTGCCTAATTTTGCTTTTGTACTAAGTTTACTTAGTACATATTTTCCAAAACAGCCTACTTGATATAACCTCATGAGACAGGGAAAGGTACCTGAACTTTGGTACTCAAGTACCAGGACCAAGCAGAAGAAAGGAACCAATACAACCCTACTGTACTCAAACATGATTATTATTCATGCCCTAGTGAATTGAATTAATGAGCAGCATAATGGCTCCAGGAATAACTTTTTATATCTGTGACAATTACAAGGAAAGTAAGATCAATGGTCAGTTTGATGAAGCTGGGGTACATAAAGGTTTAGAAGGTTGCTTGCAGGAATTTTGGACACCACTTATCTTTGCAGTACGGGTTTGGTGTAAAAACCCATGGCAGCCATATTTACAGTTGGTATGATGCAAAGAACTATGATTTGTATATGAAAGTGTGTGTCTGTCATAGAGATCACTTGTGAGGAGTGTAAGCAATTCTAAAAAGAAAGAGCTTGAACAGCACATGTTATGAAAAAATGCTAAGAACATATTAAAGACTGAATTCAACAAATTGTGACAAATCCAGAGATGGGACATGCTAAGAAGGTGAGGCTCTTAACCTGAATGGTATCACAAGACATACTTGTGATATTAAAATCTCTATATCTTTTAATAGAGATTTTCTTGATTTGATCAAGAGATCCAGGTTTTTTACAGTTCATGGGAAAACTGGTGATCATCTAATAGTTGATCATTTATGGCTGTACCGAAAGCTTAATGTCAACACACACACTAAAACAAATCCTTAAGCTTTTTTTCTTCTGTTTAATACATTTCTCTGATGATAGAATAAAAAATATTGCAGCATCATTGTCCCTTATGCAGCTTCTTCTTGCGATTACAAAATCATTCTAAAAGAAGAGATTTCTGTTTGTGATAGATCAACAGACATTTTGGATCTTAAAAGAAAATGAAGAACTAATAATAACTAGGGTCTACATTTCCAGTATTTCCTGTAATCCTGTCAATTACGAGTTTGGGCAAGAATTTAGTCCAAGAGAATTCAGGAGGTACAAAACATACAGAACAGTTCTGGGGTGAATGAATGCAAGTCAGGATAGGCATTTTTTTCTCTGATTGTATATTAATCTTTGTGCTTAGCTGCCATTCCCTCATTGTGGAGAGATTTAACCTCTGTAACTGGCAGGCTAAAAGAAAAGGTATGTACTATTTAGTTATCAGTAAGTATCTGGAAATGATGAAGAGATCTTCAGACATTTCTAATGATAATCTTGGAAATACCACAACTACGTATCCAAATTTAAACTGATGGATTTTTTAATCATCATTGCTTCTCTCCTGCCCTTGTGAAAAAAAAGAATATAAAAATATTCTAAATGTAAGCAAGTTCAGATCAATACAATATATCACATTACACTTAATTTTTAAAAATAGCTTCTAAAGCACCAGGATTGAAAGAAGAATTCAAGGTTGTAACATCCTTTCATTGCTTGGTAGAAGAATATGGAGGATTTTTTTCTTGGCCTTCATACATACATTTCACTATTCTTACCAGAGCTTTCTGGATAAAATCTTTATAAATCCATTATGAACTTGGAGCTTAAATACCAAAACCAGTTCTGGTTTCTCTACCTTACATGGAATAAACTAGAACTGGAAAAGGCCCTAGTTTTAACTCCATCCTTCCTTTTTCTTGCCAGTTCTTCTTCTGAGCACACAGATAATAATTTTTGAAAAAAAAGAATTTTTTTTATTTGAGTGGTACTCTCATTTTCCTTTAATACTGCTGTGGAGTATGTTGGAGTCTGCCCATCCAAAAGATCCATTTCCCTACATTACACAGAATGAATCTAATGCTTTCTTAAAGAATGCTTACAGGTGAGGCTTCTGGTGCAAATAATCCTTTTCAAAATACCTAGGCAAACAGTGTAGAATTCTAATTACTGGCAGTATGTAAATATACTGTGGTACATTTACAAATCATTGATTCTTAATTAGCTATCAAGTATGCAAAAGCTCACCTTGCATAATAAGGTCATTTTGATAAGACATACTATTTTCCCCCCAAACTGTACATTCACATGTATACCTTTTATAATTAAATATCCTGTATATATCTACATGGACATGCATTGAAAGAACTTAAACAAATGCCTGTTTCCCTAGAAGCTTCCCATGTAACACTAACTAGAATGGAATTTGCATTAAGGCCAAGGCTTGGACTGAAGCAGTTGCTGCTGATTCTCTTTTTCTCTTATCTGCTTCTAAGAAAAAAAAATCAGCTTAGATTTTTTTTCACTAAGCCTAAGAATCCTGTATCTAGATCAAATAAACTCTGACCCTTGAATAGTGGAGTTGTGGGACTCAGTTTGAAAGCAAAGTCAGCAGGACAAAGTTTAATCTACAATCCATTACCAGACACTGCATGGAAGAATTAAGTGCTAATGTAATATTCCAATTAAATTACACATTGATACTAATGAAGTTTTTAACTGTTATGTTCTCTTTGATTACAAACTCTTTTTTAAAGTTCTTGAAAAAAAATTCCATTAAATCAAAAGATGAAATACAACTACCAAACACTCCTTTTAAAGGTAACAGGCAGAAGCATCATGACTTGAGGCATGAAGGATTGTTTTGACTCCACATCTCCTTGTTTTATGGGTGTTTCTCACTGCTGGATCCATTCAAAGATGCTGGATGCCACATTTCTTGTATCTCTGTGCACTTGCCTTCTGGAAGTGTTCAAAACCAATACTGCCACTACTATTCTTTGCACCCTGCTATTGCCAAAGTACCGAGAGTGCTACTGCTTTGTGCTAATTCCTACCCTTCAGTTTCATGTATGATTTTTCCATGGCAATGTGCAGACCAAACTGAGGCTTACCCATCAGTGATACTCACTGCAAAGGCACATGCAGCTGATAATAGTAAGTGTTGCCATAATAGCTGCTGAGTGAAAAAAATCACATTTTTGGTCTGATAATTAGTAAGTTTCTGACAAAGAGGGAAAGCTTTAAGGGAACAAGATTAATGGAACATTTCAGTGGTATTGATTCTGTCATTTTAACTCCTAGGTAAAAAAAACAAACTAAACCACAATTAAACTAGGATTATTTCAGTGATCCAATTTGCAGAGCAGACAAACAAATCTTTATAAAGGAGTGCAGGAAGGAAATGACAGTTAATGAGTGGGAAACAAGTAGGAACAAGCACATTTGAACAGGAATTTTTTTGGTGGCAAACCCAGCTCAGGAAGTCTGAAAGTCTGTATTCAGACAATTATCCAAGTCTGGGCTTTACCCCAGACCTTTTAAAATAAAATAAAATAAATTAAATAATTATATTTTAAAAATATCTATATATATGAAAGTAGGAGCCACATTTCCTTCCAGCAATAGATATTATTGCTATAATTTAGAGAAATGTTGTTTAAAATTATTTTTGTAATTATCTTCTGAGGTAAGTCAGTGCAATTCTCTATTATTTTGAGCTATTAGTGAATGGAAGTATTATAGTTACTTTTAGTATTTAAATATGGTGTCTTTTTTGACCTGTGTGCTGAAAAATGCCTTCTCTTTTTTTTTTTTTTTTTGGCATTTATACAAAGCATTCTTGATTAGGCAAATTTAAAAAATTCTGTGGACTTTTAATGGACACTGATTTTTTTTTTCTTGAACCATCAGAAGCTCCCCATAAATAACCTATTAAAAAGTTGACTAACAAACAGCCCCAGATTCCAATCTAATGGCACATTGCCCGTCAAGCTGCTGCATGATAGCCACTGAACTAAAATGTTGCTTACTGAAGTCATAAGTTCTCTGATGTTTTACAGCAGCTGACCCTTGGTGACTGATGACTTTTGGATGGGAGAAAGAGACTGACATCCAGCAACTGGTCAAGATAAGAGCTGGATGAAGACTGTGCCCCAGGAAGAAGCAGTTGCTGCAGATCGACTGCTGCACAGTGACTGCAAGAAGGCCAGTTAGACTTCACACCCTCGCTTTTGTTTCACACACCCTCCATGACAATATAAACGACTCTCTTGCCCAGTTTTATCTGGCCTTCCATCCCTGTGCTGTGGTTAGGAAAGGAAGCCAGGAAATAGCTGTGAGGTGTTCCTGCCTCTCAGCTGTGCTTAGCCTGATTTCGGCGCTGAGCACTGGCCGGCAGCAGAGAGGTTGCTGCTGCTGTGTGCCCGGTGCAGTGGGAGCAGTCTGGCTGAACGGGTCGGAGCGCAGCGGGCAGTGGCCGGGAAAAGGCCCCACTGAGGGCCAGGATTCCCTGCAGGGACAGGTTCCTCCCGGTGCTGCGAGAGCAGTCCGGCTGAACGCGCCTGAGCGCGGCGAGGCAGTGGCCGGGAAAAGGCCGCGCTGAGGGCCAGGACTCCCTGCAGGGACAGGCTCCTTCCACAGCAGCGGCCACCGCCTCACACACGGCTCCTGCCAGCGCCACCTGCTGCTCCGAGCCGTCTGCTGCAGCTCGACCAGCCCGACCTGCCGCCGTGAAAATAAATTAATTACTCTCTGACAAACGCACCAAAATACGCCAACAAAAGCTAAGTCTGCTTCTCTTCTAGTATTTTTCCTCTCTCCAGTAATAACCCTTTGCAGGAGGTGAAGTGTACACTGTATTTCACTTGCAAAAAATACATTTGTGTATGCACACATGGAGGGGGAAGAGTGGTGGCTGATGGCTTGAACTAGCCAATACAGAAATGAATATGTATTTTGCCTGTATGATGTAATTCATGCCAGTGAAAATACAAGGTAAAAGGCAGCTGTGGTGGGGCTTTTTTTGTGGTTTTTTGTTTGTTTGTTTGGTTTCTTTTAAAGAAAGGAGTTGAAAAGTTCAGGCATTTTGCAAGTTTCCAATCCAGACTTACACAAATTGCGATGTTTTTAAATTTACAGGTACACTACTATTGAATTCACCGCTAGTATTCGCCTCCTTATAAATGCATGGATCCATACCCTAGGTCTCTTATATTAATCAGTTCAGATAGTTTCTATAAAAGCTGGTAGTTCTTGTTAACTCAAGACTGAAAGTATGACTGGAATGCTACGTAACTTTAATTCATAATATGAACAGATTTGTGATGATATGCGTATTCAGGCTAAAAACTAAAAAATCCCTTATTACTGCTTATATTGTTTGACAGTTAAAGGTAAACATGTTTAAGACTTACAGTATTTAAGCTGTAAAAGAGTTTAATAGAACAGATGCCATAGGTCAACTGGTAAAAACGAGTTATCACAAACAGGAGAAAAAATATGACTTAACACATAGCAAGCATTTATTAAAAGGTAAATGTATTTCAGAGGAGAATGAGTAATTGAAAGATTGCTTTTCTGTCTTGGAGAAAGACTTTATACAAAAGATAAAAGAAAGCAGCAAAAAAAGCTCTTCTGAGTCTAAACCTACAATCTATATTGTATCCTGACATGTCTACACTGACTACTTGGAACTCAGTTTTCATGTACAGATCATCACTATGTTTTTGATAACTGTTATAATTTGCATAAATGATTTCTAAAGAAACTAATGCAGAATTATAGATTTAATTAATTTTCCCACACCCATCCCTTGTAAGAATGTAGGTTTCAAGACCTACTGAATTAAAAAAAAACCCAACACAGGCAGGAGCAATTTCAGAAAATTAAAACCTACTTCTGAAACAGATGGCTGCATTGTAGGATCAGTTTACTATACTAAATGAAGTAAAATATTAATATGTACATAATTTTGACAATGAGAGGAGAAAACAATTGAATTCAGTCAATTTTCATTCTCCTGGGATACAAATTTCCTAAATTTCCAACTGAATTATATTACAGTGAGAATGAAACCTGTTACTAGTACCCAAGTTGTATCAACATGCAATGTCCTTAGAGTTTTTCCTGCCCTGTGAAAACTTGCTTTACAAGCCACATGTTAGGTGACTAATATGATGCACAGAGGCTGACATTAGGCAGCCTGGTATCATGCATTATCTAGATGGTATATATTATGATTATCTCTGCAAACAGCGTGTGGGCAAAACAACCTTGTTTTAGTAATTGGTGTCTACCACTGCCAGTTGATTTTTCTATTGAGGAATACAGTCTAAACAAAACCCAAGGTTTATAGGAATGGTTATATAGCATCTCCAGTACTCATGTCAACTTTAACTTGGTTTTAAAATGTTAACAATAATCTAAAAATTATTCTAATACTCTAGTAATGTAAGGGCTCTCAGTCACATGTCGATAGGTAGAATGGTATTAGGTCTCAGGAGTTCTTTCACTACTTCATATATATCACAGCACCATTCTTTTTGAACAATATTATTCCCAAATGGATCATATCACTGCATGGCTCTTGAGCACATCCAGATAGTGACAGTGTCCTGCAAAGGCTTCATTAGAGGGAGTCCATCTTCCTTCCATTCCCCTTTTAGTGATTCCAGTTTACTCAGACTCAAACCCTTCTTCAGCTCTTCAGTAGAGGCATAAGCACATGAGGGAGTTGCAAATACCAACCACTTAGACTCCTGAATATGTACGCTACACATTACACACTCCTCTGCTTTTTACTCTGCTGGGAGGTCAACCTGCCAGAGTAACGTCACAGTTACTATAACAACTAGTTACCAGCAACAAGACCAGAATAAAGAAGTGGTGTGTGATTGCTGCCAGTTGTATCTTCATCTCTGGCACAAATGCTCTTATGCCCTATGAAACAAGAACAGTCTCACCAGAGACTGCCAGGTAAAAGAAAATAATAATAATTAAAAAATACACCTCCCAATGCCTCTAACAGTTATACTCACAGAATATGTTCCTTTATTTCTTAAGCAAGTAGATAGATAGCAGTTACCTTGCTTCTTATTAATTTCCTTATTTCCCTCCAGGTAAACATTGCTACTGCAAATATCCATGTATTTCTTCCCTTTAACACAATAAAAAGTGCACTGTCCAGAGACAGTTGAGTGGGTGAAATGTTTCCTGTAAACTGAGACTCTGCTTTAAAGCTGAGTTTAATTTGTTGTTGCTGAACTTTGATCCAAAGTCTCTTTTTCATGTAATTACACCTCTCACTTCAGGGGCAGATTGGAGAAATGGACAAATGTAACTACACATTTGTCCAGTTTTCTGGGAAACAAACCTGAGAGAGGAAGTCTCAGTTTAAGGTACTCTCCTATTCTGTTTTCAACAAGCTCTATTGCGTTTCTTATTCTAACAGAAAAAAAAAAAATTAAAAGCTCCAAAACCAAAGAGTGAGGAACAAGCTGCTGAAAAAACCCCCAAGATTTTAACAAATTTATTTATGAAACAGACAACAAAATATACTGTTACTCCTTGAAGAAGTTTTTTCTTAGGTTAAGTGCATATCTTAATTAATTTGGGCTACTGCTTACATGTGAACATTTCTGAAATATTTAGGCAATGTTTTTCACTCTAGTTTGTGAACACCGGTTTTCTGCCGAGCTGATCAAAAGCTCAGCAAAAAGTATTCAATCAAAAATTGAAGTCTATTGGCAATACAACTATTTGCTTTATAGGAATACACAACTTAATTGCAGACTTGTCTGTGGCTTGAAAAATCCAAAAGACTGAATACTGCTGTAAGGTTTCATCTCTTTCTAAAATAGCCTGGAAACATTTTCTAGAAAGTTACTCTGAAAATCTAATTAATTGTTAACAATCTCTTTAAATTACAGTAAGCAACCTTGTAGCTAACTTTTGCTTTCACCTGACTGTGTAAACACTTGTACAGTTTCACAAAATTGGCAACGTGGCTATGCAACAAGGCTTGGAGAGATGGTTGTTTCTTACCACACAGAGTGAAACTTCATGTGACCATTACTATTAATGCCTCTGTTACTTCAGAAGTGGAGCTGAAGTAACTCTGTCTATATTCATGAGTGCCTAAGGGAAACTCCCTGTTTGCAAACTACACACTGTGGGTGAAGACACATTTTAATTATAAGTTTAAGCCTTTTTTATCAAATAAGATGAAGCAATTTTAAAATGTCTCCATTAAGCTTAAATTTGTCTCTCAGGCTAATTGTTGTGCTTAAGGAATTCATCTACTGAAATGTGAGCTAGATATTTAAGAATTACTTGATTTCATTATTCAGCAAGGAAAGAGGGTTACTCTTTCCCACAATGCTTGAGAATCCTTTCCACTTTTCTTCACAACATTTCTTCTTGGCATCATAATCCTTGATATTAACTTCTGTTATAGATGTTCTCTTTGATTTGTAAAAGTTCCTGTCTTTTTAGCACTTAAAGCTGTATTTGTTTTTTACTTATACTTGGGTTTTATACTCATCTAACTTTATTTTGACTAAGAAAAAAAAATTGCTGTAGTTAATTATAAGGAAATAATATTCCATTCACATAACTAAGATGTAATAGGCCTGCTCCCTACTGCTTTTAATAAAAGTTATACATCAAGGTAATTCTGAGTCTAATGTGGATATAAAACTACAGTGTAAATGCCTCCCAAAGAAAATTTGAACCAAAAAATCTGCTGAAAATACAAGAATGAGCCCATAATTTTAATCTGACACAGAAGACCAGCCTGCTATTGGAAGAAAATACATTTCAATAAGGCAGTATTGTTTCTTACCACCATCGTAAATTACACTAAGTTACAGACTGGAAACAGCATTTTCTCCTCCACAGCTCAAGAAAGGTCCCCCTTGTCATAAAATAAAACTGATACAGTGTCTTGTAAAAGACAAACATTGAATCAAATCTGCATTGGTGGATAAAAGAAAGTTCTTCAGAATGCAGCATATTCAAATAAAATGCATGTACACATTTTTGCCTATACTTGACAAACTCAACTCCTTGGTATGAAGTTTACATAACTATTTCACTTATTTCAAAGAAATTGCACAGCCTGAATACATGTGTCCACTAAAAATAGTACTTAAGAAAGAAGACCTGCATCTTTAGAACTAAGGATGTTTGCTAGATAAAGTGGCAATCCAAACTTTCTGCTCTCCCACAAGCCGTTGGAACTGTGCTTGGAGAAACTAAAAACCAAGTCATTCCCCTCCAAATTGTCAGATGACATGACTGATGACTAGAAACCGTATTTTTTTCAACAGTAAGTGATGCATCTACAATTATCAAAAACTCCAAGTAGAATTCTTCTTTGGACCCACGTTATCACAAACTGCCCTGCATGAATTCCACTGGCAAGCATGGCAATGTGCGGCCAAGCGAGCACTTAGGCAGCTCACAATTTACATACAGAATCCTAGCTCTTTCTAAAATCTGTTTCCACGTGTAATTATAAAAATTCATCAGAGCTTTCAGTAAAATTCTGCAGGGGAGATCACAAAACACCCAATAGCTAACATCAAGTGCCTTGACGATTTCAGTTCAGTTCTTCGGTACGGCGGTGTCCAAATCACAAAATCTGAAGGACTTCCACATAATCATCCCGTTGTCCAAACTAAGATCTTCTACGACCCAATTATTAACAAGCAGATATTTAAATAATTTCCTAAACAACAAGTCTAACAAGGGCAGCTAGAGAGAGCGAGCTCCATCTTCCTTTTATAGTAGCCGTGAACAGACTGTGCTTCCCAGTTTCAACAGATGGTTGAACACGTGTTGTGTGCGTGTCCAGTTTTCTTTTAAACTAATTGCGAGCAGGCTTGTAAATTACCACCAAGACCCACGGGTACGTATGTATCCTACAAGTATATACGGGCCGGACAGGGCAGGGCAGGACGGCACAGACCCTTTCCACACGCACCTTTTCCGTGCTAGTAGGTCACGCTGAGCTGGAAGGAACAGCTGAGCTGGAAGGACAGCCTCCAGCGCCTGTCCTTACAGAAATCCCAAACTGAGCTCAAGGTCCCCCCTCTGCCCCTCCAGTTATCCCCTCGGGATACCCGCCTGGCTCCGCGGGAGCGGCCGTGGGGAGCCGCCGGCCGCAGGAGAGGAAGGACAAGGAGAAGGGCGTGCGTGCGGGGGCCGAGGGGCTCTCGGCCTCTTACCACGTACCATCTCGATGATCTTGGTCTTCTTACCCGTCTTCTTCTTCATGGTGAAGATGTACTGCGCCAGCACCACCCCGCCCACCAGCGCGCACACGCTGGCGCTCGCCACCGCTCCCATCTTGGCCACGGCGGTCCTGTCCATGATAGTAGTTCCCGGGGCGCCGGGAGCCGCTGCGGGGAAGCGCAGCTGCGCCCCTCGGTGTGGGCGAAGGAGCGGGATCCCGACGGGTCCCCCCTGACCGACCGCCGGGTCGGCAACGACGGCACCGCACGCGCCCGGCCGTCCTGGCCCCTCGCCGGCCGTACCACGCCACAGGGGAAAGGGGGAGGGAAAGGCTGGATGCACGGGTGGAGCTGGGCGCCTCGAGAGCAAGAGGTTTCTGTAAAGGGTTTGAAGAAAAAAAAATAACAAGCTGCTGAATGCTTGGAGTTGTTTTTTTTAATTTTTCTCCTCTCAGAAAATACAAAATAAATATTTCTCTTCTTTGCTCTTCCCCCCAAGTACAGGACTAAGTGGGAGAGCCCAACGGCCCATGGCGCCGCTTCCCAAACTACATTTCCCAAGCTCTCCCCTGGGCGGGGCGTGGGGTGGTGAGCGGTTGGTGCCGGTGGTGGGGAGCGGAGGATGCTGGAGATGGCGGCGGCGGTGGGAATGCGCCTGTAGCCCTGCTGCTCTGTACCTTGCTTCGGGCCGCGACTGAGCGAGGAGCTCCTGTGAGGAAGCGGGGCTGCCGCCCCGGGCCGGCTCGGACTGCGCCCTGCCAGGGAGCTGTCGCCTCCCGCCCAAGTAAGCCCCCGTCGGGCTCCGTCTCTTTTCTCCGGCTGCACGGGGATGTGTGTCTGTATCTGTGTGTGTCCGTGTCCGTGTCCCAGGCTCGGTGTGGGTGCTGTGTGTGCTGCTTAGGGACTCTGTGAGGGAGGGCAGCAGGGAGTGAGGGGGTGTGTGTGGAGGGCTGTGCTGTGCCAGCCCGCACTCGGCGGCAGCAGGTTGCCTAGCGGGCATAGCGACAGTGAAAAAGGTGGAAAATACGGGGTTTTGTTTGTCGGACTTGGTTTCCTTGAAAGAGGAAAGGCGCGGGCATGCAGTCTGCGTTTGTTCCTGTCTTTTTTCCTTCGTCCCGCTGGAGCTGCCGGTGAGTGGCAGCCCCTCGCCTCCTGTGCGGGCTGTGGGATCGACTGTGTCCGGCTCCATAGGCACGGAGCCGTGAGTTTTGAGCTAGGATAATGTTATTGTCAAGCTGCCCGCAAAGGGATTAGTCTCCTCGCTCCTTCCCTCCCCCCTTCTTAAAATAACATCAGGTAGGGAACAGAAAAGCTGATTTGTGCCCTGTATGACCGAGTTCTTTAGTCGTGTCACTGGAGCATCTTCAAGGCGATTATGCGGTGGAAGTTTTGATGTCGTCAGTTTATGTCTCCATTTACTTGTCTAAAAATAATTTCTCTTGCAGAAGACTTGCATCAGAATCTTTTTTCTTTTTTTTTTTTTTTGTTGGTACTCCTTGGTGAAAGAAGAGAACTCAGTTCTGTGACTTTAAAAACTTTTTATTACTTAGTGCTTGTAACAGAAGACATTTAGCATTTAACCGTTTTTAAAAGTCTATTATTGTGTTGCATTTTCTTTATATAACTAGCAGTGTCTATCACATTTAATTCATCTGACTGTAATATTCCTGAGGTTGTTTTCAGAACTGTATAACCAGAAACTCCAGACACCTGAAATTAACATTTATTTAGCTCACACTAGTGCAATGTGAAATTGAAAGGTGTAATATACTTAAGGAAACCTGTTGCTTACAAAGAAAAAGTTTTTTGTATAAACAATTGCATATATTAGTATAAACTTTAACAATGGTTTGTTTTCTTTTCAGTAAAGAAGAATGTCCTTGTTTAAAGCTAGAGACTGGTGGTCCACTATACTTGGAGAAAAGGAAGAATTTGACCAAGGCTGTCTGTGTGTTGCTGATGTTGATAATAGTGGCAGTGGACAAGGTAAATTCAGACTTAAAATTGCTGGCTTTTAAGCCACACAGCTGTAGGTTTGCTTTGACCAATGCATGCTGAAAGCTTGTTAGCCAGGCTGGTTGGCTAGTTAGTTTTAGGTCTGCTATCTTTAATGTGTCCTTGTAAGAAGACAAATTCAGTGCTCTCTATCTTTTTATATTTGTATGCTGCTAAATATGTTAATTCTTGCTTGTGTTCACTAGTAACTTCTCTCATGTCTTATTCTCCCAATGGTAGATTTTTTTAAAATAAAGAATTTTCATTTAGTCATGGGAGCAAACACATTGTGACTTCTAAAAACCTAGGGGAGAAAAAAGGAAGGTGAGAGCTAAAAAGTTAAGAATTTAGAAAAACAAATAAACAACCCTTTTGATCTGGAAAATAAGTGAAAAAATTGAAGTAAGTGACTCTGCTTGAGTAAACCCTGTGTTTCTGTGTAGTCATTAATAATGTGAAATAATCTTTCTGTCAGGGAGAGTTTTTGTGTGTGTATTTTCTAAAATGAATAAATTCTTGGTGTCTCTATGATATCATGCTCACCTTGGAACTTTATTTTTGCCTGGTAGAGGTACTTGAGTTTGACTTCCTTGCTGCCATACTCTTCTAAAACTATTTTAATGTAAGGTTCTCCCTTTTCAGGATCATTTGAATAAAGTTGAGTTGTTATTGATTTGGTGTACAACCTTTTTCAGTAGAAATTCATAAGAGTCATTTAGGTCAGAAAACACCTTTAAGATCATTGAGTCTAACAACCCTGTTTTTGTTACTAAACCATGTCCTTGAGCACCATGTCTACACATCTTTTAAATACCACCAGGGGTGCTGATTCAACCACTTCCCTTGGCAGTCTCTTCCAATGCTTCACAACCCTTTTGGTAAAATTTTTCTTAATATTCCATCTAAGTTTTACAGCCCCTGGTTCACCTCTAAGCCCTTCACTGGCTTTGTTGCCCTTCTCTGGCCATGCTCCACCACTTCCATGGCTTTCCTGTAGTGAGGGATCCCAAACTGAATACAGTATTTGAGGTGCAACCTCACCAGTGCTGAATACAGCGGGGCAATACTTCTCTAGCCACACACTTTCTGGTAGAAGCCAGGATACCATTGGCCTTCTTGGCCACCTGGGCACATGCTGGTTCATGCTCCAGCTGCTGTCAACCATCACCCTGGGTACTTTTCTGTTGGGTAGCCACTCCAGCCACTCTTCCCCATGCCTGCTGTGTTGTGTGAGGTTGTTGCAACTGAGGGGAATGACTGACACTTGGCCTTGTTGTACCTCATACAATTGGCCTCAGCCCATTGTTCCAGCCTGTTCAGATTCTGCCATAGAGCCATTCTACCCTCCAGCAGATAACCCTCCCACCCAGCCTGGTGTCATCAGCAGCCTCCTGAGGGTGCACTTGATCCCCTCCTCCAGGTTGTTGATAAAGGTAATAAATAGGACTGGCCCCAGTACTGAGCCCTGGGGAATGTCACTCGTGACTGGTCACCAGCTGCATGTAACTCAGTTCACCACCACTCTCTGGGCTCAGCCACCCAGCCATTTTTCTACCCAGTAAGCAATATAGCTTTTTAAGCTGTGACTATCCAGTTTCTCCAGGAGAATGCTGTGGGAAATGCTGCCGAAGGTTTACTTAAGTTGAGGTAAACAACATCCACAATCTGTCCCTTTTCCGTTAAGATAGTCACCTTGTCCTAGAAGGAGATCAGGTTGGTCAAACAGAACCTGCACATTATAAACCCCTGCTGGCTGGGTTTGATCTCCTGGTTGTCCCATCAAGCTGTGTGATGGCACTAAAGATGATATGCTCCATGGCTTTCCTTGGTACTGAGGTCAGGCTGACTGGCCCAGAGTTCCCTGGATCCCCCTTCTGACCCTTTATGTAGATGGGCATGACATTTGCTAGCTTCCAGTCATCTGGGAGCCCCTTGGTATAACTGATGATAAATGATGGAGAGTGGCTTGGTGAACACTTCCACACTCAGTGTTCCTGGGTGGATCCCACCTGGCCCCATAGACTTGTGTTTGTGTCTAAGTGATGTAGCTGATCACGTCTCCTTGCACTATGGGGGCCTCATTCTGCTCCCTGTCCCTGTCTTCCAGCTCAGGGGCTGGGTACCCAGAGAACTACTGTTGCTCTATTGAAGACTTAGGCAAAGGCAGTACTAAGTGCCTCAGCCTTTTCCTCATCCTTTGTCACTATATTTCCCCCTATATCCAATAAAAAATAGAGATTCTCCTTGGTCGTCCTTTGGTTGCTGATATATTGATACAAACATTTTTAGTCTTTTATGGCAGTAGCTAGATTAAGTTCTAGTTGGATTTTGGCCCTTGTAATTTTCTTCCTGCATAACCTTATGATTCAGCTGATGCAGCCCCCCTGATTCAGCTCCCCCTTCTTCCAAAGGTCATATTTTCTCTTTTTCCTGAGTTCCAGCCAAAGCTTGTGCAGCCAGGATGGTGTTCTTCCCTGCAAACTTGTCTTTTGGCACATGGGGATGGCCTGGTCCTGTACATTTTAAGACTTCCTTTGTTAAAAATGTTCAGCCTTCCAGGGCCCCTTTGCCCTTCAGGACTGCCTTCCAAGGGACTCTGTCCACCAATCTCCTAAATGGGTGAAAATCTGCCCTCAGGAAGTCTATGAGAGCAGGTCTGCTGTTCCCCCTCCTTCCTTCTCTAAGAACTGAAACTAATTTGTGATCACTGTGCTCACTACAGCCTCCAACCATCACATCACCTGTAAATCCTTCTCTGTTCACAAACAGCAAATCCAGTGGGGCACCTTCCCTAGCTGGCTCCTTCACCAGTTGTGTAAGGCAATTATCTTTCATACACTCCAGAAATCTCCTAGACAGTTCCTCTCTGCTGTGTTATATTCTCAGCAGACATCTGGTAACTTGAAGTCCTCCACGAAAGCAAGGGCTGGTGATTGTGAGACTTCTTCAAGCTGTTTGTAGAATATTTTGTTGCCTCTTTGTCCTTGTTGGGTGGTCTGTAACAGACTCCAACCATGACATCTGCTTCATTGGCTTTTCCCTGATTCTTACCCATAAACACTTTATTGCTGCCATCACTGGTGCTGACAGATATTCATGTATTGAATATGGAAATTGCAAATGTAATTGCTAAAGTTAAACTAGAAGACAGAGCATAATGAACAATAATTGAATCATGTTAGTATTCTGTCTTTTTATTTATGGTATTATTTGAAGCACTCTGCAGCAAATTGAATTCCACATGTGCATGCTATTGTATTGTGTAGTATCCTATGTGTTGTTTTTGTTTGTTTGTTTTTTAGATAAAGTTATTGTGGGCAGTTATAATGGATATCTCAGAATCTTTAATCCACATCCTGTGAAACCTGGAGATGAAGTACAGCCTGAAGACTTGCTCTTGGAAGTGCAGCTGCGAGAACCAATATTGCAGGTGGAAGTGGGAAAGTTTGTTTCGTAAGTAAATGGCAGGCTATGGTGCTGTTTATTTAAATATTAGATGTGATTTTCTTCCTTTGTTTTGGAGGGTGAGTTTTCAGTTTCTAGATGGAAACTACTAATCACATCTATGAATCCTATAGTATGCATTTGATCTGCTTCTTGAATCATCTTCATATGAGAGATTTTTACTTAAGGTATATAGAGGATAATCTCCCAGGTAGTTATGCAATTTTTTAGAAGTATGTAGAACAGGAAAAACTTAACATTTAAAGTTATCTTTTAAGGTGTTAAGAATACTTGACTAACTTGTTACGGTCTAGGATGTAATACTGGCCAATTATTTCCTGTTTGATAGAGGATAGAAGATCCTTAATTCCAATGAATTTAGTGGAAACAAGTGACCAGATATAGGAGAGATACTGTGACTCTAAGGAAAACACTTTATAGTTAATTGGCTGTAAGAGAATCTGCTTAAGAGAACTTTATTCTAGAAATTGGTTCTTGAAGGATTCATTTTAATTTTGAAATGAACTTCTAATACTGTAGCATGAACTTTATTTAAAAATGAAAGTAAAACCTGAACTAACCATGGAGAAGATTCGTGCTCTGAGATCAAAGAGTCAAGTACTCATGGAGTGACTCTTTGCAGGAATGATAATGTTTTACTCTGTGAAATAAGCTAAAACATTTCAAGTATTTTGCTAGAAATACTATTTGTGTTTGGAGGAAGAGGAATGTGAAGGTTTGGAGGTTCCATGCAGCTACTACAAAAGTGGATTTAAAAAAAAGTAGTGTCTGATGTTGCTGAATAATTCTTGTTTGGAGGGTTGATCTGCATATTGTCTCTCCATGAAGGATTAACAGCACCTTCTTTCAAATGAGTTTCAAACTAAACTGCAAACTAAACTGGGAACATAGTTGGGTTGCTCTTCATATTTGCATCTCAAAATATGTTCTTAAAGGATTCATTTTGATTTTGAAATTAACTTCAAGCACTTCAGCATGAATTTTGGAAGATCAGTACGTCTGAGTTTTTATACTAGCATCTAACACCCAAACCTTTGCATTTGGCCTACACATGAGAGCAATTTTAGCATGTTTCTTGAATTTTATCCTGTATGAATTCTATTTGAATTTATCTAAAAATAGTGTTTTTTATACCCTTCTTTACAGTGGTACTGAAGGACTTCATCTGGCTGTGTTGCATTGCCGAAAACTCTGCGTGTATGCTGTTTCAGGTTAGTTTACAGATCCAAGCTTTCCACTGTTTTTAAGTGTATTCTAAAGTTTAGATTAGGTTAATCTTAAACTTGGTATATACAATGTTTGCTCATCATCACTGAAGATCTGCAGTCATGTTCTTTCACTCAAGCCCACCTATGAAGAGGAGATATTAGTAATTAGGTTTAGCAGAGGTTTGCTGATCTACTCCATGCCTGAGATGCTGAGATGTGTGTGATGGTCTGTGGTTAGTAGTGATTGTGAGCAACTAGTTCTTATTATGTTTTTATGAATTGGTGTTACTGTTCAACATGCTAATGAACAGATGGTTTGATAATGCCAACCTACTTAGCTCTTTAAAAAGAAACAATTATGATTCTTTCTGAACTCAGAAGTCCAGATAATTTTTTAGAAAGCCAGAATATTGGTAAGGTAGCCCATAAGAAGACAGAAGGTTAATACTGGTAAGAAGGTGAAACCACTGTGTTTTGTCTTAAATCCTCTTTCTTCGACTGCCTTTGGCTGGAAATTCTATATGATGTGTTCTCTCTGTATGTGAAGAGCCTAGTAATGAAATACATGTTCTGTACTTTGATTTTTTTTCTTCTGTATGCTCAGAGCAAAGCACAGATTTCTATTAATGGTACACCCATCTTCAAAATTCAATAGACAGCATGGCGTTGTTCATTTTCTCCATGCAGGGACACACTCTGTGATTCCTTTCATTACAAGAGCATGGTTTTCTTGTAGGAGCAGCTTGTTTCCTATTTACAGCCTTGTAGTCAGGTTACAAAAATGTACTTTCTTTGCCTATCTGGAGACACCTGTGAAATTGGTCTTTGCTGAGGAGGGATTCTTGGAGATGTGCTGCAGTTTAGTGCTTTCTCTTGCTGCAATAGTGTTTATGCCTTAGGATTATAGCCTACCATTACAATTTTTATTAAAACAATTTATTTTAAAATTTGCCTTAGGAGCATACAATACTAAGTCTAGAAGTCTTTAGCAGTTATAATTTGCTGTTTGGTCTACATGGCTTAAGCAGTTAAGTAATAATAAAGGTAAATTTCTGCTATCTTTTAACAGACTTTTCATACTAATCTGTAAGCATTCCTGCTTTAGTGGTAATTTCTGTCATCTGAATGGGTACTCTCAAACAAGCTCCTTTGAGAAATAACTATCATTACTTCTTTATGCTTTTAAGGCAAATGACATTTTCATAAAATGGAATCTTTACTTGCTTTATACATGCTACCATATCTGTTATTCATAATAAAAATCACTATGCTGCTTCTTTGGACAAATTAAAGCATCCTTCAGGGCTGACTAAAGTGTGGCCTTGATATTGTATTGCAATCAATATACACAGGCTGACTACTTTTCAACTTGTTTATCCTGAAGTGTTGATGATTATCTAGTTACTACCCAGCAGGGCTTTTCCCCTCATGTCTATTCCAGTCTTTTCCCTAATGTGGGCCTGCTTTAGAGGTCAAAACTGTGTTTGATTTGTTTGGAGAAATTGCCTAACAGGTTAGCCTAAGCTACAAATCTTTCATAGAATGTTAAGTTGTTGTTGGAATAATATATGTATAATTAAAGCTGTGGCAGGATTTAGTGCAAAACACCTTTTTTCCAACTGATGTGACTGTTCTCAAAGGATTTTGTTTACTTTTTTCCCTTTGCTAATATTAGTCCTTAAGTATTATTTTATGTAATGAACTTTACTTTCTTCATGGGGTTCAGGAAAAACTTGATTCTCAAAAGAGGAACTTCAGTTTCTTTAGAAAGGCTTTTATTTTCTGTTAGTTCCTTGAAGGAGTCAGGAAGTTAAATTTCATGCAGACCTTTTCAGAGAATGTGACATATATTCTGTGACATATATCTTTTTATGTGGCTTTCCTGGACTATCTGCATATAACAAAATGATTTTTGTTACCATATGTTTGTCTTTTATCTTCACATTGCTGATCACTGCATTCAATTTTCAGGCAAAATAAAGGCAAGTGATGAGTGTGCCCTAAACACAGCTTTGTCAAATTGGAGCTAAAGACCAGCTACAGTTTAATTTGAGACAAAGACTATTGCTACTGAAGCTGGTTGTTGGATATAGTATATTTACCAAATAGCTAGAGAATCATAAGAATGCCCCTTTGAGCAGGGGGAATCAAAGCTTTTTTCCTGATCTTAGAGGTGTGCCCAACATGAAAAATACATTTAAGTAATAAAATCTCAGCCTTTTGTGAGGTCTTTATACCATGTATAGTATAATGAGACTTTATTTCTGGTTCTGACTTTTGGAATTTTATATCTTGGTGATTTTTTTTTCAGGAAGCAGCAGTGTGAGCCTACGTATCTCAAAAGTCACTAGAAATTAAGTTACATTTTCTTCAGATTGTTGACACTGATACTCCTTTAGTTCTTCCACAGTGTGTGTATCAAATTAATAAATATTTATCCTTTGTTTTTTTGTAGGAACTCAGGGGAATGTGGAGCATGGGAACCAGTATCAGATTAAACTGATGTACGAGCACAATCTTCAGAGAACTGCTTGTAATATGACTTATGGCCCATTTGGTGGTGTAAAAGGTAAGCTCCTTGTATATTATTTATAATTAGTTGTTTAACTGAATTTTGAAAGGCAGCATGATGCTGTTGTCTAGAGAAAAACATCTTTCTATTCATCATGGTACTTTTTATCTGATGCACCTTGAAAATAACTCAAGTTGAAATGAGTGAAGAATATGAAATGCAGAATAGTTGTTTTCTCACATTTTGAAGAGGATATGAGTTTACAAGGATAATATTGATTTTAAAAAATGTGACAAAATTCCTGGCTCTTCCCTTGTAAAGTACTTCAATGTCTAAAAATAATTGTTTTCTTCTGTGCTTGGATTCTCTTTTACTTTTCTGGGCTTGCTTATCCTGAGCAAGTTAAAAAGTTCACATCTTCTTTTGCTGAACCTAAGGTATCAAGTGTCTTGAAAGATATGTAATGCAGACTTCTAAAAAGCTACTTAAACTTAGATTGGGAAAACAGAACAGTAGACAGTAATATTTATGGTGTATTTGTAGATTTGAATGAGTTTAATAGATATCAGTATTTTTTGAACTTGTGAACTTGTTTTTGTGTTCTGATTTGGAAGCATTGAGATTGGTTTTGCATAACATCTCCTTTTCTTCAGAAGTAGAGATTGCCTAAAAATATCTGGGGGGTGGCAGTCATCAACAAAAGTAGTGTCACTAACCTGTTGGCAGCGTGATAAGTCACTTTCTGAGGCAGAAAGTCTCCTTCATCAATATGGCAAATATATGTAGACAGTCCCTCAGTTCTGTGTCTGTAATAATCTTGCAGTAATAATGCTACAATGCCTTAACTCAAACTCAGGCTTGTCCCTGGGCTGACCAAAATCCTTACTGATTGAAGAGATTTTCAGCTAGTAATTTCTTACAGCTACCTTGGGGAAAATGGTCCGCTCATGTGGGTGAGAAGGTGTAAGGGCTATGAGTATCTTGAGAAGTGAGTGTATATGGTATGGGCAAATTCCTGTTAAAAGCAGAAAGACAATACAGAGGTTCCTAAATCTGAGAAGAGGGAACAATGTTCTCTGACATTCTACAGTGGAGTTGCAGTAACAAATGTATAGGGGATAATAAACTAAGTGTTGTGAGTGTCTGGAACAGTTCAGAAAGAATAAAACAAGTAAACATGTACCACTATGCAGTTCTGCAGAAGAAATTCTCTGGATTTTTTACGTGCATGTTTGTTTACCATGGAGACCTAAGTAAGATGTCTGACCACCAGCTCAATCTTGATGCCTGACCTGTGTCATGAGCTGTGGTGGAAGCAAGTAATCTGATTTAGAAGGTGTCTTTGCAAGCTAGAGAGACAAAAGGTAATGTTTACCCTAGAACCTACTCAGCAAGCCAAACACTTGACCTAGGATGGTCAAAATGAGGGCCAATCCTGACAAAGCAGCAAGAACAGCAGAAGGAACTCTGGTAAGTTCTGTAACCTTTTCTGAGTCTTCTGTGTTAGCATGTTGTGCTGATTACCTTTTCCTTTTTGCTTCACCATGTTCCAGTTCACATATGTGTGTTTATTGCTGTTGGACAAAGAATGATCTCAAGTCATAAATAAACAAAGAAGGCAGGTGTTTATGTTATGTAATGAATAATATATATTCAAATTGTAAGATCAAGATGCTTTCTGTTTAAGACCAAAATCTAGGAAAATTATAGTGAATGTTCAGTCACCTGATAAGAGGCTAATAAGGCATGTGTTGAAGCATCAGAGAAATTGTCAAAAAGGACACTGGGGAAAGTTCTTTTTGGAAAATTAAGGAATTTTTTTTTGGTAGGTATCCTGGACTGAATGTTTTTTTTATGTGGCTTTCCTGGACTATCTGATTAGATTTTTTATCAAGGAAATGCTTCTAATCTTGCCTCAAGCCTTTTGCAGTGAATCTATTTCAGGGTTTTTTTAAGCATCATCTTTAATATCTTGTTTTGTCCTTGAGGCTTGTGAAGGACAGTATTGTGGTTTTATTTCTACCTCACAAAACCAGCCAGAGTGAGCCAGAAAGGAAAGCAAGTGCTGTTAATTTTAGTAAACAAATGCCTGTCCTGGTCTAGCCTGCCATGCTATCACTGTGTATCTGTGTTCGGTAGATAGTCTGGTGTGCCACTGAGAGTCTGTAAATAAATTAACTTTTTTTTTTTTTTACCATCAGCCTTCCACAGGCTTCTCTGGAATTCTTTTTAGGCATCTACTAACAGTGTCTCTTGCCTTCAGTAGAGGTTAATTCTTGGTGGTGCTATAAGCCTGCAGCAATGAGCTTGCTTTGCTAACAGTCTGCCTTCTGCACCACAGTCTGGAAGTAGAATAAGAAAATACAAGGAGCGGTTTTGCATTTCTTGCCATCTGTTACTATTGTGACTAATATGTGTCTTACTGCTATACTCAAGCATGTTTGAAACAATGTGAGGGTGAAAGAGGCCCTTCACAGGTCATGTTCACAGAACTACTGAAGCAGATGCAGGAGAATGGCAGTTGAACAGAAGGAGGAAAGCATGCGTGCAGGGAAAGCATGCCGTGGGAGTGTTGGGGAGGAGGGTGAATGTCAATCCCCCAGGAACATGATTTTTCATCTGAGTAAGCAAAGAATGCTGTAGGAGTTTACACAGAGAACTTGATCTATGAAGCTGCTCAGTCTTTGCTCAGATTTCTCTTCCTGAAGGTTATGCTTTTTTTTTCTTTTTATGGAGCTCTTAATCCTATACCTTCAGTGGTAAAGCAGTGCATTCTACTCAGCCGTAGGATTTAACGCTGACAAAAGAACAAAAATATTGAGTTTGCAGTGCTGAGGGGTATAGGACGGGTGAAAAGTAAAGTCAGGACAATGAACTTTAGACAAGCTAACTTCCCACTCTTCAGGGAGTTAGTTGGACCCCTTGTGAAACTGCCCTCAGGGACAAGGACTCAGAAAATGGCAGATCTTCAAGGATGCCTTCCATAGAGTGCAAGAGCTCAGGATCCCCAGATGTGAGAAACTGGGAAAGGAAGGCAAGAGATAGACATGTCTGAGTTGAGACTTGCTGGTCAAAGTAAAGGGCAAGAAGGAAATGCATAGCCAATGGAGACAGGGAGAGGTGACCTGGGAGGAATATAGGGATGCTGTCTGGTTGAGTAGGGATGGGGTTAGAAAAGCCAAGGTACAGCTGGAGATGAACTTGATGAGGGGTGCAAAGAGTAACAAGAAGGGTTTCTACAGGTGCATTGGCCAAGGGAAGGTCAAAGGAAAAAGGAAGCAACACTGGCAAACTGGTAAGAGTGGATGAGTGGAAGGCTGAGGAACTCATCAACTTTTTTGCTTCAGTCTTCACTTGTAATCTCTCTTCTGGGGGGTAGTGGGGGAAAAAAGTCTCTCCCACTGCAAGGAAAGATTGGTTTTGTGACCACCTGAAGAACCTAAGTCTATGGGACTTATCTGAGAGGAGCCCCAGAACACTGAATGCATTTTAAAAGGGCTGGAAAGGACCACCCCCCCCCCCCCCCTCGAAGTAGTGACCTGTCAGCCTCACCTCTGTGCTGGAAATGTCATGGAACAGAACTTCCTAGAAACTGTGCTAAGTCACATGGAGAACAGGGATGTGACTCTAGACAGTCAGCATGGCTTCACTAAGGGCAAGTCCTGGCAGATCAACTAGTGGCCAAGTGGTAGAGAGCTATGGAGTGACTACATCAGTGGATAAGGTAAGGATTATGAATGTCATCTATCTGGACTTCTGTAAAGTCATTGACACACTCTCCCACAATATCCATCTCTTTAAATTGGGGAGAGATGGTTTTGATGGGTAGGCTGTTCATTAGATGATGAATTAGTTTTGTGGTTGCATCTAGAATACAACAGAATCACAGAAAATCCCGAGTTTGAGGGGACCCATCAGGATCATCCAGTCCAACTCATGACCCTGTGCAGGACACCCCAAGAATCACACCATGTGCTTCTTCAACTCAGACAGGCTTCGTGGTGTAACCACTTCCCTGGGGAGCCTGCTCAACCACTCTCTGTGTGAAAAACTTTTTCCTGATATCCAACCTAAACCTCACCTGACTCACCTTCTTGTCATTTCCTCAAGTCCTGTCACTGGTTACAAGAGTGAAAGATCAATACATGATCCTCTACCTCCCCTCAGGAGGATGTTGAAGACCACAGTGATATCTCCTCTCAGTTCCCTCTTCTCTAGGCTGAACAAATTGAGTGACCTCCATTGCTCCTTATAAGGCTTCCTCTCCAGACCTTTCACCATCCTATAGAATGACTTGGGCATCTGTAGTAGGAGCAGTGCTCTTTAATTTCTTCATCAATGATCTAGGCAGTGGGACTGAGTGCACTCTCAGCAAGTTTGCAGATGACACCAAGCTGTGTGGTGCGATTGACACACCTGAAGGATGGGATGCCATCCAGAGGCACCAGAACAAGCTTGAGAAGTGGGCTTATGGGAACCTGACAGAGTTCAACAAGTTGAAGTGCTGCACCTGTGTCTGGGCAATCCCAGATAAATGAATGGGGAGATGAACTCACTGAGAATGGCCCTATGAGAAGAACTTGGGTGTTCTCATGGATGAAAAGCTGGGTGTGAGGCAACAGTTTGCACTCACAGCCTGGAAGGCCAAGTGTACCCTGGTCTGCATCAAAAGCTGTGTGACCATCAAGGTGAGGGAGGTGATTTTCTCCCTTGTGAGAGCTCACCTGTAGTGCTGCTTGCAGTTCTGGAGTCCTCATCACAGAGAAGACATGAACCTGTTAGGTCCAGAGGACGGTCATGAAGATGATCAGAGAGCTGGAGCACCTCTCCTACAAAGACAGGCTGAGAGAGTTGGAGTTGTTCTGCCTGGAGAAGAAGAAGAGGAATTCAGGGAGACCTGTATGTGGTCTTTAGATACTTAAAGGGAGCCTAAAGGAAAACTGAGGGCAAAGGCTTCATCCTACAAGAGGGACAATTTAGATTAGATATAAGGAGGAAGATTATTTACAATGAAGGTGGTAAAACACTTAAGGTCAGATTGAATGGGGTCTGAGCAACCTGATCTACAAGATGTCCCTCCTCATTGTGGGGGAGGTTTGGACTAGATGACATTTAAAGAACTCTTCCAACCCAAACTGTTCTATGATTCAATGATTTTAATGTCTCTGGAGTTGTTTCACATGTTCGAAATACAGAAACAAACACTGCTAGATGTGTATTGTATTCTCATTCAGCTTTCTTCAGTGCAAGTTTTTGTTGTTCTGTCCCTGCTAGTTTATAGCAAGCTTAGACCCTTGTAATATTTTGGTCTATTTGACAGCAAATCTCTTTGGCTGAAATCTGATGGAGATGTATAATATAAAATGTATGACTGTCACTTCTGAACTGTTCATTTTTTTGACTCTTGTATTAAGAAAAAATCTATTAGTGATTTCTCTGTGGGGAGTATTGTGAAGTAAAGAAACCTATTATGTAGCCTTATTTCTAAATTTCATTCTAGCTAGTGTCTTCAGATTAATGATTTGATCTATGTGCAATTTTCACATGTGGAAGAATTGAGACAGATGTTCTCATAACAGGAACTGATGAAGAAACAACAAACTCATTTATTCTTATTATAGAAAGTTGAAATCTAAATTAGAGAAACTATTAAATCTGTAAGTAAAAAACCCAAACACGGAGAAGTTGACTAGTGGCTTGCATAGATTAACTGTACATTTTTCTTAAAAATGGGAGCGTGTGAATTGTGGTTGTCACCACTAGATGGTCCTCTTACAACACTTACCAGTCAGCATTTTTAAAGCTGTATTTATTCTCGAGCTGATTCTACAGGTGTATTTACTGCAACACTTAGTGGGGTATAGAAAGCACAAAAGCACTTTCTGAAAACCTCTATAGCTAAGAGTCTTATTGATCGAAACAAAATGTATTCTGGTGGTTGTAGAATGCTAGCAAAACGGTGAGATGAAATTGATTCTTACTTTCAGCAGAACTGTTACTGGTTCAGGGGTGTGAGAAATAACGATGAAATCCCTTATAAGTTTAGCTAGAATTCTAAACAAAGCTAATGGAAATGTTTAAAAATAGTAAATGGAAAACACCTACAAAGATGAAAATGTAGAAGTCAAACATAGTGTAGGCAGAGTTGGTTGTGACTTAGAATTTTAAAATCTGTGGCAAAGGATTATAGTGCAGATCTTTACATTTCTTTACTGCTTTAGCTAAATGTTTGTTCCTTGCTGTCTCTGAACACTGGTGCTAAAATGAAAACAAGAAACTATCAAGAAGGGACATATAAACATCAGCTATTGATTTTATATTTAAAAAACCTGGTATTGTTAGCCTAGATTTTGAAAAGTTTAACTTAACTTCAAGACACTGCCTTTGAAGTTTAGAATGCATATCTCCTTTTCATATATCTGAACTCTTCCTTACGGTCTTAGAGCTATAAGTTGAGTTTGTCATCCAGGGCTCCAGTTCTAGCATATGGGTCATTTTAGAAAGGATGATTCATGATAAAACCGTGAGTCAGTAGTGCTGAACCCTAGTTTTGAACCAAGTGAACTCTTAACCTAGCCACAAAATGTCACAGCCCTTAAGTAATGAACAGATTGTAAACTTCATGGTTTACTTCAGATAGAAAATTTAAAGACCTTGAGGGTACTCTACCTTAAGCTGTCCTTTTTTTTATTAAGAAAATGAAGGTGAAAAAGCATATATCCTTAAGATTTATGTTTCACCCTTACTTATGGTGAGTACTCAGCTTTACAAAAATTTTACTTTATATAAACCCATTGATCACATAAGTTTTATAAGGTCAGGTTGTACTATTATGGCATCATGCAATTACGCCACCAGAGACTGCTCTGCTAAGAATTCAACTGTCATTATATGAAGTGATGTTTGCTGATAGTTTAAATTATCTTGGAAAGTATTTTCTGTTTTCACATCTGTAGTATGTTCTGAGTCTTTATGAGTCAAATACCAATGACCTGGTATTTGGCTCCAGCTTATAGTTTAAGATGATGAGCTCATTAGAGAGGTTAAGTTTGGAGGCAGCCTGGGCTGTTGCAACCCTGGCCTGGCTGAGTTTGTGATCTCAAGGAGTATGGTCTTGGCAAGAAGCAAAGTCAGGACCCTGAGCTTTGGAAGAGTGAACTTCCAGACATCTAAGGAGTTGGTGAATGGGATGTCCTGAAAAACTGTCCTTAGGGACAAAATAGCTGACTAGAGCTATCACTTGGAGCACAAAGCTCCCCATCCCAGTGTGAGAGAAATCAAACAAGGTAGGGCAGACACTGATATGGATGAGCAAGGATCTCGTCCTCAAACTGAGAAGAAAGAAACATGCAGCCAGTGGAAACAGAAGACAGGTTACCTGGGAAGAGTACAGGGATATCATTCAGATGTGTAGGAATGGGATCAAGAATGTCAAAGCACTGATGGAACAGGACTTAGAGAGGGGTGTGAAAAATAACAAGAAGCTATTCTGTAAGTATACAATGTCAGAAAAGAAAGGCCAAGGAGACCAATAAATGACAAAGAAGAACTGGTAACAACAGATACGGAGAAGAATGAGGTACTCAATGAGTTTTTTGCCTCAGTCTTCACTGGCAGCCAGGTTTCCCACGTCTCTCAAGTTCCTGAACATCTAGTGGGAGTTGGGAGAGCCAAATTCCTCCTGCAGGTTTGGGACTACTTGGTGAAACTGATTAGCCACAAGTCTGTGGGGCCTGATGACATCCCAAGGTCCTGAGGGAACTGCCTGAGGTTGTTGCAAAGCCACTCTCCATTGTATTTGAAAAATCATAGCAGTCAGGCAAAGCCCTGGTAACTGGAAAAAGGGGAACACCTCTCCTATTTATAATTAGAGTAGAAAGGAAGATCTGGGGAACTCCAGACTAGTGAGCCTCTCCTCTGTGTCTGGGAAAATTATGGAGCGGATCATCCTGGAAGATTGGAAGTCACTGCTGATTGAAAGCTTCTGATAAATAAGTTGCATGTTTTTCCATTTTTAAAAGGTATGAATGGAGTGAAGCAAGTGAACTGCATATAGTGTTTTAGTTGAGAATTTCTTTTCTTATTCTTCTTTATCATACAGTCTCCCTCGAGTTCAATTTCTAAGGCATAAATCTAGTATTAATCTAGAAATAGTCAAGTCTTATTAAGCAATATTCCATATATTGTTTAGTCTTAATAAAGTTAAAACAATGTTAATTGAAAAACAGTGAGAAGGGTTTTGTTTTTGGTAGCTAGGTAGTGATTGGATTTTGAGCCAGTATTGTTGCATTTTTTGATTGATATAATTTGGTCATAATTTTATATCATTCCCATGTTTTATTTTTTATGGTTACACCAAAATCACGTTATTTTAATTAAAATAATGGTGAATTTGATCTGTTCTACCGGTGCATTTTGGTTAATCAATTTACCATTGTTGACATTAGTTGTATGAAGTAATAGTAGTAAATTGTTGTAAAAATATTAAAAACTCCTTATAGATACATAATCACCCTGAGATTAGTTGAGATAATTATTAGCTGCTTAAGAATCTCAGGAATTTACATATTGGCACAGTAAAAGATTTGCAGGGAATGGACATTAAGCAAAACTAATTTTTGGCTCAGTGCAAATAAATTCATATTACTTAATAATTAATTTTTATCATCTTTTCCTAACATGATGTTTAGATAATTAGTGCTGAAGTTACCTTAATGTTGTACCTACAAGATACAGAATAGACTCTGACCTGTGCCTTTACTTTGTAATGCCCATATTGAAGGTATTTAGAAAGGGTATGTTTTCCTGCCTGTAGAGAAATCTGAGAAAGAAGACAGTAGTTTGGTAAATGAATCTTACTCCTACTTTACCATTTTCTGTTGGATGGTTTAGGACTTAACCACAATATACTGTTAGCCTAAGTCCTTCTACATCTTGTGAAGCAGTCAATGTACTTCTTGTGCCTGACTGTTCTTAAAAAGAGATTTACTGGTGTGGAGCCTGCTTATAAGAAATGATGGTATTATGCTTTTTATAGGGGAAGAAAAGTGCCCTTATTACTTCTTTGAAAAAGTTTGCAGATTAAGCCACAATTTCATTCTTTGCCTTGTTTGCCTTGAGTCAGATGTGACTTATGTTTGAGGAAAGTATGTGCAATAAATTTCTGCTGAAGTAATGTGAAGAGTAGAGAAGGGCTTTAAAGTAAAAACAAAGCCACTGTTACTTGAAACTAAGGCAGCTTTACAGATTATCACATAAATTTCCTGTGGTCAGTTGTGCATTAGGCTGAATGCTGGGCAGGATAGTAGCTCATATATGAACAAATATCAGTGTGTAAGGAGTGAATACTAAAGTTCTCTGCTTTGAGGCCTGGTGAATGAAGTGCAGGTTTCCTGAGCTGCTCTCTGAAGTGCTTAGGAAGTGTGTGAATGATCACATGCTCTGGGAGGAGGATGCCCTTTCCCAGGTGAGGATTGAGTTCTGTGGTTGTTCTTCAGGGTGTAAGTGGTACATTAAAGTGGGTGTATAAACACTCTGAATGCTTCCACCTTTTCTTAATTAAAAAAAAAATTTTTTTTTTCAATTTTAAAGACCTTTTTAAATCTTCTTAAGAAGTAAAAAACCAGCATGATAGCTCACCAGTGGGGGACACAATCTATTGAGTTGCTCTTGAATAGAATACTGATGTTATTTAATGACAGGCAGAAATCATAGTTTAATAACTTTGCTTTCATAACTGCTGAATTATTTTTGAATAATGTTTGCTTACAGATAATGGTTTTGCACTGCAAAAGCACTGTTACTGCTTTGTGTGATTCCACACACTTGCATTATCTAATAGTTAAATAATAAGTGAATTAACCACAGTTTTCTATAACTCTTCTAATGAGTTGATAAATGATTTAGTATTGGATCCCCCTAATTAGTAATTAGGATCCCCCTAATAAGCAGAGGCTTTGAAATGTACATTTTCATCTGAAACCTTAATGCCTTAATTCAGCTTCCAGAGTAGTTCAGATTTATTTGAAGTTGTTCCATGGATACTCTACCAGTAAAGGCAGATAATAAAACAATAGCAAAGGGAAGGAAAAAAGAAAATACAGCCTTGACATGAAAATGTTACAAGCAGAAAAGTGTGAAAATACCTTGAACCTATCTTTTTCTCAGCAAATGGCCTTGAATTCATTTTACTTTTATTATAGCACAGGCCTAGAGGCAAAGTATGTTTGAGTGTTACAACAAAGAGGGTGCTATATGGAGGAATTTTTTTAATAATGAAATACAACATATGCATAAACCATGCAACCTTGTAACAGGAAACTTTGTGAGGAGGGTAGACTGTGTTTAACTTTTCTACAATTCTGCAAGAATAAATTTTATTAGGTGTTAGTCAGAAAAAAAATTATCAGCTGAGTTTTATGCTGTAAGGTTAAATGATTCTTATGACTATGTTTAAACACTGCAGCAGTATAAATTCAGACTTTGATTTATTGGCTAGTTCTGTTAAGGAGCAGGATATTTAACTGTTGCCTTCCTTTTAAATTGCTTCTGCGTAAGGACAGATTTTTTGAAAGGTTTGAGCTTTGAAATTTTTTCATGGAATAGATCTGGTGATGACTACTTCTAAATGGTTTCTCACTCAATTTTGGAAAACTGTTAGTGTTTTGGTTTTTTTTTTTACCTAATAATAATTGAGTTAGAACTTCTCTAAATTGAAGAGGTGAATGGAAAAATCATCAAGAAAAATGTTCTCTGTATCTCTTACCATCCGTTTCCTCTTCTTAACAGTAATGATTGTGGCCTAATGATCACAGCCTAACTGAAATAAAAAGTCTCATTGCCTTCAGTTGGCCAGAACTTTGCCTCAATTATGAATTCCTAGATAAATCTCCTAATCATTTGTTTGTTTAAGAAAAGAACTATAATTTAAGTGAAGTAAAATCAATTGCAGAAATACATAACTTTGAGAGCAGTTGTATATGTAAGTGAAAGACTTGTTTTTCAAAACTTTGGTAAATTCTATGTGACAGTTTGTCTAATTTCCCTTGTTGAGGTATGGTACCCAAAAGTGTGCAGTGACTGTGCATGGGTAGTATAAAATGTTTTGTGTCTTACATGTGGGGTTATGGCTTCTGCAGTGCTCCTGCCAAGAGTCAGTGAGTGCAAAGGCAAACAATAATTACCTCATATGTTTTTAATAGCACATGTATATTAATAATGGCCCAATCTGACTTTTGTCTTTTTGATGACATATTGTTGACTCATTTTAATTCATCGTCCTACTCTAATCTCCAGACTCTTCTTCTTAGTGCTATTGCCTGCCATTCTCTGGTTTCCTGTGAGTCAATTGTCTGAGATCACGTCAGATGTTTTATTTCAGTTTAGAGATGCTGTCTCTAAAGTTTAGAAATGCAGTATATGTTATTATCCTGTCTGGTAAATAGTTTGGCATGATGAATTTTCTATTACTTCAAACCTATGCACAACTTTATTATTTACATATGTACTTTCTTATTTAAATGTTCCAGCATTTCATGTGAATGCATTTGTCTATAAGATTTGTTTGCTGTCCCATAATTTTTCCTCCAAAAGAATGAAGTTTTAGCTTCTAATTATTTAGTCTATTTTGTCTTCTCAAAGGGTCTTTTAGAAGTGTGTGTATGTAGCTTTTGTTTATTTTTCCAGTGGTCATCAATGATTACTCCATTACAAAAAAAGTCTCCAACCTATATGAATTTATTTGGAGAGTCACCAAACCCTTGTTAGTTGCTTTTCCTAGAGGGTTGAAATGTATCTTGTACAAACTATAATGCTTTATACTAATTTTATTTTGGTGCAAATCATTCCTATCAAAAATCGCCCTGCTACATCATTGTGGTAGCTTAGTCCCAAAGTACCACACAACTGCTCACACACTTTCTCCCACTTCACCTGGGTGGACTGGGGAAGAAAATCAGAAAAAGGTAAAACCTGTGGGTTGAGACAAGAACAGTTCAAAATTTTAAATGAAGTATGATAGTAATGATAATAATAATAAAAAGAAGAGAGAAATAAAACCCAAGAAAAACAAATAATGCACAGTACAGTTGCTCACCACCCACTGACTGATGCCCAGCATGGCCCTCATCAGTGATCAGCCCCTTTACAGCCAACTCCTCATTTGAGTATTCTCAGTGTTTCCAACAGTCTAAAAATACAGGATAACAAATTGTTCCTGTGATGTCTTTTCTGAGATTGCCAAGAAGGAAACTGGTAGGATGGTGATTTTTTTGATAGACATGTAATTCACTGAGTCATTTGACCACAAAGTAAGAGTTAAGCTTTTCTGTATGTTGGTTACTAGCCTAGGATATATATAGACAAATGACTTGAATGTGAAAAGTGGCTGTGTTTCCTTGGTGTTTTTTAGCAAATTAAGTCAAGCTGTTTATTTCTACTTTTTTTAGAGTATATTTAAAACTTCTTGAAGATATATTGGACTTTCATCTAATATTCTGTACGGTAAACCCTCACTTTTGTGTTGTAAGCTTCTGACCATCTGACTTTGTTATAAATATTCTCAATGAGTTCTTCGGATGTGAATGCAGTTATTCAGGAGATCATTCTTCAGTACATATCTTTAAGAATTCTTTAGCTCAAAAAATTAGTAAATAATCACATAGAAGGTGTAAAGTTGGAAGGTACCCCAGGATGTCATCTAGTTCACAAACCCTGCTTGTCCCTACAGCATGTTAGTTGGGTTTGTTTCCAGATGGCTTTTGAATATTTCCAGAGAGGGAGACTCCACAATCCCTCTGGGCAGTCTAGTCCAGTGCATAGCCACAGCCTCCCAGTAAAGAAGTTTTTCCTCATGTTCAGGTGGAACATGCTGTGTAGATCAGTTTCTGCCCATTGCCTCTCATCCTATTGCTTGGCACCACTGGGAAGAATCTTGGTCCATCCTCTTGACACTCTCCATTCAGATACTTAGTATATATGTTGAGGAGGGCTCCCCTCAGTCATCTTCCTGAAACTAAACAGGCTCAGCTCCCTCAGCCTGTCCTCATAGGAGAGATGACCTTATCCCATAATCATCCTTGTTGCTGTCCCCTGGACCTGCTGCAGAAGCTCCATGTCTCTCTTATTCTGGGGATCCCAGAGCTGGACACAGCACTCCAGATGTGGTCTCACCAGGACTGGGTAGAGGGGCAGGATCACCTCCCTCAGGCTGCTGGCAATGCTCTTCCTGATGCATCCCAGGACACCATCAGCATTTTTGGCCATAAGGGCACACTGCTGGCTCATGGACATCTTGCTTGTTTCCCCCAGATCCTTCTCCGCAGAACTGCTTGGACAAGCTGTCTTGGACTCCTTGTCCCTCTAGGGCATGTTCCCCTGGGATTCTTCAAGAAGGTCCCTGAAGAGGCCAAAGTTAGCTCTCCTGAAGTCCAGTGTTGTGATCCTACTCACTGACCTCCTTCTTCCTCACAGGACACTAATGATCTCATGGTCACTGTAGCCAAGGCTGCCCCTAACCTTCACATCTCTAACCACACATTCTGTGTTTGTTAGTAAAGGTCCAGCAGCACACCTTTCCTAGTAGGCTTCTTCACCACCAGTGCCAGAAAGTTATTGTCAGTGCTTTCCAAGAATCTCCTGGGTTGTTTATGCCTTACTTGTGGTTCCTCCAGCAAATGTCCAGGTGGTTGAAGTCCTCCATGACAACCAGGACCTGTTACTGTGAGGCTACTTCCAGCTGTCTGTATAAGACCTCATCTGCTTCCTCCTCTTCCCCCTCAGGCAGCCTGTAGCAATTACCCACAACAGTGTCACCCTTAATAGTTTGCCCTTTAATCCTAACCCATAAGCTCTCAACTCACTCATCATCCTCCCTGAGACAGGGCTTCATGCATCAAAGTACTTTGGGAAGTGCTTAGCCATCATGAAGCTTCTTAGTGTAAGGAGACTATAAAAGGAGAAGTAGGAGAAAAGATAGGGAATTTCACTGGGTTTTAACAGTGGGATCATGTAGTTCTGTCTCATTGCTTCGTGAGAACAAAATTTTCAGGTCTGTTTTAAATGGAATTTTAAACTTGATAGATTTATTTGATGATGGTGACTTAAGATCTTACTGATAACTTTTGAAAGTACCAAAAATATTGAAAAATAGGACATGCATTCAACTTCAGCTTAACTCAGTGAAAGGTCTGCTGTTGATTTATGATTCTCTATAAACATCCATGTGCCTGAAATTTTCAGTCATGTTATTGATTTTGAAGGGCAGCTGGTGACAGTACTTGTTTGTGGGAGATTTGCTAGTTCAGTAGAATTGTTCTGTAATATTTATATAATGTATGATAGGTGTATAACTTTAGATGAGAGCAGAAAAGTTCACAGACTGGAATTTCTCCTACTTGCTTTAGAAAAAGTGCAAGTGTTGTAATGCCTGTATGAATGCAAGGCTCTTAGAAAAAGATTTCTGCAGCTGCTGGGGCCTGAAAAGTAGTTACTGAACAAGTTATGGCAACAAACAGAATTTAAGGACAAGAATTTTACCATCTCTTCATGAATCATCATTGTTCAGGCTATATCCAGGCATACAGCCATTTTCAGGACCTCCTCTATTTATGCTATATATAATTAATCTTCTGCATTGAAAAAAAGAACAAACTTGAGTGACACTGCTTTCACAGGTGCCTGAACATTTTTACTGAGGGTATTTCTTGCACTAGTGGAAGCATTCACATTTATTTTTAGAAAAAATTATTCTCTTAATATGGAGGTTGTGATAAACAAATTTTTGTACTACAGTCTGTTTAGGGGAAGAGACTTTACCTGTCATGCATACACAGTGCCAAATACTATGTTTCTTTCAGTAGGCATTTTAGTATGTTGGATGTTGCAGCTATGACACTTTGGGGTCTTTATACTGCATGCTGGTCTATCCTACTCCTTTGAATCATACTAGTGTTTTTCCTAAGGGTCCTTCCACCACCTCAGGTTAATATGAAATTTAAAGGCATAATTCCCAAGTAACATAATTTAACTATTTCATCTTCTGTGGCAAGACTTGAATCAAGAACAAAGACGTATATCACAAGTCTCTAAGGGATTAACTGTGTGAGTGAGGGCTGATTGGCCTTTGGAGATACTTCAATAGTTCAAGAGTCTCTTTCTATCTGAAATCCTCCTTATGTTTTATGGCAGGCAGAAATCTACGAGAGGTTAGAATTCAGTATGACAGGTGAGAGAAGCAATGACGTTTTTTTTCTTGTGGCAGCGCTGACTCCATGCTTTACTATGACTTGACCAGGGAGGCTCCTTACAGAGAGGGCTGTTACAGAGAGAGCATCTGGGGCTTATGAATATGTTGGAACTTATGAATATGTTTTACTGCAATGCTTTAATATCCAGAATGGTTTAAGATATAATTCAAGCTAACATCAGTAGAAAAAGGACTTACATGTTTTCCTTAAAACGAAAGGACATACATGTTTTCCTTAAACACTTTCCTTAGTTTCTCTTGAAATTCTTCTCTTCCTATCCACTACTCTATTTTTTATTTCCTTCCCACCGGAGTGATTTTTGAATTCCAGTAAAAAAGCACCCAGTCAGTGTCAGCTGGAACATGTGTATACTTTGTGCATCAGTTGGGGTGGGTACTTGCATTAGCACTGAGCAATGCAGGGCAATTTTTGTCTTTGCTTGTGTTCAGGGTATTGGCAGTCAGATCCTCTGGCCTAGGATGAATGGCCACAGCTGAAGCCCTGAACTTTGAGCCTTTCTGTAGTTATGCAAGGAGCAGCCACCAGACCTCCAAGCCAGTAAATTCAGAGTTCTTTCTGAATGTACACTGACACTTGCTTCGTGCACTGGGTTAGGGAGGTAATTTAAGACTTGCCTTTTACTCGGCATACATTGTTTGAAGAACTGTTCAAGTTATTTTCAAATGGTGTTTCTATTTGCCAGACCTGATCCCTGAAGTTCTTTTCTCATAGTTGCCCAAGATCTGCTTTACTAAAGGAGCTACACTCAGCAGCAAGTTTTCCAAAATGGGTTTGAACTGGAGAAATCTGTGTTCCCTATGCTGTGAGAAATTTCAGGGGCAAATTTCAACAATGAAGGAAAAGGAAAGCATACTTGCTTGCTTCAAGTCAGGACAGGAACTTGTCTTCCTGTGTGTGAGAATGTAGTTTATGTGCATCACTTCACTGGTCACTTTTTTATCATATGAGGAAAGCATTTCCCATGTATCATTAAAGGACTCTTAGGCTCCTGAGTGTGTTGTAAATGCCAGTTTATCTTTTAATTTTGTTTCATTGATGTTTCCTTCCACATGAGCCTTTTTTAGTGAGGCATTTGATTACCATTGAAGGCAGTTAAAGTTTTCTCTGCTGACATCTTCCTAAACTCTGTAATTTTATGATGTTTTTTTCTGATTTCCAATTTATCCCACTGCAGTTTTCATTGCCTGATTTCACGTGGTGCTCAGGCCCTGTGATTAAATAATGTACATTCTATGAAAATTATTTGATGCCAGAGAGGAAGCTCAGAGTACAGGAAATCATTAACATGCAAAAAAACTTGAGCACCAAAATAACTTTAATTAGAAGCTTATTTCAAAGAACTACCACCTGCCTCTCATTTTGTCTTTGCATTAGCTCTAAAAATACATTGTGGCTTAAAAGTGTGATGTAAATATATTCGTATCTGGAATATATTTTTCATAATAAGACTACAAAACAACAGTAGCTAGTCTTGTGCTTAAAAGTAGCTCTCTCTGACTAAGGGACATTCCTCTTGAGATGCAAGCTGCTGAAACTATGTAGAGTACACTAAGTGGTACCATCTGATATACAGAAAACACTGTGGTTTATATTTTCACTTTATAAATGTGTCACTGGCAAGGCCAACTGGCTGCAATAAGCTTTTTTGAAATGGACATTTCTGGTTGAGTGTTTGGAAGACTGCATTTCTCAAAGTGAAACGTAACAACTCCATTCACTACACACACATTAAAAACAAATGGCTGAAGGAAATAAGTTGACCTATGAAAAGTGGGAAATAGGAGTTCACACACAATTTAACATTCTTTAATTGTGCTTTACATGTAATAGTTTGGATAACTGGAGTTTGAAGCATTAGTACAAGCTAGTTAAAATCCAAATTTGAAAATTAGTGAGTAGGAACAACACAATTATGATGAACAAAGTGGTGGGTATATTAATAAGTTGCTGTGCTTTTAAAAGCCAAAAGAGTGATTGCTGATTTAGTCTTGTGCCTCTGTTTCTTCAGACAGTACAGTTCAGTACTACAGTGTGCTTGCAGATCATTGCTCTAAAGAACTTGTCATGTCATATCATATTGTGTCACTACTGTGTAAACAGGAGAGATTTTAACAATGAGATTTGTGTGTGATTTTGGTTATGCATGCTAAAGATGAATGCTTCCATGTTTCACATGACATGTAGCTTCATATATATTGCAGGAAATGCTGTAGTGCTTCACTTCATCACTTTCATGATGTTATGGAATTGCTAAGAAGATTGATGTTTATAATATAGAGAAGAATAGAAGCTATTACTCTTTGTTACTTAAGCAGCAGCCTCAACGTTTGTAATGACTTTTGCTTTTTTCTGTTATTTGAATTGTAATATGGCTACTAGATTATCACTTTGTATCAATTGTATCTGCTATAGTTTTCATCAGAAGAGTAGAAATTAACAACTTAATAGTATATTTTAGACAACCTTAAACCCCAAAGATTTTGGCCAGCAGTTGTCTAAGAGACAGTTTTCTTACTATTATCATTATAACCAGGAGTACCTGTAATTTAATTATATTACAAAATAGATAAGATTTCTGTGGTAGTAAGGGCATTCACTTTGCAATTAATGTCTTTTACTTTTGGTCTATATCAAGCAATGCTTAGAACTTTTCAAAATGTAATAGCAATTTGGTAAAAATTTAAACATACATAACATCGTTATTTTTTTCTGTGACTTAAATTGTTTTATTTACAGTTTTAATTTTTCATTCTTGTTTTTTTTCCCCTGACTTTATATCTTTCTGTGTTAAAAAAGATGAAAAATAGTCAGCCTTAAAACCCCCAAAGTACAAGTGTGTTCTACCACTGTGCCCTTCAACATAAAAATTTCAAGCTGCTATCTGTAATCCATTTGTCTTCAGGTTATGGGTGCCAGGGAGTCCCCCTGAAGTTAGATATTGAAAGTTAAAGTTCAGGAAATAGGGCTAGTGGATGGCTGCAGATTTCCTTTGTAGCACACTACTGATGGAAGGAGAATTCATAGTAGACTTTGGAAGGGGATTTTAAAATTCTCTATACCCAGACTTACAGGGTTGTATTCTTAAGAAAAGTGTAGGATAGAAGTGGAACCAAACAGCTGGCTACTGTGAAGTGGTGAGAGGGTTTACAGTGCCTGATGCTGAATGTGATTTTGAGGTAACAAAGGGAGAAGGGCTGTGGTTACACGGACACTTGGGTTATGAAGCATGGTTTTCTTGCACATCAAACAAAAATGCCACTAGTTATTTGTAGTAGCCAGTGACTATACTTCAAAATAACCATATCTGAGAGAGTGTGGTGACAACTAGTGGGCTAGCACCTTTTACTAGATATCAGTGTTTATACTAGTTTCTAAGGGAACTTTTATAGGTTAATAATTATTTTATACAGCTGGCTCACTCGTACCCTTTCTAGACTGCATTAGCAGTGTGATGATAATGTCAGCAGCTGTTGGGAAGTAGAAACTGGGTATCATTAACATTGATAGCATACCAGTACAAAACTGCTCAATTTTCCCTGCTGGTTCCTAGTCTTGTCTGATCAGAAGCATGTGATAGGACTAAATCCTGTGAAATTTCACAGCTTAGAAGGGACAGAAATCTAGTGTAGGTGCCTTGGAGTAGTTCAGAGATAAAAGACAGAATGACTTCTTTGAATGTCTGATTTGAATGATTCTTCTTTTGACATCATCTAGTCCAGTCCCGCTTCCTGAGCAGATTTGGCTAGAAGTTGCTTAGGATTGTGTTCTGAATACAGAACATACAGAACATGTTGTATTTTCTGTATGTCTATGGGAGAAGAATTTACAACCTTTCTGGAAAACGGGCTGTAGTGTTTGATGACCTTCACAGTAAAATACAAAACAACCAAAAAACCCAAAACAAAACAAAAACGACAAAAAAACCACCAACAAAAAACCCCTCCAACCCATGTTCAGAGAGAATTTCATGTGATGCAGTTTGTTACTGTTTACTTTAGTCCTGTAAGTGGATGCCACAGAGAAGAGTCTGTCTTGCTCTTGTCTTTTCACTGGAGACTGAAAGATTCAACTTTGCCTCAACCAAATGAGCAATCTGAATTGCGCTTTCAAATGTCCTTCTTATCATGTGTTTGTTATTTGTAATAGGGTTTATGATATGTTATGAATTATATGCAGAATCTGGAACAAAAGGATTTTTAGAAAATGGGAAAATCGGAAAAAGAGATGAAGGAAGTGGGAAGGACCCTGCTGCTTTATCTTCCTTCTTTTTTTTTTCCCTGTTTTTACCCTAATCTAAATTTTTACTGTGTATTTCAATCACAAGGACAAGTAATACAACATACTTTCTGGCCTTTTACACTATTTACTTCTAAGTAGTTAAAGTTTCTGTGAAGAATCACAGTGGAGATGAACAATGTTTTGCACTGTACATTTGTTGCATTTCAGATATTGAATATTTCTTTGACTTTTGTTAGCTTTTTGGAACTGTAAGAATGAACTTTTAGTCTATTTTTGTTTTGCTTCACCTTCTTATGTTAGAAAACTCATTAAAGGATTGAGGGTGGAACTTGATGAATAGACAATTTATTTGGGTTTTTCATGCATACGGAATTATTCCTTAGACAAAATAGAGTATTTTAATTGTGGTGAATAGACATTTCGGATTACATTTGAATAGACAATAGATATTTGAATATTTCATGTAGTGTTTGCAAGGTAAGAGCTAATCTATGAATTCAGGAGAGATGCATCTATCAGCTTCAGAAATTGTTAGTCCTAATGGTATAGCTCTCTTTGAATGCCTAAAAAATACTGTTTGTACGAGTTGTTACTCTTGCATATGAAGTGCATAATCAGCTTTTGATCTAAGAAATCTTCCCAGTGAGACTTTGAATTTAGATTGGTGTACTTGAGGCATGACAAGCCGTGGCTTATGTCATGTCTTATGGCTGCTGAATAATGCATGAGGCTTGAAGTAATTTACTTCAAGCTGCAATTTTTTTATTTGATATTTTTTAGACTTGCTGGTAATACAGAGTTGGACTTTTTTTTTTTTTGCTTTTTCTTTCCTTGAGAACAGAAAATGTGAATGTAAAACATGGAAGATATTACCATTTTGTATTATTTTCACAATACATATTTGTGGGTCTTTCTGTTATGTTGCTTAAGTAGACTTGAAAGAATTGAATTGGTTAATTTAAACCACAGTTGTTATGACTGCTTGTAAGGTATGGAAGCATTTAGGAACCAGAATAATTTAGTGTTATGGGAATATTGAAACATTTCTTTAAACAGAAATTATAATAGTTATATCCTTAGGAATTTTGTTTTGAAATAAAGTATCTTGCTGCTTTTTTTTTAACGTATTCTGAATGTTATTCCCCTCCACAATCTAGTTTGTTTATTTTAGAAAGTAAGCTTTTATTGAGGTTGGAATATTTAGTGTTTTTCCTTGTAGTAAACACTGCCATAAATGAAAATTTGCTTTTGTTAGGATTACTTATGAGTAAAATTTTAATTTACTCATGGTTTTAATATTAAAACTACACAAATAATGTTGCTTTGTTTCCTTTGTGTTTCTGTCTCTTGCTTCCCTTAGGTCGAGATTTGATCTGCATACAGTCCATGGATGGGATGCTCATGTTGTTTGAACAAGAAAGTTACGCTTTTGGCCGGTTTTTACCTGGTTTTCTTCTGCCTGGTCCTTTGGCTTACAGCTCTCGCACAGACTCTTTCATTACAGTCTCTTCTTGTCAGCAGGTTGAGAGTTACAAGTATGTGTTTATGTTCAGTAATTATAGTCAATTTTGGTGGTATCATTTACTAGGAAAACACATTGAAAGTAATCTTGTTTAATTTTTAATGCCTTTGCTGGAGTATCCAAAAGCAAGTAGTTGCAGGAAAGATGTTATATGCTGCTGAGTGATGACTGTCTCAGTACAGTCATAGAAGAAAGTGTGCTGTGAGTCCTGAGGACTTTATGGTCCTATTTTGTTTTTATAAAGGTAGTAAGTCTGCTAGTTTATCAAGGCTCTGTTGCTCCCAAGTGCCAGGTTTTTTTCCTTGCTCCAGTTCAGTCTAGTCTGTGCTTTCAGCACTGGAACATGGATGAAACTGTTGTGAGCTGTTTTAGCTTGTGACCATATTAAGTTTATGGGCTCAACATTTAGAAAAATAGAACAATATGGAAAGTGAAGACTGTACAAGACATTTCCATTTCCTCCAAGCAGAGGGTCTGTGTGTTACAAGGCCAACCAGACACAAATCTAATAGATAATAAGAAAGAGAATGTGAAAGATTTTGATGGACAGGCAAGGGAGCATTTGGGTTTACTGTGGAGGATCAGCTTGAGTCCATGGGGCTCTCTGATGCAACCATCATGTTGAGAATTTATCAAATATCCATCTGTTTAGAATCAGATGGATGCTTGAGCAGTGGGACATTGTGTTGGATGTCTGCTGTGAAGCCTTTCTCAAGATGTTTCCCTGTTGCAGACCCTTGTTCTCACAGAGGACTAATGTTAGGGTTATAGACTCTCTATCCCTAGCAGTAAATTGGGGTGGTGTTTGAGGCAGAGCTACTACCTGTGATGAAAAAAATCCACACCCACTAAAATGGATGAGAAAGTCGGAGCTGTCAGTCTGCTCTGTAAGAGCAATAGTTGTTCACAGTTCTAACCAGCAGGCAAAGATGAGTGATGATGATACTGAAGCCAGTATTTCCTTAACATCTTCACCATGGATAGAAGGACAATGCATGTCCTGAAATTCAAGGACAGTGTCAAATTTCTGGAAGTGGCTCATACAAGAAGGTTAGATAGGGTGGCCATTCAGAGGAATCTCATGAGGCTGAAGGAATGGGCAAGTACCTTAAGGATTTTTTTCAGAGGTAATCATACATATTGAAGAAAATAAGAATGCCCCTTTTTATAAATAATGCCGTGGGAATCTAATCCAGAGAATGTTAGTTAAACACGTGCTTTGTCACACTACCCTGCTTTGTCACCTGTAGTTCTCAAGCAATATTCTTTTCATTTTGCTGCTTAAGATTAATCAGATTATAGGTATCATGTATTGTTTTCTTAAAACTGGACAAGATATACATGCTGCAAGTAAAAGTAATTTAATAAACAGTTAATAATTTTCCTAAGAATTTAAATTCTAATACAGTATTAGAATAAAATTGTAATATAATTTATTAATGCTGTCAAGGAATAAAGAAACATTTTTTCCTTTAAAATGAACATCTCACATGTTTAAATTATGTTCAGATTCTTGACCTTTACAAAAGATGTGGCTACAATTATTCGTCAGTCTGTTATTAAATCAAAAGTGTGCCATCGTTACTGTAGGGATATCGTTGTAAAGGAATTTTTCACTTGGTTATTGGTCTTTAATGTCAAATGTTAAGACACTAATGGAACTAATCTCTAGTGTGTGTCTGAAATATTAGGACATTAGAACAGAGTTAAGTAATCCTTTTAAAGTGAAGGAAATAGATATACTAAGGAGAGAAGAGGTTATTTTTATGGTATTGAATAAAAAATACAACAATTCCATCTAGTGCTTTTAGCAGAACAAGTTGCCAAACTTCAAATTACCCATCTTCTTATAGCTCCTACAGACCAATTGCCTCATTTGATAGCAATTTTTGCTGTGTTGGTCCTGAATTCTTTCAAGATCTAAATGCAAAATGCCTCTTATATGTTTGATGTGATAGCTGAATTGAAAGTTTGTGTTGGTCATCTGTGGCTTGAGTTTTTTTTCATTACAGACTATATGCAGGTAGCTGGTACTTACATATCAGTATGTTTTGCTGTTTGATGTGAGCTTGATTTGAAACCTCTGTATTAGGTCTCTGATTAGTTATTAAAATGTTATTGTGCTTTCCAAAACTATCAGTAAAATACAGTGAAGAGAAAATTTTGTTAGGTCAGGATCCTTCTTACTCCTTAACTCAATTTATTCAGTGATTCTGTGAATCTGCAGCTTCTCTTATAAATGTGTTAAACTGAGAAAGGGAAGTAAATTCATTCATACAGAGGACAGTTAAAGACATCCTAGTTGTACTAAAAGCAGCTCTCTCAGTATTATTAAATAGGTCATAGCATTCAACTTAAACAATTAGATTTTTTTTTACTCCAAGTACATAGTTTACCTTTGTAAGTAAAACTAAAATCCTTCAGTAGCAAGCAGAGAGTCATTGGATAGTTAGGTTTGGAAGGGACCTCTGGAGATCATCTAGTGCAAGCCCTCTGCCAAGCCCCCTGCCAAGACACAGGAATATCCAGTTAGGCTGTGACTGTCTCCAGAGAGGGAGACTCCATGACTCCCCAGTCAGCCTCTGCCTCCTCCCTCAACGTAAAGAAGTTTTTTGTCATGTTGAGGTGGAACCTCTTGTGTTTTAATATATGGCCATTACATCTTGTCCTTTTGCTGCACCTCAATACATTCATGAAATATGAAGAATATTGTTGTCATCATTTTAAATCTCCAACTTTGACAATGAGGAAAAATATGTACTGCTATTTTAGATTGAATTGGAACATTCAGAGTTGTGTTGCTTTAAGCTTCAGAGCTGATGGTACTCCATGACTTTTTGGATCAGTTTAAGTGAGGTCTTAGCCTATTGTTTATTTCACTTATGTAGAAACCTTCAGTATTCTACAGATTACCTATGTGCATACAGAGGAAATGGGGTAGATCAGTGAGTTAGGATACCAGCACAAATTCAGGAAAGAGTTGCAGAAGAATCAGTGAGGATGCAGTTCGAACACACAACTTTACATAGTTGTAAAGAGGACAGATAGATGTGCAGAGTTTTTATGGCAGTTGATGTTGTTTGTTCAAATGTCTTCATTGCCAATTTTTCTTAGCATGGTTTGTTGGCAGTTAAAATAATAAAACCTCCCCAAAACTTTCAACTTTTGCTAAATGTGCCACCAACTCATTTCAGTTTACTGTGGTCTCTTAGATTGGAGCCACTTTAGTTTGCTTAATGGAGCTGCTTGTAAGTTTCACTATTAGATAGAGCAGATTGTATTTCTGAGTGGTTTAGAAGTTTTTTGAAAGCTTAATAAGAGCAAGAAAAAGTAATTTTTTATTAGAATTCCTATTTCATCATTTGTTTCTTCTATCTTTGTGGTCTGTACTTCTATCTACTAATATTTAGACTGTTGAATTTATTTTAACTCCACATAAAATCTGAATAGAAATGCTTGTTTTAATTTCTACCTTTACATTTAGCTGCTATCCTACACTGATGCTAGTCTTAACATCCTTGCTGACAGTAGGCATGTTGTAGTAGGCTTTCTAACCATCCTCTTAGGCTGTGATTTTACTGTGTATGTGTACTCATGATAATAATATTTTATTTTTTACTTAATGTAGAAGGTAACTACAAAGATACAATTCTAAAAAAATATTTTTTAACTGCCTGTAACAGATACCAAGTGCTGGCATTTGCGACAGATGCTGATGAAAGACATGACACAGAACAGCGAAAACTCAGTTCTGGGAAAAGGCTTGTGGTAAAACCCGTTTATTTTACATCCCCTGTATGGACACTGCACACATATTGAAATGGCTGACGCTAGGTAACGAATGGAAACATTGTCTGCTGACAAGGGACCTCATCCAAGTGCTGCTAAAGGCAATGGAAAGACTCCAGTAGATTTCTATTAAGGTTTCTTTGGGCTTCAGTTGTTTTAGGCTGGGCCTTAAAACTTGCTGTTGTTCTAATGAGAAAAGAAAAACAACTGCAGTGAAAATAACTATTTCCAGGGCAATTTGTAATGCAGAACCTACACTGTAGTAAAATAGATAAATAGGTACACCTGAATTATTGCTCATGTTTTTAAATGAAGTCTGATTGTGACTTTGTGTTGTGGAAAATGAATCTCATTCTCCTTAGGGAATCCTTTGTACTTAGAGAAGAATTCTCAGTGAAATCTTTCCATACATAGTGTCCTGAACTCTCTTTGTCAAGAACCTGTGGGTTCAGTAGTCTTCTGGAAGTCCCTGTCAGTAATTTGTTTAATATTTGAGCTGCCTCTCTGTAAGATGAAGAGAATTTAATGCTTTGTGGTCCTGCAGTAGAATTGCTTGGCTGCTAAATATACTGCATATATAAAATGCTAGAGTCATCATATTTCAGGTACAACAGTAAAATCTTGGGAGAGCATCTTTCTTCCACTGACTAATTGTAGAATTTTTCAAATACTCGTAGGCTGAGTCCTCCATATAGCAGTAGGAGAAGGCAATTTATAAATAAAAAACCTGGAGACTTCATCAGCTATACTGCAGATTAAACAGTTTTTTTTTTTAAATCTAAAATGTGAAGCATGCTTGGAAACAAATGTAATAAGCTGGGTTTTTCCCTTTAACTTTTAAGATGGCACTTCAAGTTTCATATATCAGATATGCCAGGATGTTTGCTGACACATTCTATGCTCTTTAAGCAAAATAATAGGTGCTCTTCATATAGGAAGTGCTGACACTTGAACTTTGATATATTTTTACTTCAAAATTCTAAATTTCTGTTTAACCAGCTTGGCAAAAGTCAAAAGCATTTTTTGCATATGTGTTTAGTTGAAATTTCTCAGAGGAGCTGAAGAAACAAACCAATGAAATGTGTCAATAAGCTGTAGTATTGTTTAAAGACAGGTGGGGCAGGATTTCGAAGTAGTTGTTTATTATATCAATGTACATAGTTGGAGAAGTAAACAAACTATGACATACACCAGCATTTTCCAGATTAGAGGGTGTACATGAGTGTCTGCAAACATAAATATTGGCTTACACACCTAAAACATTTGTCTAGTTTTCCATTTACATATATTGGCAGAATCAGTTGTCACCTTTTGCTCTTTATCCTTGTCCTTTAATAATCAAGGACATGTAGTGTGGCAGATGAAAATTACTCTAAATATCTATTCTTGGATTCATTAGTTAAAGTATGAAGTATTTCCATTTTGAATGAGATGTGTATTTTAAATTCCAGATGTACTTAACTGTTTGCATAGCAAACAATTCCTGACTATTAAGATGTTTTTGCTCCTTGAATCACATTAAGGAAAGCTACTGACTGCCCTCAGAATAAGAGGATAATTCTTATCCAGAGAAAGACCTTGATTTTGCTTTTCTATCTATGTTAATGATGCATAATTTGATTAGTTCTGAGTCTTTGTCTTTAATATGCAGTTGTCATTTGATTTTTGAAGCATGCCTTTTTTTTTTGAAGGTGGATTGGGTTTTAAACATTGGAGAGCAAGCACTGGATATATGCGTTGTCTCCTTTAATCAGGGAGCTTCTTCTGTTTTTGTGCTTGGTGAGAGAAACTTCTTTTGCCTAAAGGATAATGGGCAAATACGATTCATGAAGAAGCTTGACTACAGTCCGAGTTGCTTCATTCCTTACTGTTCAGGTTTGTAAAAGGAAAACGTAACTTTAGTTTGGTTACTTTTTAATTTTTTTTTTTAACCACTGAATAAATATATTTTTCTGAATAAGCAGACTGGGGCATTGTGCAACCTGGTCTAGTGGAAGGTGTCCATGGCATTTAGGTTAGATATTAGGAAGAAATTCTTGAGTGTGGTGTGACACTGGAACAGGTTGCCCCAGTGCTGGCAGTGTTGAAAGCCAGTTTGGATAAGGCCTTGGTCTAATGGGAGGTGTCCCTGCCCATGTTAGTGGGAGCTGGGACTTGATGATCTTTAAGGTCTATTATAACCCAAGCCATTCTGTGATTCTGTGAGTCTATGATCTGTAGAATCATAGAATTTGGAGCTCTCTTTTTGAACAAGGCAGGTTTATTTTCAAATGTTACTTTTTGTGAAGTGCCATAATTTTTAGAATCTAAATATTTTCTTATCACCAAATGAAGATACTTGTCTGGTGCCCAGCTATGAAAGCAACAAACATGGAAGAATGACAGTCTTTGGAAGAGTAAACTAGTGTTTGAGGACCTTCTGCTTGAGGACCTTTTGATTTATGACCTTCTGATATTTACAGATTCTTAAAAATATCAAAGTTTATTGTTATTACATTGATGGAAACAACTTGGTTAGATACTTGGTTCAAATTATAGACTGTTAATACCTATTCTCTTTTAATGTTTCAAAAACTATCTGATAAGTTTTTGACAGTATGTCTCCTTTTGAACTTGAAATATAATTTTAATCTGAAGAAATTTGATCTTAGCAATCTTCACATTTTGTACTTTCTGATTTGAATTGTACTATAAATAAACCCTATAAATGCATGCACATTTAATTGGTATTCACAAGTGAAAGAATTAGTGAATAGTATAAATAGCAGACATTTAATTGATGTATATTTTGTCATATCTATCCTGGTATGTCAACATGGCCATTATGAGTCTTTGTCATGTTTTAAATTACCAAACATGGCTGGCCAGAACCCTAGAAAGTTGTGGCATGTATTGTGAAATATGCTATTAAAATTGGTATCCGTAATTAATTACATATGTCCTTGGTTGTGTCAATGTAACTTTCCTAAGTTTTGATGCTTTATAATAAATTAATTTATAACAACTAATGGATTAAAAATAAAAGAAAACATAACTATAAAGAAAAGTACTGTCTTTTGAAAAATCTTTCATCCTAAAATTGTTTTTTTGTCTTTGAACAGTGCGAGAAGGAACAATAAACACTTTAATTGCAAACCACAATAAAATATTGAATGTTTATCAAGATATTACATTGAAATGGGCCAGTCAACTTCCCTGCATTCCTGTATCAGTAAAAGTAGCGAATTTTCAGTAAGTAGCTTGTTAAAGTTTACTTTTTACTTAGATTAATCTCTGGTTTTAGATTTATCCGTGTATAGATCCTAACAAACAGATCTGAGGTATGTAACAAATAAGGTAACTTTTAAAGGGAAAATTCTAAATTTTTTTCCTTTGTTTTCTAAGATGTTCATTTTAATAATGAGTGCATGTCCTGGGGTAACTTTATGATGCTTTATGTATGCTAGAACAATACTAGAATTGCTCTATTGTGCTTTAGATTTCTTGTTTTTTTTGAGTGAGGTTTGAACCTGGAATCACATAGCTCCAGGCCAGCAGCTTCTTTCTGAAAAGAATGAAAAGTGTGGTTGTGCAATCTGGCAAGGTCCTTCCCTGAGACAGGAAAATAGAGAAGCTCACTGAAAATCTGTTCTTCATTAAGTGTTTCAGAGCATATGCATTCCAGAGATGATTTGTTAGAACAGATTACTAAAATCCAGTGTTAAATTATGGAAATAAAAGAATGTTTAGATTGCTGAGGGCTGCACTGCACCAGAAGAAAACTCCTCCTAAAAGAAGCATGAGACAGATCAAGGAAAAAGTGATTGGGTGAAGAGAAGGTAGGATGTGTTTATAACTTGTGCTGGGACTGTCACTGAGATAAGCAAACCACAGAAAGGTTCAGCCAGTGTTTGTATACAGTCCAATTTATGCCTGTACTGTGTGCTCCCAGAGCTGGGCTGGGTGCTGGTTGCCCAGTGCCTATGACCATAGGGGATGCAGCAGGAGTGTCCTTGTCATGTAGATCTGATCCTCAGCAGGCTGGTGGCTGCTGGGCCAACATACACTGGATTGCTAAACATTTGATCATAAGTCAAGCATTTTACCTCCAAACAAATGGAAATAGAACATCTGACTAACTCCTTTACTGAGTTGTGCAGAGTCATCTGATGGATATTTGTGTCTTGTTTGTTACTAATAGATACCAAATTTAAAAAAAAAAATTATTCATAATTTATTTTTTTAGGAGAGAGTTGGGCTGGCTTTCATCCAACAAGATGTCTTAACAACTGAAAAATAATGAACAGTCTCAGTGGGCCACTTAGTATAACCCAGAAGCTAATTATACAGGATACAACAGTACAGCTTTTGAAGTATGGAAAAAAATATTTGAATTACAAAAATTTGAAAAAAACCACTGACGTTTACAATAGCAGATTGCAGTAACATTTGTATATACAATTACTTGTTTGGGAACCCATTATATTGAACCATCTGTTTCAATAATGTGTCTAAAATGTTTATGCAGCTTCTGCCTGTTCCCTGTGAACTTCAACACTCAGCAGTTTGATATTAGGGAGAAATTTCAGAGCCTAAAATCTGTCCCAGCTCAATTTGCTAGTTAGAATTCCCACAGACCTACGAATGCCAGGGTTTGACTTGAGGTTGTGTTCTTTAGCAGGTAGAGAGGCAGCAATGCAGTGATGCAAAGCTCTTTATACAGGTACTGATGAACCAAGGAACATCTGTGTGCCTGCCCCCCATGGCCTGAAAGGCACTGGGAGAGATGCAGGGCTGTGTGTTTCTGAGCTATGATTTTACCTGTCTATTGGAAAATATGCAGTATGCTTGTACTTCCTTCTGGCATTAAAAAAAATGAGCTAAACAGCAAAAACTGTAGTAAAGCCTATAGAGATAGTAATTTGGCTTAAACAGGGCATATATGTTCCTTTTGGTGGGTTTTTTTTAGTATTTTGAAAGGGAATTCCTTGTGAGTCAATGTGATAATGATTTTCTTGTACTCAAGAGAGACCTCCGTCTTAGTTGGGGCCTCTGAGCACAGCTCTACTGTAACATAAATAATATTAAGGACTTTAATAAGCATAAAGTTGTTAATCCTACACTGCTGAAAGACTGAAGTGCCTTAAATACAATGTATGCCAATTAATTACTTTCTTCACTTTTATTGCAATAATACTTACAAAGTAAGTGGAGCACTCTGAAACAGTTGTCTCTACAGTTCATACATGTTCATTTGTATTTTCCCCTTGTCATAATGTCTGTTAGTTCTAATATGTGACTCTAGCTTGCTGGATAAGAAAAACACAATTAGAAGCTATTTTATGTAAATCCCTTGGGACGGGAGTAATGATTGCCTCACAAAAGCATTGTGATTCCAGTGTATGCCCCTCATTATTTATGAATTGATTTTTCCTCTTAAAATAACATGTAATACAGTATTTCTCTATTGGAATACCAGTATATAGAAAAAGATAATAATATACTACAACATTTGAGATTAAATTCCAGTACAAACTGCTTGATTTCCATCACATTCTCAGAAACATGGAAGAAAAAATAGAATCAAGGAGAAGCGGTTACTTAGAATATTTTGGGTGTTTCTGCACTCTAAAAGTTATGTGTTTTTAAGCTGTTAAATTACACTTTTTGCCTTCTGTTAAAACCTCAATGCTCTCTGTCAGGATGTTGAAAATTTGCTTCAAAATCTTGTGATCAGAAACTTGAACTACAGGCAAAATTTTGAGTGCTTATCTTATTCTGGGTTTTTCCTGAATATCTCTGTGACTAATCACTGAACTTCAAGTTCAGTTCTTGTAATTATTATAGAAGTTTGTCCCTTATTTTGTTGGAAGTTTATGTTCTGGTTCTGCTAATATATATTAGTTACTGTTTCTGACATATTTTTAATGTCAAGGGGACTCCTACATATTTCACACTGCCTGGATTGCTTCAGAAGTGTAACCACTTACACTGACAATTTCAATTAATTTGAATTGCTTAGGTCTCTGTCTCAGCACAAATTTATCTTCCCATGGATAAGCCTGCTTGAACAGTTATATTTTTGTGTGCCCTGGGTTGTTATCCTTCAAGCTGTGGCTGTGCAAACACATTCTCACTGAAGCTGAAACTCTTGAAGAAAATGGTTTAGAAGAAGAAAATGGTTCTGCCTGAGTTGATTAAAAACCCCCAAACATCCACCCACCAAATCCACAAACAGCCCCTCCCAAACCTTTCTAGAGTGGTTTGAAGAGAAACTGTCCATATGCTGCAGCTAAAACAGCTGAAATCTATGAAAGTTGCACGAAGGAATGATAAGAATCCCTACTCTGCTCAGAATTTCAGTGTTGAAATAGCAGTTGTAAGCAGCAGTATTTGCTTGGTATTCATTATAATTATGTAAGTATCTTCATAGAATTGACTTTAAAGTCCATTCCCTTTTTTCCTGCACTTGAGTTTCCATTTTTCTGTTTCATGAGAGACCTCTAAGACCTACTTTGTACCTCTGCATCTCCTTTGCAAAGGAAATTTTATAAGCAGTATCTCTTACACTTACAGATTATAAATGTTACAATTTTGTCACTGATTGATGCTTCTTGAGATGTGTTAAGATTTCTCTTTCTCTCTCTTTCTCTTCTCACTTTTTTTCACAAGTTGTATTTGTTTTCTGTATCTGAATTATTCTGTCTCCATGTTCTTGACCATAAAAGGTCCTTGGAGTAGATTATAATACCTAGACAACTATTTTTCTATTTATTTGACACTTGGCAGAGCTGTTTCACAGAGTGAATCTTTTAATGGCTGATTGATTGCACTGAGAATTAATTACTCTATCCTTGTTGGCCTGAAACTAGAACATTATGTTAAGGTGCATTTGGTCTGAGGCAAAATAGCTCATGTTGCCAGCCTCTGGGATATTTCTATCACAAACATCTGAAATGCCAGTGGGAGTTGAATTCAAACACATAGATACAGAATTATATATACACGTATTAAGAGTTTGGATGTAGTCTTGGGAAAGGGGTTTCCGTTTTGATTACTACCAAGTTATGAACCTGTGTTTTGCCATAGGAAAGCATGAAACCTTTAAATTGGGGACTATTTTTTTCTTTTTTTCCTTCTGAATATTTTTAAAGTTCACTACTCTCCACTTTATTTCTTGGTTTTGTTTGTATACAGTCTTCAAGTTATATCTGATAAGCCGGTGAATGCCAAAAGGTAGCTTGACTTTTTTCTTTTAAAATGAAATGGACTGCAAACTTGCTCAAATACCTCTTCAAATCAGTGTTTCACAATGTGTCTAATTTTGGTTATTTGTGCTTTTGATTGTCCGCCAAAAAATGAAGTCTGGTGGTATACATATGGCAAAAAAATGTTGATTTCATGTGGAATTTATCAGCAGGCACAGTTCAAACAGGAAGCCAGCCTCAGAGTTTAGGGGGTGTGTTGTGGGAAAGATATTTCTTCCTTCTCTATTCTGCTGGGGACTTTTAGTACTTTAGTACTTTAGTTTATCACCAAACGTAATGGTTGATTGAAGGATATTTTCCCCTTCAGCCACATTAGAATTTGGTTAGTAATACCCAAAAGAAAAAATTTAGAGCCACTGTAGTGAGGCAGAGATTTGTGAGTTTGTGTTTGGGATAAGTCACCTGTTCTGAATATGGCAAATTGTGATTTAATTTCCCAAATTTGTGAACCCATTATTTCAAAACTTGTGGTTTGTATATAGAGTCAGTTGTGCATAATGTTGTGCTGTGCAGGGCCAGGAGCTGGACTCAGTGATCCTTGTGGGTCCCTTCCAACTCAGCATGTTCTGTGATTCTCTAGTACTTGTCTGTAGGTAGCTGGATGCTTTGCATATGCAGTGTCTCTTGTTTTTAGGAGCTACATCTGGGAATTAGAATACAGAAACCAATTTTATTTTGTGATCATTTTTATCTACCTCTATATCTGTGAGTGAGACTGTTCTTCATGGAAGAAAGATTCTTGAAAAGAATAAACCCCGTAACGATGCATGTGCCATGTAAAATGTGAGGTTGCTTTTATTACCTGGGGTTGACAGGTATGGACAAGTTGATGAAAGTAGCTAGAATATTTGCTTTCACTTTCGTTTATTTGATAGATAAATATCATTTACTTGGTAGTGGAACAGTGTGTTTTCTGAAGTGGAAATACAAAGAAGTCTGGAAAGGTTTTTTTATGCCAAAGTAATTTATTACCTCCAAAGAATTAGAATTTCTGAGTTTCTTAAAATATTAGATTTCTAGCACTCAAACTTTTAGCTTGAGTTCAGCTAGTAAATAGATTTTCATTATTTGAGATGGGGGAAAAAATAGATTTTCTTTTTTAAACAAATGTTACTGTTGAAAAGTCAGGAAATAGAGTAGACTTTATATGGTCAAGATGACAAGCGGGGTTACTTAGCAAGCTTTATCCACACTTCAGCTCTTTATGAACTTCAAGTCTGTCTAGGTTTATTTGGAACAGTCATCCTACAAATATATCATAGGGTCCCACGAATCACCACTGATTCTGTTTTGCTCAGTTTGCAATCAGGAAGTGATTTCTTTCTGCAAATTGCCAGTACTGCTTCTCCAAGTATGATCACTGTAGTCTTGACTTTTGGGGTCATGCCTGAACTCCTAACAGTGGTACATGAACCATGAGCCCGTTATGACTGTGTCAGGTAGTAATATATTCATCAGCCATCTCTTGAAACCAGCTACCCATAGGCTATTGGTGGTAATTTTCTGACATATGCAGTTCTGTATTTGATTTTGCTGAATTAGAGGCCAAAATTTATTACTTTAAGGTTGCATTATGTAGGCTGAGATGCAGGAGATCCTGCAGTTTACTGAATCACTGAAAAATTACTGATTTAAGTTGCTATAGTAGTGTCCAATTTTCTTACTACTTATAAGACAAAATAAAGTGAATCATTACATCTAGAATTGTTCTTGTATGAGTCTCTCCCCTTGCATAAATAATAAAGAAGCAGAGACTTTGACTAATGAAGGGACTGAAATTTAATTTTCTGTGTAATCATGTTAATAAGTGTTTGAATATTGAACTGTCCCACGTGGTGCTGATACCCATGACTACTGGACTTTCTCTCAGGATATCCCCACTTGTGTTACAGTTACGAAGGTGCATTGCAAAAGAGTATTTTACAATATTTTAACATACAAGTTAGTTTTAAAGACAGTGACTTCTTAATAGTTTCTTGATGTGTACTGAGTTACCATTTTACTCCAACTCTACTAAAAATCATTCACTAAAATGATGAGTACCTGCAGAAAAATTCCAGGTGCTTTAACCCTGGGTGTGAAAGAATATGTGAGGAAGGCTTGGGTGGGTTTTATGACTTAGTACCTTACTGTGTGTTACAATACTCTGTTCCTATCCAGTCTCTCCCCATCAGTCTGCAGCTGAGGATTTTTGGTGACTGAGACAGAGATTGTTCCTATACCACCTCCAACACACTTGAAGCATAGGCCAGTGGACATGGATGGCCAATGGACATGTGGTGCTGCACTTCAGGGTTGCCCATTTTGCATTTTGAAGGGGAACACTCTGCTGAAGGAGATATTGTGTTTATTGCATTTAAAACTAAACCTATCTTTCCCACAACACCAAACAATAAAGAGTTTTACAGTTAATACAGTGAATAGAGAGAATAATACTTTTTCCTTTTTGAAAAATATTTAATACAATGCTCTCTTGGGATTTTCTGATTTATTAGTATTTCATAGTATTAGAATGGTTGGTAAGAAATGTGTGGTTTGTATACTTACTGGTCTAATGAGGTTTAAAGTCCCTATAGGGTGCTGTTCACTGGCTTCATAGAACAAGACTTGTGTGTACGAGTAATAGCTTGAGCCTGACATAGTTGACTTAAGCCTGACATAGTTAACTTGCTTGCAACTTCATGGCACTTTATCTGAATAAAATTGTATAAAAAGTCTCTAATTCAGCAACCTGTCTCCTTAAAGAAGAGAACATAAACAAGGGTTTAAATTCTTTGTTTTGACTCAGGATTAATTTCCAGATTTGAACTCATATGTAGCCCAACAGACTGATGAGTTTAATTTAAATAAGTTAGGTGAATCAAAAAATTGGAGTTCAAAATTCTGGTGTATAGTCATTGGTTGATAATGTGCTTTTATGAAATTTTAGCATCCAGTATTTAAAAAAAAAATTAAAATCTGCCATCAGTTTGTTAGTGAGAAAGTATTGGCCTGGACCAAATATGAACTTGAAATTAAAACTTTTTTTTGGCACAGAACTGTAGTATGTTGGGTGGTTGGATGAATGTACTTTATGTAGCTGGGCTCTCCAAACAGTAGAAAGGCAACAGGAATTACAGGAATTGAATTTAACTGGAAAAAACATGGAGAAATATTGTAGTTGAATTAATTCTATAAGGTGTGAAAGTGCAACCACATATATGGTAATACTGGGTGGAGTCAAAATAAAACTCCCCTCATTGAATTTTTTAGCTATCCAGGTGCTTGAAAATACTTTGTTCTTCATTCCAGCCCATCTGTTATTCCTTATTATAACTGACATCACCACAGCTACCACAACTGTTAAAGGATCACTGTATAAAAATGGCAAAAATTACATATAAACCCAAAAAAACTTAGCACTTATTACACAGTTTTATGGAAAGAAAACTGCAGGAATCAAACTTTATAGTTTGTTGAAAGATTTTCCCTTTCTGTGTAGTAGTACTGTAATAGAGGCAATGCCAGTTATGACGTACAGTATGAACTGTTCAGTTTTATACATGTATATATATAAATTTTTATTTGAGTGTTCTGTAAGAATGTTGCCTGATCTGAGAAATTAAATGCAGAGATTTCTAGAATCTTTCTACTTAAACATAATTGCATTTTAAAGAAATATTTTTAAGGGGAAAAAAAAGATTACATCTGTTTTTCTCATCGCTGATCTGCCACTAGATTTTTGAGAGATGGCAATAGAAAATACAACCCTTTTCAAAGATCTTTTGAAGAGATAAATTTAATATGTGTATCCTAGCTGCAAAATATTAATGTGATTGTATTTCTTTTACTTTAGTAGGATTCTGATCCTGAAAATGACACAGATGTGCCACATACTATATCCACCATATACTGTGATTTTCTAGCAAGCCAGCTTCAAATGGTGTTTACTCTATGATGATAAGCACATGCCCATATTGCCAGTTCTCCTAATTTTATTGCATGTCACTTATTTGCTTTTTCAAAAAAACCTACTTTTTACACTCATATGATTTTGTAAGTGTTTCAACTTTAGAATAGCACTGAAAATATTGCTACCTTCATGCTTCTAGAGAAAACCTTAAAAGTGGAAATTCTCAACAATAAGAAGGCAAGTAACTCCCCTCTAGTATTTTAAATAAGGTCCTTGTGTTTAAACAAATATCATGGGGGTGTTTTTGGCTAGCCCATTATTTGTGTGTGCCAGTTGTTGTGACAGAGTGGACTATAACTTGTATCAGGTTCTGAACTCTCAGTCTTGGAGCTGGTTATTGAGCAGCGCATTGGAATTTATGGATGTATTCTGACACTCTACCCATGAAAGTGCTGGATGTCTTGTCATAAAACTGAAAAACAGTTTTATGAAGAGTTTCAGTCTGTTGATTTTGAATGTCTTGATTATTATGCTAATAACCTGAAAGACTTTTTTTGTACACTGAGGAGCACATGGGGCATTTATGTCAAGCTGTGGAACTGAGAGGCAGCAAGTAGTGCAAAGTGCTAGAGATGCTTTGAAAAAACAGTTTTGTTCTTTACCAGACAGGGTGAGGATACAATTATAAATATTGTCAAAACTAATAGTAGAAAGTGTACACACTTTTCCCTTACTGAAATGCTGGTGAATTTTGAAACTTGCAGGCAACTGTGAAGAGAAAGAGATGTAAACTAATTTGAGTTGAGTGTTTTAAAAGTTATGCAATTCTTCAAGCTTTCAGAATAAATCTGTTTTAAAGACACATTATGGTTATTCTTGTTCACCTCTTTATAATCTGTGCGTGGTCTAATTTTCCTTGTGTACCTCCCAGTATTATCTTACAGGAAGCCAACCATTAGGAATATACTTTATCTAAAATGATAAACTTAACTGGAATGTAGATTTTATCAGTGAATCTCCTTGCCTTTCTTTTATTTTGGAAGCAGAGATCCCAGGGGCCTCTCCAGCTTGCCTGTAGCGATATGAACACTAACCTCTACCTGGAAGTGGGAGAAGAGAAGGCTTAGAGGAAGGATAAATGTTGAGGCTCTCCATATCATAAATTCACAATGGCATAGCTGTTAGTAGAGCCCTTGAAAGCTGTTATATACTTGTCTGTCTGTGAGGGAGCTTGGGCTTGAAACAGATTGTAGGTTTCACATGAAAAAAGTGCAAATGCAGAAATACACTCTAAGAGAGAATGAAGCATGGAGATGTTTAAATGTGTCACAGCTGGCGTTAATTTTTTTTCTTGTTGCTAATGCTGGTATTGTCACAGAGAAATCACAATGCAATTTCTCTTGTTTCTTGTTATTTAGAGCTCTGACATATAGGCTGCACTCTTACTAAAGTAATCCAGTTTGCTTGTCAGTCCTCACGTTCATTTTCAATTCTCCTAATGCCACTAAGTGTCTTAGATATGGAACTGTGATACTGAGAAATGCAATGTGTAAATTATGAATTTTTCCTTAAATACATTATACTTCAGTGCTCTTTATATTTTTTTGCTTAAAGCAAGAACATATATATCTGGAGGCCTCTGTCACCACTCTGAATGTTATGTTTTTATTCTGTTTGGTGATAAATACTAATTTTACTTTAAAACTGCATTTTGGATATCTATCTGCTGTAATTTTTAAATAAAACTTTTGTTAGATCTGAAATAGTTTTGATTTTATATTTAAAACAAGAAACAAAGTTGGTAATCCTTCAGATAAAATTCTGCATTTTGTATGCAGCTTGTAGCATGAGCTTAAATTTCATGCCTAGTCTGCCTGTATTAGTGTGTGGTGTGTGTGTTCCCTGCCTGGAGGGATCAGAAGGTTGTCTCATGCAGGGATGTGTGTCCCAGGGTATTTACTGTTAAATATTAGCCTGGTAAGATTGTCTTGTGCCAAGGAAATAACTGTTAAGCTGTTACAGTGACCCTGGTAAAAAAACCCCGCACCTTATAACCCCGCTTCACATAATGTGACGTGGTGGCGCTCAGGGCTCACCTGTATGACAGCTCTGCTGCCCCGCAGGTGGCAGTAGTGCTCTGGCAGAAAGGACCCCCGACCCAAACTCCTGGGAGGAGTGCTTGCTTTTAACTTGGCAGTAAAAGTAAAAACAGTCAATTTCCTTTTCTTCTTCTTTATTTTTTCTTCTTTTATTCTTTTTTGTTTTGTTTGACGGAAAATACTCCTTTTTATTTGGTTGCTGGGCAGCATTTTAGGCAGAGTCTTTTTCAAAGAGAAAACTACGCAAGGAGGACTACAAAAGCTAAAGCCTGGTGAAAGTTTGTCCTGGTGCTGGCTGCTTTGTTGTTTTGCTGTGTAGTGGTGCCATGTAAAGCTGCTTGTGGAGATGTCTTCACTCACAAGTAGGGAACAAAAGTACCCATATAGGACCTGAAAGGTGGAGAATTCTTCAGCCATTTAAAATGGTCACATTCAGGTTTTACTCAGGTCTGGCCCTCTGCATTTCAGTGTTTATAAGAGGGGATAAATGTTGACATGTTGTTCTAGTAATAACTTCCCTTTTAAAACTGCTTTTGCATTGGTTATCAAGATGAAATCATGTTTCATTTCCCTCTTCTTCTTGCATGCACTTTATAATTTTTTAAACTAGTTTAGTATCTGGTATTCTTTTAAGTTCAGCCATCCTAAGGTAACATACAAATGGGAAAGATGAAGGATGCTTTTCTGTAAAGCAGTCCCTTTATGTTATTTAATATAATTACATATTGTTAAATAATTATATTTGAGCACTATGTTTGCATTATTTGTTTGTGTGTCCTCTGCAGAGTGTGCAAAGCATGCTAAATATATAATATAAAGACTTTAAAAAAAATTTAATTTTTAATATTAATTAGGTTGTCTGTTTTCATGTGTAATAGCAGCATGGGGAAGGCTCACACATGTAAGTATTACTTCTAATGTAAGTTGAACCAAAATTTTTTAACTGAGGAAAGCATTTTAAAGAAGCCTGAGAGTGCTCTAGAGATGTGCAGGACTGTTGGGTATCAGCAGTAGCTTGCATTGAGTCACACTCGATGTATTTTGAATATTCAGCTGTGGGCATACTTGAGATTTTGGAGTGTGTGTTTAATAAAAGTTAGATGGACTTTTCACTTTTATTCCCATTAGTTCATGTTAGAAAATTCTTATAGTTAGTTATTCCTAGTGTGATCTTCCATTAGTATCTTTTACAGATACTTCATGTAGTTATGCCTTAAAATGATACTGAAATGGTAGTGAACTTAGAATAATTTAGGTTTTCAAAAGCACTAAACTAAAAAGTGCTATTGAGATATGCTCTTGCCTAAAATTACCTCAAAGGGTGATAAAATGAGGAGAGAAATGGATTCAAAATGCTTGAGCACAATTCCAGGAATTAGTTTCCTAGTTTAGTAGTTTTTAAATAATACATTGTCAATAAGGAACAGAAAGTAGTATTGTAGAGAATCTTGTTTTCTAAAATGGTTAGTTTGAGTAATAGCAATTAAGGCCACTTCTGAAATTGAAGTAGAAATTTTATGAGCTAATATAAATAATTAAAGCTGCAAATGGTGTCAATAACCAGACCTTGTCCTAAGAGTTGTCCAAAGCTTAGCATGTGTCATTCAAGTAAAACAGAACTACTGATTCAACCTCTAAATCAATTGTTTGAGTGATCAGTTTGGTATTATATAACTGGAAACATGCAAAGCATTTTAATTTCTTCAAGAACTATGTTATGAGCAATTTGTTTAGTAAGAAAAGACCTACAAAAAGCATATGCCATTATTATTACCCAGAATCCAATAAAAGATAGTTTTTTCAAATTATTACCATATGTGTGTAGGAGTTGCTTTGTACTGTAAAGTTATTTTAGATATCAGAATAATTTGTTTTATACTTTGAGTTCCTCACTGTTAAAATGTCCCCTTAGATTTACTATTACTCTGACTATTGTGTGATACATAGTAAAAAAAGAATAGCTTACAATAAAAGAAATTTAACAAGTACTAGAAATTCCAGATTGTATGCAAAATGTGCCAAATGAAGTAATGGTATTTGCAAGGATATTGTGTGAGAGCAGTAGCTGTGGGGAAAGTTCTATAAAACTGTTAAATATGCTTCCCCTCCCCCTGCTGTCCTTAACCACTGTTAAAAAAAGATTGAGAAAATAGTGCAATTTTGACTGGCTGACAAACATTCCAACAGAGAAATGAATGTATTATAAAAAAAATATTAGAACTGCTTACCCATATTTTTCTTATTGTTTCTATTGATGTGCAAATTCATGGACCGCTTTTAATGAGGAAAGATTACTGAGAAAGGCTTTTTTATACTTAGGTATGTTTCATGTTGAACAATCTTGTTGGGACCCAGCAGAACACTAACTGAAGCAAAGGAAAATTGTAGTTTGTAATGCTGCTTTCTTAAACTAATGCTTTTGTCTCTGATAGTGTAGACGTCAAGGGTGTCATGACTATCAGAAAAGGTGGTTGAAATGAGTTCATTTTAAGGTGGAGCTTCTGAATGTGCATTCTGTAATGCTGACTCAGAAGTTAAGCCAGGCATAATTTACATAGGTAAATCACCTCATTAGTTTAAATGGATCTCATTTGACAGACTGATTAGCTGCAGATGACTGCCAGCTTAATTGTGTATAGGAAAGGCGGTACTTACAAACCACTTTTGAATGTATTATACCTTAGTAGTATATCATCAAAGATTTATTGCTGACTTTGTAGCGATATTTCTTCATGCCCTTTTGATTTACATTCAGATTCCTCATGGATCTTTCCTTATTAGATTAACAGATGCATACTTTTGGGAAAAAATGTTAAGATTGTCCAAAGCCGTTGCTGGATAATTCTAGAAATTGTCTTGTTTTCAGAAGTTTTCTTTATCCAGTTGTAGAAAAAGCTCCTGGTGCTGTTTCTCTTGTTTTGCCCCCCACCCCTTAAAAAAGTCATTATTTGCTATAATTTGATAGCAAAGAGTGGGGCAGTACATTTGGTAGCATGCACTGCCTCAACAATGCCCCAGTTTTAAAGACTTTGCTGCACCCCTGACCAATATGGCAAAGCTCCTTGCAAACATTTGGCAGATGCTGACAAAAATCCTGTACATTGGGTGTTATTTGGATGCTTGCTAAGGTTGTGTTGTGGTGCAAGTATTCATAATAGTCTGTCTCCTAGCATTTCTCATATTAGGGAACTCAGGTTTGTCCCAATGTATTTGTTTCATGTGCCATCCAGAGTTCTGTAAGCACAGGTTTGTGTTGTGCCAAGCTTTTTGGATATAAGAAAATTAGGATGGGCAGTTCTGCATGTAATTAAAAGAAGAGATCCATTCCTGAGCAAAGAAACCAACAACAAATATCCAAGTAGTGAGAGAAACTAGGACTCATGCGTAGTTTCAGTTCCTGCTGATAGTTTACAGTTTGTCAGAAAGTCCCTTTAGGATACCAGCCCCAAGCTCACAGGTCACAAAAAAGTAATGACATTCACAGGATGGCTGCTAGCACAGATACTGGATATGTAAGTTGAAAATTAGTATAAATCTTCCACTTATTTTTCTTCAAATATTTGTTGTGTGAGTCTTGGCATCTCCAGCCTTATGGTGCTCACAAAGACAGCTTCCTGTTACCTTTTTGGTAGGGTGTGCTGAAAAGTTGCATGTTAAAAGTTGCAGTGGTAGATGGAAGCTTTTTTGTAGCAATAAGCAGTAGTCCCAAAAAAGAAGACTGTTTCTGTTTAAGATGAGCTTATATGGTAGATAAGAGGAACATTGTGTTTGAGGCCTTTGATGTGTGTTCTGTTCCAGAAGGCAGTTCAGATTTGCATATTCCAGCCTCAGTGAAGGGCTGACTGGAGGTACCTGCTGTCCAAAAAACCCTCACAAGCAGTTTCCATACATTCATAATTCAACAAAGAGATTTATTTCTTTCACTGAGTAACAATTTCTTTCTGTAGAAAGAGAAAGCTTAAACTTACCTACAGCAATTCCTTTTTTGTATAGTGCCCAGTAGGGTCTTCATTCCTGTGCGCAGTTATGACTATACAGAGTTCAGATGATCTCAGTTACATCATAGTTTTTCCAGATTATTTGATTGCAGCTGTAGAACCACCATTGGGATTGTGGCAATAGTGTGCGACAAAAACACATTTTGAACAGTACAAGTGGACCATCAGTGGTCAAAATTAATCTGTGACATCTGTTGGCTTTTGTAATTACTATTACCAATGAAAATTTTGGATTAAGGTTTTCCATCTGTGTGTTCTGGAGCCATGCTACTAGACCGTGTAGGAAACCAGAGAGAATTCTATTTCTTTTACATAGCTATTTCTATTGTACTAGAGGAGGCCTTTGAAAGGTATCAATGTGTATAAGTTTAAAGAATTTTTGTTAATTCTATATGAATTATAGCTTGAACGCTTACATAAATTCAATATTTTACAAGGGTTTGATTTGTGTGATAGTGAATTAGGCCTTCTTGTCCAAGTCACTTTTAATATCTAAGAATTAAATTTGATCTATCTTTGCTTTTTATGGCAGTTGTGTTTGATGCAAAGGCAGTGTCTGCTATAAGGTATTCTAAGGATGGAGTAAGAGCAAGTTACTGCCATGAATGTGTAATGCTGTGATTATGATTAGGCTTTTAATTTAATTAAAAGTAGGCATTTTTAAAAATAAAGTGAAACTTTATGCTCCTAGCATTTGGTGTTAACTTCTATGCTGGTTTTTACTGTTCAGTTTCTCTTCTGTTTGGATTAAGCTTCAAATTATGCAAAATGCGGGCAATAGTCCCTATTGTCTCATAGTTTCTTAAATACTTTCCTGAATCTTGCATTTACGTTGTACAGATCAGATAAGCAACACAAGTGAGATTTTTGTAGGAGCAATGAGGTACTTTTCCCTTGAGAGAAAAGAGACTATAGTGCAGCTAGTAAAACACTCACTGGTATTGATTCAGAGGAGTGTAAGGGGAATGCTCTCAATCTGTGTGGTTTCCTTTCAGATGCATACAGGAGGGAAGAGCCAGCCTGGGTTTGAAGCCAGCACAGTAGCTGCAATAGCAGCCAAAGAATTGGTTAGGGGAGCTATTAATACCATCAAAGCCCTAAAGCTGTCTTCTTTGTGAGCATCTTCCATCTGTTCATGATTTCTTCTAACCCCTCTTTTCCCTTCCCTTTTCCCTCCCCCAGATTCCTTTTCCTGCATACTAATGTAAATATTGCAACTTCAAAAGACTTAGATGAATAAATAGGTTACAACTGTCCAGTGTATTCAGCTTGTTTGTTCTGATCCTTTCCATTACCTCTTCTGATTGTACAGATTTACAGGTTCTGAGGGCCCTTTAGTCATTCTTTAGTCATTCAAATCCATTCTTAGGTATGATTGCACTAAGTGGGAGTAATATTAATGAAGATGTCTTAATTAAGGAATAAATATTATTATTAATGTTATTGCTTCTGTGATTCTTCCCAATTTCTTAGTAAGCTTTATTTTATTTTTTTTGTGCAGAGACTTGAAGGGTGTTATAGTCACTCTGAGTGATGATGGGCATCTTCAATGTTCGTACCTTGGAACTGATCCTTCACTCTTCCAGGCTCCTAAGGTTGACTCTAGGGAAATAAACTATGAAGAAATGAATGCTGAAATGAAAGAGCTTCAGAAAATCATCAGGGAGGCCACAAAAACACAAGGTATACTTCTTTCTTGTTCTATATTTTTACTTACCTTTATCTACCTGACTTTCCTTTTAGCATTTTAAAATATTTTAGTTTCAGACTTTACCCATAGTTACATTTCTGTAGAAAATTTAGTATTTAAGATTAAAAAAATAAATCCTAGACAGTAAAGCCCTTGGATAAAGGGGTTTTTCTTTGTATTTTCATAATGGTGTTGGAAGGTTAAAGTTATTTACGTAAGGTTGCAGATACTTCTCACTAGTGCAACGGTTCAGAATAAAAATTGATGGTGCAAGGACTACACAAAGGCAAGAAAACTTGAAGAATTTCAACAATCTGATGTAGTTAGGTTTCAGAGAGAATAAAAGTATTGCCAAATACATTTTATTAATACAAATGACTTTTTAAGTTATGAAATTAACAAAAAATGACTTTTTTAAAAGCAACTTTTCTGTTAGTTCATATTCAAAAGCATATTTGTAGAACAGAATGACACATCTGATGATAATAAATTCTGGAATTTATATACATTGCTAATAACTTGCATTGATTTTATTCAAATAAGGGCACATAATTTCTACAGAGATCCCTCAAAGTTTATGTTTTCATAACTGTGTTTTTGAACAGCCTGGCTTGTACAAGGAATTGGAAGCACGTGATTTTACAGGAAGCTATAGATAAATCTTCAACAAATAGAAAGAACAAATTAATTTTTTTTCCTTCATGATAGATAGCATGTTCTTAAAATGCATTAAAGAAAAAGTCATGGTTTTCTAGGTGAAAAAAAAAAAGAAAAACTGCGCAATTGAAATTCTTAGAAAAAAAATTATTTATCTGCAAGCATGAGTTTGATTCTGCAACGCAAAGATTTCTTTATTTTGTAATTACATGTAACTTCATCCATTATCATGGTAGACTGACATATATCAGGATTTTAATTTTCTGAATCCAGTAATGTGTAATTTAAGCATATAGATGTGCATAAATTCCACTGATTTTTACCACAGTCCATCCTTATGGGTATCTGATAATCTTGTCTGTCTATCATAACTTAAGGAAAGAAAAGCATGACAAAAACAACAACTCAACAAATTTGAAGGGAATCCACTTCAGCTTGTTAATTTCAACATGTTGTCTGGAAACTCTAAGAAGAGAGAAAGGAACTGTAGCTGTCCTTTTAAAATTTTGTAATAACTGTCATGAATGATAAATTTGCTATGAATATTTTTGATTTTTTCACCATTCTTTTTTCTTAAATTCCTTTTCTTCCTCAAATTGTCTAATCTGATCCAAGTGGTGTTTTCAGATGAGTTTTTGTGAGAAATGTCCTAATGCTCTTTTTTTGTGGAGAAATGTCCTAATGATGCTGTGCTTGAGTTTCTTTATCTGGATGTAAAACTTGTATGAGAACATTCTTATACAACAAAACATTTTACTTGTGAAGAATACCTGTCAATTTTGGATGTTTTGGCTTTTGTTTCATTTTGGCTTTTTTTTCTTAAAACTTCAGCATGAGCCTTGGTTGCTGTTAATTTACTCCTGAACACGGTCTTTAAAATGACCCGTTGAATTTCTTGTCTTTTGAATTCATGCTTGTGCAGTCAGAGCTTTTGTTGTTTTGAAAATATCTGCCCTTATATGGAAATAATTTTTCTTTGTTTCATTTTGACTTTCAAATGCAGAAGGTATTTAGAATTAGGTCATCGTGTTAAAAAACCTTAGGGTAGTTATTTCCATAAATGTCTTGTATTTCTGTCCAGTGCTGACCATTAAACTGTTGAACTTAAGCTGTTTTATACATTTAGAAGAATAAGGATTTACAGTATAAACTGATGAAATATTTAAAAATCTTAACTGTTATACTAACTTAAATCTAATGTTACTTGCATCAGTCTGGATGACATAAGTGATTAAACGTGTTTTGGCTCAGTTTAATTGTAACAAAAAGCTGATACTTACATGTAAACTTTGATTGTAATCTCTGTTATACTTCTATTAGAAAAATGACTGTATGACAGAGGTTGCAACATTGTTAGCTTGAAGAAGCAACCAGAAGAGAAATGGTTGAGAAGGGATAGAAAAAGAATGGACCATGCTGAGCTATGTGTAACTGGCAGGACCAGTTCTTTACAATTGTGGCAGTATAAAATAGTCCTAAACTTCTTTTCTAGGTGGTGTTGGAGAAATGTGTTTAGGTTTTGCTTTTCTCTCTTGTAGTTAAAGGAGGCATTTCTCTCTGAGCACAAGAAAATGAATACTTATTTTCTGTCTTCATCAAAATCTTTTCCCTTGACCCCCTTGTTAGAAAGATATAATGTGCTGTCTACTACTTCTAGGTCATTTTCAGGACTCTGTGTGTAATAAAATTCTTGCAGCTTTCTGAATGTGCTCATGCTCTCAGTTATTCAATTAATATGTTAATCGCCCCTTTACATCAACTCTTTACTTGTTACTTTAGGAACTATATATTTCTTGTTCAGACTTTTAATTTTCCAATACATTTAGTATGTTAAAAAACAGAAATGTGTTTCAGAAAAATGCAAATATCCTAGAGCTGTACTTCTGGACTCTTAAGAGGTTATGCAATTCCTCAAGGTTTTTCAGGATTTAATTTGTATAATTTTTTTTTTGCGTGTGTAAATTGGCATAAGGTTTTGTATTATGGATTTTAGTGAGTTTGTAGCATTCTTTTGCCTTGTATGTTGATAGTCCTAGAAATAATCTGGTGACTTAATTTAGTCAAACCACATGTAATGGTCTATACATAAAACTTTGATATACCTCATAATGCAGAGGAATTTGCTGAAGATTAGACTGTTAGACACAGAATCTTTCTTTGTTAAACATATTCACTACAAAATTATTTATATGGAAGTGCCATGAGATGTGTGGAGTTATTTTGGAGGTAGTTATTCATCGTATATTGGCATATGCATGTGAGGACAAAAGTTTAAAAATACCTTAAAAATACAGTCTCTGAAGATCATGGATATTAGGTGTAAAATCTTGTTATAGAATGCATCTAAATCCTTTTTCATACTTAAATCAGAAACCCAGAATGAGATCCAGGTATAGATTGTCTGTAGAAATCTAATGAAATTGTGACGCTTTTTTTTGAAGTTTCCAAAATCATACACATTGCTATTTTTTTTCTTTACACTAGTAGGTGTAGAGGTCTAACTTTCAGACTTGATGCAGTTGAAATAGTATTGTTTTTAGGAATGTAGCTGAATGTTTCTTCGAGGATAACTGATTTGCTTTTGCTTTTTTCTTTTTCTTTAAGATATTTTGCCTGAATCTGAAAAACAGAGAGATGTAACTGTCACAGCAGAAGTTTCACCTGATTTGGATGAAGAATCTGTACGTACCTGTATAAAAAGGAAATGACTCCAAAAAACCCATTGATTTCATATGAGTAAATAAAGACTGATCATCCATAGCGATTACTATTTACATTTGTGTGACTGAGCTTCATGGCCCACAGTTTTCCATCAATTAGCACCCACTTTTATTAAAGATTTTAACTAGAATTATTAAAATTATTTATTTATATTCTGTCTGGGGACCTTTAGATCCTTGGCTGAGCAAATATAAGTGAACAGGAACTTAGGGTCTGGAATAACTTTGTAGTGGTGAGCAGTGGTAAATGTTGGGGGAAACAAAGTGTCACCCTTGGATCTTTCAAAGACAGAATACTCAAACTACTCAAGCTGCATTCTAGGAAATAATCTTTCTTCAACAAGCTATCGTTCAATATTCTTTGGTGTTGCAGCCTAATTACTTTATTCATGTTGTATACATATGTAGTTTACAAAAATTAGTCAAAGTGGGATTTGGAAGAGCTTGTACATAACATACTTGTACATACAAAGTACTTATTGCACTACAACATCTTTAATTATCCATTTCTGGCCACTAGTTTTGGCAAAACTGATTTTTCACAGCTACTTACTGTTTAAAAAATACATAAGGATGTTTTTCTTTGATAAATGGACCTCTTTATAATGTGTGCTAGTGTCCTGGCACTTGTCTGTGGAAAAAAGGACAGTGTGACCTGGTCTTGGCTAGCTGCAATAATCTGCTCACAACCCTTGGAACTGTTAGGTGCACAGAATGCTCTAATGCTGCTGTGCTCATTTGCTCAACCATCCAGAAACTGGTCTGTTTCATATGTGAGTAACTCAGTCTATCAATCAAACCACAGCTCTGAATCTTTATCTGCCCATATATCTTAGTTTCCTGTGTGGTCGGCTTTTCTGTGGGTTCTTTCAGTAGCTGCTTAGGAAGGAAAAATCTGATAAGATACTTTGTGGGGAAGGATCAATAAGCAAAAGTAGGAACAATTTTAGGCCTTCTGCAGTTACCTTGGGAGCTACAATTTCCAATGCTACTTCTGCACTTGTGAAAAGATTGAAATTGCTATCTGTGTGATAAAAGCAAAGAGGATATAGAGTATTAAAATTGTGTAGATAAGCAAGTGGAAGACCATTCTGTTATTTAATGCTACTTCCTGTGTGTGGCCTCTGATCCAGGAAATCCAGGTAATTTCTGAAAGCTGAATGTGGTAAGGTTCCATATCTTTATACCCCTGCTATTGTTTCAGAATCAACCACTGGTCACCAGAGAGCGTGACAAGCCTGTATGAGAGTATCTGTCTTTTTTTAGCTGAGAAATGTGCACAATGTACAAATGAAAGTCCTACTTCTGAAACCCAGAGAGTCTACCAGCTTTCTGACTTCTTACGAAGTTTGCAGAAGTGGCCCTTATTTTACTGTTTTTAATTTACTGTTTAATAATGAGAAAGTATAAGGTCAAATCAGTAATTTGGTATTTTAGCAGAAGTGAGGGAAGTGTTTCTTTATAATAGTTTAAATGGGAGCATTTTGTTCAACTGTAGTGACTGACCTGTTTCAAAATAAAATATAAACATAAAATAAGATTAAAATAGACCACAAGGTCAAGATAAATGTTGAAGTAGATGGAATTGCCTATTGAAATAGAAATTAGCAGGAGTATTGAAGTGCCTGCTAGAATTTTCTTTTGAAGTTTCAGGTATATTTCTGATTATAAAATAGTGTGTGATGATTTTATAGTAGATGCTATGTTGTGTATATAATATATTGACAGATTGGAAGTCACCTTTTCCTACTGAATAGCAGAAAGTATTTTCAGAATTTGAATAAATATACAGTAAAAAGTAGTGTGCCAATCAAAACAGCTTCAAATATTCTTATATACATCAGAGTGTATTAGTTTCTTATATATACTACATTCATGACCTTTTGCTATCCTTTTTGCAGGGAGTTTCAAACAGAGACTTCACATTTTCAGAAGGAACTCAGAAATGTGTTTTGTGTATTTTAATCTGTCATAGGAATGATAAGTCCTTTAATGTTAATTCTGTGTTTACCAAGTTGATGGTATGAAAGTAATATTGCTTTTATTGTGTTCACTTGTTCATGTGGAACATTGAATTTCATATATTTTTATTTTTTTCTCCACAGCAAGCCATTGAGAGTGAGGTAAAAACAGGGGCAGTGCCATCACTCACAGTAAAGGTACTGTGCCTAACTCAAACAGTAGCATTTGAATAGTGGTGGCAAATCATAACAAACCTGTTACTTTCTGTGTATTTCACTTAGAAAATGAAAATGAGAGAAGTTTGAAATACAATACATAGTTAATTTTTTTTCTCCTCAGTAAGACATGGTGTCATTCTAGCAAGCCTTCTGCTACAGTCAGAAAGTGACTGCAGTTTTAATTTTGATAGGCTTATCAGTAAGCCATCACAGAAACATTATTTAGATAGAATGAAGTAGTTTTTGAAGTCATGAGAATATTTTTTCCAATGGCAATAAAAGTTTGGTTACTCAACTGGGAAGTTTGTAATCTTCAGCGACCTTTTTGGTTGTCAATTAACAGAAATAGACTTTCTTTTGTAAAAATACTTTCATAGCTTTAGCAATTTAAAAATGTAGGAAAATCTAATTAGAAAATTGCAGTTCTTCATGACAGCTGGTTCCTGTAACTGATTGTAAAGAAAGTGTGTGTATGTGTGCACATGCATGTGCGTGCAAGAATGGTTTTTCCTCAGTGTTGCCTAAAAAGGATCATGATTTTTATTTTTGACTTTAGGATGATCTTCTAAGAATATTAATGGATTTTAATTTTTTAGGACCTTGCAAGTTCTCTTTCTAGAGAGTCTAGAGTGAAAAATTCAGAGGGTAACTGAACTATTTGAACCAGATCCCCTCAGACTAGTGTGGTTTACTTGTACTTGGTCCAACATCTTTCTCTGCATTTTTCAGTGCTAAAAATGATACAGGATAAAACCACTATTCTGATAAAATCAGTGATAAGTCTGCTCAAAGGAGTTCAAATGAATGATGTATTTATGTATTTCATAAGCTTTTTTTAATGAGAAGACATAGTTAATTCCTCATTCTCTTTTCTTGTTTATGCATCTTTTACCTTTTAGTGAAACAAAAATACTAAATGTAGGAGTTACCATGAATTCAATTTTTTCTGGAATTTTTTTTCTGTGATAACTGGTGTATTTTTAAACCTAAATCAATGTTGATGGTAATTAAAGTAGTTTCCTAACACTTGAGTAATTTTGTAAGTAATAATATTCTAAATTCATTTAACCTGGCTGTAGTGACCTCCTTGGTAGACCAGCAATGCAAAATAGGTAATATTAGAAATATGGTCTCTGTCTATGCAGACCACATTCAGATTTCAGTCAATACTATACTTTCATTTAAGATATGAGTTAGGGACACTATTTTGATATCCATTGGTTTTGCAGTGGAATAGCTGTGCACAATAGAAGCAATGAGGGCCACTCTATGTTTAGCTGAGCTTTCATTATCTGGAGTTGTTGTGCTGAGTATCCTGTATATGGATTTTCTTATTTTGTTTGCAGTAAAAAAACCCCAAAACTTGAAGTTATTCAGAAGACTATGCATTACTGTATGCAGTTAAAGGAAGTAATTTCTTTGTTTATCTTTGATTTTATTCTTCTTGGGTTTTTTTCACTATAATCACCTAACAAATGCAAAGTTTTATATTTGTTTGCATTAGAAGAAATGCTCTTGACGCGTGCAGGGTATTAAGCCCTCAAATAATACTTTAGCTTTAGTTTGTCTTGGTTTAAAATTACAAAAAACATGAGAAATCCCCTCAGGTTTTTGTCTTGAAAGTTACTGTGTATAATTATTGGCTGTGAGTAAATAAGAATTGTAAAATGAAAATACTTGTTTTGAAGTTGAAATTTTAAGTCCTTAAGTGTTGTTGCTGAATTGGTCTTTGCAGATTTTCGTATCTTTCTGTTGGTTATGGATTTTTTTTTCTTGCTGTACAGATTAATTAGTTACTTCCTTTAAATACTTCTGTATGCTCCTTGATCTAGATAACAATCCAGAGCAGAGTGAAAGCACAGAAGCCATGCCTGGCCGTGTGTGTGCAAGCTCCATTAGCAGTGACCTGTGACCAGTTTGTCTTCGATGATTTAGGTAAATTATGGCAGTACCATCACAGCTGTTGTATTATTCTGTTACTTTTTCTGAGGTTTGAAAAGGTGTAGCCCAGCCTCCAGTGAATGCGTTGTTGCAGATATACAGTGGTTAAAGCAATTACAAGTTTGCCTTGCCTGCACTCCACAGCTTTTTGACACTGCTTGGTGGAGGAAGATGAAGTAGGAAAGAGTGGAGTTGTGTCCTTGGTTATGATATGATGTGTGACAGGTGAAGAGAGACAGGGTGGCAGCTTCATGATAGAGGCAAAAAAACCCCGATTATTCTGTAGTCTTGGGTTATTTTGTTTGGCTGACATTTCTGTCTATGTAGAAATGCCAGTCTTGATCTTCCAGCAGGGACAGTAAGTTTGTGAACTGGGGAACAGTCTACCATCTGTTCCCAAAGTAGAATCAGCTTTTTGATCATCCTGATTTTCCACACTCTTGTTGGTTAGACTGCAGGTGGGGTTACCTTTAAGACTATGTGGAGGAGCTGAAGTGTTCAGACAAGTGTTCCTGCTGCTTCAGTTGGAACTGCGGGCCATTTCTGCTCTGAAATGGGAAGTGATAGTCCCTATTGAAACAGGACTTTACTGACTGCTACTCTCATTTGAAGGGGCAATTCTTATATTTTCTCAACGAGTGACAGGAGCAAATGTCTTTGTAAAATACCAGAATTACAATGTAAATTTAATTTCTTTTATATTTGCCATGTTCAGTGTGCTGAATTGTTTTATAGGTTATGCTTCAAGATGCTTGAAGGCCCTATTTTGCCTTTTACAAATTAAGGATTAAAAGAAAAGGCTGTACCATGATTTGATAAAGGTGAACTAATAGAGAAGTGATCATAATTTAGTAAAATAATTCCCAAAGTGCTAGGAAATATGCTGCTTTCATTTGGATGCTCCTGTTAATTGATTTAATTTTGTATTGTTTTTAGAACCAGATTCATCTGAAACTGTGGTCCTGTCTGTCTTTTTAAAGGAGAATTGTTGTCCACCAGAACTAGAAGGGACTTGCATGGTTTCATATAATATACCAACAGGTGAGCCACTGGAGACTTGAAAGTGATGTGCCTTTTTTTTTTTTTGAGGCCTTTTCCCCTATGTATTTCTTATAAATCTTATTTTGAAATTTACTAAGGGCAGTAATAATGAAGAAATAATGTTTATCTAGTCTTCAGTTTTAGTTAATATTTTATGTTGCATCAATTTGCATAATTTGTCTTAAAGAGGAAAAATCAGAAGCTTATTGCTTGGGAAACAGCTGTACCAGCTTTCTCACCCTGTCCTATCAATTTGTTTCTGTTCTGTTTCACCTCTTGGAGTGAGAAGTTGATTACATCTTTATGACTATTTACCCTCCTGATCTGCCAACAAATGTGATGATAATGCCTCCTCACAGAGAATGAGATCTGAAAAAGCACTGGGAATGACTATTCCTCACTTCCTTTTTAACAGATGAACATACTCCTTCCAAATAATAAACTAAGCCCAAGAAATAGAAACCAACTCGTTATTTTATGTGATGTTACAGTGTCCTAGTAATAGAATATGTAAATTTATTCTGCTATCCATAACTGAAAGTTTATTAGCTTAGTGTTCTACACACAGACTTGTGAATGTGTCAGGCTACTGAGAAGCTGTATTTAGGCAGGGCTTCCACGTTAAGTGCTGCATAAACCAGTTTAAGCTGTCAGTTCTTCGCTTCTTGCTGCTTGGCTTTGCTCCTGCTCTTCCTCCCCTGTTGGTCACACAGTCACCAGTTGTTTCTCAGCCAGATTTGCTGATTTGGTTCACTGTGCAAAGACAGAGCTGTGCCAGCACAAATGGAGTAGATTGGCATGAAAGAAGTGCATGTGTACTAAGGGCTTCTGTGGAGGGTGGTGGTCTTGAGTGCCTTATCCTATATCGACACTTTTATGTAAATATTTTCTTTGTATCTTTTCACACTTGAAGCATTGTGTTTATGATGGTAGTCTTGGCTGTGTGGTGACTGAAATGTTTATTTCTAGAAAAATAATGAAATGGGTATTTCTAAAGAAAAGGAAGCCCTCCCTTTTAATTGGGAACCTGTATGAGCAGCTTGTTCAACTTCAGTCCCTCTGTCCTCTGATTCTGACTGCATATTCCTTGTGAGATGCTGTGCATTCATAACTGTCCAAATTAGTGATGTGGCCTTAGACAGGTTTTTGGAATGACTGAATAGGTAGCACACTAGTTAGTGTCTTGGATCCTCTGATTTTGAAAGCTTGCTTTTTGTTTTGCTGGTCTTGTTTCTCTAATTTTGCTTCCTAAGACTGGAAAATAAATGTATTATTTCTTTCAGGTAATGCTAATAAAGCTTAAATTATTTTAGATATTAAGTTGTATTTTGCAACTCTTTTGGTTAGGGAAGTAAGAAAAGCTTGCATCTTGAATGTGTTTGATGGTTTACATTCTATTAAAAAAAAGAACAAGCAGAAATGACAACTAACAGAATTATTAAAACTGAAGAATAAATTTTAAAAACTTATCTTTGGTTGGTTGAATTTCAAAGACTTCTAAGTAAAGGAACATAATTAGGGTTAGGGATAGGATCTGCTAATTTTTTTATTTTTAAATAATTAATTTGAGATAATTCTGTGAAATTACGTACAAATACTAGTGTTACTTGGCAGTCAAATCCCTAAGTGTAATACCCTAGTAAACAAACTTTAAGACTTTTGCGACTTCATTTTATCTGAACAGAGACTGTTTCCTCTAGTTTTTAAAGATATCCATATTTGTGGCCAAATCACTCTTCAGTCTATCTCTGTGGGATTCAGACAGCTGAAGCTTGATGAGTCAGTCACTTGGATGGAGTTGCACTATTGATGAATATGGTCTCATGTCTGTTTTTGGCTAGTATTACGTCTTTATGTATCGTCTACTTAATAAATGTGGCTTAAGTTTTTAAACCCATGTTATATTTCCTTTTTTTAAAATTTGAGTAATATATCATGTTTTTTTTCCCCATTTTGTCCTGTTGCTGCTCATATGGCAGAGCTCAATCCTGAAGGTGAGTGAATACAAAAATTGCCAAGTTTTATGAGTGACAGTGTATGCTGAATTAAACAGATTTGGAAGGGAGCTGTTATTTTACCTATTATTTCTCTAAGTTCTTATTATTCTTGGTTTGATGCTGTGAAGCTGTGGATATAGAGAACAGAAGGTCATAAGGACATTTCTTGGTGAAGCATATTGTACTTTCTCATTTGTAACATGGGAATTTTGTGTAAGTATTAAGTTCTTTGTACATTGAGATTGGAAATTGGAAACAATTATACTTTCTTATATCTGTTTTTTTCCCAGGTTTAGCAGCTAGGCAGCTAAATTATATCTTTGGTGCAACTGAAACAGCAATTAGGCATTTATGCTATTTGGGCTGAGTAGCTCTGAGAATGATGTCACAACATGTCTTCATTCCAATTCCTATTGGAAACATTGCATTCAAGGCTGCAAGGCTGCTTTCTGTCTGAGACTACCAGCAGTACAAAACTTAGCTGTGATTGTGGTAGATACAATTCATGGATAAGGTACAATTAAGAGACAAAAAAAGACTGGAAAATTAACTTATGTATATGAAGACTAAAAAGAGAAGGGTGGTTTTTGCAGTGTAGCTGTAGATGTGTTGAAAAGATGTGCTGCTTGTAGAAGATATTTTATGAACTTTAAAATAAACAAATACACATTCTGTCTGTGTTTTGAGAAGGTAAAAAAGTTGATTGTCATAGATTTAGAGATCAACTGAAAAGGAGTTTCCAGTTTTGCAGTTTTTCTAAACAAAAGTTATAGATGAATATATGAGAGTCTTATTTTTCAATACTTATGCTCTTTTGAGCTTACTAAGTGCAGTAAAAAGAAGCAGGAAGGTAACTGTTACCATTCCCCTCCTTTTCTGGTTTCTGGATATTTCAATGGACCTTGAGGTGTTGTACAGGAAATAGATGCTCGAAACATCTCAATAAGATATTGCTCTTGACAAGAATAACTGTTACCCTGTGGCATGTTTCTGCTAGACAAAGTAATTTAAAAAATTAATGATCAATAAACTGTATAAAAACAACTGTATATAATTTGAAAGGATACTATTCTAAAAATGAAGTTTGGATTTTTGTTTTAAGAAAAAACAAGATGAAAACCTTGTCCTGAGGAGAATATAGCAGAGCACGGTAGAATTATCTGTGACAAAATCTTTTTTGCATTACTGTGGGATACATTGCACTATATAAACTCAGGGTCAACAATACCAGAGCAAATATTAATTCTCTGAATATTTTGCATGCTAAATTGGGACATCTGAGTTTTAATACTTTTTATCATGCACATTAATTTATATTTCAAATATAACTAAATAAATGCATGAGGAATTTGAAAATGAAATAGTATCTACAGGGCATGCAACTGTTTTATTACTTAAGTACATAGTATGCCTTTAAATACTAGCACCTTATGAGATAACATTAAACATCATCTGTTTTTTTCAGATTAGAGGAGAATCTGAATTTTTATTTCCTTTTTTTTTTCTTCATTATAATGCTAAAATTGTGTATCATGCAAAGTACTACAACTCTAAATGAAGTGAGATGTGTTGCTAGACAGAACATCAACGGGTTGAGGAAATTGTGCTTCCCACATGTAGCTACTACTTTGTTTCCTTAGTGCCATTTAAAATTCTGAAATACTCTGAAACATTTCCCAGCAAGTTTTAACTGTAGTGATAAATTTTGTTGCAGCTTTTTGGTTTGTTTTTCTTATATGTAGCTTTTTTGGATTAATCAACTAGAAATCTCCCCAGTCTCCTCCAAAAGCTAGATAATACTTGATTTAGTTTTGATTTGACCTTTGTCTGAAATATTGAAAAGTTATGTTTATGATGAGGTAGACTGACAGCAGACCGTGTAGAAAAAAGCTGGTCTGAAAAAAGCAAGAAAAGTGTCTTGTTTTAAATATAAATATATATCAAAATCTTTTTGCCTACTTTTGCTACTAATATTTCCTGTTCATAAATCTCCTTATCTAAGTTTAATACTAAGATGCTTGTGTTATGCTGTCATCAAGAAAAATTTTACTTTTCCCATCAGATGATGAAGATACAGTTGAATGAATCATTCTGACAGATCATGGGTTTATTTTCAACTATTCCTTTAGGAATTTTCTTTGGAACCTGGAGATACTCTAATTTTGAAGACCTGTCTTCAATTTGAATGAGTCTTCTGCTCAATTTTCTATGATTTTATATTTATAAGCTGCTGCAGAACAGTTACTTGTAGGCATTATCAGTCAGCCAAAACAGCTTGTGAATTGACAAGCACAGGGAATAATCTGAGCCTTATGGTAGCATTTTTTCCCTGAGATGAGTCTTAGAAGTAGTTTTTTCATTGGAAGAGATCTGAGGAGCAGCAAACAAACAAAATTACTAGCAAAACAGGTTTCTTGGATGGCTATTGAATGTTTGAGCTCAATTTTTATACTCTCTGTGTATACCTCTGTGTACCTATCAGTTTCATGACTTTTCTGACACCAGCTTACTTTATTGTCTCTAAAAATCTATTATGTTAAACAAGGTTTTCCTGTAGATGCTTCATCAAAAAATTGTCCTTAAAAATCCCACAATCTGTCTTCTCGACAGAGCAAGTACTCCATATTTCACAGCAATGAGCACTTTTGCCTTTTGCATAGAACATACCAGGCAATCTCTGACATGCCAGCAATTTCAAACAATATTTATATCTGAGAAAATTTTTGACACATTCAAATGTGTTTTCTAAATGTTAATGTTAAAACTTCCTCTTTTCTCCTGCACCATTCTGATGACATTGCTTGTGATAGTAGATCCCAACATTCAGGGCAGTAGCCAGTTGGTTCTACAGTTCTGTTTTATTATGATGCAATAAATTGAAATACAGAATTTAATATAGATTTAGGACGTATCCATTGGATACATTCTTTTTCTAAGCCACAAACTTCTGACAGATAATATGAAGGTTGCATAGATGTTATTTAAGAGTGTATAAAAAAAGAGTAAATATACTTATAAAGAGCATTTAGTTTGTGATATTCCTGATGAAAATGTTGATGCTTCAGTTCTGTATTTGAAGCATTGGGAGTAATTGCAGTGGTTTTTTTATGTTAAAGTGGTATTGTTAGTTTAGAGCATTAAATAAAACTAATCTTCATTGCATGTTAGTGTAAGTATAGTATGCAGTTGTTTTACTAATAACTCTTATTTTCCCATCTACATAAAGATGTTCACTTGAGAAAGTAATTGGAAGTATTTAAATTTAAAGATATTTTAGGTGGAAAATTTTAGGAAGAATGAGAATTTTATATAGTTTTGGTGTTAAGACATTCCTTAATCACATTAAATAACTTGTTATACCTCCTTGAGGACAGCTGTATTAAGTATCCTGTATTCAGAATGTGGAAATGAAAAATCTGTGTTCTTTCATTTTAGGAATACCAAGAGTTTCACAGTGTAGCTTCAGTCTGCCTTTGAAGTTAGTTTGCTTTCCAGCTCAACCTTCAAAAGCAGCAAACCACAAGCTTACTATTGATACCAACAAACCTCCCATCAGTTTTGTCACCATTTTTCCAGGTAGGTTTTTAAATATAAAAGGTGTTAGAAGCTCCCAACAGGAATTGTTTGTCCATGTGAAGTAATGAAGTAATTAAAAAATCTTACGTTAGTATATTAAAAAATATATTTTGGAAGAAATGATGGCATAATATTTCAACAGTAATACACCTGGGGTAGGTGGACAGGGTATACCTGTCTCTGGTAAAACTGCAGATTTCTTTACATGGTATAGATCTAATTTTTATGTATGCAGACAGTAATTTTACATAAAATTACTTAAGCAGTGTGGTAATGGGGAAATCATGGGCATTCATTTAAAAAAAGGTGAGCAGGGCAAAGCAGGAGTGGTAAATGTTGTACGTAAGGGGTACATTTGCTTTGGAGGATGACTTATGGAGTATTTGATGTATCAGTATGAAGCTGATTATATTTAATAATTTCAGTTACCTTCTTCAACCAAAAGGAAGACTTGAACATATTATTATTTTCTGATGTGCGAAACCAAACTATGTTCTCTGTTCAGCATTATATTAAAGTAGCATGAAGGAGAAGTTCATTTCCACTTAGGACTGGAGGAAGAAGAATGAAATTGAGTACTATGAAGTGTAATGTTAAGAAGATAAGATTTGCTGTAATTATGTGCTTGCAATTGGAAGAGAGAGGAGGTGGAAGTTACCACAGAGTACTCTGTGGTACAATATGTTCTAATCATAAGCAAAGAAATAAAAATTGAGGATGCATTACACAAAATGTTTCCATGCAGGAAACCAATATCATATTACTGTGCACTGGCAAACTAAGTGCTAGTTGCTGATATTAAATAAAATATAATACATATAACTCAAAAGTGGAGAAAAATGTTATCTAGAGATTTCAAGAGAATTAAAGGAAAGTGACTCATTTAGCTTAATAATACACAGGCAAAAAAAAAGATAATACAGTTGACTTCAGTAAATATTTTGTGGCTATATCATTGGTCTAAATGATCATATTAGCACAAGAAGAAATTAATAAACAGGGCTTATAACGTGATTGTGAGTAAGTTCAGTCTGGCAGTGATTAAGTTTTAGAAATTCAGATGACTAAGGTTCTGGAACAATTTGCTAAGAGCTGTATGGGCCAACAACTTTATTATTGTATTTTTAAGGTTTAGCTGCATCTCTTTAAAAGCTTATATAATGTATTTGTCTGAGAACAGTGATGTAAGCTTTGTTGGTGTGTTGTTGTTTCTTTGTTTTGTTTGTTTTTTTGTAGTATGATTCTCTTCATTTTAAGGGTAAATATAGCTTTACTCTCAACTGGATGTGCAGCATTTTTTTAAGGGTCTCTATTTTGAGGTTTTTAATAATGAGCTTCCATTATGGCTAAGCAATAATGCTTTCAGAATAGCACATTGTATTTTATTTTTAGCCTAGGGATTCATTGTTGAGAATACAAAGCAAAGCATAGGGCCAAGAAGGTATTAAAATGTTCTGATTTCAGTTCATTCCATTTACAGTGATTAAATAAAAAGAGTATGCTGTTTATTATGTTTATATTTATTATTTTGATGTAATTTGTGAACAAAATTTGAATTGGTAAATGCAATAAAAGTAGTATCTCTTCTCCCTTTTTTGCCTTATTTTCAGGAGAAGTAGTGGGAGTAGTGGTGACAAATAATAGTTTTAAAAACATAATATTCTAAAATTACACCTTTTTAACTGGTATAATCCACTATATGGAATGAAAAGAAAGATGTGCATGGATGGACTTTGCAGAGTAGCTGGTTTTAGCAAGCTGAATGTTTGTTTTCCTCTCTGCTGAAACCTAAAAAGAGAGTGGGTTTAACCATTTTAATGATAATTTCTGCAAAAGTTTTGCATAAATATCTGAATTAAAGGTGACCTTGCATCTGGTGAAAGTGGTAGTCTTTGGGCTGTACAATAATTGCAGTTCTTTTAGAATGTACAGACTGAACCTCTGGGAAACAATTTTTGTTTTCAGGCTGGGGAAGGGAAACAGTGTGTGGCTCACATTCCACCTGTGAATGAAGGAAGGGTGTACTAAACTGCTGATATTTGTTACTTTTGAACCTAAGAAGGGAAACAATCACATTCAATTGCTTGTACAAAGATTGATATAGTCCTGGCAATGGATTGAGTTTTGCTGAATGCCAGTGTCAAATTACAGAAAACGGTATTTAACTTTCTTTTTCAGACTTTGTTGATCCATCTGAGGGTGACCAAGCAAATGCTCTCGGATTTCAGTTTTTAACTGGTTCAAAAACCACTCTTCTTGCTTCAAAAACATCACGTAAGTTCTGTCAGTATTAGGGTAAAAGAAGCTTGATTATCAGTTTGAATATGTCCAAAATGAAAATGTGGATCATACAAAAAAGGATAATCAGTGTTTCTAAATTACCACAGGAGTTTCAAAGTGTTAATTGATGGTTTCTTACCTCCTTTCAAAAATAAAATTGTATCACAAAACAAAAAATCATACTCAAAATATAGTACACTACAGTGGTAGTTCTCTGAAGAAATTGGATTTTCTTAAAGTTTTTAGCAGTGTTTTTATTCATAAACTAAAACTGTCCTTATAATAATGGAAAAACCCCTCATCTTAAAGGAATTTCAACATCTGTGTTTGGAATTAGTCACCTACTGAAATTTTTGAAAGGGATTAAAAAAGCAAGTTTCTAACTTCCCTCTGACTTTGAGTCATCCTTGACTTAAATTAAGCATCAGACCCTACTTGCTTCTCTACATCTGAGTAAATGCCCATCTCTTCTCTTTAGGTGACTGTATATCTTTGTAAGAAAGAGAATATGGATTCAAGATCCTTCTTATTATGTATAAAGAGTGTATGAACATGCATGTAGATAAGCTGTTACCTGGTCCAGTATCTCTTGTATAGGGCAGTTTGTGATTTAAGTAGTCCTGTTCCAGCCACCTAAATTTGTGCTCTTTGAAAGAGATAGATTCTCTTAATTTTCAAGAGTTTGTGGTCTTGCTCTGTACAACTGCTCAACTTGCTAAACTCTTTCTTGGCATGTGCCTTGGAACCACATAAGTTCAATTGTGTTTAGCATTTTCCATGCCAGCAGAGCACAAAGTGTTCATTTAATACAGCAGACTACAAATTGAAAAGCTAGAAAAGCAACTGTGCACTGCAGAGGGTTCAGTTGGAACACTCTGTGAATGCTTTGTGGAAACTGCTTTGAGTGAAAAATCACAATTTGGTTTGTTGAAATTTTTTCAACACCGAGATAATATTCCTTACTGTTTTCAGAAATCCATATTTGTGATGGGCAATATAAATATTGATGGGGTCAGCTGTGACCTATGAAATAATATTTAATACCTTTTGTAATGTAATCATATGTGTTAAAAACAGAAACCATCTGGAGAGTAATTTTCATTTTACCAAGAATTGTTTTACATTTCTAAGGATCAAATCCATCTGTATTGTTTTTTGTATGCATTATTTACATGCTGTTTTATTGTTACTTTGTTTTTAATATTTCTTTGAATAGGAGATCTTAAACAGATTTAACTAAACTAGAAGTGCAATAATAGTTTTTAAAAATCAAAGAATTGAAAGGATTTGCAAATAACTTTTTCCTGGATTGCAGTTCAAATCTTTGATTTGGACTTTCTCTTGCATAGTTGTTAAATCTGATTGCTGTAAGGACAAATTTGTTTCTGTGTAATGAATATATTTTAGTTTCTACTGAAGGCCATAACTTTTAATCACATACACCCCTACCCCCAATCTTCAATCTTTTCCTCTCAGGTTTGTTTATTCACCAGCTAGGAATGACGCTTGCAGTCTTAGAATAAACTTTCCCACACTGCTTTACTTGTGAAGTTGGCTTTACAAAGGAGCTTCACAATGTCTGTTTCTCTTAGTGTGGCTACTCATTTACTGTGTATGGGAATCCTAACTTTAGAAAACAAATGAGTAGTATGATGTCACTTTGTATGTTAGCAGCCTGTTTCCAGCATCCACTTCATGCATTGAACTGAGTTGGTTAGAGAAGGTCTTAGGTGGGGAATGTGCTTATTTGAAATGTAACTAACTAAAACTTATTTAAAGGTAGATATTTGTAAGAACTCTGATAGTCAATCATAATTCAGAATATTTTTATAAACAGAGACTATGGATTATATAAAAGCATTTTTTGATAGAATATCCTGATACTGAAATGATTGTGCTTGACTGAACAGATCTTCTGTGAAACTAATGAATGTTGATGAAATTATGTATTATTTGATAGGTACTTACTCTGCTATGTAACACTGAGTTTATACTTTGTAAAAGCGCTTGTATAGCATTTTAACTGAGGAAATCTTCTTCAAAAAGAACCCTCTATGTGTAGATAAAATTTTACTAGAAGAAATGGTATTTCAGAAAAGTAAAAGAAGTTTTTAAGGTCAAATCTTATTTCTGGTTTTCCATGAAAGGAGTTTATAATGGACAATGGAAGAAGACCTCTTTTCCAATATTCCTTATCAAATGGACCTTAAGTTCTGAATGGGAAGAGCTGCATGTAGCAATTAAGGTTGCCAGGTTCAGTTGGGTTTCATTGCTGAAGCTGCAAACAGGAGCAACATCTGTTTTCCTGTTAGTTTTTAATTCTATTAGCTAATCCCTTTTAACCAGTGTAGCAATTGAAGATATTACTTCAACTTGTCAAGACTGCTGCAAAGAAACTCAGCCTGAAGTAGGTATTGACAGAAAATATATAATAAAAGTAGCTTGCACCAGCTAGATTAAGACTTTAAGGCATTTTTTTTTTGGGCTGAAAATTTTAAAATTGTGTTTTAATCAAAATTTAAGAGGACTTGACTGCTAACTGTGGCTGGGGGGTTTTTCTTCTGATGTGGGTTTCCTAGCTGAGAAGTGAACTGAATCTTCTAAAGTTCCTACTGGCTGAACAGCTATTCCTAATGCAGGTTGTCCTATTTGGACAGCCAATAGTTGTAGTGTGAAAAGACACTGTAAGCTATTTAATTTATTGGTGCCCATCAGTTTTCTGCTTTTCTGATAGAGAAATTTCTGAAAATCTGTTGTAATTTTCTGTAATGGAGCTTATTTTAACAAAAAGACTACTACAAATTGGTTAACCATCATAAAAGCATGGGATGAACAGAAGCACAGTTACTTATTTTTTCTCTTTCACTGTATTTCTGTTTAAAGCATGTGTTTAGTTTAACTACAGATTCTCAGTTTTGTAACATTTCCAAATCTAATTTGTCCTTTTTGAGACTTGGAACATCACAGAAAAGCAAATGACTGCAATGTTCTCTACTCAGACCATGGTAAAATTAGATTGTGTTTGTATTGACCAACAAACAGTGTATGGAAACTAAATGTGCAATTTGGAGGAAATTAGTTTTGTCCTTTTTAAACCATTAATGTATTAGATATGTCAATTATAAATGGAATGACTGTTGATTTGGCCTGAAAACATCTGAGCTAATTTCCGTCAAGGAAAAATCACTTAAGGCAAAGTATGGTCATACATCCAAGTAAGTCCAGCCATTACATTGTGAGTGTTTAAAAAATGGATATTAGGTCGAATGCTATCTTTAGCAGATGGTGTTCTTTTCTTTAACAAGCATGTTTTTAAATAAAACTTGCTTCTTTCCTGTTACACTGTAAACAGAATTTGTCATTTGGTATTCAGTGAAATACATATCCTGGGAATGATGCCAGTGGTAATGTCAAACAATCTTGAATTAGTAATGTTGAGAAAATTTAAAATAAGTACATTCAAGTTTAAAAGAATTCTGGTTAATTTGATTTACTGTGGACCTTTTTAACAAGGGCAAAAAAAAAAGGAACGATTTTGTGTCAAGTTCTCATAGCTACATTTCTATCCTTTTTTTTGTTAGTTATTGGCAGATGTTTAATGAAAAGATGTAAGGACCTAATGTTTGAAAATGCTTTTTCTGAAAAAATTAAAAGGCTGCTATGATTTTCCACACTGCTTTTCTCAACATTTTTTAGTTACTATCAGTTAATTCTGTTAATTAAACTAATAGTAATATTAGTTAATTCTGATTTCATAGAAGCTGGAGAGAGGATTATATGAACATGAACTAGAAATAAAATCTCATTCCACTAGCCTGGTACTTTGAAATTCACTAAAATCTGATGAGTTAAATGAATTTGCTGGGACAGATAACACTAGCTATCAGGATTTGGTTTTTCACTTCAGTTTATATTAACACTCTTCATTTGTACACTGAGCCATTTTTACCAAGTCATAGTATGGGTTGGATAAGAATCAATTTCGCTAATATTAGTTGTATTTAAAGTGAAGCAGCACAGTCAATAGGATACAAGTATTTCTTTAACACTACTGAATGTACATGTCTTAAGGAGATCTCATTTAGACTTTGGATACAGTTAACAAATTCTATTTGAGTGTTAGCTAAACTGTTGTGTAGCAAATTTATGTGTCAGAAAACTGTGTTTATTATTCTTGTATTTGTTCTTGCACTCAAAGAACGATACAGAATTCAGAGTGATCAGTTGGAAGACCTTTGGCTGGTAACGAAAGAGCTCATACACCGACTACAAGAGCATTTCAAGAAGCAAAACTGCAAGGATTTTGCATGTACCTTTTCTGGTTCAATTCCCCTGCAAGAATATTTTGAACTAATTGATCGACATTTTGAGGTATGTTATATAAAATGTGAATTGCTAATGGTCTGCTAATTTAAAATTGGTTTTTAGTGCAATAATTAATCAGATTATAACTATAGTATCACAGGCACTTGGCTTTCAGAAAATACAGTTGTATCTAAGGGAAAGTCCCTTCAGATTTTTAAGAAACTGCCCTTGTAGAAGTATCATTGGAGGCTCAAGGAAGTTTACTAGACCAGAAATAAAAGAAATGTAATTACTTTTTCCTGTTTGGCCATGCAGGTGACAATGAAGAATCTCCAGTACAGAATTCTCCAGGAGGAATAGCTAATCAATTAAAATTCATGCATTCTTTCCTCCATACCTTTCCAATAAAAAGAGATAATTGCTATTTGAAAATTTCTGTTAAACTCATATATTTGAGCAAAGCAACAACCTAGGTAGGTAGGAATGAGAAATACTATTGGATGTTTTTTCATGCTGCCAAATTTTCTGCGAGGTGGAGCTGTCACTGCTCAGAAAGATGGAAGGTGTCGTTGGGATTTTCTGGGATATTTTGAGTAGTCAACCTAGATCCTGGTCTATATTTCAAGCTCTTTCTATTTCTATTTTCTTTCAACTGATTTGAGAAGAAAAAAAAATGTTAATTTTTAAAAAAAAAGTGAATGTTTTTGTAGAAATACCTTAAACCTAGGCGTCTTTTGAGTATATATCAAGCTTAAATACATTGAAGTTCAAAATACAGGTGTGATTTCTGGGATGCTAATTTAGACTCTAAATATATTGTAGCTGGTTCTTTTAAAATTTCTGAATTTATACTGTAATTATCTGATCTAAAAAATGTCAAATGATCTATTAAAGGCATTCCTATGCTTCCATCCCTGTTAGTTTCAAGATACTGTGGGTTTTTTTTTGGCAAGCTTAGGAGAAAATTACCTGAGTTATCCCTTACCGGAGATGTCCCTTTTTTCCTACTACTTTTAGTAAAACTTCATAGTGTTTCTTTTTCCCTTAGCACCTCTGAACTGTTTATCATAATAATGTACTGGACAGATTGACATCTGCTTATTTTTAAATATAATCTGGTATGTAAATTTAAGAAACGTCCCTTTTCTCTTCATTTTGGGGCACTTTTGCCTGCATTTGGAAAGCTGTGTGTCTTGATGCTTCTGCTAGCTATAACGTCAGCTGTACAGTGGTATCACAGCTTTGTGAAAGACTCATCTTTGGTAATTTTTATTTTTGAGGTATGTACTGGAAAGTGTACATCAAGTGCCCAGATAATAAAAATTCTTATTTTATCTTTTAATCATTTTATCATTTAAAGATTCTTTTGTGAGCACTTCAAGGAATTTTGTTGCTGTTAGCTAACCAGTATAGATAAAGGGAAAGAGGATTTAAATTCAGAAAAAGACAATAATTTAATCAGTACAGAATTCAGTACTTCTGTTCATGCTGAGGGAATAACTGTTTACTTTCTACTGCAATGAATATCAAGTCCAGTACACTGCACATGTGTTGTAAATAGCACACCAAACCAAGAAGAAGCCTTTGTATCTTGGTGGTGAAACTTCATTCTTGTTAATAGGCTTCTAGGTGAGATACTTATGCATTTTCACTGGTTATTGTGGCTGTTGACAATTAGTTTTGATTTCAGTGGCAAATGATAATTCTTGAAAGTGTTAAGCTTCACAAGGTGTATAAAGTATGAAACTGGCATAAATGGTATTCATATTTGAGTATTTGAGTATTTGAGTATTACGCTCTGTCTCAAAAATTTTCCTATCCTTCTTGCATTTCATTTGGAATGTGCATACATGAATGTATATGACCCTTAACCTGAATTCTTGAAAACCCTTAAATTGCAGCTACGTTTGAATGCTGAGAAGTATCAGGAGCTGTTGTCTGAAAGGGCTGTGCAGTTTCGAGCTATTGAGCGGCGACTGCTGACACGATTCAAGGACAAAACTCCAGCTCCTCTTCAACATCTGGACACCTTGCTAGAAGGAACATTCAGAGAGGTCAGTTTGATTATGAGCCTAACCTTTCTTTATCTTGTTGGTAAAACCTGGCTTAAAGCACATAAGCTATGCTTTCCTGGTTACATTTACCATCCAAGAGACCAGGAAGCAGTAATTTGTTTAACCTAATAGTCCCTGTAACTTTCCAGATGATTTGCAATAGTTTTATTTAATCTGTGACCACAAAATCTTTACTCCTGGGTCATACCAGCTTGACAGCACATCATTCTTTCCTAACTGATGTTGATAGTGTAAATATTTTATAGTTCATGTGAAAATATTTTATAGTTCATAGCTTGTGTAAATATTTTATAGTACACTGTAAACTGGTGGAATGGTTTGGCTGGGGTAACATTCACAACAAAATTGTCTGAGACTGACCATGTCCTTCCTATGGGGATTTATGTTCTAATCATTTCAGAATGTGATATCTGCAGAAGAGCAGTGTTTTTAAAAAATAAATCCTTCCCAGACCATCCCTATACTGAACAAAGAATAAACCAATTTTTCTTCTTGCCTCAGCTCTGTGTTGCTTTAGGATAACTTTTTCATGATGTGTCCCTTTTGTAAAAAAGTTATTTTACATGTGTTGTGCTTTTCTGTTGGAGGATCTGATTTTACTTTCTGGCATTCCTTGTTTGAGAAGCTGAGTCACAATTAGAGTCCTTACTGGAAAAAAGACTTACCTTTGCAGTGTTGTATATCACAACAACTAAAATCCAAAGGTGTTAAAGAAAAAGTATTTCCCCCTACTGTTCATCTAAGAAGACATTTTAAATTGGACAAAATTGCCTTTCCATGTATGCTTTTATGTAAGTCAGATTTGCTTTTATTCCAGTCTGTACTGAGTTCACAGTTATATTCCAGTCTTTACTTAGTTCACATGAGATGATTTAAGTTTGAAGGTGGGGATTTTCTAGTTGCTTTAATAAATACTAGGTATTGTGCTAGATGGGTTATTCTTTAATACTTTGAAATGGCATGACTAAATAAGCCTGAAAGATTAGCATAAGAGAATTTTTTGAGTCTGCTTTTGCTGTGTAGAACTTTTTGCCTTTAAACGTAAGGGCAACTGTGATGTGCTTGACAGTTTCCTTGTGTAGTTGATTTGAAAGCTGAATTCTGAGAATATGGCATAAGTCACGTTGTTGAAATAGATGCATGTTGCCAAAGCTTAGTTAATAAAGTCTTTAATACCAACATTAGATGACTACTTTTCTTAACATTACTGTTGTAGGCTTTTTGAATTGGAGTTAGAATAGGTGAAAGAAGAATGAGGAAAAGAGATTTCTTTTCAAAGAACAAATGTTTACATTTTTTCATAATTGTTTAAACTTGGTAGATTTCTTGGTAGATTTCCTTTGTAATTTCTTTTCTTTGTGGGAATCCCCTTCCAAAAAAGAAATGTTGTTATTGTTACTATAAAGGAAGTGTAGTAAAATGGTGATTGCCATAGAGACCCCACTGCTGCATGTGTTATTTTGAAAGTGAGAGCTGTGGCAGGATTTAATATTGACTCTTCTCTGGAGGTGAAATGAAATTGCTCAATGTTGCATTTTTGTATTAGAAAAGACCTTGCTTTCTTTAATTCAGTATCATATTCTGTCTTTATTTGAGCAAGTATGTCTAATGCAAATAGTTGAGGTATCCAAAATATGATAAATGTGTTTTCTGAAAAGGAATAATGAAGCTGTTTAAATATGAACAGTATGAAGTCTCACTCCAAAAATTCTTTTAGGCATGTAGCTTTTTGACATTGAAATAAATATGCCTTTTCTTATAATCGTCTGAGAATCTCATATACTCTCTTATGCTAAATATTTTTATAATGAGAAAATAAAAAATTGCCTTGTTTTATTCCCTCATTTTTCACTAAAGTAATTGTTATGTGCAAAGCAAAGCAAGGTTTTGTTACTTCTCACATTGTGTTTTGTACTCAGAAGGGAAATGTCTGTATTTTGGTTTTATAGTGTATTCCAAACCCTTTCATCAAGAGCAGAAAGGGGTTTACAGTTAGTGAGTGTGTGATTTTATTAGTCTTTTTAATGCAGAATTTCCTTGGGCACTATATGAATTACATTCTTAGTAGAATAATTATTATAGTGTAGGATTTTTTTAAAATTGAAACTTTAGTATTATAACCTCTGCAATTCCACAGAGATATAAAGATGCCTTGTATTGCTGCCTGCATTTCCTTGCAGATGTATAACTTTTTTATGAACAACTTTTAAAATACAAATAAAACAATGAATATTCTACTCATGTAGTTTCATTGCCTAGGTGTGATAAATACCTACTTTAAACATGTTCTGTATGGTTTCTTTGCCCACCTGCAAATTGTTATGAATTTCTGAACTGATTCAAATTTTACAACTGAAGTAGATTGTAAAGGTTGATTTTCAGCTTTTCAGCTTCAAGTAAGAGTTATGTTTGTGTGATAGGTAGGTAAATGTACAATGCCAAAGTTATAGATGTCAAACTGGAGAAAATTAATCAAGCTGCATTTCATTCCCTGGTAAAAAGTATTTCTATTTATGAAGCAATTTCTTGCATTAATCCTTGTACATTTCCAACAAGGCAGGCCATATTTAGTGCCCCAATAAAATTGCTGATTGGTCTATTAAAAGGAAACTTGAGCTTTACTTTCCATCTTGACAGTAATGAGATGTGTAAGCAGGCATCAGTGTGTGCAATGACGAAAAGCTTGTTTTTAGTTTTATAGTCCTGTTTACATTTTCTTCTAGAATTTTACTTTCTGAAGCAATATTTTAGATCTAAATAGATTCAAGTGAGTGTTAACAACAGTTAACAAATAGTAACATCAGGTGTTCCATTCTGGAAGGAAAAGGAAAGCTGTTAAGTACATAGTAGTCTTGTACATTTGAAATAGGAAATGTTATTCTTATGATGTTTAAGGAGGATTTCTAGGAAGGTGCTATGAAAATATTAGAAAAAAATTCAATTAGAAATAGATTCCCACTTGATCTGCTAAAAAAAATTTAGATATGCACTTGAACATGCTGCTAACACTTGCCCTAAAGGATTTTAATAAGATACATTTAAAAGCCATTGAATGGTAGTTGAGATTCCATATACATTTTGTATTTTAAAGGACTTCAAATATGAAATGAGATTGCAGCAAATTTTATGGTAGCTGTTGTAAACACCATGTACTTTGTATAATGCTCCCCTACCAGAGACTTGTTATTGCTTGAAAGTGCAGTTTAATAATCTTTTATGTCTACAATGTGTTTTCTGTCATAATAGAAAAAAATATTCATAGTTTGGCAGTAGCTGCAGGTTCTTACCCTGAAATCTTAATTTTCATGCATTGCCTCTTGGCAAACATTACTTGGACTTCCAGGTACAAGCTGGAATTAATAAATGTCATAAAAATGAGATGCTTCAATTTCTTATTTCAACGCACATGGATTTTATCCTGCTGAATATAAGCAATATTAAGCTGTAAGCTGTGTTTAACCCTGTTTGGAAGCCTACCACAGCTACATTCTTTGAGGCAAGGAGGAGGATGAGTTTTAAATATGGGGTGGAGTTCTCCCAGGGCACTGACTGTTCTTTAGCCACTTTTAAATACTTAAAACATGAATCTGAGACAAGACTGAGCAGTTCCAGTTTACAAAAAAGAATGTTATTAGCAATCACTTCTACCTTGCATTGCTTCTGTTAGTATTACAAAAAAAAAGTCAGAAAAAACAAGGCAAATCATGATTTTCCCCATATCCTGACACTTCCAACATACATAGTATAGTTCCCTTCCTATTCTTTAATGGCTCTATTGTGCAGTACCTCAGGTTTCCCCATGTTTTGACGTCTCTTCATTCTCATCCTGGAAAACCACTGACTTTCTTGTGCTTCCTAATGATGAGATCTTATCTTTTACCCTGGTCCCACTCTCCCTCTGGCAGTTGCTTATTTGTGCACTGTCAAGCCAGTGCATGAATTAGTGCTGACTGGCAGCAGCCACCTACCCAGAGAAGAGGGATGATGCCCTCTTTCTCAGTAGAAACAACTAAATAGCGTTTCTCACCTCCCATTCTGCTAATTAAAATAAAATTTAAAAATCACATATAGAGGAACTGAATGATTTCTGGCTCTTCATGTTAAAATTTTGTGTGGTCATTGGAAATGACAGTTTCTAGGAATGGGCTGACAGAACAAATCTGACATAAATGGCCAGCACAGTTCCATAGCCTTAGACATCTAGACTTAAGAACTGTGTATTTTCCAGATTGGCTCTTTTTAAGATCAGTGATACATTTTACTTTTCCTTCAGGTGCTTTATAAATTTGAGACCATCTTCCATTAGTGAAAGGATTTAACACATTTTTCTAACCAGAACTAATTGATGCTGAAAATGTGCTTCCTTTATTTTCTTGTAATTCAGCTATTCCTCTGTATTCATCTTATTTATTTTAGTATTGAATAACCTGTCTCTCATAAATAGTTGGCTGTAAGTAGTAATAAGGTGATTTTTCAATGTCACTTTCTGATCCTACTCAATAAACAATTAGAATCTATCCAGATTATTTTGCTGTATTTAGTACACAGTTTGTATTTATCTAATCTTAGTCTTGCATCTTGGAAGTTTTGTATATGAATTGCTTCTTGAAGAGATAAATGCACATGGGAATTTTTCACCTAAAAACTCTTCTTGAAACAAATAGTCTTTCTGATTTCATGAAGTGCTCATAGGTTTTTCTTTTAAGGTAGTAGGAAATAACACAATTCCTACAGATTTGTTTTCCAGTTTGACTTCCCTCATCTCTCCCTTCTGGAAAGTAAGTGTAGTTTTTTACCATCAGTTTGTTAAAAGTTGTCAACAAACACAATTGCTTCCTGGTAGAGACACCATAGTTCTTCATTTAGGCTAAAGAAGGCAATTCCATCAGGAGGATCAATTTTAGTTACTTACATGGCAGTAAACTGTATAGGAATTTGTTGCCTGTTACTGAGAAAGCTTTATCCACATATAAAGGTAGCCCTTTTCCTTGAGGACTGAGAGTGAGCTGTCCCCTCATATACAGCCCTGGAAGTTAGTTGGGCAGCTTGGAGCATTCAGTCGAGACTTCTGAAGAAACAAATGCATTTTTGCTGAGGATTTGGAAGCCAGATGTCTCTAAATGAATGCACTGGTTCTTTTAATTAGTAATGTCACAGGACTTGTCCTTTCTCTTTCATGTGGAAGTCTTGAAGAAAGGTGCATATATTTTCAGAACATTGTGAACTTCATTACACAGCTTTTCTTTGACATAGCCTAATTTAAACAGAAAGAGGGACTATCTCATGGTTTTGAGATGAAATTTAAGCAACTGTACTATGAATGCCAGCTGCAAAAACTTAGGACTGGCCCATAGTTTTATTTTGTTGCAGCACAAGATTGATGCTTAAATGTCCTTACTTTTGTTGTTTATTGTTGGTGTGTGGTTTTTTTTTTTTTTTTTTTTTTTGGTTGTTTTTTTTTTTTTTTTGGCAACTGTTTTGATCCTTTTGGAGCTTTTCAATCCCGTGTAATTTTCAGAATCAGACTGAGTAACAGTACTACAAGACAGGATCTGTTCTGGTCTCTGGTCTTAAAAGTTGATGTTTTGGTAATCAAATCCAAAGCTACCTTCATTTTCTTTTTGTCAAAGAAAGAAAAATATTTAGAGCAGCACACAGTTAAAGCATGTAAGATCAGATCTGCAGCTCAAAGAACATGCAGCTCATGTTAAACAGTTAACTGATTTTTTTTTTCTTTTAATAAAAGCCTCCAAAAAAAGAAAGCTGTGATACAACAAACTTTCCAAACCAAATGTATGGAGAAAATCTTTTTCATCCATGAGCAAACTTAGAAGGCCAAGAGAAGTGCACTAAATATTTATGTTTCTTGAGATTTCAGCAGAATGTGTAATTAAACTAAATTTTGGACAGAACTTAAAGGAACTTAGAATCCCTCTGAGCACATCTTACGTAACCAGACAATTGTGAGGAATTTTTAGCCCAGTGTTACTGATCATGCATGTTATGTCTCTCTTTTGTTGTGGTTTGTGATTAAATGCAAGAGTGTTGCAACCTTGTTGAATAATATTTTATGTATTTAAATACTGTGTGCTGGTTCTTGTCCATTTTAGAGTATTTGACACTATCAGGCAAAGTTAGTTTTGGGTGTAAATCATTATAGGATTAAAAGAACTACTTGATTCCAAATTGTACCTTTCAAATTATATGATTTCCTCTCTGAAATTTGGCACTTCATATAAAAACCAATTAACAGTTGAAAAATATCTAAAGGTTAGCGTACTTTGTCCTCCTTTTGGAACACTTGTGATCACTTTTCAGAACAGATCATTGGCTGATTTAAGTCCTCATTTTTCCTGGGAGCCTGGTTATAAAACATGGGGTTCTGGCCCAGTGTCCAAGGGCTTGCCTTTTGCTGGGGCTATTGTCACACATCTGGTCACCTGCATTCAGCATCAGCTAGATGTGAATGTGAGGCCATCTGGAGGCTTTGCACCTGTGTCAAAGTCAAACAAAAAGGTGTACTAATACACCTTCCCATAGTACTGCACTGATGTAGCTGTGTGGCTCCCAGGTGGGGATGGTTCTCCATCTCCTGTCTTTCAGCTGGTGTGGAGCAATTCTGTGACTGTCTGCTACATTCTCTGCAGCTCTGTTTTAGTCTTTAGCTGTGCTGTTGGGGGCTGTACCAAGCAGTACTTCAGGTGCTCTGTCTTTTGGTCTCTGGGTATATGCTCTAAGTTTGATCTTGTATCTCTCCTGCTTAGAGTTTTCTGGAATCCAATTAATTCAAACTGGTGGCAACTCTTTAAGCTTTGGCTTGTTCCTGGTACTGAATTCCCCCCAAAAGAATGGGTATTTGACACTTATGATACTTTATAATTCTGTGAAGGAATTTTTATATGTGCATGTGTACATGAATTTTCTTGTTATCATGAAAAATAGGTGTGTGGAAAAGAGAGCCACTTCAATTGGGAGGTCCAAAGTTCTTTTCATCTGTTCAGCAAGAGGTTTGGATCTTGTTGCTATGTTTGTGCTTCCTTTCTCCCCTCTTTGCTTCTGTTTCCCATTTTTCTCTGCTCTCAGAATAAGATTCCCCCAGCTATCAAATGACAGCCTTACATTTGATTTTTAAGTCTGTCATTTCTGGTTCTTGGTTGGAGACTCACATGATTGAACTGACTTCTGGCTAGACAGTTTTTTTGTTCAAGGGAGCTGGAAATAGAACTCTAAGTTAGTGATTCTTGGTGGTTTCAGACTGTTAGATATTGTAATTTCTTTTGATATTTCCATAATCATTTCAGCACAAAGATGGAAAATATATTGAAGGCAAATGCCTTTGTCCTACTTAGATGTCAGTGTTCATGTACATGTGCATATACATATCTATAACTATTAATAATTCATCATATCTTCATTTTAGTCCTCAGAGTTGTTCCTGGGTGTCTTTTTAGTATTGTCTGTATAAAATTCAGATTTCTACTTCTATGATAGTTGGTACTAACAGGTCCAGCACCTGAAATACTGCAGAAAAAAATATAATCTCCTAATTTTTCTCCTTATCTCTTTTCCATCTACTGATTAGGAAGCCAGTCTCATATTTTCTAATCTGTAATTTACTACACTGTTATGTGTTATACAAAGTAAGTATGTTCATAACAATTTTTAAAGCAAATACCATTTTCTAATGTTTTGAAAGGCAAAGTACTGTTCCTTGCCGTATTTTAACACTTGCAATGTTTGGAGCACTTGGATTGTTGGTGGTTTGTAGTCAGTGGCAAATAAAACTCAGTATGTTCTGTTCACTAAAACACAGGGAATGTCATTAAAGGTCCATTAACTCTTTGTTCAAGCCCCTTAACTCTTTTCCTTGCTTATTAATCAGTTGATAAAAATCTCAAAAGTGATTGTTAATGATTGAGTATTCTCTCTCCAGTGGCACTTCTGACACACAAGGCCTCGGGAACTTGACATTTTGGGAATGATTCATTACTTGATTAGTAAGGACTTTTACCTCAAAGCAAAACCATTAGGGTTTATCATGCATGACTCAAAGGCTATATATCACACTCTCTTCTGTAATAGTCATTTTCCCCAGATAATGTAAGTGAGAGCTACACCCATAGTATAAATTAGCTCTTTTTGGCTTGAATAAATATGCTGTCCCTTAGAGGAGTTATATTTAACTTCTCTTGTTTTATTGCTGTTTTTGCTAAATGTAGTTTTTTCATAGCCACTAGAAGCAGCTTGTTGGCTATTACATATAATTAAAATTCTCTATTTTACTGGTGTTCAAATAGTGTTATGTTTCTATTTCCTTAAGACTTATTTAACTTTAACAGTGGAATACTTACAATATCATCAAAGACCCTTTTTATTAGAAGATGTATTCCAAAAAAAGGTCTTAAAGTAGTTAGCTGTTCTTGGGAAGCATATATTAGGATTACTGGCAAAACTCTTCTGTATTTTGGTCTGTGGTAGCAATTACTTCAGTGTGGGACAGTCTTCTGACAGGTTAGTCAGTTTGTGGGACAAATAGGTAAATTGTTCACATTATCAGTAAGGGGCTTTTCTATTTTGTGGAGGGAATTAGACACATGTAAAAGCAGGAAATGGCACAGCCATCACAAGAGAAAGAGATTGGCAGTAGTATGTTCTTGTGTGGGTTGATATGGCAGAGAGTGCCTCAACTGGAGTCTGTTGGACTGCATTCAGTCTGGTCTGTCATATTTTCCACATAGGAGGGTTCCAGCTACACTGTGCTGTGTCCTACAGCCCTGTCTACTGAATTACTCCCCTTGAACCTGTGAATGGCCAGCTTTGAACACCCACTGCTCCATTCAAATCAGTAAAGGACCAGAGGTGTGATCTTTATTAATTTTTTCCCCCACTCCTCTTGGGGTGGGGTTCTCACTTTAGACCTATAGCACCATTGTGACCTATTGAAGGATTCCCCAGACTTTGGTTCAGTCCTCAGGGGCATGGGCAGGTTGTACCCTCTGGTGTATAAAGGCAACAGTAAGAAGTGATTTTTGTCACTCTTTGTGTTATAAACATTCTCTGGCACTTTCTGTTTGTTTCATTGGCTTATGACTTTTTGAAGGGGAAGAAATAATGTTCCCTTGAAATGGTAGATCTTGTGTCCTCAGCCTAATATAAGGTCACCAGACCATATATGAGGGCTTTCTGTAGGGACTGAATGAGCCTGTGGGCATTTGAATGAGTGAAAATGGAACCAGTTGGCTACAATTCCTCAAAGGAAGGAATACTGATATGTTTTATTTCTTTGAAAGAAATGTCATATCAGATAATCAGATTATTGGATATCCTTGTCGGCGTTTAAATCACTGACAGTCTCTTTCACTGGGAGAAGTATACTCCATAGGCAACGGAGGAAGTGCTATGTGGTAGTGTAATCAAAACTTGAATTAAAAAAATGATACCATCTTCAAGGAAGGAGGGAAACACTGTTATTTCATGCTCCCTAGAAAGTTTTCTGTATCAGCTCTGTAATTTTGTAGTACAGAAGCATAAAAAATCTATAGGTAAGAACTACTGAGTGTATCTGGTAGTAGCCACAGTGTTTACTTTGAGTGTTTCTATACATGATATTAGTGAAATTTCTCATTTTAATTGAATAGTCCAGCTATTATGAATTGACTATGACATGATTATTAATTTCTGCATGCAGTACTATGAGCATTTTTGGTGGCCTGGGAAGTAATTCTAATAGCTTGCCTTTGGGTGGTTATTGTACTTGTTTTACCAGTGTGTACATGGGTGCAGTGCCTTCAGATAGCTGAAATAAAACATTGAAGTAGATAATTTTCTGCTGTAAGGTCAAGATAAGTGTACTGATTTCTTTGATATACAGTAGATGACAGTTTAGCATTGTCCATGGATATCAACTGTATGTTGGTTTCAAATTCACAGAGTAAATATTTCACAGACTTTCATACTTGGATTCAGTGAAATGCCTGGTTATACGTTCAGTATACCAACAATAAATACTAAGGGGAAGAGCTACATAATTCATGTAATTCAATAGCATTTTATGCCAAACTCAGATTTAAAACCAAACAAAAAGATCTCCCTCTCCCCAAAACAAAACCAAAAACCACACAGGAAATAAGAATTTGATGGCCAAATTAACTAAATTATTTGCTCATCTAATGCTTGCAGATCTTAGTATCAGTTGGGTATTGAAGTGAATTTGGTTACTGTAGTAGCTGTATTGTAAACCCAGCAGTACCAAGCTATTTTTTCTACAAACTTAAGCTAAAAATGTTTTACATCGGTCTGTACAGCTACTTATTTCCATTACCATAGAGAGAATGAGTATCTAAATTACTATTCTATTGTTCTTGGGTAGTCTTGCAGGTGTGAAAATTTGATTTAGTCACTGGTGATGGCTGGCCCAAGATGACTTGGATAGACCAATGTCAGAGGTGGAAATAAGACCTCACATTATCAGTCCCCTGCTCTGCACACTCCTGTTCAGCTCTATTAAGATTCTGTGTGGTATTACTTACTAGAGGCAGTATAGTAGTAGACTGTGGATTCCTGAAGAAAAAAATATTTCAAAAATAGTATAGGTGACTTATCAATTAAAAAAAAATTGGTTTCCTTGTGTGGATGTCCCTTGCAGTCAGCTCAGAGCTGCTTCTTTAGCCACTACCTTTCAGCAGAAAAATGTGACTTGCGTGGTCATTCTCTCAATTTAGACCTTTTAATAAAAGGTACACTTTATGTTGGAGCTAAACTGTTGGTTAAATCTGTAAACTGACAAAAACAAAAGACAAAAGAACTTTCTTCTCCATTTCTTTCTGCCAGTTGGCATCTCAACAGGTCTATTTTATATCTCAGTTTTGCTTAACTACTAACTTCTACAGAGTAAGTATTTCTACATTGTGAAGCCTATAATTATTCTGTTGTGGATAGTTTAAAGCGGTATGAAAAGGAGAAAGTCAGTTAATGAAGGAAAATTTGGCATAATGAACTGTGGGGTTCAGAAGTCAGGAATGAAGAAGACAGTAATGATGAGTATCATAACTGCAGACATAATATTTTCAGGCTTTTATTAAATAGACTCTTCTGCCCATTCTGCTCGCCTTGAGTTCTTTGACAAAGTTTTGTGGCTGCCAGTTTCTTGGTTTAATATCAGCAATTTGTTTTGGATACAGACTTAATGTTATTTAGATATCTTAAAATTAGGTGTTTGCTTGAATTTCTTGTTGGATGGACAAGGACCCTGAAATGTTGAGTTGACAGAGTTTGACCATAACAACTGTGGTCCTTCTTTTTCCAGAAAGCCTCTTGGTGAGCCTAGAAAACTGTATGTATGGCTGCTGAAGGCTATGCTTGCCAGTTAAATTCCTGTAATATGGAAAGGAGAAGTATGGAAAAAGACTTTATATATCACAGGAACTGGATTTTTTTAAATGGTATTTTTAAAGGAATCATTCCATTTCCCTTTAGGAAATCTGAAAGTATTTGGAATGGATAACATAATTTTTATCTTGTTCATTGTTTATATTCTTAAGGCTAGTCTACTAAGAAAAAGCAACACCTATTAAAGGACTTTGAATTCAGAGTCTTTCATGTTACAATGAGTCTATTTACTGCTGTCAGTAGGCTTGTAATATATTTAGCTTGAAGAGGTTAACAAGCATACCTTGGAGTGTTACTTTTATTTTCTGTTCTGTGACACTTAGCAAAATCCCATTATACAATTGAGTAGTATTATAATGTTAAAATGTTAATTTGTTCTGCATTCCGTTAAAATTGGATTTTTTTTCTTGTGCACTGGCCCATGCATTTTATACAAAACCTATAATTTAAACACCACTCCATAGAAATGCTCTAAATTAGTAACCTTTTGCCTTTGCTACCTTAATTACATCTCATTATTTAGTACTTAAAGAGCAACCTCTAGCTACTGGTTAAATATTTGCTAGCTAAATAGATTTGTCATGTTAAAGAAAACAGTAGCCATTTGCCTTGTAATGTGTTTAGGATTTTAGAGTTTTGAGAAAATTACGTGCTTCATGTGCTTTAACTTTGAATTTTTCCTTGTTTTTTCATTTCTCCTTAATGAACATTTCAATAGCTGTCTGTTGCATTTCAATAGGTAATTGAAAGTCTGTCTTAAAATAAGTATTTTGAAAAGGACTGTTGTGTTTTGACATGGTCTATGTCTTCTAGTTACTTTTATTCCTTTTAGCTTTTATAAGCATCTGATACAGTAAATTTCTCTTTTTATTGTGGAAGCAAATATAAAGCAGATTACATGTTGGCTACTAATAGCTATATTTCAGATTTTTACCCCCTTTTGGGAGGAAGGCTGTTTTGTTTGATCCGAATCACAAGGAATAATATTCATTAAAACATCTGATGAGTTGTCTTTTCTTACAAATTTAAAGATCACTTCTCTTTGGTCTTTTAATTGTATGGAGAAATTATACTGCAGAACTTATTAACTGCTTGCATAATGACTTAATCTTTAGTATTTTATTCACATCCACTAGGTTGTATTTTTTGCTCTTTTTATTGCTTTGTCTTTTTCTATGTTTTAATTAGTATAAAACCATATGAAGAGATTATAATTTAAAATTGCAATCAGTCAAAATTCCATAATGCTAAACGCCCTGTCATATGCAAAGGCATCCTGTTTAATTTCCTATTCTACTTTTTTTTTTATCTTTTTTTTTTTTCTCAAGATCCACTGTAGTGGAAGCTCATTTACAACAGATTTGTCTGTCTGACTTGATTCCTACCCTGTACCAAACTGCTGCTCTCCTTATCTAGTTATTGCATTCTTTTCTGCACTGTCCATTTGCTTTTGGAAGCCAGTGTCTCCAAAAAGTTCCTTCACCCATTCTTCCCATATGTTTTCTTATATTACAGGTTAAAAATTGCAGACTGGCATGGTTATAGTTAGAAGTATAACTCTCTGTTTATGTGTATGGCTGTAATACCACTGACTTTATTTTTAACAAACGCAACAGGGACAAATGGAGAAAACACATTGATGCAAATCTTCATCTTGTTCATGTGTTTTTGATTCTGTGGGAAACCCATTTATGGAACAGATAAACATTTGTCCTCTAGTGTATACTTTTGTTCCTGTAAAAATCAGTTTTGATTCCTGAAACATATTAAACTTTTTCTCAAAAACAGTTAAATGGGGGAATACCAGCAATGCATTTACAGGGAAACTGGTTGGCCTGTCCAATTCTAGGCTAAGTACTTCAAGCTTTGAAGTCGATAGTTTGTCTGAAAACTTTTTGTGTGTTGTTTTTTATGCCACTGTTTATACATTCTGTATCCATAGGCTCTGATACCATTACTTTACTATTCATGCAAAGGTTTGAGTGATTTGTTGCTTATTGACTGTATTTATTCTTGGGTTTGGATTTAGCAAGTCAGTCTGTAATGACTACCTGTTTTTTATTTATTTGTTTTTTATTTTTTGAAAAACTACAAAAAGCTCTGTGGGAACCCTTCCCTGAGAAGAGTTTTTGAGATTTATATGGATTACAAAGTATTAAGAAGGGTCATTACTTAATTTTCTTTGCTAGCAAAAGTGCCAAGATACAATTTTACAGGTATTAGTAAAATTGAATATCATGCTTTGTGTTCAAGAGCTGGTGCCAACATCTGTGTTTGCAGCAGCCAAGACAGGTCTAAGAGTGAAGGCTTTTCCTCATTGCTCTTGGAAGTATGCAAGAACATGGCTGTGATATTTCTGTTCAGTTGAATCTGTGATATTTACTTCCTCTTAATTTTTTTTAAAATTTTTTTCGAAGTTAATGGCCACTGCAAAGGAATTTTTTCTCTCTGGATAGAGGGGAGGGGAGAGAGGGAGGGAAGGAAAGAAAAAAGTCAGAACACTTTGTTTTGATCACAGGTGCATTTTTCTAGTAGGAGGTCACATTTAATTTGTGTAGCATGTTTTGGGTGGTTCTGGAGCAGATCCTCAGCTGGGGTGAATTATCACGGGAGTTAATAGCTCTGACTGTTAGCACAAGCTAGGGTCTGTTCTCTAGCCCAGGTAAGCTTGTTCATTTTTTAAAATTGAAACAAATGCGACTGAATTGTAACATTTCATAAAAGAAATCGAAGTATTTTTTTAAAAGAGAATTGAAGTATCTTTTTAAAATAGAGTCAAAGTCTTGTCTCATTTTCTGCAAACGTTATAATAACCTATGTAGTCTCTTAACTTTTTTTTTGTATTTTGCTTGTGGATCAAATGGAGGGGCTAGGTGTCTGTGCATATGTTGCTTTTTCAAAATAGCATGCTTATCAGGTGAAGAATAGGTCAAATGATGCATTTGCAAATCCAGGCTCTTCCAATCTCTGTTTCAAGAGGCTTTTCTGTGTCTTATTGAGGCACTTAATTGATTGTAGTTTTATTCTGAACCTGGGGAGCCCTCTTTAATTCCTTCTATCTAGGAGTGTTTTAGATGCTCTAACATTAAAAATAGGTCACTTTATTAGGCCAACTAAATATGGCTTTAAATGTCTAGATTCTGGTTTGACAATATATGTTCTTCAAAAGAGTACACTTTTTACAAAAAAAAATGCTCAAATTTTTTGCCTCTCTCTTTTATTAACTTTTGCATCATGTATGGCAGAGATTTACTTTCAGTGGAAAAATGGATTGTTCCAGCAGAGTGCAGCAAAAGACAAATATTGTAAATATGTTTGGCTTTCCTGGTAAGACTTGGTATGTTGTAAAAAAAGGAGCTTATCATACATAAAATACCAAATTATGGATGAAATGTATAAGAAGATTGCAGTCTAGTTAAATTTTTTCAGCTATTTTTTCCTTCTGAAACATTGATATAATTTACTAGGAAAATTATCATTAAAGAAGTGTTACTATATAATTAGGTAAATTCTAAAGTCTCTCAAACATTCCTTATAAGTAGAAGCAGAACTTTGAACAGTAGGTAGCTAAATGCTACTGGTTAGTACTTCATCTGAGGCCAGACTGCAATCTGATGGAAGAGTTGAAACTACAATTCAGGTTTCTTGCCTTCTTCCCCATACTTAAGCTATTAGCCTCTCCTGTCTTTTATAATTTTAGCTACTAATATTTGTTTCTTTGGTGGTTTTTGGTGCTTGGTCTGTTTTTTTTTTTTTTTTTTTTTTTTACCTGCATAATTGCTTAGAAGTTTGCAAGTCTAATTGTTTTGGCCTTAATTTCACCATAACATGCAAACATCTTTCTTTAACCTTTTAAAGCCCTAATTTAATTGACCCCATTAAGACCAGATTATATAGTTGCTGTGACCCTCCAAAATGTAAGTAAGAGTAGTATGCAAATAGATCTATCTAGATAATACATGCAATTTGAGTCAATCTTCCAGAAATCTTGAGGGGAAATTCCCAATGATGCCAAAGGATTCTTGCATGTTCCCTCTGTGTCTGCATGTCTAAACTCACTTAAGTAAGGATGTCTTATCTTTATGTAGGCAAAACTTTGCTGGATAGCAGCAATATAGAAGAAGTGAAGACACCATCTAAAAGTATAGTTTTTTATGACACTGGACCCAGTAGTAGTTTTCAGAAACTGAAAAGAAGAAATTTAGCCTAAAAACACGTTGATGAGTCTAAGAGCGACATATATTCTGTATTTTCTTAGCTAAATATGTATATTAAAGAATTGAAAATAAAAATGGTTGTATAAAATATTTCTTAAGAAATCTCAAAGGAATGTGGTTTTCCTTAACCTGTCTGTTAAAATTCATATAATTTGAATCAAGCTGTAGTTTTTTACTAATAGTCTCTAGTGTTGTTCCCATGTCAGAATCTGGATTTAGAGCTGTAATCAGGCTTATGTTTTCACTGTTTGGGTTGCAGCCTGATCCCTTGGTCCTCCTGATCCTGGGTTTCAAAATGCCTTGCACTGCCAAAGTTAAAGTGGGAACTGTTCCCAGAGAGTTCATTCTCAGCTCATTAATCAACATGAGCAGGTCACATGAGAGACTGAGGATGAGTGAGTCTGCTGGGATCCCCATCCAGTCCTTTGTGGGCACTGGTGACCCATCACCCCACAGTCTGCCTCCCATCCATCAGCGGGTCCCTTTCCCCTCTTGCCACCAGTGGCCCTTCCCTGACACCTTTGCCCAGTACAAGTGCAGGGTTTGTTGCACCAGTCCCTTCCCTGTCCTCCTCACTGGTCAGATAAGGACAATTCCCCAGGGCACAGTGGCAGAAGTAGCGTATGGAGAAACTGATGTTGCCATGCTGAAGGGCTAGGGATGTTTGGAGAGAAATCAGATCAGGGTTTTTAGGAGGCTATCCCAACATTTCAGTCTGCTGCAACCAATAGTTCCCTAGCTCTCCCATGTCCTCTGGCTCTAGCAGCTGTTGATAACAGCCTCTGAGACATGCTGAATAATTTGCTTCCACTGTGACTTTGGATCTCTCTATGGCAGTAAAAAAAAAGTTTCTATTAAATTTGAAAATTCCCATTTGTTTCTGATCAAGTTGTTCAATACAGTGCAAAGTAATTAAATATTTCTGGTACCTACAGACTCCAGTTAGTCTCAAGACATCCAGTGTATTGCATGTTCTGCAAGTACAGAAAAAAGTTTTTACTTTTTTTTTCCCCCTGAAGATCTTGCCATTTCAGTTCACCAAATCCTAACCAAATTTTGAATGTAATGGCTCTACTATCCTTGGGTAAGGATGAAGGCCAGAATGATAAGAACATGGAGGTATTTAGGAAAGCTGTTACACAATCAGATGAATCTTGTTCATTTATTGGCTTTTAGTACTGTTTTTTGTTTAAATTTTTGGATCCGTCTCAGTCTGTAGTCTGAAGGGAATTAGTTACTGACCTTTCCCATACCAGAAAAACTTAACAGAGCAAGAATGGTGCAAAGCTCATCTGGTATTTTTCTGGCCTTAGCTTTGTAAAGATTTTATTTACAAGAAGACAAGAGGGAATATATTTAAGAATCACTCACTAATGAGAAAATGTGATTGTTGGAATGGCCATTATTCCTGTGAAAGTAATACTTAATTTTACAAAGCTCATTGTTAGTTTCAGTAAACTAAAGGAAAAATGGTCAACAAGTACAGGCCATAAGGTTCACAAAGAAAAGCTTAAAATTCTCTCCAAATAATGTGGGACATGTGGCAATGACTAATTTTAGGCCTGCCCTACAGTATTCTTTTACTCTTAGCATTTCTTTTGTGGTAGTACACTGTGACCACACTCACATTGGAACCTTTCCCTGTGGCAGTCCAAACTTAAATTACCAATCATTGCCTCAAATACTGTACAGTCTAATACAATATTTCTTTTTCTTTTTGTAGCATAATGGGTACCTTCACAGTGATGGATTTTTACTTATTTTTTACTTTCTAACTGATTGGAATTTGGAAAGAAGGAAAGATATAAAGTGTTTGAATGCAGACAAAATCAATTTGTTTTACAGAAGCATTGCTTTAATACTATAAAAATTAATATTTTAAATTGGCACTGACTGCAGTCAGGAGCTGGCCTCTGACTTTGTCTTCTGGCAGACTCATCTGTATATCTGCCAGCAGAATGGACTTTCTGTGTAGGTAGTTTTTATTTGTATTTTCAGGTGCTGGTTGCTTCATGAATTCTGCTGGGAAGACCACTTGTAGATACGAAATCACAATTTGAAAAACTTGCAAAGTTTACAGGTGGCCAATATAGATGTATCATTGAAAAGATATAGCAATCACAACAATAATCTGATGAGCCTGAACATAGTAATAAAAGCCTTCTGTATTGAGAAGTCTTTGGGATAATCATGACCCCTTGATAATTATCATAACCCCTTGATAATTATCATGATGGGATTTGGTAGGTTGGTTCTGAAATTAATATATGATGAAGTCTTTAGTCTTTGACAACCACGTTCTGTAAGTGAAATGAAGATTTCGAAAATTGAGCAAGTGGGAAGAATGTTCTAAGAAAGTGTTTACAAAGAATATGCTCCGTGTTTGGGTTTTTTTGAGAGAGGAAAAGAGAAGGTGGAATGTTAACTTGAAGAGAATATGATGCCCCTGTGTTTTTTTGCTTCAATGATGATACAGACTATATGCTCCTGGACTGACTGTGAACTGCATACAGGGAAAGAAGAGAGTTTCAAGGCGCTGGAATACAGAGATGTCTTTGTTATCATGATATGAGAACCTTTGCAGCCTTCTTTTTACTTTTCCAAGCACTGCAACTAGCAGGGGGTATTTATGATCTGCACAGAGTCTGATTGTTCTTGAGGTTGTGGGGCAATAGAGAAGGAGAACTGAACCTTGGATGGATTTGTGAAGCCCCTGGGAGAGGTGGGTGCAGACAATTTTGAAGTAAGGTATTGTGTAGGAAAGCACTTCGTAGCTATAATTCTTTGTACCTATAGTGCTAGTGAGACTAAAAAAGATGGATCTTAGCTCAAGGGAGGTACATATGTGTGGAAGGTTGTTACTTTTGGGTAAGAAAGTATGAATTTAGGAAGACTGAAGCGCAGAGAAATGTAGTAGGGATTGTACTTGGGATAGGAGATGGGTAAGGTGACACTGAAGAGAGGAAGAGAATTTGAAACTTTCAGACAAAATAACTGGCAGGCAAATTATTTTTATACATACAACTTCATCTTAGTTTTTAAATCCAAATCATCTATGGAGGCCTAGAAATTATTTAAAGTAGGATTGGACATTTAGATTTTGTGTGTCGTGATTGGGAGGGAAAGCACGGGGGAGGGGAAGAATTCCCAGCAAGTACAGAAGCTAGTCATGCTTCAAAGAAATAGTAAATATTTGGTAAAGAGAGAGCAACATTTATGCTGCTTTTACACTTTTGTCACTCAGTTGATTTTTTTTCATCTAGTAAAGATAATAAATGAATAATCATAAAATATTTGTGTTTGGAAGTTCTTCCTTGGTGTTCATGAAGAGTATTTATTTTCCATCAGCCTTTTACAGTGTAACATTGATTGGTGTGTGTAATGTATTATTCATACTGTTCTAGTTTCATCCCATTAGCAATGCCAACATTATGCTGAATTCTGCAGTGGTAATCTTGTATGAAGTCTTTGTACAGCAAATTCTGCTGTGGTTGAGATCCTGTTTCACATTTAGTGACAGGACAGAGTGAACTGTAGCACCTTATTGATACCACTCAGACTTTGTTCCCCTTCTTCCCTCCAAGGAAATGAGAATTGTAAGTGTACTGTAGTCCTATAAAGCCAAATTGTGAAAGGCAGAAAGTATATAAGAACTGGTTTAATTTTAGTTCTTGTTTATGTCTTTGTTTTCCTGGTAGCTAATGCCTTTAGAAGAGCCAAATTACTAAACCCATCATATTGAAAAAATAGCAAGAGCAGAATTAAAAACAGCCTTCAGATTAAAAAGTCTGGTGTTTTGGTCCATATGTGTGATCTTATGGGTATAATTTTGATCGTGTAAATTGTTCTGTGTAGAGCTGATTCAAATATGTGCCAAATCCAACTACTCATCGTGGTTAAGATTACTGAAGGTCTGCCTAATGCTAGAGCAGAAAAAGAAGTCTTTCATTGGTAGCTTTAATATTTACTTCTTTATCATTTTATCAGGAACTTTTTTTCATGTGCAACGGGCCCAGCCCAGCATGCATGAGACTCAATGATAGCCTGCTCATTGACTCACTGATTTGGGCCTGGTGTACTTACATGAATACTTAAGATTTGAGGTTTTTTAAGTTCTGAAAAAAATGGACTTCTCCATAGACTTTTTTGAGAATCTGGGTCATAATAAATTGAAAGCTTTAGACAGGTGAATGATAATTAATTTAAAAATATCATACTTCCTAAATACTTATGATGTGGAAAAGAAGGAAATAGAATTTTTTTTTCTCAAACTTTTTCATTTTTAAAACAGCTGCATAAACAAGGAAACAGTCTCTTCTTGGCATGAATACTTAAAAAAAATCCCATGCTTTAAGGTAGATATATCATGAAGGAGAAATGATTGGCATCTGTGAAACCGTATTTCTTTGTATTTTTCATCTTTATACACAGGGAGAGTCTGGACAAAGGTGGGAGGTCTGCTGGGGAAATTGGAAGCTCACAAATAACCAGACCCACAGCTCTGAAAAAAAAATGAGATGAGGGTGGGAAAGAGTCTCTAGATTTTAAGGAATAAATAAGATGAAACAAAGGCAGACAGCTTGAGGGACAAAAGGAATAGATTCAATAGTAAAGGAAGAGTACACCAAAGAACTAGAAGCCAAATGTTTTGCTTTTACATGGTGATGATGGGTAGGGTGATTATTTTTGGTTGAAAATGAGTGCTTATTCCAAGAGGCAGGATTGTACTATGGTCTTTATTGAAGATGGGGAAAAGACTTGCTCAGTCTTTTGGAGAATAACTAGGCAAGCATTCTTTAACAGGCTCTAGATGTTTTGAATGACACTTGTCTTATATATGCAGATCTTTTTCTGTTTCTCTGAAAAGGAGATGTGCATGCTGGATCTTATTAAAACACAGACCTCTCAGAGCTTAAATGAGTAGAGAAAGCCCAGTTATTTACAGCAGTGTTGTCGTGTCTTAATTATAGTAAAACTGTGTTTGTGAGATGTTGAGTAGATTTAATATAGAAAATCTGGGTAAGTTAGTATTTCAATACAAGCTTACATATTCATGTTTTCTTTGCTTTTACCATAGTTTTTGTAGAATAGACTTTGATTCATTGTCTAATGTGTTTACAGTCAGCTTTTCAGAAACATGCTTGAGTAGCCTGAGTGCTTAAAATAGTGCATTAATTGCAGCATGCTCATGTATGATGTAAGAAAATTATAACAACTGAATTTTTAATAATTAATCAAAATTCTAATTAAAACAGTATGGGATGAATCTACTTGCAAGCAAAAACCAGAGAAGAGGCTCAATAATCTGGTTGGTTCAATAATCAGTGAAACCCACTCCCCTGGGTATTTCCTCTCTGCTATACCTGATATTATCCAGCATATGAGGGAAAAAAATTTTTATAATAACTTGTGTGGTATTTGACCTTCATAATAGTAGTTACATCTGAATGCATTCCTTTGAATAGCACAGTTATGGGGAAAGAATTTAGTCTGGCCAGAGTAGGATATGCCATAGCCAAAGAGCTCAGTGGATTATAAGATATTTCTTCTCACTGTCTTGTAGTTTGCATTAATTTATTTTCTGGCATTATAAATTTTGCATTCCCTACTTCATTTGGGTCCAACTTCTGTGGGTGCCATTCCTGGGTCTTTTCATCCTGATGACTAGGGAGCTTAATAGGAATTAAGGAGGGTTGGGACCTGGAATCACAGTTCCTAGGGCAGTGCTTTAAGCCCTCTCTAAAGGGTTCAGCGTAAAGCTACAGGGCATCAATTAGGTGCTTTCCTGGATTTGGCTTTCTGGGTCTTTAGTGGGTAGCAGGAGCTGCTGCAAAGCCCTAGGCAGGCTCCCATGTTCTTGCTAGCTGCAGTGTGCTGAGCCAGCAGTAGAGATACAGAGACAACATAGACACAAGGTGATGCTTTGTGCTAGAAGCTGTTGATCTCGATAAAAAAGGCACTTGCACTCCATGAGGCATCATTCACAATGCTGTTCACCCTGTAAAAAGCATCCCTTCAGATGCTGGGAGCCCAGCACCACCTCCAACTTATGTGCAGTGTGCTGGACAGACACCCCCTGTGGAAAGATTCTCTCTTTTGGTCATTCCAGCTATTAAAGGATTATCCTGCAAAACAAGCAAACAACTCTTTTTAATTCCTCCAATAGAAATGGAATTATGTTCTTGGGAGACCTTGCTGTGCATGTTCAGGTAAAGACAAGGCCATGCAAGTGGTGCAATTGCTGGTATGGAGGTGGAGCTGCCAATAGGCTCCTCTGCACAAGGCATTGGTTCCATGTGTCCAGTGGCCAGGGCATTTGTGCCCCACAACACAGGCCTGAAGACCATGCTGGGTGTGCAGCACAGCACTGGTGTGAGCCCCTGCAGATGAAATACTGTTTGGATCACAGACTCCTCCTGTGCTGTGGTCTCCAGTCAGGATTGATGCAGATTAAATGAAATTCAAATGAAGTCCAGTACGTGGGTTTTTTTAGGTACTACTCAATGAAAATTAGTGTTTAGCTTTTAAAATAATTTTATTTTTAATATATGCCACAGAATTAGGCTACATATAAATTGCTTAGAAATAGTGGTAAATGTCAATTATTCCTACCTCCGGGAAGGAAAAACTTTATTAGTAATACAAACTGATTGCTTACAAACCTTACTAATCTGCTTTTAGCAGATACCAAATAACAGTAAGGGAATATAATAGCTAGCATATAATTCTGCCTTTGTTCTGTAAACAGTTTTCCCTTTCTTTCAAGTTTCACACTCTTAGAGCCATTTTTCTTGCTTCCTTCAAACTGATAACAGCAGTTGAGAAAACCAAATAATTAGGTTCAGCAGGCAATCTCTGTCACTTAAATGTTTACAATTTATGTATCACATGTAATTAGTTGCATTGTGGACAATGTGACCCAGTGAATATACTGGGAGATCTGGCACTGGGAAACGTGAATGTTTTTTTAGCTTTACTGTGATAGTTTTTACAATCTTCACTTGCTGCAGTTTAGAGTATAGTACTATGATGCACACATTGAAAGTGCAATAAAAGCAGGAAATGCTATTTCCAAGTGACAGTGTAGTAAGAGGACATTGAGACTCAATCTTTAACCATAGCAAGTAAAATGAAGAATTTCTGTCATCTTATGAAATTCTTTCTCCATTTACTTTTCTTTTCAGTTTTTCAAATATGTACTCCTATTTAAATGATTTTGGTGTAATTTTTGCAAAGTGTGCTTCATATTAATGTTTGAAATACTCTATTTTCATTTTTAATGCTTTGATGAATTTGTTAAAGTTGATAATCCTCTGAGATCTTTGCCCAGATATTTGATTTTTCAACTGAACAAAAACCAACCATCTCACCAATAATTTTAAAAGTGTAAAATAAAAAAATCCAGCAACAAGAACAACTGCTGTTTAGGTATCAACATTTGACTGTGCATTTTAGTGTGTTTCAAAAGTAGCATTTTTACCAGCTTGGTTTGCTAAACTTTGATTCTTACACTTTTCTGGTCAAAGGTTCTAAAGTCAGAGGCTTAGAGCTGTATAAACATTTGGAAAAATAACAGATTGGCAGATTAATGTGTGACATTCAACCTCTAGATGTAAAAAACCTGTGATGGACTGTGTTAGATCATTTTGCTCATGGGATGCTCTCTTCTAGCAATTTGGAGTTTTCCTTCAAATTTAACTTGAGATCTACATGTGACTCCTGTTTTATCATCTATTTGAACAGCTGATTGATTTTAGCAGTGAAGTTGTAAACCTGGAGCATAAGAAAATGGAATTTTACATGTCTTCACAAATTTTACATTACAAGCTTGTGGGGTGTGTAAGAAGTAGTAGGAAGACAGATCAAGAATGATGTTCAATGAAGGACAAACATCAGTTTTCCAATGTGGCAGAGGTGCAGAAAAAATATTTCTGATTTTTAAAAAAAATTTTTATGATTTTAAGTGTAAATGGGAAATAATGTTATTTCCATTGTATTTTCTGCCAAAATTTTATTTAATTTGATGTCTTTTAACACCTACAAATCCAGATGTCCAGGAGCCACTTCTTTTTGGCATCCTGAATGTCTACTGCAGATACGTCTCTTTCATGCTCTTATTTTTTTCTGCTTTCCTTTTTCTGCCATATTAAACTTATCTTTTTTATGCTTTTACTACACATGCAGAATTATTCGTTATTTTGGAGAACGCTGTCCCTTCTCTGGAGCTCTTTAATTTTTTTGACTGAGTATTTTTTCATCAGAAAATGCCAAATCACTAAAATTTGCCTGTTAGTTAGTATTAGCTGGTCTGCAGCCTTTCACAATTATTTGTAGTTGTCAGAATGTTCTATTCGAACTTCTGTATGGAGGATATGTGAATATTTCTTGTTCATCTAGAAATCTAAAGTGACTTATATTTCCTAATACAGACTAAAGAAGGAAATTGGAAAGAGGTAGCATTTTGAAATTAAGAACTTGAAATGTTATTTTCCACTCTTGACTTTTTTGGGTGTAAAATGGGTTTGTATTGTTCATATTGATAGCATGGCTATCTCAAACCCCACAAAATTAAATGACTCAAAAATGGAATGGTTTCATAAATTCAACTGGTAAGTTTTAATACTATGGGTTTGCATTGAGATTTTAAATTACCAAATATTCTGCAAAATGAAAATGTTAAAACTTGGACTTCTTGTTAATCATACTTTTCAAGCTGTTATTTAGGTATGTTTTTATATTCATTAGAGAGAGAGGAACCATGTAACAATTTCATGCATCTGAGAGATGTCTGAATCCTTGTTCTCCATTCACTATTCTCAGTAAAGCATTCCCTTTCCAGCTAAATTCTAAAGGGATTCCAGATGTTTATTTAAATATTCATAACACAACTGCTGTTAGAGCTGGGAGGATCATAGATACCTGTATTCATTTCACACTACATTCATCTTGTAGTTAAAAATATCATATTCATTACAGTGTTAGCAGATGAGCTCTTTGACAGGAAAAGGCATTTTTTCCCTCCTCTACAAGTAAGGCTTTATGAAAAGGAGGCAGTAGAGCTGTCTCAGAAAACATAATGTATTGAGTATTGACCCCAGCCTCACAAACGAAGCTTTGTGTACTGTATTTAAATATTGTATTCTCAAAGAATTCTGAATTTATTTACACTTGCCTTAGTACTGGACATATCTAGAAAGGCCATAAAACATTTTAAGGAGCCATTAAGATGGAGCTGAATTACACATTTAAGATGGGGATTTTATTGCATCACTTATGGAAAAAGTTTACTGTCTTGCCAGACAATCAGTGAAGCGAGGAGGAAAAAAATTGAGACCTGCCAAATTTGTATTAATTTGTAAAGCATCTGAAAAAGGCTGTTTATTTGTTGCTTGCTTACAAACTTTCTTAAGAATTACGATGAAAATATTAAATTTTTAACATATGTTTACTGATGAAAGTGATGAAATTCCAATTAGTGTTAAATATTTATTTCAGACCTGTTTCTTCCCTTCAGATATTTTTCCATGAGTGTAAATGGTTTAGGAGATAGAATGTGGTATGTTGGATATATGTTAATTCTGGAGTAGTAGGGCATGTGTACAGTGAAAGGAAATTTATGCAGAGGACCGTAAACACCACCAAACAGGGAATGTGGGGTATGTGTACAGAAAGTCATGGGAAGATACAAGCAGCAGTGGGAGTCTGTAAGGTGAAAGGCAGAAGAGGAATGTGCTTTTCTGAGGAAATAAAGCATCTGTAAAGCTTTCCAAACTGGTACTGCAGGCTTCTGCTTTTCTTCTTATTACTGAAAATGGCTCAAAGTCATGGTCTCTCCTTAAAAGCTTTAAGGGAAAAGCAAGAGTAGGGAGATATGATTGATAATGCTAAAATATCTAACTTATAGTCAGCAAAGATTATGTAGATTACTCTGTGAAATTACTAAGGCCCTGACACCATTCCATTCTTCAGCTATTTAAGGGGGTACTCCTACACGTTTCACTATGGAGTTAAATAACGTATTTAGGAATCTAAAATGGAAATTTTTAGCAAATGAGAGCAGAGCATTAGAGGAAAGTGACAAGATGAGTGAGTACAGTTTTTATAGGACTGTTGTAACATCTTCCATGGAAGATTAGGTACAAATGGTGCTTTTTTCAGATGTTTTCTTTCATCCTTACTCATGCATTCTTTTTCCAATATGGTATCTGTCTAGGTATCACTGTTAGCAGTTGTGACTTTTCCATCCAGATTCAGATGACAGTGAATGATGATAAAACATATTTGCACTCTAAGCTCATAGCAGTAGCTTTTTATAAACATTGTAATAACCCATTTAAAAGTTGCTTGTGGAGTGTCCAGCTTTATTTGGAAGACAAGTAATTCCTGTAGGTATGCAGTATGTACCATTTCTCTCTGAAAGAGCTAGACAGGTATTTGAAACTACTGTTTTTTTTCATTCCTTTCAAACTACTGGGAAAATAGTTGAATATACATTGAATTTGCCAGGGTGAATGGTATATGTAGGAAGACTAGCAGTAAGGGGGCAGAAATGAAGACTTTAAATGCCAGGTCAGGAATAGGGTTCATGGGCATGAAAGAATTTCAGTTCCACTGTGTTACCCTATCAGAGAACTGGCTCTCCTTGGGACAGAGCACTCTCAGAAAGCTGTGCAGCTCAGCAGCTGCAGTGCAGCATATTGGATGATTTGAAGCTTAACTTTCTTGTTTCCTGCAGTGAACAATGATAGTGGGAAGTACTGGTCAGTAGGGATAAATTTTAAATCAGTCATTGGGCTTCCTGCCATGTTTCCTGGTGCTTGGGCCACCTTATTTATAAACCCAGGAGAGTTTAATAATTATTAGAAGAAAGTGTAATTAATTTATAGAGTTCTAGTTATTTTGCTGAATACTGTCATTGGAAGTACAATGAAGCCTTTAAGTAACGTCCAGTCAATGTATAAAGCTGTCTTGTGGCTGCTAAACTTTCACATTATGCTGAAGTTGGATATAAACACTCCTTTTATAACATGCATGTCACTGAAGTACGCAGATGTCTTGGCTCTGAAAGCACGTTTATGAAACGAGTGCAGTACTGGAGTTATGCCAGGATTGAAACTCAGTAGTTTGAGGAGGAGTCCTAATACCTCTCAGGATGGGAGGTCAGCTGAATAAGTGGGCCTCCCTTGTTCTGGAAGCAGAATACTAGTCCTGGGAGAGTGTGCTCTATGCATATTAGTTGTATTAGGCTGCAGTTCACTTCTGAAAAATCTGTGCTGTAACACTGCTATGGTTCTCATTTAAAAGGGCCAATTCTGTTAAGTGTAGGTGCTTCATGTTCAACATGAAAATTAGAAGATAAAAAAAGTCCCAAGCCAGTAAAGTCGTATTAATTTTTACCAAAACTCACAACAGTTTTGTGAAAAGGAAATGTGTGGATTCCTCATGCTAATTTTATATAGCTGATACGTGGAAGTATATTTATGTAGTCTGTAGTATGTTATATATAGCGTGTTCAAATATGTATTTGTGTGTATAGATTCATATGAATATAAAAAGCAGAGTTTTTTAGGATACCTCTAGCGGCATACATTCTGTTTGATTTTTAGAATGTTTCAGTTTCTTACATGTGAGGTGTTTGTAATAAAACAGGTGGGACAGCCTTGTCTGCATGGCTGGATTGAGTGCACGGCTTACACGATCCAAGTTGGATATTATACTTTCTCTTGTTTAGACCTAATATATTATATAATCTGACAGAAATTTGGTGGAACAGAGTTCTTTTTTTTTTGGATAATTTACATTGTAGTTTTGATCTGTCTTTTGAGACTGAGGTGTGAGATTTTATTCTAGTTAGCACATGAGGAATTGATGGCAGAGAATTGAGCCAGGAGTTGAAGTACTTGTTTTTTCAGCACTCAGCCTCTTTCTTTCTCTAGTGATAATGATGAAATGTGAACTAAAATTAAAATTGCAATAATATATTTTTTACACCTCAACATTACCTCTATTTGGCAAGATCCTTGGCTCTGTGGCAATATTGAAAATGAATGCATGAGAGTTCTGCTTTTGGTTGGGTTTGTCTACACATCTGTAATAGGCAGGTATGAGTTACTTCTGGCTGTGCTGCAGTTCTGAACTCATAGTGTGAAGAGCTGTGCCTAAGATTACTGGGTTAAAACAGCGCTAAAAGCACCTTAGTAAAATTTCTGGCTAGAGCTGTCTTGCACCTGACTGACTTGTTAATGTAGTGACTAGAGAATGCTGTGCCACCTGTACTTACCTCCTTAGATTTGGGTTTTTTAGATCCTTCTAGGAGGATATAGAAATACCAGTTACTCATGAGACCTCTATAAAGGGTCATGCTTGAGAGCCCCTGAGCTCAGATAAATGGGGAACGGCTGCACAGTTCCTATGGCTGCAGGAGGTGGCTCAGTTCACTTCTGCTAAAAGACAGCATAATGTACCAAGTGCACAGAGCTTGGCCACATTAGAGAACACAACCCCTTATTTCTTTCACACTATTCCAAGGTATTAGGTGCTATTTTTCAAATCTATGATGTAGTAAGACACTTACAAAATGGTTATGCTCAAACGTACAGATCTTGTATCGTTAGCTACTCAGCCTTACAGACAGTGTGGGAAATTGCTTTTAAATAAATACCAGATTTTGGAAAAATTTATTATTGCCATTTAAAATTTTCTTTGTTTTTTGAAAAAAATTGGTTAAGATATTAGAGATAGTTGCTAGCAAAGACTGAGATAAAATATTTTGTTTCAGATATTTTTGTGCAATGCCTTTTTCAGGAATACTAAGTGCAATCCTTGAGGACAGATAGAACAACTGTAATATTGCCTGGCTACTGTAATACACTGCAGTTAAGCTGTAGAAGTAAAAAAATCTAGTTGTGTCCCCCCAGCTCATTAATCTAAATATTTGTTCTACTTTTTGCAAGTAAGTTTTGCTTAATGAACAGTATAACAGTATAACAAGTTAGCCCTAGATATCACGAAAAAAATAAAAAGAGAGGTAAATGCTACATATGGAGTTACATGGAAGTGACTAATGTTAGTCATCAGAATATTTTAATATTTAGTCCTTTCATAAAAACATAGAATGGCTTGGGTTGGAATGGACTTTAAAGATCACCTAGTTCCAGTCCTCTCTGCTATGGGGCACCTTCCTCTAGACAAATACTGGCATTTAAAGTTGCCATTCTCAGGCTGTCCTTTATATGCATTACTTTTGATTTCATATATTATCAATAGAAATCTACTACATCAATATTATTGTAAATACTCTTGGAAGCACACAGAATTAATTATGAATTCATGAATATGAATTTGTCTTAATACTTTTGATGATTTATTAAGTGCTTGGCAATAGTTTTCTCATTAAAATGTTATCTTTTAATTAATATTTTACTAATAAATAAATAAGCTAAATGTAAATGTTTGGGTTTAACTATTAGTTCAGTATAGTGTCTTCATAAGCAGTAATACTGGATGTGCAATCCTTAGACCTGTCTGACATAAAACTTGAGAAAAGCATTGGCTGTCATATTTATATCTTGCCTTTTAATATTTAGGATCAGAAAAAGGACCTGTCTGGTCTGCTAGGGAGATCTGGGGAAGTCTTTACCTTCTGTTTTGCTGTCACAGGCCTCAAATGAGTTTTGTTTCAGTCAAAATTACTCAAACACAGCTGTTCTTGGGATGGAGTATGGGGGCATGTTATAGACTCTGACCATATTGCTTTTAGAGGGAGGCTCCAGCACTCCCTTAAGTAAGCATGGGGATGACATGCCAGCATGTCCCAGATGTCATCAAGAGCATGCTGAGATCTTGGCATCTGGGACTACTTGTGGACTCCGTGTGCTGCGGAGCAGCTCCCAGGCTCTTCGTGGGGCAGTGGGTACAAGGCAGAACCTGCTGTGATCCTTGGAGTGGTAGAGACAGTTCAGGCACACTCACAGGGAATCTTACAGGCACAGATCTGGCTTTGCTGCTTTGAAGTTTCTGATACTGGAGGAAGCAATGTAGGAAGTGACCCCCATTTTGGCTTTGATGGTATGCATTTACTGTGTGTTAGCAGAAAGCAAACATCTGCCTGGTAACCAGGATGTGGTCCACTACAACTAAAACAGTGTGTATTTATAATGTTACATCAATCTCTCATGTTATTTCTAACCACTGTTATCTACAGTTCTACAGCACAGTCAAAAGAGTGATGGCAATAATAAAAATAAGAGTGTAGAGTAATAAATGGCAGATGGGTGAATTTTCTTGATATTAAAAATACCAGTCTTTACACGTCTGAATTTTACATAATCCACTGTAAGTTCCCATGCCATATTTAGGTACCTCAAATAACAGTGGACTTTAAGCTGCTTAGACTATTTGTATTCTCAAAAAGTACTGGAAGAGATTTGGTGCATTTCATCATCAATCTATGGCACTTAAGTAGCTTACATGTTTTTGATTTTGCACTTATGATTCCTACTGATGTTGTTTAAAGGAGTAGATACATTGTCATTTTACTTTATTATTTCTTTTTTATTTTCAGCAAAACTTACTCTATATATATATATATATCCATATTGGAATTTTGCAAAAATGCTGTGGATGACAAAAGGTTTTTTTTTAGTCCTTTGAGTAGTTTGTCGAGTAGAATTTTTCTCTATTGTTTCCCTGTGTGTTTGTTTTTTAATTTAAAAAAGGTAGCTGTATAAATTTGAATGACATCATTAATGAATGGGAAGTGTTACGCACTTTGTAGGTTAATAATTTGTTTCATTCATTCATCCTTTTCTGGGGTATATTTGTGTTAACTAAACTAGTGGCAATATTTCTTTAGGTGGAAAATCTGAAAGCTGTTTCTGTTTCTTTTCCTGTTTTAAACACCTTAGATAAGTAGTCTAACTGAAGGTTGCAATTAATTGTCCGTAACATGGGAATGGAATGCTGGTCTGGCATAGCCCAAATGAGTTGTACTGAATTTGGCATGGAGCATAAAAGAAGGTGAAGTCACTTCTAATGATATGTCCCAATTCGTAAACAGGTGTTTGCCCAAGGGGAACACACCAGTCTTGCTTTGCAAGCATTATGGCAGAGTGATTCACTGAAATATCTGAACATTTCTAAACCTTCCCTCCCCCAAAATATATTATGTCAATCCTTTTAGCAATTCATGTTCAGTGAGGTATTGCTTGCAGCAGTGAAAGAGATTAGATTCCAGAAATTGTGGCACTTTTTATCTATTAACTCATCTAATGAATGGTGTTTTAAAATTTGATTGGCAGCTTCTTTTCCCATCTTAATTAAATTGCTCCTTCACCCCAGTATCTTTGAAGGACAGAGCCTTTGTTTAAGATGTCAAGTTAGTCTTTTATTGTTTGATTCCATGGGGAGCAGAGCTTGCTGACAAGTTGAGAGAAAGATGGGGAATCAAGAATATACTTGTTAAAATTCTTATTTAAAAGGTCTTAATAGCACTAACTAGGACAAAGAGGGAAATGTGCCCAGTCACATTATTCTTCTTCACCTGACATGCAAAGAGCTTGTAACATTTCTACTATATAAAATTCTTTACTGAAGATAAAGTTAAAAATAAGGCAATAAGTAATTTTGGAGAACACAAATACTTCTGAAAGCATGAAAGCAGTTAAATGTGTAGAAAAAATTAAAATAATTCAGTCAAAAAGACTTCTGTTTCTTTGGCAGAATCCTTGCCTAATTTCCATTGAAGGGAAAATATCAAATCAGATATACTGATAAAAAATAAGATAAATGCAGAGAAATAATATAGCTGTTATGGGAGGAAGTATTGATGGAGAAAAACCTTTACCAACGTTGGTAAAGGCCTGCTTATTAAAATATTTAGTTTTAAATTAAGTGGGGATTAGAAGCAGATTATTTTAAGGTCAGCAACTGTGAATTATTAGACTATTATTATAATCTCCTACAATTTGTATTTTAATATGCACCAGTAGAAATTGCTTTCTTGAAGCCTTTCAGGGGTTTATTTGCATGTAGATTTGACTTCAAGGGTCAAAGTGCAAAACGTATTATTTGAAGTTCACTGACATTTCTCATGTGGATGTATTCCTGTTCATCAGCACCAGGTGGCTGTAAAAAGTTTGTCAGTTTAATGAGACACAATTTTCCTTTGGCTTGAAGAAGACATAGAAACCCAATTAAAAACAATACAGGTCATCTTATGCTGTGAGGAATGTTTTTGCCATTCACATTAACCTCGTGGGCGTGGAGGACTGTTGCTTGTAAAATTCGCCTTTATGGTAACAACTTTTCCCAAGGACTTGTACAGATTCTGACCTATTTGCAAAACACTTTGCTGGACACTGAAATAATCTGATGAGGAGTTGTACTTTGGGATCTAGCCTATAGTGATGTACAGCTGTGCTTTACACCTAGGGCATGTTTTATATTCACTTATTAAATTAATTCATCCTTTGTTTGCCATCATGTTTTAATTAAGCTTGCAAAATTTTTGATAAGCTGATACCACTTACGGAAATGAAGTTAAGATTGCCCTTAAGTCTTGGCACTATATTATATGATAATTAAGTGATCTTAGGCAAAACCAAAGCATACCTTTATTTAAAGGAGACGGAGTTAAGACTGAGAAAATATGGCAAACCAATGTAAACATTATCCAGATTAATGATTCAGATTAGAGACCACTCAACTAATGCTTTCTAAAGCAATTACAAATCATGTTGGAATGAGAAAAAATTCAGGCTACCATGTTCTAGTAGTGATATGAAAAATGTGGTGGGACTTTGCTAACTTGCTTTTCTATTAGTTCTGGAATGAAAACACTATATTATAGAAAAAGATTAGGGAGACCAGTTTCTTTTTAAAACTGGGCATTTTTACATTAAAATATTTTTGTGGGCTGCCAAGCAGTCAGAGTAATGTTGGAAACAAAGTGGTGAATATGCAATGAAAACATATACATTTCTTGCTGCCCACACAGTACATGGCACCATGGGTTAATGTATTAGCCTTTCAGTTATAGGGGTCTTGTTCTGATAATACATGGAATATATTTGTTTTGACAAGTATATTGGTACGTACTATCACATCATCAATTATTTGAAGGTCAATAAAAGTAGTTGTAATGGAATATAGGGAAAAGCCCTTGTTAAACTCCTAAAAATTACCAGGAATAAGTCCAGACACAGAAGTCTCGTGTTTTGCCTAACAATTACTCAAATTAACTGTTAATTACTTTCTTAAGAGAATGGTTTGCAGCAGTGAAGATGTGTCCCTAAAAATATCCTTTCTATATTATATATAGAATATGTGTGTTGTCCATATATAGAGAAAACTACAACTTCTCCTTCTCTCACAATATCCCATTCTATAAAAATTCTATTCTCCCTAGCTGTGGAGAATAAAACCCATGAATCTTCAGTAGTTGATTCCTGAAAATCTTAATTCCCATGGTGAATCCTGGGTACAGCTAGTGTCTCAGCCAATTTAGAGGGCTGTGCTTTATAAACAAAATCTGACCCTTACTGGGAAGCAAACACCTTTCAAGCAATGCTGTATTACCATGGAGAATAACTGCTTCTGTGCTTCCATGTTATATAGAGCTTTTGTAGTACAATCAGAAGTTTCAAATATAATGGAAAGTTTAATTACAGCCACCCACGGCCTTACTTGATAGTATAATCATCTTGTAGCAAATTGACCAGCTCATCAGTTTTGTAGTCATAAATGCCACTGATGCTTTCAAACACATTTCACAATGAATTTACATACTTAAAAATCTGTATACCTACTGAGATACTTTTCTCATCGTATGAAATCTAAAAACACACTGCTAATAAAATGTAAAGTTTATGTGTATGTAAACTGAACTCTTAAAAAAACGAATTGTAAATTACTTTATTGGGTTAGCTTAAACCAAATGGGCTGATATTTTGCTTACTGAACTTGTGGCATCAGATGTTTTTGAAGCAGAGAGGAATGGAAGGAAATAGAAATTCAGTTGTTGTAGTTAAATTTGTGACAAAGATTAAGGAAAAAGCTCTAAGAATACATTTAGTGCAGGTGTGAGTTTTCTTTCCTGCAGAGGAATTTGTGTGTCTCGAAGCGGTATCGGTCAAGTCGAGAACAGAAGATAGGGATAAAAGACCTCCGCACAATAGGGAAGAAACCTGCTTGATCCCCTGCCTATTTAAGTTAATTAGTTAATAGCATATTTTTCCTAAAGCTTTCTTCTGATTGGTTTTGAAATGCATGTAGAAGGGTCAGTGTGAGGGGGCCATTCAGCAAACAGGAATGTTAGAATGCTATATTGTGTTTAAATCTTTTAGAATCTGTAGAGTTTCAGTTTCCTGAGACTGGTACATTCATTAGAAGTGTTACTTTATTGTTTGTTTGGGGTTTTTTTCAGCTATGATGTGACATAAAAGAGTAATGCTTGTGTATGCTTCACTCATCTAAAGGGAGAAGTTTTTGTTCTGATCGAATGATTTAATAGTTTCCAGAAGTTACTAAGGAGAATATTAAAAATTACTGTAAACCTTTTAAAATCCTCAGTAAGAGTTTAACTCATGTTTAAGAACAGTAAAAGTTTGGACAGACAATTCTGTATACAAGGAAGGTCAATAAGGAGTGACAGAGGAGGGCATTTCCAGAGAACTGGGTAAAGCTGATATTTGAATAAAGCAGATGAATACTGAGATTTGTGTAAGGATATTGGCATGACATATATCATGAATCAAAATAATGGAATGACTGAAATGGAATTCTGTTAGAAAATTATTTAAGAGTATAATATAACCAGTAATGGTTGATACAACTGTATGGAAAGATATATTTTTATTTATCTTCTTTTATTATGTGTTTAATTTGAACTATTAAAAAAATTTACTTCTTATTGAACTTTTTTGTGCCATGGTTAAGGAAAAAACTATATGTTAAGGATTGTTGTTAATCAGTATAGTTTGTCTCCCATTTCTACTGTTTGTTCTGGATATTACTTTGCAAAATCACCACAAAAGGATAGGGAAAATTGCAAGTGCCTGAAAATAAATGAGAGGGGACAAAAGCTAAATTGCTTTTCAAAAACCTTTAGATGGGTTACAGATTCAGATAATATTTTTTTTTTTCTAAAATCTGTTTGTATGTCAGCTGTGAAGCATCGTCATCAAAGCTCAAAGAAAAAATTATTTTGATGTTCTGTCTTAAATAAGATATGCTCCTAACTCAAACACCAATTATATCAAGTGACAAAAAAAAATTCCTTTGCAATATTTTCACAGATTGATAATAAAGAAATAAATTGAGAAATACCCAAATGAATTTTGTTGTAAACTGGAAGATATTTGAAAAGAGAACAAGTAGTTATGCAGGGGTAAAGCTCTTTAATGGAGCAGCAGGTGAACTGAGAGGCTGATATCACATGGAGAAAAACAGATAAGACAAGCACTCACTAGAAAAGACTAAATGAAAGGGGTCAGTTTTCAATTAGCAGGGATAATTACTGACAGAAGTACCCCTTGCCATTTTGAAAGGGATTTTGTCCATCAGTACTTTGATAGTAAGTCCTGATAGTGGAAGGGATCTTTGAATGTTGAAAATGGTAAATATTGAGAGAAAGATTTATTTTATTTAATAGAGAGCTACTTTTTCTTAAGTGAATTATTGCATCAAGGTTACTCTTTGCTTCAGTTTGTTTCAGTTTTTCTGTTTCTGTGAATATTGTTATGACCAATAGCAGTTGAACGTTTCCTCTACACACAGAAAACTCCTTTTTCAGAATATAATTATATATTAAGAATTATGTATATTTAATATACTTATATTAATTAGATATTAAGAATTATTATTATCTATTGAAAAAAATGTATTTTTCTAGCTTGCTTACATTCTGCACTTGATTTTTTCTGTGTGTAAAATCTCAGTTATACTGAAGTCAGTGACAAAGCTTTCTTTTCTGGTTTCATTAAAGTAGAGTCAATTTTATGTTTTATAATTGGTCAATATTTACTTTTTAAAAAACAGGATTACTATAGAACAACTGTGTAGCAAAAAATCTGTTTTTAGACTTGTTGACAAATGAAAAAGATATAATGAGTTTGACCTGCATATACCATATTTAATAAATTTATTTTGGTTAATTTTAAAGTGCTCAGATCATACTAGAAGGGCAGATTACAATGATGTTTTTTTCCCCCAAGTAAAGGCAACCACATCAGTGAGATTTTCTGAAGCAATAACTTTCTAATAAACATTTAGGCTGCCTTCTGCATAACTTGACTTGTAAGTACTGTGACACCCTAAGCTACCAGAGGTATGTGAGGTGTTTTCTAAACTGTAGTTTTTGAGTCTTTCTTGTTAATACTGATGTGTTTTATAGTATGGGTATGTAGATCTACAATATTTGATACTGTGTTTCAAAACCTGCTTTCTATGTGAATTCAGTGTATAGTTGTCTGTGATAAAACTTCAGGTTCAGACAAAGAGTAACTATTTTACAGTGGTCTAAAAGAACCTTTCCTCCATCACAAAATTCTGTTTAGCTGTAGCTTTTTGTAATACTAGGAATAGCACAAAAAAAGGAAAATAATTGAGCCCCAAATAAAGGAGACTTGTTTGCTTTGGGTATATGTTTATTGTTTTTCAGCTGTACTTTGACTTTTAAATAGAAGGATAGACTTATGTTGGAATGGTTTGTTTCAATGGGAAAAAATACTGTTAACAGTTTTCAGGTAAAACTTTAGATCTTATAGACAGAATTAATTAGATTTTGGGCTGTATATAGATCATGAATCAAAACCTAAATGTACTAAAATTTTCTTCTTAAGGGAACTAAAATGTTTGTGGTTAATTTCTCTGTGGACCTCTTTTGTGGCTGCTTTTGCAGATTTAAAACATGTTACTTTTCAAAAGAAAGTGTTGGTAATTTTGTGTCTTTAATACTGTGCTGCTATATGGAAGTAAAAAGTTGTGAATACTAGTATGTAACATGCTTTGAGCTTATTTCTATTCTCCTTTTTAATTTTGAAAAAAGCTAAGACCTCCTCCTCCTCCCTGCAGTTTTAGGGTTCCTTATGCAATGTTGTGAGGCATGAGAATACATCTGCACTGAAATACTCAAACACAGCAACATCTTGCTTACAATCTGTCAGTCGTTTCAATAAAGTTAAGGGAAAGACGTTTATTGATAATGAATTGATTGTGTCTGATGAGATGAAATTGTCCTTTGATTCTATTTCTCATATGGACTTGATGGCTAAGGGTCATCTATGGATATCCCTTGAAAAAGGGGGGAATGCTTTGCTATGATATAGGTGGGTGAGATTCGCAAAAGAAGGTTTCATCTAGGGAAGTTTGATTTTCTCTGTAGTCAATGGAGACAAAGAAGGGTCTTCTGGAGTAAAAGACATTGAAAGTTAGGTACCTTCTATTGTTAAAAAAAAGTTAATGGTCTCTCCACTCTTTTATGAAGGAAATTAAGGGAAACTAGCCACCTCATCTTACAGTTTTTCTTTGTGGATCTCACTCTGTTTTAAGCAGCTGTGGTCTTCTATTTGCTCCAAAAGAAAGCAAGAGTACATATCTTCCTGGTTCCTCATAGTTTCTTTGCACTGTGTGGGTAGCAGGCACTTCTTCCTCCAGTTCCTTTAACCATAAGCTCTGCAATGGAGTTATATCCTTTGGGAAATTATTTTTGTCTTATATATTCCCCTAGGAATTTTCCATTTCCATTTAGTAAAGAACATTGTGTTTGGTTCATATTCTCATTGAACAGTGGTTTCTCTATAGTAGTTCTTTCCACAGGAATGGTGCTCAGTAATTCTCTCCAGTCCCATCATTTAACAACCGTCCAGCTGTGTGCTTCCTTACATGATTGATGGAGCTCAGGCAGTTTGTTATACACCTCATGTGAGGTTTTATCTATTTTTATATATTTTCACCATTAACTTTTGACTAGTGGCTTAGCATCACTTTAGAGGGAATTGCTTGCATGGAACCTGTCAATGCAGTCTGATTTCAGCTCTGTGGACCTGCAGTGTAAGTCTCAAATGCCATCTTTCTTTATGGACTCCTAATCAGATTGCAAGGCATCTGTTGGAAACAGTGGAAGCAAGAACTGGAGGTGGTCCTAGAAAAGATATGAATATGGACTATTCATGAATATGAGTGAAAGTAGACAAATGTTTTTCCTTAAGTTCCTATCATTTTATCCATGTTGAATTTTGCCCTCATCCATAACAAATACTTTCCCTCCACCTCTCCTACCCTGACAGATGCTGAAGGCAGAGAGCATTGCTACTCTTTCAGGGGATGTAACTGTATAACTTAGGTCATGTTTCTGAGCTCCACCAACTGAAAACATCAAAGTGAATTTGTTCTGATATTTGGCCAACTTATTTAGTCATCCCTCTAGACAAAACGTTTATCTGGATTTTTGGTCTGCAGTGTGGCTAGAGTGTACGCTACCCAGATGTGTTTTCCTAACTTTGATGCAATAGAATAAAGGAAACATAAATACCCTTTTGAATACCTCTTGTTATGGCAGTAATAGTTGAAACTAAGTTAAAACTATTAGATTTGACTGAACTGGGGCATGAACTTCAGCTGTATTACATCAGGGGAAAAAGAAAAGTGTTTAAATTAAGTTTTTGCATTTTTTTTAAAGGAAAATCTTTTCTTATCAGAAAGCCTATCTCAGCCAAAATCAGTAAGAGCATTTGTTACTAATTTAGTGGGGTGTGTTTGCATGTGATTATATATTAGTGTTGAAAAGCAAGCTCTTTCCTGCTCTACATAATTGAGTGGATATGCAGTAGAATTATCCTTAAACTTCTGCTCAGACAATGAGGAGATTTTTCTAGATTTAAACCAGAGAAAGTTACAAGGTTAATTATCACATTTCAGACACTGAATTGTACCTGACACTTGCTATCTCTACCCTGTGCTTCCCTACCTCTAGCAGCCCCACTGGGAATCTTAGCCTTAGCAGGACTTAAAATTTTAAAACTGTACATCTTGTTCCATCTCCTCCATAAGCTCAGCTGCTTGTTAGAATAAAGGAGAAGTTGAGGAATCAGATCTTTGCATGGAAGGTTGTTATCTAAAGGCATTAAGGCTTGTACATTTGATGGTGTCAAAATTTTCCTTCATGGATAAAATGGCTTTCTTCTAGGAAGCAATGGTGAACTGTGAATCTTTGAGTGTGACTTCAAAGACTTTTAAAAAGTGAGAGATTCTTCCCCTTTACTCCAGGTGGCCTGAACTGTTTTGCTTTACTGTCAGCATGCTAGGGTAATAGGTAGTGAGGCTAGGTCAAAAATGGGTAAGTTTGCCACACAGCTTTTTTTTTGATAGAGAATTGGTGCTAAACATACTGGGAGGTGTTTCATTATACTGTTTACTAGCTCTTCCATACTTCCATATTTTCGTTCATTTTAAGGAGAAAACAACAGTGAGGGATATGAGTGGAGCTAGTAGTTGTCTTACTGCAAGTAGGTATAAAGTCGTATTTCCAAATACATTAGTGAAGGACTTTTGCCATTACTGCCAATTGTCAATTGAATTGTTTTTTGTGACATAAGTGGATCAATAAATACTGTATTTTGAAATGAAAGTTAGAAAGCCATATAGCTTCAGCTGTGTTTAGAAGTGCACCGGGAGAATGGCACAGAATGTTACGCTGAACAGTAAAGTCTCACCCCTGTAAGTATGTATGTGCATATATAATGGCAGACTTACTTTTTTGAAATTTACCCATAGCCTATGGTGAGATATGCTTACTTAATTAGAATAATCCTCAGTTAAATGATTTTTGCACTCTAAAATAATCACTTGTTTTGTGGTTCATCTTATTTTGAACATAAATTTTTTGGGATGAATATTTTCTTACTTTGGTTTGTTGGGGTTTTTTGTGTTTTGTTTGTTTGTTTGTTTTCTTTTAATTTTTTAAAATTAATATTGTTTTTATTTCTGCCTAAGTTCTAAATCTTATGTTTAACTGGCAGAATGCGCTGCCTGAGTTTATTGTGTGGCTAAAGCAGGTGTGCAGGTAAAGAAAACTGCACCTGGTGTGTACCTGTAGGCTTTGTGCTTGTGATTTAGCAGGGTATTTCAGGTGGGAATTTTCTTAATTCTTCACTTTGAGAGAAGAGTTAGAAGGTGCAGCTCCAGGTGTGCAGAAGAATGAGTATCATTGGCCATTATCTGTAGCACAACTAATTTGGTGACCTAAAAATATATGTTCTTTTCATCAACACCTGAAGATTTGCTGTTGTACACACTGTGATGTTACTTCAGGTGTTTTTTTGTTTTGTTCTCTTTCTGTAGGTCGAGGGTTTCAAGCAGGGATATGATGCAGCTCTTTGCTGCTTCATTATTAGGTTAAGACAGCCTGCTGTGTGACTTGGCAGTAGGATATTTTTGCTCTTTCAATACTTGTCTTGCCCCCAGAAAATGAAAGTACCCTACTAAAAATAATCATAGCTGTATGGCAGTGCCTGTTGACTTAGAAGTTTATTGTCACATGAAGTAGCATGCAGTTCATAAAGGGTTTTTTGCTGGGTATTGTGGTGAAGCAAGCATTAATGTGGTCTGTGCTGTACTTCATCTGTGGAGAAACACAAGAGCTTTCTTTGTCTGAAATATATTGTTTTAGCACCTTGTATGAACAATGAATTTTTACTTTCCTAAATGATGCCATGATGTTTTTGAAACATTTTTTTTCCTCCTAGTAAATCCAGTAAGACTAGAACTTAAATCTCTGCTTCGTTTTCTTCAAGGTTAATAGATTGTGGTTTTTGACTGAGTTTTACAAAACCTGTATTTCATCATGATGTTTCTATGTTTGGAAATGGTTATGTCTCTTCCAGTAAAAAAAGAATAGAAGACATTATGGAAAACTTGGAATTCAAAGACAAAGTATTCAAGCAAGCAATTCATGTATGATGACCTTTGCACTTTGACTTGGGAAGCTTGTTTTATTTCTAAATGTACTGTCATGTGTTCTCAGGATTTTACTAATAACAGAGAAAGTCCATAAGTGTCTCAAAATAGAAAAGTAATTTTAATGAGAGAGGTCCTGAAATGAGTGTTATAGTTAAGTCTGAGCTTCTAATTAGCCTGCCATCCATTTTCTTTGGTTTCTATGTTTGGAATTTGTTTCCAGAATGTGTAGTTTTAATTTAATCATTCTTAGCCTTACTTTTACTCTTAGACACAGTATTAGTCAACCACAATGTTTTTTAATTACTTAAAATTATGTACTAGCTCCACCTGAATGAGGAGTTCTGGAAATTTCTTCAGTTAATTCAGTATAAAGCAGAAGTGCCAAAATTGCAAGTGGGATTGGCAGTGGCTTGGAATTCGGGTTAGAACTTCTCTATCTTCAGCTGGCTTGCTGATTTGTTTGATATTGATATTTTTATTGTTAAAGGTCTCAGAATAGAATTTGGTGGAATAGCTTTGTGTTCATTTATACAGAGGGGAAATAGCTATATTATGTATTACTTGGATTTGTTCTTATTGCTCTTTTCAAGATGTATTTGAATGTCAATACATTCTTGTTTTTCATTATTACAATAAGATATAGATATGAACCGAAGCTGTTCTAGGACCTGTTTTACAGTGTACTTTCTGGGAAGCAATAATTTGTGGATTTATTCTAGATTTCTAAAACTACTCTCATCACGTGATATCTAACATGCTGCAAATGCTTTTTTCCCCCACTAGGTGCATATGACTGATAACAGTGAGAGTAGTGGTCTTTGACAGGATGAAATCCTGCCTTTACTGAATGCATGCAGTGCTCCCACTGGGGTAAATGAATCCTTAGTTTGACCCATTGAGCTTCATTGTACATTAATTTTTGCAGAAGTACAATCTGATATATTTGTCTTGATTTCTTGGCCATCCATAATTTAATTGCTCTGATAGGCAATTAAAATTTTTCAGGTTGGGTCTCCTGGTTTTTCAACTGGTTTTTTAGGTACAAAGCTTATTTAAACACACAGTTGAAGCATTCAACTTCAACTGTTTAATTTTTTTTCTTTTATTGTAAAGTTTTTTTGTTCGTCATTACATAATGCCATGTATTTGGTGACACAGACCAAGTTCTCCACCTCTCTGTCTCCATTTAGCTCATGTTTGGCTGTATTTTATATACATTGCTGCCAATTCAACCACTGCTTCACAATGAAACTCTGTCTTCAACATTCATTGACTATCACAGATTCTGTGACATATCTGTGTGCTATTTAGCACATCCCTTTGCCTAAATAGAACTTTTGTTTTGAAGGGTTAAGTAAAGGATTCATTGTAACTCACTGTGTTTGTGGGTTTTATGTAATTTGTAACAGATGTTACTTCACTTGGATAAGCTACTAATTTTATAACTCCACTTTTAAATTTGGATTTTATAATGTAGAACTTATTTTTAAATGCATTGCAAAGTACCATATATATTTTGGAACATGTTTGTAGCATAATTCCAAGAATTTTTCGCCCCCATCTTGGTATTTAACAGTTGTACCAAATAAGAATTTGTTACTTTTTCTCACTGTTGCAATTTCTCCCATGCAAAACTGCTTGCAATATTTACCTGTGTGTAGGCCATTGAGAGGAGGTGTCAGGTATTTAAATAATCATCGTTGTATTGTTAATATTGACCATATTAACTCATCTGGTGTCTCAAAATTGGTAAACTCTTAAAAACAAACACTAAAAGCCGATAATATAGGAAAAAAGAGACAAATATAGGTAAGTATATTGAACAAGTTAAAATAATCTTAACTGTAATCCTTACTGCAGATGGGACATCAGAGACAAAAGGAATTCCTCATTTCTGTTCCCATGGCTTTACACAAGGAAGCTCAGTCAAGGATGGGCAGCAGTATAAAGCACTAAAATGGTTTAAATAAGCAGTAAACTGGCAACAATGATGAGAACAAGCAGGTTTTGCCACTAGATTAGTGTTGCTAAGGCAGAAAAAAATTTGAAATTGATTTATGCACATGAAGAGCTGCATGTTAAGAATCAAAGGAATATGAATTTCTTACATTAATTAGAATGTACTAATTTAAAGTAGAGCTAACCAGGTGGTCTTCATTCTTGGATTTTATGGGGAAAGTTGTTTATATACTTAGGACGGACAAAATAGAAAATTCCTATGGAACAGAGTGACATTGACCTATCAGGGTTTTTATTTGGGTTTAAATGTATTGGTAATCAAGTACTTTTGGATAATGCACTCAGGTGTCTGGGGTTCTAAACACACTAAATATTTTGCAGTCATTTTCAAAAATAATTCTGTTCAGACTATAATAGTGTAGATAAAAGCTGGAGAGAGAGACTTCTGAAGAAGAAGCCTATTTTCTTAATGAGTATTCAAAAGAGGAAAAATTAAGAAGCTCGAGATACTTTTTCCTTTTGAACTGACCATATTTATACCACTATGCTACTGTATAGCTGAAATTATATTTACTTTATCCCCAAAGATTTTCTTATTGACATCATTGTCACTAGTTCTTAAAATGAAAGAATTAAAATAAATGATGCAGCATGATTCTCTGTGGCAATAATCCACTCCCACTTTGGTTTTGTGTAAGACACAGCTTTGATACTTGTGAAGTTGCAAGAGAGGGTTCTGAATGTAAACAGTAAATGCATTTAGCCCTTGCAAGTGTTTGAGTTGACTGTCATCAAAATGTGCAGCCTTTCTTATGCTTGTAGATAGTATTGCTTTGTGGTAAAATCCAATTTAGAAAGGTGCAGTAGAGCTGTTAGTGATAATTCTGTCTTGGAAGCAACAGAAGAAAACAAAACCACACAGCTTCCCTGACAGCCCTCAGTATTTTCGTAATCTAACTCTTGTTTTCAGTGGCACAGACTGCTATAGTAATTACTTGTGTTAATTTCATGTTCATCAAATGAGGCAGTAGATTTTCAGGAGGTAGCTGTGTGCATCCAGATAAAGCATGGGTCATCATGCTGCACTGTCTTTTGTCTCTGCTGTCTTCTCTCATCAAGGCCATGTTGAGCTTCACTTGAAAGTCGAGTATTTGGTGTCTAGTGAATTGAAGCTTTGTTGTCATCATGGTGGTCCTGTGCCACAATTTAAAGAGCTGCAGTCATGGTTAGCACAAGCTGAGACATTCTCATAAGGGTCAGATAATTGTGGCCTGGGGTGCTTAATCCCAACGTGCGCTCTCAGGTCGCCACTGCCGCGCTGTGGGAACGCGATGGCGTTTAGAAGTGCTCCCTTGTGACAGGGATGTGCCTATTCTTCCTGGTGACGGAGCGCTCGATAAAGATCGCCCTCTGACATGGATATCTCTGCCCACATTCCATAAAGCTTCAGTCACCTGTCAAAAGCTCTGTGCACAATGGCTGTTGAGTGAGATCGTCTGCACAGGGAATCAGGCTGCTAATCACTACTTCTCTGTCTTGGAAACTACTTTGAGACTTGCCTGTTTAGAAAACCAAAAAGTTTGCTTCTAGAGTAAGGGTATTAAGAATTTCATATATAGAGGTAAAAAAAGGGGTTTGTAAGAAAAAACATATTTGACTTCAAATGCTTACACATCCTATGTGAATTAAGATATGTGATGGAGACTTCTTAAAACCACACACAAAAAATTGTTGGGCCTTGTTTTAGGTTTGGCAAGTGAGTTGTATTTCCTTCTCTAAAATTGGGAAAAGAGTGAGACTCGAAGTAAGTGTCCTGTGTCAACAGCAATGAAGAAGCCATAATTAGCATTTCTCAGGTCTCCAATTCTTCCTGCTTTATATTCATTAACATCCTGCTTTATGAAGATCTAATTCTGCTTAAAAATAGTTGAAAGGGGTTAGATCAATTAACTTTCTTGCAATAAATTATTCTGTAAAAACAATTGCCAGAAGAGACCTGTGAGCTTCGTCATCCATGTGTTCATTTCAGAATAGTTAAATTTCTGATGTTACCTTTCACATTGTAACAAAATTTTCATACAAGAGTTGCTCATAAGTGCTATGGATGGCATGTAAAGAGATTCTCTATTCCTTAAATGCCAAAATTCTGTTTCTTCATACTTCATTTCTGCTAAAAGTAAAGTTACTTCAGAATTCTGGAAGCTGAACCAAATATATTAGAACTAGATGACAGTGAGACTAGTTGGCTATTTTTTTTACCAGTTGTGAATAGCTGGTTTTTTTCTTCTTCTGTTTAAACAAAAACAAAAACAAACAAACAAAAACCAACAAAAACAAAACAAACAAAACAAACAAAAAAAAGAAAACCATATTATCTGTCACTTTTTCCTGCTTTCCATTTTAGGATAAGGCATAAAATCTGGCAGGGTTTTCAGTCCCAAAGGTGTTAGGGACTCCAAGAAAATATACTACCAACACAAAGGAAGCTCCCTGGAACTTCACGATCATTTCTTGCCCTTTATTTTTTCAAAATTTTCTTCAACTTCCTATCCAGCTAAGAAGAAAGTGTTTTGTATTTTTGGAATTGTGTTTGTATTTTTTTATATTATTAGAAGAAGCCTGGTAGAGTCATTATTAAGGTCCATTATTGCCTCAAGAAATTTGTCTGCATGTACAAGAGTGGGCTATGTTGCAAGCCTTTTTCAAGAGGCATAACTAATTTTGAAGTTATAGCTGGATGTTAAACAATGACCTAAAAATATCTTACACTACCTCTAATGATGGAGAACTCTGACTGATTTTAAAACTTGCATCAGCATTAGTTTACAGTTTTCACACGCTTGGCATCTTACAAGACCTACTTAGCAATGAAATAAGCATGGAGAGACATCTTTCTGCTTAAACACTTCAGGCTGAAAACATTGAGAAATGTTCTATACTTGGAAATTATTGAAGTCAAATCCTTGTAATAGTGTTGGGGTATGAAGTTCTTAAGACTATAAAAAAAAATCTGAATTTCAGTTCTACCACTGCAAGTGAGAATATGAAATGTAGTAAAAATGTTAAACATGATCTTTGTTTAGAGATAATTACTTGTTTTTTTACAGTATACTTTCAGAATAACTTAACTGTACTTTTCTGTAGTTACATGTATTGAAAGAGAGTATGGGTCTGTTCAGAAAAAAAATCAAAATAATATAAATCAAAAGCACGTTTTGATCAGTTATAAAAATATATGTTCAATATTGTACATCCACACTATTTCAGTATCTCTTAAATATTTCCTGTATCAGATACTTTCCTTTCATTCATAAATTTTAGAAAGATCATTTGAAGAACTTATTTTTAATTTTCTTTGTTTGAAAGCTTTGTGATATTGAAGAAGGAGAAAGAAAAATGTTAAGTAGGCAATGATAGGTCTTATGCCATGTAGATGGACTTTTTACTTAATAGTTTCCAGTTGGTCTAAAATCTTTATATGCAAGCTACATTTGAGACTGTTGGTTGCAATGTATTTTCCTACCTATCCTGTGAAAATTGAGACAGGGAGAGGTTTTCTTTTTTTATAAGATTTTATATCTATTTAGATAAAATAGATATTAAACAGATTGAACAGCTACTCTGGGAACTGAAAATAAAATTGGGAAATGATGGAGAAATCATGATTGAGTCTGAAGAGACAAAGATCTCAGATTGCAAAGGGTACAGATCCTTTATGTTCCTCAAATATTACAAAATATAAATAGAGATGTTCAGGCAAAAATAAAATGATTAAAAATATTAATGTCATGTTGTTAAAACTTACTCATTCCTAAATTCCACAAGTGTTTGAGTGAAGTGCCCCAGAATACTTCTAAAATTTGTAGCTCGTGTCCTGGGAGATTTTTAGAGTAATTTTACTCCATGAGAAAAGATTTTTTCCCCCCCTCCTCTCAAGTATTTACTGTGTAACCATGTATTGTCAAGGAATCTTTAGTCTTGAGGCTTTTTAAAAATTACTATGTCTGTGTGTGCCTGCGTTATAGTGTGGTAATTCATATTGTATTGTCCTGTGTCCTGGATATTCCAGATCTCAGAAAGCTATATTGGGTCACTTCATCTGTTAACAGAATAATTAGTGCTTAGAAGTGGTTTTTTCCCCTCCTTGTTATTTCTGTAAGTTTAAAGTAGAGCTTGTATATATGCAGTTATCTGAAGATTTAATTACTATGTTTCAGTGACCTGCAATGCTTAAAGACTGCACTTCTCCTTTAGAAACTTAGGTCTACCACTTTTATAACATTTGCCTAATATTATTGTGCATGAGAACTGTAGAATTTTGTGCCAAAGAAGAACTTTTAATAGCTGTTCTTCTTAAGGGTTTTTATGAAACTGCTTTCAAAATAGGTTATGGACTTGGTATATCTGGTATTGTTTGGAAGTACTGGGATATATTTGTTTTACACCTAGAGCCTGTGAAAAGGTGAGCATCTCCTTTGTTCATGTTTATAAAATAGGAAGAAAACCTATCCTAAAATGAAGGCTCCATAAGGTAAAAGGCCATGTCAGTTACTTTGCTTTATCCTGTTTGTGTTTCTGAAGTACATAGGAGAGTGTCAGCTGAAATATAGCACAGAGTGAGAAATCACCTGGGAATTTATGAATGACTCCAGAAAGTAGCCTTTGCTATGTAAGTGGGGTTCAGGTAGTTGTCACACAAGGGTAACTCTGTTTGCTTAGATCTTCAATAAAATTAATGTTGTCTGAGCATTATCCATGGTAGGGTACAGGTAGCTTGCCAGGAATTCTGAATTGCACTATCCCCAGTCAGTGATGACTTTGGAGGAAGCATACCAGTGAATGAGTACACCTCATTAGCATATTAAATTCATCTTCATTCATTGTTCTTCCCAAAATTTCAGTTGTATATTGGACAGGAAAAGAAATTGTATTTGAAGGGCTCTGTTAGACTGAGGAAGATTTTACTGTTGTTGCTTGTCTCAGAAAGATGAAGCTGTACGATGCATAAAATTACTGTTACATGGGTCAGAGACAGCTGGTGTAGGTTGCTACATAGTGTGCTGCTTATCAGTGGCTTTGTCACCCATAACTCTTGGAAACCCATAACTCTTTGTCACCCATAACTCTTGACTGTGATATGGAACTTCACCTTTTGTAGAGCATGAGGTGTGGAAAGCATCAAGGCTTTGGTCAGGGCAAACTGAATGCCAACACAGATGCATCAGGTGACATGTTGGTGGTATCATTACTGTTCTCTGACCAAAGTTTGTTATGTTGGTTTTCACTGCTTAGGATTAATTTCTTCATTCTCCTTCACATGGTTAGCTGGGGTTTTTTGTTTGTCTATTTCGTTACTTGGCTCTGATTTGTGTAGTGTTTGGACTCATGGGTGTCCTGTGGGTTTTCTGCTTTATTTGGAAAGATTACATTTTAAAATCTAAAACAAAAGCTATCAACACATTTTGTTTGAAATGTTTCATATTTATAGTTCCCTAAAATTCTGTTTTCTTTATCTTCCCAGTCACATGGGAGCTTGGAGGGAACACACATACATCTCTAATGCCAGCATTGCAGATTAAAAATAGTTTTCCTCCACCAAATGCTAACAGCTGGTTGGCTCTCTTTCCCTGCTGAAGATGCATCATATAGTATTTTCATTTTTCTGCTGTTGCCAAAATGTTAATGGATCAGGCTCTGCAAGTTGTACTTTGTAAATTCTGCTGTAATACTAATTACACTTAACTGCATTTCTATGAGGCTTTTCACAACTCCAGTCAAGCACCTATTACCCTGTCTTGCAAATAAATAAACAGAAAGTGGTTGAGAGAGGTGCTTTGTGTTGATTTAAATAACAATCAGATAATCAACACTTCTGTAAACCAAGTGATGTTTGGGTAGCATGGAGATATAATGGCACTCCTGAGAACAGGTCTTTTAAGTTGTGCTCCCCCAGGATGAATCCCTAACCTTTGTACCTTTCCTTTACTTGAAGTTCTCCAGCGCAAATACTGTGGAAAGTCTCTTGTCATACTGAAGTTACAGCAATTGCCTATTGAAATGATTTCTGAACCGAGTATCATATAATAGGTTTTCCCCATCTTGAAGTACTCAGCAAAACACTTACCATATTAGAAGAAGTGAATCTGTTAGTTTTATTTTATTTTGAAAATTCTTTCATAATGTCTGGGACTTAAAGTGATATTGCCTTCATGTACATGATCCATAATGTTTACATTTTGGCATAAACGCTGAAGGAACTAGGGCAAAACATGGAAAGACATGAGAGTTAATAAAATAACAGATGGCAGCTGTGTTCCAATGGAAATAATTATATGCTGCCTTTTTAATAGCATAAAATCAATGTGTTGTTTTTGATTAATACAGTAGGTTTACTGGTCATATGGAGATTAGTGTGTGATATAAACCTGAAAATTAGTTTGTTGTCACGTATTATGTGATATGATGGGGATTAATTTCAGGAATGCCTTAAAAGTATGCTCTAAACAAAATCCTTTCTACACTTACTGTACTAGATGGATTAATCCTGTTGCCATATGGACTTGAAATTGCCTTGGGTATGCAAAAGAAAAATCTAGATAAATGATAACTCGTTTAATACTCGGTGGTTTGTGTTTATGGAAAACAGAATTCCTCAGGATCTTCTAAAGGAAAACAAGAGTGTGCCAAAGGTAATTTCAGTGTTGAGTGTTCACGGATGGTAAAATTATATTTAACAGATGTTTGTAATTTTTGCAGGTAATAGCTCTAGCAGATGCAGCAGAAGAAAATCAAGCCAACATGTTCCAGGCATTTGCAAAGTTGAAAAGTGCCACCCATCTGGTGATTATGCTGATTAGTTTGTGGCAGAAGCTCAGCACTGATCAAGTTGCTATTTTGGAAGCTACGTTTTTGCCATTAGCAGAAGATACACAAGAGCTGGTAAGAATCTGTAAGAGCTGCTTAAAAAATGCTCATTCACACATCTTAAGCCTTTAAATTTCCTTATTTCTCCCTGTACTTTGCTGAAGACTGTCCTTTGAAGTAATTTAAGTAGCCTTAGTAAGTAGGTGTTTGGTGCAGACTGTGCTGATTTCACAGCAAAGTGGAAAAGTAGGAGTAGATTAGAGAATGTTTCAAAAGAGGACATGTGTGGTACCAGTTAAATTCTGCTTAGCCTTTCCTTACCAGGCCAAGTCGGAATGTCTCACATAAATTTAGCTGAGTTTCACCTTCTGTCCTGTGGTTAGGATAAACAGAATAAGACCCCTAGGTGTTCAAGACTCTAATATGAATGTTCTATAACATACATGTCCACATTCCAATAGAAACATAAAAGGTACACACAGCAAATACAGTACATACATTTGAGTTTATTAATCATTTGCCATACTTTGTCCTCAGTGTATTTACAGTGGTTTATATAAGGGATGAAACTTATGAAGGAAAGTACTGTGAATAGACAATTTCCTTGTACTCCAAACCATGCTCTATATAGTTTTGCATTCTGTGGATGTCATGCTAATTCTGTTTTGATTTAATGAGTGTGACCAGGTGAGATTGTGTATAAAATCTGGAGATTGGTCTGTGAACACAAGTGATGCTGCTTATATCCACACCTAAGGTCCACAGCTAAACACTGCTTTAGTTGAATTAAAGAATGTTCTCAACTTAAGAGTTGATCCCCAGTTAGTTTCAACAATTATCTTAAGTACACATTAATTTCAATTTTCATGCTCTGCACAGGGTTTTTGCAATGTACAGTGAATCCAGATTTCGGTGCATACCTGGAATACTTAGAGTGGTTTGTGGTCTTTTAGAAAACTTGTGCTGGGTTCCAAGTGAATATAGGATCTTCTGCCATTTCCACCTGGGGGGCAAAAAGTGTTTTGGCATTTTACATGATATTGACTCATACCAGGCAAAGCAAAACAGTTTTGTTGAGATTTGTTTTGGATTTAGTCCTCATTTAAACTTGGAAAACCAAGCTTTGAAACTGAGGAACGTGCATTCCCATGAACTGAATTCAAAGAAAGTTCCTATGAATCTCCTAAAAGCCCAAACAAACATTTTTTTATATGACTAATTTTTATTTTGCCATCAGGAATTGGGTTGCTTTGCTGCATGTTTTGATGAAATATGGTACCATTTGTTGTATCCTGTAATGCAGGATTTTGTTTCAGCCTATATCTCGGTGTGGTTTTAACGTGGTGGTTAACAATGTTCCATGTTGAAGCTGCGAGACTTCACATAAGCATTGTAAGGATGTATATCCTGCAGAGCAGTCAGGATGAAAAATGTAAACCAACAACTGGAGGGGGAAATAGAAACAAAACCTTTACAAAATACTGAATTATGTGCCAAATTATGGTACCACAGAAATCTGAATGTAATTTAAGAAGCTTAGGCAGGGAATGGGGAAATCTTCTGACATACCAATGATATTTACAGACAGAAGCTTCTAGCTAGTGTTCAGGTTTCCTTGTAAGCAGTGAAGTAGAACACTGGTGAAAGAAAATACTCTGAAGAATTTTTATTTACTCTTCAAACAATTCTGCACAATGATTTGTTGTATTTTTATTTGGAGGGAATGTGTTAGAAGACAGTTTGGATGCAGTCTACGTCTCCAGAATATTTTCTGCCTTGTGAGCGTTAAACTATGGAAGTGTTTTCTTAAAAAAAGGGAAATGTTTGGAATACACTGTTAACATAAAAAGAAATGCCTCTTTTACCATAACATCAACATTATTCTCATACACGCCATTTCATTTAGAACAGATTGTGTCTTGTTTTCTAGACCTGGCAATCACTTCAGTTAGATATTTAGCAAATGCGAAAGTGGCATTCTCTGTTCTCATTGTGTCACCACTTTTTCTCAGACTACTAAATGATTTCTCTTGCTGCAGACTTTTGTCTAAGAACATATAAAATTTGAGTTTTCTTCTTTACAATGAAATAGTGGAAGAAATACTGCAAACTTGCATATTTTATATGAATAACAGATATTTGGCATCATGTTTTGTTTTCTGGCAGTAAATTTCTAACTAACACCTAGATAGCACTGCTTTGATAAAACTGACTAAAAAGGATTGTTTAGTGTTGGAAATCCAAGGACATTCCAATTTTTCAGTGATTCTTTCATGAATGATGCACAGTTGTAGAAGTAGAGCATCAGAAATATAACGAGATCTCTCTTGGGGTAAATGAGCTAATTCTTCTGATAATGAAGCCACTAAAAATTGATGCCAAAACTGAAGAAAAGTACTTGCCGGGAAGTTAGGTACAGTTTGCCCAATGTACTTTGTTACCGTGGGACTAAAATAAAATCCATAGTTAGAATATAGAAGTATATATTAATACTATTTCAGAGCATAGTGTTACAGCTGTATGCAAACTATACTTTCACATGTATACTGGTTTTGAGTTCTGTATTTTTCTATCTGTTGAAATATATGGTAGAAAAGCACTTTAGGGTGCTTTTGGAGACAAAAGAATCCATGATTTGTTAATAATGTTAAAAAGTACTAGAGATTTTGTTACATGGAGAGTTGGTCACTGTTCTGCTAGACTAGCATATTTGTTATTAGCTTGTAACAGGGACTGACAGCAGTTTGAAGTACTGTAAAGTCTGAAACAAAAAACCCTCTCATATTTCTAAGGGGTTTTTTTAGTGATTATCCCTTACCAAGCTGAGTTTTCTGGATAGAAAAGGATTTGAAAAATGCTGAGTTTGTTATAAAGTACGTGTTTACAATAGGAAATCCGTTTGGGAGAGGAGGGAATTTGTCCAGGCTAATTTAAAGGGTTCAAAGGGTTCATGCTACACAGGGTAGTTTTGATATAATGGTTGGATGGCATCTGGATTGACTGATGGCTCATATGCCTGATGGTTAAGGTATTAATGCTTTCTTTGTTTAACACATTACAAAGGGAGAATAGGTCTGTCGATACAAACATTCTGACTTTAAGACTGATGGAGGGCCCTTGGCAATACAGCCATCAACAGCAACTTTACTGAAGAGTAAATATTTTCCTAGTTCTCCTGATGTTACCAAATAATTACATACAAGTGCTTCATTGCTCAGAATCATTCCTTGCTTGTTGTAGTCACATTTGTGTAACTATAGTTAACAGTAACAGCTATAAACCGGTGTTGAGGAAGTACATTTCCATCTCTCTTTATTTATGTTTGGAGTCATACCAACCAAATAAATGTCTCTATTAGATCTTAGGATTTTATTGAAGTTGTAATTTGAAAGAAAAATATGCCTGAGGGTGAAATGCATATTTTAATTGACTCTATGATTTACAGTAATTAACTTACATTAGGGACTATAAATTTACCACTTCACAGTGTTGATTAGATAAAGTTGAAAAATGTACTTTAAAGCAATGACGAAAAAGAAATGGTGTCAGAAAACACTTCTGAAGTGCCTGTAAAAGTCACATAGGAGTTACTATCAAAAGTGTCTCTACTTACTGTAAGAAGATGATCTGAATGTAATGCACAAAAAAAAAGAAAAAAATCATTTGGGAAAGACTAGATAGCCTGCTAGGTTTTATGCATGATAGCAAATGGGTTTTACTCTACAGTTCTTGAGTAATGTAAAAAATACCATTTTTTCCTTTACTGAGTTTAACCTCAGTAAAGGAAAGAATCCTCTACTGAGATTAAACTCTCAAAATCAAAGTTAAGGTTATTTCTGTAATTCCAGCAGGATTAATTCTGTCATGACTGACATAAGAAAAAATTTTCTTTGAATTTTCCATTGCTGTCCAGTACTTTTGAAGCTTTGAGCTAATAATTGTATCTTTGGCAAGAGTAATTTTTATAAACTCTAATTTTTAGAATTTATTGGAAATTGTCACTTTAATTCTTGTAATTAATCCAACCTAGCTCTTGATTGCCATAAAAATCACCTGGAATTAGTTTTTTGTGCCTTATATTTTCTATATTCCACTTGTCATTGTAACCACTTCTTAAATACAAAGTTCCAGCTGTGTACCAAAAAGAAATATTTAAAAATAGGCTGAAATATTTAATATTTTCTTGTTTGCTATCGGCTAGTACAAATTATCTTTTAGTTAAAATTTCTTAAATGTAACAAAAAACCTCACCCCAAACCCCATAAACCAATGCAATCCCACAAAACCACCATAAGGCAGTGGGCCGTAATGATGGATAACTTGAAGCCAGTTTTCTATATGGTTGTATTCTTTATTTTTGTGAACAGACAAGTTTACTGCAGATATATTATGTTTATTCCCCTCCTTCTTTTTAGAAACAAGGTGGATAATATATCTGCAGATAAGTGATTTTAGAGAGAAAAACACATGAAATTTGTTGCCTTTTATCCAGCTTGGAAAATTACATTAAATGACATTCAGTAACATTTTTTAATGATAAAAACTAATAGATAAGTCTTCCACCTATTTGAATCAATATCATGCAACAGAACAATTCAGAAAGACTCTTCTGGTACAGTGAACCATCTAAGTCTAAAAGAAATGGGGGCAAAAAGCTAGTAAGCTTTAAACCCTTAATCACTAAAATAAAAGGGAGGCGCTTTCTGCTTTTCCCAATAAGCCCCATAATTTTTCAGTAAAAAAGATCAGTCTCAGCCTGAAGCTTAGTTTGGTTCAGGGTAACATAAATTTGTCAAGTGATGGGAAGAAGGTGAAGAAATGAGGTTGCCACACTTCCCTGGGCAGGGAAAGTCCTGTATTAGGGAGAAAAGTTAAAAATGGAGTAGTGGTGCCCGGTTCCTTTGCTCATGTGTGTGTATGTGACCCAGCCAGAAAATAAGAGAAGTAAGAGACCATAGTTCAAGTACCTCAAACATTCTTTTATAGTATGTTTTGATATGGAAATCAGTGCTCTGCCTGCTAGCCTGCTTTCAAGAGGACCAGAGTATGCCAGAGATAACTGGAATCATAGAAGCTTTAAGGTTGGAAAAGACTTGCAAGATCCTGGAGTCCAACCTTTGTCACATCCAGTCATTTCCTGAACACTTCCAGGGATGGGGACTCCACCACCTCCCTGGGCAGCCCACTCTCATGTCCAGCCTGAACCTCCTCTGGTGCAGCTTGAAATGTTGCTTGTCCTGTTGCTGGTTGTGCAGGAGAAGAGATCACCTCCCACCTGGCTACAATCTCTTTTCAGGGAGGTGAAGAGTGTGGTAAGGTCTCCCCTGAACCTCCTTTTCTCCAGCCTAAACAACCCCAGCTCCCTCAGTTGCTCTTAATATGAGTAGGTGGACAGAAAGATGCGTGGTTTTAAAGCCACTAATTTACTGCAACTGTTTCTACTTTTGTTATCCTTAAAAGCAGAGTTTCAAACTCATTGATTATTTGACAGTGTTGGAATGTCTAAACACAAAAGATCAAATGTTAAGTAAATTGGGCAAAAGAGGAAATTTGAAGACCAAAGAGGTGGTCTTACCACTACTGCTGGCACTATCACAGTTCCTTAAAGTGTCTGGTAATCATTCTCTTCATGCTGTTAATTTTACTTACTGAGAAGACAGTGGGTTATGGCAGCAATAGCAAGTTGAAGACACATTGCACCACTACCGAGTGATCTTCATTTGTAGCTAAACTCATGTAATTCCTCCCAGTGAATTCTCTGAGTAGAATAGAAAAGTGCCAATATTCTCTTGGTCTGAGAAAGAAGGGCTTAATGTGATCTATTGGAAGCTTTTATGGATTACTAAAAAAATCTATAATATATGTTTATCTGATGCTTTCCACTTAAAAAGATTATCGAAAGAAGCTATGCCCTATTGTATTTTCAAATTTTTTATCATTTGCTCTTTTTTTGGTGTTTGATAAGAAGGGGCTGTAAGATTCTATTTTTTTAACAGGCTTGCTTCTGGTGGTTGGCAATAGTAATGGTTTTCAAAAAATAAAGCTTTCTCTATTTCTTCCAGATGGCATAAAATGGATTTAAACAAAATTATGCAGAAATAGGTTTGGTATGCATTATGAATTGTCAAAGTACAAAGCACAGAAAGAATTGTATTCTTGTCCTGTTTAGTTGTATTCCCTGAAAATTGTATCAAGGTCAGAACAAGCATTCAGCCTTGGTAAAAAGCTTATGCTAATGGAGAATCTGACATATCTATTGGTTATATGTATTTTAATTAAAAAGTTTTGAGAATTAATTGTAACTTGAGCACTGATTTTTTTTCTGCTGGTATTGGAGATCCTGAAGTTAATCTTCAATGCACTGTCTCTGATGTAAGCAGGGACCTACTTTGGAATCTTATTTCTTGGTGTAAATTAGTCAAGGCAGTGTGTTCCGCTTTGATTAGTTAGTTTGCTTCCAGCACATATCACCATCTTTTAAAGTAATTTGGGTACCCTGTGAAGTACTGCAGTTGTAAGAGATGTACTCTTTGTTTAATAAATTAAATAAGCTTCTGTTATCTGACATCTTTCTGTATGTAATATTGTGATGGGGACCTCTAAACTTTCTCTTTGTTAGGGTGATCTGTCTAGTTCAGGTACAAAGAGCCATTTTAGGGTAGTAGTAATTACTGACTATGTGGTGCATACCAGGAGTGCAGATCAGTTGTCATCTAAACTGCTTAATGACAGGAGTGATGCATTACAGTGATTACAGAAATGTTGCTCAGCAAAGGGTCTTAACACTCAGTATATATAATGAGTGGCTCTTTCTTTTTCTTTTCTTTTCTTTTTTTTTTTAAAGAAGTTTATTGTCAATGAAGAATTCCCTTGATATTGTGTCCTAATTGAAAGATCCTCAGACTATTGCTATGCAGCCTTCCAGTAAAAGAGTTTACAAGCAGGATAGAGAGGGATTTTTCACAAGGGCATGTAGTGTTAGGTCAAGGGGGAATGGCCTTAGATTGGACAGTGGTAGATTTAGATTAGATAATATGAAAAAATTCTTTGCTAGAAGGGTGGTGATGCACTGGAACAGATTGTGTACCCCGTCCATGGAAGTGCTAAAGGCCAGCTTGGATGGGGCTTTGAGCAACCTGGTCTAGTGGAAGGTGTCCCTGCCTATGGAACTGGAGGATCCTGAAAGTCCCTTCCAACCTGAACCATTCTGTGATTCTGTGTATTGATCAGTACTGTACTAGTATATTAGAAATGTAATAAGATTTATGATTGATTGTAAAATTCTAATGGAATTGCTTATATACTGAAAAAACAAATCTATTATTCTATCATCATTGGAGTATGACCTTTAGGCTTTCTAATCAGACAGCGTTTATAGAAATAAAAATTGCATATTTATTGTTGGTTTTACTTTCTGATTGTCTGGCATTAGTTCAAAACTATGATGCTTTTATTACAAATACTGTAGTGCTATGTTAGTAGCATTGTATCTAACCATACCTCCCAATAGTTTTGTGAAGCTCTCTGTTTATATTGAACATGTGGCAATGGTACGCAGCAATATCCATAATTTCCCTTTGATCTCATGGTCAGAAATATTTCTGAGAGGGTGTATGAAGATCAAATTACCAAGTTAATCTTTGTTTTTTGGGGGAAATGGGGGGAACCAGTTGTGGTGAGACTGCTTTTGGTTCTGAATTTGTTGGTGGTTGTGCTTGGTTCTAAGTTGCAGTCATGTAGCATTTTTTGGTCATTACTAGATAACCTACAGCTATTGTTCACATGGTGTGCTGCTGTATAAGGTGTCTACTGGAATTTACAAAGATATATCACCCAGATAGATAGAGGTAGGTAAATAGGGATCTCATACAGAAAACATCATATGAATTTTTCATCTTGTTACAAGATTCCAGAAAAAACCTCACTTTTTTTAAATCATGATTTTAGAGTAGTCATTTTTTCAGATGGATTTTTTTCATTTTTGTTAATGGCAAGGTGCTTTGTCTTAGATTAAGAATTCCTAGATTAAGAGTGATATACCAGTATTCTCTTACATTTGCACAGGTAGTGAGAGATTTATATTAAAATAGGCCAGATTAAAGGAACATAAAGTTTGCATAATTTATGTCCTTCATCATCTCCTGGCTTTTTCACTGAAGTAAGTGAAAGTTTAATAAAGCAAAAAATATGGTTTAGGTACCTCAAAAATAAAACAGCTTATAAATCAAATCTGTACAAACAGTGGAGGAGTTAATGAACTTTGCTTAAGATACTGTTGTAGAAAAAAAACCCCTAGCATAAATTTAAAAGTTGTCTATCCAAGTAAACATGCAAGTCCAGTTTACCACTGTCCTCTTTGTCCTCACCTGTGCATTTTGGGAGAATAGAAATTCCACAATTTGAAGTAACACAACTGAGTTTAAAGATAGTGGTGTGTAGATCTAAAGTAATGTGAGAATTTAAATAGGAAATCAACTTTATAACAAGTTTTTTTTTCCAGATCTACTATATTTTAGTGTGTGTGCTTCCATGCTTCCATATTTCATAGGTTTTGGAAACACAATCTCATTTGTCAGTATTTCATAACATATTATATTAATAACCTAATAAGAGATATAGTGAAGGATGAAAAGTTCTTCTCCAAGAATATCAGTGTCAATAAAGATGGAGTATGGGCTGAGATGCAATGAGAAGTTTCAATAACCTTGTTTTAGCATATGTTTTTTCTACTTTTTTCCTCCAGGCTGAATGTAACAAGATCTGATTCCTTTTCCCCATACTTAAAGTTATCTCGCTGATCCTAATTGTAAAGTTAATGTATGGCAAACCTATTGCTGGATGTGTAGCACTTCTTAGCAAGATGCACAACTCTTGGTATGTTTTCTTGCCTGTAGATAGCTTTGACAACCTCTGCAAGACCCAAACAGCACCTCAGTTTTCCTAACTAACTGGTGAAAAGTTATTGAGGAAAAGAAAGATGAAGTGTTAGATGATTTCAGCGCTAAAAATCAAAACAACAGACTTCTGAAGCTGGCAACAAAAGAAGTCGTGCCATTCCATTCATGTAGTGTTTGCAAGAGTTTATTTCATCAGTTCCCAGAAGGGGCCAGTGGTCATAAGAAGTCAAGGTAGAAAGAAAATTAAGATGAAAAAAATCTCTCAAAACTTGAGGATTGGGGAATAGTGTCTACAGAAACTCATGAAGTGTATGAACTTTCACTATTCCAGATAGGATGTGTTAATATTACAACAAATAAGCATTACTAGATGAATAACTGTACAATTAGATAGTTAAAATTTATCTTTTGAAAATATACGTCCTTTTCCTTGCCTCTTATCCATTCTTAAAAACCCATGGTTGTCCAGGAAAAAAACCCCATAAATTAGACATCAGGAAACACTCTGTATTGCTCCAATTTTGAGATATGAGACAATTTGAAAGAAGAGTTGAGTAACACAGACTCATTACTTGTCAAGAAGAAACTTACTGATTTAATTCTAATCTAATTTTAACCTAATTTTGAAAGTCTTTCTGTACAAATGAAGAACATCCAATGCAAAAGGATGCGGCCCATTTGGAAATTCGGCTGCAGTATATAGAGGTCAAATTTTAATGGAGGAGCTAATGGAACCATCATCTATATTCATCCTGGAATACATTTTTTTGTCAAGCATGCACTTTCCTGAATTACTATCTCAAAAGCATCTAAGAGTTAAGCAGTGTTAGAAATATTATAACTATGATCCCCACCCAGAGTTTTGCTTTCTTACATTCTTTAATCATATTACCAGATGTTTCATTAATACAGAAAACCCTACAACTGCTGATAACCATAACCTGTTTCTGTGAGCAGGACTTTGCTCAGAATTAGACTTGAAAAATAACTTAAAATCTCAAAAGATAGAGGTCATCATCCTTGTGCATGCAGCTTTCAGAACCTTTATTTAGTAATGCTGACTTTGCTAGATTTCTAAAACACCCACTGCTTTAAATATTGCTCTTCTACAGTTTGATTTTTCCATTAGATTAGTTTAGGAGCACCATTCCTAAAAGAGAAAGTACTGCCTATTCTATAAGATAATTTTAAGAACACTATTTTGATTACTAAGCCATATGCATTTTTAACTTTCTTTCCATATCTGAAGACACTATAGAAGGAGAGTTTGGCAAATCTTGTTTTAAAGTTAAGTGTCCATAGAATAGAATCCTCCAAAAGCTATATTTATATTTAATGCAGAAGCATTTGGTCATTTGTGAACTGACAAAAATACCAGAGAAACTTTTAAATGACAATTCTACTTTCCAGGAAATAATCTGTCATAGAGATTTTTCTCAGGTGAAGTTGCCATTGGCTATCAATAGATGTTTACCAAGTAGGACTCAAAATGAAAAGTTCTTGTAGAGAGTAGTTTATGCTGCTGGAGAGTTCCTATAAAATAAATATTTCTGCATTGAACAGATAAAGTTGCTGTTTCTGTTATGACTGGCAATTACAGCGCAGCTGTGCAGGAATTACAAGTGTGTCTGTGACAGACTTTTAAATTAACCCACTTTATTCACAATGGATTTTTGCTAAATCTGATTTTTGCAGTCTATTAACCTCAAAATGTGAGAGACTAATATTTGAATTAGATATTCCTAAGTAGCTGGAAAATAGTTGCTGGCATAAATACTTAATGTTAAATAAATCTACACAGATCTGTTTTGCGATATTTGGACTGGTTTGATAAATATTGTAAACAGATCTCATGCAGTTTCCTGTACAATCTTGATTCCTTTCTGTAGTCTTTTATTTGTTGCTCTTAACAGACTGTTTAAGCTTTTACTTTACATATCTTTTGTGCCAGGATCCCTACAGAGCTTGATTGCTCATATTGTGGTCAGAGTTATCAAGATGTTACCTTGTATTTCTCTGGGATTTGTATTTTCTTTTGTCCCTTGTTTGGCTTTTATTTCTCATGTTTTAAGTAAGCTGTAATTTGTTTGGAGTAGGCAAATTTTCTAAGTCCAAACCCTTAATAAGATTTAAATGTCCATAAAGCTCTTCAGAGTAGGTTGATGTAGGTACAGTTTGTGGTAATTGGGAGTGGGGCTGTGGCCGAGCCTCATCCCCAATGGGCTACAGCTGTGTAGGTCAGGTGAGCAGCATTGACAGCAATGAGCCATGGTGTGCCCAGGTGCACTGACCAACCACCAAAGGGAGCAGAGGGCACACAGGTGCAATGTATGAAAGATAATGGTATAAAAGGTTCTGCTGAAGAACAGCAAGGGCAGCCACTTGCAGCCTTCTGAAGTGATGTTGCTCTGCATGGGCAGATGCTTGAAGCCTTCTCATATGGTATGGTGTTGCTCTGTTTGGGTGAATAATGCTTAAAGCCTTCTGAAGCTGCATGGTGATACTCTATGTATTGTGGCTGTCTCAACTGTGACATGTGCTGTGGCATATGCTGTGACAGGTTGACATCCGAGTGCTATCTCACAAATAAGGATGGTTTCCATAATTTAAAGTGAAATTGATTCATCTATGGTTTTGAACTATTTTTCTGGAACTACATATCATACTAATTTTCTTCCTTTTTTTTTTTTTTTGGTGTGGTTTTTTTTTTTTGGTTTTTTTTTTTGTTTTGTTTTGTTTTATTTTGTTTTTCTGGCTCTTACTTTGTCTGGGATGTTCCAGTATATCCTCACTTCGATATAATTTTCATTAGTCTATGAATTTGTATTAGAACTGAATTTCTTTAAGTGTCAGTAGGAGTCAAAATTGAATCTGTTAATATTATAAACATTATGCATCATAAATGATTTAAAAAAAGATATGACTAGAGAAAGCAGGTTTAATGTAAGAACTTCAGCTGTGATTTTTCTGTTGTGTGCTCAATACAAATGTCCTTCTTAGGCACTTTATAGATTTGGAATGTATTTAAGCTTGAGTCATTTGTCTGGATTTTCATCGGACTTGAATTCCATTAGTCTGTAGGATTTTGCCAGTTCCTTGTTTTTTAGTTTATCCCAGTGGTAGGTTTTTGTTATTTGTATGTGTGGAGGTGCTTTTGCTTTGGGTTTTCTGGTTTTTTTTTTTTTTTTTTTTTTTTTTTTTTTTTTTTTTAATGCAAAAGTGAATTGTAGAAGATTCCAGATAATCTGTGGCTGGTGATTCTAATGCATTACATTAATGAAAACTGGCTTTATATAGTTACGAGGATAATTCTTCAATGAAGAAAAATTTTTTCTTAGAAAGCCTTTTCTTAAAAAATATACTGTCTCTTTGTCTCTTGGCACTGTTCAGATGTAATACATTGAGACTTCAGTACTATTTTGGTGCATTTTTTTTCTAAGTGCTTAATAGCTATTGAGTCTATTGATTTGCCTTTTCTTTTATTCCGATTCTTTTCAAAAGGTCTCCTGAAGGGTTTATCAGTTCTTTTTTAGCCATAATTTTTCAGGAACACTAACAAGGGAGGTTTGTCATTTCCATTTCTGATAGCACAGGCAGGTGTTGCATGCCTAGTTTGTGGCTTCTGTGGCTGTTATCTCCTCTTTGAGACAAATAAATAAGTTAGAAATATAGAATATGCTTGAAGAATATGAGTTAGGAAGGCTGCTACCACAGTCAATTCCTGGCCAAATTTGCTGATAGTCTGTGCCTGTGTTGGATACTACCAGGTCGGTAGCTATGGATTAGTGGATTACTGGTTTGTATATGTAATAAGATTTTTTTTTTTTAATTGCTGTAAAAGCGGAGTGCAGAGAGGCACATGGCTGGTGTTCCTTGTGAATTAGCATAAACAATGCTTTCAGATACAGAAACCTCTGGTGCTTGAGATATGCATAAATGCCAAGGTTGTAATTAATATTGTGAACTTCCAAGTATTCTAGCATTTTTGAAAACTGATGAAATCACTGTTGTGTCTAAAATAAAGAAATAAGATATAGCCAGGCAAATTCTTGAGTGAACAGCTGTAAGAATTCCCATCGTTTGGCTGGCACCAATTTTGCATAGTTTATTCAGTATGTTTCACATTGTATCTGAATTCTTTCAGAACTGCCTTGGTTGTCACTCCAGGATAAATTACATCATAGGCAGCTCAGAAAATGGCTGTTGCCTTAGGAGTATTGTTAATAAAGATAAAGGCTTTTGAAGTAAAAGGTACACAATGAAATACTTGTCTGGCTTATGCATACAGCTTAGGAATCTTGTTCAAGTTTGACTGATATGCTATTAGAATGATTTATTTGTACTTAAGACAAATAGGTTTAATTTGTAGATCTCTGAAATATACTACCTGTATAAATGTGTTAGGAAGGTACAACATAGGAGTAAACCCACAAAATCTGCCAACAGAGCTCTATCAGACTTCTCCCTACCTATATGTGTTCTATGTGTCTTAACAACAACAATATGGAAATCCTCCTCTCAGATCCTGCCCCTATCTCTGTCTAGTTGACCTTGCTTTTAACCAACTAAACTCTTGGGGAGTGGAATGTTGCAGCTAAGTGTCAGGCTACAAACAAGGTACTCTGGATGAAGCCTTATGCCAAAGTGAGTTTGAATGTATAATTATGGTTACACTCAGATATGCATATGCCATGACATCTGAGGATCCTTTGTGGCAATTTGTACAGAACACTAATGATATGTACTAATATAATGTTAGCTATGCTAGTATCATGAATCTGCATTTGGTCTTCAGACTCCTGCAGTGTATTTGATATGGTTTTAAGATAGTTCCAATCTCTACCTATTACCTAAAAGAGAAAAATAATAATGTGTATATGCAAAACATGAAGCCCACCTTTCCCTGTGAAACAGTAAAATGGATGAATTAAATATTTTTCTTATCTATTTCAATTACACAAAGATTTTGGATGATTTAATAATGCCTCTTTCTGCGAGTCTTGACTGGCATTTATTGTCGCAGTCACGGCAATGCTTGCTGGCCATAGAATGATGGATTACTGGCATCGCACTCCTGTTGAAGGTGTTACTTTTGGTCCTTAAATATGCAGAATACTACACAGAAATCCATTAGTGAATATTACAACTGTGGCAGTAGAAACATTCTGCAGTATGGGCTATAGATGAGAATACTTTCATTTTCAAACATCTCTGCTTTTTTAACATGTGAAGAGTTTTTCTTGTTCCTTCAATTCTCCCCTTGCACCAATAAAAATTGCTGACAAATGCAGTCTTATTTGCAGCCATTAATTCTTAGTTGTACAAAATCACCTTAACTGTTTTCCAGCAAGTCTTTTTTCATTTAGAGGTAGCCTTTGTGTACCCTTTCATTAATCATAAAGGCTGCTTTGGATTTGACTGGACTTACTAGGTCAACAGACCTTGAATTGGAGAAGATAGTTTTATGGTCTACTGAGAAACCAGTTTTACATGGAAATGAAATACAAGAACAAGGGTTGGAAAATGTTAAGGCTGTGGTATAAAGTAAAACATACCTGTGTGAGCCAAGGACAGAATACTATCCACTTTTAATTTCCTGACTTTTGTTAGCTTGTAAGTCAGTGCTTTCATTTAAATGCTTTTGCCTGCATTTTTACAACTTATTTGGAGAGACATATTGGCCAGCTTCTGAGCTACTGTATGCTGACAACAGTTAATCATGTGTTTCTTTGTCTTTTAGTGAAATTCAAGATTCCTATGTTTATGTTGTTCTTATTTTTCATGATTTGTAGTATAATTAGGAGTGGCTGGCTTGGCTGTTTTTGGTGCTTTGTACATATTAAATTTCATTGCCCAGTATGTGGGAATGTAGACAGCATTTACCAGCTCATTAACCTCTTTAAATTGGCTGCAGAATGGATGATTTCCTGTCACCATCACAGGTCACTGGATGCATTGCATTCTAATGGACTCTTTCTAGAATATTTGCAAAATGTTAAACTACTACAGCACTGATTGACTGATTGGCATGTTTTTTCTGGTTTACGTAGTTTTTGTTCTAGTTTATGGACTTTTTATGGGGGGAAAATCCAGATAATAGGTTAATGTTATTTTTCTGAAGTCAGAAAGGCAAATGCTGACTAAGAAAACCTCACTAGGTGATCCTGTTCCTCTACAAAATATCAATATGTTATACACACACATCACATTTCCAGGACACTCAGTATAGAGTGTGTTTGGACAATGATGAAGTGCATATGACTGTGTGATCTCACTGGTGTACTTGACCACTAGTAAGCATTGGCCCTGGTTTTGTTCTTAGGAGTTTAACATGATCAGGAAGGTGGCCTTTGATTTTCTGTGTTGAAAGTAGTGTCCTTCACAAAAGCCATGATGTATTTAATTGAAGAAGCCCATAAACCTTATTTGCTCAGTGGGCTATGTCTGGGTTGACGTTGTCATTCTTTCAAACATTACTCTTACTGAGTCATGGAAATTCGTGTATGTAGGCAATTTTGCTGTTCAGCTTAGCTTTTTCAATCAAGTAGAGCACATCATGAGAAAGAGCTTAGAAACTAGAAGATTCTGAGTTTTCTTTTCTGAGTACTCGCCTCATAAAGAGCAAGCTTGGTGTTAGCTTCTGCTAGTTTAGCAGCAAGTAGAGCTGGGTGATTCCAGATTGTCATGTCAGAATTTCTAAAGTCACTTAACTTGCCAAAATAAGTCACAGCCAATCAGGAGCATTGAGAGAGCAGACACTAATACTGCAGTGGTTAAATATACTTTCCTGTGCTTGTAGGCAGCACATACATGGAACTTGCTTACAGGTGGCTGAATACTAAGAGATGTTGTGAGTCATGAAGTTAGCAGGCCACCAAGCCCTTTGTATTAGTTGCTAACTCTATCCAAGCTCTGTGAGATTGTAATGAAAAGACATGAGAAAGCTTTGTGACTGTCTTGAAATTCATTAATTATAGATGCTGTGGATTAATCACATAGGCTCATCACAGTGTAATTTAAGATTCCGGAATACATCAAAAGGAGTCAATCTGTGTGTCATACTGCAAAAATGAGATAGATATAATGTATTAGATTTTATGCATTAACCTAATAACCTTGTCACAAATAGTAAGACTTCTATCCAGAATTCTTACTTAAAGGAATGCCTTTGATTTATTTGTATAAAACCCCAGTAAAGATTACAGATTCAAAGCTAACTTTTAAATGTGCTATTCAAGGTGCTTATTGAAAAGAAACTTACTTGCTTTTTCTGAGTGTAATTTGTTTGTTTTCACTGGAAGTGATTACTAAGCTGGTCTTTTCATAAATATTTACAGCTTGACACTCTGCTGAAATCAAAGTCCCTGTTCATCACAGCACTGACACGTGTGCTCATAACTTAGGGTTAGTTGATCTGATAAATGGGTACTGAATATCTATACCTTTGTGTTGCAGTCATGATGTTCTCTGCTATGGCATATTATGCAACTCTTTGTGATTCCAAGGAACGTACAATTGGATATGTATTTTTTTTCCTGGCCTTGATGTCTCATCATCCTAATATTACATACTATGTATTATGATTTTATTTACATCTCCATTCTGTTCTTAATTTCAAATGTCACAACCAGGAACTTCTAGTTTTCAGTTATTAATGCAACAACTGAATTTAGCTTTTATATCACATACTGTCCATACATTGTTACTAATGAAATTTGATTTCTCTGACCTCAATATTGGAACAAGTTTATTTTCTCAACTTTTGCTTGTACAAGTTGAAGTTGGGTTTTCATGACAGTCATTAACCCCAAAGCCATATTTTATGTACCAATTTAGTTTGAAAATTCTCGGTCCATGATTTGTTACCTTATTTTTAATATGATATATCATATTGCAGTTCACCTAATTTTATTTAATTTCCTTTTCTCTAATGCAGGGTTGGGAAGAAACTGTGGATGCTGCAGTCTCTTACTTATTAAGAACTTGTTTATCAAAGAGCTCCAAGGAGCAGGCCCTGACTCTCAGCAGCCAGTTGTCCATGCCCAAAGATACCAGCAGACTGAAGAAAAACATCACCCTCTTCTGTGATAGATTGGCCAAAGGCGGTCGCCTTTCATTGAGTATGGACTCGGCCACTCACTCAGCTGCTGCTATGCCAGGTAAAGACATGAAGTTCGTGAATGTTCAGAATCCAAAGTACTTATTTGCATATTAAAGCTAAAAATTTTGCACATTTTATTTTCTTGGCAGTTTGTTTTCCATTGATTGTGGGAACCAAACCCTGTTGGTGTCACTGACAAGTAGAATGACTTAGGTAATATGATAATTTCAAGTTTGAAGCTTTCTCATTCTATTCAACACTTACAGTTGCTCTTGCACAGTGTGCAGAGTAATGCAGCAAATGAAATACAGATGGTCACTGTTATACTGAAATTTCTTATCACATATTTCTTTGCACTTTTCAATTGGATGTATGCTTGTGTATATTCATGTGTACGTTTCTAATGTGATGGAAAAAGGAGTAGTGAAAAGTCCTGTTTTCTTGGTAAAGAAATTAATATATTTGTATTAGTGGCTTTATGGCATTATCCATATGATAAATAATGAAGTAGTAATAACACAAAATTAAAAATCTGTAACTTTAGAAAGTACTAGTTAACTGGGTGGTATCTCATAGAAAGCAAGAAATTGAAGATGGAACTAATTTGAGTATGTATTATTTCCCATATAGAATAAGAATGTGAGCAAGATTTCACAATAATTTACATGACTGTCAAGGAATTACTATTTTTAAAGGAAATTTTATTAATGTCCTTTTCTGTTTTCTGACTTTTTAGTTGTAGTGGGAGCAGAGTTATACTTTTTCTGTAGAGTCTGGAGTTTAGCATCTTTGTACTGTTGCAAGACATTTTCTTCCTGCTGTTTTCCTCCAGTGAGATAGATAGACTTAGTAAACATTAGATGCTCTTGGTGACTTGGAAACAGGTATTTTTTTCCCCATCTTACTGCTCCAGATCTGGATTGGCTGCTTGTTCAGCTTCATAATCTCCAAAACCGTAATATCGCTATGGTCTTTGACCTCGGTGCCTTCCTTCTCCTACAGCAGTCTTCACATATGTAAGGAAAAGTTTGTATTTTATATATGCATCATGCTTAAACCTAGGAGTTTGTTTTGTTGGCTATATGGATATTGTTATTGATTAAGATTGGAGTTATGTTAGGGCAGTATCTTGATTATCAGTATTTTGCTTTCTTACATAATGAAGAATAATTAAATTCTTGTTTAATATAATATGAATGGTCTGTACGATGTTTCAACAACTCAAAAGTCCTTGTTATGTGCAGCCCTCCTTTGCATGTGCCACTATAAATGATCTGGTAAAACAGCTGCAGACTACGCAGTGGTAGAAATTCTATCAACATATATTAATTTACTTTAGTGTTATACTGTTGTCATATCTGGAACCAGACTCATAGTCATGTGAAGTAAGGAAGTGAGGCATAATAACTAAGTTCATATTGGCTTTACATATTTCTGCTAGTATTTCTTTGCAAGACTAAAATATGTGCAAAGGGCGTTTAATTTGTTGAACTTTGATTATATAACCATTGTTTTCTCTTCTAAGAATTTTGAAAGGGTGTGAGTAGCTGCAGTTCAACTTTTTCCACCTAAGCTAATAAGGTGATTTGATTTAATAAAGAAATTCACTTCTTCCTATTTAGTTGACTATTGAGTTCAAAGAACTATGCAATTAGATTATGAGTCTGTTAGGAAAGGAGAAAAATTTGTAACTATTATAAACAAATTAGAAGAAATATTGCTCTTGATATTCTTTGCATTTACTCATTAACTGTTGAGAGAATATAATTTTTGAAAGAGGTTGAAACTAAAAAATGTTATCTTAATTAATGAGAAGTTCATTAGAGAGAAATACTGCTGTCAAACACTCAGAATAGCATAGTATTTAAATAGCTATCCTCCAGCAGGATTTGCTGTGTGATTTGAAACTGTGTTTGTCTTTGAACAGACTGAGAAAACTTAGAACTTCTTTGTGAGAATAAAGGTTTTACTGACACTTTTTAAACATGTTTGTCTTGTCACCTGTTCAGGTTTTCTCTGGCCATCTCTACCTTGGCAAGTAATGTGGTCTGTTAGAAGCAGATCTGTAGGCAGAAGGAGTTGAGGCTGGCAATGTGATTTGTATCTTGTATTTGTTTCAGAACTAGCTCTGTGCCGGTACTGGTTCTTCATTAGCAGTTGGAGTGCTCTAGGCACGTTCCTGGAATTCATTTGCCTGGTTAGACTTACTAAAAGAAATTAATTCCTGTGCTCAAGACCACTCTTCAATATGAAAACAGTGCTGTTAGTGGGGATAATAAAAAAAAAAAATTGGCTTACTGTTGAGTCTAGCTAAAAGCACCTGTTGTCTCTACACGTGGAAGAAATTGAGAATGGTGTCTTATTATATAGGAAAACCAGTACACAAAATATTTGTGCTGTTAAGAGCTCTTTGATAATGCCTAGAAAATAGAGAAACTCCTTTTCCCAGCCCTTAAAGGAGAGAACTGGAATAGGTACAGGAGAACGAGGTAGAACCATATGTGGAGAGGGAGACGGAGAATTGTATTGTTATCTGAGGCTTTATGGTGCAGTACTGGATGGTAATGTAGGGGAAAGTTCTTCAGGATGTTTAAGCTCCAAGCCAAAGGTGGTCCCATAATTATTCAGTAGGGTCGTGAGCATTGGCTTGAGAATATTGTTCAATACCACTTAAGCCCATTTTTTCTTAATGATGAAAACCCCTTTCTCCATAGTAATCAACTTAAAAAAATTTCTTTTAAAGTGCCTAGGACCATTCTAGTATTGCAGCACTGTAGCAGTAGGCTCAATTTCTAGAAGTTATATTTAATACGTTCAAGATGGTGTACCCTGAAATCTAGAGAAATTGCCTGAAGCCACATTAAAAAGCTGATGATTATCTTGAAGTGTGTAACTATTTGAAAGATGTCTTCCAAAGTGTTTGTCAATATTTGTAGTTAATCCAAGAGTATATGTTAGAGGTAGATCATGGTCTCTCCTGGGTCTGGTTTTGTTCACTATTTTCTTTAATAGTTTCATTGATGGAATATGAGCACAAATGTTAAAATTGTGGCTTTGCAACAAGCTTGTAGTAGTTTGAGGCATATTGAGAGAGCAATAATTCTGATCTTGATAAATTAGAGGAGGATCTAAAGTTAAGACAATTTTCAGTTGAAGCAAGCGCCAAGGACTCTAGCAAGGAACAATCTGACAAACTAAAATTTGAGAAATAATTCCATAAGCACTATTGCCATAGGATAGACTTGTGGGGTTATATTGGGCCATGAACTGAGAAAAAGGCAGCAATATGTTTCCCCTAAAGGTGAATTCCAACTTTGGGTTGTAGTCATATGACTTTTAATGAGGAGATATGATTATTTCTTTCTGTTCTTCATGAGTAGAATTCATGGGGAGCACAATTTAAGGAAAACCTTAAATTGAATAAGTTCAGTTTTGTTTCTTCTGAGGGAAAAATAAAGAGAAATTTCAGGAGGGACGTGATAGTTTCCCAGTATGTAAGATGTTCTTATACGGGTGATTAAAATTTAATCAGAATCATTGGCTAAATATGATTATAGCTGTAAACCACATCGGGCTATATCATGTACTGTGTTGCCTTTGGCAGTGCATAAACAGCTGGATGAGAGGAATGGTGAGGGGTTAAGGGCCTGGTGCCAACCCCAAGTGTGGGTGAATGCCAGGGAAGTGCTTGGAAAGGTGCTGTAGACCACCCACATTGTCATGTATTGAGTTTAATGGGTGTGAGAATTTATAGCATAAATCCTGATGACCTGCAGTGAGTTAATTCTGAAGCTTTTAATGGTTTCTTATAATATCTGTGTATTGTGCAGGATTGCTTTTAAAACCTTGATGAGTATCAAGTGTGGGTGTTTGAAGACTTATTTAGATGTCAGTCTGATTGGAGGCCTGTTTACAATATTGCTTTACCCATATTTTGGGAAGCTCAGTTAATCTTTGACTAGAATGCTATCCTGCTTTTCCTATAATAAATGAGATGTGCAAATACTGCCTGTATCAGTTCAAGGCTTTGTTCAAGCAAGGAGTTTTAAATTTAAATAAGGAATTGTTTTTCTTTAGAGCGTACTTTTTCTTCTGCCTTGTTTGTTTTTTTTTTTTTTAACTCCAGTATTTTTTATCTCTTGGCTTTGTTAGGACATCATTGTACTGTGTTTTAGCATGATTTACTCACATAGTTAAGTATAACTAGAGCAGTAGAAAAAAACGTTATTTAACCAGAAAGTCAATTACTGGTCTCCATCACTGAAATTTGTGGAATACCAAAGACTGTAATCTGCCCAGATGACTAAATCCTTAGAAATGAAATTATAAGGAAAAGGATGAATATTTTGAAATAGGACTTATAAATAGTTTTGTGTAAGTGTAATATTTGAAAGTTATATAAAGTTAGAGCTAGAAGGTGAGATGACTGCTCATTTAGTTTTCCCTTTGTGTTGCAATGGGGTTAAGGGATTCAGAACATCCATGACAGAGTTTATCTGAACTCATAAACACCTTGAACAATATCTCGATAGCTGTTAAAATAGTTTAGTGTCATTGTTGGAAGGTTTTCCTAATGTTTGATATGTACGATTTTTCCTGCAAATCAGAGGGTTTTATTGTGAATATTGAAAGTGGAGCTGGCAGTTAACGATGTTCTTTAATTGTTTGAAAATTTGGAATGCTTTTAGTCCATTCCTCTAGTAACTTTTATGCTAATTGTGACAAAATGCTAGCATTCTTTTTATGAATGATTTTGTCTTGCTCTTTGTTTACCAAAGTGGAATACTTTTCCTTTAGTCTGTGCAGGAAGTATATCATACTGCACTCTGCTCTATTTTAATTTCAAGACCCTTTTCTACAAATTTGTTTCCTAACCAGATGTTTCCCATTCTGTATTTATACAGAATCAGCATGGTGGTGTTTACTTGACTAGATACTTTGTTTTCCTAGGTTTTTAATTTATCAAGTTCATTATAATTTTATTTTGTATAATAATGGTTCTACCATTTAGATTATGAATGGGTAAATGCAAGCTTTAAAGCTTTACCACATTAAGTATATATATGCATCCAGAATCTATATTCATACTTTAGAAGACAAATTTTTCTAGGGTTTCTTTTCCTTGCATAAGATTATAAAAACCTGTTTTCAAAATCTTGTGGTGGTATTTATGAGTGAATACTGCCCCTTTGAAAGCTGTTTTCTTCACTGGAAAACTGGGATGAAACAGAATGTGTCATATTCCTTATGGAACTCTCTGTTTACATGCTATTAAACTTGGGGAGAATGTTAGTATTAATTGGAAAAACATGTGGTTTTGAGATCCTGGGAGAGTAATATTAATCTATATATGAGAATTGGACATAAATATTACTGCAAGTTCTTAATAAACTGAGTTTATCTGAAGAAAGACTAGTAATGGTTTGATCTGAAGAAATGGGATTTTTGTAGTTGCAAATTCCTCTCTTACACCCTTAATTATGAATTTTTCGTTGGTCATTAGTGGAAGAGAACATGCAGTCTAAGTCAAGTCCTCCAGCTTTAAGAGCCTTAAATTGAGAATATCTTGAAAAGTGTAGTGGCTTCCATTTGTACTCATGCAGGTTCCAGTCTGTGTTTGTAATGTTATCTTGGTAGCAATTAAAACAACTTTTTTTTCCCCTGGAGGAGTTAGAATCATGTAGTTTGAATTTCAAGTAGCCTGAAGAAGGCACAGATACAGAAGTTGGCCCTGAGGCTCAGACAATGCTTTTGAACCACCAGCAGATACTTAGAAAAACCATGTGAGGCTGACAGAACATGGTTTGAGATATTTTCCTGTAGCTTACATATTGTGAGCTTGAGACTATGATGCACTGTCAGTTTTGTGTAGCCCCTCATTGGGTGCAAAGTGTATAAAAATATAGGTTGTTTCTCACTGATGTGACACAAGTCCAGTGCTGTTTATTTCTGCAGAAGACTGTAGTCCATAATGAAGTATGATTCTCACTTAAGATATTTTCCATATATTTTCTGTAGGAATAAAATATTGAACTACATTTTTGTTTTTCCTTTAGTAACCCTTAAAATAATGTTTTTAGATTTTTTTTCTTATTTTAGTTTTAATATATTGGTTATTCATAAAGATTTTTAGGACTGCTTAATAAATCTATGTAAGGAAGAGTATTCACAAAGGTTGTTGAAAGTACTTGAAAGGATTTTGTAGACCTGAGCACTGGTCAGTGCTGACTGTTGGAACTGGTGGTCATTGACCAAATTAGATTCAGCATCTTACCCATCTTTATCATAGTGCCCCTCACCTGTTTCCACTCTTCCCTAACTGCTTCCATTCAAGTAGCATTTACAGCAGTGTCTAAAGGACATCGGTAAGTATCTTTGTATTCAGGAAATCTAAACCTTAGTCATAGTGCTTATTTCTCATTGAAAATCACTTTACTAAGGACTTTTTTCTTAAATGTACCTGGAGGCTTTTACTACCCAAAGCACATTATAACGTGTCAATTAATTCCTACAGATTTCTTGGCACAGGCCCTTAAATATGAAATTGACATTAAGTGACTTTAACAGTTGTAAGGCAAACTAACTCATCTTTCCTAACGTCCTTAAAATCATACAGGTTGATCAATTAAATAACTATGGATTTCCCTGGGAAGTGGGTTGTTTGCAGTCAGTGAAAAATTATTGTTTTAATGTATAATATAAAACTGAACTCCTCACTTTAATAGAAAGACAGATTTTTTTACATTTGCTGGCTAAATTTATTTAATATATGTATATAAAGTGTAGCTATGTATTACTGAAGAATTGTATTCATTATTCTTCATTTTCTTAAATGCTCAAAACTTCTATTTACCTGTTTTGAAAGTTAATGTATATTTGCAGGTTGAAAAGTTGTGTACTACTTATATTGAAACCAAAACAGATCTATCATCACTATAAGTATTTTTGAAATTCCCGTATTTTTCATACTGCCTCAAAGTAAACATACATTTAGTAAAAATGTGAACTATCTTCTCCTTTTAGTTCTTCCTTCAAGTAAGGCTACCTGTATGGCTCTGATTCATTTTTTCCCCCCTCTGGTTTTCCTCAATTATTTTCTGTATTTCTCCTCTCTACATTTGGCTTCACTGGTTTCCTTCTCTATCCTGTGCCCTTTGATGTCCATGCAAGTCCATGCAGAGTCCTTGCACTGTGATAGCTGGAGCAAGTACCCCCACTAACCACCCAAGGGAGTAAATAAGTCTGACAGGGAGAGGTGGCAACAAAAGGGTAGGAAGATCTTTTCTGGTCAGCTGTCAATCTGGGGCCCCCAAAGCAGTCCAAAGCAATCCCCTCCAACTGCAGGGAAAATCCTGTGGTATCAGTCTGGATCTCTCAGGCAGAGAGATTTTTACAAGGTTTGACAAAGGCATAACAGAGACTAAATCCATAAACAGTACAATCATTGTGTGCTTCTGTGTCCAACTTGTGCAGCTCTGCACGGCTGAACTGTTGTGCCAATTTAAGCATAACTTTCTTCTCTCCATCTAATTGCAATGATAATCACATAAGAATGGTAAGAGCAAAGAAGTTGCTCTGACTCTTGCAGCCCTTGGCATTGTCATACGCTCCTGTTAAATTGTGTTGGGTGAGCTAACAATGAGATATGATATACTCTATAATGGAACATGATACAATGCTGCAGCTTTAATTCAACTTCTAGTTCTTTGTGTTGAAAAAATTTCTTCAGAAAATTATCAGCTGTTCACAATGGACAGTTCTACCTTGATATAAAAGCCTAGAAATAAGTGAATAGTAATATATCAAACATTTTAAACTAATTGTTTGGGTTCTATTTTTGAGACTAAAATATGTCCCTTGTCCCATAAAGCTGATTTAGTGAAAAGGAAGGGGAGTAGCAAGTCATTAGGGAGAATTTTGGGAGAGCTTACAGCAACAAGTTTTTGTGGTTCCTGAAGAAAAGCTTAAGAACAGTTTAGTGGAGCCAGAAACTTGATTGCTTGGCTCTCTGATGTGGATCTTTACTCTTTGTAATTTCTCTCTGTTGTAACTTCATTAGCTCTTTAAAACTTTTATTTCTATTGTTTTAGTAACTTTGGTCATTTATTTATGTGGAAAGGAAAATTGAACTATGCAGGAGATAAGTGATGTTCCTAAGGTCATACTGTAATACCCATGTATAAACAGAGTTCAAATATGCCTTGCAGTCTTGTCGTAGCTCCTATGTGCACTTTTTTTTGGGTGTTTTGCTATTAAAACACAGATTAAGAGATTGTGGTGAGCCTAACAATGCATTGCAGCCTGTTCTTGCATCATTTGGCTTGTTTCAGGTGAGCACACTGAAAGGAGGAACTCTGAATGTCAGACACGGGAAGAAAGTAGGGAACAATATTTGAGGTGGTCTTTAATTTTAATTCACTTGGTCAACTTTCATCACCCTGCAGGACTCAAATGATATTTCCCCAAGTGGTTAATTTTCAGGGATTATATAAATAATGGTAAAGCATTCAAATATTTTTTAAATTGAAATGAAAGAACTGATAGAAAATATAAGCTTTTTTTTTTTTTTCCTCAGGGCAATCCAAGTCCCAGTGTTGTGAAAAGGGGAAAAATAAGATGGAAGAGTAACAAGACACATTTTTTTGTAGGGTTGTGAAAAGGTTTTTATTATGTTGTTTAGAACATCTCCCCTTCTCAATTGATATTACAGCTGGCAAAAACCACAGGGGAAAGGAGTACAAAGGTTAAGAAGGCTAAAGCAATAACATTTTTTAAAAAATGAATAATTTAAAGAGGAAAATGTCATGCATAATGAATAAAAAAGGAATCCCTCTTGAGATCTGGGATTCATTCATTTGTGGTTCTGTGAAATTTAGTTGGCAGTATTGCAATTCCAACTTGCCTCAACTAAGCAGAGTTCGGATCAACACATTAGTGCCTTGGTGTGCACACTTCTATTGCTGGCTCTTTGCGTTGAAATTAAATTTTAATATGTTCTACTTAGGTAGAAATGGTCACAAATGATTCATAATGTTGAGGTAAGCTTTTGGTGAAAATAATTGTCAGTTGAAAAATTTCCCCTAATGATCCTGCTTGTCACTGGACCTTATTTTCTATGTTGTTTGAAACCATTAGAGACCACAAGCAAAAATAAACTTCTAAAATCTGCTTTAATAAGGTAGTTGTTCAAAACTATGGAAAAAATATTGCTAATGGAGAAAAGTGTACAGTCTCTGACCTTCCATTTCAGAAGATTCAATAATAGCAGGTAAAAAAAAATTTAAAGCTAAAATCTGGATAGTTATTTTTAGAGGCTACAAATATTGTCATTTAAAAAAAATAAAGCCAAATTTTAATAATGTAGCGTAATAATTTTATTTAAGGTATGATATTAATGAAGATTCAGTCTTGTAGGTCTAGTTAGTCTTTGGATTTCCATTTACCAGGTCTTGGTTCCTTTAAGCTTTTGTTTCCTGTGATATTTGAAGAACAGCCTATGAGAGCAGCTTATATGATGAAGTGCGCTGGTATTTGTACATGAGCTGCAGGCATTTGAAGACCATAATTAGCTCTGCAGTTTGCATGACATTACTTTTCCTTTGCAATCCCTTTCTGGACAAGACCACCAAAAAATTACAGGGGTTGTCTACCTCAAGTAGAACCATGGCAAATTATCAATCCACAAGTAGTTATAAGCAGAGAGATGATACAGAAGAATGAAGCAGGATATGTCAAGTGTAGTGACTTGTTCAGTTTCTTCTGATGGGCAGCAGCATCCTTCAGTCAGCAGAGTTGCAACTGCTTACACATCAGGATATGTTGTGACTATTATTTCAGGTAGCACAATCCATTTATTTTTCCTTTGCTATTCTTGCTTTTTTGACACATTTAGGTTGAGTAAACCTGATTCTCTTACACTGTCATAAATTAGGTGCACTTTTGGTGAAATTGCTGGTGTTACATAATTATAAACTGCCCTAAGCAAGTGTGACCAGAATGAGACAGTTGTTTGCATAATTATTTTTTTATGTATGTTATCACTGAATTTGTCTTACAGCTCTTGAAGGTCTGTTTAATCTTCAGTTTAAAAAAATTAAGCGAATGTTTGGTCTTCAGTTAAAAAAAAAATTAAAAACCCACTTGAACAATAAAGATATTAATGCTATTTTTTTCTTAATATTTAAGTCACTTTAAAAGGAAGGGGTTTGTATATGTGAGATTGATTTCATCATTTCTATGGTGTTGGAATGTAGTGTACATGTAGTATAAGTAACATGTACGAGTCTATGGAACTCTGTGGTGAATTAACAGTGTAAAACTATATGTACATCACTAACACCATTTACAGTGTATTTGCTCTTCCACATTACCATAAAGGAGTCCAATAAATCTAAACCTAGTGAAAATTTCATATTTTATACATGCAGAACTGATTTTTCAATTACTTCAGACTTTTTCAGAGCCTAATCCAAATCCTGATGAAATCTGTGGGAGTTTTTCCACAGACTTCAGTAAGCTTTGGCTCAGGCCCCCACTTTTCAATTTTTCAAACAGATTTGCCAAAAATCTGCAGAAAGCCAGGCACTTGGAAAGTTTTTACTTGCAAAGTACAGCTGGTTTTGAGTTGCATATAGGAAAGTTCCCAGTGCTTTTCTGAAACAAAAAAAAAAATAGTTTTAAAGGTCTTTTAACTTTAGGTAAAAGGGTGACTTTAACATTTGAAGCTGAAATTTCCTTGGGTCTTAGTCTAAGCATGACAAACTCTGTGCTAGCAGATTGTTTTTAAAGTGCGTAACTGTATGTTCACAAAGTTTTAAACTGCAGTTTGAATTCAGCAAAAATTTTCTTGGGTTGTGAGTTTCAGAGAGTCAGAGATGTCTGTGCTAATAAATGATTCCTCTTTTTGTTTTGGTGTTTGGTTTTTCTTTTTTTTTGCCTTTTTTTTTTTTTTTTTTTTCTTTTCTGCAGTGGAAAGCTGCACTGCAATTAAAGAATTATTCCCTGAGGTTAACTGCACTAATTTGAGAGAGAGCTCTTGAACTTCAGGGAACATGTTACCCAGCCAGCTCCATCTGGTTATGTAGGATGGTTTTCAGTGCCTCTGGGTGGTTGGATCCTAGACTTGGAGGTAGATGTGATTGGACATGCTGGGTTTTAGAGAGCATGAGACACAGCCAGTGCCTCGGCCAGCATTGCTCATACCCTTGCATATCAGCCAAAGGATGAAAATAGTGCCATTTTAAGGCAGCATCTTGGGTTGTGAATGACAGTCAATGTTCCTCAGTAGCTATGTTGTGAATTGCACCCCCATGGTCTTGATGGATTTTTCTTATGGTGAAAAAGGGCAGCATCTTCCTGAATCTAAATGCCTGACATTATTACAGAGCTGTGTATCATCAGTACTAAACTTGCAGGTTTTTTTTTTTATTTTTCTGGATTTTTAAAGAATGAGAGCATGTTTAGGACTGTTCTGCTTTTTGTGAGCAGTCAGCTGTTATGTCTATTCATGAGCCTGGTATCAGTAGTTCAGCTAATGTTCACATGGTAAGTGAAGGCCCATAAATTCATGTTTCCCTTGCCCCTGTGTTCATTCAGACTTGCCCATCCCTAAGAATTTGATCTGGTATCTGAGCTGGAAAATGTCATCAAATCAAGCATATGCGGTGCTTCATGACTCTGGCAGATTTAAAAATTTTTAAAAAGTAATGCTTTTTTTTCCTAATTATGTCCTGGCTGAAACACAAAGACTGATGATAACAAGGATGCAAAAGGAAGGAGTTCTTAAACTTGAATCCTTAAGGTTTTGTTTACATTCAGTTACACTTTGAAGCAAAGACTTAGCTCACCCTCTACTAATTAGAATATTGCTACAGAACTAATTGAAAAGTAACGTGTACTTAGCTACATAATGCTGAAGTTTTCTTTTTAGGATTGTGAAAGCCTTCAGCAAACTGGTAAAAACTGCAGGCTTGATGAGTTTCATGCAATTATCATGGTAGGCTGCGTATCTGGTGGGTGTTTGCTGCATGTTCTAAGTGCAAATACCACAGCAGGGTGCTTTGCCAGGAGTGCTCTGTCTTTTGATGAAAGATGTACTTTATTAATTCTGACCCTAACCAAAGCTTGACTTATTCCACTTTAAGAAACTAGTTAACTGTAAATTAGAGATATCACCAAAAAGAGTATTACTTCAAAGTTGGGGAATGATTAGGGGGATGTTCCACTGTTTTAATTGAGTTTCAATTTTAATGACTTACTGTCTTCTATGTAACAATAAACAGCTGTGCCGCACTCTGTGTTTCAAAGAACATTTACTCAGCCTTTAAATTTACCATTAGAGATCAAAGAGAAGGTCTGATGTATATGGATGATGAAGGATGCCTCAATTCAAATGGATGGGTGAGCAGAAATAGTGCAGCTAGAGGTAATAAATATTATGAACAACCTTTTTAATGTAAGTTATGTGGTGCTGAACTATATTAAATTTTATGGCTGCATTGAGAAATCTTTTGTAATTATCTTAAAACTCTATCAGTATTGATAGGCATGTGTTTCTTCTAGCACTTTTTTCAAATAAACTTTTCAGTCAAACCTGAGGGGTTTTAAAGTGAAAATAATTGCTGGTGACATTCTTGAAACCAGCTTATAAATAAATGGATGCTTGAATTACATATAGGGATTTGTAGAGGACATTTCAGGGTAAAATCTTGTTGAATGATCAGACTTTCCAATCTTAATCTATTTAAATAGATATGAATTACTTGGTTTTATTTTCTCTAAAATGGAGCAGGTTTCTTGTAACCAGAGTAGTCATTAGTGGTATTAGGTTGCTGTTCAGAGATGCTTAAATGAAGTTATGGACTGACGTTCTCATTTGAATCAGGTTGTTAATAAAGCATGGAACAATGCGACAGGAGTTAGGCAGGAGATTTCAGTTAGCGCAGTAAATTATGTTAGATATCCTGGGTATGGTTACATTTTACCAGGAAGTTGTTGAGTTGAGATGGGGGAGATCCTATGGAGTAATGTAAAATAGACTCCAGCCGGATATGATGAAGTAAAGATGTTAAGATCTAGAAAGGGTCATATCATGTCTTACAGACAGGATTTTCTTATGCTCCTGTGATTAAAAGTCCTTCTGAAAGTAAGACAAGTTCTTATGATGCCTTTGGCAGTAAGCATCTGCCATGTTTCCCTACAAAGGAACTGTATTGGCAGAATTAATACTTTGCAATTATATCCTAGTCTGAGGAGAAAAAATGAAGCAGTTGTGCTTGGATAGTTCATTTAATTAGTTATCAAGGGAAAAATGCTTGTGGCACAATTTTACAACAGATTTCTCAAATATTTTCAAATAAAAAAGTACTGGTGTCCTTGTCAAAAAGAGCCTTGGTTTTGGTCATTTTTGCAGCACATTAAAACCGGTTTTCTTCTAGCTCAGTGTGAAATTGATTCTCATGTGGATAAGTTGATTCTCTCTGGCCATTGGATTGTATCTGCATGACATCATTTTGGTTAGTGTAGTTACAGTGTATATTGTAAACCCTGTGAAGAAATAGAAGAAGTGTTCAGTTATACTACTCACAGTTAATCTACTGTGAATTTGGGTCCATGGTATGTAAAAGATATTCCTTCCAGTGTGTACTTTGTGATTCACTGTGAAATAGGAAGCATTTTTTGTAACACATTGCCAAACCAAGAAAGCACTTCATTTGCTGGGTCAAATAGTTCTTATTTAATGCGGGTATACCACTTTAGCAGGCTTGACCATCAGTGTTTGGGAATAGGTGTTAAGGGAGTGATAATCATTTGTTTGCAGACCTGTGGTAAGGTTATGCTAAGGAGAGCTTTATTATGTCTGACACATTGGCTGATACAAAGGAAAGACCTTTGTTGTGGGTGCTGTTAATCATGTTACATTTTTGCCAGTTGAAGAATTTACCTTAGTAGAATGCAAAAGGAATAGTTATAGTGGTATATACCATTAAAACTCACCATGGTAGGCTGCTTTAAGAAATTCTTGGCAGGTGCAGCAGTCTGGTCCTTCTGAACAGTGAAATAATTGCTCTGATCAACAAGATAAGGATGAAATACTGGCCCCATTGAAGCCACTGGGAGTTTTGCCATTGACTTAATTTAGTCAGGATTTCTCCTGTTTATTTGACAGTTCTCTGTTACTGTTCTAACATTTGTGTTGTGTTCGGTAATCTGACTTAGCAGAATGCATGAGAGTGAACCCTGAAGTGGACTTCTTTTAAAAGTACCTTCATAGTCTGAATTCACATCAGGTGGGTCTTCTTTCAGTGTTTGGACAAAGGGAAGGTACAGAAGGTTTTTTTTGTTTTTTTTTTTAGCTTTTTGCAAATTTGATGTTAGTAGAAAGGAAAACACAACTACAGAATTCTCTGTTGGGCAGAAAAAACTAGAGGACTGCAGAAGCCTCATTTTTCCTTGTAACTCTGACGCTCTGATGGCACTGCTATATTCTTGTCTCTGTGACAAGTACAGAGACAAAAGTATAAAGAAAATATGAAAAAGCATTGATTTATTTATCTTAATTCCTACTGAGCACCAAATAGGAAACACTCAGCATGCTGTATTAATAGCTGTCCCAAACCCTTTGCAAAGACTGACTTGAACAAATCCCACAAATTTGTTAAAATCTTTAAAGGAGAAGAAGGAAAGGATCAATTGGGGAAGAGAAGGAAATAGAAAGAACTTGAAAGTACTTATTACTTTCAGTTATAATTATATGTTACATTTGTTGCAAATCAAATGCAAAGAATCTAATGATACTTTATCTCTTATGCTATGGGCTATAACAGAGAGGGCTTTTTGGGCAGTTGGTACTTAACAAATTCAGGCATTTAACTGGTACACAAAACCCCCACAAGTGTTAGAGAGTTCACAGGATAAAATGGACAGTTTGCTTTAAGTAGCATTTCGTGTTAGAGAAAGTGCAGATGCTGCTGCAAGATGTATTATATTTCCATAATCAGTGATAGATAACAAGAATTGTTTAACAATCCATATCCTATGTGTGCACTTAAGCCATAGCAGATCAATAAAGAAGCATTAAGCCTGGTGCCAGCTGAAGATATTATACCTGCAGGCTGTTTGGCTATATAACGGAAACTGGAGCTGGATTTCAGTAACTCTATTTAGGTAAATCATTATCTAGACAATGTCTTTTCCAATTTCTTTTTCTTCTGGGTCACTTGGAAAGGGAAAATCTATATTTAGCCTGTGGAGTTTCTTTTTTAGCATTTCTAACATATTTTTTCTATACATGAACAAAGTATAGCTAGTGTTTTAATGTGAATGATGTCGTGCTTAATAACAAGAATATAATCTTTTATTTGAAGTTAATACTGAGTTCATCTGTTAAAGTTAATTAAGATAACCTTTTTCAAGGCTTTGAAAATGTCTAATTTATTGTCATATACTCGAGGGATGTGTTGCATTCTAGATACTTGTCTGATTTCATAAATTTTGAACGAGGAAGAAAGTTCATTGGCCTGTAGGGAACTGTTTGTTGGATTTGAAATCCTGTTCAAAACTTGAAGTTGCAGAAAAGAACAGCGTCAAGAAGTACTTTAACCATGTCAGAGGGAACACTGACTCTTCAATGTGCAGTCTTACACTCTACCTTACCACACTACTCTTCAATGTGCAGCCTACCATTGCTCTGCTTCACTTGGTGTTGTAGTCATGATCAAATTAAAGCAAAGGGGTAGAGAACACTTTTTTACCAATGAAATGTATCCTTGGCCTTTATTAATTCTGTGTTTGAGGTCATTAAGCTTATTTTATGGGGAGGAGCTGAGACAACCTAGCATGGTTCAGTAATCTTGAGAGAAAATGAAGAGAATCATAATGCCACAGGAAGTTTGGCTGTACAACAAATTCTTCATATGAATGCAGACTTTCAATGGAAGGAAATTAGGAAGCATGATGTTTACTTAGTGGGTTTTTTTTTTGTTTGCGGCGGTTTGTGGGGTTTTTGATGGGTTTTGTTTATTTATAGAAATTGTCCCCCATCAAGTTACTGCTTTTCATGAAGGTGTTCTGATCTTACCAAGGTCTGCAGGAATTTTGCTGTTGTTGGAGTCAAAGTTGATATCAAGTCCAAAAGACCCCCAACCCCCAATTCTTTTTTCATATTGAATACTACTTCTGTCCAATGGCATGAAGAGGACAATGTATGATAATAGTGTTTGTAGTAAATTTGATTCTAAAATATTTAGAATGACTTCAGATATCCCACAATTGTGGGCACTAAGAGATTGCTTATGCTGTTAATGAACTGTGAAAAGAAGTTGGTATCGCATATCACGGGTATGAAGTCAACAAGCTACAGTGATGGTCTTTGGATGCCATGTTTTTAGATGGTCTTTGGTTTGCCACTCAGATACAGGTATTTGGCCTAGTTAGTTTCTTTCAAGTAATGTACAAGTAGAGAAAGTATAGCTAGTAAGTCAGTGCCATTTAAAGATAATCGGAGAGTTTAAAGAAAGAAAAGATGGACTATAAAAAGCACCAGTAAAGGAAAAGTTACGTTGCTGAAGTATAGGAGAAGCAGCAGGCATGGTGTTAGTTTAATCAGTAGCTTCATAAAGTCCACCAAATAATTTAAAGCATATCAACATTTGCAAAATCCTAGCTTTGAGAATGGCTTTAAACAATAAAAACCAATTTCAAATAATATTTGACTTTCTAGACCAAGTAGTGATGATAGCCTAGGAAAAAGGGATAAACTAGTATGTTCTTTTGGTCTAGTTCTGTAAGAGTGTGTATTCAGTAGTGCTTGGTTGTGTTTTGGTAGCAGGGAGCTGCAGGGGTGGCTTCTCTGAGAGGCTGCCCGAAGCTTTCCCCATATCCAACATAGCCAATGCCAGCCAGCTCCAGGGCAGACCTATCACTGGCCCAGACCCAGCTCATCAGGGGTGGTGCAGCACATCTGGGATTGTGTATTTAAGAAGGGAGGAAAAACTTCTGTTAAACTGCAGCTGGAGAGAGGAGTCAGAATGTGTGAGAAAAACAGCTCTGCAGATGCCAAGGTCAGCAGAGAAAGGAGGTGGTGTGGGTACTCCAGGTACAGGAGCAGAGATTGCCCTGCAACCCATGGTGAACACCGTGGTGAGGCAGGCTGTCCCCCTGCAGCATGAGAGTACACAGTGGAGCAGATTATCCACCTGCAGCTCATGGAGGTGCATGTGCCCAAAGGAGGTTGGGACCCCATGGAGAGCCTGGCCTGGAGCAGACTCCTGGCAGGACCTCTAAACTTGTTTCCTCTCTTTTTTTCTTGATTGGTGTGATTGGGCAAAGCAAGCCATAAGATCTCTCCAGTTTTGTGTTAATTGTCCAATACATTTAAATGTACTTGGAATAGTATGTTTCATAATTTAGTCTTTGTCTCGCTTTGTATACTTTCCTCAAAGATGAGCCTGACATTCCTAAATTAATTTTTATTTAAAATAAGCATTTCAAAATGTATGTTTAAGTTGAAATAGACTTCTCTAGTATGTACTGATGTTGTACAAACAAAGAAAAATGTGATTTGGAGGGGAAGGGAAGTAGGGGCTCCTCTTTGCCTACAATTTTCACTTTGTACTTAAGCAGATTTCAGGGTATCCAGTCACATTCAGAAATATAGTGTGTTTTAAAAATGAGTAGGCCCTTATCCTGGTCAAGCTACAAGATGATCCTTAAAACCTAGAGAATTAAATAAGCATAAGGCATAAAAGTAGCAGACTGAGAGCATCACTTGCTCAGTCACTTACTTTATTTATTACCTTAGACAGTAGCAGCAATGTCAGCTTTTAAATAAAATGAAACAGAACAGTTAATCCTGTGCTTTCTCCTATAAAAAGCCACTTTGTTTCAGACATAGCATTTTTATTATAAAAGCAGACCTGGCTTTTACAAAAAAAAAAGCAGCTGAATTTGAACAGAGTTCTCCCTAACTATTCATTATCTTCTAGTAAGTATAGTTCATTTTATGATGTTAATAAAACTGAATCTCTTCCCCCTCTCTGAAAAGTTCAGTGCCAGGATTCTCCCCATTCATTAGAGATTTTTGGAAGCATGGTTTTTCAGATCTTCAGATACCTTGTGTTTGGTCAAAAGATACTTAGCAGTTTTGTAAAGTTGATTTAATATAAAGTTTATCATGTGAAGCACATGAATCTCCTGGCTACTTCTTAAAATGTTTGCAGGAGGAGATATGCCATAAAATGTTTATGCAAAGTTGTTTATCCCTCAGTTGTATCACTTTCATAACATTTGAATGGTAGTGACTTTAGTAAAATTGCATGATTTGCACAAGTACAGGTGTGATACTAGTGAAGGAATAAAATTCTACAGTTTGCGGAGTAAAATTTTCTGAATAGGAACTTCTGTAAACAAAGGAAAAAGTTCTGTCTATAGGATAAGATGCAATTTTAAACTATTATGAACAGTTTTGTGCTCATTTCCTCCAAATAAAGTAAATTAATTAAATGGTATTATAATCCTTAGTGGAGCCAAAGTTGCCTTTTCTTGATTCCTCTTAAAGTTAATCCCAGAGGTTTTAATGCTGTAGAAAGTTGAGCTAACCCCAGATAATACTTGGATTTTTTTGCTAAGTGGAGTATATAGTGAATGAAGTATTAAATGCTAGTGAAAATAAAGTAAATATAAGTAGTGTATGTTTCCTTTTGCAGTGTTGGAGCAAAGATAGGTTAGTATAATTGGATTGATTCTTAACTCCCAGTGCAATGTCTAAAAGTAATAGCTGACAATTATGTTAAAACAACATTTTTAATTACTAAACAAATGCAACGTTATGTACATGTTCTACATACTATGGAAAAACCTAATATTTAGGTACAACTGATAAAGTAGAAATTTCCAATAATTAAAACAATGCTATCTTTGATATAATTTACCGAGAAGCAAGAATTTTCAGCAAAAGTTGCTTTTCAATTGTGGAAGGGACCTTCAGTATTATTAAAAAAGAGAATTCTCTTTTTTCCTTACTAAACTTTTAGTGCCCAAAGTATCTATATGCAGTTTGTCTTATAAATCCACCAGAAAGATCTTGGTTTATTTCAATAACTTTAAAAGAGGATGCTTTTATCCATGTTTATTTCATCACTAGATAGATAAATGGATAGAGAATAGTAATTTATATTCTAGGAATTGGATAACTATTCATAATTAGATAAGAGATAATTGGATAATTTCAGAATGCTAATAGATAAATCTGTATCTGTTTTGACCTCTATCCCCTATATTTTCTATTTGGAGGGGTTGGAAAGGAAGGAAGAAAAGAACCCCCTTGTTCAGAAACTCCATCCCTGTGTTAGAATAAGGTAATTTAGTCTTATTCATAAATAGAATAATTCACCTCCATGGTTTCTATTCAGGGATGAAAAAATAAAAATGAATTTGTAAACAATTCCTTCCAAAGTGGCCAATTCTGTGTACTACTCTTTCAGTAGTCCATCACAATAGTGCTATGAAGTATTATTACGTTACCAATTTAATTTACTTTTTCTGAGCAACATCCATTCTTCAGTAACTACATTTTAATCCCAGTTGCTAGTCCACTGTCTTCTGTTATCCTTAGCATATCTGATATTACATCTTATTTCAGCATGTTTTGTTCCTGTATTCTCTAGCTCAGAATCATGCATTAGCATGCATGTGCTTTTTATTTGATTTCACTCAGTTTCTCATCTGGATTAGGCATAGATCCCACATCAACTGTTTCTGTCTTACTTCTGTTCTCTCAAGGCTGTCTCAAACATCCAAAATCCCCAGCATAACAAGGCCCCATGCAGCAAATTGCATTGTCTTATATTTCTTGTTCACAGCTAAGATAAAAATCACATTTTCACTGACCTACATTTTTAGCTTTCTCCTGTTGTTAAGTGTTTTGTATAGGCCAATATACTGTAAACTCCCTGTTGATTAAATAGCTATTTGTTCCCCTTAATCACTCAAAGACTGCTCACTTGGACTTTGCACTATGGTTGTGTGATGGAACACTTCTGTAACTTGTGGGTTACAATACTGTAAACCAGGCCACAGACATTTACAGTCTCTTCAACTTCTGAGTGCAGGGAATGAGGACTTGCTCTTCCTTCACCAGTAAGTCCAAAATCTGTGTGTGTAGGCACATACATACAAGTAGATGGTATATATGTGTCTTCATTATTGAGTCTTCAACTGGAAGAAAATTTCACCTACGTGCTCCAGGAAATACAAGTGTTTTAAATGGGAATAGGAGCAAAATATTTCTCTGAATTTTCAGAATGATGGATGCCAGGAGGGTTTGTTATCAAGGCTATAAAAGTCAGTTTTAGTCTGTTTACTTTCACTGTATGCTGAAGAAAGGTTAGAGACTACATAAAGACAATGTTGTGAAAGTTTTTTTTGTCAAGCATGCTCCAGAGATCCCAGCTGCTCCAAACACTGTCTTTAAGATGCTCTCTCTTGCATTGGCAGATAGAAACCAGAAATGGCATTGGAAATTCTTTTAACTGTGCTTTTAGCAAAAATAATAAGGAAAGTGTTTATCAAAGGGAGCATTACCTACTTAAGTTTTTGATGTAAGTTAATATAAAAGTCTAAAGGTCTAGCAGTCTCTTTACAACTGTGTATTACCAAAGCAATGCAATGCAGGCTCTACAGATTAAAAAAAGCCTTACTAAAAATATTTTGTATAAACTTCTTTATGTATTTCATATGTAATATATCCAAATACATAAATATGTATATTTGTGTCCAAAATTAGTTTATCTGTATAAACCAAAACAAAAGCCATGATTATTCTTCTTGCTCCCCAGAAGGCTAGCATGAAATTAGTTTGTTACTGAATGGAGAATGTTGTCCTGAGAATAGATTGATGACAGTATATTCTGAAACTTCAGCTACTGCTTTATTTAAGCATTCTGAAAGAGAACCATGTTTAGTTATTGTCTTGGCTTGAAAAGACAGGTGTCTGCTAGGGAAAGCAGGAGCCTCCCTTGAAATGGAAAATGCAACCCCCCTCCCTCTGAATGATTACAAATTTGAAATTAAGGGGCTCTCAGGTAAAGATATGGGAATAGGAATAACAGTTCTTTACTTGGAAAATTAAAATACAAGTGTAATAGTACCAGAAAAAAACCTGACAACCGCTGACAGGGTCAGAATACAACCTGATGCCCTGTTGGTCAGGGTGTGGGTAGCAGTCCTGTTAAATGGTGGCTGCAGTCCCCCTGGAGTGACAGATGTGCTTCTGTTGAAGCAGAGATCCTGTAGAAGGGTGTAATTTTCCTCTGAAGGTTCAGTGGTGATGTAGATGGGCCTGGTCTTCCTCTGGGAATCCAGTGGAGAAAACAGCTGCTCCTCTGAGAATCCAGTGGGGAAAGGCTGCTATGGTGTTCCAAATCTCAGATTCTAGCTGGGTAGGAATGCTTGGCTCCTCCCTCTGGATGGAGCATCTCACAATGGGATGGTGTAATTTTATCAGTCATGCAGTGACACTCCATGGCCCACCCATTAACAGAAGATATCTCCCTGAAGGAAGGATTGGTTGTGGAAGAGATAAAGAAAACTGTCCATTTAAGAAGATAACTGTCCCACCTCTAACAGATGGCAATAGAATACACCCCCCTAGTCACATCTTGTAACCTAAGACAGTTATGATAAACAAAAGCTATACTTAGTGATACACTGAATATAGGGAAGAGGATGTGAGACTCAGGCAACAAAAACCACCAGGTGTTTTGTAAGGCAGTGTGCTCTGAAAAAATAGTGATTTTTTTATTGTTGTGTTATTTGTCAAGAGTTGATAATCCCCTTGAAAAATCCCTTTGTAAGCTGATTTTTCTTTTCTGTTATGTAAAAGCAAATGGAAACCCTACAAGCACTACAAAATTCAGTAAGTTGCCTCTCCCAAGACATATCAGAACACAGACCATGTTTTTCAGGCAGCCTGTGTTCGTCAGGTGAATAGGTGGGTGGATGGAACAATGTACTTTTGTAGCCAAAGCACAACTGTCATCGTTTGTCCTTTGTTCTCAGTGTGTAACAAGTGCCTTTGGTAGATATTGGGTGGCATTTATTCAGTTCACTGTTCCTGCATTCTCAGTCCTGAGTTAGTAAGGGTACTACTGAATGTTGATCTTGTGTTCTTGCCCAAATGTCCAATAATGTGTCTTTAATGAAAACAGCTGTTGGATCTGCTCTTAGCAATGTGTTTCCCAATGCCATTCCTATGACTTGCATACCACATGCACTGAACCTCATCCTGGAAGAATGGCCAAGACTATTTGACAGTTTAAACACCACAGTTGCTCCCATAAAGAGCTTCTGCTGCCAAACTACCCTGAACTTTGTAAGTCAAGGTTTTATGAACTCAGGCATGTTCAAAATATTTGAATGGGCTACAAGCTCAAACAGAAGCCACACAATTGGTGTGAATTATTTTTGCATAGCTCTCTGTGAAACTCGTGACAACTCATTATAGGAAAAACAACTATGGAATTTAAGAACTGGAGGTTTTGTTAAGAAGCATTTCAGTAAAACATGAGTAAATCAGAACAACAGTTTAGTATTTCTTTGTATGCTTCTATTGAAAATATATTTTGGTGATTTTCTATAACCGTGGACTACATATTCTGTTAGTATAACTTTTTCCCCCTAATTTGTTCTACTGGAATGTAGTACAGAAATATTTTCCCATCATTTTGTTGAATTTGGTTGTGTCAAAGCACACAGAAAACAATGGAGTTGTTTGACTGCAGGATTGTAGCCACTGTTAGACTTAAGTGATAAGTTCTGAAATCTATAACTGATTATTTAGTGACTCTACATTCTGCAAGTGAATATCCAAACTAAACCTGGACTGTTTGCTATTGGACATGTACCACTGTTTTTTACCAGGCACCTATTTAGGAAGAACAAACAAACAAACACACCTTTTTCTCTGCCTTCCCTTCCCCTTCCTCCCTGCCCTCCCTTCTGTCTTAGTCCCTCAACCCCCTCTTTCTCTCCCCCTTATTTTTTCCCCTTCTTCATAATTCTTCTCCCTCTTTCTCTTCAGACTCTGAAATGGAAATGTGTTTGCATTCCTGGAATGTGTCTATTCAAATGATGGCCTCTAAGCCGGGGCTGGTATGTGAATAAATGTTCCATGGATCTCATAATACACTCAAATATGTATTGTTTTCTTCTATAGAATGTGTTGCTTTATCTTCCAATTAAAAAACAGCAATAGCATTACTTATCTTCACCACCTACATGCAGTGTTTATTTCAACAGACAGGCTACTTTCTGATGGGAAGATCCTAATAAAATTTAGAGGACTTGAATAAATGCAACTAGCAGAATCAGTGCAATTAATTCATAAACTCTTTAAGAGAGAATAACCTCTAAAGCATTACACTGCATTTTTGGTGTACACTTTCCTAAGATTGTCAACAGAACAGAAAACTCAAGTGAACATAGTTTTGGGTATAGCTTTTTGAAATCTCTATGAAATAATTTTACTGTTTAGATTGTCTCCATTTTCTAATGGTATACATATGGATGCAAAACCTGCTATTTACAGAGCTTACTGCTCACATTTTGAGTATCTTGCTGCCAAAGACTGCTCAGGAAGCTGTTTTTTCTTGTTTCTGTGGACTCTTGTAAGAATTAATTTCAGAGGAAAATGGAAACTTATGCTTAATTTAGGCTGTGATTGAGTAGAAGAGAAAAAAGAAACTCAAATAATCTTTACCTCAAAGTGCCTTTTCATTTTTATTCTGATGTATACCACTTTTGTTTTCCTGTTTTTCAACTTTTAAAGCCATATTAAAATGCATAAACACATGGTGATAGGAATCTGTAGGAGAACTGTCATGACTTAATTTTTGTTCAATATGTGTTATATGTTTATATTTCCTTTGGGTGTAGGTATCTTTTTCCAGCTTAAGAACCAAAAGTGTTACAAAAACAGATGTAGTGAAAATAAGCAAGAGAAGTCTCATTTCCTTTGGTGAACAAAGTTCACAATTAGCTTGAGTGTAATTTTATGCATGTTGTACCCTATCAAGCAGTTTTGTTGACAAAAGCTTGCTTTCTTGGATTTATTGCAACTGATAAAAGATCTGTGATGCCAGACAAGAATTTAGCTACATGGAAAAGGGGGAAAGAGTGGGTCAGATGTAATAACATATTCTAGATGTTATTCCTGCCAACAATTAATGGGAAAATTAATTTTATGAAGCTCTGTTTACAGACTGACATCTGGAGGACTTCTCAGCTTGGAAAATTTCCAGTGTGTAGATTTATGTACTACTATTCCTCCTCTTTTCCCCTTTTTTCCTTAAATATTCCACTTTTCAGATCTGTACCATTCAGTTAATTGTGAATGAACGTGAATTATTTTGTTGCTGTGATTTCTTTTAGGATTCAATGTACATAAAAACTGAAAATGCTTGCTAAAACAGATCTTCAGTGAATACTTATTGAAATGTATTTAGAGATATAAAGAAAATCAAAGTGTTCTTTTAACTTAAAGAAGTTCTGATCAGAGAAGTCAGAATATAGAGCATGAGTAGAACTTTTGAAGTATGAAATGAAAAGCTTGTAGTCCTAGCAGAAAAGGTCTTTTTTCCCCTCTGTTTTTTTTCTTTTTTTTTTCCTATATAGCTGTCTTTTTGAGTTGGAAAACGTCTTTGAATCACAAAATCTTGGTCTACCAAATATTATATTGAGTAGTGTGTACTTGTGCCTTATCCAGTTTCTTTTTCAGTCTAGTGAAATTTTGAAATTTGCTTTGAATGTTTGCCTTCTTTCAGTGTGACAGTAATTGTAGTGTGGTCTCCACACCTTCCTTCCTATGGGAAATCAAAGCATGTTGTCAAGGGTATCCGTTGTTATCTTGAGGATGTGTATCTGTGTATCTTCCTACTTCCTTTTAAAAATTATTGTGTTGTAGCTAAGGGCAAATAGACCTTTTCCAACTCTTATTCAGTCACTGTCATGATTGAAAACTAATGAAATATTTTGGCACCAGAGGCCATCAATTCTCAAGGCTATGTAAGTTACTGAATTTTGGGTTTTAGAATGAATGTTAGAAAATGTCTCTATTTCCATGTAGAAATTCAATAGATACTGATTGACTTGGTGAGTTTTCACTCATGCTGTTACAAAATGTTATAATATTAAAATATATGATGCCATTCTTAATAGTTCTTTGGGGCAGGAGACCTTAATTTTGTATCCTGTATTTACAGGCTAGCGTTTAAGCGTGTAGATTTTGTCTGAACAATAAAAATGTGAAAAATCTAAATTGACTTGTAAAACACTGACTTCTATTTCCTCGAGTCTTGTAGTTTACATTTTAGTCACAATTTTCAAATGGCAACAGAAGTACTGGTTTACAGTTATTTATTTTCATTTAGGCTGTTGGTACATTTGTATTTAATGCAATGTCAGACATGACCCTACTGTTACAGTATTTTAACATGAAGAGGTTTTTTTTTTTTTTTAAATTTCTGATTTTCTCTTCCATTTTTATAGCAGGTATCCTAAATATTTGAAGCTGTCATGGGTTGCAAGTCTGATGCATTTACTCCTCACCTTCCTTTCTTACTGAAAAAAATTTGCTTGCTGTAAATCAAACATAAATCCTGTGATGCAACTCATACTTTCTCTCAGGGTGTATTCGGATAAAGCAGCTTGTCTTCACTCTTCCTTAGGAGCCAAAGATGCTGTATTAGTTCTTTATCTGGTAGGACTGAGTGTTTTCAGAGGCTTCACTGGAGCTGCCATGTTTTACCCTGGCTAGTCAGGGCGGTACATTTCTTCAAGACATGGTGCATTGGTTTGCCAGTCATTCTGAAACTGCCAGGGAAAATGCAACTCTCCTACTTAGAAACGCAGCCTTTTCTTAAATTTTACTCATTTAGTTTAGTAAAGGGAGGATAGCCTGTGTTGCTGCAAATTTGATGCACTTTTTATGGGGCCTGGTGTAGAACATGTCTTTTCAAAACAGAGCAACTCTTGCATGAAGGTAAAAAGTCAGTCTGTGCCGTTGGGAGTTGATGTGCTGCTTACAAGCGTGCTTTCAGAGCCCAATAGATGAGTACATGGATTTGTTTGCTTGCTAGTGGTGTTCCTGGGAGGGCTGTGAGAAAAAGATGCAGCTCAGCTGTGTGCTGTATTGTTGGCAATGTGCTTACTGTGAGGCCATCTTCTTGCTGTGGAATAGTGACACATCCTCCAGTGTCCTGACCACAGCTGTTCTGAAATAAATATACATCAACCTATTCCACTGCAAGCTATTCCAGCTGATACTACTACTAGATTATACCTCGCTTCATCGTTTAAATGTAGGCATTTGAACATATTTGAAGAAAAAGCTGTAAGTAATTGTGTTGCCTAATGAACGGCTCATAAAACAATGTTGAAACATACAAAGATGTTATACCATATATCCTATAATTGCTTGAGTAAGGCATGTTATTGGACACTGACAGTGTCCCTGCATTTCCTTTAATAAACGTACTGTATTTAATAGCCCATCAAAAAAAATCAGTATGTCATTTTCTGTGGCAAGCTAGCAATCTTCATAGGTTTGTTGATTTTGTAAAGTTATTTCATTCACACTTAATTACTTTATTACAAAAATAGCTCCGAGTAATTTGTTCTTTAATAAAAATAGCATTATTTTCCATGTTTTATATGGAAGCAGTTTTGCATATTCTGTGGTCTAAATGAATTCCAACTTTTTTTCAAGATGACATAAGTAGTAAAGAGAATTCATTAAAGCACAATCAGTCTTCTATACAATGGTAATTGTTTTCTTTAGCAACTGTTTCCTTGAAGTGAAAGTAAAGACTATTTTAGTTTTATATGTTCCTGTCAGCTAATTTATCGCCTCTTTTCCTCAGTTATGCACCAGTGAATTTGTTTTGTTGCACAAACCCCACATTAAGAGTTGTCCATTTTCACCTAGGTGGCTGTGCTACAATCCCAGAGTCTGATCTAGAGGAAAGGACCATTATACCCGGCTCCACAGCGGTGTTTGCCAGTCATGGGCAGACCACAAAGCAGAAATCCAAGCCTGGTAAGAAAAGGAAAATTATGTTATTTCACTTATGGATGTACAGCTCATCTTTTCAGAGTGCTTGTGGACGCATGAAAAAAAAAAGGCATCTATTTCAGCCTTTGTTGGCATAATTTCTAGCTTTTCTTACTACAATAGTACAATGTGTAGGATTCTGAACTTACTCAGCTTCTTCTGTCAAGAATGGCTCAGCTGTAAAGGTCAGTCTTGGAATGAAATAACTTCACAGTTCAAAGGTTTTGTGCTTTGTACTTGAATGAGATTCTCACAGGTTTTATTCATGATCTCTTCCACAGAGGCAAAATGAAACTGTGGGCATTTTGGTGTAATAAAGGGTTTTTTTTTTTTTCCCCTGTGGTATGGTGGTTACATTTTGTGCCAGCTGATTAAAATATGGTCATTACTTATCTTTTGTGGGGAGACTTCCTAGAATTTCAGAAAAATATTATTGGCTATAATAAAATGAAATTATACTGGCTATAAAATATGCTGCATACAGTGATGACACATTTTCTGGAAAGACTTCTTGCTGCCGGGAACTGTGATATAGTGCTAACATATTTTAAAAGCAGCTCTGTAAAGTACTGCCTTGCAGTTTAATAAAGTGTCTGGTAAATTCTCAGGTTTTGACTATAGCAATTTCACATTTTGCTTGCTAAGTTGTACCTTCACACTTCTTTTCCCCTCTCCTTGACTGATTTTATCCTATAATATTTATTATAAAGTGTATTTGAATGTTGCTTGTAAATCAAAAGTCTTCATTATGGATGGGTGTTGAAGTTAAGAAAAGCAGCTTAGAGGTTGCAACCAACAACAGTAAAACATAACAAGTCCTTATTTATCTGCAAAACTCAGTTAATTGTGTGTTTAAAAAGCATTCAGCTCCTTGTTTGTCCAGCTAATTGTAGCACAGACAGGCAGGGAGTTGGAATAGATAGTTAATTTCAATAGTAGAATTTACATTAGAAAACTTTTATTAGTAGGCAGGAAAGAAGGGTATCTAATGCAGCAATGTATAATAATGCCACAGTGTAACTTAAAAATTAGTACCTGCTTACAAAACAACCTGAAAAATCCCCTGAAGGCCTACAGCTCTGACTTTTCTAGAGTGTTAATTACTTGTGGTCCTCATGGATTTCAGGTCAGTAGAAGAAGAGAGCCTGTCAAAGTCGACATAAATATAGTTTAACCTTTGCCATCTGGATATCTTAAGTAACCTCCTGGTAATGGAAAAGTATATAATCTCTCTGATGTGGGGTACAATCCTGATAAAATTCCAACTTTAGGCAGTTAGACTCACAAACATATGGAAGGTTATATCTCTTTGCCTGATGCTCCAGTCTTCTGATCAAGCACATATTTGTTCAGTAGATAGTGTTCTCCTATATTTAAATAACCTTATTACTGAAAAGACTAGCATGAGTGGAAAAGTGTAGAAATGTATTCATGAGCTCCAGAAACAACAGCATGGGGACCTACATATCCTAGTGTAGGTCTTAGCCCATGATATAAATTGAGACTTACGTCACATAGTTGGCTGTTGTTGCTTTGTAGCTATAAAAGGCAGAATGAAAACTTTGAAAGCTTTTTAAAAGTCTTCAGGTTTACAGCCATGTGTTATACAAGTGAGTTTAATTCATTCATGGTAAGAATTGACTGCCATCTGCCAGCTAGTGCTGCAATATAGAGAACACCTAGAATATCTGCCACCAAGCTGTCTGGAAATTCTAATTGCTATGAGTGTAAGAGCCAAGGGAGCTACTTAAACCTGAAGGTAACAGTAGGCATGAAATCACAGCCTTTCAATGTTTTTCTGTACATGATATTTTTGGACTGATTTCTTGCTCAGGCACCACAGACTGCAGCAAGACCATGGTGATTACAAAGAGCCCTCAAAGAATATTTTCTGTATCTTATGTATCTTTTTATTTAAATTTGCATTTAATTTAACTATGTGCATTAAATGAGAGGGAAAAACGGACAAAGTAGAGTAAAAGTAATTTTTCTTGTCATATCTTCCTTCATTTCCTAATGGAGTTCAAGATAGATTCTTATGATAAGTTGTGGGTTGGTTGTTTGATGACCCTAGTGACCTCACTTCCAACTCAGGATGTTCTGTGATTATATGATAATGTGTTGGATGAGCTATGCAAAGAACTGAGGGAAATGAGGGACTGAGACCCGTAAGACTGAGAGAAACTCAGTGAGAAACTGTGCTGTAGGGCATCATCTTGTCACAGACTTGCAAATTACCTCATGCAAAGTATTATACTGAGACTTTCCAGGGACCTACTAAGCATGCGAGCAAGACTTTTAGCTTTACTTGGAATAGTTATTTAGGAGAGCTGAAAATGACATCTAGTAGTCATCTACAAGTCTGCAAGGACAGAATGAACGGTTTTAGCCCAATAATGGAGTCTCTTTGGAAGGGGAATTACTGGATTTATGATGTTTTCTTTTAATTGCTGAAGTAGTTCTCACTGGGTTGTTTTTCTTACTTATTTTTTTCTAATCCAAGTATATTGTGATTTCATAGTGAAGAATGGGATCACATTCATGATATTTGGAAGCTAACAGTATTATTGCAGTTGTAGGAGTAGATTCTTTTAGATGGCTTTTGCTTTGAGTAGATACGAAGTACTCCCTTAACATTCTCTGTCCCAGTGAATGGAAAAGAATTCATCCATTTCTTACCACCTCAAGACATGGAGTCTGTGTGCATTGCTTTGGGATGAATAATGCTAGCATGATAAATCCCTGCTGATTTTGTTCTTGCTGTTTTAGTTAGAAGGAGGACAGAGGAGCATATATTGCATATAGACTGCACAAGCCTAGTGGAGAATTTGACAGCTATAACATCAATGGTGACCTCTACTGCAATCAAAAATATGAATGTAGTGACTGTAGACTCTACATATGTACTGTGGAATTGCTTTCTCTTTTGATGTACTCTTCCTGCTGTCTTCTGTTTTCTTCTCTACAAGTATGTATTCCTAACCAGAGTTGCTTCTGCTTGAGTGATTTGACTTTATTGAGAAGTTTTCATGTGTTCTAGAAGGTAACAATTAAGAGATTTGCAGAGCTCTACTTCTCAAGCTCTCACTTGTGCTAGAATATTTTTGTTGGAATTGATTGAAAATATGGTTTGTCGCAAAGAGGTATATAGCAGTTCTTGTTCGTGCAAGTTTTTTAGAGAAATCTCTAAGAAACATGGGAAACTGCCTTAAAACAGCAATTAAACTGTGCTGGTGGTGAGCTTTAGGATGTAATAACATATGCATTTATCAGTATATAGTCCTTTAAGTATTTTGAACTGCTTGTATGCCCTGTGCTGCATGCTACTTACTATGAAAGAGAACTTCCTAAGACCTTTTTTTCCAACAAATATTCCTACTTATTGTTTTACATAGAAAGGGTCTGGTTGGTTTTTTATGAATAAAGAGTTTTATGCTGGTAAATCATGACTAACTTCTCTAAATTGATGGAAAAGCAGATTAAAAGTTAGTATGAATAAAAGAATGTTTGGCTTGAAAAATGTATCTTGGTTTTTTTGGTTGTTGTTGTTGGGTTTTTGTGTGAAACCATTGTGCTGATTACACTGGAATTACCTTACTTGTTCAGGATTTTACAGTACTGGAAGTCAGATTTGTCAAGTGTCATGACATGCAGGTAGTGGAATTTTCACAACTTGTAAGACTTGATTTTTCTGGGAGAATTTTTCATCTAAGATCCTGTAAACCTATTCTGTAAATGATCTATCTAAACAACAACAAAAAAATCTTTAATATTTAAGGGAAATATTTGCCTGACTTTGCCATGATAATGCAGAATAATTGTCTCTTCCTGAGAGAGCAGTATGGCTCTGTATTTACATTTATTGTTTAAACACAAATATTTCTGAGGAGCTATTTATAAGACAAAATATTTAGCATTTGGATTTGCTACTGTGCTTCTACTGTTTTAGTTATATTCTTTGTATGTTGCTGTCATGCAAATATTTAGATGGCTTAAAGATTAAATTTAAAAGTTCTCATCTTCTATGATTATATTTAGTAAAGTAAATAAACTTCCATAGTTTAATACTCAAAGTATCTAAGACCAAAAACTGTGTCAGCATTTCTATTTATGATTGGGGTAGATTTTTAACTGTCTTTAGTTTGAATGTGCCTTATTATTTTTGATTAAATAGACAGGCACCTATACAACAGTGAGGTTGAGCTATAAACTCCAGTAAAACAAGACCTTCTGAGTGTCAGATTGTCAAAACACCCTCCAAAGCTACACCCAGACATGGTACAGCTGCATGTCTTTAGTGTATTTTATTTATTTTGTTACTTTTTCTCCAGCATTGAATGGCAATGCTCGTGTAGATGCTGTAGGTGCCATTTAAGAGATCTTTCAACTTCACCCTTCTGATCAAAGATTGCTGTTTTTAATAGCCTAGACAATTTTAAGAACTATCCCATGGTTCCAGCTCACAAACATGTTTACTTGCACTAACTTTTTAATAAACAAGATTGAAACTATTTTCCTTTAAAGGGTCTCGGGACACATTATATTTATCTATGTGCTTAATTTTTCTTATGAATACACAACTGTGTGAAACTGCAGACTACATTTGCTAAGTAGCTCATCAAAAAGTGATGTAATATAGGATGAAATTTTGTGATAGTGTTTCATGTATTTGATTTTAGAAAGGAGTACTCTTAAACACTTGGCTTTCTATAAAGAGTTAGATAGTAAGGAGCTTTTGGGTATGAATTGCTGCCAGCTCTCCACTGAGTCTTTTTATTTTTGTGCTGAACTGTTCTTAATATTACTTCTTGCCTACACATATGAGGAAAGGCATATCTTGGAATTTGTTTTGAAGGGTGCCTAAATTTGCTGTAAAAACCCAAAAATAGGTCTGTGAAAGATTTCTCTTTTCTCTCATACATATATTGTCTATATATTGGACTACTAACTGCCCTAAATTTTCAACATGCATGAGTAAGGTGCAGATGGCCTTACTACCGTTATTGTAATAATTGTAATTTGCTGCACTAGTAATCATTTGGACACTGATGTTTTTGCCAATTACAGCAAAAGTATTTTCAATGTACAAGGCAATTTACTTTTCCAGGTTAGACAGTATAATAGGACAGAAATCAATTGTACTACTAACTGTATTGTACGTGAGATTAAATAAAAGGGAAATGTTTAAGTTAAGCTAATTTTGAAAAAATATCCCTACTGTCTAGAGAGGGATTTCATGCCCATAGTGAACTTTCTAAACAATTAGCTGAATGAATCAGTACTGTTTGCAACACAGCCTTTTCAGCTCTTCATGGCTGAAGTCTTGAACCTGAATTTCTGTCTGAAGTTTGGTTACTACACTCATGGCATGAGTTTTTTAACAGACTTATTTTTTAAAAGTTGTGAAGGCCCAATTAACAGGTCTCATCTGAAGGGGTAATTGTGATACTGACAGTTGGAGTTCAGTTTCAAGCATTTTGAGAAGTGAGTTTCAACCCAATGTTTGGCCATTGGTTAACAAAGAATCCTGAATTAGAAACAAATCTGTCAAAAATGCGGAAACTTGTGATGGCCTCAGGTAAGTGAAAGCTCCTTCTGACCTAACCTCATTAGTTGCTCACTTAGGTATTTCCCACTGATGTATTGTGGTATTAGGAGACTAGATCCTTGTTTCTTTCTGTATAGACATTGCTATGCAGTAGGAAAGATAGCAGGAGCCTGCAGCTGGGCCCACCTAATACTTTAAAATTACTAAGCTAATTGTTTCCACAAGAAAAGGTGCAAAGAAAATCACTGGGCTACAAAAAGCCTATTTTTCTGGAGAGAGTTGAAGAGATTTATGGAGATTTTCTTTTCCACAGTCTGTTTTTCTAAAGAGCAGTACAGCTTAAGAGATTAATGTGAGAATTCCTTCATTAAGTCAATACCAAATGAAGTACAGTTTCTCTTTTAGCAGGAGCTTGTATATACATCTCCTCTGAAATGTAATATAGCACATGAGAACACAGCAAGTCTTATATACGTTGTATTATTTGCAGATTGTACTATATTATAATGTATATTGCCAGCTGCAGTGAGTAAAGAGATCAATCTCTGTGTTTGCCCCATACCAGCAGTTGTTAGTGTTTTACAAAATGTTTTCATTCAGAGGTTAAAAAAGTCTCTGATTAATTCTGCTTTGTTTCATGACTGTCATTGTAACCAAGAACTGAGGACTCCCTTACACTCTGCTTTGTGGGTTGTCTCAGAATTTGCTGCGACATCACAGAAAAGAGGTAGGAAATGAACAAGTCATGATATAGACAGCCTGACCCTTCTCCTTCAAATTGGTGGCTTTAATTGAAAGAATTGTTTGTGTAAAGTGTTATATTTTTTAATGAAGAGAGAATTCAAAGGCGCTCTTAAAATTATTAGGAAAGGGTTGCTATTGCTGCAGTTAGGGATTAGAAAAGAGTGATACAAGGCATATCAACATATTCATGGCCATATCCAAAGCTTTCTGGAATCTCTCAAAAAGCCTTTCCTTATTTTTAATGAGACCTGAACATGAGAAACCTGATGGATAATGGAAGAAACACATAAAAGATAGGTTGGGAAGAGAGGGCACGCTAAATATGAAACAAACCCAGAAATAAAATCTAAACACATTTTTAGGAATTATGATTAGGTTTTGTAGGCAAGAAAGGGGAGTTGTAGCCCAGTGAAAGGAATAAAAAAAATAAAGAGAAGTTTAAAAGCTTTTTTTGGGGACTAAATGTTAGTGTTCACATTTCCTTGGCAGTTTTCCTGCATAACTATGTGCTTAAGAGAAGTAGATGATTGTCTGTCACTAGGATTCATTCACGCACTTGTCTCCTGCAAGTAAAGATGGGCAGGAAAGAAACTAGTCAGACTTCTCTGCTGTGTGCTGCTGCCTACTTCTCATATGTCTTGGTGCAGATTAATACTCCATTTTCCTTGTAAGTGTTTATAAGACTTCTTGTGTTGCTTTTCCTTCCTCCACTGCATCAAGAAGTGCTGTTTAAAGTGCACACTACAAATATGCCCACCATTCTGCAGTTTTTCTCATGGATTTGAACTGCTGGCACTGTGTTCTTTAGCTCAGGTGAGGTCTTTTTTACTGAATACTCAGGAAGACTTGTTTCTCAACACATGTGTTTATCTACCTAATGCATTACTGGCTCTCCAATTCTGCAACACAAAACTTTGTACCTAGTTTTTTGTTTAACTGGAAAATTGTAATTTTTGTACAGAACGTGGATAGCTTTGAACTTTATACATTCTTTGGACTAGTGCATTATTCCTGGCTTCACTTCTTTTGTCAGATCTTTTTTGGTTTATGAGATAGCCCACAGATATCTGTGCTACTTTCTTGACATTATAGAATAGTATCTGTAAACTTTACATTCTGCTGTTGATTCTTTATATTTATTTGTGTTAGATAATAATGGTTCCTATATGTTCATGTAAGTCTTTGAGAGCTATAAACATTTCATGCTGTTCTTATTTCTAATAAGCTGTTATTATTAAAATAAAGAGAATAAAAGGACAGAGACACTCATCAATATATTATTTGAATGCCTGCTCAAAATTCTAAGCCAAGAAGAATTTAGATGCTGCCAGGCATATTGAATCCTGCTCAGGTTTTCATGGTCTGGACAACACAGTTGGCAGATAGACACTTTTGGCTTCTGCCATCCATCTTTGTATAAAAGAAGTAATTAAATCGGAGGCATTCAATAGCACAAAACAGAGCCAAGCACTCCACTTTAAGATCTCCTCTACTGCTGAAAACCAGTATGGCAAATTTCAGGAAATCCCAAAAACTCACTGAGTACTCCAAGGGAGGAGTTTTTCTGATGCAGAAACTTGGAATTGTATGACTTACATATTATATAAAGTCAGATTACACTTAGGGTTACTTTTATCAAAAAACTGTTTCACTACCTTTTTTAGAACCCTGAAGATAATATTTTTGTCATCATTTGATATATCAGATGAGTATTAGTTATTTGTTAATTCCAGGATGAGCCTTTAAAATGGTTTTCCAGGTCTTTTTTTCCAGGTTATACAAAATGCCAAGACTCACTTTATAGCTTGTCAACATTGGCCACCAAATGGAGATTAGCTCTAGATCTTTAGGAACTGTTTGCTGGAAAAAAATGACATTGTGGAGGTGTTAGAGGTTATTTTCCAAAATATCTTCTTTTAGAAGTAATTTTAGTGTCTTGCGCCCCTTTCTCCCCTCACCGTTCCAGGAGGCAGCCATCCATATTATGAGCTAATGGCTTAAACGTTCTTCAGAGAAAGGAAAAAAGGACTGTTTTTGAGATACAGGATTGCATGAAAGCACCTGAAACTGCAAGGATCAGTTCTCTCTCCCTGAGGGCTGACTCTGCAACCCCCTGAAAAATAAGGGATTTGAATGGAAACAGTGACTCTCATTTAAACAACTGCTGACACGCCTCAAAAGAGGGAGCACATTCCCACATGCTCTTTGTTGGAGAATGTTACTGAAACTGCAAATAGGTTTTCCATGTCATTTTGTGGAAATTATCAGTGCCATTATAAGCCACTTTGGAGTTTTGCTAGAGCTTTGAATTGTCGCAGAATGGATATTATTGGTAATATGGATGATGTGTATTGCAAGTTCACATCATCTTAGTTAAATAGTATTGTGAATAGTATTAAAATATTTCTGGGGTTGGAATCATAATATTTTCCTCTTAATTATTAAAATGAAATATTCAAAATGCTACTGCACCCTTGAGGTTCTACCACTCACAGCTTTTCTATAGAGGCAATGTGATTGCCATGCTTGTACAGGTAGGGGATACTGTGATCCTGGTGTTGATATGCCTTGGAAGGGGCTTCTACCTCAGATCCCAGTAGTCTATTGTAGATCAAAATTTTTCTCACTCTGGTGTGCTGGAGCAGTGCACATTTTGGTCATGCTGGTTGTAATTCTTAAAACTGGTTACTTAATATGGACACTAAAATTCTTATTTTGCATTTGTATGCTGTAGTGTTAGGAGCTCTTCCACAGTTTTTAAGTTCTCCACTCACTTCTCCAGAGTGAACGTATGCCTAATCCGCGTTCTACTTGTAAAATAGAATCTTATGGGGTCCCATCTCTGTGTGCTGTCACAACCATCACAGGTGATGGACTGTCATGAGCTCCTTGGTTCTTAAATTGGTTCTCATTGCCTGTGGTTGTGAAGTGCAGCACATGTGACTGTGTTGTACCTAATACTTGAATCTATCGTATTTTTAACTTAAGTCACTGGAGAATTAAATGTAGTAGTTATTGATACTTTGACTGTAGTTAATGCGGGTCTTCTGATGCCTACTGATCAAGGGATAGATCAGTTGTAATGGCAGAATTCAAAAGTCAGGCTTCCAGAACTGATTCAAGTTCACCACACTGATGAGGGTGATTGGATGAGTTTGTTAAGGAATTGTTTTGTACCCTGGGAAAAAACAATATTACGCTTAGGAAGCTTTCCACAAAAGGGACAAGCAACAGCAGAGCAGTAGCCCTTATTATTAAAATCAACAGTTGCAACAATGCAGTGCTTATAACTTACCCTGAGGTAAGCAGTTAATTTGTCAGCCTCATCAAATATTTATCAGCCATCACTGCTAAGCACATTCTAGTTCTGAGTTTTGTACTGTTGTACTCCACAGAGTATCCTCTCAGCTATTTCACCTGTTAGAGTAATTATGTCTTCCTGTGGTTGGGTGTCACCCTCACCAAGTTAGTATTAAGCCTACTGAAATCTTTCCAAAAGTAGGATATGAGGCTGAAGTAGGAGTGAATGAAAAACTGGGTAAGTGCTGGGTTTTTAATAACTGCTGGAACATACAACCAGATGTACTCCTGCTGCACGAAGCAGTGCAGGAAGCAGGTCTGTCTTCGTGGCCTCTGTTAGTGTATGTACCCCTGCATTAGGGTTTGCTAAGCAGTAAGTCAGTGCACAAAGCTGAATAAGTTTAGTACTTTGGAAACATAGGCTGGAAGCAAAAATAGTCTGCATCTCCTAGGAAGATTTTGTTTTCAAAATTTGGTTCTCTTTTAAAGGGAAAAATAGAAAGGTGTTCCAAAATGTTAATCAGAACAGGATATGATATTTAGAGTGGTGTTAGAGCTAGGTCTGATTCCTTTAATGGTACCCCCCAAAAAAATGCATGATATCATTTAATGAAGACATATTTCTTTTTTTAGTGTCAGGTTATTTTTTCAGCCACATTCCCTCACAGGACAAGTGTTGGGATGTTGGGGCGCTGACAGACAAGGTGAACCACAAGAGAAACCCTGTAGTTCCTTAGTTTGCTCAGTTTCTAAATAGAGTAAAAAATTTAGTGGCACTGATAGACTACATAATTTTTCAGCTTACTGCGTAGTAACTATCTAGCAAGTAAAATACTATTTAATAAAACCTGAAGTCTTCATTTAGTTGTCTTTAAAATTTTCTTTTGGGGCCTTGCCCTGTAGAATGCTCTACAATTATGAACCTTTATGTTCATAATTGAATTGAATCAGTATTTTGTCTCATAGATGTCTTAGGTGTCTTCAGATCTAATACCTTGAGTGTCATGGACAGGGTGATGGTCTGTGTAGGACTGTGCAATACCCCAGCTGTGTTTTAGCACTCCAGAGAACACTACTTTAGAAGTTAGAAGCTAAGTTTGTTTTCTGAAAAATAGCCTTAGCAAAATGTTGCAACTTGGATTTTGATGTGATCTCAATCCCATTCAAGAAAATCTTAAATGGAAAAGCTAGGAGTAAGAAATAGTAAAATTATCTGCAGTTAGAGTCAGAGGTCTCCTGTGGCTCTATTTATTAAAAAAAAATCATTTCTAGCTTTATTCTGTTGTGAATATTCCAGCAAATGTTACTTTTTTTTTTTGTGTTTATGAATACCAACAATTTGTCACTTTGAGCTTGGGAACTTCTGTCATTGCTGGTGAGAAAGATGAAAAAGGAGCAAGGTAAGAACAGGGGATAGAAGACAATAACACAGTAGAAAATACATAAATGTACCACAACACGTGGGTATTAGTTCTCCCCCCTGTAGTCATAATTCAGTAAAGCTTTTGATTGTGAAAAATGTGATTAAAAACATCTGCTTGCTTTCCCCTGGGCTGCACTGCTAGCAGCATTAAACAAGCAATCACTGCAACTGTCCCTCAGGTCTGTTGCAAAACATGCCTGAAAAGATAACTTCTGCAGTACTTGGGGTAGCTAACTCAAAATTAGACTGGTTGTATCCAAATGAGCTACAGCCTAGAGTGGGGAAGTTGCCATGGCTTTATCTTCTCATCCTCTCAGCCACCAAGTGTTTCTTCATTCACTGGTGTAAGCACTATTTTTAATGATCAGGTGGTAAGGCAGCTTTAAGGAGCTGAACAGATGAAAATTTCAAAATTTGGTTCAAGTTGTTGTTTTCCTAACCTTAATCTTTATCCTTATGGTTAGACCATCAAAAGGACAGGTTACTGTCTTGTGGAGTCAGTGAGCTGTAATTGTGTCCACAGCTGCAAAACTGCTAGTTCTGCTGTGGGAGAGATGTTGGTATGTACATCATGATGCAGGGGGAGAGCATGACCATCCCTGTGGCAGCAGGCCATAGCTATGTCAAATTAAGTATAAAATGTGATTGCCTTCTAGCTTTTGACTTGATCAGCCATCTGAATCATTCCCCTCACAGTGGCAGGAACATGAGTGCTGGGTCAAGGAATAAGGGAATGGGGAAGCCACAACTGCCCCACCTTATGTTAGCCTACCCTGTCCCAGTAGCTAAAGCACAATCAAACCCTTAAATAGGAGTGTTGAGAAAAGAACCCAGAGTACTAACAGGATATTTTATGTGTGCCATGCCTTATTAAGTGTAATTATAAAGTTATTCTGAGTTCTCTTACCTAATGAACCAGTGCTAGAAGTACCAGGTTATTTTTATGCCATGGAAGATGGTTTGTGTATGATGGGGAGCCTCTTCATTCTTGTGTTCACAGTCCATTGTGCCAGAACTCATTTATGCTTTTTCCTGGCAATTTTCTCACAGCTCTAAAACTGTGGACACAGGACCTAATCCAACAAAGTTTTTAAGCGTGCACTGCCAAGCATATGTAGCCTCACTGGACTCACAAGGGAGTATAGTAGGCAAAGTGAAAACGCCCTCTGGTCTTTCTATATCAACTGTACTTGGTCCTTCTTGGAGTAAAATTGGTTGTAAGCCTGAAAGAAATGTCATATTAGGACAGCTGCTTCTCCTATTCTCAGCATTTCCTTGGTTTTGTCAAATGGAGAATAGGTCAAGACTCCATCATGAACACTAAGCTAAGCCAACACATAAATACCCTTGAGCAGCAGTTTTACATTTTGGAGTATTTGTAGCTAACAGCTAAATTTTAGGATAACAAACTGTTCAAAGTCTGTGTTAGTTCATTTCTGTAAAAATACAATTTTTATTCTGGGTGAATTCCAGATGTTTGAGCATGGACTAGAGATCAATCTGGAATGGTCTAAAATTAAATACCATTCTTTCTTTTCTTTTCCCTTTGTTAATAGGGATTTTCAGAGAGGCTATTTGATAAACACAGTGTAATAGTGTGTAATAACAATAAATGGTACAAAAAATTTTGCATTTCTTTTGCTTTCTTAAGAACTGTTCAATTTTGCACTGACTAAAAGTCATGTGTCACATCCTGTATTTCAGTTTCTTTTCTGGATCCTCAATATTTGATATTTACCCCATGGCCTTGTATTCTCTATATATTGTATTCTCTAATGCAAGGGCAAACATGAAAACATAGACTGATTAGCCAAAACTGATTCCTTTTCTCATTAAGTGATAACCCTTAAGATCTGTATTTCAGATCTGTTCTTTCTGTTGGTTGGCTTTGTTTTGAAGTGATGCCCTTTCTACTCCCATTTTCTTGTTTTTCTTCTCCAAACTTGGGGTTGTTTTTCTTACTGGAGAATATTAAATTCTTTTCAGTGCTTAGCTTGTATGCTCAGTAGAGATGCTGAAGGTTCTAGCACATAGTGGTAGTTGTGAAGGTGGTTATGACTCCTAGATTTTCTGTCCAGATATGATTGGTTGGTCTGTAGTTCTGTGATTTTGTAGTCTGGATTTTATTCAGAAGAATTAGGTAACCGTTTCTGAATGTGTTGCGTGTTCCTGAATTGGAAAGAGCAATCATAGGTGGCAGGTAAAACTTACTATATTACATTTAGAGAAAGGTAGTTGAAATAAATGCAAGTTTTCAATGGTTTGCTCTGTGATTAGAGTATGTTTTCCCCTAACTGAATTTTGTCTTATCTGTATTTACTACCCATTTGTTTTGGCTTTCAAATTCAGGGTCATTTCTTAGGCAGCTTAGGTCAATGGCTCTCAGGGTTCCCTCCAGAGCTGAGCATTGCCTCTCAGTTCTTATTGCTCAAAATAATGATTCTCTGCCAGGTTCATTCCTGAACTCCTCCAGAAGGTTGAATGAGCACTAATTGTTACCAGCAGGAATTTACATAGGCAGCTACAACTAAGGCAACAAAGGTCTTGGTCTCAAACTATTCCAGAAGCACCCCTCACAGGTTTGTGTGCGAAGCTGATTTTGCTTCCTCCTAAAATTAGGTTCTTGGTTATTTGCAAAATCACAGAAGAGAAGTGAGAGAAATATATAATACAGTTATAATAAATAATCAAAAAGTAGCTAACTGAAATAATAAGTATCCATGCAATTCAGTCTAGAAAACCAGAAAGAGTTTCCAGACTTATTTCTGTAAAACAGTAGGAAAGCATTTGTGGAAAAGATGGTAACAACTGAAGTTTATATAGAAATTTAAAAATTGTTATGAGATGAATTAGGTATTGTAAACAATGTTCTAATTCTCAAAATCATTAACCTAAATCACTATTTCAAACACAAATGATTTTTTTTTTCAACAGTTATTTGGTCTTGGAATTATCTGTAGTTTCAGTACTTCTCAAAGTTGTCATCTTTCAGGGTTTACCTGTTGAGTGCCCTGTAGTTGCGGGAGAAACAGCCTATTAAGTTTTGTTTGTTTGTTTTTTAGTTACTAAAAGCAACCTGAATGCTAACGTTTCTAATTTTCAGAGTAGAAGCATTGTGACATACTGGGTTCTTATGTTCCAAAAGAAAGGTGGAGGGGGCTCTTTCTTAACTCCCAGTGAAATATTCTGTTAGCTCTTGAAAAGCAGGTCTTTCATGCTTGTCTTCTCACCATTATCTCCTTGCACAGAAAAATAGAAGTTGGATTTGAGGTAGGTTTTTATAGCCATTTTAGGTCCTTGGAATGTGATTTTGCTTTATATGTATTATTGTCCATATTGCATATCCATGGTGATATGCTTTGTTCTCTATTTTTACAGCAAACGGGATGAGTTTTAAAATCTGCAATATACATTAAGCAATGCTTGTTGCCTGATTTTGTCATAAGTAACAGTTTCAGGGGAGACTATTCTTGGCAGGCACTGCTTGAAGTAGAATTAACAGGCTCATCATGATAGAGATCCCAAGAGACCTTCTTTCTTTTTACAGATATAAAATAACTGACAAAACTTTCCATAAGAATCTCTGTATAGACTTTCCTTTGTTTTGTGAACCTCTTTTCTCCCAGAAAAATATCTATCTCTCCTACCTGTTCATATCCATTTGTCCTGTCATATGACACCTCTTTCCACCTGCCATTCCAATGGAAGCTGGAATAGTTATTTTTGAGTTGTTCTGAGGAAAAATTTGTCTCATGTTGAGATGAATTTGTGAAATTTGTAAAAACATTTCCTTTAATTTCCAACATAGATTTACAGTCAATAGAAAAGGGAATGTCTTGGTAATAGATTCACCTTTGCTGAAGTGGCAGAATAATTCTGATACTGAGAGAGTGATAAGCAAACTGATTTGTCAGGTATTCTGGTGATACAAACATTGGCACTGGGCAACTCATTTTGGCATAGACTCCAATCTTTTCTCTTGCCAACTAAGGTTGGGCATATTAATTTTGTTGAAGGGTACTGTGCATTCAGGTGAGATCAGAAACAGTCTATCATGTTGTGAACAAAGGAGCCTTAGTACAGGTAAATGTGCTGAATAGCAATGCTTTCAAATTATTTGATCATAAATTTATGTGGAGATAAAATAATATTGAACATTTATGAAGTCCAGTTTTTTAAAGACTGAACAAACTCTGAATCCATTTTCAGTTTGCTTAAGTCTTGTCCTTATAACAGACACCTGTCAGCAACTCTTGGTTTATCTTGGGCCAGTAAGGGATAACAACATTATATGGAAATATTTTTCAAAACCTAAGGAGCAGTTCAGTTAAAATTTTAATAACAAAATGGAGAAAAATATCTTCAAATGTCTGCTCCCCAACACTCCCATTCAGGAAAGTGTGTTAAGACAAAGCTACATTAGAAATTTGGTATTCTGCTCTTTATTTCTTCCATGCCGTTTCAAATCATTGCCATGGTTTTAGATGATGTGTTAACAACTAGGTATTTAATAGAAAATGGTAGCTAAGTACCTGCAGGACATTTGACAGGAGTGGAAATACAGGACCACCAACAATGGCAATGCAGTATCAAACACAAGTTTGTTTGAGTATAACTGATTAGATTGATCCAACACAAAAAGGGTGCCAATAGGAAAGTATAAACTTTTCCACCTTTGGAGGATATGCAGAGATCTGTAGTATGCTTCAATGGTGCACTTGAAATGTGAAAGTATGTTTAGCCAAGTGCATTACTAAGTATGTGGTAAAATAAAGAAAACAATGCTAAACATGTGTGTAAGGCACTCCTACTTCTTATGCTTGTGACTTGACCCCCTACTTATGTCCCTTAAATTCTACTGAGCTCACAGCAGTGGAATGAGGCAAGGCTGCCAGTATCTTATATTTCATTCATTAAAACTTTAAACAAAAACGTCTTACTAAATTATGAACATTTTAAATCTCTTCTGGAATGAACTTCTGAGTTATTTTAGGTGTAATTTATTATTTGAAGGTTTGTGCCTGTGTAATTTTGAATTCAGCATCAGGATCTGTATAAGATTTATGTAGAGCTACTCATATTTAATTGGAATGTTTATCCAAATATTCAGGTTATTTACTTAATCTATTAGATTTGGAAAGAAGCAGGCTTTTGCCTTCTCCAAAGGTCAAACCTACTAGATACCTAGCATTTTATGAAGACAAAAAGGGAAGATAAGTTTCTACTGTCTCCAGTGAATCCATAGGTCAGAGTTTTGGTCCACTGAGCTCAGAATTCAGTATAGCAAAAATAGATGGCATAATATTTTCTTAAATTATTTTGAATATTGCTATTGTAACACCAATATATTCAAGATTGTTCATATCACTGATAGGTTGTCTTTTAAATTAAATGCACTTTGCATCAAGCACAAAGAGCTGTGTTTTGACTGCTCACTGTGGGCCCCTAAGAAAGTGTTTCAATATATGAAAACACAAGTTGAGCTTAGGTTCAAACTTCATCATTCATTCCACCTGCATTAGCAGCTTCTGAATAGTTAGTGGAGAAAACTGTTTCCTCTAAAGAACTAGTGAAGATACCCATATCTACCCATATCTTTCCATGGATTGTTTTGGAGCTTACCCTGGTGCCTGAATGCTGTGCAGGGGGCCACATGGCATTAGGGGCAGCTCTACTAGGTTCAGGAATTCATGTCTGACAGTGCCTTTGCTTTGGAACTTCTCATGCCATGCTTGCACGTTTTGCTAGTCCCACCTCAAGCAGTTCTGTCAGCCACTTCTCTGTGCAGCTGCAGAAGTGTTTGAGTCAGTCCTGGAAAGTTAAATGATGGGGGTTGGAGGAGTGCTGTTGCCTATTTTGGAATGAGTATTGTTTATGCTCTTTGACTACATTTGTAGATGTGTAGCATCAGCAGGTTACCTGTCTGCTTGGGCCTGTGGAGACCAAGGGCTCTTAAGTTCAGATTCCAAAGAGCAGGAATGAGTAACAGGTCCAGTGCAGTTTGTACAGTTTACACAGCAGTACTTAAAAGCAAGTGCCTGTGACAGTAGACATAATTTGTGGTCTAAAAAGTGATTTTAATGGCTGTGCTGAGCAGTGCAGGGCAAAAACCGCTCGGCATTTGTGGAAGGAAACAGTTTGTGTGGAGAGCTTGATGTTCACACTATCTATATTTCAGGGTGTTTCACTTCCGACTCTCTCTAATCTGCTCCAATGGACTCCATTAGTGGTTGGAGTACATTTTCTAGCATTGCTCCGTATAAAATGACTCTCATCTGTGTTCTTGTAGTTCTGTGATATATGGACCAGAGTACGGAAAGTGGGGATGACTTCAAAAGCTCATTTCTGTTCCAAATTGAAGTTGTAGTGTAGATGCATCCAGTATATGTCACTGGTAGTGGCAACAGAATTAACTGAACATGCTATTCAATTTTTACTCATATTTGAGTAAAGCATTTCAGTAATTGGTCTTTAATTATTAAGTATCCAAATTGTGTATATGGTACTTAACTTTTAAATGAAGTATTTTCACATGGTAATTGGAATTGTTTTCATCCATATTTTGTCCTCCTGTTTCTGTTTTTACCTGAGTAGTTCCTGTTATGGATCATTCAGGTATTGATTGTATTTAAGTGTATTCCCACATTCAAGTAAAAATCGAAAAGTATATTTTAATCTCTAATCTCCCTGTTCGTATCTACATACCTACAACTCCCCCCCACACACACTTGGAATAGGAAATGTTGCTACATTGTGATATAGAACTTAAAGGAATTTTTCTTATTGTGTCTATCCCTGCTTTATACTATTATTAGTTGATTTTGTGTGGAATTTTAGAGCAATATGAGTTTAAAAAGGTTTGAACACCCTTACCTGGTAAGGGCTATCATACTGTGTGAAGAGCTGGCCAAATGTGTCTTTATCAGTTGAATGAAACCTAAGCTGAATTTTTAAGTACCTGAGAGAAACCTGCAGTACAATCCATGATCAACTTTTGCAAAGCTGCAAGTGTGCCTTTTGGACAAAAATTTACTTCTGACTGTCTTGGATACTGGTTTAGTTTTCCTTTTATGACTGTCCAGGACTATTCCCTTGTAAGGCAATGAAACAGACTTTGCAAAATGGATCAGCTTTTCATTCAGTTTTGTGAATGCCTGGTTAAGTTGGTCTTCATGTAGCAGTCACAATTACATTTGCCATTCAGTGGGTGCATCTTTCATATAAGCAGAATAAAAGTCAACTAGATTGTGTGCTGTGCAGTCTTTTTAATTTACAAACCTTTTTATATAATCCATAAATAGCAGTAATCAGGAGATGATGAAATTTTAGAATTCTTCTAGTCTGAGAGTTTAACTCTAGTCAAATATTACAGGAAGTTTTGAAAGTCTCAATATAATTTTGAAACTAGCTCTTTACTTTATTGCTCAGGTGCAAAATTTTGCAATCAGTTTACACTTATCCATCAATGAAGTGAACCTTTAAAGACATGCTCAGTACACTTCAGGATCTGTGTACTGTTTAAGAAAGAATGGGTTGCTCAGTACTTGCCAAATAGATAGACAATTAGATTTTCATGTGGTTGGGATTTTTTCAAGAGTTCTTATTAGAAAATACATTTTTTTCATACTAGATTCCTTTAAAAGGTTATTGTTTTTCTGACCAGCTTGAACTTTGATATGACTTCATCACCTTCATCCTTTATATGATAACTCCCCCTGTACATAATTTGTCTAAAATTGTTTACCCTAACCACTTTTCTTATCCTTGCTGCATCTTTAGACTATTAACTCTACTTTTCTCAGTCTGATTTAAACTTTTTTCTATGGAGAAAGGAAAAATACAGCTGTACCTTATTAGGTTTATGCATCCAAACCCCTCTAATTCAAACACATTTCCTTTAGACAGAAATTGTCTTGTGAAAAAGTGCTTCTTTGAGGGCACTCTCCCTTAGGCATTGCTGGTCTGACAAACAAAACTTTTTCTCAGAAGAATGATGTACAAGGGATGAATATCTTTTCACTCACTTTTTTCTTAATTGAGTTGAAATTTTGTTTAATTTTATATTCTCTTATCTTGTTCTGCAGGATAAAAAAAGAGGCATACTTAAAAAAAATAACAAAAGCCTTTGAAGATTCTTTATGGTAGCTTTTAGGATCAACTGTGTCTTTGCAGTCACTTCTAGATTCACCATTTATATGCATGCTTATATTCATAGACAGGTGGTTTGCAGAACTGAGGCCCGAGGTAGTTCTGATCTTTTTAGTTTGTCCCGTAAATATTTATCTCTGCTTTTTGTTTTAAATGTAGAAGTATTTTGAAGCTAAAGCACTTCACTACCACTTGATAGCTCTGCTCTTAAAGTATTTTGTTGTAACTGCTTTGAATTGCAGCATTCATTGTTGTTCTTATGCAATGTACCACGAGTTTGTGGTTCTCCATTATGTTTTAGTGAAGTATATCAAACTATTTTTTAAATGAAATGTAGGACAAACCCCTATTTTTTTCAAGTGTTCTTGTAGCTTAATTTCTCTTTAAGTTGGTATGTGAAAAATAAATTATCCTCTCTACATAAAATACCTTGTATCTCTTGTCTGTGCTTCCTTTTGCCCATCTTCAGTTATTGTAAGGAGTGCTGTAAATTGCACTGATTCACAGGCTTAACAGGGGCAGAAGTTTCAAGACCTGCATCAGGAGAAGACCCAGAAAGGAAAAAGCAACCAAACTGACTTGATAATTGGCTGCACCATAAAACCTTGTAGTTTTGATTCAACAGAAAAGTGGGGGTAGTAACAGTGAGAGGGGTTCTTTGCTCTACCTCCACTTCACATTGTTCAGGTTGGATAACTTCATGTGTTTCAACTTGTCCACAGGCTTCTGAACAAAAAAAAGAAAAAAAAAAAGAAAAAGATACCATGGCTTTATAAACCTGGTGGCTTTAAAGAAGAGCACATTAGATCTATGCTGGTGTAGACCAAAGTGATTTAATAACTTGATCCACAGAACAGGGAAACCTCAACTAGAGTTTTGGTTTAATCAAATTTGTAGATTAATTTGACTCACATGGATCAGATCTGTCTAATTATAAAGCTATATGGGACATTAAAAGCATAAGTGTTGCTGATGAACCTCCTTTCATTTATTTTGTGTTTCATTCTAACAGAAAAGCCCTTGGGTGCTGAAGTATCAGGATCAGTTGCTTTGCAAATCTCAGAGAAAGTATAAGGAACTCTCTTTTTTATTTTTCTTTTTTTTCCTTCTTCTTACCCTAAGGGGTTGTTTTTGAAAGATGACCTATAATTTTGTAAGCACAACTTTAATTTTGCTGTTTAATTGCGAAGCCATATTTTGGGATTTAGTCACCTTCTTGCTTGATTGCACCTGCCTACTAGGTAGTTAGATGACTAACCCCCTTAATTTGATTCTCCAGTTAATTGCAAAAAGAACTCTAATAGAGTGAAATAGTCAGGATTGAAATAAAAATAAAAATGATGCTAGATTTTCTTCCTCTGATATTTTTCAAAAACACAGCGTAACGTTGTTTACCAAGATTTTATTGCTGTCTCCTCTGGCTGCAGCCTTGACGAAATTTAATTTTATTAGTAGATTTCACTGACGTTATGTTTTCTGACATTTCTTATTTTGACTGATAATGTTGTATGAAAAGGTCTCTCTGTGTGGTATATTTAACTGTGGTGGAATTTTACTTTCCATTTGTATTCACATATTTTTGTTTTCTGTCATACAGGTGGTATGTTAAGTGGAATAAATGGTTGCAGTGATATTTTCAAAGTTGCAGTCACTGTTTTACTGGTGTGTTTAATACATGTTGGAAACATGTCTTTTTTTAAAAAAGAGACCAACTTGTCTTCAGTGCTCCTGATTCATAACCCATTATGTCCCACACTAAACATAGCCTTGCTCATTTACGCTGATCTCATTCCAGGAATGTGTTGTGTAACAGCTGGCAGTGCACAACCAGAGGCGTCATCCCAAGTGCCTGCAAATTATTTCAGCAGAGGCTGTAGTCTCTTAGTACCTTGCATGCAGTGTTTGGCACTTCCCAACATATGGCACCTACTGGATGTTCTCATACCCTCGTGCTTTTATATCATCTATTATCATGGTACTGAGCCCAAATTTTAAATGCTTTGTATTCTTGTTCCTTATGTGTGTTTGTTGCTGTTATTTAAATAGGCAGGAAGGGAGGTTTCTCCTGAGGTATGGAAGCAGCAACAAACCCTGTATCTTCAACTTTCTGCCAAAATCACTTTTCCCCTATTGTCTTTCTCAGTTTTCTTCCTCTGAAACTGTATACTAGGTTATTGTTCACTGGGCTGTGTGATTGACAATTGCTGGCTGTTTTCACATAGGCAATACCATGAATAGTGAAGGTGGGGGCTGCAATTACAAATAAACATTCACTGAGATACCATACAAAATTTCCTCCTGAGGAAAGTTGTTGGTTTCTTTCTTTTTTTTTTGTTCCAAGTGCTCTTACTGGTACAGTGTATACTCTTCAACAAAACCAACATGCAATTATACAATTGACAATAATTATTTTTAAGAACAACTTAGATCTTTATTTTTAAAGAAGATATACAGTAGTTTATCTGTCTATTGGATCACATAGTGGTGTAATGTCTTCTCATGGTGGTGTACTGTACCGAAATTGATTTCACAGTGTCTGTTTTCTAAAGGCAAGATTGGAAACACCTGTGTTGGTGTTTAAAATAGGACTTAGAAGAAGTGGACAAAAAATCCTAAGAAAACAGTGGTGAGCTCAGGCTCTACTTTAGCCTTAGAGATGCCCTAAATGCACTAAGGAAGTCTGTTGGACTGAAAGTTCCCTTATTTCACTACTTCTCATCAAGTAAGGGGGGGAATATGCCTGGAAATCCCTGGAGCTGTGTTCTTTGAGCATTATTAAAATACACCCCCAATGTCTGCTTCAGAGAACAACTTGGCATAACAGCTATACATACTCAAAATCAAGAGAGGTTTTTTTACAAAGATACAATGGCTGTCTTCAGTGGAGGCTTCTGTCCTTGATCCATTCTAACTGGACAATCTCGGTAGGCAGTCATGCTTTTGATAAAGAAGGGAGATGACGTTCCAACCCATGTAATTATAATATTTCCTACTTGCTGTCGTTATTGTCTCTAAACATAGCTTTTTTGGGGTTTTGGGCCCCTTACTTTGAAGATATTTTGCTGTGCCCAGCAAAATATTAGACTGTGTTAGGCAAGTGACCAGGACTGCAGTCTGGAATCAAATGTCCACTTCTTATGTATTTCAAGCCTTAACTTCAAGATTTCTGAGAAGGTACTTCTGGATCTCTCCCATAATTCCAATTCCACTTCTGGTGCATTGGCCATCCAGTCTGCAGAATCAAATGTAGAATAAATTACTGCTATGTTGTTGCCTCTTGTTTTTCCAGCCTGATTTTCATATCCAGGCTTGCAAGTACACTTAGGGACCTAATTTCCCCTGGATTTGAGTTTGTCCTGCATGTACATATGAATGCGTATGTCTTTGGAAATTTTGGAAAGGATCTGAATGCCAAGCAGATGGATAATTAGTTGTAAGAAAGGGAAGGATAGAGACAAGCAACTCTGAGGTCTCTAGTGAAGGTGTCAGGAATACAAGAAAGATAGATGAATACAATTGGGGGCACAGAAAAGAACAGTGAGGGCAAGAGGATTCGTCGGGGGGGGGGGGAAATGTGAAAAAATGAAGCCCATATGGATTTCTTTTAGCTGCTTTTCCATTGCTGCATTCTGCCTTGTTTTGTTTTATAATGATTTTTCCAAGTACAACATACTTAAAAATAAATCACTGTTTTCATCAGAGTTTATTCACTTGCAATTCTGATTCTGTTTTTAAAGTGCAGCTGTTGAGAATCACTCAAGATAGCTTACATTTCTTTGTATTTTCCCTGATAAGTTATAGTTAGGTTTTTTTGCCTGCTATTTCTCACTCAATGTCAGAATTAGACTCGTAAAAACCATTAAAATGGAGTTGACAAGCAGAACTAATAATCCTTGTGGTTTTTAATGCATTTTTAAAACATTTTGGTCTTATTTCAGATTCAGTTTTTAGGCTAACTGGTCTGCTCCCTGAAAAGTAGGCCTGTGGACTTAGGCTCAAGAAACTAAAAGATTCTATGGTCATATATAATATTATTTTGTGGGGAAAAAACCCCATTGACCATACTGGAGAATTAAAACAAGTCAATTGGGGAAACAGATAACTATTTTTAAGAACAGTTTGTGAAGCAGCATGAGTTATCTTGAAGATAGTGGCCCTGCTTGTGTGCAACTCAATTGAAGGACTTGCTTGAATTTTTCTAGCAGCTAAAACTATGCTTTTGATGCATTAAACCCACAATAAAAACTTTTCTGTGACTCTCAATGCATATGTGATACATTACTGAATGGATACCCTAACTAGAACATTCAAACAAAAAAAAACCCCTCCAACCAAGCAAACAACAAATTAATTAATCCTCTTCCATTTTTTTCTTAAGCTATACTATCATCAACATTATGAATTCTCATAGTTATGGTTTTAAACCAGTAAAAAGGTCTTATGTTCCCATTAATTCAGGACATGCTGTGTAGTCAAAACATTCCTTGATGGTTATAGCCTTTTGCAAGAAGTTCTTGAGGTTGGACTATAAGATCTGTATGTTCCTCGACAATTATATTACTATAAGAAACAATGACAAAACTGACAAATTTATGAATTGTTCCTAAATTTTCTCTGAGGAAGTTAGATATGCTCAGGTAATTTTTTTCTTAATTGTTTGTGCATGACTTGGGTTGTGCTGACTTTCAGTCTGAAGAACTGATTATATCCTGTCTAAACAAAAATAGATAGGACTGGTATAATTCCAACTTACCTCATTATTATGGGTGCCTTGTCTGATTTTATGTATCTGTGTTCAACCAATCATCCTGCATTTTCTGTATGTCTAAGGAGGTTAAAAGGAAGACTCTATTTTAGACTATGGAATTCTATGTTTAAGCAAAAGATTGTTGGATCAATTTGAAGTGAATTGGGAGATGACTGGATCTTTGAGTTACTTGAATAGACTCAGACATTACTACTTTCTCCTCCTGCTGATCTTTTGCTGATCTCCCTTTTGCTGCCTGTCTTGTCTTTGCTTCAGTTAGAGACGTTTTATTTTTTAGGGGTTCACAATCATTCTGAGAGAAGGGAAGTACTTGGAAAAGGCATCAGAGCTCTCAGGTTTAGCATCTTGGGGCACACTTTATATGCCAGATGATGGAGAGATTATAATACCACTTCTTAGCTGTATTCCCATCATATGACCATGGTTATGTCCCTTCTATGAGTTAAAGAGGTTAAAAAACTCCCCAAAGTTCTTCAGGGGCTGTATTTGTTTTTAATGGCAAGGAGAGATTGCCATTTTCCTCAAAAAAGATGTGGCCATTCCCTGTATCTCCCAGAGACATTGGCCACATCTCCAGATTTTCTAAAACAGCTTGTTCTTTCCTTCATGATTGATAATGATGTAATTTGAGTGACACATCAACTAAAAAGCAAAAGACTCCCCTCTATGCATAAAAAATGCTGAGGCTTTTAGCCTCTTACCTCAAAATTTATTTAGTGTATTGTAATGAAGTGGAATGCAGTAGAAGAAGCTTGCTTAAAGTCTCATCTAATTCTTGTGTCATCATATTTTATAAGATTAAGTACAAATTTTGGTCAGGTTGAATAATTTTTACTAGTTTTTATATTTTACCAGATGTCAATATATTGAATGTTCTTTGTTTTAACCAAAGGAAATGTTCCTGAATTTTCTGCATTTTGTCATTGGTATGGTTCTGTAAGGTTTAGAGTTTTTCTTAAAATTATTATATTGATCTAGTAATTCCTCCTACAGTTGTAAATGTTTTGAATTTATTTTCAACTATTACTCCAGAGGTTGAAAACAGTAGCAGCCACATAAAAAGAGAACAAGTACCTTTTTACTGGTTAATAATTATGAGAAAATCACATTTTGTAGTCTATTACTTACTATGCAAGTGAATGGGGTCCAGATTTTTCAACTATCTCTCTTCATAATGGCATTTAAATCACTGAAGCTATTGGGATACATTTTAGGATGGAGTAGCCACTTGTGTACACAATTAATTAGTCAGCTATTTTAATATGATAATTGTGATGTTCAGACTGCTGAAGTAAATGGTTTCCAAAATGTGTTTTAATATCAGTGGACTGTTATACTGAGTAGGAATAGATTTATGCATATGATTATTTCATGCACCTAGCTGAAATTTAGGGCTGTAACAGTCCCTCTGTATGCGCAGGCTCTCTTTTTTCTATTGCCATTGCAGTATGCATATTAAGTATATTCTCACATGATTGCAGGGTCCATTATACCTGGAATTATTTGCTCTAATACTGATAAAAGTAATAGTTACTTGACACTAATCTTTCTATTGCTCTGCTTTGCTGCTGTCTGGAATTTTCAGAGTTTTTTGGTTCTTCTGAACTCCAGTATTAAATATTTGAAAAAATAACTATGTCACAATCAGCAGGAATTCATACAGACTGGAAAGGGGAGCCTTTCAATATGATGAGTTTTCTTCTGTTGATGAGTAACCACCTGATACCACCTGATAGTGAATTCTTCACTGTGCCTAGTGACAGCTTTCTGATAGAGTTCCAGCCAATTTGCCTGCTTATGATGGGATTTTTTTTTTTGTGTTACTAGTGTCAATTTTCATTGAAAAATTAATTAAAGCAGGGAAGTATTTAATGGAAATTTAATCTGAGTCATGCTGTTCACGACAACGCAGTCTGTTTAAATGTCATGAGTGACGGATTAGGAGATTTACACTGCCTGTTGCTTTTCACTCAATGGTCAAAATAGAACCAGCTCAAGAGGAAGGGTAGAAGGAAAACCAATTAAGCTCCTGCTAAAGTCATTGGTTGAACTGAGACTTGCAAGGCAGCTTCTCAGAATTTACCGCATACTTTCATAAATGATATTGTGTTGACATTCAGTTTCTCAGAAGTTCCAAGTGTTCCTTGGCTTTGCTTTAGGCCTCACTGCTATTTGCAGCTCCTGCAGAGCTTTTTAAAGCTTTCCATAGGGAATGTGGGTATCTATACTTTATGCATACTGGCTTCAGATTGTGAACTCCTTGCATATACTTTTATCACACTGCAAATTTAATTTCTATTGGAAAACTGCTTGCTTCCTTGTCTCTTTTTTCTGAGACTTTTCCTGAGTAGAATTCCAGGCCCATGGCACAGTGCTAGCAATGAAAAAATTTTGCATTCTGAGAGAAAAGATGGGTAAGTCTAGAGAACAGTTCGATCCAGTTGTATTATGAAACTTTTTCAAAGACAAACACCTTTGTTGAAGAAATGGCTTAAACTTAATTCTTAATTTTTTTCCCCAGTGTTGAATTCTAAACCACCCACTGCCCTTTTAAAAAAATGTTTCTGTTGATTGCAATTTTCATCAATACTGAACACTTCATAAAGTGAAGATGATCAAGGGTCATCTGCTTGATGTACAGACACTTAAAAAAGGTTACTTCTCTACCAAGTAGTTTAGAGAGAAGGGAAAACTCAGAGCAACATGATAATTGGAGGAAAAGAATGGGAATCCTGGATGTGCAATAGAGACCTCATTTGTACCCACTGAACTCCCAGGAAGGGGAAGGAGACAGAGGCTGTGAAGGTCATACAGATAATTTATTGATTACTTTGCAATGTAAAACTCTTTCACTGAATGAAGGGCGGTTGTTTTTATAGCTCTTGAAAATTTTTTCCCCCTTCATTTAAACACTGAAGCTCTTGGAAGACTGTACTTTTACAGATCTGTGGATGTTGAATTTTAGACCTCTGATTCTTTAGATAGGTTACAATTATCTATGCTCAAGAAATATGATAGTAGCAAGAAAGAAAATGGAGAATAAAGGAAAGCTAAAAGCAGCTGGGTCCAATGGTGGGACTTCTGGTAAATTAATGAGCAAGGTACCAGTGAGTGTTTACCTCAGCACTGGCTGTCTTTGTTTTCTACAAATTCTTGCACACGTGACTTACCCATGCATTGGCCTGGCAGCACTGCCTATGATATCCATTGGATATAAAGGTTTTCAGCAAAATGTAGGCAATTAGATGCAGAAGTAGATTTGATTAAAATCTATTAATTTCCCTTATTTCAGGCTAGGCTGGGATTTTAGAGCAATGATTCTTACTGTGGTTTCACTTGCTTTTTGGGGATCTTTCTGTGTACAACTCGATAATGTATTTGGTACTGTCAGTGTTAAATAATGCAGATACTGATGCATTCAAAGTACAATATATAGGTAAAGAAATGCCTCCAACAACTCCACTGTACCTTGAAGCTTTAGTTTACCTTGAGGCTTCATGAGATTTAGAGGTTCTGTTTAGACCTAGATTCACAGTTAGAGGATGCCTTGCATCTTTTGCTCGTTTTAGGATGAGATACATTTACAGCTGTTAGAAAAAGGAATAATGCTGCTCTCCTACAAAAACTGCTACAGGGAGTTGCAGATGTGTGGGGGATTTGTGTTTGGTTATGATAGGGTTTTTTGTTGCTGTTCTTAGGTTGTTTTGTTAATTTGTTTAATTCATGATAACCTAGAGATGAGTTTATTAATTGGCAATGGGAGAGGAGTTATATTTTGTACTCCTTATATTTTATCCAATGTCTTAGAAACTGATTTTGGCATTCTTAAATGCATGGATTTCGATGGTAGTTCAACTTCAATGTGCAGTTGGTTACTGTTCATAACAAATTCTTGTTGTGAGGGATGAAAAATTATTTTTGTGTGCATTCTTCCTTAGTTATAACTCATTGTCACGTTATAAAGCTGTCCTCATATTTGGGATGCAGCAGTTTGCTCCTGTCATATTTTGACAGTCTGCTTATTTCAGTCAGTTTATCTATGGCTAATATAATGTTTTTCAGTCACCAAGCATGTCCCATTCTTAGAGTTTTACTCTCCCTCTCAGTGCTTATTTTAATAAGTAATTTTAGCAGAGGATAGTGTGTTTTAGTAGATTTACACTTAATTGTTAAATATATCAACTTTTGGAAAAATATAACCTCCCTCAGGTAGATTGTTACTTTCTAGCTGAAGGTGTTGCTTTTTATTACTTCTTTCCAAGATAAAATAATTGCTAAATAAGTCACCCCTTCACCACCTACAAAGTACAGGGATTCTCCTAAACAGCTTTCTAGTAAGATTGATTCAGGCCAAGTGTGGTTTTAAGATGAATTTTGGTAACTTATGAAATTGTTGCCAGCAACACCACATAACTGGTGTGTGTAATAACTGGGAAATTTCTTTCAGTAATGCACTCCAAAAATAGATTACTAATGTGTTTCTTTTACTTAATAATAAGTATTATTGTATATTTTCAGTCCCAGCTATTTGAAGGTAGGTATGAATTCTGAGCAATAAATTGCATTCAGTACTAAGAACTACAGCAATCCCAACAGCACATCATTCATGGTATGGTGTCTTTGAATGCAGCATAATTTTTTCCCCAGGATTTAATTGGCCAATATTGCCCTGGATAGTGCAGATTCCTATCAAGTTTAATAAGGTAGCTTCAATTATTAGTGGTATACTTATAATACTAAATATTAACTACTAAATATTTTGTAGTTTAAGATGATATTTTATTTTTTATTATAAATATTTATCTATTTTTAGTCCCACCTGTTGGGTTGGAAATTTGAACCTATGTTTTCAAAGAGATGCAAAACCTAAATGAGAGGACAAAAGAACTGATCTGTAAAAGAGCCTGTGAGTAACTGATAAACTATAAACTATAGTGTGGTGTCCCAGCACACCACACAGGAACTAGGATTGGCTAAAATGTATCCACTCAAGACTACTGGAAACTACTAAAGTGGGGGTGCATTATAATAAATAGATAAAACTACACAAGTCACTGCTTAAGACAGCTGATCTGTCAGGAAAAGGCATGTTTATATTGCTTTTATATTTCTCACAGAGGTGATGTGGTCATTAATCAATAATTGTCTTGCTAGATTTAAAGGTAAAGGGTGGCCCTAACAGTGTTAAGTGAAGGGCTGTGGTAGAAGCCTCCTTTAATAAATAACAACATTTTTCACTTATGCCTTTCATCTAAGCAGGATAGAGATTTATAGAGCTGTGTATGCCATGGTGCGTTTGTTTTAGTGCAGGAGGAGCTGAAATATATTAAGTTTGAAATTTACCCAAGGTCATGTAGAAAGTCAGGATCAGAAAGTTTTGGGGTTCAAAATATTTTCTTAAAAGCTGTCCCTCAAGCCAAATAAACATAGCTATTCCTTGAGAATTGAGAAGGGCTGTATGACTGGTAATTCTACTGTGTCTTGCTGCTCTTGTATAATTGCTGACCAGTGGAACTGCGTATGGAGTACTACATCATACCAGGCCTGAGAGCTTCCTTCCCTGAAGTAGGTTGGAGCACCTTCCCTTTGACTGCAGTATGTCCAGGGTCTCACCAAAATGTGAGTATGGCTAGGACAATCTTCCTGCTCCATGATTTTTGGAAGCTGCTGCTGAATTTTTAATTGAGCAAAAGCTGTAGATAAAGTTACAAAGCTTATCCCTTGATAAGAAGGTCATTTATAGAACCCTGACATGGTGGTTGTGAGTGCTGCTCTAACGAACTTTTCTCCTAAGTTATAAATTTTTGGAAAAGAAAATACAAATCAACAGCATGTATGATAAATTCCCCCCATTAATTGGCATGCAAGAGCATGTTAGTGCTGTATCTTAGAATGGTTTTGCAAATAATCAGTTACTTTAAACTGGATTGCACTCAGAGTTGGGTGTATGTTGCAACATCATTTAAATTTGGGGGAAGAGACTTTAAAGGCACAAGCTTAATTTTGTTTTCAAGCTGTTACTGCTTTTAATTTTTTTCTCAAAAATCATGTTGTACCTTAGGAATCGTAGCAGCTGAAAATATGGTACAATAAAAGTTGAATTTTTTTATTGTAAAAAGCCTGCACACATGAGAAAATAATGAAATATAGAATGTTTGGCATGACCTTCATAGTAGAAGAGCACATTGTACCACAGATAGCACATTCTATGAAGTCATATTCTTATCAGCTGTGTAAAATGAGATTTAATTTAAAATGCTTCCAGAAGCTGAATACCAGACATTTAGTTTTTCTGAGCTCATGGATACTTTATAGTCAAGGACATTTGTGTTAGCATGGCTAGTGATTCTGTTCAGTTGGCTATTTCCAGAGAAAGTACAAGGCAGAGGAAAAAGCCCAAGAACAAAAAGTTTCAGATGTTTTTCTACGTATTGATCTCACTATGCAAACACCTCGCTAAGGGCATTAGTTTGGGTCTCATGGTCTGACACTGATCTTTTCTTATTGGAGTCTTGGATCCTGGCATTCTAGGCAATCTAAGGAGCTGGATGATGTTGCAGCAGATTTCAGAAACATCTTTTTTGTTATATATAGCAGTTCACAATTATATAGTTTGTCTTTATAAAAATCTAAATTCACATTTTTCTTGTGGCTAAGTATGCTAATGCTGGGGGTGTTTTTAGAATCATGGAATATGGGTGTGAGGGATCATTTGGTTTTCTTTGTCAAGTAAACTTTGGAAATACGCATATTTGCAAATTATAACATAAAATATCCATATGTCTCTGCTGTCCAGTATCCCTGCACTTCAGTTCAGAGCTAGACATGGTAATGCATGCAGAGGCAGTTAAAGGATTTTTAAAACAAGACTGTGTCTTTATTTTACCTGGTTTGTCTAATTCTAATATCAAGAAGTTGAATGCAGTTCTGGTTATATTGCTCCTCTCCATTACACTTCTGTTCAGTTTTCTCTTCCTGGCTGCTGTGTTTCTAATATTAGCTCTGATTCAGAAAAACATCATTCATCTTACTTCTATGTGCACTCAAGATGATTATTTTTCAGAAAGACCCTTCAGTATATGCTTACATCAATTCAGTAATAATCTCTGCTTGAGAGAACTGAGAGAATTTTATTCCACTTCATGAAAAGCTTGATCCTATATATTTTTAGCTAATAGGAGCTTTGCCTTTGATTATTATTGTGAGCAAGATAGTGGTCAAACTTTATTTTTTTTCCATACCCAGTTTTATCTGTCTTGGGCCATTGCTTCCCCTTCTCTTTCACCAGTTTTCCATATGCTGTGACAGACTATAAAGCTACTTCCTTGGTTTTGCTTTATGTTAGTTGCAAAATTCCACTGTTGAGTGTTCACTCTGTGTTATCCGTGTTCTTGTGGAAACATCTTTTAACATACATGTTAAAATTATTTCCTAGCACTAATAAAGCACAAGGATAGAAGGGGCCTTTGTATGAATTTAGACTAGTTGCAAAGAGCATGCCACAAGGAAAAATTTAAAAGCCCTATAGGAATCTATAGGCAAGAGAGGATATTAATTAAATGTGTGTTTTGGAGTAGTGCTTTCCTTAGGGACTAAGACCAAGGACCAATTGCATTGAGTTACACCAGGGATTAATTTTGCCTGCTGTCTTTGATGTTCAAATCTGGGGACAAAATAATTTCTTTGGTATCTGCTTTGAAGAAGAAAGTGTATAAGGGTGAGGCAGTGAGTTTGCATATTGCCAGAGAGTGTGTGGATGTGGTTCTGAAACAGTCTGTCTGCTGACACAGTATTAGATTTCTGGTCCTGTTCTGTGCATGAAAGCAGTGAATATTTTAACTACTTTTTTTTTTCTTTTTTTTTCTCATACATGTCTCTAAGTGCTACAGAATGGGCAATATTTCAAAATACATAGTATTAAGACAGAAGTACTATTTTTAACAAGTAAATTAGCAGAAATCTAAAATTAAAGTCAGCAACACTGGCCAGATTTCTTGGGAGGAGTGAAGCTGTTGGAACAGGCAAGAGGAAAATTCTCTGAAACTGGAAAATTGCTGTATTCCTGAGGCAAAGCCTTACTGATAAAGGGTTAATCAAACTGACCCCTTGGTGACAGTGAAAGTCCTTGTAAAATTTGGTTGTTGATCTGTAACCTTACTCCCTTTACAGACAACAGCTCTCCACATAAACTTATATGTTCCTTGTGAAATTTTTAACAATAGACATTGTAAAACAAATACATAATGCTGCAGTGTTTTCCTTCAGGAAGAAAAAAGGTTGGTGGTTGTAAATAGTTCAACTCTTAAAAATTTTCTGCTACTTAGGACTACGATGGACATGGTGTTTGTACAGTGACAGCTTAAATAGGTATAAAATCATCTGTGTATTAGGATGAAATTGGAGATGTAGAAGGCAAAGCTTTTTCAATAATAAAATGAAAAGTGCTTCTCTTTGTGCCATGTCTCTATTCAGTCTTAAATATTTTCTCCAGAATCAGTCTCCCCTGTAGACCTGATAAATAGCCAGTCATTTTAACAGAGATATAATATTTTCAGTCATCATTGTGTAAGCTGGAAGTTTTGCAGAAAATGTCTTTGTACTAAATTCCCACGTGCACGAACAGTCAACCTGGGAAGGAGCTTTTATGGGAAGATTTGTATTTTTTGTATGGGTTGTGTTTTTCTTCTTGCTGTTAAAAAGTCAAAATGGGGAAAGTAGTTAAGTAGAAACAGGCTCTCTAGGGTTACTTGTTTGTTGGTTTTGGTTGGTGGTTTTTTTTTCACTGAAATGCTGCTTTACTGTGCAATTAAGGTTGCAACATGTGAAAGAAGTTAATAGAAAGCTTTTTTCTGTGTTTACTTAGGCTTCTTTTTTCCCTTTATTTTAGGAGGGTTTGTTTGCTGGCTGATCAAAGGAATGAATGTACAGTTGTGTATGATTTGATAGCTATGTTAAAAATCACTAATAAACAGGTTAGGAGTGTGAATACTCATCCTGACTAATACTGGGGTTAGAGCAGTAAAAGACATAGTCAGTTCCTGAGATGTGAAAATCTGCCAGCTGATGAAAATCTTACTTTTTGGTAAGTGTTGTTTGTTGTTTTCAAACCACAGAAATGTGTTAGGTGAAATTCTGTTTTATTTGGATACAACCATGCTTAGTATAACTTTTACTATTCCTTTTATTTAGGATTTACTTAGTAATGCTTTTGAAACTTCTACCCAGAAAGTTTACCAGTATTTGTAGATATGGCACCTGTGGTCATCAGAAATGGGATTTTTCAGGTTTGGCATTGTGTTGTCCTATTGATTTGCTACATTTACTGCTTTACTTGGTTCTGAACTATGTAGGAAAGTATAATTTCAGCTTCAAGTTATGCCAAGTTTATACATATATCTCTGTCTTAGCCTAAATAAATTTTTATTTTATGATCCATAGCTCGGAGTTTAATAAAAAAAATTATAAATATGACTTACAGCAGTGCAGCACACACATCTCTTCCAATTCCATTTTTATTAGCACTGATGATTTCAATCACTGAAGTAATTTTCAGTCTTTCTATCAAAGCATCCAAGGTGCCTAATCAAATCAGACTTTTGTAATGAGGATATCGACTGTCAAAGTGATGTTTGGCCGCCTAGAATATCTGCATAAAATAATGGAGCAGTACTTTCATTCTCCTCATCTCAGATTATGAGAAAGGGCCCTTACTGACAGTTTGACCCAATTAGAAACTATTGAAGTTTTTCATTATGTTAACCATAGAGATCTACTTTCCTATTAAAGTATGGGATTGCATTAATTTCCTTGGTCACTCTCTAAAAAAAAAATTGGTGAAAGAAAGTGTCAATGATATTTAAATGGATTCAAATGGCCCTTTTTGATATTGATACTCATTTTACTTTGAGATGCTTAAGACAGAAAATGGCTTTTGGCTGAGTTTATTGCTATGTATTGGTAAAGAAAGAACTTATAAGAATGACTATTTTCTAGGGTAGTATAAATATGCTATTACCTTTTCACAGTTAAAAAATTATATTCATTTACATTCAGAAACAGTTTTAATTTTGTAATCATAAAGCTTTGAATTTGCATAATACGGTAGAATCTTGATTGAAATTTAGCCAAATGACTGCTTGGGTGTGAGTCATTGCAGCAATGCAAACTTCAGCTGCAGAAGGTATCTTAGCAAAATCTGTGGCTGTAAAGTATTGGATTTACTATTAACTCAATTGTCTAAAATCAATGAATAAATTAGTTACTCAGTGTGGTAGTCTATTAAGTAATAACTAATGTAGTTATGGAATTTTAATTTGTGAAAGGTTATAATGAGTGGTATGTGATCTTGTGTGCAACATATTTGTTTTCCTTATGGAGAGCTAAACCATAATTGATGGGTCTGTGCTTAATTTGTGTTGGAGGTTACATTTGCATAATTTTCATGAACAGTCTTTTAGTCGACTTGGGTGTAGAGTAGAGAAAAATCCTTTATTTATTATGGGATTTTATAAATTAATTCTAAGTCATAAAGAATTTATTTAGTGACTCTAGATTCACTAAGTGCTTACTAAAGAATCTGTATGATTTACTCCATTGTCTATTTCACTGTGTATTCCAAAGACAAGGAAAATCAAACACGTCAATGGTACAGATTCCTTTATGCCATATTGCCGTTGTATGTCTGTAATTTATTTGAAAAAGGAAATCAGAGGATATAAAGTTATTTTAATTTTTGGCCTCTGAGGCTGTCAACTCAGAGTTGCTAGTTGTTTGCTAGTGTCCAGGCTTCTCATGCAAAGTTCTTTAAAATTTAGTAATAGTTAAGGCCTAAAATTTCCAAAGATCTAATAACTCTGTGTGTTCTAAACATGTCTGAAGGCATTAATAGAAGTCAGTGTGAGTTTTGAATCTTCCCATAGAAATTTTAGAGGAATGTAATTAAATATGATAGTAGTGTCAGAAAGATCTGTTAAATTCTTTCCATATTTTTAATAGTGTTGATTTCTTGCCTAGTCGTACACTGACTAAAGACATCAGGATCCCTATACCATTCAGTGGTACTGAATGTGGTCCGATATGAAATGAAGATTTTTAATTATTATAATTATTCTCCGATTCCTGATCTGTTTCATCATCAGGGAGATAATATCATATATAGAGATATTTGGAATTGCTTATGCTTTTTGTATGAAGCTAGTGGGGCTTTTGAATATCTGAAGACTTAATTTCTGTAATAATAGCAGCCAAACCAGCACTTTGAAGCAGATGATTTAATGGTTTTAATTCTTAGATGCTACAGAGGAAGCAAATGCCTGACAATAATTCTTTCAGTATTTTTTTTTTATTCAATTGATTTTACCCCATAGGAGCAAAACTTCTATGTGGGGGAAAAAAATTATAATTTTCTTGTAATGTCTTGTCAGTGCTTCCTGTCATTCAGCCATTTAAGAAAATTAGTCAATTATTTTTGACAACCTGTAGAACAGGTCTTTGCATGTATGTCTTCTTGGAACTAAGATGATGAATTTGTTATGTCTAACCCTGAGAAGTAGGTTTTTTGTGTTAAAATGTTTAGAAGGAAGAAGGCTGTCTTACCATAGGAACTATGCTTGGGGAAAAAAGACTGCAATCAGAGTGAGGAGTACACATTTTTGTCCTAGCTTGTTTTCTTTGTAACCTCTGGACAGACCTACCACAGGCGAACAGGAAATGCCAAAATGTAGTAGGTTAGCTCAAAGAAAAGGTGAACAGAAGGTTGTTTCTGGAGTTGTAATCTGTAATTATCACTAGAAGCAATGCAAGATCCAATGAATTACCTTATTAAAGTTAGCAATTAATTTTGTAACAGCTTCTCTCCAAATCAATACTGTATTTTCAAGATTATTAAAGAATATTGCAGTAATAAATGGAGAGGACACATTTCTCAGTTACTGATTTTAAGAAGCAGGGAAGGGTGTTATTCTAGGGAGCTCTTTCCCTTCTGCACTGATGATTCAGTTTTTGTTGTAGGTAAATGGTGTTTTGTGCTGTCTAACCACCTCACTTCTGAAACAGTTCAGTCTCATTAGGCTTTCCTTGGGAATGAGATCCAGCTCTTGAGTTGTTTTCAAAGTAGAAACTATTCCATTCCTCTGCTTACAGAACTAAGCAGTCTAGTCTTACTTAACTTTGCTCATAATTGTGTATTTTGCATCGGCACAGAATAAGCTTGTGTTACTGATAGTTTTAATGCTTTCCCAAAACATACCTTCAAACTTACTATCAATGGAACATTTTGGTTAAGATCTTGCTGTTTAGTTATTGAAGGTACTTTGGAAAATTAATTCTTCAGATGTACAAAGTAGTTGTTTTCTCTGGAAATCTGTATTTAATACATCTCAATCAAGTTGCATTGTCATGTGAAATCAGTGACAGCTTAGCACTTAGATAGTAGAGCAACTCTCTTCTCTACTAGTCCCAGTTTGCAAGATGGGGCGGATAAAAAAACCTCACCTTAGGTAGACAAGCTCAAATTATATATATATATATATATATATATATATATATTTTTTTTTTTTTTTAAGGGTGAGAGATGATTCTTACTCGTTATGTGAAAAATCTGATTGCTCTGAATACCAAGCAAATAATATGTCCCGCAGGCAGGAACTGGGTGAGAAAACATTTTGTATTGCTAGCTTTGTCTTTCAATAGAATGTTTACTCTACAATCTAATTTATATGAGGATGAGGGTGTGGGGATGATATGGCACTGCAAAACATACATGGTAATGTATACTTTGAAGTTGTGCAAGCCAATGGAAATGCTGCTTGTTGATGCTTGTAGCTCAGGATTCAGACCTTTTCTTGTTTTCCTCTGCTTTTTCGATTCCTGCATCTGGAAGAAGCCTTTCTCTGTCACTCAAGAAAGAGGATGGCAGTTACTCCTTACAGGAAGTCGTTGTACTGAGGAGTAGCAGCATAAAAGCAAAACAGAAAGTAAAACACTAGGATCCAACTTTGTGAAAGAGGAACATTGTATTTTAGATGTTTATGGCTGAGATTTAGGCCTAATACTGACTTTAAAAGAAAATTAAGTATTCTACAGACTTTTTGTTTTTCTTGTGACCATTAATTTGTTTGATTTTATTGGTTTTTAATGTTTTTGCTCTTTGGAATTTTTGTACAAACATCATTGCGAAGTCGAACATATTCAAATAAAACCCAATAAATCTGACAGAAAAATATTGTATAACAGTTCCATTTAGATGGTGAGAACTCTGCCATTAAAGACTCCTATGGCTTTTTTATGACTTTATTTTTTAATGTTTGGTTCCTAGCTTCTATAAATTATGCATGTTGGCTTTTCATTAACATAGAAGGCAAACATAATTCATTGCAAAGAATTCTTTGGTCGCACATGATTGAGAAGTTCAGAAAGATCAAAACCACTTAGCTTTGTGGTAAGAACAAAACTGTATTTCATGTGAAGGCTCCAGCTCCCTGATTTTTAATATTGATTTCCCCTCCCCCGTTTCACAAAACTTCAGGAATGCTGATACATTACACAAAGACATTTTGTAACTGCTGGAACTTGACAAGGAGCCCACAGAGCGATGTTAACCTCTTCCTAACAAATGAAGTAATTGTTGCATTGCTTTTTGTATATAATGGGACTTGTGCATTGCAATAATTATTTTTGCCTACAAAAAGATTTAAGGCACTTTTTTTTTCCAAGACATTATGCTGGTTGAGAGAGAAGATTGAAGATACTGATAAACAGAAAAGATCAAGATGACAGCAAATAAGGCGGGCTTTGTTACTGCAAGCTTGGTAGGGTTTTGTGGGGTTTTGGTGTTGTAGTCTGAGAAAAGTTTTATATTCATAAGACTTCCAATGAAAAGTGTGACATGAGAAAATAATGACTGAGCTGTATGAAGGCAAGGATGATGCTTTTTAAAATGCAGCAATGGAGAAGGATTAAATTTCATAGTGTTGAAACAAAGAGTTTTCTCTACTGTGAGTATAGAAAGCAGAGTACAACATGAACCTGGTGTATGGGTGGTCCAAAGCGAGGAAGAACCCAAGCAGGAGCTGATGAGGGTGATTTTGGTACTTTGTTTAATAGAATAGTTATAGCGGGAATTAATTCACAGGAATTAATCCACAAGTATTATAAACTAGAGAAAATGAGAAGTAAAATATGAAAACTTGGTGTAAATTTTAATACTTCTATCTGACAATTTCTTTTTTGAGTAACAAAACTTTTATGAGAACATTCTAGTCCTTTACATGCAGCAGATCTATTATTCCTAAATTACACCTTTTCTTGGAACAAAATGGTATTCAAATATTGTTCTTGATTAAATAGACACTCCAAAACCAGTGCATAATAACAAATGTTGATATAAATTAAGTATAAATAAACTGTATACTCAGAAAACAATATATATTATATACTCCAAACCTTTATCTTAGGAGTTCATAACAGTATCAGGATACAGGCCATGAGGTTTATATCCTTTTTCATCATCCATTATATTAATATTTCTGATTAATGGCTACATTTAGATTAACCTAAGTAATTGGACAAAAAAACCCTCCACAACAACAAAACAAACAAAAAAACCCAACCCAAAACAAAAACCAGCAAAAAAAAAAAATTAAAAAAACCTAAACAAGCAAAACCACTGTCAGAAATCCCAAAATCACATGAAAATATGCACATGGGCAATACTGGGTTCAGCTTTGGTCCCCTCCAGTATAAGGAAGGTGTCAGTAAAATTGTGTAAGATCAGCAGTGAACTATGAAGTTGAGAGCTGGAACTTTTCTGTGAGGAGGAGTAGAGGCAATGGGACTTGTTTAGCCTGGACAAGAGGACACTTTGGATGGACCTTGAATGTAGGATGCCAGAATTGAAGAGGTCTTAAGAAGAGCCTTGCTTTCACAGAGCTGCAAGGCAGGAGGAGAGGACACAATGGTTATGAATTGAAACAGGAGAGGTTCCCAAATTATATGAAGGGGAAAAAAAACCCAGCAGCTTCTCATGATGAGGATGTTAAAACTTTGGTATAGGCTTCAAAGTGAGACTGAGGCATCTCCTCCTTTGGAGGTGTTCAGGCCTAGATAGGTTAAATAAAACCCTGAGTAACCTGACCTGAATTCAGTGTTGACCCTGTTTGGAGCAGGAGATTTGATTTAGACTGTTTTATTCAGTTATTGTATGAATCTGAGGAATAAAAAGTCTCATACTATCTTAGTATTGATTTAGTATGTAACTGAAATACAATTCATATGCCACTGGATAAGAGAAGTGTAAGCCATGAAATGGTCGTTGTATAGTTAAGAGAGTGTAAAATAGCAGGAGATGCTTTCTCCTTACATGTTTGTGTTAGTTTTTGTGTTTTATATGTCCAGGTTTCACTTTGCAGGCACCTAGTGCAGTCTTTCCACTGTTGTATTTGTTCCAGAATCACTGATCTCTATATGTGCTCCTCTATTTTTTCTGAATTTAGTCAGTGCAGATTGTGGTCTAAAGTTGAAAAATAGGTTTCTTCAAGATTATATTACTATTGTGCTACTATAAATGATCTATCACTAGAAAAGGCAATTGTAATTTGAATTAAAAAATATGACCATTCCCATTTTTTGAAGGGACTTCTTAAATATATTTCAGAAGACATCCTGAAAGCATAGTGTAATACTGGCTCTACCTCTCAGTCCTAGCCTAGTTTCAAAGCCACAAGATTAATTGTTCTCATTGTAAGGCTTGACTTTGTCATTTAAATAATTAGAATGAATGTTTTATATGGGTAGTACTTAGACACTAACAGCAAAAACTTGCAGTGTAATCTTGTGAATTTGTCCTACAAAATTCCTGGCAACTGTCAACAGAATTCAGTGCACTGAGATGGTATTCAAGTACCTGAAATTGAAATAAATGATGAGATTCCTTCTTGCTAGTAATTTGTAAAAGACAAGTATTTAGTGCTTTGTAATCCACCCTTTAGATTACCTCAGTGAGTTGCAATCTTGTATAAAGGTGAGTATGAGCTTTGTTACTTTTACAATGGATTATCTAAAAAAAAGTGGTCCATATAAGTAAAATTTAAAAGGTAACCCTTCACAATAAACTGAAAAAAAAATCTGTTCTGTAAATTCAGGTTATTACCAACAATCTTTGTTATCCTTCAGATTTGCAATGGAGGATTTTATGAAACTGTAAATTACAGATAACTTCCACAAAATTTCTGATATTCTACCTGAAACTGATTCCAAATTAGGAGACCCAAACTGAAAATAATTATTTTAGACTTAAATATGGCTCAAACCAAAGTTTTAATAAATGCAAGGTGGACAGAATAATAAATTATTCAATTAAAAGTTTTTAAACTCCTGCACTAATCCAATACACAGAGTAGTAAAGCCACATGGCTATTGGAGCCAAGCAGTGTGCTGAGGCATGTGTAAGTAATCTTATACACTTTATTTTTGAAAAGTGGCTGAGAGTGAATAGGCATAACAGGGCATCTCCTCCATGTTAGTTATGGAGGCCAAGGGGCCACTGGTTCTCTGTAAATCTAACCCCCTTTGCTCAAATATAAAGCTGGCTGAAAGTGAAAGGCAGAGGAGGCACAGGTAACTTACACAGGTGTCTCTTGAGCTTATTCCCAAGTTTGCCAAATGGTTTTGTGTAGGGCTTGACTTTGCTACAAGGAGCCTTGAAGCACTTTTGTACATTTCAGCCAATGATTTGTCTAGAGGGGATTGCAAATGTTGTCAGATACTGGATTTGATCCCACACCTTGGAAAGTGGTCAGAGCATAGTACAGTGAAATCTGGCTAATGATAGTCCTATGAACTATCAGATATAAAAAATACCAATGTCTTCTGAAATATCAAGTTTGGAAAAGGGAAGTTATTGGGTCAAGAGTGAAATGCAATGCATGGGATATGTTTTGCAATTGCTGGCTATATGTATTGACTTTTTCCAGTTTTCTCCTGAATAGCTGATGCCCTGTGAACTGGATAAAATGTTAATAGTTAAGAGAAAGTGGGCCTAGTAAATCCCTCAAATTCCATAAAAGATGATAAATGAATGGCTCAGAGTGATATATCCACCATGTGTTTCGTTTAAGTCTCTACAGTATTGGGAAATAGTATTTGGCGTGGCCACACTCCCATCATAAAACAAGTAAATCAAAATCTTTCTTCAGAACAACCACTGAACTGCATTCACAGTCAATTAAAACTGGCATCTCTACTGCCTTCATATTGATCTAAAATGTCTGAGTCTGATAAAAAGTTATATTGCAAGCCTTTTCTTACCTCACCACCTGCAGTTTTTAACCAGAAGTTCATTTCTCAGAGGCAAGTTGTAGCTTTTAAGGTAGCTTCAAAGAAGCTTTAGTAAGGCAGGCAGGCTGGGAAATATTTCCTTTGGGAAAAGGGGACCTAAAATATAGCTAGATGAGAAGAGTGTTCTGCCTGTGATGCTGCTTTGTATCCAGAACCTTCAGAATACATAAAAGAAACTGGTTTATGACTCCTCTCATGAAAGTTAAGGAACTGTTCCAGTACAAACATTGTTGGTGTTACTGTGTTCACTGGTTAATATCAATGGCTTTTTAAGTTTTATAATATAATTATTATGTAAAACCCTGTAGAATGTCAGGCTTTCCCCAGTGGTTTATAGGATCTTTGTCTAGAAATGTATTTCTTAACAGCAATGTCATATGTTTTTATATATATATGTGTGTGTGTGTGTATATATATACACACACATAAGCACACACACATGTATATATTCTAATAATTTTAATTTAACCTTCTTGTGGTAAGAAGCATGACTGAAATTGATAAATGTGAAATGGTAACTTGGAACAATGTTGTATGTGTTCCTAGAATGTTTTTGACTGCAAGCACACAGAATACTGTGGCTGCAGTTTTTTGTGTATCTATACTAAAAATGTTAACTTGAACTGAAGCGTTTCACGTGCCTAATCTATAGCAGCTGTAATGGTCAGTGAAACTATGTCTGTAAACCACTTCTATTGGCATTCTGAGCCTCTTTTAGTATTGATTTAATTTTAGTCAACCACTCAAACTTTAACCAGAATAAGCTGGTGCCAGATTAAGCATTAATGACATATGTATTCTGTATTCTTCGGAAACCTCACACAATTGCAGATTTCACTTGCCTATATGACCACTTTGTAACTAATCAGACCAGACGTGCCACTACAGAGAAACCACAAACACAGCAGTATGCACTGATAGATATTAATACAGTCCAGTCTGTTAACAAAGTGAACAATTGCCCAAATAATGATTTCCTGCTGTGGACTTTTTATGCTTTGTTTGTTAAATCCTATTTTCCTTCCTACTTTCCTGTTGACTACAGCAGAATTGAATTTTATTCAAGCCAACTTGCACTGGGTCAGCAAAACTCTTCACCTTTGTGGAAGAAAAGTTAACTCATTGAAGGCTGTGTGGATTTGAACATATCATATTGGTGCCCTGAGCTCCCACCCACACCCAAAGGGAAGGGGTTAACAGTGCTTTATGAAATGTGGGAGAAACGAGGAGCTGAGGAACATATTTGCGAATTTGTTTAAGGCAAAGCCAGAGTTCACTGGACCATGATTTGGTGTTTTCACTTTCTACTTGTTCATTTTTTTTCTTTTCTTAGTATTTGCTCATTGCTTTAGCAATTTAGCAAAAAGTTGTGCTAAATATATTGAATAAAACATTAGCAGTGATTGCTAGCATAAAAATCACTACAAAACCTGAGGGTATAATGGAAAATAATCCTGTGGAATATCATATCACTAAAGTGAATGGCAACATCTCCTCAGCATATTCATTCAGCTGCTAACATGGGGATACTGGAAGTAAGGTAATTTGTGACATAATTTACAGAAATATCTTTCTACATAGGTTTATGTAATGATATGCAGAAAGCAACCTTGCTATTGTATAGAAGGGAAATAATTTACTAACATTCTAGTGTTTGCATGCAATGTAATTGTGTGCAGATTTCTAGGAGGTCATTAATTAACATTGCTGCTTGCTACCTTTACAGTTAGAATAACAAACAGTAGCCTTTAGGAAATTAGAGCAGTTGTGAGAAAATGTTTTGTATGGAATAACTTTCTGGCAAGTACAGGAAAAGGAAAGGTCAGAGAGGTACGTTTTTTGATCAAGAAGGCTCAGTCAAATATTTATACCTTTGATGACCTTCCTCTTTCATAATTTCATCCATAGGTAATTTGCTTCTAATAAACTGACAGGTGCCACACAACTTGTTCACTTTTATAGTCTGAAAATATTAGGCCAACGGGGATACAAATGTAGTTTATTTTCAGAATGAATCATCAGCAGATAAATGGTAAAATATTTTTTTACCTTTGTATTTTCTTTGGTTTTGCACACTATAAAATCTATTATGTGGATGTAATCAGTTCAGTAAAGATTCTATACTAGAACTTTAAGCCTTTAATTGCTACAAAGATTTTCAATTTAAAAACAATGTGTTACCAGAGTGGGAAATTGTCACTGTGATAGAAAATACTACATTTAAAGCACTAAATAAGTGTTGAAAGTTGCATTTTGTTTGAAAGAAAGAGTTTCATATTGTGGCTTTCTCTGATCTTCCAAACCATGCAAGACATCTGAACTACATTCACGTTTTCCCCATTATTGCTTAATTTTTATGTACTTTCATCTACCCAGGTGTTGGGACATGCAACAAAAGAAAGCTCATTGATTATCTAGGAGAAAAAGTTTGAACCTAAGCCTCCCAAAATTGCTTTCAATAAAGTGATATTGCACAAGTCATTGAACTGGCAATGTCATGTTTCCTGTATCCTTTAGAGCCCTTTGGAGTGTGGAAGAGCATGCAGGCATTTATTTTTGAATTCTGGGATAAAACACACTTCCAGTTGAACAAGCTGATCACCCCAGAAGGAAGATGATGTTGTATTTGGTCTACCTCTACAATATAGAAAAGGAAAAGGGAAAGAAAAAAAAAAAGATTCCAAAGCATTTAATTGTCATTATTTAAGGACATTGGCCAAGTACAAATGCTTTGCGCAGGTGTCCAAAGTGGGTCATATCCCGCTGCTGTTAGTTTCTTTGGAGGAATCCCTGAATCAGTTTCTGACCTTCAACCATAATGCTGTGGTTGTTTCTCTACCTTATTTCCTGGCCCAGAAATGATGCTAACTCCTTGTCACACAGTGTCTTAAACAAACTTTCACAATATTTTGCAAGAGGCAACTGTGTAAATTAGAATTTTTCCATGCTCATTCTGGAGATATGAGCATAAACATTTTCTGGATTAATTTGTCAGCAAAATGGTCAGTGATGCAAGCAATAGTATTTGCATGTATGTACACAGAGGGAAGCTAAAGCAGCCATTTTTACATGAATTAGATAAATACAAGGAGGAATTAAGGACTAAAATATAGAATTTGCTTAACTTGAATCTTACACTTAGTATGCTAAACCATGATATTTTTATGATGTGTTTTATACTTAATGGAAGTCAAATTCACTAATTACAGGAACATATTGGAGAAAATTCAGGTATAACCTGAATCACTGCCCTGACTCCGAAAAGCTGTTTTTCCCAACACTAATGGCTCTGATTTCTTTTCACTTGAAGTTCAAAGGAAGAGAAAGAGCCTCAATGATTAATAATATTTCAGAATAAAATAATTTAATGTATCTTCTCTGGCTTGTGGGAGGAAAAAAAGGCTAAGAACCAATTTTAAAAATCTTTGTGATTAGCTCTGACATTTTAGATTTCCAGTATGGAAAATTCATGAATCTTCAAAGCCTTGCTGTTCTTTTGTTAAAACTTTGCTCTGCTATTATGGGAATTATTCTTCTGTATTGAAAAAGACAGCTGCTTTATAGGAATATATAGCAATTTTTATTTTTTTAAAGTATCAAGAGAAGGCAGTTGATGACCTAAGCATCTGCGTTTTTTTCTGGGGTAAATAAGCAATGATTATGTCTTTTGTATATATTACACATGACATCCAAATGCTGCTTTGGATCATCACTACAAACTTCAGTGGAGCTGAAAAGGTGCAAGTTGAGTTTCCACCACCAGTTGCTGTGTTTCCAACTACATGACTCACTATTTTCCAAAGTTTTGAGAAAAGCAAAATCAATGTCAGGCTACCAGTATCTAACCAAAACCATTTGAAGTGTGATATTGGACCAGTGTTTGCTTATCAGGGAACTCCAAAATAATTTGGTTAGAGAGGCAACTACTTAGGACCTGATATGAAGGTCAGACTTCATTGTAATCCATAGAATGGGGGAAAAAATCGATTGCATCTAAAAGATAAATTATGTTAGTGTATTTTTATTGTGTAAATAACGAAAAAGAATGTTGGGCTTGTGATTTCTTCTTTATATAAAAATGCAGTACCCAAATCCCCTCACTGTCCAATGTGGTAAAAATTTACTGCCATCACTTTAGAATAAACTGTTTGTATAAAGCAACATCATTGATTTAACATGGATTATCATAATAATAACAAAAAAAATTGCAGTCCAAAATTTTTATGTGCAAATGGGTTTAGGAAAGAGAAATTAGAAGGTCACTAAAAGGTCTGATGTCCTGTCCAAGAAGGCACTGAGGCAGGCATGTAAACGTGCTTACATTTCCTACTCTGAGTTGCAGAACAGGCATAAGTCATCTCCAGTAATCCTGCTAATACATCCTGCCCTGGGCATGCTAAACCACTTGACTGTCCTGCTCCTGTTCTTTCTGAGGAGACATTTAGATCCTGAATCACATAATTTTTACTTCTTTGAATTCAGACTCCTGTCCTCAGCAGCTGGTAAGCCATATAATATTTTTCCTGGCAGGAAATGCTGACTCGGTCCTGGTTTGTTTTCTGTATGGTTTTATATAATGAGCCTTGTGAGATTGAGCATAGGATTTTGCATGTTTGTCTAGACTGGCAGTGACACTGTGAATGGTCCTGTCTCTTGTTACCTTTGTTGGTTGTCCATGTAAAGCTATTTTTGTGTTATATTTCTAAAGAAATAGCTTTTATCAAAAAGCAGCAAGACCTTATTAAATCTCTGCTTCAGACAGAACTCAAATATTATAATACACAAGTTCCTCACATCTCCCTATAATACACAAGCAGTTTTATTTTGGCAATATTCAAAGCTGAGAAACAACCTTGTAAAGGCTTGGCAATCCTTAGTGAGGCCATGGGTGACGCAAATTACTTGAGAGACACATCTGACCTGTATCCAGAACGAATAGGAGAAAAGCAAGTAATTTTTCCTATTTAGATGCTGGAAAAGTTATAAAAATACACTTTGTTTTTTTGTTCTCCTTTTAAATATGATCAAATTTATGGCCTTCCCATTTCTAGAAGCCTGGTTTGTATCTATATTGTTTCTTTGATGCAAGGGGATAAATGAAGTGTAAATTATATTTGATTGTGACACATATATTTGAAGTGGGAAATTGAGACTTTCTCCTTAAATTAATTGTGCCAACAAGGAGGCAGCAAGATGACTTGAATATCAGATTTCATTATCCACAATGGAAATATGGTTATCTTTTTTCCTTTGATTGTTAAAAGGATGTTGGGGAGGGTTATGTGTGATTCTATAACTCTTCTGTTTCCTTTTCTGTTGGAGAATTGTTATTGTTCCCTGCTGCCCTTGCAAATCAAACAAGTTCAGTGGTCAGCAGACATGTGCAACCTGATGAATGAGGAATGAAAAATAATCCTTCACCTTATTTTTCTTTATCATTGGCCTTTTTTGTGTGTGACACAGCAAAAAAGTCCATCTGCTACCGAGTGCCAACATTTGGGGGTGACAGACATTTTCGGGTGGCTTTAACTTGTTTTCTGGAAGCTTTGGGAGCAGTGAGAACTAGGTGTATTTTTAAGCTGACTAGGGCACTAAGATTTAAAGATTCTTCCTGAAAATTTTGCTGTTGAGCTTGCTTGTTCCTATTTATGGTGAGAGAAGATAAGTTGTAATGTGATCATTAAGATCTGGTTGAAAAGCTCTGAACGAGGTCTCAAGAGGGTAGATTCCCATGTAGAGATTAGTTCTTTTTCTGAAGTGCAATAGAGTTCAATATTGATCAATCCCAGCCAGAGAAGGAAATTTGACAAGCAATGGGGCAGTACAATTATGCACTTCTTGAGAATTTTCAGTGGCATGTATGTGCAACTTTCCTGGCAAGCAGTAAGTTGGTTAGCTCTCACTTGCCTGGACATGTTTCCTCAGGTTCTGACAAGATGTTACCTCCTTGCTTGATGTTTCCCTGACCCATTCCAAGAAAATCTTTGCAGAATGATTGCACAGAAAATAATTCCAAGATTTCAGAAATTATGACTGACCACAGAGGACAGGCTTATTTTTGTCCCTATTTTAATGTGGAGCTAGAATTGTGGAGCCATTTTATTTCGGCAACAAACATCAAAAGTTTTGGTTTTTTTTTTTTCTGTTCTCTTTCTTGCTGGGGTTTTGTAGCTGGAATTTCCACATTTTTATTCACCTACTGGAAAAAAAAAAAAAGAAAAGCCACAGTAACCTGCCTGTGACATTTAGAGATGAAAGCATTTGGTGCCAGCAACAACCAGGCATGATCACTGCAGTGAACCAGTTTATTAAACTCATGCCTGAATCCAGCTGGCACTGTGAACAGTGACTCAACTTCTCCCTGTGGTAAGACATCAGCACACACTCGCTGCCTGCCACCTTCGCTGGCTCGGGTGGTCAAATAAAACTTCTTCTCCTGGACCAGGTCTGAGACCTGTAGCACATTTTAATGGCCTGAGAGAAGGCACGAGCGACTCGGTGTGTCTGGCACTGTTACTTCAACACTGGGGGCTGGATTTGTACTTCACAGGAGCACCATGGTAGTGTAACGTAATTTGAGATGAGCCACCTGGCTTGATCCAACTAAAAGTATTTGTAAGTGTGATTCTGGTTTGAATAGATCTGTTCTCTCTTTTTCTTGGCCTGTTAGCCAGTTTCCACCTTCCATTATGCCTTTCCCAGTACAACCATATCAAGATACTTATTCATGTTCCAGCTCTCATCATCTCTTTGCCTTTGGCTGGCACAACCAGATGTAGCTGGTGACCTGCAGCTCTCCTCCCCCAGAAGCAGTTGGTGATGTTCCTGTCCATTTGTTTCCATTTGATTCTGCTGTCACCATTCACTTGCTGCAGGTCTGCTGCTTGATATTTGTATTTGGCTTTGGAAGTTTATTTTGAAAAAAGTGATGCAGGAATTGAGTATAGTCCTAAAGAAAAAGAGATGATATTGTGCTGCTTGATCATACAGAAAGCAGCTGAGCTCAACTGATCCTTCTTCATGTGGAGTTTTGTTATCTTCTGACCTGCCTTTGAACTTGTCTTTCATAGTTGCCACTACACCATTTGTTTTTGCAGGCTAATCAGGCTGGGTGGATGTATATGCAGGAGTTTCCTGGAGTCCTAAAGTATGGTTTTGTCAAATTTTGAATACGTGAGATAGGAAGAACAGACAATGTGTAGTGGCCTGTCACCATAGCTAATGCTCATGTTACCACATTCAGTCAGATGATGGCTGAACATGCAGATACTTGAACCGATCACTTATCTCTAGAGTCATATGAGGAAAACAAACCCTCCTGAAATTCTGTGGGTTTTACATGTTAAGAAGTGCCAGCTTATTGTTGGGTAGGTGACATGAATTTATTTTTTTTAGTTCGTGATGTGTTACCTTGTTCCCAGTGTATAAAATAAATTTCAACATATATTTAAAGTTGTACATAAAGGTGGGCATGTGGCTAAAAATAGTGTAGCATAGAATTCTGAGTTCTAATTTTTCAAAACATGACAAGAATAATAATAATCTTTAATTAATAATAGTAATACTTTTTAAAGGGTGTACAGAGATGAAGTGTATATATTTGAGGTTGTGGTATCTCATGGTCTTTTTGACAATACAACCCAGAGACTGTGTTGATTTGAAAAGAACAGTCAAAAGCCAATTACATGGCTGCCCATTGTTTGAAGTTGGTTTAAAAGAGGTGTATAATTATTATTTTTCCTCATGAGTGATTTTATACAGTACATGAAATCTTAACTTACTGTAATTACTCTATAAAAATTGGCTGAAAATATGAAAAATTTTATAATCATTACTAATTTCTTATAACAATAGAAACAAGAGTAATGGGTAAAAGCTTTTGAAATAATCCTCCTTTGCTGTGTATTCTCTATTCTTCTATGTGTACTCACTTATGTAACTGGGGGAATGGGTATGAGTGTGGCAGAAATGGCTCATGATATGTGTATCATTTCTCATAACAAAAGTGAAAAGTAGATGGAAGTTCCCTGTTTCTGCAGCAAACTGGTAAAGTCTACTTCTGGCACACTGTTGCTGTCAACATTGTTTATTCTAAAATACAAGGCAGGACGCTGAGGTTATCAGGAAATTCCAGCAGTTTTCACAGCTGGACATTTCCCACAGGGGTTACAAGGAAACTTAAATTGTTCATGTCTAGACCAAGCTGAAGCAACCAGCTACTGCTGGGAAAAATCTTCTAAATGCTAGGGAGGTCCTGTATGCTCCATCCATTTCTGTCTCATGGTTGAAACATGAGGATGGTTTTGCTGATAGCAGAGGAGGGCAGAGTGAGTTGCAATATTCCCTCTCCCAGCTCTACCCTCTTACAGAGGGTATAGGCACTAACAGGTATGTGCAGTGTCAAGAGTAGAAAGATGCACTAAGTGTAGCTGCATCCTATCCAAATAGATGCTTTTTTCCACAGGACTGAGAGCTCAGATATGAATGTGTATTGAGTCATACCATCAAAACTGGAGTGTTTATGAGGAGGGCCGAGGTCAGTGTGGATGGAGGGGCAGATGGTGGTATAAGTTGTTCTTTTTGTGCTGTTGAAAGTCTTAGCTTGCGCCAGCAGAGGATGAAAGTACTATAAAGTACTTTGCATAAGTCAAGCAGAATTTCAATAATTTGCGCTAACAGCCATCTGGTTCATTGTGGAAAAGTGGATGATTTCATAAATCAGGAAGAGAAACTGCTTAAGAAGCCATTGGGGATCATGCGTCACCAGAATATACTCAGCTAATTTGCTCTGACAGGCCTGTTGGCGGTGGTTGTTTATAGTGTTTTAGTGCACTGGAATTTGTTTCACAGGCTGTGACCCTGTTATAGTAGGTGCTGTATAAACGGAGAGCAGCCTGGCAGCCTGTGCCAGAGCTTTCAATCAGACAACAAAACAGGAGGGAGGAAGTGGAAAGAGAGAGGACAATGGAGTACAAGGGGACAGTGTTAGTATGCATGCAAAGCAGGGATTTCAGCATGCTTTAAGCCTTACTATTCTGCTGCTGAATTACTACTTCATTTTGGAGGAGGTGGTAAAAGCTCTGTTCTCTAATAATGCTTCTGGGAAAATTTTGCTTTAGAAGCCATAAAATGCCTGATATGTCCCAAAGTGGGAGGTTAAAAGAGGAAAATCACCAGCAACCTGGTATTTTAGTATTCTAGGAGGAGCACAGGAGGAGTGTGGGTTTTATTCAGTTTTACAAAAAGGAACTGATTCCTTTCTCCTGCTTCTTCAAAAACAATGTGTCCTCTAGGCTGGCACTGGAGAAGGTAAATGCACGTGTGCCTTGCTCAGTTATGTATGCTGCCCAAATCCTAGTAGGCAACACTGTAGCTGTTACTACAAACTTTTTTTTATTGTTTAAGCTCTTCTCAATTGCACTGTGGAGAAAGTTGACTCCATCAAGTCATTACTTAGGTCTCCTTTGAAGGACCAATACCAAATATAGATAACCTAAATTCCACTTACCACTACACCTTGTGTTTTATGTTTAGATATTTCTGCAGGTTTATGCCATAGATAGTGATGCAGGAACATAGGTGGAACTGACTCCCTCTGGTGTAATGTGTAGTGGTATAATGCCTAAGATAGTTGTTTGATCCTTGCCTTTAAGCCTCACATGTTAGGGACCTGAGAATTTTATTTTCCTCCATGGAGACTAGTAATACAGAATCTCTGTGTGCACCTGCTGTGCAAAGGAAGGCTGTATTTGCCATCTGTTCATCTTTAGTGTCAATTCTAGTGTAACATGGTCACAGCCTTTAAGGGAAAACTTAGAGACCCCCTAGACTCATTCACATGCAATATGGAAAACTAAGCATGCTGCCTTGTCCATGGGGCCTATTGATCTCACCTGCCTCTAAAATGTTGTCATGAGACTGGTGCTGATAAGAAAGGAGGCATTGAAGAAGCCTGAACTCATTGCTGCTGGACAGGCAGGCTGTACAAATAGCCTGAACTCAGAAAAATAAAAATATTAAGTTCTGGGTCATGAAGACAGCCTGTGCTTTGAAGTACTTGCATGATCTCCAGCCTCAGGAGAACACAGACCACAGGCAGGCAGAATTTTTGATCACTGAGAAGCTTTGTGGGCAGGACTGAATGGCACAGAGACATGTGTATTTCTGTTCTGGGAAGGTACAGACATACTATATAAGTGTATTTATTCATACCTTATTATTTAGTACTGTAAACTCTGTAAAATATTCTACAAGATACCATAAAATGTTTTTGCTTAGCAGTAGGAGACAGGGCCATCTTTTTCTGCTAAAGTTGTGTTAAGATACTGGTAAGCTTGCCTGCCTTTTGAGATACTTACAGAGTTAGGATGGTTGGGATTAATGAAATGGCAATATGTGTTGCTTTATTTTATGGACTATCTAAGGGATATCATTAAATGTAACTTCCCTGAGCCCTTTGATGTATTATTGTGCTCGCTGTGGTAGTGAGGGATAACTCATGCCCTTTATTGCAGAGGAATGTAATGCAAGATTCATTTGTCTCATGGATGAGAAAAACATATAAATCAACTGGATATAGTGAAGGTTTTGTTCTCTAATTAAGTCATCCTTTCTCATGTTTTTACACAAATAAAACGTTTTCATTTTCATTCAGGCTAGTGATTTATGGGTTTGGCACTCTGTACTGATGCTGTAGGAGCTCTGAGATGTTCATAGTTAGGCTCAAACTATTTAAATAATTCTGTTGCTTTCTGTCTCCATGTGTAATTTTCAGTCAAAGATTTACAGTCATGCACCCCACGGATCCTCATATTAAATTGTATCATCTGCAAAAACAGATATAAATGAGTCCCTTGGCTATTTCCTTCAGAGTTACACAGCCTGCATATGGACAGCACACAAGAATACTCACTCCTATTGATGTAAGAGCCAAGTCATATTATTGCCACTGTCTGTAGGTGCATTTTTTGTACTGTTGTTTATAGGACAGCATTATTCTTGCTCAATTTTGTCCTTTAATATGTCTTAGAAAGCTATGAAAAGAAGGTAGATCTGCATTGCAGAAACATTTGCAGAAAGTTCTGTGTTATATTAGTCAGAATTCCAACATCTTTCTCAAGTTGACTTAACTTGATTAGTTTTTTTTTATGGTCAACTTCAACACTCACCCTATGTTGCTCATGTTTGTGAAGAAATTGAATTTTGAAACCACCTGGGAATTACTGTTTAGAAGCTAGTTTAAATTAAAAATAAAAAAGGCGTTTCCTTAAAGACACAGTTTTGAACTCTAGAATAAAACAGATTGTCAGCTGTAGCTTTCTAACACAAACGTGATCCATTTTCATGTTCTTAAAAAAAAAACTTACACCACTCAAATTGGAAATTTCAGTTCTCAAAACTCAGCCTGTTACACAAAGATTGGTGCCTATGGACTCATGAGTCATCCCCATAATGGCATCCAGACTGACAGCTCTTTTAGCTGGATTATTCTTTCTTTCTGATATTTTTCTTACAGAGATTGGAGATGTGTAAATCCAGGTTTCTTTGTGTAAGTTTTTCTTGTGTTTTGTGTAAGTGATTAAGAAAAAAGTATTTTGTCTAGGAAATAAGCGTATACAGGCTGGGAAGGATACAAGGATAACTATAACGGAAGTAGGGTTGTAGTAGGTGGAACACAGCCTTTTTTCTTCTTTTCCTGACCAAGCTGCAACAAATTAAAAAGTACAGAGAACTTTTTAAAACTTCTAAAATTTTGATTAATTTCAAATTACTCTTTCCTGGGTTTGTTTCTTTATGCAAAATCACTGCTGTTCTGCTTTGCCTGGTTTAAATCAGAATTCTCTGTGCATAAATAAGTTTTTTTTTTCCCCTGAACGTCACTTGTGATTTGAACATATTTGCTTTTGTCTGAGATGTATAAAATAGTGGGCAGAGAAATTGGCCTTCCCAGACTTCAGGCATCAGAAGGTGTGGGGTTTTTTATTTTGGTTGCGATTTTTGGTTGTTTGGGGTTTTTTTGCAATCCACTTTCTTTCTTGCTCATATTACTGGATTAAAAAAAAAAGCTCAGATACAGCACTTAATATGACCTTTGCATGACTTCACAAAAAGCTATGTGTTCTATCTGAGAAGTGGTTTAGGATTGGCCTAAAAATTAAATTTTGAGGGGAAAGTGTCTTATTTTTGATTGCTGGTTATATCAGTGCTGGAATAACAGTTTGATAGTCTAAAAATTTGATTTGGAAATATTTGATTAATAGAATTAGTGCTGGGGTGCTGCTTACAGCTTTTTAAGTGCTTAATTTTCTAATTTTTTAAATTTTTTAAAAATTTTTTTTAAGTACATTAATTTTTCTAATTATAGAGTCAGAAAGGGAGTTATATTTAATTTTGTGTAAGTTAATTATATGTGTATATATATGTGTAAGTTAATCATATGCAATATTAGAAGTGTTCCTTTGCAAAATAATGTTTACTACTAATTGGCAAACTAAAAAATACCTTTCTCATTTTCTATGGTTTTTTTTCCACACATCAGTCACTGAAGTTTTCCAGACTCATAAGAATAGGAAAGTAGTTTACTTAGTAATTTTTTTGCTTCCTTTGCTGTTCTCATACTTGGCTAGTTATTAAAAAAAAGGGTTTTTTATTGCTCTACATTATTCCTATATGGAATAATCTTTGATTTTGTTGTACATCGTGCAAGTACATACAAATTCTCAATTAGTGGCATAAACTTCATGGCTTTCTATTCTTCAACATGGTCAAAGATACTTGATCTTATCTTTGCTTCACAGTTACTTTTCACAGTCAACCATGCATTACAAGTGGCCTTCATTTGTGAAAAAGCACCTATTATGTCCTTTTGGGAAAGTGAACTGTTCTCTGTTGCTGTGCTTAAAACCATCATGTCCTGTGTGCATACCAAAAACAGAGCTGGGCTGGGGGGGGGGGATGGCTAGACACCAAGGAGTCACTATATATAGTAGGAGTCTTTCTCTTTCCACTGCTTAAAAAGATAAGTAGCTGAAAGAGAATCAAGTGTTGTTTCTCTATAAATTCTGTGCCAGCAGGTTTATCACTAAATGCTGTAGGTTATGTTGAGTGGAATAATCTGGAGGAAGAAAGGGAGGCTAAAATAACAGAGCAGTAGGACTATTTTGACTCCACAATCAAACTCTCCTTGACTTTTGCCCTTTGGGTGGAAAGTGCTTATGTTACAAAACAACATGAGGTCAACCTCTGGGTTCTGCCCTTAGTTTCTGTCTTGCTGATCTACACTGAGGGAGTAGTTACCTCCTGTTCTGTGCTTTTGTGTTAAAAGTTATAGGCTTTTACTGCTTGGGCAATAAGAATGGCAGTTGCTTTTCCTTCACAGTGTAAGAAGAACTGCTGAATTGAAGAATGAAAAATTGCCTAGGTGGCATTGAAGAGCCATCCATGTCTAGGCTTGGAATTAATGTATCCTGAAAAACATGGGAGCATCCACTTTTCAAATATCTCATTCCCTCAAAGGCAGTGTACAGTGCTAGGAGTATTTTTACAGTTGTAAAGTGAATATATTAAAAAAATTGGTTTAGGTGCACCCAACTGATCTGATAGCACTCTATGAAAATTCTACTGAGCTCTTTCCAAAGAAGATAAGTCATACCTAGTCTAGTCAGCTTTTTTTGGAACTATTCCCATCTTAGGATGACAACTGCCTGGTCAGTGATCCAGTGACAGACCCATGATGTGGAAGAGATGTGGGAGCCTGAGTGTATTATTTAGTGGCTTTGGTACAGTGAAGGAGGCCCCTGCCAGGAAGCAATAAAGTAGTTATTAGGTAATGACTGTGCAGGCACCACATATAAGGTTAAATTGATATTTGTAAATCATGATTTCAGGATGCTGAAGCTGCCTCTTGGTGCCCGTCTTTTTTTTACACAAGCGGGGATCAAATAGTCACTGTTTTAATAAATGGTATGCTGCTAACCTACATTAAAGACCTTAAGGGAGTTGAGGTCTTAAATTCCTTTGAAATGTAATGGAATTTGGGTGCCAAGAGCTCTTCTTTTTTTAAAAACCTGCTGGCTCATTTGCTTTTATTAAACTGCTTTTTAAAAAATCATGCAAAGCCTTTGATATGCTCTGTCACAGTATGGAAGGTGGCACAGGGTACACACACCGATAAGGACATCTTACTTTGAGGAGTGTTGGCAGTGGAAGAAACCAGTTGGGATTAATCACTGATGGCTTTACACTGTTGTGTCAGAAGTGTGGTGTGTAATACTCATGGCAGGTTTTAGAGGTCTCTGCACAGGCTGTATGGCATCATTTGAACAGAAGTGTTTCATGTTGACTGGTTGTTTGGGCTCCATAAATGTTAGTGAAAATAATGTATTCTAAAAGTGAAAAAGAGCCTGTAATTTATTGGGGGTCCAACTCCTGTCTTGTATGTGATCCTGAAGTCTGCAAAATCTATAGGAGTGTGCCTGAGTAACTTTCACTCCCTTATGTACCTTGTCTGCCATAAAACCATATCTGAAAATATATACCTGTTGCACATGCTAAGTGTGAGAAACTCCGGTGTGATTCTCATTATTACTCAAATTCAGAATAGATTAAACAATGCTTAATGCTCTTGAATTGAAGTCTGCAGAATGTAGCATTAGGGTATCCATAAACATTTATACATACAGTATATAGATAAAAGTGGGTATCTTTGTGGATAAAATAGATATAAACAAGATGTTGCAGTGCTCTGTTAGCTGCAACTTTACAAACAAAACCTGAGATCCTTGTAGGAATGTATGATTGTTTCCACTTTTGAGGCTTGAGATGCCTTTTCCTTGTTTGTAAAAATCTATGTTTTGTATTGCTGTGTATGGAGTCTGTTTATGGGGAGCTAAACCCAACAAATTATCCTTCTTCAGACTAGTTTTTCTTGGGGTGGGGCTGCAGTTTGATTATCTTCTCATTTTTCACATGGCAGTGCGGCAACACAAGTACAAACTCAAGTATTTATGGGAAATGTATTTTTTTTTTGTCTGAGTTAGCAGCTTCCAATGTACTTCATCCTATTCAAACAATACAGAAATTTTTTAGTTGGTGCTCCTTTCAAAAACATTTGTAATTTTTTTTAGATTGCAATCTGAATTATTCCCCTTTCCATTTGCAATGGAGACCATTAAAGGTTTTTTCTTGGCCACACCTAAGACTCTTTTGAACAATGTTGAATTGTACAATTAAGAAGCCGAAACAAAAACCAAAAGAAATACTTCAAATCTTTCACATCTGTCAGGCTTTACAAAAAAAAACAAACAACAAACCCTTGGAAACTGTGAGGCATTGTGACAAGTGAGTAAAATAGAAAACTATTGCAGTCTGCATTTCATAAGAGATACTGGGAATTAGGTCTCTGCATAGGCTTGCAGTTAATCTTGTGTACCCTGCTGCCTGAATGGGTGATAACCAGGGGAACAAACTTGCTTTTGTTTGTGAGGGTATGTGAAAGAAATGCACAATAAATGTTTGCATCACATCTTATATCACGTAAAAAAAAATGCAATGAAAATGAAAGTGAATCAAGTATAATTTTTTTAAAGTGTTCTTTAATTGTGTAAGTGTAAATTTTGCAAATCTTCAGTTATAAATTTAAATTTAAAAGTTAATCTGTGAAGTTAAAACAGGAAAAGTACCTTAATCAGAGTTATGCAAACCTATAGAATCAGCATGAAAATATTTTTGTACTGCCACATGTGATATATCATTGCTTTGCTGTATAAACACAATTAAAGAGTGCCTTGGGGACTTCCTCAACAAGAGATTAAACAGGGAAACAAGACTGGCAATTCTAACACTTTGCATCTGATGATTTAATCAATCCAGACAGGCTTTCATTCCCAAAGATTTCTATTCCCTGAAATATGCATTTTAAGAATTCACAAGTGCCATTTTCTAATGGATTGCAAACGCGCGTTTTTATTCTGCCCCTCAGTGAAAGAAATAATCTGTAACCTTTTCACAGATAAGCACTATTTTTCTCTCCCTCTTCCCCCCTCTTTTTTTCCTTGTCAGTAATTAGCAACAATTTAGATTTGTGAGTGGAGCTAATTGCTGAATGCAGTCTAAACTGCTTCAGACAAAATGACCTTACTTAGCAAAATCCTACAGTTTAAATTACTAAGTCAAGCTTACTTGTCTTGTCTGAAATAATTTAAGGAAGCAGATTGTAGGCTGGTCTGGAGAAGGTGGGCATTTCTGCATTTCTGATAGGGAGGGTTGAGCTGAGTACCTAACAAGCCCTTCAGGGAGCATGAGCTGCCTCTACTGAAATGGTGGCTTGCTGAGCATGTATCAAGTAAACTTCACAGAACTTGATCTCAACAGGCTGGAATTATGGGCTGAGACCAATTACATGAGGTTCAACAAGGCAAAGTTCTGGGTTCTGCACCTGGGTCTCAACAACCTCACGCGGTGGTACAGGCTAGGGGAAGAGTGGCTGGAAAGCTGCCACATGGAAAAGGTCTGGGGTTGCTGGTGACCAGCTGGCTGAACACAAGCCAGCATGTGCGCAGATGGCCAAGAAGGCCAGTGGCATCCTGGCCTGGATCAGCGATAATGTGGCCAGCAGGACCAGGGCAGTGATTGTCACCCTGTACACAGCACTGGGTGATGCCCGCCTCAAATCCTGTGTTCAGTTTTAGGCCTCTCCCTACAAGAGAGACAATGACATGCTGGAGTGTGTCTGGAGAAGGGCAACAAAACTGGTAAGGGGCCTGGAGCATAAATCTGATGAGGAATGGCTGAGGAAGCTGGTCTAAAGCCTGGAAAAAAAACGGCTCTTGGAGGACCTTATCTCTCTCTATAACTACCTAAAAGGAGGCTGTAGCCAGGTGGGGATTGGTCTCTTTTCACAAGTAATAAGTGACAGGATGAGCAGAATGGCCTAAAGTTGTGCCCAGGTAAGGTTTAGATTGGATATTAAGAAGAAATTCTTCAATTTCTTTCAAATTCTTCAAAGGGTTGTCAAGCATTGGTATAGGCTGCCTGGAGGAGTGGTTGAGTCACTGTCCCTGGAGTTGTTTAAAAGACATGTAGTGTGGTACTTGGGGACCTGTTTTAGTGATGGACTTGACTGTGTTGAGTTGACAGTTGGATTTGATGATCTTAAAGGATTTTTCCAACCCTAATTATTTGGTAATTCTTGGAGGACAAGAAAAATTCCATTTAGTTAACTTAGTTTTGATGCAGGCTGTGTTTTGGATTATAAAATGATTTTCAAAAAATTCCAGATGGTTAAAATATTTTGTAAAAGAAAATGACTTTCTTTTTGGCTGAAATTGTTTTGATTGTCATCCTTATATCACAGTAAAAATGTTTGAAGAATTCCAATCATATGCCAAATCCTAGAATGCAATGCTGGAGCATACTGCTCTAAGTCTTTGCCTTGGATTGGATTCAGTCTCACCATGAGCAGAAGGCTGGTATCATCTTTTCAAAAGGTTTTTAGGTCCTCAAAATATGCCCCACCTTTATCTACTCTTGTTTCTAATTTTGAGAAGGCTATTTAATGACACTGGAGTATTTTATGAGATTTGCATGTTTTCCAAACATATTTATGTATTTGTCTTTTTATATGTCGTGTGCAGAGAACGCATCTCCTCTTTTAAACGTTACAATGATCATATGCATCTATTTTTGAGGAGTTTTCTCTTCCCTAGCCTACTTACTTAGTCCAACTACTTGAAACAGTTAGTTATGAAAATACAGTCTTCGTAATTGACTCTAAATTCCAGTACCTAACCAACCTGATAAATAGACTGTGAGAACTGTTTACAGCTGTTGGGTCTTAGCGAAGAGCACTCACAGCTTTACAGCTCTACAGTTAACTTCTTTTCCTTCTCCATGCTGCACCTGATGTGCAATGATTCTCTAAAACAAGTTTTATTAACAATTCGATTGTCCTCCTGCTACCCAGAGATTTCCTTTAAAGCAGTAAAATTCCTAGTGGCCTAATCCAAAATGATTCCCCAAAGGATCAAAACCCCTCATTAGCTGGTTGTGAAGATCTCCTAATTTCAGAAATGGAGTTTACACATTTTCAAAACTAAATCCAGATGAAAAATATTGTCTTTTTAATCATCTTCATGGACTCATAAAAAAGAAAAATGTATTCAAGAGAGTAAGAAGTAGGAGTGGTGACATTAAAAGACTGTTCTTTTACTGTTCCTCAGCCTCAGTGCAGATGATAGGAATTGGTGAGTTGAAACTGTAAGGCATGAATTAAATGAAAGTTTCAAAAGAAAAATATACAGGCATGGTATGTATTTACGTACTTGAGTCAAAAAAGTAACTTTAATTCAGAAATATTGTACTGTTACATCCGAAGCCTTCAACAGTACTGCAAAGTGATGAAATGTTTAAGATTTTTGTTAACTGTCCAGGAATATTCAGTAGCTAAAAAATAAATAACAAATGGTAAGGGAAGGAAATGGATTTTAAACTCCATTTAAAATTAAACCTGTGTTTATTAGTATCAATCCACAATAGTAATACTTGTATTTGAATATACTGTTACCAACAGAGAACATTCGGTCTATTTGGACATGCTGTGAGATCCAGGCAGCTGCTGTGCCTTAGACATTCTTAAATAGTTAATGAACTGGCACTCCTAAACCTGACTTATTTATTATTATGGACATAAAATCCCACAAAAGAAAGCCAGATGTTTTGGGGAAACAGTTTGGTTTCAGGGTTTTGAGCTGTGTGTCATGCTTTTCATTATAAGATTTCCTATTCCCAGTATCTGTATTTTTTATGTCTTCTGATAAGGCTTCCAAAAATTCTTGCAGATCACCCATTCCCCCACATAAATGAGTTGAATGAAAATTGTAAGGAATAAAATGTGTGTGGTTCAAATGCATGCTTCAAGAGTTAGTATGTTTTCGAGACTAATGTAAGTTTCGGGGTTTTATTCAGGAAGAGCAAAGTTACTTTTAAGGACTTTTGCAAATCTTGTTCAGCTCAAATCCCAGAAAGTGAGCTTGTGAAGTTTCAATGTTGGAAACATGTCCTGTACCAAATCCTACTCCATGTGATTGAACTATGTAACTCTTCTCATTCTTTGTCCCATTTTTACATTGTTTTCATTCTGTCTCTGAAAAATTCCATGAACTCCAGTTCAGTTCTGTTTCCTTTCATATATATCATCCTCCCCTCACTGGCAATGTTTAATGGCTTGGGTTTTGTTCCTCTGTTGAAATCTCTCTTGCATTTCAAATTTTATATTCTTGTAGGCTGAATATTGGCCCTCATTGAAATTCTATTTTCAAGCATATTTCTGTGTGGAAGTTTACCCTGGCATATTAATTTAATTATATGTGCGTCACAAGAAGGTTGATCATTCATCTTAGGCACTGTATTCTCCCAAACTGGATTCCCTTAGAATAAGTTTTGTAATATCAGTGACAACTGTTGCTTGAATTGTTTAAGATTTTTAGTTTGCGTATGGCATTTAATTAAATTTTATCTGTACTTTCTCTGATTAAATGTGACTTGCTAAGGAGTTTGGAGGTCAAAATTATAACTGTAGAAGAAATCATGGCCACACAGAAAGTAATTTTGGTTTAGGAACTAGTCTTATTGACGGTCTAAAGGTCAAGAAAAAGGAAGAATGGAAGAACAGGCATGGATGTGGGAAGTGTGTGCACAGTTGTGCACAGCAAATTTTTAAGAAGCATCTTAGGTACATTCAGACTGTGACTTGACCCTTGAGATAACCGGAAATGCCACATTTAATCTGGCCTAGGTTAATAAAGCAGCTGTGAATGATGCATTTTTACAGATAATTTACTGAGAGAAGAACAGTTTTATTTCTGAACAGTTTTATTAACTGTTATGTAGAAGTTTGGTACTATGCAAGGAAAGAAGGAAAAAAAAGTCCAAGAGGTAGAATAAGGAAGTCATTTGAAAGTTGTGTAGCTACAGTATTTTCTCTTCAAGCTGCAGTTTTCTGAGATCTTTGAGACTTGAAATTGTCTCAGGATTAGCTGAACAAGAGGAAGAAGGTAATGAAGAAAGGGTCAAACGCAATATGCATTTTGCACATAGAGAGTCCTGAATTGCGCTAAACTTCATCAGTCCCTAAAATCTGTGAAATAACCATTTAGTGATTTAGTGGTCAATGCCACTTCAGATTACGGATCCTGACAGAAAAATATTGTTTTCCTTGGGTGAGGGATTTTTCTCTGTGCTGAATTAGTCAATATATGTGCACCAGCACAGATGTAAATAATTATATAGGATACAAAGAGAAGACTGCTGTGTATCAACATGCCTAGTATTTCCTAGAGGGTAGTTTCAGTAGCTTGTGAAGAATTTTCAAATCTAGAATGTTTTCTTTTTTAGTCATCAGCTGCCAATTTGATACTTAGAGCATAGAGAAGTGCTGTGTGCATGTGTTTATGCTTTATCATATTTATGGGATGAAAAAATGTTTTAAATAGTATAAAGACTGGAGAAGAAACAGGGACTATATATTTATTTTCAATTATTGGAGTATATGCTAAACATAATTAATGAAAATAATGGAGTAGATAAGTCAGTTGTATTTGAAATAAATATGAGAAGGATGCAGAGGGATGTTTCCTAGGATTTAGGATTAAAAATCTGAATAAGTACATTTAGTAGAAAAATATATTTTAAAAGATAAATCTTTTAAGATTTCATCAAAAGAATTTATCATAGCAAATAATAAATCTTAATGGCCATTTAAAAAAGCAACATTTGCATGCCTTTTCCTCTATTTCTAGGTGTGCTTTGAGCAAAATGTTTTCAAATCAATGTCATAAATACTACATTTAAAATTCTGAATATACTCATGTGGGTTCATGCTTTGATGTGTAGATACCTTACATTTTTGGTGCAATAATCAATGGTTAAAAAAAAGTATTGAAATAACTTGAACACTGACATGGAACCTGAAGTGTCTGTTGATGTAAATGGTGGAATTTATGTAGTTTGGATGTTAACATTGAGATTGGAGGGTTAATTATCTTCTCTTTTTATGAGTGCATATGAGTGGAGCATTTTCAGCACCTGTTGGCCCCAAATTAAGCATTTTAATTTTACCTAATTTGAACAGTCCATGCATTTTTATTGAGGTTTCTGCTGTTTTCAGAAATTGTATAGATCAATATTGTTTCTATGATATCTCTGAAAAAAGGCTGCTCTTTGGACATGTTGCAAATGAAATTAATGAACATAGAAGATGATCTTCATTTCAGGTTTTTTTCTTTTTTATATCCCTCTCTCCCTCCAAGTCTGAAAATTAAATATTTAGTATTCAGATTTTCTTGCTTGTATCCATTGCAGAATATTTAATTGCAGATAGAATACTTTCTATGATCAAAGTTTCTCCTATTTTCAGTGGATTTTTTAAAATTTGGATAAAATTTTGTTCCAAGTCTGAAATTAGTAGATGGAAAATAAGATTGAACAATATTGTTTCTCTAGTTAATATAAATATTTATTGCATGCATGTATATAGCCCAGTGTTACATATTGAATGTGTTTATTACAGGTAGAAATATAGAGAGCAAATACATCAATCTATAACATCAATTTTACTCCAAGTATCTCTCATCAAATTTGACCCTTTGCACCATGTATGCCTGTTGATTTAAAACGTTTTAAAATGAACAAAATCCAGTATCCATGGTTGCCTCTTAAATAGAGGACGTTAAAAAGAACGTTACCCATAAATGGTTTTCTGTATTCTACAATCACACCTACTATTACACCTCTGAACCTCAATCAAGGGCTTGTTTCTGTTCTACAGGCTTTGGCTGGAGCAGGTGTAAATGGAAAGCAGATTTCTGACTGCTGAGCCCAGCAGCTAACAACTTCCTGTTGTAGTTGCTCGTGCATTCCCTGTAGGGCTCCTGGTTCCTTAAATGCAGTAGAGGTGCAGCTGGATAAGGACAGTTACCAAGGTGATTGAAGGGAATTCCATCTACTGAGGCTCCTAACTGGTACCCAGGAGTACCAAGCTGGTGCCTGGCACTTTCTTACTGGTTACCGTGCTCTGTGCACAACTGGCATGATTCCTAGGGCCAAACGTAAATGGCCCTAGAAATGTCATGTGCTGCATTCATACAGTCAATGTACAGACACCATACTGCATCATATTTTATTCACAATCATATCATTGGCTTCACTGAAAGCAAAGGTGATGTGCAGGCACAAACTTCTCCCTTTCTTAAGTTGCTTTCTGTGCATAAATGATTTTGTATCTTCAGGTCTTCACTATGCAGTAGCTTTTTATTTCCTTTGGACTTTCATATTTAGGCTTAGTCTAGTTGCTTCTGGTCAAATCTTGAATGTTCTCGAACACAGCAAAATCTGAGACTGTATTTACTATTTTGATGGATTATCAAGTTAGTTGTGGTAAAATATTCAGCACTTTTGAGTGGAGTTGAGCCTGGACTAGTATAGTATAGGATTCTGGTTTGGATCTGTAATCACAGTTGTGAGGTTCAGAAATGTTCATGTGGCATATGAACAGGCATGGCATATATGAACAGGTTACCTGTAAATATCTGGATACAAAGCCAGAGGTGATTTACAATCAAAGCATAATATAAATTAAATTCAAGTTAATATGTTTCAAAAATAATTGTATGTTACTGTGCTATTTCGTGGTCTTCATTAAAATGCAGAGAAAAGGGGGTTGCAACCCTTTGATTAATGTGCTTTTCACCAGGATATCAATAAAACCCCAATGCCAGCCTTGTCTGTGAATAAAATACCTATAAACACCGTATATAACACGTTTTTACATAGTTGACCTTTTGAACAATTCCATATGTTTTTCATTTATGCGGAATTGTTCTCTCTTACTAGACTCCATTCAAAAAAATTTGTTTTAGACTTGGTTTAAATAGAACGGACACCTTAAATATCTTAACAAGCATAGCTGACCCTTTGGTGGAATTCTTAAAAAAAAGGATTGTCTGCAGCTGCCATGCCCAAGGTGTGCTTATATCTGTGTTGTGGAATGAATAAGGTAGAGCAATCCTTGGAAGAGTTTGTACAAGTGGAGTGTAAAAACTACACATAGGGGGAAATATTGGCACTGGTCAAGGAAGTGTATGTGGTACATAAAATTTCCCAGCAGTTGTGCTGCAGTGCACTCACATGCAGAATGTATTGGTTAACTGGTAATAGGAAGCCATTGTTTTCTTTACAGATCAGAAACATTAACTCCTGGCATGTCATATGAACACGTGCATAATGTAATAACTTAAACATGTGTCACTGTTGTAAGGCAGGTGTGAAACAAGGATATTCAAGCTGAAAGATCCTACAGCCAGCTTTGGAGTCAAGAGAAAGGCCAACTGAAAGGAGGATGCGTGGTCTGGAAATAGACAATATAAATGTTTTAGGAAGTTGCTTTCATTCTGTTATGTGAAAAATATACATCTTCATACATAAAAGTAATTCTTAATCTAATTCTTTCCGTTTATTTTTTTCTTTTTCTTTTCTCCTTCCTTCTGATCTTTGGGGAAAAAAAATCAAGGAACCTTTTAATGATTTTATTTTACTGCTCTTCTTGTTTTTCTTTAGCTATAAAAGTACTTTCAGTTTTTCAATACCTCTATAGTGAAAAGAAGAGAACTTTGCATCCTTGGTCTTAAAAGGAATTGGTTTTTACCATTTTTGAGACAGAGAATTCATATTTAATATAGTGAAACCAGATTAATCTCTATTATATTAAATGGGAAAAAATATAAAAAATAGCTGTGTAATAATAGAATTACAATTTTAATTAATTTTTGTTTTATTTTATATCATATTACTTTGATAGCTTTCAGTATTATGTCATTAGTCTGTTCTAGCTACTGAAAGCAGCAGCTCTTAGTCTGATGACAATCTGTTCTGTAAATAGTCATTTCAAAGTGTATGTTCATTTCCTTTTTGTAATGAGACAAACTTTCTTTGGCTCATAAACCCCAAAGCAGCTTTAATACAGAAGTAAAACTGAAGAGTGATTGAGCCATATTATGATCTTGATTTTGGATTTAGTTCCCTTCTTGTTGCTAGGAACGTTCAGAACAACAGATGTTTTAAATGTACAAAATGAGATTTTTTTAAGTACCAAGCAAATCCAATGGATAAATCACAGATTCATAGTTCTGTAAACAGTCTCTGTACTACAGAAAAGTAGTATTCACAATTATTGAGGTATAAAATATGTCTAAAGTTGCTTTAAAATTTCCTGTATCAGATATTTTTCTGTTTTTAAATCCTTAGTTTGTGGATTAGGATAATTTGCAGAAGCTACCCAATGTTTTCCTGAATGGTCTGGGTCCCCAATTTTTTTTAACTTAGTAAAATTCACGTAAGTGTAAAGTCACAGCTGATATTTTCAAACTTTGTGTAGGAATTATTTCCTACACAAAATCCTGAAGAGTTAGAAAGAAAAGAACATTTTAATTGGTCTTTGAGACTCAAATATTTCTCATTCTTGGGGAAAATTTGTATAATCTATTTTTTAAAAAAAAAGGCACTTGCCCCAAATGACTCTTCTGTGTGTCAGTGAGAAAGAACAAAAGAATGAACTGTTTGCAAATTGTAAAATAGGGGATTTGAAGTCCAGGGTCTTCTTTGCTCCCTCTGTACCTGTTTATGAGTTGGCACTGGAATGGCTCTACAGCATGTTCCTGCTCTCCCCAGCTGTTAGCAGCAGTAGGGGGAAGTGAAAATGCTCAGCCCTCCTGAACCATCCCTTCTGTCTTCAGAACAGGCTCCTATTGTGGCCGTAGCTTCTGCGAGTGGCGTGTGAAGCCTTGATGTGAAGCAAAGAAAGTTCACCGCTCACTACAAGAGTCTTTGGATTGGGCCCTGAGCTTTTAAGTCTGTAACTGTCATGGAAAATAAATACTGCACTTGAAGGAGCAAGCTCCAGGGTCTCCTAAAAGTAGCTTAAATAGCTCAGAGAGGAGCAGTATAATAACTCCAGCTTTCATATAGTAGGTTCTCACTAGTTTTACATCCCAGGGATACTGCTGGGACTCCCAAATCACTGGTCAACAGTGTAATGATACATGGCAAATTACCTAGGTAATGGCAGTCGGATAAATCACCTCCAGCCAATGCTGGTTAGTCAAGCAAGGGGTGTGCTATGTATTAACTGGAACCAATTCCCCAAAGACAAAAATCAAAGGGAAAATGGACTTGAGAAATTTTTTTTAACCCAGTATGATGATTAGTGGTCATTAGTGAAGATGATTTATTTTTCCTTATGGAAAGGCTAGTGAGTGATTTAGAAAAGCAAATGTTAATGTGTAAGTTTTTACAGACATTGCTGGAAGGGATCAGAGATTTCACAGCGAGCTGTTTCACCTTTATGACCGAATTTCTGTTTATATTCTTCAAATAAGGCAAAACAACACAATGGAAAAATTTCAGGAAGTTCTTGATTGCACCCGGGGTTACAAACTAGACAGGATGACTTTGCATTATCATTTTCATGAGAAAGAACGAAACAAGCAGTGCCTACTCACAAACCTGCCAAATGTTTTGTGTGGGGTGAAATAAAGTTGAAGATCAAAGTGCTGTCAACTTGATAGGAATTGAAGGTGCTGAATGTGTCATAGGATTTTGACACAGGCAAGTGCTGTGAGTTGTCCTAGCCAGAGCACAAACTGTTTCTGGAACCAAACCAGAAAGTCAACTAAAGTCACAGAAAAGTGTTATATTTTTCATACCTCTATTCAGAAATGTAGGACTTGTAAATCACATCTGATGCTCACAGTTAGCTGTGGAATAGTGAATGTGGCTTAGGCTGATGCCAATTACAATAATAACTTGGATCATAGAATGTTTCAAGATATTTTTCTGACAGTAATGAATCATGTGTTAGTAAATTGAGCAACTAAAGGAAGGTGTTAATGAAAGGTAGGTGCACTGATGAGCATTAAGTACATCCTGTGTTGGGCAGTGATATATGAGTTCATGGTGGCATTTTTGGAACTTCTTTCGTGGAGCATTGTTGAGTGCTAGAATTATCACCTCTTTATGAAGGCACAGCCAGGAGAACTTACCTACTTCTGTCGCAGAGTTCAAACTGTAAGTGCATTATTTTCAGTTTGGGCCTTTGAACACAAGTCGAGAGGCTCCCATTGTGTTTTACTGATCATATTGCTGGTTTTTTGTTCATTATGAAGTTAGTGTATGTGAATGTGTCTATGCAAGATTTGCACATATTTCAATTTGAATAATTAAGACGATGACTCTCAGAATCACTTGCATGTGGGGTGCCATCTGAGGCTTGCAACGATTTTTGTGCAACATTCAAAGCTCTGAGTTAGAACTGCTGCTATATATTTCTCTAATGAGCTTGCTTTCCTAATGTTACCTGCTCACTTCTGGCTTCCCACTTCTAATGTTTCTTACAAAGAAAAAATCCAAGACACTTATTCTTTTAATGCTGTGGTCTGCACTCCTGACTAATCTTTTTTTTCTGGTAACTTGGATATAATGTGGCTAGAGAAAAGCAGATATGATTCATCACCTACTGTAAAGTGCAGCCAAAGACTACATTAATTCTAAAAATGAGTAGAGGTTGTATGACAGAAGGGAAGACTGAGGCAGTCATGGAGGATTTGTTCTAGCAGTGAATACAAAGAACCTGACCTGCTGCTTGATTAAAAGAGCATTCACCTTTTCAGTAGCTTTTCAGAGAAGAGTAATCCCATTGATGAATCTTAATCTTTGCATAGTTTTCAGTATTTAAATCAAAGACAGTCTAATGTATCTGGAAATTCTGTTAAATTCTTCCTCTGTGACAGTGAATTCCATAGGCAGTTATATTAATGACATAAGAGGAAGTGAGCATTTAAGTACTGTCCAAGTGCTGCAGGGGCTTAGGCAGATTTTTATTAAGGATGTGGCTAGAATACAAAGAGGAGTAGTAGCAATTGAATCTTGTTTCCATCTTAGCTGATGTTTTGAAAGGTTTTAAGTGGTACTTTATTTTTTTCTGGGATTTCAGCTTGTTATTAACAGCCAAAGCTGGACTGAAAGTCTATTCTTTAAACATCTGTAGTTTCTTTCTATACTGAAAAAATAGAGGAGCTGAGGCTTTCTCTTATGAAAAGGAATTCCTTGTGACTGCGGAAACCACTGAGTCTTACCCATTTTTCAGACTTTTTGTAGCTGAACTAATTGTCTTACAGAGGTGATTCTTCCCTTTCCCAAGGCATACACAGGGATGATTTTTCTGTCCCTAGGAATTTCTTCCCTCATGGTGCTATTTCCAGTTTCAGCCAGTTCTCACTCATCTTAGAGTGACTTCTGTAGCTTCCTGGCTGACTCTTCTCCTCCCTCCTCCTTTAAAGATGCTTTTTTAGCAAAAATGACCAGAAAGCTCATGACTTTATGGATAATGCTTCTGACCTTGCTTTGAGTCACTGATGGAATCAAAGGCTCTCTCAGCATCATTTTTTTCCACCATAGGTTATTTTCTCACTAGTATCTGATCAAGAGAACCACCTCAAATTCTTCTTTAAAAAAAGAAAAAGCAATTATTTTCAATGGAATAAGGAGATCAGAGGATTATTTTGTTGTTTGGCCTTACAACAGGTTATGCCAAAAAGGCGAAAGTGACTCTCATAAATCAAGAGGGAAGTCTAGTGTTTCAAACTGGCCAAGAAATCAGGTTTTTTTTGGTTGTCTTTTTTTAATTTGGAGGCTTACACCATTCTTAAGTGAATAGTGACTGAGTCAAGTACAAAAAAGAAGGTAATATTATCTTTGTGCAAAAATTTTAATATGGCTGACCAAAAAGGTTGAAGCTATGCTCCCAAAAAGAACTGGATCCACTAGCAGTTGTAGTCCTGGGCTGCATCTGCGTCTGCCTGAGTTTGCTGCAGGAGCAAAGTGTCAGTTCTTTCATAACCTTGACTTTTCCAAGATGGCTCATATATCCCAATTTAAGTGTTTCCTTGTATAGAACTGAAAACAAAAGTTGTTCTTTCAGTGCATCTCCTATTTTATTTCATGGACTCCATTTTTTGTAGTTAATGAGAACATACTTTCTACTGTTGTGAAGATATTTCTTGTAAACAAAGAAAACAAATGGAACTTCATGCAGTCTGGATTATCTAATCAGAAGAGTGCTTAAAGTCAAGTCAGGAGGGATTAAGATTCCTGATGTAACCATTAAATTGGATAGCCTTCCAAGGGCTCAAAGAAATTGGGGGTTGGGAATAGAAGGCTCTTGTTGAAAACTACATACTATATGTTATGTTACTCTTTGGAGTCCTTAGCAAACTGAAAGTTGACCCTTAAATGGGACACTTACTGCAATTCTGTTTAGCTGCTTTGTTTGCATGGTGCTGATACCATAGTTTTGCTGAGAAAGAAGATTTGCAAGTCATTCAAACTGAAAAGAAATAATGATCTAAATAGTAAACATTTTTTTGACAAAATCTCTGACAAGACAGATGCACAACTTGTTATAATGCAACCTGCATTTAGATACCACGAGAGACTCTTGTCTATGTATTAGAGGTATAAAGCCTTAATCTGCTGAACCAAGTGGTGCTGGTGCTAGTGTGGCAGTCTTAGTAACCAAGCTGGGCTGGGAAGAAACTAGGAACTGTATGTACCTAATTCCTATGGCAATGATTTTCTTAATTCCTATAGCAATATTTAGCAAAATTGAAGGAATACTCTAAAATAATTAATTGTCCAAATGATAGATCATATTTTGGAGTATAAATTATGATGTATAGCTCAGTAGCAAGATAAATTCCTTAAAGAAGCTTTGGCTTCTGTGTCTTAGGTCTCCTTTTTTACCATTTGTAATTGGGGAGTTTTGAAGAATAAAACAGAAATGACATGAGAACATAGCTCTGTACTATAACCACCCAAAAAGAAGGGGTATCCAAGTTGGGGCTTTGCGGCCTAGACAAGTAGGTAAGCAAAAAACTGGTGAAAGAGATGTAGTGAGTCATGCTCAGCCTGGAGGTCAGTCACAAGTGAGATTTGTTTGTGACTTAATGCTATAGAACATCTCTATCATCCATCAGGAGGAGGAGAAGTGTACTCTCATCAGGTGTGCACTGCATGAAATTGGGTTGAGCAGCTGAGGCCCTGAAGGTCAGGGCTGCCATTCAGGATGGTCCTGGCAGGCTGGAGGAAAAGGACAATAGGAACGTTAGTAAATTCATCAAGGATACTGTGAGGTGCTGCAGCAGGAAGAATTAACCCCTTACAGTGATACTCAGGAGGGGCTGGCTGGGAGCAGTGGGTAAGAAGGGCCTGCAGAGGTTGGACAGATTGTGGAGCAGAGTCCCCAGCATGTCCTGGCAGAGGGAGAACAGCAACAAGCCCCTGATGGGCAGGAACACAGCACATAGGCTGAGAGACCATATTTTTCCCCTTCCTCTTGACGCCTGTTGGGTACACTTGGCCACATGTAGGTACTGCATTCAGTCTGGGACTTCTGGGAAGGGAAGGATACCAATGAAATGGAGCAAGTTCAGGTGGCCAGGCTGGAGCTTGCCCACCAAGGGCAGAAGTTAGGGGTCAGGACTGGTTCACCTGTGCAAAATCCAGGTATACCTGCTTAATGAAATGCCTTCAGTAGACTCTGGAGTGCTATTTGTTCTTTTCAGTTTACTTTTAGATGGTTTTAGTTTCAAAGTAACATTAGTGAGAAAAATCAAATTGAATTGTGCCTGTGGGTGTGTTTTGATAGTTGATATTTATTCACTGACCTAAGCAGAGGTATGACCATAGCTCTCTTAAGACAGATGAATGTGTTTGTACCATTAGCTATGCTGATAATTTTGAACTGATATTTTTTCAGTCTCTTCTGTTAAAATTGTTTCATTTTAAATAAAGCATTGATGAGAGGGAAAGACCACAATGAAGGTTTGTGCCATTGAGTTCTTTTAGGAAATAGAGATTTTTTGACTTCTCACCTCCAGTGAATTTTAATTATCAAAAATGTTGCATAGAATGAGTCAACCACCTCCAAGGAGCCAATATATTGGTAGGCAGGGAATGTCCAGGTAGCTGGAGAAATAATGGAATTCAGCTCTTGACCTGAAGACTCTCCTTTTTGAAGTGTATCTTCTGCCTGGAGGCATTTTTGTAATCCTTGTTTTTTGAACTGCTAAAATTTACATTTTCAAGTTTAAAAAGTCTATTGAAAACTTCTTGATGACTTCTAATCTTAATTTGATCTGTAACATAATATTTCTGATTTTTAATGCCACTTTTCTTCATTTTGTGTTTATCTTTTCTGCTTCTCTGGTCATTTTTATTTCCAAGTAGTTTCACAAAAACATATCTAAAATCTGGATTTAGAATTATTAGAAGTGAAACTTTATTCTGCAAGACTAATAGCTTAGTGTAAGGTGGAGTACTGTTCTTGCCAACTATAGAACATTTGTTAACAATGTTTATTATAATAATGCTAAAAGTATGTTATTACAAACTTTGTATGAATAATATTTTTGTGCAAGTCACAGCACACAACAAGGTGTGCATTATAAAACAGTGTGTCTTTGGCTGAGTGACCTAAGTGACTTGAAAAGTAGAATTTCCGTATATATCCACACAATTGTATTCATAGCATTAAAATTTTCCAAAACTAATTTCTTTTGAATGGTGGGAGAGATTAAAAAGGGAAAAATGATTCTGTATGATCTCGTGATGGAAAGAACTTTGAGCTAATGACTGGATTGTAATTTATAACCTCTTCCCATTTTATTTTTTCAAGGTGGCTGTATGATTTAAGTATGTTGTAGCTCAAGATGGAAACAATACTTCTTTGTGATTTTAAAGGAACTTATCTTCACTGATTTGTTGAAAAAAAACCAGTACTACACATCCTGTCTATTTGCAACTCATACCGTTCCACATAAGTTAAAAAACCCCTGAATTTCTGATAATTGTTATTTCATAATGTAGTAGCTAATATGTACATTCTGCACTATGCCTGATTTGTCTTTCAGCATCAGGTATGCTAAGAAAAAGAAAAATGAAATAACCAAATCAGCAACTTTCCACAATTACAGTGTCAAAGTCAGATATGTGATCAGTGCTCGCTGCTTAGGCTGTAGACTATGCAGGAAAGTAGGATTGGGTGAAACATCATCCTGCTCTAAGACGGATGTCTTACTAAAGAAATTGATTACTCTGTGGTTGTGAATTCCTTTCTCTATTATCTGTCAAAGGAGAGTCTTTTATTCTATTGGAGTAGATGCCTAATTTTTGCATGATTACCATTAGGTAAGCTGAATCCTACTCTTCCTCCTCCTCCCCCCTGCCCCCCCCATTCCTCTGTATAATGAAGTCAACTGCTAGATAAAACTAAAGCAGGTAACAAATGAAACATTAACATTATTAGTGGCTTTGCATTATAGTGTTCTCATGCTTTGAAAGAAATAGTGCCTTTTCTAGAACGCCAGAAACACATTCTATGTGAAAATCAGTGCTGTTGTGCTGTTCTACTGAAGTCAATGGACTTTGGCTGATTTTATGTGACCTGAAGATCTGGCCTGTCTTCTGGAGCTAGTGTGGAGGACCTTTCATGTTTACTTTTACTTGGTTAGGGTCTTCAAAATACAGTACATTGCCATATATTTGTGTCAGTCACTTTTTAGAATTGGCATTTATTACCTACTCATGAAGCATTTGGTAATTGATTGTTTTACCCAAAAGTAACAAAAGGAAAATACAAAGCAGTTTTTGCGGAGTCTTGGCAGGAAACCAAAATGTTAAGCTCTAGTGTACACCTGAAATAAAACTTGACATAAAACAATGAAATGTATAGAGTGATTTGTTTATTAATACTGGATTTGCATAACAGAGGGCAAAGTTCTGCTTTCTGTTGAATGGGATTCAATTCCCTGATAACATTGATGTGAAAGGGGAATTTGGCCTCCATCCTCTTTGGCCACCTTGTCTTACTTATCGATAAGCTAATAGTTGTCTTGATCCGCTGTGATGGTGTGCACTTCAGGTTTGAGACTGAAATAGAGCCACTTTCCTGAGTATCAAGACATATAGTATGTGGGTGCTGTTTAGTCAACCCATGTTCACTAGCATCAGAAAATAGGATGGATTGCACTGAAGTGAAACCATCAGGTTTTTAAAGAGTGGTTCCTTTTTTGGTTTCAAGAAAAAGTTTCAACCACTGGATAAAATTATGAGCCAATTATGTATAACTTCTTTACCACTAGAATAAAGGAAGTCATAATTCTGTGGACTTATGTTTTATTGAGTTCATCTGTTTTCATTTATAAATAGAATGTAAGAGAAAAAGAAATCTGTGCTGGTGGACAGTGAAATAATGCAGCTTTTATACATTTGCAGTGAAATGGTTTCTTTTCTTGACAGGTTGAAAAAAGACTCAGAAAAGGCAAATCTACTTTAAGAAGGCCAGTCTTGAAAATTGTAGTTGTTAATGTTGATCTTGAATATTATAGTTAATAATCAACCTGCTCATTTTTAACAGCATATTCAGACTCCTCCTGGAAAGAGAAAATGAGAAAATCTGGGAGGAAGACAATTATGTTAAGAATTCTACAGAGAAGAACTTAGTCCAAGTCTATAAAACCCCATATTTGGGGCCGAGTTTTTTTTTTAATTGCTTCAGAAATTCCTATGGATTTAATTTAATGATATAGAATGTTTAAACTTGTCCTTTTGTGTGGAGCCTTTTAAAATTAAGTACAACTTAAGTCCAAAAAACCATGGAGACATGAGGTATGTAATTCACAGGAAAATACATAAGCTGGGATAATAAAGCAAGAAATCAAAAAAAAATCAAGGTTAAAATTCTGCTGTTGCCTCTAGCTTGGATGATTGCTGTCTGGAAAAGAAAACTATGTTTTTATTTTAGATAGATAGACTTGTTCATATTAACTTCTTGAGAATGATAAATATATGTACTGTTAAATCTTGCTTGTATTTGCTACTCAACAGTAATCTTATGTTACTTCAAAGTCTTTAAGTTAATCCCTGGAATAAATCATAATTAGGAGGGCAAGTGGTACAAACAGGAATGAAGTATTTAGTATACCTGTCACTAATGAAGAATTAATTTCTCTGAAGTATATTAATCAAAGTATTAACGTATAGCTTGCTAATTGAATTTATGGTATATGGAGTACAGGATGAATATATTCTAAAGTGTCCTCATAGATCCCTTTAGTAGTAATTAGGACTGTAAGGACAGCCTTGTGGTATTTTCATTACATCATTAAAATGAAATGATTAGTTAAGTAGTCTTGTACCAGAGCCATACTAAAGGGGTAGTGTTAGCTTAAAAAAGGGAGTTTTTCTACTTCAAAGACGTAGTAAATCCATGATCAAAATAGTGTGTGTGTAGAGATGCAAGTACATTAATTACAGAGAATCTGGAAAAACCAATTACCGATACCAGACATCAAAGGTAAATTAACATTAATTTCAAAATAAGGTATATGTAGTCTGTAACACACACCCCTTGAAAATTCCCCAAACATCCTTCTTGATAGATTCAGATTTCAGTACATTTCAGTGAAATTAGAGTATTTGGGTAGTTGCTGAAAACTGCTGCAGTATTTACAAATGTTTCTTATGAGAGTGTCTGAGCTTCAGTGAGCATCTCAAAGACAAAAAGCATCTTCCAGCGCTGGGCTGTGAAGCTGTCTGTGGTTAATTGCAGTCTAAACTGTGGACATCATTTGCTTGGCACCAGGTGCTGCATTTTGTAGTTGTGTGAATGGCAAGCATCCAATTTAACTTTTTTGTACATGTAAGATAATTATAAATCTCTTGATTTTGCCTTAAGATCTTACATCTTAGAGCAGCTCTTCAACAGTGTTTTTCTGATCCAAATCAAAAACTTAAATCCTAATCTTGACTTTGGTGGGTTTTTCTGTTTTGATTTTTTTTGTTTGGTTTTGTTTGCTTGTTTGTTTCTTTGTTTTTGTGGTACTGCTATTATATTGCAATGCAAGACTTAATTTAGCAAAAGAAGAAGTAAAGCTTCCGTGGGGTCAGCTGCGAGGTGAGAGGTGAAAGTTGTTTCCTGCCAAGATACAGAGATATTTTGCCACTTAATATTAACTCTTAGCAAAACATGTGTGGACTCAGGAGTCCTACTGACTATTGCCTACACGCTTCCATGTCTAAGCAAGTGAATGAACGTGCCTTCAGCACAGGAAGCTTTACTGCAGCATTGCTGGAGTGGCAATGTGGTGGCACAAGCCAGCAGACCCAAGGAGCCCGGAGATCCAGGAGCAGGCCTGTAGCTTGTCTTTGGGGGCCACATCTTCACAGAGGTACCCATTAAAGTTCCCAATAAGCCTTCCCTCTCTCTGTGGAAATATATGGAAGACAAACAAACCAAATCTGTGGAGAATTGTAGACACACAGTTATGAAAACTGAGCCTCAGAAAAAGCAAAGACTGAGCTAAGATGAGGCTGAATCTGGGGTGAAAGGCAAATAATAGCATTTGTGAGAATTCGCTTCAAAGAAACATGCAACTTTTTCTTAGTTTTCTCTTTGTAGTAGAAATACCCTAAGGATGCTGTATTTTGGCTTCCTGCTCAGGCTGAAAAGAAGGAATGCTACTTGGGCAAAACTCCCAAAAGATGTGTCCAATAAAAATTTATTACTTTCTTCGATTGCCTTTCACTGACTTAACAGAGATTTAGGTGACCTAATGTACATGAGCAGTATAGATCTCTTTGCTTCTCTGTAGTGTTCAAAATCATTCTTCTAATATCTGTCATAAATTGCGTGTACCTGTTCTAAACCCAAAAGGTTGACAGCAAGAGCCTACTCAGAGTTAGGGCTACTACAGCTATTTCTCTTTTTTCCTTGCCTTATGATGGGATGTAAGGAAATATAGGAGTCATTATACAGAACATCTGAGATCTCCTTTGCAAAGGTGAGCCATCTGTTTACTACAGAAAATAATTTTTAATGATTGTTTTTCAGCACCAGAGCACCAATGAACAACTTTTAAAAGGTCAGAATGACTGCCTATATTTCGCTGTCATGGGAAATTCATCAGGCAATAATTTAACCTGTATGCCCCTACATACACATATGCAAGTTCCATATTGTATTACACATCTGTCATCTACTTTGTATTTCCCCAAACAGTCTTTTTGACTCATAAACTGTGTTTTCTTTAAAACTGTAGCCTGTATAATTCTCTGTGGAGACAGAGGAAAGGAAAAGGATTGCAGTGAATTGTTTCCAGAGTGCTTGTGTATAGAGGGATGATTAGGAAAGTGAGAGTGGATTTATTTAAGATTGAGAAATAAAGCATGTAAACCAAAACTGCCCTTGTGAAGGGTCTCTTTTTGGAATTAGGATGATGGTAGAGTGTGCCACCAGGGTGCTAAAAATATACAAGCTGTAACAAATGTTATTTAATGCATTTGTCTTCAAACTTTTTTTGCTTAATCACTTTAACTTCCCTGAACGAACACAGATGCATGAGGTTAATCCAGCCAGTGGATCACTGCCTCACTTCTGTGGCAGTAACGTGAAGTTTCTTTGGGGCTTAGCTTCATCATGTGAACAGAATTGGAAGATTTTGTTGAAAAGAGCCCACAGCATTTTTCTCCAGAAGTGGAAGTGGCATGTGGAGAGAGTTACGCTACTCCCACAGCCATTGTGTTACACTTACCACTCTTAAATATACCTGGTATTCCATAGCACTGTGTAGATTGACTGTCTCAGGCTTCTCCAATCTCAGCATCATTCTCACTGTGAGGCATTGTGAGACTACTGTGAGAAAGTTTGGTCTCTTACTAAATGCAGCGTTGTTCGTGAGAAGCCATCCTAGGAAACTTTCCAGGAAATATAAAATGTAAAATGGTGTCATTTTTTTTCAAATACCACTGAATCAATAATCAGTGCTGTAAGAGAATGGGGCTGCTCTAGTGTGAGTATACACCTTTAAAGGATGCATTACTGATTTAATTTAATAACTTATTATTGTACTCTCCCATTTTTAGTTGGTGAAAAAATAGTTCTACAAAAATATTTATGATTTACTGCTATAAGTTTTGAAGAAGAACCAATAATGTTGGAGATAAAAGATAAAAATAATAGTTGATGTTTTTTCAATTTGGTGTGCCAGATCAAATATATAATAACAAGTTACATAAATATTTTTTTCTTAATAATGTTTTTTCTTCATTATAATTTTTTTATTCCTAATTTAGGATAGTCAAAATTCTATAAAAGCATAAACTCCTTAATAGAGTTTTTGGGAGATGAAAAATTGGAATATAGGAAATAAACAATCGATATATTAAGAGACCATATATTTGTGGTGGGTTTTTTTTTTGTTTGTATGGTTTTGGGTTTTTTGTGTTAATGTCCTACTTATTCTGCTGGTTTTTAAACATCGGTTCTAAAATCTTAAAAAGTTCGTATTCAAGTCTATTTATCAAACTCTGGGTTTTAGTTACAAATTTTACTTGAATAATATGGAGGAGAAGTGACATCAGCCTGAGACCTGACTTGCTTCAGAATTTGCAGGTTACTCTTTTCTTTGTGCATGTAATGGAAAACCTGTAGCAGACTACAGAACTATGTAATTTTGCAGTGCCCAGACAACATGATCTTATCAGAATGTGATTATCCATACTGTCAAGATTGCAGATATCAACAGTAGGTGTATTTTCCCATGAAAGACTGGAAGGGGCACAGTATTCACAAAAGTATCTTTGGTATTTTCAAGATGGCTGGAGTTAATTTCAAACAAACCAATTGAGTTCACATTATATTTAATAATATGGATGTTTTCTTTTGTTGATGTTTGTGGACAGTAATAATTTTTAAGAAAATAGATTACATGTCCTAAACAAGCATCAGAAAAGCACTTTAGAAACCCCTGTCTTTCCAAATACTGGGTAAATGCTGGATACATTTAGTCGCTTTCAGTTTTTCTTCCGCTGTTTCTAAATTGAGGAAACTCACGAGGAAACTGAGTAAACTTTATTTGGGATATATAATTGTCTGATTCTTGGAGAGGTTTTGGTAATTTTAAGATTTAATTTAAACATCTGAATCTGCAGGATTTTTTTCTGTAGTATTCATGTAGTTGTTATAGAAATTAATCCATTTGAGAAGAATTCTTTCCTGGTTCTGCAGCAGCCTTTGCTACATAGGGGAAAACTTCGGTGTCCTCCTCTGCAAGCCACAATAGCTCAATTTATTAGTATGCACTATATGCATTAGGTTTCCATTTAATATTTCTCCCTTGTCCTTTATGTCCCTCTCCATTTTCTGTGCATAATGTTCATTCTTGTCTAAGTACAGGAAGAACCAATTATTGTTATAGTATTTCAGTTAGGTGACACTGTATATCGAGCTATATTAGGCATTTAGGAAATACCACAGATAGATGGCTGATGGCTTGCCTGCTCTGACATTTTATTCTTCCAGGTTATAGATAGCCAGGCCATGTTTGCTTATGCCTGTGATCTTTGGGAAGCTTGTGTCTTTAGCCCAGCTATGACTAATGATCTTCACAGATATTGCAGAGAGATGCTTAATGCAGAATTTTAACATAGCTGTGTCCGTGTTCTCTGTTCAAATAGTAAAATATCAGTAAACTTATATAAGGACTTAGCCACAGAGATACTTATGGAGTAACTGGATTAGTGCTTATTCAAACTCTTTTGATTTGCAAATTTCATCACTGTTTCCAAAATAGCTGCAAAACTGTAATAAAAATTTGTGTTTTCAAGGCCTTTAATTAACTATTTATTACAATTTAAATATGCCTATTTTATTGTCTTTCCTAAGTGACGATTAATACAATTTTAATAAAAATTTTTATTGTAAACCTCAGATTTTTGTCACTTTTAGCCTTTGTGTCCTTTCTGTCATTCCCTTGACTGTTACAGTCTTGTCTTTGTCATGGCTTCCTCTTCCTTATCTGTCCTGTCTAAAACTTATACAGATTTCTTTTTTAATTTTTTCCTCTGTCTCTCTGATGATCTCTATTATTCTGTCTCTTACCACATCACATTCAGTCTCTCTAAAATCTAATTTATAAACCAAGATATTCTCCTCCAATAAAGTGTGCTTTATTCACAAGATGTTTTAATCTCATTATATTTTTATAAGTATATGTTCTCTGAAGTCTATACAGATAACCCTTTTTAAACTTCTAAATATAGGACAACAGTAACACAGAACATTTCATCCAGGGTACAAGTAATCTAGCAACAAAAATGCCTGTGTTACGAGGTTTGAGTTCAAATGTTCAAGGGTAGAATTGGCTGTAATGGTATATCTGTGAAAAAAATAAGCCTGTGGTGAAGTTGGAACCACAGTGCCAAAGCACAACATATAATTGGGCCTAATTTTTTCCATATGTATCAACAAAAACAGTCTTTGCTTCCATGAGAGATGAAAGCTTCCCTTTCTGTCATATTTTTATTTTGTATATAATTCCTTACTCTTTATAATTTCATAGGCTTTTAAAAAAAACATGCCTAGATTTAGGGAAAGATGAGCTGTCACCCTGGATTTGAGTTTATATTTCTAATAGAAAAGCCTTTTTTGGTGGGGAAGGAAAAACATGGCTATTTCCCCTCCCCTGCCAAAAGGGCTACTATGTTAAAATCCTTGTACAGTGCCTGTGAGCTATCCAAGTTGGCGTGGAACAATCCATTTGTGAATTGATTTAAATACCTCATTTAAAATAAATAATCTAGTGGAATTAGTGTCATAAATCTTCATAGAATAAGCTTACTATTTATATAAGATCGAAGAAGTGTTAAATACATTTCTGTTCTGTCAACAATGTATGGCGGTGTTTCTCCCTCCGTTCAATTTTATGCCAAGTCCCAAATAAAGGATGCATATTTTTTTATGCATTTGTTCTGTTGTTTAATGTGGTATCTTTCCAAATAATCATTCTTCCTGCTGTCTATAAGTTCAACTAACACATATATGAATTCTGTAGAAGACTGATGGTCTAAATTACATTTCACCTATATTATGGTGTATTATTTTACATCCAATTAATTCACTGTTATCAGGATTGTTGAGCTATTCTCTGTACTGTATTTTACCTCCTCTTGGAAGTTACACACCCAGGCATGCAGATGTTGTTGTGCTTTCTGCTTCAGTGTAGGGCCAATCAAAACTGCCAAGCAGAGTGTCCCAAAAACCTCCTTGCAGGTGACATTGATGCAATGGCTGCTAGATCCAATTACTTTGCTACACGTATGAGCAATCTCTTGCCACACCAGTCTGCTTTCTCTGTTTGTGTAGTGGCAGCCACTGAGACTCCCAAGTGTTTGACTGTGTTCAGAACATGGTTAGTTAGGGCTCTGCACGCTGCTTAAACAGCCTTTTTGTGTGTCTCCTAAGGAGGAAAAAAGAAGTTAGACTTCATGGAAATGTCTCACAGGATGCCAGCAGTACCTTGCTGGTTTACTAATTCACCTCACTTCAACTCTAGTTACATCTAGAATTTGTTTTGTAATTTATCCCTTCCTTAACTGATTCCATGGAAGTGAAGGGATTATTTTTCTCTCTGCCTTTACGTCTATACAGAGTTTAAAACATTTTGCTCTAGACATGGTTGTTTTGCTAGGAGCAGAGCTGAAAGTTGCTCTGGCAGTGGAAGGAGACACCACTGAAGCGAGCTTTGAGTTCCCTATATTGCTGGCTGTGCAGAACTTACTGGGATGTGGATGTGAACTAAAGCCATCTTCAGAGTTGTTTCTGATGGGCTGTTATGTGTCCTATAATGTACGTGGTGCAGCATGCCTTTCCCAAATTACTTTATACGTTCATTTTCTGTTAGGGAAAAAAAGAAAAGCAGGCACTGAAGAAAGAAGAAGAAACAGTTTTCTGATGAAGCTAGATAACATCTAGTTAAAATCAAGGAAGGCATATCTTGGTTACAATACCTGATTTCCATGGATCCCCACTGATTTATTTTTGTAGAAGCTGCCTTACACATCTTTGCTACTGTTTTAAGGGACTCCAGGAAAAGCAGCCAGGTCAGAAGAATGAAGCAAAGAAAATTTTCCTGCCTTGTTCTCATTTCAGGTCAGCCAGAAAAATATTCTCTTGGACCATGGGTGACCTCAAATGCCAGGGCCCTCCTGTAGCAGCAGAAATCCTTTTGAATTTCTTCCAAAGGATTTCTTTGAGTCTTAATGCAGATCAGCCACCTTAGAAACAGGAGCTGCTACTTATGGTGTTTGCAGCCTCCAGGTGCAAGCCTTTTTTCTTCAGTAGTCTGTTCCATTCACTTGATTCACTTGATTGTTTTCAAGTCTTGGACTGGTTCTGCTTTCCTTTGTTGCATCCATTTTCCACATGTTCCACGCAGACCTCTGAAATCCCCTGGCAATGGAGCCTCATCTTCAAGTACAGGGCTGTCAGAAGTCTGGCCTGTATACCCACTTCAGACTTGGATGAAACCCACCACTGGGCTGCTTATAGCACTTCTAAAAGCCCCCTGCTAGTCTGGGACCCCTTCTGACAACCAATAACCATTTTCCTTCCACTCATTTATGTCAAATGAAATGGGCTGCAAAGTAGGTACATCTCTTCTCTTGTTTCCTCTATTGACAACCACTGGTTTTATTTGCTTACATTAATTACTGTCTCCTCTCTGAATCACCCATTTTCTTCCTCTCATGTCATTGCTTTCAAACTGTCCTTTCAGACTTTCAGTTGTACTTGTGCTTTTCCTGCAGCAGTTCCTCTCTAGCTGCTCCTAACTTGTCTTCCGATCTTGGCAGTGTGTTTTTATTCCAGTCTCTGAGTCTCCTCTTCATAAACTCCAGCATTTTGGATTCCTTTTACTTTCTCAAGCAGGATTTCTTAAGCCAAAATTTTAGGAATGTAATTCTGGCCCTACTCAATTCAACTGGCTGAGGATTTTGCCATCTGTCTGTGTTGTTTTTTTCCCATGTGTTTGGGTACTATTTGCATACATAATTGTTACATATTGATCTGTCTTGTAAAAAGAAAAAAAGCTGAACTCCGTCCAGTCTCTGTATAGTCAGATGATTGATATATGACCAGTATAAACTAACAAAAAGAACATTTTCCAATGCGCATATTGCTTTGATTACTGAGGTTTTTAGAACGTCCAAATGCTGTACAAAATGAATAACAAACATCAGATGTTTGAAAAGTTAACTCAATAGAAGTCAAGGACATAATGCTTAGTAGCAGCTTGCTACAAAGGGTTCATATTTTTCTATTAATGGAAAATGACACAAAGATGCCCTTAGGCCAGCTCAGTATTTGTATTAGTAAGTGACCAAAACTGTGTGTCAAGGCACTCACACACATACTAATCACTTGCATTTGTAACTGCTTCCTCTGTCATCCTGGCAAAATATCAGCATTAGGAAATTGTGACTAATGGTAAGAAAAAAGAACATTGAAACACTTATCTTAATAGGCACTTTATCAGAGCAATCTTTATAGGTGTCAAAGAAAAAATAAAATACAGTTTGATTAACCCAAATAAGATAGAGTGTGAATGAAGCAGGCAGTTCCTTTGAAATCTAAGTGAAAGTGACCAAAACAGCTCCTACAGTTTGCTTTTATTACTTATTATTTTTTATTGTCTTTGTTAGGAACATGAACAGTGTATGTACTCATTCCTTTAACACAGAATCAGTTTTGTGCACGTATAGGCATGAAAGAAAGGCAAGTCCTAGAGTGTTCATCTGTTTTGGTTTTTGGATATTTTTACTCCTTTTAAAATCTAATATTTCTGGATAAAATTTACATCCTTTGTTCCCTTGTTTAAAAATAGGGGGGGTGTTTTTGTTTTGAATAATTAGTTGTGGCGTCTGATTGTATAAGAATTGCTCTATTGTTTGGACAGTATGACAGCCTCTTGTGTTTTAAGGATTTTTTTCAGGCAAATGGCTTTTGAGAATGGCAGCATTTCAAGATTATGAAACTGCCGCTGATGGTAATGGTTCTGTGATAATTAAACTGTCCACAGTCTCCTTTTTTTTTGTGAAACTGAGACAAGGGTAGTTGTGATTTCATCAAAGGCTTTGTTTGAGCTCTGGCAGCTGGCAAGGCAGAGCCCTCTGCTAGCAGACTGAGTACCATCCTGAAGAGTTTTCACTATACATTTCCTTCATCAGCTGTACATTCATCACATTTCATCTTTGCCCATCTTGTAAGGAGACTAGTCAACTTCTTGGTGTTCTCTGTTGACAGAATGGCCAATTTGTCCTCTTAGTAGTAATGTATTAAAATTGGTTTTGGGGGGCATCTTAAGCTGACAGTAAGTTGGAGTTTTGTTCTTTGCATGACAGTTGTGTAGGAAAGCACAGAAATTAAAAAACACATTGCATCCTTGCGTTAAAAATAAAAAAGGCTTTCTTATCATGCTTTAAAGAAATGTGCATCCTATTCTCTGAAGAGGTCTGCAATAGCCTGTGTGTCCATCTTTACACAATTGTGTCATTCTTCTTAATGCTTTAGGGCTGGGCAAGAGTTTACAGTTAAGGGCAAACATAGGTTCTTGTAGCTGGAGCAATGCTGAGAGATTTTCACAACTGCTTTTCTGTGAGTGATTGTGCCATGTAGGCAAGAGATTATCTACTGTTTTCTGGAAAAGCATTCCTGTAAATCGAGTTTCTAGGGATTCATGGGAGCAGTGCTATATAGCCTGGCGTACGAACTTTGTTCAGATCAGTGGTGGCATAATGTTGTTGAGGCAGTATATTTATTTACTGCTCAGTTGGTACCCTCACCCATTAATAATGGTACCCATTAAATGCATTGGACTTCTGGGCATTGAGAACCTCATGGGATCAAGTCCTTCTACTGAGGATATTGCTCAGCTCTTATTCTGTCCCTTTTTATACGGTTTTTCATTCAGCACTGTCTGTTAACACAGTCTAATTAGATCTAAATGTAAGGTCGAGAGCCAACAGATAGAAGGTGAAATTAAATTTAAAACTTACTTGTGGTGTGATGCTTGTCACACATTTTTAATGGAGGTAACCATTATAGACTGACAGCCTCTTGTTATGATAAATGCATCATTTAGTAGCTGTATGGTTTCTATTGACTTGTGTGTGTGTTATTCTTGGGATGAAATTCTGTTGTGGTGTGTACAACACAACTGCTGCTCATTTTTGGGTTGGGAAAGAGGTGGCCCTTCTTCATTGCAGAGAAAACAAATTGAGTCTTCTGAGAACTAGCTCCAAGGGGAAGGCTGGAAATTCAGAGCTCTGTTAAGGAAAGACATGATTGTAATAGAAAGTAAAACTGGGTAAATTCCACTTCTAGTGAAGAAGTTAAAAGGAAGGCAATGTTTTACTGTGAGAGGTATTTTGAAGAAATTGAGTGAAAGATAAAACAGTAAAGGAAGATGAAGGGGATTTATACATAGAGAATAGGGTGATTTGGAGTTTGGGTAACTAGGGAATGTAAGAGTCAGCTAATACTCAGCAGAGCTTAATTGGTGAATTGTAAGAAATTAAAAACTAAGAGGTTAAGAAAGAAAGTAGGAAGTCAGCAAATACTGGCAAACAATGAGTGGACAAAAGGTCTTTAAGGCTATTTGAGATAAAAGCCTGAAGTGTTTGCAAGTACAGCACTAAACAGGCAGTACATATTTCTGGTCAATTCTCTCAACACTCTAGCTTGTGGCCTTTTCCTGTAGCGTGGAGCTACACGAGATGACTAAGCTGGTCCAGGATCACTCCTCGCTGGAAAGAGGAGATTGTTCCCCTTTCTTTCTCCTGCTCCTGCCTTGCTCATGTGCTAGCACTTTATTCACTAAACCATCAGAAAATAAATGTTTGTGTGATTTGTATTGCTTTAGCTTTCCTTGCTGTTATGTGATAATTCAGTTGTTAAGTCTGGTGGGTCTTAGCACCAGCACAAGGAAGAAATGGAAACAAGCAGCTGGAGTAAGAGAAAGGAGGTAAACACTCCATTTTGTATTAATGACTCCTTAGAGCAGCCATCTGCCTGTCTCTACACTGTGGCTGAAGTTTTACAGGCATCTGAATCATTTAAGTTCAAGCTCCTGCTGAAAGGAGCAGGAGCTATGCTTGCCTCTCAGCCATGTGTATTCCCTGCCTTGTGGTGAAACCACCAGTGCATGGTGGGATGGTCAGCTGAGCTGAGACAATTAGCAACCTGACAAAAGTCAAGATCTATTTTCAGCAGTGTCATCTGTTGCCTGATTTGGCTGTGTGAGCCCTTTTTGCAGGGACTCAAGAAGAGGGAGGAGGAGGAAGGGTGGACCTTCGTTCTGGGCTGCAGCCCATACTTAGATGAGCTTCAGCCAAGGGTGAAGCCAGCCCATAGGGTTTTCTGGTCCCTGCTGCATTAGATCCTGGTTCTGTAATGTGGATATAGTCTTACTTGCCCAGAGGGAAGCGAGTTGTAAATAAAGAGGCAGTTCACGGAGATATGGTAAAACTTAACATAAAGTGTTAAGTTCTTCAAGCTTTTTGGATAGAAGGCATTGTATAAATACTGTTTATATTAAACTGCAAAAATAACTGTTTAAAAATTCTGGAATAGCTGCAGGAAATAATTTTAGGTCTGTGTAAGGAATGCATGTTATTTTAAAAGAGGGAAAAACACTGAAAGAGAAAAGTTACAGCAGGGCAAAGGACAGCTAGGATAATGCAGTAATATGGGCATTTTAGGTATGCCAAATAACCAGATCTGAGTTCTTCAGGAAAGAAGGGGATCTTAATGAATTAAGACGGATTCCACTTAAAAAGTGTGTGACTTTAAAGGTAATTGAAACAGTGGGTCTTTAAAGACTTTTTGAACTGGAGTCTGGGGCAGAGAACAAGGAGATATAGACAAGACTTGAAGTGCCATGTGTGAAAGGAATTGAGGAGGAATTGTACCCTGTTGCCTTCTCTCTAAAAGCTCTACAATATTAATAACTGTTTACAGATGGTTATTAATATTGTAGAGCTCCCAGAGAGTAAGCAACAGAGAAGCAACTATTGCAGTTTTCAGAAAAATAATGGCTAAGTATTTGAAAGAAAATATCTAGTGAACATATGAGGACTTAAGTGAGGAGAATGTCCTAGACAGGTTCTTGCTCTGGGTGAATGGAAATCTGTGTGTGAATGGTTCCTGGTCCATGGTGGTAGGCAACACAAGTTAAAAAATATGTGCCAGGCTCTGATAGGGTGAGTTTGCCATGGAAGTTGTGGCATATTTTTGTTGTGTATACTCTACTGCAGTCACCAGATCTGACTTCTGTGGCTGCATGTGAGCAGAATACTCTGTAGTTTGATCAGTCTCTGGCCTGGTGGGTGTTTATTTGCTTGTCAAATTGCACTGTCATATAATGCACATTCTGTGCATTTTATTATCTTGCTTGGTGCTGATGGTCTTGTGCTTTTTCAAGAGAATGCGTATGTTCTATGTGGTTTTACTCAAACTGAGCACATATTTTTATATGCAGATGGCAATTACAGTGAATATATATAGGGCAGGGATTGGGACTTCCTTCCTTTTGACCACAGCCTCCTCTGTTCCTGTGTAGTTACCTCATAACATAAAAGTGGTCACAAGCAGTCATGCATACTCAAGGTTAAAAATGGTTTCTCACAGTAGTGTTATACAACCTGTAACTAGATGCCAAACCCCCAAAGTGCACTGAATCAATAAAAATTCCTCTTGGTCTGCACTGAATAAAGCATACTGAAGTGGAGTAGCCATATCATTTTATGTACCCACATCCCTCAGTACTTTCTTGCAGGTGACAGAGTTTCAGCAGTCCTTCCCTTATTTCCAGCCTGCAAAGGAAATAAATGGTGACAGACAAATCTCAAAAGAATTAAAAGCTCAATTTCTGCAGTTTTCTGTTTGGAATATTTATTCATATTGTTTTGACCCAGAAAGTAAGATGAGAATTTCATGAGAACAAGCATTCTCATGAGTTTTCTGGGATTTAATTACCTTCTGTTTGAGTACAAGTTTTACATGTCGTGACATGACTTTAATAATGCTCTGTGTTTATGCTTTTTAGAAATTCATTTCTTACATAGTCTTCAGCTATGTGCCATGTAGATGGCTGGCCTCGGTTTGCATGTTAAAAGAGCCCTTTGATTATAATATTTTGAACCCTTTTGTTTGGTTTTTTTCTTTTTTTTTTTTTGGAAAGGAAACTAGGACTGGGACCTCTTAAGTGTCCTAGTTTGGACATACGAAAAAGTGTGTTATTCCAAATGCAGTCATGGAGGCTGAGGAGAAAGCCCCATCTCTCCAAGCTATTGTTCTCTTCTCTGAAAACTATTGTTTCTCCTGTCTGTAGATGACGATGGTAGTTACGGCTTGCATTTTCCTTTCATCGTGTTATTGTTACTCAGAACATTTAGAGACTGGAGCTAACTCTCCAGTAGCAATTGATTGCTAATTGCAAAACTATAAACTTATTGAAGAGTCAAGACCTGGATATTTTGTATCTAAGAAAGTTGCCTGCATAATGGATCACAGGTAAAAGATGGCTATCTTCTTCAACAGTGATAAGGTTTGAAATACTGAGTGCACCTTTTTAAGCAGAGGTAAAGTTGAGGCTGAAAATGAATGAGGTATTAGTATGCTTTGTCTTGTGTAGCTCTAAAGTGGTTGTTTAAATTGCAAGTGAAGTTAGGAATTGTAAAGGTCTTAAAAATGAAAACAAAATGAAAAACCAGGTTAACCGATACTCCAAAAGCTTTTACTTTGAGGGAAGATTTATGTAGGTTTTTAGTTTATTCAAACTGCTTCACCTATCCTTAGAAACACTAATAGTACTTTGGATTTCTGTAGCACCTTTCATCTGAGAACCTCAAAGCACTTTGCAGGCATTAATTTAATTAAGTTTCACAGCACTCCTGTGAGCTAAGTAATGTTTAAATAAGATCACTTCACCCAGTACTGAAATGGAGCCACCCCTGGGGTGGAATGTGGTAAGTATTCAACAGTACATAGCAACACTCCACAACAGTTCAGGACAGAGTGTGGAGAAAAAACGGTATCCCACTAAGACTGTGGGGTGAATCTTGTTAGACAGCATATCTCTGTGCCTGTTACTTTTCCTTCTTAGTGGTAGGTTACATTCCACCATCTTTTTGATGACTTTGAGGGTCCGGGAGCTTGCTTATAGGTCCCCTCAAATGAACTTTGCCTAATGATCTCTGCCTGACTTAGCTCATAGGGCTGTTATGCTCTATTCAATATGTTGTCCCCCCAAATAAACATGGTCCCTCTTACTTTCATGCCTCGGTACTATGATAGCAGTTTAAAAAGAGGGGGATATCATCTGTAACCAGTTGTAGAGTGGCAGCACTTCTTTCATCTGCTTCTTTCTTGTAACTGATATTACTTTTAGATTCAAAACTGAGCAAATGCATTGAATCCACAAAGTCTGAGACCCAAAACAATGCATTTTTCCAAGGAATCTTAACTTTCAATGTGCTCTGTATGACATCCAAGCTGGAAAATATAGCTGAGATGGGGAAAGGGTGAAGGGATTTGTGCCAGTTGTGCTTAGCTCTAAGTTCATGCTTTGGTAACCCAGATTGGGACATTGATAGGCCAACAACACATTGGTTATTAAAAGCAGATGGACATTTTTTTCCTATTGTCTGCAATGATGACATTATCTTGAGATAAAAGGAAATTGCTGCAATAACTCTTACTTTCTATTTGTTTTCCATCACATTTTGCACTATATGTTTTTGTTTTACTAACCCACGGAGGTGCTGAGTGTACCCACTATAAAAAAAATAAAGAATAGAGTACTCTTTTGTTTTTAACCTCCTTTGTATGCATTTATCCTTTGCAATAGTCTTTCCTTTTCTAGCATGGCACTGAAAATCTCCTGTCTTGTAAGGAGTATAGGGGAATATAATGAGAAATTTTGTTCTGTCATAGCAAAGTCACAGGTGGTTTCCATTATAGGCTCAGCTGGAGCTTCCTTCCATGCCAGCAGCTTCCCACAACTGAACTGCGGTGCTCATCTCTGCCCTTTTTGGTGGGAAATGTGGAGAGGAAGTGGAGTACAGCTCTGACAGATAAGGGATTACTCAAATGGCTTCTGTCACAGTTTGGGGATTAGGTTTAGTTTTGAATACATTTATTTTGTGAGTCCTGTTTGTACTTGTGACAGTCATGAATGAGGACATTCTGCTGGCAGGCATTTGGCATCTAAGGATCAGGATTGGATGCACAATGTCTGGAAGGGTGCAAGAAAGCAATCTAGCCAGTTTGGTATCTCCTGTCTCTCACCTGCTCAGAGCAACAGGACCTTTTACAAACACAAGTGTTGTCTGTACCTGTGCTATCTCCTCTTGGGCCTGCTGCAGGAGGAAAGAGTACGTGACTGGAAATCTTTTTGGAACAGAGTCTGACTGGGGGAAAAAACATAGTTTGCCCAGCTATAACCACTTAGACAAAAAGGGACAAATTCCTCCTTGAGTTAGGAAATTGGTGTGCAGAGTTGATAGACTTACCAAGGCCCTTACAGGATCTCTTAGAAAATGGAGAGGGGAGGTGCTGCTCCATGAGGACAGGGAAGACAAAGAAGGGGGAGGAGACCGATTCAAAGGACAAAATTTAAGCTAGAGCCAAGGTGCTTCATGGTAACATTTTGTAGAATAGAAGAGAAGTAAATGATATGATAGAGACATAGTAGAAAAGCTTGAATGGTGTGCAGTAAGTCAGGACATGTATTTGCAGGGTCCCCCATGGCAGGGAGGAAAGATGAATCTGACTCCATGTTCTTAGAATTCTAATTTATTTTTTTAAGATACTATATTATATTAAAGAATACTATACTAAACTATACTAAAGAATACAGAAAGGATACTTACAGAAGGCTATAAACATAATAATGAAAACTTGTGACTCCTTCCAGAGCCCCGACACAGCTTGGCCGTAATTGGCCATTAAGTCAAAACAATTCACATGAAACCAATGAAACAACCACCTGTTGGATAAACAATCTCCAAACACATTCCAAAGCAGCAAAACACAGGAGAAGCAAATGAAATAATATTGTTTTCTGTTTTCTCTGAGGCTTCTCAGCTTCCCAGGAGAAGAATCCTGGGCAAAGGGATTTTTCCAGAAAATATGACAGTGACAGACGTGTTCAATTAGATCAGTTTGCTTTCAGAGCCCTGTCCAGCCTGACCTTGAATGTTTCCAGTTATGGGGCATCCACAACTTCTGAACTCTCAAAATACTAAAATTAGGGCAGAAGGTTGCAAAAAAATAAAGGGAACGCCCTTCTACATGGCATGTAAATTGCAGTACACCTTCCTGCAGGATGTTGTGGAAACCCAAAATGCAAATGGGACTGCATGAATTTATGAAAGAAGCATCAATTGAGAGCAAACAACATTCCTGTGCTTTTATTTAAGTAATGTTTGAAAGATTATTTTTATTCTTAAAGGTAAAGAAGGGTTTGATTTTAGGCAGAAACAGAAGGCAAGGAGAGAAATGGAAAGCAGAAGTTACCCAGTTTATTCCAAAAAATTGGATCATGCTTAACTTTAAACTTGTGAGTACTGACACAGAAATAAATGGAAATATGTGTGTGCTAAAATGTAAGCATAGATCAAGTTTTTCCCTGGTTTAGTGCCATGGCATGTGGCACCATGTGAAAATTGCAATTGCAAGTCAACAGATTTTTAAATTTTCTTTTTCCCTGCACTTCAGTGTGAAAATAAGTGTAGTCATTGCCAGAGAAGTTTTGGGTTTTTTCCCCTCTATTGGTTAATTAAGAATTGGAATCAGTAGATAAGGAACAAGATGTGTAGCTGTTTTGGGGCATATGAAAATAAGGGGGTGGTCAACAAAAGCACTTCTTTCTCTTCCCACTTACTAGGAGGACTTACTTCCTACTGCCTTCCTGCCAGGACTGAGCATTATCAGTCCAGCTTACAAAGGTGATAAAATATGCTTGCTCTGTACTTTCTGGAGACAGATTATAAGTGCCCACTGGATTCCTTTCAGGTTCTAATCACCATGCTAAAAGACTGCTAAGGAGCATAATCATAATCATGTTCCAATTAGATTTGCGTAACTCTGAACTCATTTGTGAATTAAAGTTCTAAAAAGAGTTTAAAATGCTGTTGTTCCATTTTGCTTAATTGACAAGTTGTATTTTTAAGCAAACATGTTACCTGAGCAACTTTAAGCAGGCTTTTGGACTCTAGAGTTTACTTTAATGCTGAAACTTAATTTTGTAGGAAGAAATAATCCCCAAGTTAATTAAAAGTGGATAAACTAAAATTATTAGACATGAGAGATTAATAAAATGTTACAATGGATTTGTTTATTTAAAAAATGCTTATGATATTACAGTTCTAAATGCAATTCTTTGCAATACAACATGCACTTACCATGAAAAGATAGGAATCACAGCTTTTTAATTCAGCAAGTGACTTTTAAGGTCATCAACAAAATAAAAAGTTGCATTCTATCCACAGAGAAACAGCTGAAATAATATTAATCTTGATATTTTGGAGCCATTTTTATTCCTATGTATTCATTCACAGTGAAGAAAATAAGCAGAATGATATCTTCAAACTTTAAGAATTTTTCCCAACCAAATTTTCTTTATATTCCAGAAATAGCTGGCCTCTGTGTCCCAGGTTTTGAATGAACTTCTAGTTTATTTACACAGCCGTTCTTAAATTTGGTTTTCTATTTCAGTGATGGAACAAATCTTTCTAATTGTCTGCAAGAGTTCAGCAGATGCTTCAAACCAGAAATATTGGCTTAGCTGGCAACTGGTCTGACCTGTGGCCTAGGTACCAGAGAATGTATGGCCCCAGCTCCTTGCTTCTCTGGTCACAAACTGCAAACTGGGCAGTATTCTTGTTGCTCCTTGAGGGATATTGTTTATTTTAATTTTTGCAAATCAAATATAAACCAGGTGGTGAAAGACTAAATAGCCAAACTGTAGTCAGGAAGTGGTTAGAAACAAAGCAACAGTAGCCTGTTGATTCTCAGCCGGGTGACCCAAGCGGGGGACCTGGTCCCAGTATCTATGTATATCTAAATTACTGCTCCTTCTGTGGAGCAGCTGCCAGGAATGACTTGAGGATTTGAGGCTATGGTAAAAGATGATGTGGATGTGGGTGTAACTGTGTTCCTGGTATTGTTCTTGGTTTGTTGATGAACATGGTAAAATGATATTTTTCTGAAATGTTATGTTTATACTGTGAATTCTGTTACCTCAGTTCAGCCAGTGTCCCACAGGGAGCTTGCATTGCTGCGTCCCTGCCTGCCATTTAATCTTCAGCCTGGCTGAAGGTTTCACTGCCAGCCACAGTCTTTGGTCAGTGCCATCCATCAGAGGTGATGGAGAATCACCATGGTTCAAAACTGGTCTTGCCCTTCCCTCTTCCACCAATGCAGCTTGGTGCTACTGTATTCCCATACTACTTGTTTTCCTACTTCATGTGCTCAAATGGTATTTTTAGGACACTGGTATTTTATACAATTGGTATTTTTAGACACACTATATAGTCTTTATCTCGCCACATGTTGCTCCTCTGACTTTCCTAATTTCTTCTTTATTGTTAAAGTGTGTATCTTTCTTAACAAAAAGCTTATTCTACCATTTTTACTGTGTTATGGAACTAGTAGTTGAAGGCTTCTGGGGAAATATGTCTGCCAGTGCCTTCTAGTGAGGAAAACACCAGCATCCTTCCTAATCAGCAGGGAACCTTCTGGTATAAAGTTTCAATGTGCAGAGTAGCAAATTTGGTAAACAGAAGTACCGTTATTTTATAAAGAAGATTATCTTGCTGTAGAATGACTTATTAAAGCAAAACCTTTTGCATAAGCCAGGTCATCTGGCTTTCAAACACACTGTGGAAAAAAGAGAGAGAAGTCCACCAGACTATTACTTATCCTGTGGAGAAAAATCTGCTGAATCTGCAGAAGCACAGTGTAGTGAGTGTCATTTCTGTCTCCTTTATTCCATAAGTGCTCCCTACAAATGAGGGAACTGTCCATGTTGGGCATAATTTGCTCGGATATGTGCTTTACCTAGACTTAATCCTTCTAGTACTGGCAAATTGAGCTCACTATCCAAGCAATGGCAATTCCAGTAGACAATGTGTGTTATATTCCAGATCGCTATCTTGTAGTTTGTATGTCACTAGCCATGAGATTAAGTGCTCTGTAATGTGAGTATTACAACTATTTTTTACTTCCTCTTGTGTTTTGTTTGATGTAAAGTAGAGATGAACAAAAGCAGATAATGATTTCAGAGCCAATGTATTGCATATGTACATGCCTGGAAGGAGAAGCAAGAAAAAATTGGACCTAGAAATAAAGAAAAATTTTGGGCAGAGAAGAATAACTTCCATACAGATGTGATTCATTCTTCACTTGAAATTTTTACTTCAAAAAGCTCAACTTGAAGTTAAGGGTTTGTTGAGTAAATTATTGGATGAAATTCTATATTCATTATTGTTCCAGGCATCCAACTAGATGGTTGTATTGAGAACATCATAGTTGAAGCCCTTTTGTTCTTTAAAATCTGTGAAAAGTGAGGGTGGCTTGCATATGTTTTCATGTTACCATGCTTTGTTTCCTGAAGTGGTGTCCCCCAGTGAACAGCAGCATTCTAAAGGCTGCTAAATAATACCTAGTATTCCTTTAAAATAGACAAATTCTGCTCAGTTTACCTCCAGCAGGTTTTCTTTTTCACTGACACAGAGGTGCTCTGTGTTTGCTGTGCATGTGTCAGATGCATAACTACATGGTCCTTTCCCCACTGATCCATTAAAGTGTCACTTTGGTGGTGCACCTGTAGGGTTGTATGGTAGCAGCTGAAAGAACTGCAAATCATTCTTACACTTCTGAGGATGAGGACTTCAATTTAGTCTTCATCCAGAGCTATATGTTTAAAAAAATCAAAAAACCCAAAACCTCATTGTTTCCTTTTGAAAATGAGCACCTGTTTTGCAAACCCTTACTGGGAAATTTTTTGCCGCATAGATTCCTGTTTTCTCCTTTATTCTGTGGGCAACAACCCACAAAAATTGGTTTCCACCTTTTTCCTTGAAATCTTCTCTGTGCCTTGAGAGCGGCTGAGGGCCAGAAGGGTGAGCAGAGGGGTTACAGCTCTCCTGGTCACATCTCATGGGGGCTGCAGGGCTGTCTGTGCTCAGGACATGTGGGGTCTCCAGTGCTGGCACTTGGTTTGTACACGAGCATGGAGGTGTCCGATCCTGCCAGGGTGTTGTTCATACATATGGGGCTTGTGAGCCCCATGCTCTGTACTGCAGAAATGTGAGGGTAAAAATTGGGCATCTCAAATGGTGTTGATTCTTCCTCTCTTCAAATGATGCATCTTTCAGTACAATCCTTTTACAGAAAATTTACAGTCAGGAAGGAATTTTTAGAAGTATTGATTTGACTCTGCTTTTTAAATTATGATTGCTCTTTAATGTGTGACTGGTGGCAAAATCATAGGGTTATTTTTTAAGTTTAATACCAGCCTCTAACTTAGAAGTGCTTCCTCATGGACGATTTTCCAAGTCATATATGTAGTTAAATGTCATGGTGTGACTTTTGATTTTGAAGGGTTCTTTAGTTCTCCAAAATTTCTCATTTAAAAAAGGGAAAATCGTCAATACCTTTTTTTTCCCCACTGAATGGAAATTAGTGGTGAATTAATTTACATAAACTTTTTCACACAGCTTCAGTGAATATCTCTGAGACGTAGATTGTAGGAAGCCAAGCTCAAAGTTCATCTATTTTCATTTAACATGAAGAAATTTGATTTATGGAAATGGGGCATTTGGATTTATTGAGCTAGAACATATCAAAATTATAATTTCAAAATGGTTTCCATCCAGTTGTTTTGTATTGAACAAAAATACCTTTAATTTTTAATCTGTTTTGAAACCTTACGTAACCAGGACTGTTGATTTGTGTTATCTCCTCGCCTTTGTTCAACCCTCATGGCCAGTTTCTCATGAAGAGAGATAAACTTCTCAAAAATATATAATTTCATAGAGTTTTTGTAGAAGTTGCCAGATGGGTATAAAGGAGAAGTTCAGATTACTAGAAGGAAGGCTCAAAAATAATGACTTTAGGTCAGCAGTTTGGTTTAATATGAATTTGAATAAGTATGGCCTTACCTCAAAAGCAGCCTAATTTGTGGTTCTTGCTTGGGAAGAAATTAGTAGATGTGAAAGCTGCTGTGAGGTGAGATGAGAGAAAACTTAGGTGGCTTTAGCTGGGCAAACTGTGGGAGAGGAAGTATGTAAATCTGACAAAAAAATCAGATACAGGAATCAGAATTGGAGCTTTTAATTTCTGTATTGTAGCATTGCCGATCTGAAACTTAATAAAAAGATTCTTTATTTGCCTTATTTACATGTTTTGATATAGCAAATACCAACATTTTCCATAATGCAAGCATTCCATTTCCGGAATTGAGTTGCAATTGCAGACTGCATAGCTCCAAGTATTTACTTATACACACACACATATATATGTGTGTGTATGTGTGTGTATATATATATGTATGTCCAGTACCAGTATTGAAAGTCAGCCTTAAAAAAATTCTGATTTTGTTGATCTGGCCTCTTAGTACTTCAGTGTTGTATTCAGGTCTCAGAAGAACTGCCTTTGCAAAGGCATTTTTGCTCCTTGGCAAGTCAGATTTCAAAGTAAAAAGCTGTTTTTACAGTCACCCCTAATTTTAGTGTTTGATATCCGCCATGAGCCAAATGTAGGAGTTTTTTATGAAAATAGTTAACTTGAAGTAGGAAGAATGAAAGACACTAGAAAGTTACCTGGTCTTTTTAATACTTCCAAGTGTTTCAAGTTGATTTATGGCTCTTATTTTATCTCAATATGTTCAACAATCAGCAGATTTACCATGTAAGCCTCTGCTTTGTCATCTTTGTTTTTCTTTCTCAATGTTGCAATTCAATATAATGAGATGCAAGTTGTCCTTTTATCTTCTTCCTTCTTTTAAGTTAGCAAGAAATGAATGTGGTAAAAGTTTTGTTAGCAACTTGTAAATCTTTAATGACTGTAAAAGATGATGCTATCTACTGTTTACAGTTTTAAAGAAAATGGTCTAAGGAGTGTCTTCCAGCTATCAGATCAAATATAAATAATGGTGATGGTGCAGAATTTGGCAGAGTGAATATAAGTATGTACATGATTACCTAATGATATATGACTGTATAGGTATATTTGCATCATGATAATAATCTTTTTCAGTTTTAATCTCAAGTATATTATCCTTTAAGTTTTCACCAGTAATCTAAGGAATTTGAAGAAAGCTGACTTTAGAAAGTTTTCTTTTTTCTTATAGATCATGTCTGTTTGTAATGTAAAAATCACACAAGTACAGCACAGTTCACTAGGAAAATGAGCTTAGTGTTCTCAGTTTGGTCCAAGTTGGACAACACGTTATTTGGCACAATCAAGGGGCCTCACTTTAAGAGAAGTATAAGACTGAATATGCATAGAGTTTTTATTATTTGAGTGAGCTGAACTGTACACTTAGAGCGAAGAGAAACCCTTGTGCTGCATCCCACCTTCTTTCAATTACACTGATTTTATAAGCACTGGATTTACAGCATAAAAGTCTCCCAGAGAAACGCTGTTCTTTCTTATTGTGTATAGATGAAAGAATACATAGTTCTGCCTTTTATGTACTGTGTTTGTACAGACAAGAAAAGTTGTGTAAGTTTCTTAAAAACATTTTGATAAAAATGTTAGTGCATATTTTAAACAGAGGGTGTTTTTCAGAGAACCCATGTGAGATATTCAACAAAAAAATAATTTTGTTTTGTTATCTATTGCTCTTGTGACTTGCCCATTGAAAAAAACCTACTTTTAAGTGAAAATGCCCTTTTCTTTGTCCAATCTTAATGGCTCCTTGAAAAAATGTTAGCTTCTGTTGGGGTACAAGTCTTAAATTATGCATTCAGTTCCTGTGAATTCTTCTGTGAAGAAGGATGAGACTCATGCATTAAGAAAGAAGCCGTTCCAGTCCATGGAACGTGTGTCATGTGCTGAAAGACTATGACAGAATAAACTGTCAGTAGAGAGCTTCCCATTGTGGAGGTCTTCACAAAGAGTCTCAGCCACCAGTTGGAAAGAACTAGCTCAAAGACAGGATTTAGTCAAAGCATGACAGAAGTCCTCAGTCTGGTGTGTCTGATGCTTTGCTTGGAGGTGTTGAGTGTGAGCGCCTGAATTTTCAGACAGTGATTGCAATAAAAGGATGGGATTATTAAATTAGGGCCTTGCAGTTGATTCATGGGTTGAAGAGGAGCTATTGAATCTCATTTCAAGAGGGAAATGAAAGAGACTGTGTTCTGTATACAGTTCTGTCTTGGACCTGAAGTTGAAATGCACCGGGCATTTTAGATGGCTTGAGCGGAGGTTAAATAAATAAACTGTGAAGTTAAGTGCAGTTATCAACTACTCAGTCAAACAAAAAATAAGGCAGCCTTTTTCATATACTCTTGGCCTTCTTGGAGGTGCCAGAGGAGGAACTTCAGTATTAAGGGTGTTGAAAATAGCTAGTAAAGCAGAAGCCAATGCTAATAAACAGTTTTGGAAGTACTATGAGTGGTTTAAGCATAGTCTGGATTATTGTTATTACTGTGTTAAATCACAGCAATCAAATGGCCAAGCATCGCTTTGAATGATTAAGTGGAACGGCCGTCAATGAAAAGCCTTCAGGCTGCAGAGCAGACACAGGGATGGGTGTGGTCGTGGTCAGCTCTCCCAAACATTACTTTGGATGCTGTTGTAGATACAGGGCAGGGTGTTACATGATATTTTCAGGACCTGGCAGATTTTAGTTTGGTTTGGATGTTTTTTATGTACCTTGGCAGGCATGCGTATCCCTGCAGCCATACAGCACTCTGCATTAATGGCTGAAGTAACACCTACTGGTGAGGCAGAGTCAATCAGCAACAGACTGCTGTTGACTCACGACTTCAGTTGACTCATAATCACATTGAGCTTTGAGGGTCACTTTTGTTCCCACCCTGAAGGCCAATGCCAGTTCCTGTCATGAATTTGAGTGCCCATTGATTAAGAAAGTAGATGATGTGCTTTGTGGACAAATGAGCCAGGGCCTTTAAGAAAGATATGGCGGGGCCTTGTATTATTTCCATCAGTCAGTTAATTAAAATTATTTATTCCTGTTTATAATAGTCTACACCCAAAGTTTTAGGTAGATTGCACTAATAATAGAATTATAAAAGCATAGAATCGTCTGAGTTGGAAAAGACTTTTTAGATCATCAAGTCCAACCATTGAGCTCAGTGTGTCATTGAGTCCAATAAAGAGCTCAGTGTGTCAAAATGATACAAAAAGATCTCACTGAGAGAGGGATTTATTTCAAACTCTATTCAGACTTTATCTTCTTCCTCATATATTTTTGCCTTTCCTGGAGGAGCCTGGAAAAACAGATGAGGCTTGAAGTATGCCAGGTCTGGCATTGTCTGATGAAGATAGCATCATATGCCAGATAAAGGGATTTTTAGATGAGATTTAGAGAAAGAATAAAGGGAGAGGGCATTTTGATCCTGGAAATCCTGGGATTTAGAAGGTAAAAAAAGTATTAGGAGCATTTCTATGGTGTCATTTAAGACAGCCTTGGCTTGAAGGGGAAGCAGTATTGCAGCATATCTGAAGATAGGTATCTCAGTAGATCCACTTTAGATTTACAAATATAAAGTCATTTAGCTTATCATCTTATGTATGATGGTAATAAATATGAGAACAGCTCATTCTTTTTAAAATCTGTTACTTGTTAAAATGATTGGCAATCCTTTTCCAAGCTACTGCACAGGAACTCAGGCTGGTAAAAGCTATGGAATCTTTTAGGCAAATACTATTGCTGATGGCACAGTTTGATTTCTCCTGTGTGGGTGCAGAAGATATGGCTGTGTTAAGCCTATTCCACCATGCCTAAAGGAACCATCTGTCTTGAGCTGCTGCGTAGTCCATACAGCAACCCATTGAATTTGGATTCTAATACAGGGATCTATTTCAACAGTGCTTCAACAGTTTTATTGCCTTCTGAAAGGCATGAGAGAAGAGTAGGTGCTACTTTAAACAGTTTATTTAAAAATTTGATACATGTTGTTGTTCATATGTTTTGCTGTTTCCTTGTTCATCGCCTATGGGTTAACCTTGTTATCTTCACGCTTGAATGAGTGGTTTTCAGTCGTTCAGTCATGCATTTCTGCTGGCCTGTTTCATTCAGGTCATTTCATATCTTTGCACCTTTAGCTGAAAATACTGTGAGGATGATGTTTATTTTCTTGTTTAGTGTGATTTCATGGATGAGAGGCTGCAAAACGCTCTCACTGTTGCAAGTAAGGATTAAACCAAAACTGGTCTATACCTTAACTCACAGCTCCTTTCAAAATGTTTCTTCCAAACAATATCCCTGGTTGCAGCAACAAGACCTGTAATTTGTAAACTGCAAATGCACTGGGAGAGAAGCAATAACATCCAGCTTACTATAATGTCCTCATAGAACAGATAATGGGCAGGCACAGTAGGAATATGTCTACATTTTGATAAATCTTCATCTACTGTATTTGAATTTCAATTTTGCTGTAACAAAATGTCTCTCGGTAACATTTCTCTCGCTATAATTTTGCTGAAAGTATCACCTTGAGAGGCTCCAATGGAGCTTTTGGAGCTTTTGTGAACTTTGATGTAAAGCTCTCCTGCAGTGAGAGATCAGAACTGCCATGTGTAAAAGCAGAGACTCCTTTGAGAACACTTTCTTAGGAAACAGATGCTGTTCTGTCTCAAAAGATTTAAACAAAATTGTATTGAGTTAAATGTAATATAGGACTTAGGCATTTCCTCGGGTGATGTCACCAGATTCTTCTTAGACTTATAACCTCCCACAAAAACCCCATATCAACATTACTCGCAAGTCATGGGCACAGTAAAGTATAAAAGATTAAAAAAGAAAAAAATTGTTACTAAATTGATTTTGTTATCAGGGAAACCTGAATTTCATACTTTAAGAGAGATCACTGTTTGCATTAATTAATAATATTTAATTGGTAATGTTATACTACTCATCAGACTAAAAAGAGAAAACTAGTTGGCAGGTTAAAAGACTGTATAGTATGAAAATTAGGCTTGACTGCATGCATTTACATGTGTGAGAATTCCTACAGGAGTCCTTAAGTTGAGTTGAATTACTTATGCATAAACCACAGTAAGTGTTTACAGTACCTGACCTTAAATCAAGGATTTTTATTTTTTTTTAAACTATCTGTGGTATACCCTTTAACTATGTTGGAATTTGGCACTTTGTTTTAAAATGTGCCAAGCCACTGATGTTTTCTAAACTTCCTCCAGAGTTGGAAAGAACTGCACTGATTGATAAATTGAAACACTGCACAACAAAAGGTCTCCTTCTCCTTGCACTTCAGTGTATTTTCTGGAATTTTTTAATCTTATTAGATCTTTAAGGATTGTTTTTTGATTTAGCATGTTTGTCTTTGCTTTCTTAGCTTTATTCAGGCACTTACCGTCTTAATCAATAGTCAATGTTATATAACCACCAGAATGAAATCTTGCTTTTCCTAGCATCTTTTGTATCTGGTTCTGTGAAAAGCCTGTGATCAAGGAGTTGTGTTGCATTGTAAATTCACACCATTTACATGACAGGAATTTATTTTGAGCAGTGTCCTTGCAGAAAACAGTAATTTCAACATAACCTGCATTTGTTGTGGGAATCCCATAGCAGTGACATTTCCTGAAAATTTGTAATACTGAACTAGCTGTCTATAAAAGTTGAGCATGTTTTCCCTAAAGTCACAAAAAATTATGAAAGCTATATTGGTTTCCTGCAGTCTGACTGTACTTAGTTTTTATTGCTTCCTGAGCCCATGAGAAAATCCATAATACATTTAAAACTGTTACTTTCATCATTCCAAGCCTTAGATGCTGGTGTGTTGGCTTCTACTCTCTTTCTGGAGGTGATAAAAGGCTCAGTCCCACAAAGTGCTGCCCTCCTTCTGGTTCTGATTGGTGTGAGGTTGGAGGACACAGAACTTTCTAGTTGCTCTTCAGCTTTGGGCTATAAGAATCCTTAATTGGATCATCAAATCTGAGTAGCTTTGCTGTTTTTGTTGTGAGTACTGAAATTCCCATTATAGTTACTTTTGTTGTGAGTACTGAAATTCCCATTATATAGTTCCCATATAGCCAAATATGCCTGGAAATATTCAGGGGTGTAGCAGGAGGTAACTCACTTCCATTTGTGTGAGAGAAGACTGTTAGCAGTGGGAAAGTAGTGAATATAAGGAGGTCTTTATTATATTGAGATATTAAGACAGTTTAGAAAACATATCAGATAAAAACTACAAAGTGCTTTCATGCCGGAGTTGGACGTGATGGACTTGATCCTTGTGGTTCCCTTCCAACTTCACCTATTCTGTGATTCTATTACACACTGCCACTCCCTCCCTCAAAAATCACCCCTTGCATTTGCAAATATAAGATTTAATGAAAAGGGGCAATGGCACCAAAAAACCCCAAGACAACAACGAGAAAAAGCAGATTGAGAATGTTGGTGAGCAATAGAAAGGAGTTAAGTGTCCGTTTGTAAGACATTTAATCTGTTACTTTAGTACAGGCTCTTTTTATTTTGTTCTTTTGCTTTTAAGCCAACCCTGAGACTTATCAAAAGATTGCATTCTGGAAAAACCTCCTGAAAGCATTTTTCTCATATACTGTAGCTTAAAAAAAATGTGTGAAATTCAAGATTGGAAAGTATTATACAAAAGTAGTTTTTCCTGCTTTTTTTTTTTTATTATTAACACATTTTTCTTCAAACCTACTTCTCTACCAAAGTATTTTTTCCCACAAGACTCCAAAGGAAAAATGACATCAAATGGTAAAATCCTGTTGTATGTTATTTCCAGAAGAATCCATGGAAATCTTGAATATGATTTTATCATTTGCACTGTAATGTTCCATTTTAACAAGGAGCAACGTACTGAAGAGTATTCAGTTGCTGAATACTTGATGGTAAGCAAAAGCTGATGTTTCTGTGAATATTACACAGCACTTAGGAATTTGTAGCACCTCAGATCTGTTGTACAATAATAGAAGTTAGAAATGGAAAACTCTTGTTATATCAGCTTGACCATCTCCCTGACCACCAGATTTTCGTCTTCATTGTGGTACTAATTTGCAAATGTCATAAGCCATGTGGCTTCCACTACTTCCCCAGGGAAAATACATGACATTAAAGCAGCTTTGAATATTCCTTTCCTTGACTTCATTTTCTTGATCCTTTTTCATATCTGTTTTACTGAACAATTCCTAATGTTGCTCTGCCTTTAGCTATTTTGTTTCTCCCCCTCTCTTCTGTTTTCTACAAAATCACACAATAATTTATGCTGTTCTTTTTGAATTTCTTCTATTTGATTATATCTTTCTGGTATTGAGGAGCCATGGGCTGTAATGGACACGCTGGAAATCTCTACTGGAGAAACTGATGTTTATGTGCAAAGTACATAATGTACTGAGTTTTGTGGCCCGACAAGTTAAACTCATTCAAGAAGCACAGCACAGGCTCTAAATGCAAGTTTGTACCAGACTCTTTATTCAAGAAAAAAGTGAGGTTTTTTTCCCCCACTATAAACTTAGTAGACTTTTTATTCTATATTTTACTGAAGATGGTGTTGGCTAAAGCTGCCTGTACTTTATATGGATGTATCATAAATAAGTTTGTTGAAAGCTTCATTCTAACAATGATATCAGGCATATTAAGAGAATAACTGCACTTTTTTTACTTAAGTTACAGGTACACACTAACAAGAGTAGAGGTCTGTGAATAGCTGGCTGGTTTTGGGTTTTTTAAAAGTTTCTGGCTTGAAGAAAAAAAAGATTGGACAATTTGTTTTTTTGGGGCAAGCTCCAATTATTTATTCAGGTTTCTTTTTTTTCTCCTCAAATGAAGTATTTCACTTAGACTTCATATCAACTAACTTATTTTAAATATGTGTGTATATATATATATATTTTCAAGGAATTTTATTTGCAATGCTTCAGTGTGAAATGAAGATTCAAAGGATTTTTAATTTTTTTTAAATGCTGTAGTTATTTAATTTTTAACCAAATAATTCTGATAAATTCAGCAGAAAATTGACCTATGTCTTTATTTGACCTGTATTTATAGATTTCAAATGAAAATAATCTCAGCTGAAAAGTTTGCTCAGTATTAGCTCAAGTGACATTATGTAGATGAGGAATGTTTGGAGGTTGTAGGTCTTCAAGACATTAATTGTGAGCTGCAGCCAACCTGTAATAGATATATGTGTGTGTGTGTGTGTCTATATATGCATATATATATGTATAAGTATATATGTATATGGTATCGGTGAAGGCTCTTAGATCTTCCTGCAGGCAGACTCTGGGTGATTGTCTCCAGGCGCAGGATTCACTGCTATTCATATGAAAATGGTGGAAAATCTTGCCCTAAAGCTACCCTACCCCTGGAGTTTTGCCTATCTGTCATGGTGATGGAAGATAAAGGATTTGTTAATAGTCAGCTGACTGGTCGTCTGTCTGGGAAGTCAACACAACAGCACAACGAATCAGGCAGGCAAAAGACTGATTGCTGTGGCATTGCTTCTCCCCAGGAAAAAGCCAAGAGCTATGTCCACACAAAAAAGACTCTGGTTTTAATATATTATAGTCTGTTTAATCTCAAGGTGCATGATGCAAGTGTTTTTTTTTCTGAAAGCAAATTCTTAAAGACTCAACTTTTCTGAAAAGCTTAATAGGATTGTGGGTTGCAGTGAATGGGAAGATATAGGCATGATGAAGAATAAATTGAAGCAACAGTGTTTGTATGGCCATAATTACTTAAATCTTAGATTTGTATTGTGCATATTTGACTTAGAAGCCACTGAATTAATTTACCTCCCTGACAAGGGCAGATAGCTAATGAGAAAGAAGGGAGGTTTGGCTACTGAAAAGCAAACTCATCTGCAGGATTTACTCCCGGGCAAGAAATATCAGTTCCAGCTGAAATGTGTCATTTGTGACTTCTTGAGATCATCTCTAAATGAAAACAATCAATTTTCAAAACTTTGCAAACTTTCCAGGAAAAATGTCCAGGATTTGGTAGGTGATTGTGAGATGTCAGATATTTGGAGAAAATGAGTATTTTTCATCCAAAATTTTGGCTTCATCAAAATTATGGTTCGTATAATAATGATCATTGACATGATTTTAGGTAGGTGACTGTTTTTTAAACAGGTTGTCATCCTACAAGCATACTCAGTTTGCTTTGTAATAATTTTTGGATATTTTTTTTGTTGTTCCTAAGAGGAACTTAAAACACTGTTATTAGAGTCCTGTTTACAGAGCTCTACTTTGCTTCAAATTAACTAGCATCTCATTCATCTGGATCTCCTATATATATATATATATATATATAAAAGCTGGATTTGGTGGTTTGACAGCTCCTTAGTTCTTAGAGAATGTGTTAATTCCAACTCTGTGTATGTGGAGTGTGTGTATGTGTGTATTTATATTTATATTTACATGTGTATGTAACTGGAGTCATTAGAAGAAGCAGGTGTGAACCTTGGGAAATTTTAGTGATGCCACTGGATGTTTTTCCTGGTTTTCAAACTTTATATGAGAATCATTTCATATGTCTTGGGCATTTTCCAAATACGAATCAGAAGAAAATCCTAAAGAAACCATACTGAGGGCTAATGCCTAGAGGCATGAGTGCACAAAAACTTTCTAAGTTGTTTAAAACTTAATTAAAAAACCCTATGTGAACATTTGGTAAATGTTGCCTTTGTCATTGTTACCTCCTTATTAACTCCATTGTGTTACATGGCTACTACATGCCACTATTAAGTCAGAATGACAAAAGGAAGACTTTAGCAAGGTTTTTGTGAGTTTTGTGGGAATAGACCCTCCTCCTTCCCCAAGGTCAGAGCTGCCCCTTCTACCCCTGCTATTTTGTGGCATTTAGAAACGTAGCAGGGGATACCTTCATGTAGGTTGGATTTGTCGCGTTAGTCGCAGTTAGTGGGGGGCACATTTACAGGGGTGGAAATGGTTGTTTCACATTATCCACCCTGTGATGTATATGGTCCCTTAGGACAAAGCAAAGTTCACTGAATGAAGCCCTTTCTCTCAGTCACACTAAATGAAAAACAAATCTATTTGTTTTACACAATTCTTTCATAAATGAGTCAGCCATGCTTCCCACTTATTCAGCTACCATCACTCCACTTCCTGATACAAAAATCTGAGCATTTTTAAATTATGTGTGTAGTGGTCAGTGACTCACTGGTGACTTGGGGAGGCAATGCTGGGGCTCCTCTCAGCTTATTAGCCCATTAAAAGTGATACAGAATACCTATGAAGTCCAGTTTCTCCCATTAAAGCAGTACAGGAAAATTTGTAGCTTGTTGATTTTAGAGTAATCTATTTTGCACTCTTACTAAACTGTGTCTGTTTGATAAGCGAGACTGGTGCTTTCCTCAATTTTTGAAAAGCCCTTTGGATTGTGTTTACAGAATGAAGGTTAAATACTAAGAAAAAGGAAGTGGTATACATTTCCTCAAGTAGTTTTTAATGAAAAGAAAATTATTAATAATGAATAGATGGGCCTTCTTGAAAGAAGAATTATGATTTTCAGAAATATGACTTAAAGGTGCTGGGAAAAATCTGTCATCTTTTGTTAACAAAAAAGCAAAAGGCTATTAACTTTGGTCATTTGGAACATTTAGTTTTGGATCCAAAATTTTATGAAAAACAGTTACTTTAAAGCTCTAGTTTGTTCTAAAGCTGTCTTATGTCAGGTCTAGAAATAGCAATACTGACCATTAGGCCATGAGACGGGGTGGGTTTTTTCCTCTTTTAGGTGGGAATAGCTGAAGAACAGAGTGCCTCCCTTTTCTAACCTAATCTGAACTCAAAATAACTTTTGTCTTGTTATAACAGCTCTTTTCTGAGTCACTGTATGAAAAAGAGACTGGAAGTATTGGATATTGTAGATCAAACACTTCAAAGCCAACTTTGACTTAGTTTTATGCATGCTTTAGAGTAGACTAATGTACAATAGTATCCAGGAAACTCAGCCAGTAATTCATAAGGGTCCAAAATGTTCTCCTCAGCATGAATCATAGCAGCATAAATGATAGGATTGGAGAAGATCCTTTAGGTCATCCAATTCAAAACCTGTGTATCTTCCTTTTCACTATCCCCACTAGGATTTCATCTGCCCTATCTCTGCAAACTTCCCATATCCCTGACTCAGCCACCTCCCTGGGTAGTTTCTTCCATTGCCTAATTATTTAACCTGAACATCTTTAAACCTTACAGCATCATGCTGAGTGTGAACAATATATGACTACAGAAAATGATTCTTTCTCCTCCCTACTGCCATCATGCTCAAATATCATCTCTCCCTTTAAATGTGTCATTGGGTTTTTTGTTTTTTTTTTTTCTTCTAACTGCATGAATAATAATCCCAGGAAAGTTGGGGGTTTTCTGCTGTCTTTGGTGCTTCTGTAACTGTAACTGATTTTCTTTGAACTTGGTTTTCAAGCCTCAAAAGTACATTTTGATCTACAAATGAACTTTCTGTGACTCAATGGATATGTGTGTATTAAGTCATGCTTTTGAAGAGGTGAATAACATGATTGAAGTATTCTGTGTCTTTGTTTATAGAAGCTGCTTTCTTGAGGGTGCTAATTGACAAATACATGGCATTTGAGGGATTTAAGTGACTTTCTTGGTGTGAAATATCCTCCATCTCATGTTACAAATCGGGATATTAATATAATCATGTATTCTGGCTCTGTTTTGAAAACTGAACTCCAAAAGCTCTTGGAGGTGCTTGGAGTTGCCTACTGCTGAGTTAAAACTTATCATGATCATTTCCAAAAGCAGCTTCTCAGTTTGTAGCTGTGTTAATAAACAGAGACATAAACCTTTCCATATACATTTCTCTGTGTGTATGTGCTCAGACCAGTGTTGGTATGATAGGATTTTTGGATGCTCTGTAAAACAGAGAGAACTTCATAATGGGGGATATGAAGATGAAAGGAAGCTTTTTTTCCCCTGATAAATGAGGTAAAGAAGCCTTAATCTTCAGAATTTATATTTATACCTGGTATTTTTTAGGATCTGCCTAAGCTTGTTGGAATATGCTAATGAGATACTTCTCTGATGTTAATTATCTCATCAGCTACAATGTAGAATGTGCCAGTTACATCAACGTGACATTTATGTTTTTCTCTTCGATGACTAATAAAAGTTGCATGTCAGAAAAAATACCGGGTAGAGGTGGGAAGGCTGGTTATTGCAAGCAGTATTTTCCTGATTCTGCATTGCCTCCCATTTTGGAGTTGCACAATAAAAATAGCTGCAGTCTGTGCCTCACCTGTCAGCTCACCTCTCCCACAGTTACTCATGTAGTAGTTCTTTGATCCATGCAGAAGTATTCCAGGTTCCCTATAGCTGGAGCCTACAGGGCTGTTGTGCAAACTTGTGTGAAACCAGGGTAAATCCTTCTCTGTGACTTCAGTTCTGCCAGCCAGTAATTACAGTAAATGTGTTAGATTTAGTGGATCCATGGCTTTTCGTGAAAGTAACCATTCATGGTTCACTTTGGCACAGCAATTTGTAGAAATAGACACAAGGGTTACTTGTAAGAAGTTAATGTCAGGGAAGTAACAGATTTTGAAGGCAGTGTCTTGGGCTCTGGGCACTATTTTTTGTCTCAAAGAATTTTTTTTGGTAAGTTTATCATTACACTTTAATTTTTAACAGGCCATGTTTTCAGCCTAACAAAGGAAAAAAAATGCATTATGATATAGCTTTGAGAGGGTTTTTTTTTCATTGAGAGTTTTTTTTTCCCCCAGATATTTTTGTAAGCCTCCTTTCTTTAATTTCTGTTTTGTTATGCTTCTTAGAGGTCCAGTAGCCAGCCAGTCCTCAAATGTCAGGAGGCTGAGGGCACTGTGCAGTGGCAGTGTCATGGCTTAAATGTGCAACACCAATGCAGAGTTGGTAAATTCTTGGTCTCTGGTAAATCTGCAACCATTCTTTTTGGGTACAAAGAGCTGACCATAGTCCAAACTCCTTTTTTTCTGTTTCTCATTCAGATTTTGTGTGTGTCCAGCTTGTGGACATTCAGATTTTGTGTGTGTTCTCCTATGTGTATAGGAGCATGCAGCAGCCAGTTTCATAATTCTGGCACTATTTTCATTGACTATGGTGTGAAATCAAGATATTCTCAGGTACTTTTTTTAGGCAGATCTCCAAACAGCTCAACAAAGCTATGTAGTTAGGAACAGTGTTAACTATAGCTTTGCACTGGTTTCTACACTGCATTGAGCTACATGGTGAGTGTTTCACTGCCAGTGCACAACTTAAACACAGATACTTGCTGAGGAAAGCTCTGCAGAAGTAGCACAGTGGAAAAAGTTAAAGTTTGTTACTTCCATGGTGCATTTCAAGCGGTATCCCCTCTACCTTATATTTGTTAATCTTTTGGTCCTAGAGCAATATTTCTTTCTCCTCCTCAATGTTTGTACCTCATCTTGGTTTCCTATAATCCACAAGTTTCCTTATCATGCTACCTACCTCCTTCCCCATGATCACTGATGAAACAAGATGGGACCTGCTGCTGGTCCTTTGGCATCCCAGCGTGGGCTGCGTGATGAGAGCTTTGAACAAAGGAATGGCCATTCGAGGGCTGACCTTTGGAACCCCAAGTCAGCTCTTAACATGAGACTTTTAATTGTCCTTAAAAAAAAGAGTGGCAACATCAGTAAGGGGAACTTCTCAGACCCTCAGGGCTTTGGGCTTCCAGCTGTTGCCGAAATGTTACTGCTTTAGTCTTTTTATCTCAAGGCTTGAGCTAACATTTGTTCAGTTTAGTACCATCACCCACGAAAACCACTGTAAATTCTAAAATCCCCAAGCACCAAAAACATTGGAAGTGTAAAATAAAAGCTGGAAAATAAATCTAGATTGTTTTGATCATGTGAAATTGCACAGATCTAAATGAAAGCACATGGATTTAATTTTATGTAGTTTGTTGGTGCTAAATTCTGTGTGAACATGATTGTAAAAGCAATTAGGCTGACGGGAGACTGGTGGCTTTGGTTTAGAACATTGGATGCTCACATTTTTATTCTGCTGACCTGCTGGATCATTTCATTGTATGTAGAGGGACTTTAGCCTTCTTCAGATAAGAAGGAAAAAAAGCATATCAAAACAAACCTAATAAAATCTGTGTGTTATTTTATTATTAGTCATATATAATTTGGAGATAGTGCCAATTTATTTTGGATTGCTTAAATTAATTAGAAAAGGATTTAAATAATTTTCAATCTAAACTAAGAGTGCATATGTAAGAAGCTTCTGGGTGGAATAACAACTTCTAATTTTAGTGATTCAAGTATGTGTGTGTAAAAATTTGTGTGATCATCCACTGTTTTCTTTCTTCCTAGATATTTGAAGCAACTTTCTATGAGTCCCTATCCCCTTTTCAAATTCTGTCAGGTTCATTATTGCTAAGATTATTATCCTATCTAAGATTGATTAATATCTTGAACTAATATTTGAAAATGGGAAACTCATTCTCTTGGCTTATAGCAGAAGTTACCTTCAATGTAAGAGTATGGCTATTTTCCTCTTGCCCAAGCTGATAGTCATATGTCTATACTACATATATATATATATATATCTTTCTTTCTTTCTTTCTTTCTTTCTTTCTATCTATCTATCTATCTATCTATCTATCTATCTATCTATCTATCTATCTATCTATCTATCTTTATACATATATATCTAATTATTTCCTTGTTAATGAGTGTATACATTCAATTTTCTATTGTTTTGCAACTTGTATTGTCATTTTTTTCCCACAAAAAGGGACAGAATAAATGCAAGTAGTAAATTGGAGTAACTGTGTCTCAGATCATATGCCCAGTTGTTCTCTGTCATTTTTTCTAGTGCGAATGTAGTCCATGATTTTGTAGTTTCAACTGTTATCGTCCATGATGTGTATAGAAAAGCTGATGTGAAATTGCCTTTATTGTATTTTTTTTTTATTTTCTGAACTTGTGAGCACTTGAATTTGCAAGTTAAGCATTTTTATCCTAAGTGTTTTGCATGTAATAAATTGTTTCCTCCAGCTATAACCAAGGCTTTCACAAAGTGATAGAATCAACAATATAGTGCATGTAGTTGCCAACTGCACTAAATTTTTAAGCATCTCGTTTTTGCTTTACAGGTCTGTCTGAGGATGCAGAAGAGGAAACAAAAAGCCATGAACTCTGACGACAACCCTCAGGAAAAAATTCTATCTGATGCCAGATGCATTTATAATGCAGCACTACCAATCCATTTTACTCTGCAGTGATTACAGCTTTCAGAAGGAGAGAACTGTGCTAATTTATATAAAAACAAAAAATTTCCGCTCTAATAATTTGGTTGGGTCTCCCTGCCAACTGCTATCATCCTTTCTGTGAGCAAAGTTTAAGCACTTACCCAACTGTGGTAGGGGTGTTTTGTTGTGTTTTGTGATATATCATCCCTTTCTAAGGATTCAGTTGATTGATCAAAGACTGTTTATACATAGTTAAAAGCAAACTTTGTTTCACGATATGTTTTGTCTTTTCAAAAGATATTCTGAACTGTACCTCCCTTTGAGATTATATTAACATTTGTTATATCACAGTTTTGACAAAAGATAATTATCTCGTTTCCTCCTGTACTAACATTCATGATTCCAGACAGCTGAATTCACCACCAGGAGAAAAACTGGTAATCTATCAACTCTTTTCCCCTCTCTCTCATTGCTTATACAGACTCCTGCTCTCTAGAGATATAGCGTAAAATATGGTTACTGGACATAAAGGGCAAACCCTTTTGCCATTAACTATGCCACTATGAATGGGAGTAAAGTTTACACTGTAAGTACCTTGAGCACAGCAACACATGGATCTTTTTATGGTTACCAGTGATTTCTGCTTTTCTTGTCAACTAGTCTGCTCTAGTTATGTCTAAGATTTTCAAAAGTAACTACCAACTTCTGAGTGCCTTCATTTTTATTAATCCAGTTGGAGGGTGCTTTGGGTGTTGTGTATTTTGAAAGTTCTGAGTATTTGCCTTCTCAAGGTCAGGCCCGTGCAAGGTGCCTGAAATACAACACCCAGCAACCGAGGCAAACTTGGCCTAGAATTTGGAAGAGTCAGGTTCATGTCTGGATTTCTGAGAGTGAGTTGAGATACTACTGAAAAACACTTGGAACTGAAAATAAATGAGACCAGGATCAAGTGTATAAACAGGCATTTGAACAACTGTTGCTAGTTCGTACCAAAATACAAGTTGCAGTCTCTTGGATGGCAGATACAGAATGCACTGATAGCTGGAGTTTAGTTTGTGGTAGATGCAAGTGCATGAGCCATCTCCACATCCCCCACTGCTGTTGGTTTCCTCAACAGGGATTCACCAGCTCGTGTTCTAGCTGTAGTAAAGGCCCCTCCAACTCACTTATGAGCTGTTTCAAAAGAGTTTGTAATAGTTGCTGTGGTCAATGCTAGCTTGATCTATGGCTAATGAGGAGACATTATTTTTCAGAATGTCTTAAGCTATCAAGCTTCATCATCTCCATGTCTACTTTCAATTTCTTTACGTCCACCCACCCCAAAAAAAAACCCCAGCTTTGCAGCTCTTATGCATCTGCTGCTTAACCCTCTGGCCCTATTCTGGCTCAGTACACGATATAACTGTTTCAAGAAGCCTTTTTCAACATGTTAGCTATTAAATAGCTCAGTAGCCAAGGAACTGGGTAAGGCCTCTGATACCTCTAGGGCTGAAGTGAGCTGTAACTCCCAACAAAAATGACTCTGTCCCCCAGGAGATCTCAGATTTATCTACAAATTGTGGGGCCAGAAATCTTGCTTCTTTCCCAGGAAGGAAAAAATCCTACCCCCTGCTTGTTATGGAGTGATTCTGCTCTCTGAGTTTTCTTCACTTGGATCCCTCCCCCGTGGTGTTTTGTCAGGAGGGTGGTATCCAGCCCATTGTCAAGGTACCCTGCTGTGCTGTGAAAATTACACAATAAAATAATCTCCTGTAGTCTCTGTACACACCTCAGTGACCAAAAAAGTCCATGGAGAACTAATCAATTACTGTAGCTATTAGGCTTAAATGTTAACTATAGATCTCAAATCTTCTTTTGTCCTCTTGTCAGCGGCTACTAGGGAATCTTAAAAAATCAAGCACAGTTACTACAGAAAGCCCATACCATAATGGTGTAGAATCCTGGACCAAAGAATCCTAAATTATAGACATATAATGTAGCTGGAAAGTACACTGCTATGAGACTTCTGTGAAATATATTACTCTGTCATGATTCCCATTATTGAATGTGATCCCAGTGCTCAGAGCTGCCTGGCTTTGTTGGGACTTTAGTGTAAATGACAAGTAGGCACTCAGGTCAATTATATCATCCACTCTTATTTAAGTTATTTTCTGTCATTTTAAGATGTAATGTTCAGAAGCACTCTTATTTGCCTTTTCTGCTCCATGCTTTGCAAAATAAGGTCTTATGAGGTTTTACAAAAAGGAGAAAATATGCTGGTAATAAAGGGGAGGGGGGAAAGGAAGAAAAAGGTAGAACTGTCTATCGTAGTAAAGTAGGACCTCTTTGTATTGTGCTAAATTGCAGTATTTGATAGTATCATCAAAATTTAAAAGTTGCATTGAATAAAAATTACTTACTTTCCCCCAATGCCAAATAGTCCATCTAATTCAGAGGAAGGAAGTAATTGAAATGGAGTCATTTATGCTGCAGCCTAAGAGGAAATATTGTAAAGTAATTCTTAGCAGTTCTCAAATGTAGTTTGAATTTTTAAGAAACTTCTTTTTGGCTGGGAAAAAATCAGGCCAGTTACAGGAAGTTTGGAAGCTGGAGAGGTGTAAGGAATGTAAGGAAACATTGCTAGTTTGGGGGGACCATCTGTTTGGTTCTCATCAGTGATGTTTCTGAGGCTGAGAGAGGCACTGGTGGCCAGTCAAACTGTTTTGAGCAGGATTTTATAGTAATGCCTGGTCAGCTCTTCTGGGCAACTTAAATATGCAGCCTATCTTCACTTTTAGCTATTTGAATAGGATTTCATATGGCTAAGTGGCTCAAAGACTAAAATTAATTTTAAATTACAATTTTATTGAAATAAATCTGAAAGGAATTTTGTGACATTTTGAAAAGAATGCTGTGATTCATGGCATTTTTGTTATCTAGAACTTTGAAATACATTTTCTAAAAAAAGTCCTAACATAAAGCATATATTTTTCTGTTAAACAGGTAAATAATTCTAAAGTTTATTTTCTTGGTAGAAGTTTATTTTCAGAATGTTATTGTCCAGTGGCTTTTCCTTAATTTTGTTTTTCAGCCATTACATTTTAGAAAAACAGATTAAAACAATTACTACTCTGATGACCAAAATCTGGAGGTCTGGACGCTGCTCATCTTTTGGGCTTTGTACGCAATGCTGAGTTCAAACTAAGACTGTGGTTTCCAGCCCCAGATTCATTCTTCTGTCCAACTATTATTCAACTGTGACACAGAAAAACAGCATTTCTCTATTTCTCTGCTTTCAAGGGGTTGGGCTTTCCTTTATAATGTCTTCTTCAGCATTTACTGTACAGAGAGAATTAGAGATAAATTTCAATATTCTTGTATTGCTTATAAAGAGTAATTTACTGCCATAAACTGAAATTTGTTGAGCAGAGATTGTATTTCTATGTGAAGTTCTTTCAGCATTGGAAAAAAAAAATTAAAAATTACAAGTATGCGTCATATTGAAAAAATATCTTTCCTTCTTATCAGAATCTTCTGTTTATAAATAATTTACTAAAAAACAAACCAAACTGGTGAAAAAGTGCTGTAAAATATATGACATACTCCTGAAACCAAGCTTCTGTATCACTTCTTCATTTGAAATTAACCTTGAATTTCCCACAGCTTTGTTTGCTTCTTATATTGTTGCTTTCTTCATTTACTCCTTTACAGCATGAGGTTGCTCTGGTATTTATGTGGTATCTTCATGTGCTGTTTGCAGGTGACTTAGCTCCTTTGCAGCTCAAAGGTAAAGTTTGCACAGCATTATGCTGCTTCATGAGCCTTGATCTGAGGCCACATGCCCATAGGGCCAGGCTTATAATTAACAAATTCATCCAGGAAAGCTTATGAATCCATTGTTTCAATGAGAATTTATCTAATACTCTAGCAGACCAAGTTCAACATGAGTTTGTTTTTTAGGTAACAGTGAAAAAAGTTGCTTGTTTTAGAGTCTTGAACTTCCTCTCTAATTTTTTTTTTTTTTTGTCCCCTGTCATGTAAATTATTGTAATAGTCAATAGTATCAGGAATAATTATTTCTGTCCTCCTTTGCAGGACAGCTGGTTGTTTGCTGCATAGGAGCTGCTAACCTGGGGAAATGTGCTTTTTTCCAGGAGACTAGCAGGTTACAGCAGGGATAATTTGCACTTCTGTTTGCATTAAGTGTATGGCAAGTGCTGTAGTTAATGATGGGATGGAAGCATAACCCAGCAAATTGAATTGCCCTGGTCTTGTCTGACAAAGTGTCCTGACTGCTCTATCTTTACATCTGCCATATCAAGGAGTACAAACAATGAAACATGAACATAGATTTAAATTAGTATAATTACTGTTTTAAAACACTGTGGTATTTTCCAAGAGTTTAATGTCGTTGCAATCAGGAAAGGGAGTAGAATACCAATTTGTTTTCATGTGCACTTACTGTAGATTGATGTTTCTTTTACATATATTGCTATGTGTTTGTATTTACTATGTCTGTAAGAGGCATTCATGCTTTCAGATGAACCTGCTATATTGAAGATTTCAATATCCATTCTGGTGCTTTAAATGAAAGGATTCTTACATATCAGGTAAAAAATCATGAAAGTAAGCAGAAGCCCTGGAAGAGATCCCCACCCTCAGGCTACACCATGTAAATTGATGTTAACTCTGATGAGAGTGTTTTCCATTTGATAAAGCATCAACATATTGTATTGTTCATTTGTTTGCTAGCACCACTGTAACACCACACTGTCATCATAAAAACTGTTCCTTTAGGAAATTATTTTCTGCAAAACCAGTTAATGCTGTAGAACAAAATGATAACAGTGTTTGATAAGATATTTTCATTTGTCTTTATAAGCAGAATAGAGACGTGGAGGGCTTCCTAAGTGGGAGTGATCAGTGCCAATCATAGCTCGCCCTCCACCACAGCTCCAGCAGACTGACCGTATATGCAGATGTAGAAACAAGATAAAAGCTGTTCCAATTGTGTAAGCTGCTGCCTGGCCTGAAATCTTGAAGGGAGATCCTGACTCATCCTGACTCATTACTGTAACCTGATTAGAGGCCCAAATCTACTTTTGATAAATTTAAGCGAGTATTTTGCTCTTGCTCTTGAGCATCCATAGTCTCCTGCTAGGGGCTTCATGTCAAAATAAGATGACATATTGGCACCACTGAACTCCTAGCTAGACGATGTAATAGATTATGAGGGTCTTTCCAGAAGGTACTATTCCTATGATACAATGTGCATGAGGCTCAGCTAGTGGCTATTCATTAAACAGCTGCCACACTGCACCCTAGAAGTGATTGCTTCTCTGCAGAGAGTGATGCTGCATGTGAAACAGGCACTTGCAAAATAAAACCCCAGAGCATTTTATTCATGATACTTCAGTCACTTATAGATGAAGTCACTCTTAGGATGATGATAGCAACTTTTCAACAATCATAGCAACACTATTAAATAGTTTAGGAAATCAAGCAATGGGCAGCATGCTCTCTCTCTGCTCCTCAACCAAGAGAATGTGGAAAGAAAGTATTTCCAAAACACATTCTGTTAAGAAGGATGATCTTACTTAATTTGACATTTGATCAGCACAAAGCTTGGCCCTCTGTCTTTTAAAAAGTTGTGATGGTTTCTCTAAATTGATTTGGTTGTTACAATTACTATTTCCTGAATTTCACATACTATTTAAACATTGGAAGCTCCATTGTCCTCTGATTAGACTGAGACATTATATCATTGTTAATGAAGGTAGCACAGGTGCTATTCTTAGACAAGCAAGGAAACAGCAAGGGTATGATTCAAGGATGACTTAGACCAGTCCTCTTTACTTTGCAAAATCTGATGAGACCATTTGCAAAGTTTACAGCTTTATTGGGAAAGAAAAAGGTTTTATTCTATTGATTTTTAATACTGCATTAATTTTAAAGGGTAGCTTAGTCCTACAGCATCTTGGAAGTGTTAGAGAATATATGAAAAAGTTGGTCTATAACAGATGATACTCCAATTCATTATGAAGAAAGCAGTCAGTAATTAATAGTTACTTCAAATGCTCACATTATTTTATACTCATGGTTGGATTCAATTACAAGAGACATAAAGGGGAATATTGTACTTTTTTTTCCCCTGATGGCATAATGAAGTCAAGATCCATAAATATTGGAGAACAGTCAAATTACTGCATATATAACAGGAACTGCTTTTTTCCAGCTGCCTGGAAGTGTAGTGTCTTCCTTCCATTTGAGCCGTGGCTGGGCTTATGAACTCGCAAGAATACGTCTTGGTTAATATGTGGTGATTGCTTCTGATCCAGTAGAAACAAAGAGAATTTCTCTTGGCAGTGTATTTGAACACCCTGTTCCAGCATTAACTGGATATTTCATGGTGGTACGACGTGATTCCTTCATCATGACTCTGGACTGCCTATTTCAGGGCACACGTCTCAGAGGCAGTCAGGAGGAGTGTCACTTGTGAGGGGAGCATTTCCCCCATTGTTCTGGACAACAGTATTTCAAATGTAGAGGTTTGTCCCTTCTGACTGCGCTTAGAAGTCATAGAAGGAGACCCAAGGAGACCATAGAGGAGACCCAAGGAACTGGATTCCCAGCAGAATCATGTTGAAATGCTCCCATGCCAGCTACCACAGAGAAATGTTTTGGTTTTTTTTTTTTCCTATTTTTGTCTCTTTTATTAAAAAATCATTCCATGTTTAACATTTATTTATTAGCTCATTTAATGGGAAGAGGAGTCTTTGCTTTTAGTCCTTGATCTCATCATCTGCATTTTTGTAAGTAGCAGTCAGCTCTTGCAATTCTGTCATTCATTTCTTTTTCCTTTTACCTTTTTTTCCTACCAAATTCCACTGACTGTAAATTGATGATTTTGCCCAGCAGCAAACACACCACTTTGTAGGTGTGTTTTAAAAATCCTGAAAGAAGGAAAATTTGCAGCAAACTGCGTGTTTTGGTTAAACTTTTGAAATACAATGTATCTATTCTTCTCTGGGATGAATAACATTGCTTTCACCATCAGGAAAAATATGAATGGAAAACCAAATGTGCACTAAAGAAGCTGATGGTTTTTTTTTAAAGGGCTACTGCCCAAGTATGTCATCCAATGGAGGAAAGTTGGTAGCCGCATTGTTTTTTGTACGACAGCTACCCAGACGGTGATGTGATACCTTTTATTGGGCTAACCAAAGTTAAAATTAGAACTGAGCAAATAAATCCCAATGACTAACAGAGCTTCGTGCATTTAACCTTTCTTGCTTCTCACCAAGATCAACTTTTTCGAGCCTACCCACTGGTTTTTGGCTTCCAGTTTACAGAATGCTGAGAGATGCTAAACCTGGTGAGCTCCCTACCTTCAGCTTGACAATTTGATCGCACAGAAACACAGTCTGGTCCTACTTGTTCAGGATCATTGCACTGAAAAGAAAAACATTGCACTGAGAAGAAAATTAGGGATACCAAAACACAAATCTGAACCCTGAAGTGTTTAGCTGAATTAGGTTTCTTAGATCTCAAACCAGTGGGTGTGTCCATACCTTGGGGGCTGAGCTAGGAAGTGAGTTCAGGAATTTACCTGAATATTTGTTTACTTGGATTGCTGCAGTAGAGTTGGGGGAGGCTTTCTCATAACATTTATGGAAATCTACATGCACTGTGACTTTTTGTATGGGGATTCCTTACCAAATAATTTCCAGGTTGACTTCTGATTTGAAATTTGTTTGTCTCTTTCTGATGATGGCCCTCACTACTGTAAATTTTTATTCACCAAGTTCCAAGACAAATTATTCCTTTTTGATATCATTTTTACTCTTGGTTACCCATCCTTCAAAACTGGTTGTGCACAACTGCGAGCAGACAGAGCAGCACAGCAGCGGTAAGTGGGTGAAACCTCCCATAAACAACAAAGTTGTATAACTCTCCCTGATTCACCATCCCATGGGTGTGGTGGAGCAGCTCCCAAAATGGTAAACATACTCACCAATGTGGCCAGGGGACATTTCTGTTCAAAAAAAACCCCAGCCATAGGGTACAAGCAAAAGGAGCACCCTTCTCCTTCTTAATTTTTTGCGCCTACTTCGTTGTTGCTCGAGGCTAGACTGTTAGTAATATGCCTTCTGTGGAGAACAGAGTGTGGGTTTTATTCTGAACTAGGACAGAACGAATCTGGGTTCAGTCAAGGCTCAGATGGTGTCCCTGTGGAGCCCCTGAGCTGTGCAGTAGCCCTTTTCCCCCTTCCCCACAGGCTCCTCTCTGCTCCTGAACACAGCAGAAATGGGAATGCTCCCAGTTTTACTTCTCAAGGGTAAGTCTCCTGCTCCAGCACACAACTCCAGCAGAGTTGTGCCAGCATCCCTTACAACTCACCACAGATTCCTGCAGCTCTAGGCCTTCACCCAGTTAATGTCAAAGGTGTATTCTGGCTCCCCTTTATGTATTTTCCACCCATTGTAAACTATACCACAGAGTGGTGCTTAGCAAATACTCATAAGCTGGTATTAGAGTTTTTTGCCTTTCTTTACAGTTTCCCACACCTCTCTTCATCTTCACTGTGTGCCCATGGGAATATTGTAGGGTTACTGTGCCACACTGCTAGGCTAGGTTCAGTCCCTGTCCTTTGCCTTGCTAAGGCCTTCATTATCAAAGCTAACCAATAATTTTTTGGATTGCACTCATTTTCTAATTAAACTTGAGGCCTGAGGCTCAGTGTGGGAACCCAGAAAGTGAGACTCCAGATTTGGAGAAATTGGTTGTGGGAGAATAGAGCTATTGTTTGGCTGCTCCCATGCTCATACCTTTGCAATCTGGCTGGATCTTGCTAGCTGTAAAAAAACCTATTTATTTTCTATTATCCCTCTTTTAGGACAAAAAAAAAGTATAGTCTTCAGAGCCATCTTTTCTTCCTGATCCTTCTAGTTTGCATCATGTAAATTCAAGCTGTCTTGCCTTAATCCTTCTTTGCACTTGGGCCAGCAGCTGAAGGCCTGTGAAAGCGTGTGCTTGTGTGCTCTGCAGAAACAGCTTTACAAACCACAGACTATTTTAAATTAAATGGCCATTTTTTAAAATCCCATCATTACAAAGCTGAGGCCTGATTGTTGTCCTCAGTGTGCTTCATGGCAGCAAAATTCCTGCATTTTGGGAAATGTGCTGTCTATTCATTCAGCTGGAGTGGATCCAAAGGCAAATTGTGGAATTGTTGTGAGCGCTGGCTATTGCTCACAGAATTACTTTCTCTAATAGATGGCCTGCATTGTCATTTTGTGAAATGCTCAGATGAGAAGTCATCATAATTTGGATCGTGAGGTTGATTTTTTAAAAAATACAAATGCACAGAAATGGTCTTTTAAGAAGTCCAGTTGTTTTCATTACTGCTGGCACAGCAGCAATTGAAAGCAGCTCTACAGTGGGATGGAGAAACCCTCAATTCTGTAATTTGTTATTTGATATTTTTCTTTCTTCATAGGAGCATTTAGGAAAGTAAACACCTACTTCAAAACGAATCCATCTAAGAAAGTAATTGTGAAAGTAATTGTGAAAACTTAGAAATGCCATCCTGGGTGATCTCTAGGGAAAGCTGGGGTTCTCCATCTTGCAGCTGTCCCACTCAAGCCATCCAAGGGATGCCAGTGGGCAGCCAAGTCATGCAGCTTGCATGATGTAGTCTGTAAACATGGAGCAATCACACATCTTTTCTCCAGAGGTTTCCAGTTGGACTTTTGGGTTTCTTTCTGTCTGGTTTCCATTAAACCACTTTGTCCCAGGGAACACTGGGTGACCCTAGGTGCCGCTGAGCTGAGTTTGTGGATTATTTTAGGTCTGTTGCCAGTTGGAATGTGAAGGATTACTAAATGGGGTGGAATGTCCTCAGTGTCCTTCTGGACCATGATTGTGTATCCTCGGGCTACAGGTGTGGCTGGCTGACTGCACAGCACTCACTGCTGGGTAATCCAACACAAAGTGAGCCTTGAACACAGGGGCACCCTGATGCTGCAGTCACCCCACTTTTGAATGGAGTTAGCTTGGCTTCCTATAGGCACCTGCTGCCAAAAGTGCTTGCAGGAGAGGACCTTCTGCCCATGATGGGATTATTCACACTGACCTCATTGGGACTACTCTAATGTGTGAGTGTTTCCAGGGAAAAAGTCTAAATTATGTGGTCTATTAGCATGGTGAGCAGTTTCCAAAATACTTTCAGCAGCATAGTTTTCTCTGTTTAATACTAGCGGTCTTATTTATTATTTGACTTCCATACTAATACAAGCTACCCTACAGCCATATAGACTGACTTCAATTTAATCCAAACATAAGAATAATGAAGATAATTAGATCAATATTAAAATAATATATAGCAATATTAAAACTGATTAGAATTTTAAGTAACTTGGTAAAGAGGCAGCTCAATGTTGTTTTTCAAGTTAGCTGAATTAAAACCCCAGAACCCCTAAGCCACAAATTCTGTTCTGTCTGAAAATAGTTTATCACCAAGCAACCTCTCAGAAGATGTTTTCCATCTTCTGCCAACTTCAGACTTCAGAGTCTAGGTTTAAAGATACCTAAAATAAATAGTGTATACCACATGTAAATACATATTTAAAATTCTGTGAAGCCTTAAAACTGTTGATTAATTGTTTTCTTTGGTCACAAGTAATTCAGCTGCCTCTCCTGGGTTTAACCTGCTAATATATACAAGACATGTGACTGATACTTTCCCAAAGTAAATACTATTCCCTGTCTATGTTCACCTCATGCTTCTAAGTGATGTATTTGGAGGTATGCTACTGTTAGAAAACTCAGGGATTTGGCAAAAACTCCCTGCAGATTTGTGTAATGACACCAAAAGCCCACCTCTGGCACATGTAATGTTGCTCTCATCTCTTGAAAGAGCCTTAGATAGTTGAGAGGCAGGTAGATGAATTACACTGCCTTCTGGAAGTGCATTTTTTCCCTTGCCCGAGTGGCTCTGTGTTTTCTTTTTGGTGAAGGTCTGAGATTAATCTGACCTGGGGAAATCAGTAGCAAAATGAAATGCATTTTTAATGAATTTCTGCTTTGTTGCTAGTATACTTTCTTATTTCTGCCTTTTTGTGTGTGTGTACGTGCACCTACTTGATTTAAGCGTAGGCAGAATATCCAGAGTTTAATTAAGCCAGTAAGAGTGGTGGGCAACTCAGTTATTAAATCTTGCAGTATTGCTTCTTTAATAATGGTCAGGTTACTCATTATGAAGCTGCATAACTTGCAGAAATTTTGGCAGATCAGTGCAGGATTGCCCCAGTTTGCTCAGGTGCATTATTTGGACACATCCTGATTGATGGGGCTTTACAAGGCTGCTTATGATTGTCGGATCTTTGCTTTCTGTATGTGTGGTACAGTCAGTCAGCAGGACCGATCAGTTATTATTGTTTAATTGAGTGTGCTTCACTTCAGTCAGAAGCCAAGAAGGAAGGGTAAGGAGCTGTATACAACATTACCAGCTGTAATGTTGTATAGCCAATATACTGAAGATAAAAGGTGATCAGTAAATTGATTAGGCATTGTATTTGGAAAATAACAATAAATAGGGGTTATTATGTTGTAAAACTCTTTTGTTTCCGGATAAAATAAGGTGTGTCGCAGGGACAGCAAAAGCGAATGTCCTGTACAGACAAAGCCAGAAGAGTTAAAAGAAAAGCCACATTCCGAGAATAAACCAAGAGAGCACTTCGCTGGTGCAGATGGGATCAAGACATGGTGACACACGGATTCTCCCGCTCGCTGCCAGCGGACCCGCGGCTCGGGACCATCCTGGGAGCGGCTCCGGCTCATCCCGCCCTGCGCTCGGCGCTCCCAACGGCGCCACCTGCCGGCGGCGGCGCGCACAGCGCCCGGCCCGCCCGGCCGCGCTCCCTTCCCGCGGGCGGCTGGAACCTCACCGAGCTCCTCTGCCTCGCCTGGGTGCCAATGAGGGCACCCGGGGCAGGAGAGCAGGCTCCGAGTCCGTGCATTTCGTTCCTCAAGTCTCACCGCTGAGTTTGTGAGCGTTTGGATGTCGTTCAAAAGAAAAAACAGTCCTGGGAGAAATTCTGCTGTGAAGGAGACCAGCAGCAAAAGGAATGGACTCATGGAGTACACTCTTAGTAGGTGAAGTGATGCTCTTACAGCATGCATACCATGGAGACTTGTCTTTTAGCAAAAATGAAAGCCTTTGCCTTTCTGTGCTGAGTAGAGGCAGCTGCTTTTCAACTGGATCCTGGCTGGAAGGAACTGTCTGCTGTCACAATAAACATATTTTGTCTTTTGCAGGGGCAGGCAGTGGGATAAAGAACCTGTCTAGTACAGACAGGGTCCATCATCATCTCCAATCAATCAATTAATCAATCAATCTTCCATTTTATAGAATGTTTATTGGGTACTCCTTGTTTGCTGCACTCATCAGGTAGTAGAACAGGCAAGAAAAAGGCAGGGTTTGGTTTGTCTCACAAATTGGAAACAAAGCAGTACTCCATGTATGCCACTCTTCATGTGATTTCATTAGCTCTTATCCTTTATCAGACACAGCAGATGTTCAAGAGTAAATGTAACAAAACCCCACATAACTCACATAAAATAATTTTTATTATCTCTGTAAGGCAAGCTATTTACAGCTTGTGAAATAACAGAAAGGAGTACCAGCATACACTGCTTTACTCTATTTGCTTGGCCTGTGGCCTCTGGAACAGCTTCTGCTGGGAACCCCATCACTGGGATGGCCTCAGCATTTCTGCTGTAATTTACTTCTTTTGTTGTTGTTTTAGCATATTTGATATGGACTATTTCAGCAGCCTATTGTCTCCATATTGGAGCCATATTTTCTGCTGCACTCAAGCATTTTTCAGTTTGAGGTACGGCTGGTGCTTGTATCCAGTTTAGTTTATGTTGTTTGGTTGGTTTACTTTTCCATGAATACAAATGATGAGGATAATTTTGAATGCTTTTGCAATCAGAAGCTCCCTTTTGTAAGGTTTTTTTTTTAGAGTTCTTAGAAAATATAATTTAAACAATAGAAGTATGTAAGTATGACTGTGCCAGGACATTTTATGTTAATAAACTTTTAAAATGCTGCTCATTATCTTTATCTTGCCACAAATAAATTAAATGCTTTGCATGTTCCAGGGGTTTATGGAAAACTGTCAAAATTATGACTTGTTTGATAAAATTTATAAACATTTATGCAAGTAAGTCTCACTGTAAATTTTAGATACTTCTTGTACTTTGCTTTTATTTAAAGACTTTGACCATATGTGATTTTTAATCCTGTTACAGTTTTAAAACCTGTTGGTGTGGTCTTCAGACCTTGCTTGCATCCTTGCTTGCATTTAAGTTTCCTGAATATTTTGCAGAAGGGGAGCTTTGTCAGGAGCACCTCTTTGACATAATCAGGCCACTCTTGAGGTTTATTAACATCATCTCCTAGAGGAGAAGTGGCGTGCAAGAAATACTGTTTGTCCACACTGGCAGACACTCTTAACTTTAAAACAGGATTAAGCACTGAAATGAATGAACATGCAAAGACATTTCAAAGGCTGCAGCCCACTCAGAACTGAGGAATGAACTGCAAACTCCCAGCTGCTCTCCTGCAGGAAAGTGCCATGTCTTCATCACAATTCTATGAGTTACTACTGAGCTTCTCAATTGCTGTGTGCCTATGCACCACGATAGTAAAACACTTTCCCAAATTATAGGTCTTTCTGCAAGAATTTTTAGGGCTGAAGCTTATCAGCCTCCAACTACAGCAAATGTGTTCACCCTGACCTTTGTTTTGATGGTGTAAGTTACTGGATGGAGAGTTCCTTATCTTTTGCAAGTTGTTAATAACAATAGAAATGTGTAAGCTTGATCAGATATGCAAACCACCTTCACTACCTTGTAAATGCATAGTTCTTTAGCAAGCCAGAACTGGAAGCAGCAACTTGTGCCAATCTACAGAGCCTTCAAGACAGTGTATATCTGGGTCATAATTTCTTCTTTATGCTAAGAGTTTCATAAACACAAAGAAACTGTATTAGAATAATGTATAACAAAATAGAAGTAGTAAAAGCAGGGGCACCTGCAGTGTTGATGTACATGCAGCATGTTTATTGCATGCTTTCTTGCATGATAGGGATGCTCTAGAAGAATCTATGCCCAAGACCTAGAAAAGCAACTTCCTAAAAGAAAAAAAAAAAAGAAAATACATGCTAATTCTAATGACTCATGGCTGCCTTCTGCCACTTCTGGAAGAATTCCCTAGCTCATGAAGAATGGGCCTCCTAGCGATTTTGACTTGCAAAAAAAAATCATGAAGAGAAATGTGAATGTGATCACTGCCTTCTTCACTGTTGCTGTTGTTAACCATAAAGCTTTGTTTTTCTTTTAGGGTGGGTGCTGGGTGACCATGACATTCTTTTATGGCTGACCACTGGGAAAGCATCCCTGGAGAAGGAGCTGAGCTCTGCACAAAGTGGTAATTGTGAACAGCTACTGCTCCATCAGCTGGAAGAGCCAAGGCCGACCACTAAATAGAACTAATGAACGTATCCTTTCAATAACAGCTGATACCATGCAATGCTTATACAAAAGAGGTAAGTGGTCTGATGACATGACTTCTGTTTTAACTGCTGCCATAGCACAAAATCTCTGTATGTGTCTGATAGCAGGACAGTGTTTTTCAGTGTGACCCTCTGATTTTGCTAAAATGACCGCAGCTTTGAATGTTGCTTGGAAAAATAGATATCTCTTTAAACAGGGATACAAAAGAGAGAAAAATAATCAACCCACCTTGAAACTTAACACAACATTACACTGAAAAAGGATGCTGATCCCTGATAAGGCAGGCTTGGCAGAATGGGTAAAGGAGAGATAAAAAGCCAAGACAAACCTGTAGCACTGAGCGGGTGAAACTGAGGTGGGGGAGGATTAAGATGGCATATTTCCCTTCCAGGCTGGGTTTTACTTCATGAGAGATTTAAATGAGTGATCTTCCCCTGTGATATGTCATCATTATCAATATCAAGGAAGCAACAAAGGTTGCTGCTAAGGATGAGCGTCTCTCTCATCTCCCCTCTTCCCCGATGACAGAGGAGATAGGGAACCAGGGAGACTCGGAGGCAGCACCAGTCCTCAGCAGGCTCTTCCACTGGACAGCAATAGGCAGTGAGGTGTGGAGTAGCCATGGTACAGGGAGACCTAAAGTCCCTTTTCAGCAGGTGCTCCAAGCAAGGAAGACGAACAAATTCCTCTCCTCAGCACTGCTGCCGCAACAGAAGATGCACAGATGGAGTGAGCTTACCCCATGGACAATGTTTTCATGCTGCACATGTTCAGAGGTAAGTTTCAGGCCTAATCAGTGTGTGGAAGGTGCTTTAGTCATGATGACAATGGTTTCTTTCCATGGAAAATCATGTCACAAATCTGGACATATTGCTTTGTGACTGCTCTGCTTTAGTATGATTTTGTGAAGTATTTGTCTTAAGTGAATGAATTATGGCAGGGATTGAGTGTGATGCTCAGTTGTTGTCACCTCCTGTCTTCATTTTGTAAAGAACTTTCCTCTTTGCATTTTCCAGACTATTTTAGCATGTTCCCTGCTGTTACTTGGACGCCTGGATTGTTATTTGATGCCCTCATTGTGATTTGTGTGTTTCTCACACCGGGAGATGTTAATATTTAATGAATTTTAGACCAGCATAAAGAGAAGATTCGATGCATTTGATAATATAAGTACTCTCCTGTGGTAGTTGTCACTTAAGAAATTATCAGGGTAGATTTATTTTTCCTATGGCTGTTGCTTTAGAAAGGCTGTGGCTGCACTGTAATTAGAAAAGGGAAATGTAACCACTGATTACAGATAGAGAAGAAAGAAAAGGCCAGTTTACCAGAAGATTCAGTACATCTTTCCAATGGAAAAAACATCTGGATGTGTGAAAATCTGTTCTGGAGTAGTGCATAATAATATGTACCTCTACAGGCTTATCTTTGTTTAAAATGCATGGAAATGTAAAAATTATATTTCTCAGAAAAAAAAAATATTTCCAGGTGACATGCATTGTACTTATATACTGAGTTTATAATGTATTCTGCACAGCGTGGAGAAAGTTTTGGACCTCACTTGTATATATAAAACCCTGATAATGGCATCTAGATTATTCTGTGTTCCTATGCAGCTTCAACCTGTACAGATTGAGGTTGGAAGAAAAAAGTAGCTTTTCCTTCCTCAGGGAGAGAGATTTTGATAGTGATGTCCAGAAGGTGATCAGTATCAGTTTTCTGCAGTCCCTCCCATAGGTGCAATTTCAGCTGTTTTAGGACTTTTGCTTTCTACCCTAAAGGTAGGTGACAAGTTGTGTTGAAAGTGAGGTGTACGTATCTTGCTTTTTAGAGCAAAGGTGTAGACTTTCAGAGGTCTCGACTTTTGGGTTTTACTCTCAAAATGAACTTGCAAATCAAATTGTCTTGCATCTTGCTGGAAAGTAAAATGTATTTGAAGCTGTCCTGTATACACCAGCCTGTCATGCACCTGATTTTCCACTATTTGTAAGCATTTTGGAAATCACAGCTCACATGCAGCCCGCAAAGAAATAAAATCAGAACGTGCAGAAATATGAAAGCATTTTTCAGCTTGTTGTCAGAGCAGTAAATTTCAGACAGTGTTCATTTCCCCACGTGAAACATCTCAGTTTGAAAGAAATCGATTTGTAAAGCAGGCTGGGGAAGATCTGTCACAGAAGAGTCTCCTGCCACACGCCCCGAGTGTCATCCCGTCCATACCCCGCGCCTACTTGTGAGCGCAAACACTGGGTGTCTGTCGGGGATGTCTGTCGCTAACATTGCCCGTGTTTACACCTGGGACAGCAAAGCGTGGACCTGCAAGTGGCAAGTGTTAAGGAGGAGCTGCAAAGGTTTCACCGGGGAGCGACGGGCCGAGGGACGCGCTCGGCGGGCCGGGCTCGGGGAGGGACAGCGCGGCCCGGGAGCTGCCCCCGGCTGCTCCCCAGCGCCTCGGCCGAGCCCTCACCGTGCCGAGCTCCGGGCGCCCCGAGGGGGACAGGCAGCCCCGGAGCCGGGCGGGGACGGCCGGGGAGCCCCTTCGGAGAGCGGCCGGCTCCGGGGAGCGGCGGCGGGAGAGGGAGGCGAGGGAGATCGGCGGCCCCGGCCGGGCGGGCAGCCGGGGAGCGAAGCCACTCCGCGGAGCTCCCGGCGGACAGCCTCCGACCCCTCGCTCCCTCCCTCCCTTCCTTCCTTCCTTCCTCCCTTCTTTCCCTCCTTCCCTCTCGCCGCTCGCTGGCGGCTGGCAAAACCTGCCCGCAGCACCAAGGGCGCTGACACCAGCCGGGGACGAGCCCGCCGGAGGCAGCCGGAGCCGCCGCGCTCTGCCCAGGTACCCCGGCCCTGTCCGAGGATCCGCGTTTCCTCCCCTGCTACTCCTCTTCTACCTTTTCCTCCTCTTCTTCTTTCCTCCTCTTCTCCTCGATCCTCTCTCTCCCTTTCCCCCGCCCCTCCCGCAGAGCGGCCGCGGGCGCAGCCCCCCGACGCCGCTGCCGGGCCGGGAGGTGCTCGGCGGGGCCGGGGAGGGAGTGGCCGGGCATCTCCCGGCAGGGAAACGGGGTCTGGGGCTGGCAGCCTGTCTGTGCGTGTGTGCGCCGGGGGGGAGGGAGGCATGGGGGCCGGGGGGTGCCGGAGGAGGGACTATGGGGAGAGGAAGGTATAAGAAGGGATGCGGGCAAGGGAGGGGGGTGATGGAAAGAGGGGGTGCGGGGCCGAGGGGCAGGCGCTGACAGCTGCTTTCCCCGCACCCGCAGTCCCCTCCCCCGGTGCCGCCGTGGGGTGGGACTCCCCGGCGGGCCGCGGTCTCCCGTCCCGCTCCCCACCCCCCCGCCGCTGCCCGGCGCCGGGGGTCGGTGCTGGGCCGGGCGTGCCGGGGGTGGGCGGGCTCCGCCACCCGACGGCGCGTCCCGGACGCTGCCCCGCAGCCGGCGGGTGGGCAGCGGCACCCCCGGGACGATGCCGCCGCTCGGCGGGGGCTGGCCGGCGGCCCCGCGCCTCTCCCCGGCCTCCGCCGCCGTCCTGCTGGGCGTCCTGTGCCTGCCCGGGGCGCCGGCCTCCTCCCTGCTCACAGGTACGGCGGGCGCGGGCGGCGCGGGCCCACCTGCGCCGGGTGGCATTGCGCGGGAAGGGCGGCCCGAGGTGCGCCCGCGTGGGCTGGGGCAGGTGAGCACAGCAACCGTGCCTCTCTCCCCCCCAAAAAAGGTTTTCTTGTTCCTTTTCTTCCCCCGCCCCATTCTCCCTGATTCCCCTCGAGGGTTTTATCTTCCTGAGATCTGGGGCATGGAGCGAAACGCAGAATCAAATTCTAGCGCAGGCGAGGAGCCATTAGACTTTGAGGAGTGAGTCCAGCATGACAGAATACCGACTAATCAGCATTAGGGGTGTAAAGGGTTTCCTAATTTGATTCCGTTTGACAGTCAGCCTGCTAATTTTGACTCATTTGCCAAGTGGTTGCCGTGCGTTAAAAGGATGCTTGGTTTAGGGCTTGTGCTGGTCCAGGTTCTCAGAGTGTAATGGACAGCTTTCTGCTGATTTCAGTGAGCTCTGGATCTATCGTTATAGACGTATCCTGCTTTGCATGGAGTACTCGTTATTCTCCACACGTCATCCGAGAGAAGAAAAACGTCCTTCTTTGCTATAACTGGGGCACAAAGAAAGTCTAGGTTTGTGTGGCAATAAAAGGCCACTCATTCCCTGTTCTCTTTAGAATCTTGCAGAAATGCTGAACTGATTAAATTTGGCAAATTACGGCAGGGTTTAAAATTGAGGGCTAGGAGTGGAGCAAGGGTTAAACATGAGTGTGATGAGGATGGTTTCCAAAACTGTCAGGGTGAAATGAAATATGCTAGTATTTAAAAATTTTTATTTCTATTTCAGGATCGGTTGCAAAATGTGAAAATGAAGGGGAAATTTTGCAGATACCTTTTATCACAGACAACCCTTGTATAATGTGTGTTTGCCTGGTAAGTGTGTATTTCAGCTAGTAAGAACATCCAGACGAGTACTAAATGTAACTGCACAGAGAGGGGAATGTTTCAGATAATCAAATCTTGGGTGACTCTGTTGCCTTTATGTAACACAAGGTTATCTCAGAGCTGAGCTAATTGAAAGTAACCCAATACATGATCTGGCAATCATTTCTTTGACTTTAAAACCTGGACACAAAATTGTACATAACTTTATTTCAGGACATTGTGAAACCATGTTTACCATGTGAATTTGTGGGGAGAACTTTCACAGAGTTGGGGGTGCACCCAGAAGCCTTTGCTTGTAGCTCAGCAAAAAGAAGGAAAGGTAAGGTTTGGAAACGCTGCTGCTTTGAGCTCCCAGCTGGTCCCTGTCACAATCCCAGTGGGTGAGGAGCTCCACAAGGGTGCAAGGTGAAGGCAGCAACGTGACTGTATGTGCTGTAAAAGCATGATAGGGAAAGGACAAGTGATGCTTTCGTCAGAGTGCTCTGCCTGCTGTGCTGGGAGTGCAGTGGTTAATGGTGTTGTTAGCTGATGCACATTTTGGGGAGAAACATTCTGCTTCCTTGTCGTTCTGTTTCAAAGTTAAGCATTTTTGGGAGCAGTTCAGTTGGACAAGCCAAGGCCTAGGAGTTATTGTAAAACAGTCATTCTAAATAAAACTTCCTATGATATTTTTAAATAAAAGCCATAAACCTTAATTTACTGTTGAATGCAAAGAAAAGTATAGGCTAGAAAGCCTTATGTTTTACATTTTGGAATTTACAGAGTAGCTGAATGTACAGAACGTGTTCTACTTTAGGACTGAAATATCAACATACCCTCTCCCCTAATATTATTGATATTATTTTTGTAAGTCTATAAAAGATGTAAAGAATTGTTTCAGACTGCCTTTTAGAAGGCAATTTTGGCAACTCTAGGATCAAGAGCATCTTGAACCCCTCGAGGTTGATATCTATCACTGCACTGAGTTCAGTAGATTTTAGTGAGATCGTTGATAACTTTATAGGTAATATTGATAAAGAATACCTTATTGATTTCTTCTGAGCATAGTCAGATGGGAAAAAGAGGAGCATGGGATGTGGCAAGTAAAAAAATCAAAGGGAAAACAAAAAGAGAGATGAAGCTGTGTTTTATCATGGATCACCTTCCCAAATATGTCTGCCACCACTTTTGCTAATGGAAGCTGGTGTTAACCAGTGAGGAAGCAATTTATCTGTGAAAGAGCAGAAGTTCAGTCTTGGGCATCAGGGCAATAATGCATGAGGGTAAAACACTTGTATTTATAGATCTCTCTAGACCTTGGCTTTATTAAATCAATGAGCACCCTTTTAGTGTGTGAGCATGAAGAACTGCAAAAAGCATTGGATGTAAGAACTCTAAATCCCTGTGGTTTGCAGGGCTTACTTTAGTGAAATGGCAGCTGAGGGCATTTGGCTCCTTTCTGTGCCAGGAGAACACTATGTTTTATTAAGCACACAGATGCCTAGTGAGTTACTGCAGTTACCTGCCCTGGCTGCACTCGGTTTTATTTCTGCCAAAGGATAAATGCAATCTCTGTTTCTTGAGTTGGAAGCTGGGAGACTTGGTAGAGGAGATGGAAACCAGTCTGGAGATACTGGCTTTAGTGCTGTGCGACATCCAAAGCATTGACTTATTGGACTGCCCCTTGCTGAAATCTTTGTTTAGGCCTGCCACTAGGGAAAAGATCAATTTTAAGAGGTCTAGGGAAAGAGGAAACAAAAGAAAAAATGGGGTGATTTGTGACCAGGAGGGAATAGAAAACCAGATTGCCTTACATTCAACTAGAAATATTGATTGTTTAATAACAATTCAGTGAGGAACTTTTTCTGGAAGAGTGATCATTCTCTTCAAGGGCAAACCTGATGGAAAGTCATACTGTAAGAGGTGAGCAGTTAAAAAGGGAGCTTGATAAGCTGTTACAGAAAGGAAGCAATTGCTGTTTAGGAGATGACAGAAAATTCAGCAGAGGGCACCTATATTAAAAACACTGGTAAAGAGAGTCACTGGAATTGCAGGTTGGATTATGGCATGTCTTCCTTAGTGGTGATGCATTTCCATGACCACAGGCAGCCATAAAGAACAACACAAGCTACAGAAATCTGAACAGCTCTGGGATGAAGAGGAATATCTAAATAACTCTGGGTGCCCCATCCCTGTCAGTGTCCAAGGCCGGGGATGGGGATCCTGAACAACCTGATCTAATGGGTGACATCCCTGTCCATGTGAGGGGTTTGGAACTAAGTGATCTTTGGCGTCCCTCTAATCCAATCCATTCTATGATTCTATTAACCTCCTTCCAGGGCTTTGCCCATCTCACAGATTAGAGGACACAGAACTGAAATGCAGGATCTGTATCATCAAGTGTTTGACAGAGCTTTGCAGACTGTCCTGTGGAGCATGCAGATGCATCCTAGTAAGAGAGAACGAGAGGCAGCACAAGCAAAATGATCTCTGGCTTTCTCTTAATAGGCTAAATCATTTTGGAGGGTAAAGCAACAGGTAGTGCTCTAGGAGCAAATGTGGTAAACATTGGAAGCTCATGGATAATGAGTAAGTTGCAATAATGAAATGAAGACTGCAAAGAGCAATTACAAAATCAATTCCTTTTACACCACTGGAAAGTCTTGGCAGGAAGACCAAAACCAAAAGTTTTCTTTTCTCATTGATTAGCAGAGACAGGGTGGACTGATTTTCATGGTAGGAACGTGAGCAGAAGCAAAGCAGATAGAGCCCAGACTGCTGTCTGTGGACACCTCTTTGGTAGAAGCTTGTTTTAGAATTTTATTGTTAACACAAACTCCTGAATCTTGAATACAAGAGGGACGTTGGTGGGGATGTTCTAGAGATAGCCAAGTTTAGCTACCAAACCAGATTTGCTCATTCTTGAGCACTTGCTCTAACATGTGAAAAGAGAAGTTGAGGTGATAGAGAAGTTCACATTGAAAGTCATTGCTGGAGGTTTCATATATGGTGTGTGGTAAGCCATTCACTTCTGAGCTGTACCTAATGCTTTCTAATAGAAAAGGCACTGCACCCACAGTGAGATAGTTCTGCTTTGGATATCCCTGCTTGTCAAAATGGAATGTGTTGGAGTGCATGGAGCAGCTCTGATGCTGTTAATATAAGGCCTTTAATATAAGGAAACAGGTAAGACTAAGGGTGTGTAGGGGTGTGTGTACATAAACACTGTAATGATCTGCATGCAAAAACTACCAGCTGAATAAGCCTCTATGGGTAAAATCTCGAGTTCCCACATTCATAATTTATGTCTCTACTAAATGGTCTTAATAATGCCATAAAAATGGTAATTTTTGATACCCTAAGACAGTGGTTTCAATGTGAACTTTTACAATTACCATACTTTAGCAATGGCATAAGCATGAGTGAATTTGATCTCCAAAGAACTTGTCATGATTGCAGCTGACTGCAACAAATGGCCATTTTGTTTTTGTCCTTTTAGAGAAAAACATAAAAGAACAGAATGTGGTTTATCCACAAGGAATTTCTTGTAGGACTGATGAAAGCTCAGGTCTCCTAACTCCTGGTCTAATGGTTTGACTACCAAGACATTGCTTTTTACTTTATGCACTTCCACTTTACAAGTGGATGTGGGTGACACAGTCACAATCTGAACATGCTAATTTTCTGTCATGTCTCTCTGGCAACAGGCAGGCTGCACAGATGCCAGGTTTTTGGTGTGTCTGTTTTCCTGAGCTTCTTCTGAGGCATTGATGGACAAAAGACAAATTAAGGCTGTCTTCATGATCCAGAGGTTTGGGGAAGCATGCTTTATAACTTGCTGTTGCTGTCTGCAAAATGCTGTTAGAGCCAGAGTTCTCTGGTGCTCTGCTCACTTCTCTGAATGTCTTGGGGCTCTGCATCTCCTCGGAGATGCACTGCCTCTGGAAATAAAACATCCAGCCTTGTTTTCCATTGGATTTGAGATACTGGAAAAGGGCAAAGAAGGCTGAAGGCAACTGAAAGTACCTGTTTTTAAATGCTTTCACCTTATATGCTGTTAAACACTGACCCTGGGGAAAGTACTTAGAGCTGATGGGTAAAACAGATACACAGAAGTTGCACTGGAAAATTGTTTTTCTGATTGTGCCATGGCTGAGCATCCCATTGCAGCTGTGTTTATAGCTAAAGACTTTCCTGATGAAAGGATGGGAATTGCTCTCAGCTGCACCAAGTTGGGTATCAGATAAAGGTAAACACTGAAAGGAAATGCTGGATGTGATGGCCAGTAAGTTAACCAACCTTATGAAGAAATGTTGTCCAAAAAAGGGAAACTATTATTTCATATAATGGTGTGGCCCCTGACAGAACAAAAAACATTGGAGAACATATGATTGTGACATTATGTCATGCTTAATGGTCAACAGTAAAAATGTCTTAAGTCTTTTTGGCTTCTGAAAATCAAAGTAGTGAAACTGTGGTTATGAAGATGAGTGAAAAAATTTTGTGTTTTAGGGAACTAGTCTGAATTGGTAATGATGTTTATAGGTAAAAATACATAATCTTGATGGTATTCACAATGGAGTTATATTGATTCACTTTGAGAAATCGATTCCAGTTATTAAATGCTTTAAGACTGCAAATGATTATAGCTACACTACCTAATGCAAAAATTATCTTCTAAAATTATCCTCCCACATCTGTGGAAAAATGATTTTTTTTTTAAATCCATAGGAACACTTTGCACATTTTGTTCAGTTTGAGAAGCCCAAACATGTTGTGTATGACATTTTCAGATCTTTCTCTGTTATATGTGTAAGTTTTGGGCTGAAGGTAGTGGAGGCATAAGTAAACTTCTGTTAGCAGAACCAAACAAGGCTTCATAAATATAAAAGCCTAGCACATTTTGGTAAGTTTGGGACTTTTTGTATATTGAGGATTTTGAAATGTTAGGGGGAAAATGCTATTAACAGACTATTAAGGGAATTTTTGATTAGATTTCTTTTATTTGACTGTCAGCATTTAAAACAGGCATGGAATATTTAAATTCAGATCTGGTACAAGTACGGTAAATGATGAAATTCAGCAGAGTTTTTGTTGGTACAGCTTTTTGGCTGGAAGCTATCTAGCACTCAAAATAGAAGTAGGCTCACAACTGATATTATGGCATTTGCTTTCAAGAAATACGTGCTTCAACATACACGTGGAAAAGACATAAAAATGCTGCAGTCCGTCGGAAATAGGTGAAATGAGAACCTGTGCATAATTATAGGGTGAGAATGTAAAAAGACCACAGAATTAACTTAGCCCCAGTTAAAATTCTGAGTGCTGAGTTTTTTGAAGGCGAGATGAGCTCAACGGTGACAATGATGACAGGTGGTGGTGCCAGCAGTGATGTGGAGAGCCATGTCATTTCATGCTCGTTTGTCATCATCTCCATGGACCCTGAGCACCTCTCTAGAAGCAAGCAGGGATCCAAGAATAATGTATCCATTGGCCAGTGATGTGTATAATCTCAAAATGAACATACCAAAAATGCCAGTTGAAAGGGACAGAGTAGAAGTGAGGAACTGCAAGGAAATAGATAAGTGTACCTCAGCTAATGCTGGCCTTGCCATTGCAAGGGCTTCTGGAATTTTTTTTAAGAGAATGAATGATTTGAGTTTTTGTATGCTTTTTGTGGGGAAAAAAGGTCTTTTATTATCTTTTATTCCCCAAAATAGTTTAGAACAAGTGAGTTGTGTAATTGTAATCTTGACAAACCACATCTAAACCAGAGCCGTTTTCCCCACCTTTTCTCCTCCCCCCGTCCCTCATGCTTGTGCCTCAAACTTACCAATTGCACCTGAGGAGTGGTAATCATATGTCTCAACCTTTTATCACCTAAATCCAGACCAGAAGGAAATAAATGTAAGCCAGAAAGGATAACCAAGTGTTGGAAATCTGAGAAAAGTTTGGAGACAGGAGCTCAGGAACTAGAAATCAGAGCTTTGATTGCCATAAGTTTTACTCAGCATGAAACATCATTCTGTAGTTTAAATTTCCTCTTTTAAATCCAAATGAACAGTGTAGAATTTGACCTTTGCTCATAAAAAATAATGTTAAATTTGTCATTATAAGACCTCGTGTTCTGCCTAGCTTGAACTAGTAAATTGGTGAAACCAAGTGCAAGCAAACCAAAAAACTGAAGAAATAACTTTGATGTTTGTTCCCCCCTGCACGCACACACCTCCAGCCAAAAAGAAGCCCAATCCTGAAAACCATGTCTTCATTGCAGGCTAAAGCAAAACAGCTACTAGATTGCTGGGGTTCTTTACCTATAGCAGAGCTGATATCTGTGGCACAGTACACAAGTTAAAAGCACGTAGCTAGCCTGAGAGCAAGTGTTTGACACATGTTCAGTGAAGATGGCAGTGTTTTAGTACATGAGGATTCAATTGTTGTTGCTTCAAGGTATAATGCGGCCCAGATGACTTTTAGTGGAGTAGTGCATATTAAAAACCAAACAAAAAATCATCAAACAATTCTTTCATACCTATTTTATTTAATTTAATTTCAATAGTTTACATACATCAGCTACAGAGTCTACCAAGACTGCATCTTCTTTCAATTTAAATATTCTTGGTCTTTATTACTGTATAATACAATCAGCTTTCTCTTCACCCACAAAAATAATAAACAGAGAGACAAAAAAGCCTATGATACAGTAGTGTACTGATACTTTTCACCCCCATATTACTCCAAAAGAGAATGCTTTTTTGATCGGTGCATGAAGGGTTCCTGAAACCCAAACATGCTCCAACATGATGAAAGTTTTATTAGGTTTTTTTTTTTTCCAAATACAGATGTATATGCAACCTCTTAAATGAAAAAAACCCAACACCCCCCACCCCAAAAAACAAACCCTGAAAACAAAAAACAGACATAACGCCATGTCTGGTGCAGCAGGGTGTCCCATATGTGCTTTGTCATAGAAATGAAAGAAATGTATGTATGAATATGTATATACATGTATATATGAAGGAGGTCTTGCAAGAGGGAGGTGACTTGGAGCATGACCCAGAGGTGGATTGTGATTACTTTGGTAAAATCTTCTTGAGGATGATTCTAGAAGGTTCACCTGTAGTTGTTCTTAATTCATGCAGAACATCTGTGAAACAAGAGTTTGACCTGCCTGACAAACTGTCTGTGGTAGAGGATGGTTACTCTGGCTTGATCCTTAAAATTTCCATCAGAGTTTTGTGGAATGTTCAAGTCAGTTTAGTTCATGTACAGGTATGCCCACCCTGGTCAAGTAGTACCACATGCAACATCTCATGTGATTCCCCCCTCTGGGGAACGAGCATGGATTGTATAGTATTGTTTGTGTCTGTGCCATCTGTATTGTTTGTTGTGTCTGTGCCATCCGCGGACCTCTTGATGTCCACTTTCTGCACTTCATATCCAAGAGCTGCCTCAGACTGTGGCACATCCCTCACAGGTATGTTGGCCTTCAGAGCACTCTGCTTTGTCGTGACAATTACTTTGGGGATGTGGTACACAGTCATGTGTAACAGCTTATGATGAAGCCTTTCTGCAAATCTGCAGGCTGGAAGAAGCTATTTCATGTTGTTCTCAGACCACATGGGCTAGTGAAGAGTTCACTACTTGCACATTTCTAACATAGGCAGCTGCACTGAGCAAATACACATATGCACACAGTGCTGAACTGATTATAGGTCTTGGCAAAACCCTCCTGGAAGAGAGCTGGTGATATGTCACTGTAAGGATGATGAAGATCCAATCCATCATGTATGAAAATGAGATTCTCTTTGGTGTAATTAAAGGATCAGATCTCTCAAATACAAAAGAATATGTATAAATAATACATGGAAAAGTATGAAGGGCACAAAAATGCCGTAAACTAAATGGAAAAATGTAATATAACTTGCAAATGTCTTTGGAATGCGTCTACAATAAGCGCAAAATGGATCAGTCTAAGTTAAGACACTTTTTTATTGCCAATAAGAAAAACATTATTAAAGAGCTGGTCCAATATCAAAATGGCATTTAAAAAGCATACAGTTACCTGTATATAGTTTTTATTAGCTTTCAAGTTTCTTCCATTGAGTTGTTAATGGTCCTTTTAAGAATTATGGTTCTGTAAGTGAATGGCTCACAGTGTCAGTACTTCTGCTGCTCTGCTTTGTGCTGCTGTATAAAAAAGATATTTTTTCCCCATCAAATATCTGGTTTTATTTCCCCATCATGATTTAATAGAAAATTTTGAGGGAAGAAAAATATTAAAAAACAACCAAAAATCAAATGAAAATGCAACCTCTTTATATTGAGCTTATGGCCAAATAAAAGGCCATTGTGAAAAAAAAAAAACCAATCTTACATAAAAGCTTTTACCTGTATTACTACTATTAACATGGCTATCATACTGGTACATGGCTATCATACTGGTACTGTACCTAATAACTGGTGTGATTACTTCCTTTGAGGCCTCTTGGCCTCTTCATCTTATGCATTAAGCTTCAGGTAAAAAATTCCTAGTCTGACTGTTTGATTGAGCTCTGTGCAGTGTTTTGCACCCACCTGAATCAAGTGCTGGGCTCTGGATCCAAGTACAGCATGGATCTTATCCCTTATCATCCCCAGAAGCTCAGAAGCTGACCTTGTGTGCTGATGCCTGAATTTCATAAACTTTTTATCTGTCTCTTCATTTATTTATTAGACTTTTTCCCTTGATTTTTTTTTCCTCTTTTCCTCATGTCTAGAATCCACTTGTTCTATATAGTCATCCATAATCTGGTGTCAAAGTAGGACTGTGTATCACTACCTTGCTGAGAAAATAACTTGTCTTCATGCATTGTCTATGATTTTCATGCCTTTTACTTGTTGTCCATTCTACACATCAATCTCCTGGCTATAGTTTTCATTTTCATTTTCTGTACTGTTTCCCAGATTTTTCAGAGACGGAAGCATTGTACGTGTGTGCTGGGAAGTGCTATGGCAAAAGGCAGTACTGTGGAACAGCATTAGAGTTGAGATATATTTATTCTTGTGAGTACTAAGGATGGGGATGTGATGAAATGCCACGTAGAAAAAATGATACCAAAGACCTGATGCTTTCCCAGACAAAATGCAGTCCCAGTTTCTTTGAGTCCCTGTTTTAAGTAAACCTTTGCACGAAGCTTCAGTGTTAGAGGTTGAGTGAGGCCATCTCAGAGCTCTGCTGACCTGGTTGCACTGCCTTTTGCTCCAGAGACACTCTGGTTCACCCTGGGCATTGGCAGTCGGTCACCTGGTAGCAATGCAGCCTAAAGCATGTGCAAACCTCAGCAAGCAGTATTGAAACTTCCTGTAAGGCTCGAGAAGTTGAAGAGTGCCATTTCTGCCTCACTGAGAACCAGGCATAGCTCAGCCCTGGGCAGTGTGCTCAGTGTAACCCCAGGCTCCTCTGTTGGCTGCAGGATCAGCTGCCCCTCTCCCCATCAGGCCATGGTATGGCTCAAATCCTCTTTCCTGGCTAAACATCTTGCTTGAGGCATGGCAACAGCACCTTGCACTTCTCCATAACCAGGGGGATGCAAACAAAGATGTTGCATACCCCTGGCCAGGAAAATCAGATTTCTGACAGCTCACAGGTTAGAAATCTATGTGTTTTGGATTATGTTTCCTTGTTTGGGGTTTGGTTTTTTTTCACCTGCTCCTGACATGTTTATGTTCAGTTATACTAAGTGGCTTCAATAGGAAATGAGAGTTTCCCAAGGCTTGGAATCATCAAAGTATGTTCTGTTGGCCAGCTAGACTCATATGTTTGCATTTGTTTTTCTGTTTTGTCTTAGGATTTATTAGTGGATGACAAATAACAGACCTTGGTTGTCCTGAGATTGCCTCCTTGTTCTTTTTTATGTCTGGATGTACAGTTGAGGTACGGTTTCAGAGAGATGGAGAAGAGCTGATAAATGATTGCTCTAGGGCTACATGATGATTATGATCTGATTGTGCCAGTTAGTGAAACATCTCAGGGTTGTGTCACCTAGATACCACTGGGGCAGGAAGGAGCCAGGAGGGTGGCTGGCTTTGAGATAAGGCTGTTAGCTGAAGGATTGCCTGTAAGACACAAAACACTGATAAACCAGAAGGCTCTCCTGCTACAGGGAGGCTGTTGAACATTTGCTTGTTACAGAGAATATTTTTTTCTCTGTATATGACAGTGCACAGATGCTAATTTTCATATGTAGCACTTTACCCTTCTACCCAAACAGTCCTGGGGATAGCTAGCCTGATGATTCAATCTGGAAAATCCTTTTGATTCAAATAAATGAATGAAATTATTTTGGCAGACAAAATGCAAAACATGCAAGTTCTTTAGCCTATAAACCAAGTCTTAGTGCGTGTTTGTAAGTGCAGTGGATAAAAAATGCTGGAAAATTAAAATTGCTGCACCTTAAAACGTTTGGGGTCTGGTAGTGTAAGGAATCTTTTTAACAGATGCATGTTTGTGGCATAATCTCTCCATGATCTATAGACATGGAGCATTTCTGGAGGAAATTGTTGATGTAGACATTAAGATGCAGTAGAATGCACTGATACTGAACCAGAACCTGTTTACCATGAAAATGCAGAAGAAACTGCCATTTGTATGGCTTCTGAGAAAATGCCTGTGTATGTTCAGTTTAACTTGGCAAGGTTTCCAATCATCAAGAAAAAATAATTTGACCCAAAGATCAATCTGAAGCTGAAATTTATAAAATATCTACAACTAGAGGCTATGATAGTAAGAAATTTGAATGGTTTAATGCACTTGTTGTGTGAAGCATAAATATTTGCTGCCTAAAACTTTGTATAATTGTTTCAGTATAAAAGGAGTATCTTTGATATAATTTTTTTTTCTGAAATAATTAAACCAGTCCACATAAAAAGAAACATAAAAAGGTGGAAACCAAAAAAGGGGAAAAGGAAGCAAACCATGTACCAGAAAAGGGAGTTTTGTTGGAAGGCAGCCTTTTGGAGAAATGGGAAGGCAGCTCCAAGCCTGTTCAGTGGGCACAAGGACTGCGGGCAGGAGAGGATGTGGATGCAATGTCACTTCAGGAGAGTTATGCGTGGCTCTGGAACCAGAGGTCTAGAAGGATTTGAAGCGTCTTCTGGAGATTTAATACGACTCCTGTGTGTTTGTAGACAACTTGTGTCTGTGCCACGAGGTACTGTTCCCATTGGAGGATTTAGGTTAACCTGCTGAGTGGTGCTGAGGTTGGGCTGCTGGCCCAGGCTGCCCATGCTTTCTGTCTTCCTCCATTGAGAAGACAGCTCTGGACAGGAATTCCTTACAGCTGTCATGCCGAGCAGAGAGCTGGCAGCAGTTGCTGAGTACAAGGCCTTTCCCTAAGCCCCCCTCTGTTTTGGGGCCAAGCACCTCATGCTGTGCCATTCAGGGTTCACTGCTCTGACCTGGGTGACAAGAGCATCTGCTTCTATATCATAGAGCTTAGTAGTGGGAGGCTGGGGGAGAACAGCAGTTTATTGTATCAAGCAGTATGTGGAGAGCCACTGATGAAGGGATTAGTGATCTCATCTTGGTCAGGATCTCTAGGGTAGAGAAGTACATTTCACTTGCCCGTATAAAACACAGCAGTGTGGACAGGCTGGATGAAACAGTGTTTCTCTTCTAATCCAGACCTGGCTGTGACTTGGCAACAAGGACTTTCTCTAATTGCAGAAGAAGGTACAGTTAATAAAAAATTAAGTTTCCAAGACCTCAAGTGGATATTGTTTTAGTTTTCCTCGGTTCAGCTGCAGGTTCTCTGTTGTACACACTTGAATCTCTCATCATAAAGATCCCCTCTTGTCTTAAAGGCGTGAAACTTTTGGATTTCAGATCATCTTTCTGCCTCCCCTAGCTGTCCAGGTAGAAGGATTGCTGCCTGAGTTCTTGCTCAAAAAGAACAATGCTGTCCCACACAATGAAATCCTGTCTATCTGCCTTCAGAGCACTGTGGACTTTAAGCCAGGCATAATCTGTTTCCTGACATTTGAGTCTCATTAATTGGGTTAACAAGATGCTATCTACACTCCATACTTATGTAAATAGAACCTGCTAGCAAAGATCTTAATGGCACCTGATATATCACACTGCCTTTACATCCATCAAGAGGTACCCCTGCAGGAGTCACTTCCAAAAGCAGGTTGTGTTCTTGGTCCCATGGGTCCCTTTATAAGCTGTAAGAAATGCTGGTGGTCAAGGCCAACTGTTCAGATGTCTTTCAAGTGTCCCACTGGTGACCAAATCTCACTTTGTCAAGATGACAAATGACTTGTGCATACCCTGTTCACCTTCGAGCTTCGCTCTAATGTCAGCTCCATTTACTTGTCAGAATCAGGTATTTTTTTTACTTCCCGCAGTGCAAGTGGAGCAAGGGAAAGGAAGGAGTGAAGGGAACATGGGCTGAGGAAAAAAAAAACCTGCTTGTATGGCTTCTATTCAATGTATCATTATAGCTGAGATTTGCAAGCTTTGGACATACCAGAATCTGTTTGTTTGTACATGTGCAAAACAGAAAGAAGGGAATTTGCTTTTCAGAAGTGAGAACTGTCCCTGCAGGGCTACGATTATGCAAAAACATGTTTTAACCACTGGATTTTTCAAGAAGAAAGTGGTTGTGTAAGATGAGTTTCTTATTTTGGACAGCAAATTTTTTCCAGAGCAGCATTTAAAAACAAGTGTTTAATTAAGAGGGTCTACCCAGAGCATGGGGCATTGTGCATGTGTCTGCACTGAAGAGCTCGACTCAAAGCTCTGAGCTCTCATGGGTGGTTTCATTGACTGCAGTGGTATTGTTATGTGGCTAAGTGATCACTGCTGTGATTGAGAGCTGTTACATCTCACCCAAAAGCAACCATGGCCAGGCCACAAAATATGGTCAAAGTCAGCTCAAGGACTGTGAAAGTGACATTGACAGCTTTGGCTTTTAGTTTCTTCTCAATGACTTCCATATCGCTTTTGCTTAGTCCACAAGTCAAAATATGCTTTTTCTCCTATTAGCTACAGTGTTGAAGTTTTGAAAGTCACAATCTTACTGAATTTGGCAGTATGATTAATCACAACAAAGGAAAGCTTATTCTACCTTTCTTCTTTGCATCTGATGGAGGCAAAGAAGTTTCAGTAGATAGGAAGTAGAAACACCCAGAAGTGAGATGTGTGAAATTAAACATCACAGTGTCATAAGCTTTTCTGACTAATTCTCCCAAGACCTTAAGCCTTCCTTTGCTGGCAGCAGCTGGATGAGGACATCTTGAGGGTGATGCCTGCCGTGGGTTGCCCATGACCCAGGATTACCACAGCCCCTACAAGATTTTATTGCAGCCAAGCAGCAGTTGCAGCAAAAACGAGTGTGGCTTTGTGAGTTGAAGGCAGCATTAAAAGACCCTGAAAGCTTTTGCCTCCTCTGGGGGGTCCTGCCTGCAATGTTCCTTTTCCTTGTCTCTTCACGCTCTTCTCTGTGCTGACTGACAAGTTGAAGGCTGTGCCTTCTCTCTGCAGACTCTGCTGTGAATAACCTTTTTTTATTTTCTAAAACCACTGCGTAGCACGGGCAAGATCACGTAAGGAAACAAATTCAGGGTCAGTTCTCAGTTTCCTTGCAAGTTCATTAAAACAGCAGTGTCTGGAGGCCTTTTGCCTAAATAATTTCATAATAGAAAACAGACTCTCGTTGCTTCTTTCTTTTGGGCTACTATTTTTATTTGGTTGTTGTTCCTCAAGCGTTTTGGTCCTATTTCAAAACTTGTTCAATTAAATGAAGAGACTGTTTTTTTGGTGCTTTCCGGTTTAAAAGCTGTACAGCAGAAACTTCTAGGAGTCCTCTGGATTATGGAGCTACAACTGACAGGGATTTTCTTCTCAAAATAACATTGGAAAACCCCAAAGTATAGCTTAAACATTTGAAAGAAAATAAAAAACCCCTCCCCTTTCTCTCCCCCAGCTGAGATCTCCTGTCGCTGCTTCTGGCATGCATCACATCTTTGAGGATACAGTATCATGAGAAAACTGTCACTTGGTGATGTATTAGGGTAATATATCATGAGAGCATCGTTTCTTTAGAGGATATGAGCAGTAAAAGACATGATTCTGGCCAGACAGAGCAGCAGGGGACCCTGCTCTTTTTCTTTCCTTTTCTTTAATCTAGCCCTGTTTTTGTGTTGTACAGGAGTGAGTTTCTTCATGGGATATGACTTGTTGCAGAGTAAGTTAGGAGGCCCATTGGGCTTTTTAAAGTCTTTAAGAAGTACATGGCCTCAAGGGCTGCTTTGTTCAAAGTTTTTAGAACAGACTGAAGCCCAAAACTAGAGCATTTGCCACTGCTGAAATCTCTAGTGTAAAGACTGAGTAAGCAGGCTTCAGATAAAGAAGGTAATAAAGATGCAATGACAGGTACCTATTGTTTGGATATATATTTGTAGATTTAGCCTATCAAATTGTGATGAAATGATACTTATTTAAAAAGCAGTCAATGTATTTATTTTTAATAAATGTCAAATGAATTTTTAATTCACAACATTAGAAGAAAAAAGAATATCGGTCAGTATTTAGTCTCTAATAGAAAATACAGCTATCGAAAACAGGAATTCTGAACTGATAGATTTGATTTTGACGTGCTTCGATTTTGATGTCCTTTTTATTGTTTTAATGGCTTTGTTTATCTCTCATTGACAATATCTACCAGGAAATAGCAGTGTATAGTACTGGGATAACATTAGTAAAGAAAGAAAAGCAGAATATTTTTAGGGCACTCTTTTGATGAGCAGGGCTAGTTTTTGAGATGAGCCAGAACATGACACCATATCTTGATCTAAAATTTTGAATTCAAATGATTTAATAATTTATTTTAAACCTTTGGTGTAGTATGCTTTGCCCTCTATGAAATCATCTAGATAATTCATGAGTGTCATCTTCAATGATTTTTTAGGAGTAGAATTTATTTTGGGCGTTTTCAGGACAATTTTCTTGGCAGACTTGTCCTTCTCCAAGCCATCCTATGACACTTAAGGGGGACCAGTATTCTCCAGGATACACCCAGGACAGCAATGCTGTTCCACATCTGCTGACTTCAGCTGTGTTTGGTGGATCAAGCTCAGGTAGTGGAAGCTTTTATGGCCCTCAGATGCCCGTCACTTCTCTGGGAGATTGAATTCTCCACCAGCTTCTGTCAGGGTAAACCAGACTAGGACTAGGCTGGACCTTGCCTTCAGCATCACCCATTTAGTTGAAAATTGGTTGGGTAGTAATCATCCAAAAGGTTTTTCTGACTGATCTGAGTACCTGAGAACATTCAGCAAGGGGTAGATCATAAACTTACAGGGCTGGGTCAGTGAGCTTTTACAGAAGCATGGGTCCAGGTTTGCAGCTGGAGCTTCAAATTGATAGGTATTGCCTGTGATTACCGACTGCAATTACCTTTTTCTTAGGTATTGTCATCAGATTTAAGTAATTGATAATTGAGTCAAACTCTTCATTGACAAAAGAGAAACATAATCCTGTGAATTAAAAGTCAAAGAAAAGGATGTGAGTTTTAAAAGTGTGCATCTCATGAAATGTGAGGGTGTGGTCTCCCACAGGAATCCCTGTGTGTAACCCTTCCTTGAAATCTGGCTCCTGGATTACTTTGGGTATTTTTTTTCACTACAGTATGAACTGCTGGGAACTTGTGAAGGCCCTGTCTCTTATTGCTAGAAGACTGCCATGCTATTCTGCTGACAGGTAAAGAGTGTTGCCTATAACTGTGCAGCTGAAGAACTCTAATCTGAAGCTGCACTTGGAGGTTGAGGTGGAGACAGGGAGACTGAGAGCTACATGGTCTGGATCCTGCTCTGACTGATCCTGCTCTGGCTTTCTGACTGAAATGTCAATCTGCAGTCACAGTAATTCTGTCTGGCCATGTCTACCTTGTCCCTGAGCTCACTGGAGCAGGGATGTGCTGCAAAATGTTTGATGTTCTGGGACCCTGACCTCAGCTGCAGCCTTAGTATTAATGCCAGCAAATGTAGGAGGAAGAGATGGCGCTTTCTTTTCACCAAATGCTGGTGCACAGGGCTGCTGTCAGGGAGTGTTGCTATTGCAGCAGGCCACCAAGGTCACTTTCCTTGTGCTGGGGTACATCATTAAGCACAGTAAAAAAAAAAAAATCCGTTCAGACTGTAAGGGGTTGTGAGTGATTTGTCCTGAATCACTTGCACATATACTCATGTCTTCCTCACAGCAGTGGGGAATACCCATTTGAAGTGAAATTTGGTGTCATCTTTCAGCAGGGTCTTTGTTTTAATCATCTTTCCTAGGGAGCAGGGAGAGCTCGAATTATGAAGGGGGATGGTTGGTGCTGGCTGAGCATCACCACAGGAAGGTTGCAGCCTCCTCCCTGCTCACCCTGAGAGGCCAGATAAGCTAAACAGATTACAGGGATAAGGGGGCAAATCAAAGGCTACTGAGCGGTCTGCTCAAAAAAAGGAATGAGACACTGTGAACTGAACTAAAATACTGTCATTTGTATCTAATGCAGTTCATACTGAAATCATGGTCACATTCTGCCACAGGCAAGGACCTAATGCTGAAGGTACTGAAGTGTCTGTTTGACTTCACTCCTGTGAGTTGTTGCCTTACAATTTTACATGCTTAAAATAATGGGACCTTTCTCTCTTGGTGAAGCATGTGCCTTGGTGTTTGTAGGGTTATGTGGAGAGAATGCTATCATTTTCCTGAGAACAAACATCATTTCATAGGGAAATATTTTTTCCACCTTGAATTTAGAAATGCATCTAGTGTCCTAAACGATGTTTTTACTGTACCCACAAAATTTGTTTTGCAAGAGAAAGAAACCCCAGCAGAGGATTGGAAGGGAATAAGGGAAATGTCATCATCTCATCTCCCTTGACAGTGATTCAAAGAATCTGCAGACATCTCTCCTTGAGGAGTGGTGTCTCCTCCCTGAAGCCTAATGGTGTGGCTCTTGCTCAGGTAGAGAAATGCTCATGGAAGACAGCAGTCCCACAGTTTTAGCAGGGATCTCTTGCTTGCATCAACTCTGGTTTGTAAATCAGGCCTGAGACAGAGTTCCAGGCAGGAGTGCCAAAGAAGCAAGGGTACTATTTTCAGAAAGAGCCTCAGGTTTTGTCTAGACCATGAGTTAAGCATGTGTCTGAGCCTGTTCTTGAGTTCAGGCTGGCCCAGCATTGGGGTTGTTTGCATGTAAACATAGGTGCAGGCACAGGCTTGGGACTCCCAAGCTTTGCTGAGGGACAGAACCTGTGGCCAGTGCTGGCCCAGACCTTTCCTCCCGTGGCCTGTGTGGTGTGAATGTGGCTTCTTGTGTGCTTGAGAGGATGCTCTGGCTGTGTGCAGCACCTGGCAGAGAGCCCAGCAGTGTGGCCTAAGAACATGGGATCATGGCACGTGGCAGGGGCCAGCGTTGATTGGAGCCTGCCCTTTGCCTTGCGGTGGAGAGGCCGCCCATGTGAATTGAATACACTTGTTTCATTAATTTTAAATGGCTCTTTCTTCTCCTAAGGCTACATGTGTGTATTTGAAAGCTCCATCCCATATTCCTCGGGGGCAACTTTTGCCATTGTATGAAAATTGTTATTGTTTTCATGGGTGATCCCACAGCCTTCTCCTAGCAGAAACTTAAGGACACCCTGAGCTACTTGGTGAGGAGTCCTATCAGAATTGCCAGCAGGACTATGATGAATAGTGGTAAAAAATGAATTTCAGGATTAGTCATTAATGGTAGGTATTCCTACCTAATCTCTCTCTCTTGCTTTTATTATTTTTCTCTCCACAGCATTTTTTTTTGGTTAAATGAAAGTTTAAGTAACATTTTCCCCATTCAGTATAAATAATTAATAACCTCGGGGTATTAGAAATGCAGCGCAAGCTTCCTAAAAGCATTTTCAATACATAAAAAGAAAGAAAGAAAAACAACCCCAGACCATCACTGTGGACATCTGTCCCCCTGAGAAACCACATCTTCAATGTCTTCTGCAACCAGCTGTTACAGCACAAGAGTAGGCTCAGAATACCATTGATGTAAGCACTTCTTGGTACAGTCCTGAATAAACGAAGCAGACTCCTATTTTGCTTTCTTTTTTTTTTTTCCCTCTTGAAGCCAAATCCAGGTTGAAAAGAGCCATCCTCCTGGTGGCTGCTGTGAGCCGGCAGGAGTCCAGTGGGGAACCCTGTAGAAAGTTGGCTGTGGCTTCCAAGCTGTGGTTTGGCGCATATCCTCTCCAAGATCTCTGCCAAATATTCAGACTCCTTTTTAGTGTGTGGGTTTTTTTTTTTTCTTTCCTTTTCATGTTGGCATTTTATTTAGCTGTACCATATGAGTTTAAGGCTGTTAGTTTGATATAATTTGTCGCCAGAATGGGCTGTTTTGTGTGGGGTTCTTTGATGGAAGGTAAGAAATATGAGGTGCATGTAAAAGCTGAACAAATTGTGTTGAGGGGAGGTTGTAGTAAAGGTAACATGAAGCAGTAGCAGTGATATTGGGTCTGGTTAGTGTATCTCTCCTGTGTGGGAATTTGACATCACCTCTGCATGCCTACTTAAGGGGATCCATGGTTCTCATTGGAAAAGTGTGGGAGAGGGGAGAAACATGGACACCCAACAAAATTTCTGATCTTTTCCCCAGATGCATTGAAACATGAGTTCTCCACAGCTGGGCTTGGTGAGTGCAGTGAGGAGTTCAGGGTGACCCTCCAGCACTTCCCTAAATTTTCCTTTTCAGGGGAGTCTGGGATTCCAGAGTGAGCCCTTTGCTGAGCTGAGCACTGGCTGGGGAGTTGCGTCAGATGCGGCAGTATTGTTCTGGATCAGCCTGACCTCTTTTAAAAAAATACCCGTTTTTCCAACACTAATAGAAACCTTAGCTGAGGTTCTCTCCCTTTCTGTGTGTGTGCCTGAGCACTAAATTAAAAAAAAAAAAAATAATCCCAGATGTGAATCTATAAACCATCTGTTTAAAATAACTATTGTGCAGGACTGTAATTAAAAGTTATTTATTATGAATCTTGGGATCCTATTATGGATTTGACTGACTCCCAGCTTTCTGACTTAGCAAAGGGTTTATGTATTTATGGGCCATGTGTCTCTTCCGCACTTCTTGGTGCCAGAGTGCATGTCCTTTAAACAAAAGGGAAAAAAAATCCCCTACCCTCCCATAACTGTTGGCTTCTGACTGTTGCCGTCTAAGAAGTTTTCTCTTAAGAACAGCAAAATTCAAAGTATCTGAGAGCTTTCAACAGATTCAGAGACGCTGTTGACAGCCCAGATGGAGGCTTGGTAATACAGCTCTCCTGCATGCAGCTACTTAGCCACTCTCTAAATGTATGGCTGGGACAAGTAATGAAATGTTATGATTACTGGGGGTAGGAGGGGACATAACTGGGAGGAAAGGATTTGTTGCTCAAGTCCCATTTGCTCTCAGCCTCCACTTTGCCCTTGTGAAATGGGAGGGGAGGAGGCAGCAGAACTGAAACAAGCAGATGGACAGTAGACATTAAGAGCAGTGTTTTGGGCAACTGGGTGAAGGGAAAAACCCAGCCTCCAGATGACAATTACTCTTTTGTTTTATTTTTGTACTTTTACACCCAGTGGACCCAGGAGATCTGCACTGGATAATGCCTGACTGCAATAGACTAAACAATGATTTACCAGCCCTGCTTTATCTGCTGCAGGCCTGTGATGGATCAGCATGGTACATTAACCCTTTCCTCCACATCTGCTGACCTTGTTTTCCACAAGATACAACACTGAGATAAAACAGCAGAACTTTTTTAGAAAGAATTTTGGGATAATAGTAATAATAGTACTAGAAGCAGTAGGAGGATGCACTTCCCTGGAATTATGTTCATCTCTTCATACTTCAAGAGGGATTTTGCCATGAGGACAATCCCAGGGCAGCAATATGTTGCAATTGGGGCTCTACTGTATGGTTTTTTTCACCAAAAGACCCCACAAGGAGTGGTGGGGCTGCAATCCTGAGCAATGCTGTACCTCACACCCTGGAAGAGCAGCCCAGCCCTGATGGCAGAGAGTTAGGCAGCATGGGATGACATGTGAAACAGCCTGTTTTGGGGCTATAGCAAGCTAGAGAGGATGAACATCAGCTTTGCAAATCCTACTCTGTTTTAGTGCTTAGCTGCTCTTCTATTTTGTGCTGGCAAAGATTGGCTCTATTTACTTGGATACATGGAGCTGTCCTTTAAGGCAGGAGGAGCTTGCAGCTTCTCCAAGGGACAGAGCTAACCTTCCATTTTAATTTGGGGAAAAAAACCCCGAACAAAAGAAACAAAACAAAAGAAAAACCAAACAAAAAAACCCCAACAACAAAAAAGTGCAGTGGGTGATGAGTGTGGCACCTCCTCCCTACCTTTCAGCACTGTGCTGTAATAACTGAGCTTTGAGTCAGTGATCCAGGTTTGCTGCCCTCCACATCCAGAGGCAATTCAATGACTCATCTCCTGCTTTCCCCACAAATGCCCTTGCTGTAAGAACCAGTGACTTGTGGGGGCACGAAGCACAAGTCTCTTTCTGCTGAAGCCAGGCCACTGAACAGCAAATAGTTCAAAGCCTACTGAGACAGAGAAAGGAAATGTGAATCTGTAGCCTACTGCTTAAGACATCCTCCTAGGGGGAAGGACCCTTCAGGTCCTGTCACTGCACTGTGGGCCACTAATATTCTTCATGTGGAACAGCTGCTTAATGCAAAACAGCCCTTGGCATCAGTACATGAATTCCAAAATCTTCCCTCCCAGAAAACCTGCTAAAACAGCAGCTTTGCTGGTGATAAGGAAAGAAGAGCAAGACCCGAATTTGGCTGGCCCCCTGAGGTGGCTCAGTGAGACCAAGCTCATAACTGGACAGAATTTTTCTGATTTTAGCAATATGGGGGAAGCAGGAGGCTTCTACTGGGAACAGTAACTAGCAAGTATCTCCTGTTTGAAATACGTGTGTTGGGTCATCCTTAGGAACTCCTTGCATTGCCAACAGGAAGATACCATGTCAGGATGTACCTGAGGGCAGAAGGAGGCAGACAGCACTCAGGGAAGAAATTGCCTGGGAAGCTGGGCTGCATGAGGAATTTGCTCCAGGAGTCCTCTGACAACCAGGGAATTAAAAACAAAAAACAGAGCTCTGTTATTTTTTTGTCCCTCTTGCTGCCATCTGCAACAATAATGTCCTTTGAAGAGAGAGTCCAATGGGCAGCTGCCCAGCGGCCTCCCTTACCCACACCCAGCCCAGCCAGGTTGGACCTGTAGGGCACTGTGCTTATCTCAGAGGTGCACGATGCATGCTGCAGCTGGGTGAGCCATGTTCTCCACAGGAACAAACTCTAAACCGGGTTTTGCCCCTCCTTCACACCCACTTTCACCAGGCAGAAGGCTTTCCCACAGATAAAGGTAGTGGGGCTGATAGGCTTATTAAATCTTTCCTTAAGCAAACTCATTAGAGAGAATCAGGTCTTAGCAGAATCCTTTAAAATACAACTGTGAGTTGGTAAGTTTGGTTCTGCTGCCCTTCAGCAGACTTTATGGAGCACCATGTTCCTGCAAAGGGAATCAAGATTCCACTGAGTGCTTTAAAAGAGACATTGAACCACTTGAATTCCGTGTCGTGGCTGCTTTGTGCCAGTCCAGAGCTACAGACCAGCCATAAATCCAGCTTAACCTGCTGGTTAAATTGCATTTATAGTTGCTCTGCAGTGCTGGAGTGATGCAGAACAGCCAGCACTGCAGTGACCTGGCTTTTTACAGTAATGGTTTGTGTTGCTGCAGCTGCGCTTTAGGGCCTGATACTTATTTGCTGATTTCACACTGTCTTGGTGAGAGCGAGTCCTCATTTACACTGATAAGACTGAAGTGCCTTTATAGCTCCCATCAGATCAGGCAGTGACTTTGAAGTAAATAAACCTCTGATTTTAGACAAAGGGCTGGAGTGTAATAAAAGCTGTGTGTTATTCTTCACAGGCACCTTGAATAAGGCCACAGGGAGCAAAGTAAAAAGACTGGAAAGCACAGCTTTTTTTTTCTTGAGTTTTATGATTTACATTTTTCTAGCCCTTTGAATTTTTGGTCTCTAATTAAGTCATAAGACTGGGTGAGGTGGGTACTTGCATGTACTAGATAGCCACCTGTGTCACCTAATGAACTAAGCTAGTAATTATAGGTGGAGGTCACTTTAGAGGGCTACTTTAAGTATAAGGAATTTGAATTAGCAAAATTTTACTAAAAGAAACACCCCAAGTATTTGTTTTCTCCACCTATTTAATGGTAGGGATAACCAAAAGGGTTGACACCACTGGGGCAAGGTAGGCAATAAATGGAATATTTCTGCTGCCTGCTGTTGCACATCCTCTATTGACATTCCTTAATGTGGTCAATGTGCTCTTTGGCCTTGGGAAATCCCTGGCTTTTTGCCATAGCAAGATGACATTGTAATGTACAGTGATTCTGTCTGCTCATGGTGCTTCTTTGATTCTCAGCATTTTGGGGAGAAAGATGAATTACATTAATCATCTTGCCTGGTATAGTACATAGTAGCCTCTTTCAAAGAACCTCTAGGCAAAATTGATTTTCCGCAGTGGCAGAATTTTGTTTTTTTCTGAGGTTACTGCCTTTTCCTCTGCTGTTTGTCTTTCTGTCACAGTGAGAAGTGATTCCTAAGCTGTGCAGTTTATGGGGTAGCTCCTCAAGACCCTGAGGATATTTTAACAAGCACATTATGTAGGTAGTTGTTCATTTAAGTAACATGGATTTCTTCAGTGCAGCACATGTTCTGTATGACACTGGGCAGCAGTTATGAATTGCTGTCTAAGTAGGGTTTAAACACCATTTACTTGGGCTCCTGGATTAATCAAAGACTGTTTTCTACTGTGTTTCTTCAAGAGAAGAAAGATGCATTGAATCACAAGGACCTTTCCTGGAGCAAAAGAGCAGGCTGCTGGCCCCACACTTTATTTTCTGAATTGCAAGAAATGGTAGCCTTGGGTTTGGTTTGCTTGCAATAGCTTTTGTCTTTTTTTTTTCCAGAATAAGGAAGTGACGTGCAAAAGGGAGAAGTGTCCAGTGCTCTCCAAGGACTGTGCTCTCGTCATTAAGCAGAGAGGAGCTTGCTGTGAGCGTTGCAAAGGTGCCATTCCCTTCCTGTCATTTTCCTTGCTTTTAAAAAGTTATCAGTGCACATTTACACTGCCAAAGATAGGACTGAACTCGCAGCTTCTCAGCTGGGACTTGGCTGTCACCAGAGGCTGGAAGAGGGCAGTAACCATAATTGAAATACATATGTTTACAAAGCTGAGGGAAATACATAAATTCACATATTTGTCCTGCAGTTATTAGTCCTTGCACAGCAACTGTCCTTTAGAAATACATCTTTATTCTTTATCGCTATGTTGTCAATTTTTAAGAGTTCTAATTTTATCAGAAATATTTTAGGTCAGCATCGATCTGCTAGTAGTCAGTAAGAATTTCTTTAACTTTTTATCTGGTTGGACAGAATAAGAATAATACTTCTGATTAATAAAGAGCAGGGTAATTATCCATGGCTATTCCTATTACTCCCCTTGAAAGGAAACAAACCAAGCAAATTTTATTCATTTTATTAAACATTTCCTGATTAAAACAATAATATTGTGGACATTTTTATGAAAGCCAAATAAGCAACAATCTGAACATTATACATTTATTTATTGATCAACATTGTATATTCCAATCTGTTTAAAATGAGATAATGATCAAATAATAATAATAAAAAAAAGCGTAAGCATGCATGGCATGTATCTGCTATGTTTAACCACATGAAAAATAAGCAAGTAGATGTAGTCTTTTTTTTTTTTTTTATTGATACAGTAAGTAATATGCTCTAAACCAATAATTTTGTTGAGGGACTGCTTCCATAATCAACGAGGTGCAGAATGTCAAATTCAAACAGCTTTATTTTATTTTTCCTCTGTCATTTTTAATTCTCCACTAGTGATTGTGTGGGATTGAGAGGGAGATAGGGTAGGATAAATTGTTGGGTAATAAAAGCATTTCTTGCCTTCCCAGAGGAAATACAGATTCAGGAGAACAGATTACACTGAAATTTAGATGGAAGAGGCATAATGGCTGTGTATTTTTCCTGGAAGGTTGCAGAGGTGTGTTAGATGGTGTGCTTATGATTTGCTTCTGTGCTGCAGCTTTGGAATAGGTTTGGCAAGCCCCAATTTGAGGATTTGTCTAGAAACACGACACTTTAAAGAGAAGGAAGCGAACTGGAAAAAAAATTAAACCATTACTGAAACGATAAGAATTTGGAATTGCAGATTTTACATAAATTAAATGTAATTTATTTCTTTTGTCTAACCATTTTTAGTATCAGCTTTGTAGGAAAAGGTTGCTAAGTGTTGGCTGGATTAGGATGGAGTTTGATTTTTCAGTTTCAAAATGGGATGTGTATTTGCTCAATGGTCTGAAAATTCTACATACATACATATGCATATGTGCATGCATGCATGCAAAATGAAAAGAATGAATGTTTCAAAGCTGAGCAAACAGTATTTTGATTCAAACAGTATTTCAATTCAGACTATTTTTAAGATTGTCTGTTTATCCTGTATTGGGGTTGGTACCTACAGAACATTATTGATAAGCTTGAGCCTGGCATCTGCAGATTGGTATGCTTGACATCTCTAATGGGATAATTAATGTAAACTATTCAAAAACAGAATCAGGAGGCAGATGGGTACTTGAGATAGAAGAGGGAGGGGTTAGCTAGAGTCCTTTGAATGTATCAATGGACAGAGAGATCCCACTATTAGGCATCCAACAAGATCCCTCACAAGGAAGCTGCTGAAGAAAGGAAGCAGCCCTGACTTTTTAGAGATACTCTTCTCATCAGCAAATAAGTAACTAGTGTATGGTTGTTTTCATAGTAAATAAATGTTGCCAACATATCCTTGCAAAGTTCTCAATTTCCAAGCCCAAGTGCTTGGAAATGACCTAGAAAAGGGGTGAAGAGGGAGAGGAAGTTTGCTGCTGGTGCCCCGATCTCTGTAGCATAGCAAAGCAGGAGGATGGCCTGTGAGGAGCTGCAAAAGGCTCTCAGGGCACTGAACAACTGATGACAAAGCAGCAAAGGAAGTTAATGTGAATGGGAATAAATGGATGCCCAGAGGACAAAACAATCCTAACTTTACCAATGCAATACTGGGCTCTGAGTTGACAATAACTGAATGGCAACTGTTTCTGAGTGTTATAGAAGATACTTCTGTGGCACAATCAAAACAACCTTCAGCAGGTCTCCAGGGGGAAAATTGAATGCTGAGTTTGTTAGGAAAGGAGCAAGGTACAAATCAAAATGCCCTGTTTTCCCTCTGAGTCAGACAGGTTGCTTTTTCCTGCCCTTCTGGAGGCTAAACTAGAACTAGGGACATTGGTCTGTATTTTTCACACTTCCCAAGGTGTCTTGTAGTAGCTGCTATCAGACAGAAGATTATTGACTAGAAGGGTTCTTGGTCTGATCTAAGATGGCAGGTTCTACATGCTTAAAACACAAGAAAAACATTAAATTTCATAATTCAAAGGGAGGAAAAAAAGCTCTCAAGGACTGAATTTTCAAAGTAGGTGTGAAATTTCTGAGTAAGTTTTTCTGGGCTTTCTGAAAGGCAAAGCAAAATATGCACCCATTTTACTCCCACAGTCTTGACACCGCCCTCTGTCCCCAGGTTGTTCTGGTTCCAGGGGAAGAGGCTGATGGAGCCACTTCTACCTTAGGGGAGGCTGCTTGCTCTCCCACCATACTGAACACTGCTGAAGATCCTGCTCTGTCCTGTGCCAGGTCTAAAACAAGTGTCCTGTGGGGGGTAACTGGGGAATGAAGGCTGCAAACACAAGGCTGGCAGTGCAGCGCTTCAGCTGCTCCCTTCGGTGTCCCAGCACCTCCCCAGCACTCCCCACACAAAGCTCAGCTGCAGCAGGGACTTGGCCCTGCAGCACTTATTCTCAGTTACCATTTTGTCAAGCTGCCAGAGTGCCCATGGGGAATGCAAGCAGGAAAAGGGAAACAGGGAATTTTTTTTTTTTTTTTTTTTTAACTAGTTGCATTTCATCTAAACATGAACAAAATGTTACTAAGGAAAGACATCAGAATCTGATGACTTTTTTCTTGGCTTTGTTCCCAAAGCCTGGGAGAGCATAATCAAGCCTTAGAGGCTCTTGCCAGCTCTCTTTGATAGCTTCACATCTTCCTACCTTGTGAAAAAATGAATGAATGAGTGAGTGAGTGAGTGAATGAATGGCTGCTGTCATCTGAGTGCAACATCAGGAGGATAATATTAAGACCAAAGGGCATGTTCCAGAGGAGGCTTATGTAGGAAGGAAACCACCACTCATGAGTAATTTTTCACATCTCTGCCAGTGCATTTTATTCTATCATGAGGAGCACGAGGACATTCCCTGCCCACTGCAGGGGGGTTGGACTAGATGACCTTTAAAGGTCCCTTGCAACCCAAATTATTCTGATGGTACCTGCAGCAGTGCACCCACCTATTCAGAGCTTTGCATACAGGAGAAACTGAATTGTTGGTAGAGAACTTTTCCTGCAAATGGTTGTGTGCTGAGCGTAAGTCCCTTGCTTCCATGTGGGTATTTGCATGCTACTTAGATAATTTATAGCACTTCTTTTTTTCGTATTTTGTAAGAAACAGAAAAAGTAAGGAGCAGCTACTAGTACAGCTTTTGCAATCAGAAAATTCACTGTGCTGAAAAGTAGCATATGGAAAGGTTTGGCTTTGCTTTGTCACAGAATCACAGAATATCCTGAGTTGGAAAGATCCCTCAAGGATCATCAAATTCTGACTCCAGGCCCTGCACAGGATAACAATGTGCCTGAGAACATTGTCCAAATGCTTCTTGAACTCTGTCAGGCTTAGTGCTGTGACCACTTCCCTGGGGAGCCTGTTCTAGTTCCCAACCACCCTCTGGGTGAAAAACCTTTCCCTAATATCCAACCAGAACCTCCCCTGACAAAGCCTCATTCCCTCAGGTCCTGTCACTGGTCACCACAGAGGAGAGACCTGTGCCTGCCCCTCCTGCCCCTCTGCTTCCCCTTGTGAGGAAATTGTAGGCTGCAATGAGGTCTAAGATTTAAATTGGGATTTAAGATTTAAATCCTCCAGACTAGCCATTTGTTTTAACACCGTTCTTGACTTTTGGGCCATTGGACCTCAATTGTAAAGTTGGTGGGGCAAAGCTCACTTTTGCTGTGTGTTTGTGAAAAGTCTGGAACAGAGGAATGTGGGGCCCTTCATTGTGGCTCCCTGCTGCAAGGAGAATGCAGGTAACTCAGTCTAATAGGAAAAGTTTTCAGTAAGATTATTCTTTTGACAGATATTTTCTGTAATTTGTAAAACATACCACGTATGTCTAGCATGCTATTAATTTTGAAAATACTAAAAAATTAAGCCCTCTTATTACTTTTGCATGGGATAAATAGGTCACTTTTCACTCTCATTTTACTTAATATATTTAATGAAAACCTATGAGGTCACTGAGATTATAGAAATAGATTTGGCAGCATTATCTTATTTAGTTGGATGGAGACCCGTCACTTACATATAGAGCTCTCTACACATCGACTAGTAAGTTATTTGCACTCTGAAGAAGTGGTATTGCTGGCTCAGGACTGCATAAAGTTTGCATTTCTAAAATTGTGTCCCATATTTTACTCTCTTATCTTAAGAATCTTGATCTTTTATGGATGTTCAAAGAAAAAGTTGGTGGGAATTCTTTTACAACAAAGAAAAGATGTTCAGAATTTTCTTTCACTTCTCATATGCAATTTTGCATTTTCTGTCCTTGTTAACTTTTGAGAATTATTGGGAGGTTTTTGTTAGTTTTTTTTTTTTTTTGTGGTTGGTTTTTTGGTTTTCCTTTTAGTAATTAATTATTGATCTTAGAAATTGTTGTGCTATGCTCCATTGATATGGAATCTATCAGAGAATGGAATCCCAGCCCAGGCAACAACAGTGCTAGGTCTACTAAATATTGAATATCCAAGGGTATCATAGTTAATTGTGCATTTCTTGGAAAGGATATCAAATACTATGGTTGAGGATTGCAGCCAATTTCAACTATTAGGCTGGCTTGCAAAGGAAGTTAGAGGGAGGCTGTGAGATTATCAGTGTTCTGGCTGCTCTACTGACACCCTGCAGGGTTCATATGTACCTCTGCACTTTGTTTGCCTCTGGACAGCCTTAGTGTGAGGTGCCCAACACCATTTTGGTGTCCTGCTGCAAGACTGACTGGGGGGATCTTTTTGTGGGGCACTACAACTTGCAGCCCATCCTTGCATGCTCTAAGGCAAGCTGTCAGAGGCAAGGGATAATACATGGATGGAGGGGGATGGGATATGAAGATAATATGTATATTTTCCTAAAGAAATTTCTTTCACCTTCACCTGAATAATCTAGACCTGGCTTCTGTCAGGGACTGGCTATGAGAGATGGTTTGAGAACATAATCAAGCCTTTTCTCTTGGCCCTTCTCAGTGCTTCTGAGTCCCCTTGGTAGAGTGTTCCAGCTCTAAGGTCTTTTTCTTGAGGCTGGAAGAACAGGTTCATCTTAGTGTTCATTCAGATGTTAGCTTTGTATCTGAAGAAAAGGCAGAGGTTTTGAAGCTGTGACAAACAGCCACCGGGGACAGTACCATTCAGTATCATCACAGGGCCACCTTTGATTACTTCTGGTTATGCTAAGAAAAGGTCTCTATCTCTCCATCCTTTCTTTGAGTTGACTCTTCTTTCAAAGGTCTTAGCAGATACTTTTGACATCTCTTGAATGTCTGGTGTATACTGTTGTGTTCAGTAGTGCCTCAAATTTCAGATACTCTTATTTACCTTGGTGAATATAATTTTCCATTTATGTAAGAAATTTCAATGAACAGTCTTGTCGTGTTGTTGTAAATAGTTTTTCAGTCAAACATCAGTCACACAGATTTTCACACTGATGGTTTCACATGTAATGTTTTTCTGGAACAAAATGATAGACATCTTAGGACATGTAGTACTGGAATAAGAATTTTTTTACTATTTAATTTTGAAGATGTAAGCTGTACAGATCTGGGATGATTTTGCTGGTGTGGGAAAATTGGGTACAAGAGCAAGTAATTTTATAACTGAGCAACATCATTCATGGCAGCTCTCATAACCATGAGAGGTGAAAGCTCTCCAGCTGCCAGGCTTGGCAAGCACATTGAGTATCAGCTCAAGATTCAATGGCAGCTCTAACTGTATGCCATTTTGAATTGTGAGGTTCTTAGGAACCCTGCAGGGCAAATTTTTTTCACCCTATACATGGAACACAAGACATTTGGGAAGGTAAAATTCAGTTCCAGTGGTGTGCACGGGCCAAAAACAGCACTCAGAGGAGTTGATGTCTTTGTTTCTGCTGCTGTTTGCTCAGCGAATATGGGCTGCTTTGCATCCTCTGTGTGTGAACTGTGTGGTCCTAGCACAGCTCACCCCCATGGCCTCCTCACTCTGCTGTGTTGGGCAGCCTTTAAATGGCCCCTGTGCATCCCCTGGGTATTGTAATTGCCATGGTTCAGCTGCAAATAGGTTTGCTTGGACTTGGTTAGAGAGGAAAGAGTTGGATTTTCACTGTTTAGAGCTAGGCTTGATAAGCATGGGAGGTTTTGTATACATTTTCATGCTTCTGTGTTGACAAATGAAGACCAGGGTTACTCAACAGGAAGTTTAATTTTCTAGTAGCTGTCAATGACTCTACCATCACTGCTACATGTGAAAATATATTTCATAATAGGTATATGTGTGATTCACAGTTCTTTTAGTTTGGCTAACTGATTTCATGCCAGAGAAATACTGCAGAATGTGCAAGTTATTGGTGTGGTTTTTTTGTTTAGGGTTTTGGGGTTGGCTCTTTTTTTTGGCTAAAACTGGTACTTAGTGTTAGCATGCCTGGATACCTCCCTGAGGATTAATTTATCAAACACTAAATAAAACATGTCTTCTGACTCTTTTCTTTTTCCTAATGTTTATTTTCCATGCCAAAAGAGAGGTTGCATTTTTAAACAAAAAGTGGAGGGAGAGCAAAAAAAAAAAAGACTTGATAGGAGAAGAAAGATGCTGAAGAAATGAGGGATGAGGAGCCAGTCTATTGTGCACCAATCTATCACTTTCTCTTGGGAGAATAAGGAAATGACTTGTCTATAAAATTCTCATTAGAGTAAAATAAGCACAAGTTTCTTCTAGAATCTAATTAGGCTATGTCAAATTGAGTAATAAAGGGTTGTTTTTTAATGAACTCCTGAGGACACTGGCAAAGCTTCAGCACTACTAAACTGTCTCTTACAGTCAATTTCCCTATCTTCATGGTACTGTTATATGGGTGGGTATCTGGGGAAGAAGAAAAAAGGGTCATTTATGAGAGTTGTACAATTTGGAAAGACAAATGTCTTCCCGATCATCAGCTTGTCCACATGCCAACAGAAAAATCTACTAGAATTCGCCTCTTTTGTTATTCTAGTCCAATTCTCTGTGAGGATGCTTGTTTAACAATGAAATAATTCTTTCAAATTAAATTGGCCAAGGGTTGGTTTATTATATTTGAAACAAAGGTGCCCAAGTATGGCATGCACAATATTAAAACAAGGTAGCTAAATAATTATATTAGAAGTTATTTTAGTGTTTTAGCATCATTCTTTTTTGTGTCAGAGGAACTAAATCTTGAGGATCATTTTGCCCTTAAGAGGTGACTAGAAGGTAATTAGCATTAGTTTCCACTGCATATGCAACAATTGACCAACTTCAAAGTATTTAGTGGTTTGGTTAGATTCAGATAAGCAACTTTGGGCTTGCATGTTTATCCAGGACTTATCTGAACTATTTGGGTTGAAGGAGGCAATGGCAACAAAACCTACAACTAACTGAAAGTTAATATTTTACATTAATAAAACACCAGCTATTTTTAAAGAAAGGAGCAGGAAAGACTGAAAAATTAGGACACACTCCTTGACTGATATGAATCACTTCAGCATTTTTAAAATTGATGTAGACCACTAATATTTAACTTCCTTCCATATTTGGAATCCTAAAGGTTTTCCTTATGGAGTATATGAGTCAGGATCAAATTTACTTATTAATGTCAAATCTTTGGCATACTCCTTAGAGTGTTCTCAGACTTTTTGAGTTCCCTTTTTGAAAACTTCCTCTGTAACCCTTTTAAATTTTTCTTTTAAGTAGGTATTCAGGCAGAAGTAAGTAGACAGCATTTAAGTGATAGTCCTAAGCTCTGACCTTGATTTATTAGTTTCTCTTGCTCTTCCTTTGAATGGTGGATGGAGAAAGATAGTTAATGTACTAATATTTCCAAAGGGCTTTTGGGGGGAGAAAAACAGCTTTAAAAGATTTTTAGGAACTTCAAGGATCTTCCCTCATACTCTGTTGTGGAAACTGACATCAGGGACTTCTGAAAACAAAATATTCAGTGACTTCTAGTTTCTAGGCCAAATATGGTGGACCTTTAACCATGGATGAGCCAGAAGGGCTTGACTGAGCTGGCACATAGAATGCAGCAAGTTTCACTCAGATGAATTAGGTGAGGCCCAGAAATATCCATGCTGTGAGTAAAGGGACTAGGAAAGTCCAGCTGTATGTTTGCAGGTGTCAGCTGAGAGATCTGTACATTGAAAGTGAGGTTCAGAAAAACTAGCTGGTATGTGGGCTTTGTTTCTTTTTCCTTTTGAAGACTGAGTAGTGGGTGTAGCTCTGGGGCGTCCAAAGGGCCCAGTGTCAGGGCACACCTGTGGCCAGAGACAGGTTAAAGCGTCACCCAGAGATTATAAAACACTCCTTTCTTACCCTTTTCAGTTCTGCCTGACTTTCAGCCTTCCCCCATAGCTTTTTATACTGGCTAACTCTCCCTTCCTTCATGCTGCCCCTTCTGCTGAGCATCTGCTGAAATCCAGCTCCCACCGCGCCTCGCACTGGTGTTGGATGGGAGCTGCTCTGTCTCCCTCATTCAACCTGCTGGCCCACACCAGAGAGAGCAGCCTTAGTCCCTCCAGTGCTTCTGCAGTCTTTTCCATTCTGGTTCCCATTTTTAAACTCCCCTTTAGGTGCCTGCAGACTCTCCTTACCATGGTTGTTCCTGGTGTGCCGTGCCTTTGCTGCTTTCCATAGGGACAATGCTGCAGGGCAGAGGGTTTTGTAGCACAGCTTGGATATGCCCTTCAGGCAAGAGCAGTGCTGACTATATGAGGGCAATACCTTCATGCTTTGTCGACCAGACTAATCCTTGAGCTGAAAATTTCACTTTAATATGCACATCTGTACATGCAGATTAGCCCAGGGTCATTAGCTTTCTTTTAGAAGAAACATTTTACATTAAAGAACATAATTGCTGAGCAAATATGTAAGGTATTTTTGCAGTTGCTATTTTCCAACCTAGCCCTTGATTCTTGATTCTGGTAAAATATACACACAGATATTTAACAACACAGCTTATTCCATGCTGAGTGTCCTGAACACTTGTAAACTGTTTCTCAGACTGGGACCAGCTTGACCTGGGCTTCAGCAGCTTGGGGATGTTAAACACATTGAATAGGCTCTGCAGTCATCAGGGTTTTCAGTGAGCAGTAAGTGAGACTGTGTTGCAAGATTAATTCAGTGGTTTTCAGAATGGAACTTCAAAATGCATAAGAGGAGTATAGGGCTGCACACTCTTCTCTTGATGTGTTATCCTGCATCTCTGAGAGCTCAGAGAACTGTATTTAATGCACTGAGAATCTGAATATTTCTTTATTATTCAAAATAATTTAATAGGGGCTTTTCTATTTAAGACTATGAGACTCATATGTATACTTTGTGCCTTTCAATGTTTGGCAAAGATGAAATTATCAGAGCCAATTTTGAGACTATTGGTCATCTCTTTTCAAAATATACCTCTTTCAGCTTAGGTAAGTGAAATGGCCACAGCATCTACAATTTTCTCCTGTGTTTCTCTGTATTTATCCTGGAAAAAGAATTTGATTACTGCAAATAATGAAGTACAAGCCTTCTGTTGTTTAGGAACTGAAATGGAGGCAGTTAACACATTTGCAAATGATCTTTATATATCATGATTCCTTTAAATTTTGTGTTGAATTCAAAATTATTTTAAGGAGATTTTAAGGTCCTGAGTACCTCAGAGCTGTGACTCTTGATCTTTTTTTTTACAGTAGGCTCAAAGATATACTGGTGTAGGGCTGATAAATTGCCTTTATTTTCAGAAGGATATAAAACTTATTCCAAAGCAGGACAGTGCACCCTACACAGCAGAGAAAGACACACATTAGTTGCTGAGGTAGGGTGTGGAAACAGAATGGTGCCCTGGGCATTGTTTGACTGATTGTAGTTCTGAGATTCTGTAGCTCCATGTACACGTCTGTGTTTCAAAGTCTTTGGCAAGACTCCTGTTGGTTTCATGGGCTCTTTGATCGAGCTAATTTTGAATAAAATATACTAGGAAAAAAAAAAAACAACCTAAAAGCAATAAATGGAAAATGGGCATTTTTCCCACAGAAAATGGGGTATGTGTTATTTCCAAATTTTTCTCAGAACCACTCTAGGTCTCCAAAGAATTATTTTTTAGTAGAAACTATTTTGCATTAATAAACTAACTCTTTTTAAACAAATATTATATTTCTACTTCGTAAGTTTTTTCTGGTCTTGCTTCTCTGGTGAGTTATTTTATTATTTTCTTTGTCTTCTTTTTTGGTTTCCTTTTTTGCAAAATACCAGAAAATGGCAAAAGAGAAAACCAAAAAGGAAGGGAAACTAGTAGAAACATATAATCGAAAAAGTGAAAATTAATGTTTGTTTTGGTGTTTGTTTTTTTCCAAGTGGCTCCATGAAAATTCATTTTGCACAAAATAAATGTGGGTTCATCCAGTGCATGGGTAAACAAACCTGTTTTCTGTTAACAAAGTTGTCATATAGCACAAAAAGATGAATAAAGCCAAACTCTATGAGAGTCCAAAATGTCTCTCCAGGAGATTCACCATACCCACATAGGACTTGATGGCTTTTAGTTCATGTGGATGGTGATCCTTCCTGTCATGAATATGAAAAGGCATTAAGGAGAGGTAGCTCTGCCAGTGTCAGCTCATCCCTGCTGAGCTGTGCTTGCTGAAGGGCTCTCCCGAGGGCTTTGGTTAATGGATGAAGATAGCATGGCCCAGCTACATGATGAATGCTTCCAGCTCTTCTTTTACCCTCTTTTCTCCCTCTCCCCATTCCAGTGCTTGAGTAACCAAGTAGCTCCTGAATGGACTGCAGAGCAAGCACTGACATCCATTTTTAAGTGACTTGTCCCTGATTTTGGTTTCTCTTGACCAGTCAGAGTTAGTAAGGAGTTTGGCCAGTTGGGCATCAGCAGCAGGTGTCTGGGACAGTGCTGCCAGTCCTCCCAGGACATGATCCTTCTCTTTCATCCCAGCTCTCTGCTCTACCTCTTCTGTTAACCCAGGGGAGAGGGTGGGTTGCATTTAGGATGCTACCCTGTGATCCTCAGCAGCAGCCTCCCACAAGATTTTGTTCAGCTGAACTGATGGGCTTCTCTCTCATCCTCTAGATTGCAGTTTTGAAGGAAAAACGTACAACAGCTCCATGAAATGGCACCTCCCCAGCAATCCCTGTGTTACATACCAGTGCCAGGTAAGGATGTCATAAAAATCGTGCTAATTGAGTTATAAGCTTTTCCCAGGAAATCCTGAGCCTTCATTTATCCAATCCAAATAACCTGAAATATTTTATGCCCAAAGCACAATATGGACTTTGCATTTAAAGTAATTTAAATCCACTTAGATGCAGTCAGCTATAACCAAATATTCAGAAGTATGGGTTTTAAATGACTTGAGTACCCCAATATCCAAACTTTGCTGAAGGAGAGGTACACAGCCATGCCATTTCCTGCTGTCTTGACTTTGAATTAAGTCCTCTTTTCTTCAGCATTCGAAGCCCTTTTGTGAGATACAAATTATTTTAGTAATTGGACACTTCTGTGTGTATGTGTCCATGAGTTTTACCTTTCTTTAAGAAAAACTCACAACAAAATCTTTTTTCCTGGGCTCCTGAACTGTTAACACAGTGGTATTTTTGGTAGCTTGGCTATCTACAAACATAACATTTTCAAGATTGTTGCTTGTCAGGTTCAAACCAAGTAATTATGTAGGCAATTTTAGCTTATGTCTGTAAATAGGTCTGCCATTTTTGCTGACAATTTGATCTGGTTTTAACAGTAACACTCAGGCAGCTACTAAGAATGGCAGTGAAGAGATTTGTGAGTATGAAGAGCTTCTACTAAGAGGAGATGAGAGTTTCAAGGGTTTTTTTCTCTTTTTCTCTAAAACTTCTGCTCTGTGGAACCAATTAAGCTTTGAAAATAAGTACACTGAGATGACTGAAACTGGACCAGTAGTCTGTATTTTTCCACCTAATGAAAAGAAATTCACTACATCAATATGTTGCATGAAATGGTCTCTTCTTTATTGCCTGTTTCAGTGTCAAAATGCAAAACTGGGTGATTCTGTTTACCCTAGATCCACACATTTAAAAAACAATTTGGCCTTGCCTCAAACAGCTGTAAGTAAAAAAAAAGGTAGCAGCTTTTATGCATAGATCCTCACACCCAGGTTTGTTCAGGACTCTTGACTTCTCGAATAAGTACAGGAAATGTTAATTCACTAATACTTATCAGGAAAAGTATCAAAGATAAGTGTCTCCCCTCTACAGAACAAGATGCTTTTATCTGCTTACTAAGACCATTTTCCTCCAATAGGAGAGGGAGGAGAATGCCTTGTGTCTGGCCTGTTTTCACCAGAGCTGCATGGCAGATTACCGAGGTTAAGGATTCCTGATAAAGCAGGATTCCTTTCCCTAAGAGGATACTTGGTTTTTTTACCTGATGCATTTTAAGGCAAATCCCATGTCTGGAGTCAGGGAGACTGAAGTGGCTCTTTTGAGTGTGGATTAACCTGAATCCTGATACCAGGCAGCAGGTACAGAAAGAAAAGAAGTTTTGAAAGCCAGTGCTTTTCAACATGTGCTGGGCTTCAATTCTACTGAATGTAATTGTGAATTTTTACTTGTTAAAGCAACTGCAATGCTAACAGTGAATGTGTCTTATCTGCTTCTTTTCCAGGAAGGAGTGATAGTAGAATCAGAAGTACAGTGTGTTGTTCACTGCAAAAACCCTTCCAAACTCAGGGGAATGTGTTGTCCTGTGTGTCCAGGTGAGATTTCATGGCTAAGATGCTATTCTACATGTGCAGCTGTATTTCTTATGATAATCATCATCACCTGGGAGGCTGCCTCTAACTTATCTGCTATACTCAAAAATTTACTAAAATGTGGGCTGGTGACTCACAATGATCAATATAACACAGATTTATTAAGATTTATTTAATATGCTTTATTAGAGGACATGCAGACCAGGGGATGCAGGGGCAATATCCTGTGCTAATATTCACAGGTGTGTTTGTGTCATTTTTTAGAGGGTCTGTAAGGTGGGTTTGCATGACCGATGACCATGATTTTGTGAGGAAGGGAAGGATAAGAGTAATCATAAAAAAGGAGATTAACTTATGAAGGGGAGTGAGAATGGGTTTGCCTTTGTGAAGTGCAGTGGCAAATTGCCATTTTTTTTAGGTTAATTTGATTTTATCAGTGATTTTGAAGGTAAGCATTGCTCCAGTTGTGATATAATGGATTTATTATATTTTGATTAGTTATAATATCTGCTAATATCTAGTATAAACTCAGGGAGTAAGAATGAATTATTAAAAAGCAAACAGCCAAAAAAACTGCTTTAAAGGCAATTCTAATGGGAGACTTGCCTCAACTTCATTTTTGCATATTAATGTGCTGTAGAAGGATGTTTGCTTTCCCCCTCTCCCCCCACCTCCTCCCCCCAAAAGACATTTAGGGTTCCTCAAGGATTTGTTCAGGATTTGTTTTCTTCTGAAATGATCCTCTCTCTCCAACTACCTGAGAGGAAGTTGTAGCATGGTGGGGATTGGTTTCTTCTCCCAGGCAACCAGTCACAGGACAAGGGGACACAGTGTCAAGATGTGCCAAGGGAGGTTCAGTCTCCCCTGATGATACCAGGAGGAATTTCAGCATGGAAAAGGTTTTTAACCTTGTAATGGGCTGTCCAGGGTGTTGGAGTCACTATCCTTGAAGGTGCTCAAGAAATGACTGGATGTGGCACTTAGTGCCATGGTCTACTTGACTAGATGGTAATCAGCCAAAGGTTGGACTTGATATTTTGGGAGTCTTTTCCACCTGAAACAATTCCATGATTCTGTATTGGAGACGATGGTACGATTTACTTTTCATATTGTTGTATGGTGGGGAGTGTTAGGGAGAAAAATCAGCATTCTACCTTGAGCCAAACTTATTCAAATGCTGTTTTCCAGGTTGTGTATTTGAAGGGAGACTTTACAATGAAGGAGAAGAATTTAGGCCTGAAGGAAATAAATGTACCAAGTGCTCTTGTATTGTAAGTATTTGCCTTTTGGCATTGTATCTCCCTGTATGAACTTCAAAAGGCACATTATTATTGCCATAACAAAGCAAAAAATATAAGGAATCCCACACTATTATGTTTTCTTCTCTTGGAATTCAGGTCTCTGTTGAAGAATTTATGGCATTAATACATTGTATCACTCACAATTTGAGTTTATAATCTTTTCCACTGTATGCAGGTGGAGCAGGTTATTTGGAAGAGGGCTGATCTGTTGAATTAGCTGTGCCTTTTTTGTGATAGGATCATGCAGGAGGAGACAGAAATCTTTTTGGCCTTCATCTGTTGATCAGCATTTATTAGATGCTTCCTTAAGCCAAACTTTTCCAAGGATTCCTTTCAACTACATACAACAAGGGCCTTTGCTCTGAATTACTGAGTGAAAGAATGAGGGTTGCCTCCTGTGGCTGTCCCAGGTGGATTTTTGGCTTGACGCTTGATGAAAAGGTCATATCCTGGATTTTATTCTTGACTAGCAACAATATAGAGAGGAAGTAATAATTGTGTCCTTTGAGTAATGAGTGCAGACTTCTTTTTCACTTCCATTAAGTTAAAAGATAATGCTGTATGAGTTGGGGCGGATAGCTTTGGCTTCCTTTCTGTAATCTGTGAGATGAGCAAAACACAAAGTTCAAATTGCTGCTTTTGTTGCAATTTGTGGGCCGGTTATCAGCAAAATATGTAAGGCTATACATTTCAGTAGAATGCCAAGAAATTAGTCAGTACCAGATACAGTTCTCCTGCATCATTAAAATAAAATCAAAAAAGGAGGAGGGAATGATAGACTTCAAAAATTGACGTAATTTTACACATACACAGTGATTTAATGAAGCTGCTGCAGAGTACTTGAACTGTTCTGTGGGGAAAAAATTCCTGGTAATCTGCAAAATTAATTTACACTAAGTCATCACTGATCCTGCGGAGATCAGGGTGCTAAGGTAATTTTTTAAGGAAGTTTTAATCCTGTAATAATGAAAACATCACACATGTCACAGTGATATATGCCCTGGGCTCCTGCTCTGCTGAATGCCTTCAGTCTCAGGCTGAGAACTCCCTCTGTACTTAGTGGGTCCCTTTCTCACTTCAGCTGTAAAGCAGCAGCTTTACACTCTGGCTTTCCTTATGTTCCTCAGTGTAAGGCAGGTCTGAATGGTTGAGAAGTCTGTGGAGACATGCTTGAGTCTTTTTGGGTTCTGCTTTGCTCTTTCATAAGTACTGTACAGACATTGCCTATTGCCCAGTTAATGGTGTACCAGCATCTCCTTGATCAACTTTCCTTTGTTCTCTGACTGTCAGAAGCTTCTGTGCAGAGAAGAGCATTGGAGGGAGGTACCTTTACACTGGAGAGCAGTGTAAAGAAATAAAAGAATAAAGGGTCACACCTGAAGATCTGACTTTGAGTTACCAGTCTCAGCTGTGTTAGAGAAGGGAATGCATCAACTATTGAGAATAAGAAGTTTAAAACCACTTAACTATCCCTTCCAAGAAAGACACCATGATTGTTTTGGATGTTAATGGCATCTGTTTAAAATGTCCAGCTCTCCATTTGAATCTTTCTGACAGCTAAAGAGCATCAATGTGTAAGCCACACCAGACCTTCCTTCCGTCTTTCTGCAGAGTCTTTTTTACCCTCTTGCCAGTCTCCCCCAGAAATGGAAACTGTGCTTATTCCTATGTGATTTAAATTTGAAGTAAATAAAGGGGGCATTCTCAGGGCTGTGATAGCAGTTTGCTGCCTGCTTTGCATCCCTTTTGGGAATGGGTCCTCAGTGAATCTCTTATCTAAGCAGTTGGTGGATGGATGTCTATTTGAAGATACCTATCTATTCATGCAAGGTGATAGAAACAGGCTTGTGTGTGATGTGCTGTAATTTGTGCAGGCTTTAACAGATGGATGGAAGCTCTTCAACCCAAGTGATATTTTTTCTGGGATTTCAGTCTTTTGTGGAAACTTGGCATAGGAAGTAGCACAAAGTGTTGCTAAGGTACTTTGGGGATATTATACTTTATACATGGTATCCAGCTACTCTCACTTCAGGGTGAATTCTGCATTTTCTTGGGAGCAAGCTCTTCAAATGATAGAGTTCTGGAGTCCACAGACCATCACTGTCCCAGGGGTAGCTCAAACTTGGGACTACAGATGCCACTGAACAGGAAGAAAGTAAAGAGGGATGGCTGTGGTTTGTTTTCCTGGAGAGATGTAGGGTTGATCTGCTAAGGCTGACCTCACTAAATGTATTAAAATGAGGAATTACTTAGATAAAGTGATTTTGTTGTTGCAAAATGATGTACCCAGAAGTAAGTACACATCTTCAGATCAGGACTGTGGGAACACATTTTTGGACAGCACTTTGGTAGGTCAGGTTTGTGGTATTATCAGCTCCAAATGGTGCCGACTAGATCCTACTGAGCTCCCAAAGAATGTGAAATGGCTGTTGTTTGTTTATTTGTTTTTAACACATTGTTTGTGTAAATAAAGACATAAATGGGATCCTGGGAGCTGGGGGTCCCCATCTGGGTGAAGCAGACTGGCCAGTTGCAGGGCTTCCTATGTGTTCCGTGGCCCTGGAGGGCAGAGAGAGCAACGGCATGGCTGCACCTGGGAAATTCACTCGGACCTTACCTGCTGGGTGCTCAACTCATTAATGTGGTTCCTGTTTAACACCACTTGTGGTCCTAGCTATTGTCTACTGAAAACCAGACCTAACCCACCAAGCTCATTTCATGGAGGTCAGCGAAACCAGCCATTAACTAATAACTTTTGGGCTGTTACTGAGCCAGGCGGTGCTCGCGGCGGCGAGGCGGAGATGAAAGGCCCTGTATTCCATTACCGCTCTCCTAAGTGAGCTGCTCCTTGGGGCCACTAAGATTTCTTGCTGAAAATGAGAATGTATCACCTCTCACTCAATGCATATTGCCTGTCAGGAGTGAACGAGCTGGCTTTTAATGACTCAGTTTCCCTGGGGAGAGGCATTTGTGTAGGAAAGGTGGACGGGATAATAGGGATCTCCTCGCACCCCGGCTGAAACCCAGCTGTCTCACTATAATTCATCTGTCTGGCCTGTTCCTGCTTTTCGTGATAGGCCAGTGGCCTGTTCTAGAGAAACCCTGGCTGTTTTCCCTACCATAAGCACCTACTTAAATGAAGGACTGGCTTCTTTAATCAAGTGTTATTTCTCAGATACTACTTTTATGAGGTCGAGAGTGTGTTTCTGCTTGCACAGTAAGAGCACTTGGCTTACATGTTTCCTTTCCTACAGCCTGCATTAAAATAGTCAGACTATGATTATCGTAAATGTTTTCATTTTCTCCTTTGATGTAGCACGTTTGGGAAAAAAAAAAAAAGTGGAGGGGGAAGGAGACAGGGCTAGGGAGGGAGGAGAGGAGTTTTGGCAGGAGAGTGACCTTGCATGAGAGCGGTAACCATGGAGAAGCTTATCTTTAGGTGGTAGTATCCAAACTCATAAGTAGCCCCTTTTGACTCCTTTGAGCGCTGTTGCCCAGACCGTGGGCGCTGCGTGTTGCGGCATGCGAGGCATGCGCCCGTGCGAGGCACCGCCACGCCGGGAGCGCAGCCCTGCGCCGGCCTCACTCCGCACCCCTGCCGGGAGAAGGGAAGCGGACCTGCTTGGGAAATGGAGGCTGGGTTATGGCCTTGCTGGGAGTGGGAAAAGTTGCGCTGTCTGTCTGTCCTGCAGAGAGACATGTCCCGGGGACGACCATCAGCAGGGTGGTTATGTGAGTTTGGTCCCCAAACAGCATCATTTCACAAAAGCAGTGTTGTCCTCCTAGCTGCTCTTCCAAAGTGATTTGGAAGGAATAAAACCCAAATAGCTGGAAGCAGAGCACAGGGATTGGAGGCTCTTGGAGAGCTGAGTCAAAAAGGAGCTTCTGCTCAATCTCCTTTGCATCATCATCGAGGGCTTTTAAACCACTGCTCAGAGGGTTTCAAGATGTGCCCAGCTACTGGTCTGCAGGTGTACTGTGGGTCTGTGTGTGTGCAGGAAATGTCTTGTCACTTATATTCCTGCATGCTAGGATACAAATACTGAATAATAAACATTCTGCACAAAGAAAAGGAAATCACAGCGGCAAAATCTGTTTCTAAATCAATGAGTAACAGACGTTTCAGCTGTGATAAGTAATGAGAAACTACATATGTAAGTGTTTTGGATGCTGAGGGTGGAATTAATCTTGTCTAGCTGCAGCTATTCAGAAGTAATATGTCTGATCTGAACTACTTATCTGGGCTCCTCTTCAGTTAATTCAGGGAGAGAGAGAGGTGGGATAGATTACTCTCTGCAGATGCTTATCTTCCTCCACTAACTCGAGGAGGAGCCTACCCAGCTCCTGGCCCCAGAGATGGCTGAAGATAGCCAAGACCGATCCTGCCCCTGCAGTCAGCTGGGTGATTAAGCACCCTGATACTGCTTTAAAGGCTTGGCTTTAGCTGGTATTGGGAGCTGCTGGAAAACATTCCCACCACAAAAGACAGTGGGGGAGGTACGCCAGCCTACTGGGAAGCTCAGGGGAACGCGGAATTAAATGTATCCTTAGTGAAGGCTGAGGATAATTCAAATTCAAATTTCCATCCTTAGTGCAGTGCCAAATGCTGATCTTCCCAAATTTCCATGAACTTCAGCTGCTTTGATTCAGCTCCAAACTGCAGCAGACACTGTCTGCCCTTACTCTGGGGCTAAGAAACAGAGACAAGGAGTTGTAGTGAGGGGTGGAAAAGCAAAGAGTTGGTCTTTTGGTAGGAGCAGTGTTCACATTTTCAAAGTTAGTGACATAAGTGAAGTGGTTGGTTTATGGGTGGATGCAAATGGAGATGCAAAAGGCAGTGTTCAGAAATGGGATGTGGAGGGTTGGTCACTGTGTCTCTCTGGGAATACCCCATAGTTTTGTTTGCAGGCTTTTTGCAAGGCTAGAGAGTTTGGCCTTCCCAGTAGCCTAATAAAAAAACAGTCCTGCAGGTGGGTGAAGTGTGGTTGTGAAGGTGGGTGTGGAAGACCAAGGACTTGGTATGTGCTGAACTTCAGCGAGTAAAATAATGCAGCATGGAGACAGGCATTCTCCTGTTATTTATATTTCCTTTATCTGATTTTCTTCAGACTTCAAAAGGTATACCTGCTTTCATGGGGATTGTACACTACCTAGGCCATGTCTAAAATATTAAATTCCTTAAATTTTGGAAATACCAGTGTTTCAAAAAAAATTTGGACATTTAAAAAGAAAAGGTTAAAACCAGTGTGTTTTTTCTTTTATCAACATGCATAGCCATTTAAAATATTTTTTTCTGATTTCTCTCAAAAAACACACCTCTGAGAAAAAGTTAAAAATTATTTTAATAGGAGTCAAGAAGCAAAGTTAAAAATAAATACTAAAAATATTAACAATTTTTCTGAAATAGCAGTAGACTGTGGCATAGCAGTACAAGTGGGCATGATTCAGTGTAAATAATTTTTATTCATAAGCACTTGAGATCTTAGAATTTCAGAAACAATTTTCTGTGTTAAAGTCTCATTTCCTCCCTCTGTGGATACTTGGCTTTCATCCTATGTCTCTCCTACCTGCAGAGCTTCCTAGCTCACCTACTCAGAGTGTGTTCCCAGCTCAGGCTGCAGAAGCCCTTCATCATACTTTTAATTTTGGTGGGGATCAAATGAGTCTTTCTATGCAGCGAGAGACTGTGCCCTGTTTGGGTGCATTCCCAAGGGAATAGAGGTATTGAGCAGCTCCCTGAAGGTATAGAATACTCTTTAAGGATCATGGGCTCAGAACACACAGCCTCTTTCTCATATCCATTTCTTTCTTCCTTAAGCCTTTTTTCTTGCCCCTCCTACTCTTCAGGGTTCAGCTCAAATTTTCCTTCCATGCTTCAGCATGGTCCTTGTTCCTCAGCTGTGCAGTCAGAGGAGTCTGCCTCAGCTGTTCTTCCTTGTCCATCGTTTCATATAGGTAGCACTACCCAGTTACTATTTCTGAGATGACATGTATGAGCATGTTGTGCTTTATACTCTAAAGACCTGTATTCTGTCCCTGAGAGGAAAAAAATGTGGAAAAAGAAATGTGAAGAAAGATGAAAGCATGATTTAGCAGATTTCTGTGGGGAATTTCTCCTGTTAGAAAACGAGGGTAGAAATGCTGAGGAATTGGAGGAAAGTGCTCTAACTTTATAATGCTCTTGTTTAGACAGAGACTGTCTTTCCAGTTTTATGATCAAAGATGGTATTGTGATAGTGAATGAATTAAGTGACACTAGAAGCCATGAAAGACTTAAAGCTTCTTGGCTACCTGAGTGGCCCAAATGAATGCTGATTAACAATACTCCTGAACAGGGCATTGCAGTACAGAAAAAAAGTGTCCAGGACTTCTTGTCATTTAAAGGAAATAAATACACAAAGCGGGGTGGATTTTGCATTCCTAAAGCATATAAAGAAAACAATAATGCTGACCACTTTTAAATGGTGATAATAAGGGCTTATACCACGAGTGCAGGTTGCTGTTGTTCCTGAAAGAAAAAGGAACAGAGCTTATGCTGTCAGGTGTCTGTTCCCTGTTAAACTTTTCCTAATTAACAGGCTGAGATTGATTATTCTTACTGACAAAGAAGAATTAACTAGACTGAGCTTTAGCAATAAAGGAGAGCTGTTAACAGGCAGCTTCTGATGAGAGGACTATTTTTTATGGGCATTGGGGTGCAATGAGGACTGCAAACATCTCTGCTGTAACTCACTCCTTGCAAAGGCAAGGATCTATCTTCAAGTAAAAACAAAGCAGTAAGATGGCAGAAAACAAAGAACCTGGTTAAAGTAAGCAAACAAGCAAAAAAAGGAACCTGCTGTCCGTCAGGGGATGAAAAGCTTGCACGTGGTTCCAGAAGTGCCCAGTGAAGACAAAGGTTTTATGAGAGAGACTGCAGCAGTTCTTGTAAGTGGCTTCAAATGAGAATGCGTGTGGCATCTCGTGGGAAGGCTTGTGTGCAGAATTGATTTGGGTCTAAAAGATTCCTACAAATTGTGGTAGGAAGCAGTAAAAGCAATAGCTTGTCAATTAACAGGGCCTTTGTTTGCCAAACATTTTATGGAGAGTCCAAGACCCTTTTGGCTGGTGGTACAATGAAGGGAAGGCTGAAAAGAGAGTAGGAGTGCTTGCCTTTCATGTTTGTCATCCTTTCAGTTTAAATAAACTTGGATGTCACAGGTTTGGGGCTTGTTATCAGATAACAATAGTTAATGATTTTAAACTTGCACACAGCCCTCTGTGTCCTTAGAAAAGATGGTTTAGTACACACAATCCTAGTAAATTAATTTACAGGAGAGCTTAATTAACTGCATAGCACCTACTTGTTTTCCTCTCTCTGATTTCAAAAGCAAAAAATGAAATAAAGTATTGGAGAAAATATATTGTTACATATGGGGCTTTAGGTTTTATCATAGAATCACAGAATGTTAAGGGATTGGAATAGACCTTAAACATCACTTAGTCCAACCTCTGCTCCCACTAGACCAGGTTGCTCAAGACCTTATGCAACCTAGTTTTGAATGAAAATGAATATTAGCTCAGTTGGCTACAGCATGATGCTAATAACACCAAGGTTGTGGGTTTGATTTCTGTATGGGCTATTCACCTAAGAGCTGGACTCAATGATCCTTGTATGTCCCTTCCAACTCAGAATATTCTGAAATTCTGTGATTTTCCACCTGTCTTTCTTAAGTTTGACCTTGTACCACTTTGGGTATTGAATTATTTTAGTTAATCATGTTATTGTTGTTGACATTGCTCCTATTAAATATATTTTGTAGAAGATGTAAAGTGAAACTTGGGATCAATAAGTTTGAATTGCTGTTGAGCTCTAGTGTGCTTGCCAAATTCCATTTTGACTTACTATCGCTCCACCTAAATTCTCCTTGCTCTTTCTACTGCATCCTACAGCATTGTTTTTGTTTTCTGTTCTTGAAGCATTTTGTGTTGATAAGAGAGTAGGTTTCCAGCTTTAACTGATAAACTAGTCTCCAGCTGGAAATGTGATAAATTAACATTTTTAAAAACAAACTAGTTGTATTGAAAGGATAGCTAAAGCTCCTTGGATTCCATCAACTTTTTAAATGTTAGCAAAAATACCTACTATTTTTGCCTTATTTAATGATTTGAGACAAACACATTGGATAGTCAAGGGGAGTAAAATGATACCCAGCAAATTATTTTCAGGATTGTGACAGGCTGTAACTTTTTCATACAATGCATCCTGTTAGGCTGAGAGCAGAATAGGCAGAATAATTCATTGGCTGTCAAAATAGACATGGGAAACAGAAAAGGAAAAAAAGAAAGTGCTTTGAGACATGACAGTGATTTACTCCCTTGGGTTTAACCTGTCAGAAATAGAATGTGACTAGGTGCTAAACTATCAACATCCTTGGCACTCTGCTGTGGGTACATCAATGTGAAGCAAAGTTGCAGAAATCCTTGCAGGCAGCAAAGGGTCAGGAGTGGGATGTAAACACCCAGCTTCTGGTGTGGGTGCCTGAATATGAAAGGTGATGCCTTAAAAATGCTTTCTAACTCCAGCCATAGAAATTGCCTGAATGTCTTAGCTTTCTTCCAGGAAGTTCCACTCCCACGGTACCTAAACTTCTGTCCCCAAACATGACTAGAACACCATTAAACTTAACAACTCCAAGGTTCATTGAAAACCCAAGAAGTTTTCAGCTCTCTGCCAGAAGCTTTGTAACGAAGCATCAAGATTTTCTACAGAAAGCAGATGTGTGTGTGTGTGCATGTGCTGGTTTTTTTTTTTTTTTTAACTGGAGTTACTGGCATTACTTGTTATTTTGTGCTAAAATCATTGGCATGGAAATTTCTTTATTGCCCCTACTTGGGTGTCAGAGTCGATGCAATTGAAAGACCAGATTTCCAGCACTCAGATCTCATGTTTGAGGCATTGGAGCCCAAAAGGATTTAAGTAGCTTGCATGCTTTGTATGGTTCCTTTTCCCTTTTTTCTTTTCCTTCTCCAGAACACAGCATCAGGAATTTTCTGAGAGTAGGACAGAAGCTAATGTGCCTTTGCCAACAGAATCCTTCTTCACAGGAAAAAACAGAGCCAGTCTCAACTCTGAGAGCATAAAAATGAGGAGAGTCTTGTTCCTTTTACTACCCTCTGCCTTGCACCCATATACTCAATATTCTCAAGAAAAATTTGAAAATGAGTTAAGGCATGCAAAAATAATTAACTGCAAGAAGTGTAAGGATTTTCTTCTTTTCAGTGCTCTGTCTGTTCTCTGCCCTCTCTCCTAGGGGCAGCATAACTTTCCTTCTCCTGGATGCAGATGAATAGCAATTCTTCCTAGCAGTCTCAGTTGTTGATGTACTATTTATTCTTTCAGCAGCCAGCTGAACTGCCCTGCTCCCTGTCTTTTGAGGTCAGTTTTTTAAATTCCCAAAGGTTCTTGCAATTACCATTCCTCCCCCTCTAGGTTTTTTAGTGCTGCACTTAAGCAAGTATGTGTATGTCTGGGATGATGCAGGGAGGGAAAATCCCATGTTTATTATATCTTCTATTCTCCACTGCTTTTTGTAGTTGACAGGCACATGTAAAGTCTTGTATCAGCAAGACTTACACAGCATCTGCTGCTGTGACTTTGTCTCTTTTGACTGTGAGCCTGATTCTAACTTTGAGAGCATTTTATGAAGTAGCTAAGTGGGAATAGGGCCCATAAAAGTTGACACCTGGTGGAAACCAAGCCAGGGAGGCATTTTCTTTCCCCGTGGTGGTGTTACATTCCTTGTGGTCTGCAGTAATAGTTCTGCCTCCTGAAGTACGGGCTGTGGGGTTTTACTCCATGTTCAAGTTGCCATTGCTTGGAGCTTTAGCATTTGTGGTATTTGGAGGACACATTTTCACTTCCTGAGTATTCAGTGCAGTAGAGGTAACAGCAAGTGATTATATAAAATGAGTAATAAGTTACAGGCTTGTGTGAGGATGGAGGGAGAAGAAACACTCTTGTACATCCACAGAAGTATCATCAACCTGTGTAACACATTTGCTGTCATTCTGTTGAGAACAGCATCTTGCAGTGTTTCTCTGAGTCAGAGAAGAGGCTAATGAGGATACTATTAATATATCTAAAGGTACTTTTAATATGATCAAAGGGACTTTTTGCAGTTTTCATAATGAGTGCCTGTTTCTATTTCTAAATATCTTATCCGTGTGCCTCTCATTGCTGAAAGTCTCTGGGAAATCCTTATCTCAGACTTTCTTCAAACTTATGGAAAGATGGCAAAGTTCCCAAAGTTGACTTGGATTTGACTTGCTTGTTCCCTGATACTGCTCTTCAGACTTCAGTGTGGTGCCTGGTATACTCTGATTATAATAAGTTTTTGATTGCTAGTCTGATTTTTCTTGTAGGGCAATGGGTTCCAAACAGAGAGGATGTTCCCTTCTCAGTATGGAACAAGGTTTAGCAGAAGGGAGCCAAGTCATGCCTAGGGAATAATTTTGTCCTTCATGATGTGGTGGTTGCAAAATAATGTGTGAAGCACACAGTGCTCTAAGGAAGCAAGCAGGGCTCCAACTGCCTGGCACCCCAGAGCTGCTACAGAAAACAAAGGTGCTGGCTTGCCCAGGAAAACCCAGGGATATCCAGACAGTACAGAGATTAAAATCTGTAATTCCCAGCTCCCCACAAAATCCTCATCCCTCCTTCATTTTGAGCTCTACCTTTTTTAAATACTTACATTTATTAAGGTGAGGAAGCATGCATAAGCTATATCCTAGAAGTGGGCAGATGAAAGCAAAGGCAAAAAGAGAATTAATAATTTCTGGTGTCCAGGATTTATAAGGTATTTGTGCCCTTGCAAACAAAGTAAACCAGTCATGATGGGAGTAGGAGCTTTAAGTCAGTATCATAAAAAAAATTCTAAAATCTCATTTGAAGTTCATATCAACTTTGATCAGATAGCAGATTTCTCCTAGGGATGACAATTGCCCACAGAAGGAAAACTAAAATAAAACATAGCATACCACACATGCCTAGTCAGAATAGCCTGAAATATTCATATCTGGAATGCCAACAAGCATATTTGTGGTTCAACTACAAAATAAATAACAATTTAATACTATTAATTCAAAATTATTTAAGCACACAATCTCTGGGTAGTGTATAATACGAAATGCATTAACTCTGCTTCCCCATTTCCCCAGTGCTGAACAGGAATTTGAATGAAATTTAGTCTTCTATGATAGCTTTCAAAATTACTGGCTTAATAAATCAGAACCAATATGTTGAAAATGTGTAGGAGTTTGACAATTTGTCTTCAACAGCCATAATACCAGAATGAGGATGTGTCAGCCCTATGAAATATTATCAAGATTTTTTTTGCAGTCTGTTGACAGAAATGAAGTTGCTGGAGTTTTTTTTAGCATTCAGGGTTTCAGCATTTCAGTACAGGAATGAAAGCAATGAAAAGAAACAGGATGGAATTTAAAAAAAATGATAACTTATGATTGTGCTCTTAGTTTTGAATTTGGCTCCAAAATGTACGTGTCTTCAAATAAGACAGTGATGAATTCCACCACCTCATTCTCAAATGAGAAAGTCTCAACAGCACTGGCTTTGAAATGCTGGTGCTTATAGAAGTTTTTTCTAGTCCTTTTAATCCAAATTTCATTTAGACTCCATGTCTCCTCCTTTTATCTGAATTAAACGATGCTGAACTTAAAAAGTTACAAATATTTAAAAGAATGTGGTTTTCCATGATAAAATTGAGATAACTTTGTTCATAAAAATGGAATCCAGGAACTGAGTTGGATGGGATAAAAATGAGGAACTAATTATGTCCACTGCATAATTTTATCACCTATTGCTAGTGTGCTGTCAAAACAGCAGACTGCTGTCTTTGGAGATGACTATGTGGTATCTCTAAATTTTGAAAAACAAACTGGTTTTTGTGTAATCCCACACAACCCACGATTTCCTGGTTTAATTAGGTTCATTTCAGTAGTGCTAACTCAGAGACAGATTGAGTCCTGCGTTTGTAACTTACTGTTTTGATACTCAAGAGCAAATACTGGCAAGCTTTACCTTAACATCCTGCATAAAGGCTTGGAAGCCAAATGGAAAGTTTCATCTAAATGGATTGCTTTGCCACATCGAGAAAAAGGGATGAATGGGGGGGAGGGGAGTAGTGGTCGTGGGGAGAGAGAGCATTTAAAAAAAATATTTCTTTTGTTCTTTCATTCTTGTTCTTTTGCTCATTCTTTTGTTCTCTTGTTCTTTCTTGGAGCAGCCCCAGGGGCATGGAAAACGCGGAGCGTGCGTGGGTCCCTCTCTCTGCGCACGTGTGTGTGTGGATCTGTGTCCTGCACGCGTGCTGCTGCTGCGTGCCCACGGAGGGGTGCACTTGTGTGCACGGCCCTCGGTGCCCTTGGGGTCCCCATGTCCCTGGATCCTTGTGTCCCGCGGGATGCCCGTGTGCCCCCCGTGTGCCCCCCGTGTGCCCCCCGTGTCCCCGCGGGCCCCGCGCCCCTCCGTGGCTGGGTGCGCGTTCCCGCCCCGCCACCAGGCGGCGCTGCCGGGCGCGGCCCCGCGGGGTCTCGGCGCTGTTGCCCAGCGCCACCTGGCGGCCGCGGGAGGAGGGAGCCTCGCTCCGCAGTCCCCGCGCGCTTGCCAGGGGCCGCCTCACGAACAAACAACATGGAAACCGGCTTGTGATGGCAGATTTTGTGAAAAAGACCAGGAGCCGTAAAGTGAGAAGGAGGTCAGAGAGGTGAAGCCTGTCGGGTGAAGAGTGGCCCGTTTAGATGGGTGATGTTGATCCCGCAGGGGCTCGGCGGGGTCTCCTCAGCCACGCCTGGTGGCTCAGCCCGAGCCAGGGCACACATCATACCGAGGTGTGCCTGAGATCCATAACCAAGCAGCAGGGAGACAGCAGAGAGGGGAAATGGACACCAAATTATCCCCCTGGGCCTGGTGCGGCCCTGGGCCGGCTGTATGGGGTGTAGAGAGGCTGAGCCTGGCCTGCCACCCAGCCTGGCCCAGGGACGCCGGCCTTTGCCAGCCACACAGGGAGCTGCAGAGGGGGGTGTTTGATGCAGAGTAATAAAGATGGAGTAGTTACCCCTTGTGCCAATAACTTACCAGTAGAAATGCACTGTGAAGGGCTACAACAGCCTGGTGGGCTGCCCTTGAGTTCAGCAGCTCCTAAGCAGAGAAATGGCCAACTATGACTAACTGGGCAATTAATAACAGACGTTTAATAGGAGCCACATTCAGAGATTCCAGCAGCTCTGTTTCTGCATGCAGTGAAACCCTGATTTAAATATAATTCCCTAGAACCTGAAAGTACTTGACCCTTTTTTTTCTGTATGAGCTGACTTCCCAGCTGGTGGTGTTCCTGTGTGTGTATTTGTGCTAGTGAGGCCTTTTACGAGTGCTCCTGTTCTCTGCTTTCGCCTCTCCCCGTCATCATTTCTCTGGTAATGAAACTCAGGTCACCAGAGTAAAATTGTTGGATTTGATTTCTGGTGACAGTGCAGTTTTTGAAATAAACTTTTGCATATGCAGACTGATTAAAAACTGGCAATACTGGAACAACAGGCATTAACTTATGGCTTTTGGTTTTCAGCCTAATTAAAATTATAGGAGAATACAAAGGAATGAAACCTGAACAGTTGTGTTCTGCTGAGGAGAAAGGCAGTATTGAGTGGGAGGCTAGTCAGCTGCAAGTGCTAAGTTGGAGTTGTTATTTATTATCAGAATGAAGATAAATGAAATCACCAGTCATTAACTCACAATGTGTAAAGAGCTCTGAAATGCCTTTCCACACATGCAGACTCCCAAGGGGCAGCTGCAGCCTCTCTGCCTCCTTGCAGAGGATGTTAACAGGATGCAACAGCTTTGCTGCAGGGTTATCCACACTTGACATATCTTCTTTTGGGCTAATTTGATGGGTAAGGTGTGCCCAGGCAGGGAAGCAAGCTAAAACCAGCATGGGATGAGCAGGTTCCTGGGCAGAGGGCTTGACTTAGGAAGTGGTGGCTGGTCAGTGGGTGTGTCAGCTAGTCAGCAGTCACATCGCCACTGAAGTCACCACCTAGAGGACAAGTTTAAACTACAACCTTAAACTCGACAATACTTCAATTTTTGCAAGGCTGGGAAGGATTTAAGGGACTGGAAGCATTTGCAACCACCTGGAAAACAGAAGGGGAAACAGTGCCAGAAGGTACTTACTCTTCTTGTTCTCTCAGGTGAGTTAGCAGGAAGATCCACCCCATGAAGTAAGTAATTAGGAGTGCCTGTCCAAAGTACTGTTATAATTTAGAAGGAGAACTAGTCTATGCCCTAGTAATTCCCATTTACATTTTATTTCCCTTGTCTCTGACGTGAAGGGCCTGGGGATGGTGTAGCAGACATGTAGAACAAAATGTAGGTTTTTTTTCCTTTTCCACTTTCCTTTCTCTCCTTTTCACTCTAGTAGAGAATGCCTTGCTAACCCTGGGAAGAAGCACCCACATGGATTTCTCTGGGGGCAGCTCTGGCTTTTCACAGGGAGACAAGAAGGTTGTTTATTTTGAGTCATCACCAATTCACTCACAATTGAATATTTAAAAAGAAATATCTCGGCTACTTAGCCAGTGTCTTGGTGTTCTCTAGGACTCCTATGGACATCTTTCCATTGTGCCTGCTGCTACAATAGCCTGTTTAGGGGCTTTGTGTATCTGAAACCTCAGTTTGCTTGTTCAGACATAAGGATTGACAGATTGAGGCAGAAGAATGGTTCATCTGGGCATGTGTCTTGTCTCCAGCACTTCCTATAAGCAGGTGTTAATTTAATATTCTTCCTAATACCATATATCAAGTTTTATCACCGCTTCTTCAGCTGACTGTAAGAGATGCTGAGGCCAGGAATGTGGTGATTAAAAAGCATAGTAAAACTATCAGTTACAGAACCTTGGGTAGGCCAGGTTGACTTCATCCCAGTAACATTGCATAGAGCCCCATCATGCAGTAAGCAGAAGTCAGAGGGTCAAAGGCATTTTAGGGTTGGATATAGTTTGAAGAAATGCCACGGGTTTGGCTCTAGGCCATCCCACTCCCCTGAGAGAGCACAGTGGAAGAGAGAGGAGAGAGGAGGAGGCCAGTGCTGTCTCAGCAGAAGTCACAGGCTCTCTTCAGGATGAAGAGGGAGACTGGCTTGATTTAGAAGTAGAAAAGGTGCCTGAAATTTTGGGGCAGATGAAGGAGGTAATTTGTTATTTACTAAATGTATAATCATGCATTTAGTGTTTTGTTTTTTATTTCGCTCCACTACTGCTATAGCCTGTGCTTTCTCAACCCTTGTTCTCTCTTGCTGGTAAGGCTGCTTCTGACTGATGTGGCACATATTTACTGTACAGTGGTGTCCCTTTAACTGGGATATTAGGATGCTCTCAATAACTGCTAGCTTTCCAATGAGCTAGTGCAGTGTGGCCAGAGCATAGCGGTGAGCACCTTCCTGGGTCACCTACAGAGACGACATTCCAAGAACAAGGAGAGGAAGAAGTCCATTCCAGTAACTAGCAATAACTGAGAAAACTCTGGCATATGGCATGCTTTGAAAATTTAATTATGCTTTTAAAGAGAGAATGTGACATACAGATGTTGGACTACCATTAAAAAGCTACAAATGAAAACTGGACAAACATGACAAGTTCTGGGAGCTTGCATCCTCTGAGCAGAGCAATGCCTCATGTTGAATGAGCAGGATTAAAAGTTCTATATGAGCTTGGAGTTTAATTGTGGGTGATGGAACACATTATTTGTAGCTTTTACAAACGGGATAAATGATTTTGTGTTACTTCAGTGATAGCTCTAATGATGAAAAATTTTGGGAAGTGGGGAAGGTCCGTATGACTCAGCTGCAGCTATATCCCTGGACAGGTAACACTTCTGGGGAAAATGGGCATTTGGCCAGCCAAGCTTAAGTATGAGCTCACCTTCCACTGGGATTGCCTGTCCTGCTTTCTTGAAAAGCATCTGTATGCAGGACCTATTCACAGTGCTCTTTCCTTAGTTGTGGCTTGTCCTGTTGGAGACAAAAGAGGAAGTTTGATCTGGCTTCACACCTTATCCTTTCTCCCCACATGAAGGCAGGCACAGAGCCAGCAGGAGAGCAGCAAAATACATTTCAAGCTGGAACACTTTATCTCTAGGCATTTTCTCGGGAAGCGTGGCTTTTCCCTTTTCTTGTACAGTATTTTCATGGTACTGAACATTGTCCATTAATCTGATATCCTTGAGAACTGTCAAAAATAGAACACTCATGTGAGTTGCAGGATTTATTTACCTTCCTCTGAAACATGGAAAATTCTCAAAAACACAGGAAATGTATTAGAAGAACGAATCATTATACTGAGGAGTTTGGTGAAAGAATGGTTACTTTTTTTTCCCTGTTGCTCCTCCTGCAAATCAGACCATTAGGAACAATGGCAGAGGTGTATTTAGCCAAGCATGGAAAAAACAGAGTACAAATGTATTTGTCTTTCTCTGCTGGTAGAAAGCACACAGTTTCTGTTTAATTTGCAGTGGTGGAAAGGGAACTGAGAGATGCTCCGAGCTGTGCTGTACTGAGCTGGAGGGGAGGCAGGAGGTGAACAGGCAGAAGTGCATTTACTTGGGAAGCTGAATGGGATTTGATAGAAGTCATAGTGAAGCAGCCAGAGAGAAGAAGTTGCTTCTTATGTTCTCAGGCAGAAATTCCCTCCCCAGACACAGTTGTTCGAAAACTTGGTTGGCTAATGAGAGCAAGAGACTCTCATTGATGTCATGAGACTAGGAGAGCCTAAAGGCATCACCAGTAGGAATGTGTGAGTTGGAGTAAAATAAGAATTGATTGCACCTTGGAGCGAAATAAACTACTGTGAGACACAGGCAGTGTTAGTGGTGATTTCATGCTGGGTGAAGCCAGCAGTGCCTGGGAGGCATGAGAATAGGGTATTTCCAGGCCAGAAAGATTCATGATAAGCACTGGATGGTGTTCCTCTCCCACCCGACACTGCTCTTTCTGTAACACGGTTCACATTCTCAGGTGGGATTGACGTCACACTCAAGATCTGCTCTAGGGGTTTGAATTTCCAAAATCTAGAATTCTCTGTGTCTTAGCCAACATTATTCAGTTGTGGTAGTGCTTCCCTTGCATGATGCAGGGTGTACATGACAGGGTTAGCTGTGTCTAAGAAGCTTCCAGATCTTCCACTGTGCTTCAGAGTGGGCCCCAGACAGTTTGTAAGCAATGGCTTTGGCTGTGTATAGGACAGCTGCTTGATAAGTTACTTAATTACTGGGTGGAAAACAACTTTAAGCTTTAAGAACCAAACCAGGTGTTGTGTTCTTTAGGAAAGAAGTAGTTTGAGGTAATCACATTGTTATTAACCAAAATATATACAGTACTGGTCATGCTAAAAAGTCATACAGAATATTCTTCTAGGTGTTGTTTCCTCTCAGGTTCTTTTCTGGCTCATTTACACAAAACTTGCAATAAAAATAAGTTAGTGTGCTTGATGCTGCAATATGCTCAAGTTAGCTGTTGATATACAAAGGAATCTAGCCATGGTAACACAAACCATTGCATGGGCTAATTTACACTGTGGACAAACTTAACTATGGCCAAGGTACTTTGTGAAGGAGGAGATACTTGTATAGTATGCAGATGAGCCTGTGGGAGAGAGCATTTTTCTTTGTGAAAGGAGACCTGGGCAACAGACAGATGTTCACTTTGCCGGCAGCTGTGCTGGTTAAAATGTTACCATACCCAGATGCTCGATATTCCCATCTTGCATATGTTCCTGTCTCCTGAGTTCTGTCAGTGGAAGGGAGCCAGAAAGCACTTGCTGAATGGGCTCCAGGCAAAATCAGCTGCATAAGCTCAAGCAGCTGGTATAGGTGGCTTGAGATAACCTGACCACGTTTTCCTGAAGCTCATAGACTTGGCAAACTTCTGAGGATGGGAGAGCATCCAGCTGGCAATGTTCAGATCTGGAAGGCAACCATCAGCTGGTGGTCTTAGAATCACAACTGCAGCCCTTATTCTTGCTTATCCCTTCTCTTGTGTTTGGTCAGGAGTGAGGTAAATGTTTTATACCATCTTCATGGGCCTTACATGTTTGAATTGTAGGAGGCTTTGTTCAGGTAATGAATCTCACTTAGGGCTTCTCCAATTTATTTCCTGTTTTTAGGTCTCTCTGTAAGATCAAAATTCAGTTCTTGTTCCTTACTTCCATCACTCAAAGCAAAACTGGAATGAGAATCCTAAGCTGGCCCAGCACTGAGTGTGGAGGACCTTGTAGTGATGGGGCCATTGGGAGGCTGATTTTGCTTGCAGTGTTTGACATTGAGTTCTTACCTGAGCAAAGCATGATCCAGACTCATCTACATTCAGCCTCCTCTCCAGCAGAGTGGATAGGTGCCTCCTGGAAAACAGTGGGCAGAAGGTTACCAGCTCGTGGTTCATCGCTATAGGCATTTGGAGGTTCTCAACAGAATTCTGCTGTGTACTGGGAAAGCATTTTTCTAACTAAACTTAGAGATTCTGGTCACCTCCCTGAAGCTGTCTAGCCATCTTGCCTAACTTGACTCCTGGGCAACAAGCAGCTGAGTGAAAGCAAACAAGGTCTGTGGTGGCATGAGGGAGAGAGGACTCAGCTGGGGCTTGCTCCAGCACAGAGAGGGAAGAGGAGAGCATCATGGCATTATAATTGGTGCTGAAGTCATGTAAAGCAGGAAAAAAAAGGAAGAAAAAAGAAGCATAATTCAGACCTGTCTTGATTTAATGAGATTATTATGGAATAGACTGACTCTGTTAGAATTTGCCAGAATGAAAGCAAAGAAAAGGAAAAAGAAAAAGCACAGTTACTATCTATCAAGTTAAAAGTGTGTGTAAAAATTACATGAGGAGTCCAGAGTTTGCCTCAGATGCAATAATGGCCTCATTCTCTAGAGTGATAACGTGACTGATTACCCTTCTTTGCTTCCTCTTAGAAAGAAGGGAGGAAAAAGAAAAAGAGAGAATAGTAATACATCTCCTGTTTCTAATGCTGATATGCAATCCAAAGGGATTTGAGCCAATGCTGAGTGCTCTTTGAAACCAGCAGTAAAATTAATTAAGAAAGTTTGAGAGGGCTATGGATAGGAGGGATAATACAGAGAAGATTTCATTTAGCTTTGAAGAGGAGCCCTTCCTAAGCAAGTGTTTCACATTTGGGTAGAGGATGAAATTGCTAAATAATCCCTTCCTCTGTACATTTATTTTGGTTGCACCTAATTGTTTGAAAGAAATGAGTTGAGGGGGAAGGTCTCACGTGCAAATTGTACTGCTGTTATCTAGAGTGATGCCTTGTCTTCTGTGTTTTCACTTTAATAACAATTCTCTTACTTCTGGTCCATACACTTTCTTAAATGACATGGAAAGAATAGACAGTATTTTGATGGATGCTCCTGGTAGGAATTTCTCTTAATCCTTATTTTGCTGTTTCTACTTCCTGTATATGTAAGGAATGAGCTGTGTCATGCCTGTGCCAAATCAAGAGCCCTGTGCTGCTTCTCCTAAGACACCTCTCTTGCTTATGCTGCCTCAAGAACACCTGGGACACAGTGGGCATCTTTCCTTGAAAAACAGGATGGATTTCAAAATAGGTTTTGGATTGTTTTTCTCTTTGCATAGGTCTTAATTAATGCTGGGGCAGACAGTTTGTGCTTACAAGTTACCATCTGAACAACCTTAGTGCATGATTTTTACAGAGGCCTTGAGAGAAAAGAAGGTCTCAAAGTTGAAAATGACCTCTTTGTCTAATCCTGTTTTCTCAATACTAACCAGGCCTTGCAAGCGTACAGGATTTGGCAGAGCTGTGCTCACGCTTGCAAAAAGTTCAAACTGACCTTTTTTCTGCAATCTGAAAATACATGAGAGAAAAAACATTTTCTCCTAAAGAAATCATAAAAATATTTTGAAAATAAAGTCCCTGCAGAGTCTTTGAACCACAAAAAAAATGGTGTTGCCAGTCAGACTCCCCTGGTGTTACTGAAGATATGCAAGATTAATGTTAGTCAGAATAACTTTTCTTTTACATTATATGCATGACCAATCCTAATAATTAAGAGTTCAGGGATATTAAGTGTAGCTGATAGAAAAAGTGCTTGTTAACCACAGAAAATAGCAAAATAGAAAGCCATTAGCAAAGGCTGCTGTAGAATCAGTTTAATTTGGACACAGAATTGCAGAGACCTCATACAGACCTCACTTGGCAACTCTTAGTTTCTTCAGTCTTCTGTTTCTGTCATTGCTATTTTTAGCCCCATCTGTAAAAATATGTTTTTGCCAAGAAGCAAAAGCAGGATAAATTGCAGAAAGCTTGTAAGCAAACAAAGAGATCACAAAGCTTACAGGACAGTCACAGTTGCAGTTTTGTTAAGCTGCTTCCCATTTGTTGCCTGGCTTTGTGTTACCTATTTTGATAATAAGACTGCCCAGGCAAGAACTTGGTCTTTAAGCTTCTTTCCTTATGCTTAAAACCTGCAGCACATTGTTTGTACCTATGTAAATAAATTACTTACTCTCACAGGAGAAGATCTACACTGCCCCGCTCCAAGGAAAACCGGGAATATTTTGTTAAGTAATTTAGTGATAGCACTTTGTACAAAGTGCCCCTATAGTGGATGTGGGCAGCCTCAAGTTCTCAGCTCATGGTCTGCTCTTTCTGAGATGTATTGCCTCGGCACACTGCCATGCTGAGAGGTCAGTGCGGCCTGCAGGCAAACCAGAAGCGATGTCTCATCTCTAGCCAGCTCACATTGTTGAAATATAGAGATTTGTCAGCACCTTTCTCTGCAGTCCTGCTGGAGAGGTTTTACTGTCACTGAAATGTTTAGGATAACAACCTGAGTGTTGTCTGAATAAAAAATATCTGACTGTGGAGAGCAGCTACCAGTTAGGGTAGGACAGCTTTTGGTTATTTGGTTATTCAACAGAGGCATCTTTTGTGCAGTTGAATAGAACACCTGGCTGCTTGCTGTTGTGCCAGGAAGGTGTGGATCTTCAGTGGAAAATCCTTTAGCATGTCTGCAAGTGCTGTGAGAATGTCTCAGCTGGCGATGATGTGGCACCGGTTAGCGACATGTCGGTGAATTTTGCCCAGAGGGACTTTTTAGCCAGTGTGGTCCAGCAGCTTTAATTTGTTCCAACTGGTCACTAATTGTAAGATGGTTTATCTTGAGTTGCTGATGGTTAGCAGACACCTTCTAATTGCTGTTTGTTCGTGTGTCTGTTCATGGTTTGATTGTACAGAATTATCCTTGAGTGATGTTTTCTATCGGAAGGTATTTCTGTGGGAGGCAATGTGAGTACTGAAGAGCTCTTCTGTGCTGTAGGAAGTGTTCTCTGTGCATTTGTAGTGAGTAAGGTGTACAGCTTCATCTGCTGTATCTACTACCAGTACTATGTAAATTACTAAAAGAACAACAATTACTGTACTAAATACATGCAAATGAATTATAGAATAGTAGCTGGGTGGGCCAGAAGGCTGGACTCCTTAAATTCAGTAGAAAATTTAGCTTTGTGGGGTTCTTAATTTGTTTTGGTGTGGGTTTTTTTGTTTGTTTTGTTCTGTTTTTTAAATATCTTAAATCTCCAGTAACTCCAGGAACTACATACAGTATTTTTGTACTGCATCTCATAACTTCAGCAAATACTGATTCACAGAAATGGAACAGTCAGGTGGGAAGCTCCTGTCAGGGAAGTGCAAGCCTTCCTCATTGCATGTGGAATGGGCAGTGGAAAATGCTCTCTATGTCTAATCAGACCTAACATGTGTAGCACCAGTGACGCGCTAATAAAAGTGTCAGGCCCTGGGACCAGTAATTTACACCCATGTTTTCAGATTTCTGTACAGAAAAAAAGAAACTCTCATTGTGGATGAAAAATGATGTGTGAATCTGTAAGGCTAGGCTGAAAAGAAGCAGATGCTGACATTTCTAGAATTAATATTTTTCGCCTTAAAGACGCATCTGTCATCAGTCTCCACTTTATAAGAGTGGAGGAGCACTTATCTAAATAAACATGGCAGCTGTTTTATATGATGGGTCTGTTTTTTAAATAGTAAGAAAATATTGTATCATTTTGAAAGCTATAGCAGCCATTAATGTTGACTTACAATAATAGTTTGAGGTGTGTAGTTATTCTCTGCTGTAGAATAATTTCGAATGACACTTTTCCTCATAATCAGAGAACCACCCTGCATGAGTAGAGGGAAGGTTAATAACTGAAAGTGTGTGCAACTGCGAGCACTGCAAATGGTGAAAACTTGCTGAGAAGAGAGTTCTGGATTCTGTCCTGCAATCTCAGGAGCATGTTAAAGAAAATCAAGAGTAGGGAAAAAAAGACAGGAGCTTTTGGAGAAGTAAATTATCAAAGTTCTCTGCTTATGGATGATGGTTGCAATATAAATAATTCACTTTTTTTTTCAAATGTCTTTGCTTGGCCAATTAACATACCTTTTTCTAGTACTTCAACAAATCCTGCACATAAAAAATGTGTAGTTTTGTTTCCTATGAGAGTCTTTAATGAGTTACTTTACACTAATTTTAAGACTATTTTACATCATTAGACAGGTACAAAGGAGAGTTAACGAGGCCAAGGAGACACCTACACTTGCAAGCAAACCCAGATTTTATTTGCTTGCTTATTGTTTCTTCGAGGGACTAATAATGGTTTTTGATGATGAAGCAGTAAGCCAAGTAAAAGATTGTGTTGTAATTTCCATTTCCAATTGCATGTGGTGTGACCCCCTTTCTTAGTGCTATTATAAGTATTTTCTGTAATGTAAAATGCAGAAAGATCTTCCTTTGTGAGAAGTCCCAGATGTGAAAAATTCTTCTTGGGTACATGCCCCTTTCACTCCGTTCTGGAAATATACTCCTCCTTTCTAGACAGCCTCATGGTTCATATGGTTCTTTTTATTTTTGACTGCTCTGTACTTCTATTTTGAAGTGCTTTGGTTAGCAGGACATTATTGGAAAGGTAGGTACAAGTGTTTCCATCTATTCTGTCCATCTTTTTGAACAAAGCTGGTCATGTGCTGTCGCCTTGCAAAGAATTTGGATATGGCCATACACTTTGGGAATGCCACCTGAGCTTAGCTAGGAGATAAGTTCCAAGCTGGTTAGCTTGCTGTAGTGGGGCTGACCCAGATCAAGAAGAGGAGCAGGCCTTTAGGCATGTGCCAGAAGAGCTGGCCTGCCCAAAATACAGCCAAGTCTGGTGTGCTAGGAATGCCTAAATGGCACCATATTGATGTAGAGACTTCACCATGCCGAAGGTGTCCCTGAGAAAATTGCCACCTGGGCATCAGCCTTTTACAAATGGCAAAGGCTGCCAATGAGAACCTGTTAATTAGCAACAGGATCCCATCCATAAAGAACAGCAGTAGCTAGATATGAACTTTATTGTGAAAAAATAGGAAGCTAAGTCTTGGAATGTCTGAATGGGTGTCATGGTGGGGTGTAAAGGACAAATAGATTTCTTAGGGTTTCGTCCACCCTCTCCACATGAATGTGCAGATTGCTTGCAAGCTAAGAATGAGAAAAAAAATCCAAACCTGTTATTCTTCTATCAGTCTTGCTAGCCAGGACTGGGAAATGTCAGCATTTGCTGCTGGTACTTCCCTAAGTCATTACCCCTGGAGGAAGGAGGAAGTGGCAGAGGAACTCTGACTTGTAAATGATTTCTAATCAAAATGCTTCCCAAGGCTATTTGTGGAGAACTGCAGATTCCTCAGCACCCCTTGCTCAGGCTTGTGTTTAAGACTAAAACATGTTACTTTACCTTGATCCCAAGCCAGAGTGTGCCCTACCCTGGAGTAGAGCCAAGTCACATCTCTGGGGATGGACAGCTCTATGTAGTACAAAGCAATGGAATTATGCACAGGGGTATTACAAATGTTGCTATAGATAGGTGCCAGTGGCTGACAGTGAGTCTAATCCTATACCATTTTGGGTAGATTGAAGCTATCCGTATGACTATTTCACTGTAGGAACAGTTTCATAACCTACTGGTTTCATAAAGGTAGCCTAGTTTTCCTAAAACTTTATTTTCCCAGAAATCCTCTGAATGAGCTGCAGTTTACCACTTTCTCTTGCAGTTTACCTCTTTCTCATGTAACATTTCTAAGTGTATTTTTAACTCACTTTGCTAAGTGCCTAGGACAAACAGGATCTCCTGTTAATGAAAACCTTTGATGGATGCATTAAGGAAGCAGTGTGTATGTAATCCTATATTTCCTGAGGTTACCTCACCAGTATACATGGAGCATAACATTCAAGGAGTGTAGATGCATGTATAAAGGTCCTGTAAAAAGCTAGAAGTAGTATCCTTACTACTACTATGACAGTATGATTTATTTCACCATGGATGTTCTACAGATACCAGTGTGCTTTATCATCAGACCTTGAGGCAAGGTCATTCAAAAATTGTAGAAATAACTGGTGAAAGATTAAGTCTCAACCTCCCCAATACTTCACTGCTCTGAATCACAGAGGGAGATTTGTTCTCTTTGCTTGTGAATGGAACAGTGATTTGATGTGAACTATTCTGGTAGGTTTTGACCTAGCAACAGCTTTTCAAAGTTAAGGTGTATAGGTACCTGCTTCTAAATTGTGTGGTTTTTGCTCTTCCAAGAACATCCCTAATTAGTTTTACTCATTTGCATCTCAAAACCTGAAGTTTCAAACCATTCAATGAAATGATGTTTATATTGTCTACAAGAAAGTATCTGCTGAATAGAAAGTCTTTACTTTGTATCTAAATGCCAGATGTCAGAATTTGGGCATTTGGAGATTTAATTCGCTCAAGTCTTGCAATTTATTCCTGCAGATAACTTAAGGGGAATTATTTAAAACTAGTGCTCTAAGGCAAAGCTGTGTGGATACATCTGTAGAGTTTCTGGTTGTGACCAAGTATTTTAAAGAATGATGATGAAGTGAGAGTCAGAACTGTCACCTTTCTCAGGGTCACAATGGTACTAGTATTCTGTGTGTGCAAGGAACACACTGGGGACACTGGAGGGATTTAATAACTGTATCTCTGTGAACAAGCTGTTCAGAGGGAAAAGCTGCTCTCAGAAGGGAGGTCAGTTCTGCACTATAATGTGGGAGCTGGAAGTGGGGGTGAAGGGTGTTGTCAATAGTTGCCAAAGTGTGGGGTTTATAGGAGTACCATTTACTGTAGGATGTAGTGAGAAAAGCTTGTGAGGTACTAGCACAAAGCTTATGCTGTAGAAAAATAAGCCAAAAAAGGAGAAAAAACCCTTTTGTGGAAGTTTATCTTATGAAAAGCAAATGATCTTAATATAAATACATTGTGGCAGTGGCTATCATTTTGCAGGCATTGAGTTAGGACTTTGAAACCTTATGCAAATGCACTGGTGGTGTATACACAACTGTACACCCACTGGACTGTACTTCATGTGTTCTTGATGCCAATGAAAACAAAGCAGGCTCCAACTGATTCAGGGGAAAAGTCATGGCTGCAAGAAGCCAGGACCTGTTTTACAGAGCTACTGCTCTGCTTCTAATAACCGAAGTTAGGAAAGTCCCTTGGATTTAACCCTAACTTTCTTATTATCTGGAATAGGACATGAATAAGCTGAAGAAGCTTGTTAGTGGTTTTTAATAGTTTTTCTGGCCACAGACAGTTTCCAGCTTAGCATATTTTATTGCAATTTTTCATAGAAACAGTTCTTTTTTGAAAAGAAATAAATAATCATGTGACTCACAGCAAAGCTTCCATAGTCACTGGAGACCTCTGGTGCAACAGCTAAATTAATCATGAATAGCTGAACTCCCTTCTGCAGTGGTGTGCCAGAATTGTTTCCTTGCCAATGTCTTTGCTTCCCATCTGCTGTCCCCACAAAGCTGCAGCTCTTTTCCCCCAGGATGGCGAAGAGCCCCCTTTCTGCAGTGTGCAGCTGCCTTCCTGGCCCATTCCTGCCTAAGTGGTTATCTGGGCTCATTTTTCACCATTGCCTGTGCAACTTCTGGGACTTTTGTTCAAAGTGCTGTCATCCAAAGTGGACTGAAAATCAGTGGAAAGACCCCCACTGGGTTGTATGACCTTTGGGGCAGTGCTTGCCTACATCTTGCCCTAAAATTCTCTTCTTCCATCTGGTGTATATATTTTAACCTCCAGCCTTGGCTCTGTTTGAGTGTGCCCTGTGCAGCAACTGGCAGGGAGATTAGAGTGGGAAGCATAACCTGTATAAAGATGTCTGGTTCATGGAAAACACCAAGGTATGTGGAGGATAGAGGCTGTGGTACTGGTGGTTATGGCATTACTGTTATGTAGCTGCCTATTAATAATGAGCTATTTTTAATTTCAGAAGGCTAAAGCCTTTTGATACTATTACCAGCATGGACTTTAAAAGGCACAGTGAGAGCAATCAGTTTAATGAGACCTACAGCAAGGAAGAGTTTGATTAGTAAGTGAATGAAATGGCAGCAAGGGGTGGAGATGATGTGAAAGGATTCAGACTAGAGGAAAAGCTGGATTTGAGATGCTGATCAGTCATCTGTATGCTGAAAGCAAGAACTAACATGCTATGTGGCATTAAGTGTAGTTGGTAAATTTGAGAAAAATTAAAGTCACTTTTTAGATGGTCTCTCACTGGGAAAAAAATATGAAAAGTGTTGATCTGTTGCTGGAGCTAGTGCCTGGGATAATTAAACAGTCCACAAAGGTATTTGTGGTGCAGTGTGAATCCAGCAATCTCTGAATTTTTGAGAGATACTGTTTCTGGTTTTTTTTAGTTTTTTTTTCTTAACTCACTATCAACTAGCAAAAGAAGGAATAGATTACATTGTTGGAAGCTTTGCCTTCTGGATGAAACTTCAGAGACATTGAAAACCACCTAATGAAAGACAGAATAATTTGTGAGATACATTACTTCTGCTTGCAGGAGACATTTGTTGAGAGAAACAGATCTAACCCTGGAAAAAGCATCAGCTGTCCAGGACTGTCCAGGGAAAGAATCAATAAAATAACGGCTCTTACAGCAGAACAAATACATGGGCTGCATCTGAAAGCATCCAGCACTTAGGATGGTTGATGGCCAGTCTGGAACACAGGTATCATGAATCCTTGTAGGTACTGGGAGTAAAACACCAACACAGGAATGGCATAAAGAAAAATGCCTCATCTATGGGAAAATTTCATTAGCTGTGGGACACAGATCTGTCTTGTGTACCACTGTTCCTGTTAACCTAGGAATACATTATGTTCCCAGAACAGCAGAAGCAGCAAAGATTTATTTCTATAGATGTGTGGCCCTTGATCTGTCCTATCTGCAAAAATCTGGGTTTTTTTCCAACACCTCCATGACACAAGCACTGAATGAAAGGCAGAAGATCAGGGAGATGCTGGCTGGAAGGCCAGCTGCTGCCTGACACTGTAGGATGCTTTCTGGAGTTCGTGCTAAGAAAGAAACTGGGGGCTCTCTCCTCTCTGCAGCAGTCCAGCTTTGAAAAAAAACTTGTAGGAATTTAATGTCCTTGAGATTGTACTGTCAGTTTGATTTTTGCTTTTTTGTCTCTATATACCTTTTTCAGAGTAGTCCCTTGATCATTTGTGGCTGGAGCTGGTCAATGATTCACAAACTACAGGTGTCCCTGGTTTCCACCTGCATAAGCCTTCTTTCCTTAAGAATCAGCCTGAAAGGGACAAAGTATGCACCACAATTAAACCTTTCAGGGCTTTCAAGAGAAGGGGGGCTATTTACAACATCACTTTGAACAGAGCCAAGAGCTCAGTGTGGAAGCCCTAGAGGGGAGAGGGCTGCTGGCTGTTCAGCTGTGTTACTTTGCAAGTAGGCTATTGGGTCAGTAAACAATTTGATTTCAGCTGGATTGTGAAGCCAGATGCAATATCATCCCAGCAACACTTCTGCATAGTGCTATTAGACTGTAGAAATGTGGCCAAGTGCTGGTTGCACTGTCCCCCAGCTGAGAGCAGAGTGCTGTGACCTCCTCCGAGGAGCCCTTCTCCAGTTCCAGCAACTGAAATTTAGGACCAGTGTCTCTGCCTGCGCATACCTTAAAGAAAGTTACTGTGCAACCCATAATTTCATATTCCAGAATGGTCCCTTTCACCTAAGGCAGTAAATACCCTGGTCTTCCACCTCCTCCCACAGGACACTCAGTGCAATTCATGTTTTTGTGAAACTTGAAAGAAGCAGGACCAGCAGCTCCCCAACAGTCTCATTTCAAAATGGAGAGCCAGAGCTATATCCCAGAAGAGCATACTTCAGTCTCTGGGAGGAAGCTGGGATATTTCAGCAAACAAACAGCAACACTCTTCCCTCTACAGAAGAGAAATCTATTTTCTTAATCTAACAATTCCAGGAAAAGTGATTCTTGTTAACTGGAATGGATGGCAAGAACTGGATAGACTTGGCCACCTGCATGTCACTTTGTACACTCTGTATTTGGTTAACATAATGCATGATTTGGAACATGTAACAGTATTTAGAGCCCTCATTCTATCCTAAATGACTAATTAATGAATTAATGTAGTTGATTCTTCAGCAGGTGGATACAATAATATACACAGTAACTTCCAAAGGAGGGAGAATTCTTGGTTCTTGGTTTTTAGGTCAAGATCTTCTAACTCTGTGACACTTTGCAACTGCACTTGCAATTTGCTAGGAACACAGGGACATGAATTTACATTAGTTGGAGACAAGTAGTCAGACTTTTTTGCTATTGTAGCTTGTTGATGACACAGACTGTACACCTAACAAGTTGTATCATAAGGGTGCATATGGAAAGAGAGGTGGTGGAAGTCAAACTTTTACCTGCTAGAAATTGCTGGAATTTTTTATGCTTCTTTTGCTATGTCAAGGAATGCATTTTCATCAGACTGAGTTTAAAAATTGAAATGATGTCAAGATTTGTGCCTTTGCTTTGCCCCAGAGTTGGTTTAGTAATTTATTCAGAAGAATCTTTTATCTTACTATTTCTAATCTGTATAGATTTCAGGTGACTTTTATGCCATTTAAGAAGATTTATTTATATCCACACCAATCTGTATGACCTGGTATTAACATAAATGTGAGCTTTGTAGAGCATTTTTTTCACATGCAGTTCTTAAGACACCACTTCAGACTGTCACCAGGGCCACTTTCTAAAGCCTTCCCGTAGGAGCAATATTTCAGAAAATATGGTTTGAGATCTAAATCCAAAGTTTAAAAATCTGGCACATGCAGTATAAATACCTGCAGTATAAATACCTGCTGTTTTGAACTGAAGCTCAAGATCTCCCCATTCTGAATTTTATCCAATGCTTTCTAGAGAGGCATTTTAAAAATCCTAATCTTGACAATAGATCAGGCTGCAGGGATGTGGGAAGCTGTGGCTTTTCTGTCTGATTGATGTGCTGATTGCTTTTATGCTGCAAACTGTAATGCTACTTTGTTCATTTCCTAAAAACCTTCTATCTCCTGTGACCCTTCCAGGGAACTCTCACTGTGCATGACATGGCTGTTTCAGGGGCCCTGAAATATTGTGTAGGGGTGAAGTTATTTCCAGAGGCTGTCCACCCCGTGATGCACCAGCATTCTTACAAGAAGTGGAGTGCCTTTCATCTGATTTGGGAGAGGACACCTTTCCAGATTAAATTTCCAGATTAAACCCACATTCTAAGTACAGTATCCTCTCCCTTTTGTACCTGAAGTCTACTTACATGGTACATCAGAGACTGTAATCTGATTGTAAACTCAAGGTATGGGTTTTCAGGGCATGTGATTCCAGAGGCATTTTGGAGATGCTTGCATAGTACATGCTGCTGACCTGGCTTATGTTTTTAGTGCACGTTTGGGAGGTGATCAAAGTCTTTATTATCACACAGTAGTTAATAAGTCAGAGCTCCTGTATAGGTGTATGCAAGCCAACACACTGTCCAGTTCACCTAGGAAGCCCTACACACATCAGCCAATATGATGTAATGAAATGAGTCCTGGAATGCCTCAATATTTTTTTAATTCCACAATGGTCATACTCATTTTTATTGGAATCTCAAATAATATGTCCATCTCTTTATTGGAACATGTCTATTTATTGCCTTTATGCCTTTGTTGTCACAGAAATGATGTTTCTTATTATGTTCATGGTGACTGTACTTGCACTGGGGCAGAGTAGTTGAAGACAAACGGTCACACAGTTGGGTGTTTATTTGGCTTCTCTGGCCACTGGCATGGGGCAGACTTGCTCAGTAGTGACCCTGTTGAACTTTCAAAGTTTTTTTTTCATGCTGGTGGCGCAAAATCTTTCTTCATAGCTGGAGACAGCCTTGAACATCTGTCTTAGTTCTTACAACAACCCTGCTGAGTCTACAATGTGTGTCTGACCTTGCTCTTAATGTCTGGAATATGTATCCCAGAGTTGAGAGAAATGTTATTTTGATATTTCCTTTTTTTTTTTCCCCTGTAAAGATAGGCTCACTAGTAGCAAATGAAACCTTTCACACTTCTTCTAGAATGAAAGTTAAAAATAAATGTTTGCAATCCACTGACTCCTCATGCTAGTCAGTACTTAGACAAAATATTCTGCAAAATCAATGGAAATTTTACTTCTGTTAGAGGATGAGAAGTTTTTCAAGTGTAAGGTGAACGAAGGGCAAAACTAAGGAGGAATCTTTTTTAGATGATTTATAGGTTCACTAAAGCACAGAGACGAAACCTGAAAGTCAAATAGAAAAATGAGATACCCACAAGAAACCTGGTTCTTGATAATAATGATGTGAACCTTTAACCTTAAAAATCATGCATGTAAAATATTATTAACTTTAGACATGCTCATTATCAGTAGCAAACAAATTTGGAGTGTGGAAATCTCTGTCCTACTGGGATTTCATGAATGCTTTAAAAATCTGCTGAAGAAAAGCTGTTGGTTGTGATCACTTTCTTGCCCTCCTGGTAGATGAAGCCCAAGGCTCTTGGGATTAATTACAACAGACTGCCAACCTGCAGTCTTTTTTGCAGACATTTTTGTCTCTGCCCCAGAACACAGGCTGCACATGTGCTGTGCACCAGGCATGTGGGTAGCCTACCCAGAAATTGCACTTTGTCCTCCATCCAGTGTGTCCAGCAGTCAATCATAGCCTGGATCCTGGATGGGTGTGTCTCTCAACACTGCCAAGTTACTTGTGTCCTTATTGAACAGCAAAATAGCCTAATTGAGGCAGGAGCTGAGCAGAAGTGAATGGATGGCTAGATGGACCAGCTCCATGCTTTCCTTTAAAGAAGGCTTTGTTATCTGTCTTTCTCAAAGATGGACCTCTCGTGGGAGCATTAGAAAGTGCTGTTTCATCTCCCCCTCTCTTCTGTCTCTTGAGAAAACTGCTTGGACAAGACCAAACCTCAGTCACACCACCTGCTGAACTGTGGCTTCAGAGTCTTTTGGTTTGTCTTGCAGATATGATGTGGCAGCAGGAGATAAAGTGTTTTTATTTGTCTACAAGGTGGAAAGTGAATCTTTTCTTTGTAGACAGTAGATTTCCTACAAAATTTGTTACCTCCAAAAGACTGTGAACTGCATCAGCCTCCTCTGTTTCAAGTTTCATGTTAACAATTGCTCAAGGATTTATTTGTCTAGATCTTGAATAGCATTTCTCACAGGAAGCAGATGTCACTTGTACTTTATTGGTCTGTGCTGGCTTCCAATTCAGATTTGGTTTTACTGGAACAACTGGAGGGTGTTGCTTCTGACCTGGAGCATTCTGGCTGCCTGGGAGATATCAAACAAGGAAATGTGAGCTAAAAGCTGTGAATTCAATTGAGAAGTGGAAGAAGAAAGGTGTTCACTGTACAATTCCCATTCTAGCTTAGGTCATCCAAAGCCAATATTCTTCCTCTCCAGAGTTATTTTTCCATTGATTTTGGGTTTTTTGTTGAACTTTTGTTGCACTCATTTTTTTCCTACCCAGCTCTATTCCATGCAATTTAAAGCACTGGCTGCACCAGCTGCTTTGAAAGCAGGTATTCTGAACGCTTTGTGAGTCTTGAATTATGATGACTGAGGCTTTTAAGAAAATAGAAATATTGTGTGTTTTAACATTCAATGAGTGCCCAATGAATTAACTCTCTAAGTTTGGTAGGGCAGGTATAATTATTCCCACTTTAAAGGGTATGGGTTGGTTTGTTTCAGACTGTTTTTGAACTTGCACTAGCATGGGAGAGCCTATCTAGGACAGCAGCAAGTTAGAAAATAGTGTGGGGTTAAAAGGCAGCATTCCAGCTGGAAGCAGGAGTAGCAATGAGTTGAAGAGACAGGTGGAACGAGTCTTAGTTTTGTGCAGAGGGGCCAGTACAAAAAGTAAGGGAGGAGCCATAAACAAAAGGCTGAAGTGATAAACTATTTTACATTATCCATGGCATTTTGTATTTATAAAGACACATACGCAAGAGGCTACAAAGGCTCTCAATAGTGGGCTAAGCCTGAGCTTTGATTCAATCTATCAGAGAAGCACAACTCCATGGCAGTTGTGCAGAGCCACGGCTTATGTGAGTATTAAATGCGGCAGCAAGATTGTGAGAAAAGACCTGTGCTCACCATGTGTTGGACTATTGCTTTATCTTCACAGAGTCATAGAAAAGCTTGAGTTGAAAGGGACCTTAAAGATTATCTAGGTACAATCCCCCTGCTGTGTTCAGGGACACCTTTCACAAGACCAGGTTGCCTAGTGACCCATCCAATTTGGCCTTGAACTCTCAGGAATGGAGTACCCACCACTTCTCCTGGCAACCTGTTCTAGGGTCTTGTCATTTTCTCTGTAAAAAATTTATTCCTAATACCCGATCTAAGCCTACTCTCAGTTTAAAGCCATTTCTTCTTTTCCTAAGAATTAAGTGCACTTCTAAACACTCCCTCTCCATCTTTTTTGCAGGCTCCCTTCTGGTACTTGAAGGCTGCAATTAGGTCACCTTGAATCCTTCTTTTCTCCAGGCTGAATAGTCCCAGTTCCCTCAGCCTTTCCTCATTATCTTCCATGGATATATCCCTGATCCTGTCACCAGTCTGGCTGAGACATCCATGCCCTGCTTTCCCTTTTGCTGGATTGTCACCGAAGTTTGAACTTTGGCTTCTTGTAGCCTTTTTCCCTGGGGTGAATCACAGCACTACTTCAGAGAGCCCTTCTTTGTTTTTTTCTTTCATTCTGCACCTGTGTCTCTTCTCACAGAGCTATTCCCTAAGCATACTGAGGAACATCACTAAAGAATTAATTTAGTTTTGTCAAGTTTCTGGTCTGACCCTTAATTTAGAGCAGTCGTTTCAGTCTACAATAAGCTCTGTGTTTCTGCGTGCTGCAGTGAAAGAATTACGAGCAGTCCTCAGCCATGTGCACTCAGGATGCTTTGGTAGCCCCATGGGACAGGTAGACTTCAATGCCTGAAAACTTATTATAGAATGGGGGTACAGTCAGTATGTTATTTTCTGTGCAACAGTGGGTCTGCCTATATGTAAAAGCTTTTACATGATTCATGGAGGCCATTAGGAGTGGAGTGGTATGCCATCATTTCAGGCACAGGGCTCTTCAAAATGAATGGCTTTTTCCATCTCTCCCTGGGGAGCCCCAAGAGCCATTCAGCATGTAGGTTGGAGGATACTGTTCATAAGCCTCCAATCACAGCATCAGGAATGCAAAGCTTAGTGCTGGGATGAGCCTGCAGCTCTGAGTGATAAATAAGGCAAGACAACTAGATGAAAAAACCTGACTTTCCTTGCTGAGAAAAAGGTGAACTGATTTTTAAAGTTGGGCAACCTGTCATAGGCATATGGAGCACATGTTGGTAGAGGGTCTAGAGCTAAACACAGTATTCTGAAGGCACGATGAAGTAATCAGACGACAGAGCAGAATGAGAAATAGGATCTCTTTTAAGTGACTCAATCTTTGATACATTTTCTGTGCTTTTGTCTTTCCCTCTGTTTCTGTTATTCATTGATATACCAGGATATATCCAGTCTAGTTTGCTTTCTTTTTTTTTCTTTTTCTTTTTTTTTTTTTCCCTCATTCTTTCCCAAAATTTCATATACCCATTTGGTTTTCAGTCCTCTGAACAAAGCAGACCTTTTGGCTTTGCATAGTTGGCCTTGGAGGCTAACAAGAATGTGCTTTCTTAAGTGATTTTGGCTTCTGAGGTCACAGACATAGTGGAAGAACACCTGCTCTCATCTTGCCTCAGCACTTAATCCCTGTCCCAGACAAGCCTAGAAGGGCACAACACAGGAGATGAAGAGTAATATAAAAAATTGCTCAATAACTTTTTGGAACATTCGGAAGTGTTCATGGATAATGATTTTATTTTGCCTGGTTTTATCATATCCACACCAAGAAATAAGATAAAAAGACACTGTTTCTTCAATTACTGCATTTGTTGTTTGAGAGATTGAAAAAAATATTGGTAATCCAAGGTCTCTGCAAGCAATATAGAGAGTCTTGAAGGACAGTTTACATGTCCTGTATGCTTGATGCAAGCAGAAATTTCTGTTGGCAAATACGGCTTCAGTAAGGCTTTTCAAGACCTTGTTGCCTGCTCTTGTGTGTGTGTGTGTGTGTGCACATTTACTTGATATTTTGCTTTACTTTTTTCCTAATGAAGCCTATTTTCATTCAGGGTGGCAGGACACAGTGTATCCAAGAAGTCTGCCCCATTCTTTCGTGTCCCCAGCACCTCAGTCACATTCCTGCTGGACAGTGTTGCCCCAAATGCTTAGGTGAGTGGCTTTTTCCCCTAGGAATTTTGTAATTAATACAATATGTTTGTACATAACATCTTTCAAACAGTATTTCACAATGCTGGTAAATTCCAGAAGTTGAAAGAGACTCTATTGCTCAGAGTTTATAATCCACAGATTTTGAACAGGTACTCAGGGTCAGTGTTAGGGTTGTGGTGGGTGGTACTAAGCAAGCAGCTGCAGAAGAGCATTTGAACATAGACCAGTTGCCTTGCTTAGAAGAACAAATACAGGGATGATTCCCAGCTTCATTATATATTTTACAAAGGAGGTTGAGGTGGGAGGAAGTGCCACTTCACTTCTTTGGGGTTGCCACAAGGAAAAGGCCTCATCATTGCATATAATCACTTAAGTGAGAATTTGCATTCTTAGATTTGAGGAAATCCAGGTCAGAGGAAACTTCTGAACTTCTGCATTTTTAGAACTTATTGTCAGAGATACCACAGATCCAGGAGTCCATCTCAGGATTGCCTTCTGAAGGTGGAATCACACTGTCTTCCAGGAATATTTTAAATTATGTCCTTCCAACACATTTTAAAGGTGTGAGTCATAGGCCTCTAAGAAGGGCTGGTTCTTCCAGGTCATGATAACCAAGGCAGTGACAAAATAAGGCACTGCCTTGTTTTGTTCTCACTTTGTCCACAGATCCCACAGGTTAATATTCCATCTATTTCATAAACAAGGAGTGCTTGCATCCTACCAATTAAATTGAGTTTAGTTTGGTCTATGAGGTTATAACTAGGTTTGGAAAAAATTCAGAGCCAATTATTCCCAGTTCTTCAATGGAAACTTTTTGTAGTTTTGACTATATTTTTATCTGAAATCTCTTAGCAGATCTAGGTTAGGGATATAGAGATATCTGGCCTTGGAGCCAGTAGAGCTATATAGAGTTCTGAGTTCTGATAATACTTAACATTTTTGGCTGCTTGAAACAAACCTGAATTTATTTATTTGCTAATTGAGAAGCGCTACAGATAAATGAATGTCTGCCTGGAACATTCAACCACAGAACCAAAGAGTAATGCAGTAGAGGAATGAAATGGAGAGAACAGTCCAAATGCTGAGCTTCTGTTTTGGCTGAGGACATTTTTTCTTTCCTTCTGAAAACTCTCCTTGTCCTCTCCTCCCCATGCTTTTCCTGACTGAACTTTCCCCTCCTTGAACTAGGCATTCAAACTGCAGCCTTTGACTGCAGTTTGACTAATTTTTGACTCCTTCAAGGGGATCTTTCTACAATTTCTTTTTTCCCTCCAAATTTAAACAAATTCAGTAATAATAATGAATTTAATTTTATGTGGTTTTTACTCTAAAGCATTTAGTATACCTGGGAATAGATTATGTCTATTTACAGGAAAGTGTTAAAAGTTTTGGTGGGGAGGTAAAGCCAAGGGATGAGTAACACACTGCATGGCAGTTGGGAAAGAGAAAAGTTTCCAGGGATGCTGAGGCATGGTTTTTAAAGTATCATGTGGAAGACCTCCCTGCAATTGAATTTCTGATATTCAGCATACATAGCTTAGAAGAATGCTGTGGACTCTACTGGGACTTGAATTATTAGTTTAACTAGTGGTTATGAGCCAGCAAAGACAACCATTAAGCCAATATCTTTATCACCACATCTTTTAAAGTGATGCCTCCTTTGACAGTGGTTTTTAACCAACTATTTGAACTGGGTTGGCCACCCAGAATTGTGCTGAGTGGTTTGCAAGGCATGGCAATAGGGTGTGGGAGAGAACTGGACTTTTGTTCACTTGCTGACACAAGCTCTGCAATTGAAGTCCTGGCCCCACAGAGAGCAGCAGAAGTGTTGTTACAGGCAGGACTATGGCATGGCTTTGCCCCTAAGTAGTGCACGGATGTAGAGCAGTTCCTTTTAGGGCTGCTGAGCATCCTCAACTGATTCCTTATGTCAGTTCTGCAAGAGAAATTAAACCTCTTGAGAAAGACACGCATCCAGTGAAAGGAAGGCTGGCTATGCAAGCACAGATTAATTCCAAGTAGCTAATTTGCATGAGAGTGATGTTTAAATTGTGTCTAGCTGAACAAAAGCAATTATTTAATAACTTTTGCTTAACATTCAATTTGAAAAAACTTAAGGTAAATCCAATGAAGTTTGCTGTGTACTTATCCTTTTGTTCATTTATATCTGAGAGGAAAATGGAACTTTTTTTATGATGCTCTACATTTATCAAGAATTACTGAAAAAGGAAGGAATTACCATGTGCCAAGCCCTATGGTTTGAAAGCTAAAATATTGGCCTAGTACTTAGTACTTCTAGTATGTACTTAGAGTGGGCATTCCCTACTTTGGATTTGATGCCTATTAAACATTAGACCTCAGAAATTAAAAAGTAAGAGATTGACAACCACTCATAAAAGAACTTATTGATTGGCTGCCTCCAAAAGTAAGCAAGGCAATTCAAAATTAGAAAGATAAGTGTAGTGTTTTTCTGAAGAGCTCGTGTATGTGCTATAATGCTCTCCTTTTTAAACTAACTTACTGGGAAAGAAGCTGAGGAATAAGAGAAGCTTACAGGAATGCAAACTATTGTAACTTGGATCTGAAAGTGCTGCGGGATTGCACAACTTCAGGAAGGATTTGATTTTGGTGCTGCCTTCCCTGTTTAGTGCCCCAAACCCTTGCGTCCCTCCCATGGAACCCAAATAGTTTGCAGATTATGGAGACTAAATATCTTGTGTTGCCTTCATTCTGTTCATAAATGATGCAAATTCTTGTATTTCTTGCAGCCTTGTGTGAACACATGGTACAAAAAACTATCTTAATGAGATGGGACAACACCTATGATTTTCTTTTTTGGATCAGTGTCACTGAGTTGATCTAGCTTGGCTGCTGTGAACCCCTGAGACAGATATGCTAAAAGAATTAAGACTGCGCTATTTGATAAGTTATTGCTTTAAGTCAAAGACTGTTTAAACTAGTTTAAGTGTACCTACCTTAAGAGTTTGCAGTGCTTACTTTTTATTCCTTTAGTTGCACTGTGCACTTTATGATGAGAAGGAGAAGAAAGATTTTTCCTATATAAACATGCTATAAATAATTTATATTCCATCCCACAGTTGAATTTGTAGAGATGAATGTGTACTAAAAGAATAGTGAACTGTTAAAAGTACATATTTTTTTCACACTGAAGTGGAAACACATAGCAAATGACATACTGCACATAAATTTGGTCTGGTGACAATAAGCCCTACTATTTTTGTTGACAGTGTGGCATATTTTCAACCACATTTTGTTTCTGTTACTGTTTATTTATATTCAGGACAGAGGAAGGTGTTTGACCTCCCATTTGGAAGCTGCCTCTTTCACAGCAACGTGTATGATAATGGTTCCTCATTTATGTATGACAACTGCACAGTGTGTACATGCAAGGTAAGTCCATAGTGCTTGGATATTGTGTGCTGATGGTTGTCTGGCTTAGCAGTAATTTGTAGGGCTGTGGAATTGTAAGCCTGATACTGTTCTTTGGCATCTTGTGTGGTCTCAAAGAATCTGATCTGAAGAGCACTTGCAGTTGTGCTAGGAAAGTTTAAAACGTTACTGGCTCCCTGAGCTGGGACATGATGCCTCACCCTGTGTGATGCAAAATAAAGTTGTTCAGATTATGTGGTCATCTTTAATACTGCATTAGAAGAGGAGTTTCTAAATGATGAATTACCATGTTTCTGCTGAAGGTCAGTGTTTTTTATTTAGTTCCCTAACATGACTGCAACAACTTGCACTTTTTTACCAAGGCAAAAAATTGAAAGTGACACCAAATCAGTGAGATTTTGCAGGCCAACAGAATTAGAAGCTGGGCTTTAGCTTCACAGACCATGAAAGATTTCCTTTAAAGAATATTTATAATATAAATAAATATCTATAATATATATCTATATATATTTATAATATCTATAAATAATATTTATTTTCTCTCAGCTGGCCTATTCCAAGCAACTGGCCTGTAGCTTGGGTGGATGCAATGACTGAGCAAGCAGAAATATATAAGGACACACAGAAGCACAAACATCTTGGTGACAATTTTATGATTTCCTTTCACCCTTGTACCTAGGATTCAACAGTGATATGTAAGAAGAGGTGCTTACTTCCTGGTGAATGCAATAAAAACAAAGACCACTGCTGCAAGGAGTGTGTCTCATACATCTCTCCTGAGGAGGTGAAAGTGTGCAAGTTTGGCAATAAGATCTTCCAGGTAAGGTTTCAGGAATGGCTTAAGGGTAGGTGCCATTTTAATAGCCAAAATAGCATGAGTTTGTTGTAAATTAGTATTGTGGTTTGTTTTTAGCAGAATCCTCACCATCCTCATTGATGATGGAACAACTCAGAGGCAAAGCTTTGCAAAATTTGCCGTCTGTTTATTTTTTTCTGAGTTTGCGTAAATTCTGCTGATAGTCAACATTTAAAAATTAATTCCTCCTTGAATGTTACATGTGGTCTCCCCTTCTGTATGTAGATCTAGTTCAAACTGCTATTTCATGACAATTGATGCATTTTTAGTAAGAGATACTAATGCTCTGCTTTCCCAAACAAACACTGATACTCATGGAAAAGATATTCTCAGTGGTATGTAGGCTTTATTGGCTGAGCCAAAGAGTCTTTTCCATAACTGAGCCAACAGGAGCTTTGTGAAGTTCATTTTGGCTGAAAGTTACTTGATTTACTACATTGCACGTCTCTGCTAAGGACAGCACCCCTGACATCTAATACTGGGGTAGCCATGTGATAACTGTTACCTACTGCACTCTCACCCAATGTATTCAAATCACAAGGGATTCCCTGCAGAACACTTCTGCTGTTCTTGAGACCCCATTTGTTTTTCCAAGTGGTGCAGCTTTTTTTCACACTGTGTCAGAAAAAGATTCTGTCACCTTATGGGCCATCTGTGAATTAAGAGACCCTTGAATCAGATCAAATGTTAAGTCCTGTGTGAATACTTGGTTTGCTCAGCCAGAATTGCTTCCCATTTATTCCATCTTTTGTGTACATAGTAGAAGTGTTTATTCTGGAAATTACATGTGAACCTACTGTACTCTGAGACTATGCTCCATCTGATTGGCACTTTCACACTGGCGCCATTGTGCTTCACGAACAAATGCCTACTTCTTAGGCACCCAACTAAAATATTCTGCTTCTTGTGAAGATTTTATTATATTACTAATATTATATGGAGTGTGAAAAAATAACGAGACAGTACATCCATTTCTGGTCTTGTGTGCAAAAAAGTAAATTCAGTGTTGCTCTGTTGAAGTCAATGGTCCAACACAGGTAGAATGGGTACAGCAAATGTGCTTTTGCACTCCTGTGCAAAACCAGCTGTAAGACAAAAATTCAGGGCAGCTGCATGCAGTCAGCTATGATGTATTCTGGTACCTTGGCGGATGCCTGGTGAGTGGTCGTTAGAGACTGAAGAACATCAAAAACACCAGGCAATAGAAACATGCCCTAGAAACAAAAAACAGGAGAGAGACAGCCTTTGATGAAGCAAGCTGAGCTGAATAAGTTAGCCTCCTTGGCATTTCAGATGTAGCCTGTTTCTGGTCAGAACATCATGTTGAGGTGGGCACATAATTATTCACAGCTGTCTTGTTGAACTGCCTGTTCCTGTCAGGTCTATCCTCACCCTTCCTTCCCAGCAGCCCTGTAAACAGAAAACATGCACAGTTTGGCTCTAAGTGGACTAGCATTAGGCTGTAAGTGGGTGGGACAGAATGTTTTAGGAACCACACTTGGCAGAGGCAACACCATGTAAAAAGGAGCCAGGGCAATTCCACAAGCAATTCATCCCAAGTGGGGACAAGACCACAAGGCATATTATGCTCTGCACTTCATATTTTCATAGCTATACATAGGCTGTCTTACCTGCTCTGCTTTTGAGAGATTCAGCACTGTATCTTTTCTAAATATTTTCAGATGTTTAGCAGATTAATTATCTGTAAAAGTGCTGAAGTAATCTAAATTAGAATTATTTGACCATTCCTGCCCTATGTTGAAATGATGCTACTACATATGGGAATAAATTCACTGACTACTGACATCTTATCAAATATTTTCATGTGCAACAACTTAAAGACATCACTCAACCCACTGAATCAGGTTTTTCTAATTATGTGAACTTGAAAATTTGTGGTAGGTGTGATCACAACTCAGACTCTAATTGGAGAGAAAACAGTACAAATAATCAGGGCAGTGTTGAAAAGTGCAAATGCGATTTGGTTAGCTTTGGAAAAATGAATTTCTTACCAAAAAGGCCAAAGGGAAGAAAACCTGGCTGAATTTGATCTCTGTCTTGAATCCAACTGGCCATGGACAGACACCTCAAAATAATTTAGACTAAACAATGAGACAATGCCAACAGGGAAATTCATCCTTTCTTGAGCAATGATGCATTGCTGAAATAGCTTCTTGTTGCCACCCCAGCTGATACTATATCATGTTCCCTCTTGCAGGATGGAGAGATATGGTCTTCTGTGAACTGCACCATCTGTGCTTGTGTGAAAGGCAAGACAGAGTGTCGCAAGAAACAGTGCATTCCAGTCAGCAGCTGTCCTCATGTGAGTTTTTTAAAAGAACTGTGCTTTCTTGTCTTTTCTGCTCCAACATTATCTTTTCCAGTGTTTCTTGGAAGTGTGTGCATGGCAGTGGGGAGTGCTGTTTGGAAAGAAGGGATAATCTGGAATGTTAATTTAGGTTGGCATTCCCCAAATGTGCTACTGTTATCCTGAATGTGGTCTTCCTGCCTCTGTCCTTGCTCTGAAGACTCTGTGCTCCTCCTCTCCTTCTCCTTTAACCCACTCTGTCCCAAGTATCTGTATTGGAATAGTTATTTTTGACTTTTATTTAATAATTTTATAGAGTGGTGAGGTGACTGTGTTAATATTTCAGTAGTGTATATATTGTTAAGGCAAGCCATAGGATGTTGTTGTATTTGCATTTCTCAGTGCATATGAGATATGAGGCTTAATACTTGGTTGAAAATGTAAATTAGACAAATTGAAGAAAATTAGTTCAACCAAACCATGCTGCTTTCACTAAGGTTGTGGCCTGGGTATTTTTTATTTGAAAGTCTGAAGTGAACCCAAAGAATGCTGTAATTGTAACTTAATGGCATCAAAAATTAGCTTTACTTGAAATCCTGAGCTATAATCAGACTTTGTTTCTTGGATTTCTGACACCAACAAATGATTTTGGTCTTATGGCTCAAGCTGTCACTATTTAGATGGAGCTCTATATAGCACCTCATGTAGGGGCAGATCTTTGAGCAAAACTGTAGAAGAGAGAGCAAAGTTGTTAGCATTACACCTTCTCAGTGTTTCCTTCTCGATCCTGGAAGACAGTGGGGAAAATGTGAATCACAGACACCTAAATATAAAATTTTTAAATTAAAAACTCTTAGTTTGTACAATTTTATATGTGTAAACCTTTGACAGAAGTGGTGGTATAATAAAGAGCCTGTCCTTGACACCTCCCATTCTGGTGTGACAGTGGGCTTCAAGATCCTCAGAAGAGGGAACGGCCTTTTCCTGTCCCTCTGGCACTCACTGCAGAGGGCAGTTCTCCTCTTAATGGGCCTCACACAAGATGCTGCATACACATCAGGAAGTGTGAACAAATAGAGCTGTTCTTCAGGGAATGTTATATGGCACATTTGCTACCTTCATGCCATTCACAGTGTAAGCAGGAAGTGAGAGCTTGGGCTCTTCAGGTCTCACACACACTGGATTGCATTTATATTTTCCTTGTGCTGATGCATTTTAAATTTTTAAGGTGCTTCTGAGATCAAGTAGCTAATATGACTTAATAGAGATCTTCAGTTAAGTGCCTTGCTTCAGCTGTATCTGTATATAAATTTGAGCATTTTGAGATGATCAGTTGAAGTGGCTTCTAAAATGAAAGTAGTGGTTGGTAAAAATTCACCACTGACAGTGTTGCAGCATGGAAGTGAGACTGACAAACTCATTCAATGCTGCAATAGAACCTGCTCCAAGGCTAATGTGAAGTCCTAAACTGCCCTGACCTCTGAGATGAGTCTGCAAACAAGGTCTGGTTCCTTAGGGCTGGAAGGACCAGCTTTGTTACCCTGCAGCACCATTCCCCCCAGTATATAACCAGTCAGCCACATCCCCACCTTAAAATGCAAGCTGCAAGCAAACCAACCCTCCTCCACAGGAGCACATTGCATTTCTGCTCTTCCAAGCTAAACTGGAAGGAGAAGTAGGAGAAAGAATGTAAACTCTAGAGTAAGATTTATTTTCCTATTCCAAGTGGGTACCAAGTAGTTTTAAAGCAAATAATGTATGCTAATTGATTTAAATCTTTTACTTTTCATTTCTGCTCCACTATCTTTGATGAGACTTTCTGTCATAAATCTATAAATATCACTTAAACACACCACATTTTTCAAGATAAAGATATATTTGTGGTTCTGATACTGACAGTCTGAATATCATGCATAGAGTTGTGCTGCTGTCTCTGCAAACTGTAGGTGTGTCCACTCCTTTTCTCTCTTCACAATATTTTTGACAGTAAGCAGTCTCTACTGACTGTTGAAGACTGCTGTCAAATAAAATGTGGTTTAGTGTCCCTTAGGTATCAGGCAACATGACGTTATCTCATTAAACGTATATTATTATACAGACAACTAAGTGTGAAAGGATTGAAGATTCAAAAAGAATTTAGAATATTATTCCTTGACTTAAACACTTTACCATGCAGTCTTAATACTCTTTGCATGATATTGTGGGTGGGTTTTTTTGGTTGTAGAATTTTATTTTATTTTATTTATAATAACAAATTTTGACCAATTATTTCTTGAATGTGTGGGTTTCAAAGTGGTAATTCTGCAGAAATTTCTGATACTGCATAACCATTTGTATTATTCAATCTATTGGTTGCAGGCTGACATATTTTTTAAGACTGTTTCTGCCATTTCTTTAATTTTCTTGATAGTGCTAGACAAAAATTTCTGATTCTTTTGTTATTTTCTTTTTGAAGCATTTAATCCCATATCAGCCATTGCAGGAAATGTCTTAGATTCTTTTCATCTGCTGTGGAGGCAATATATTTTTCAAATTTAGTCCCTCCTCTCAGATTTATAGTAAGATTGGTCCTCCTTGGCATTCTAGTGAGCCTTGTGGCTTGTGGTTTCTTTTTGTTGCTCTCTGACCACTGACTCCACACAGATATTTCCTCTCTCAAGTTACCTGGAGTGCCAGCCTGCAAGGTGTGATGCATACTGGCCCCCATTCAGCAAAGCTATTAAGCATGTGTCCATTTCTGCTGAAGTTAGTAGGCCCTCCATGTGTGCTGAAACTTAAACACATGCTTAAATACTTTATAGAAAGGGAACAATCTCAACATTTGGCAAGACTGAGTTTCAGAGATCCTTTAGACTTCTTACTGAATTCACTATTTACTTGCCCTAGCTCTGCTCTAGTCTGTTCCTTGTCTTGTGCCATCTCCTTTCTATTACCCATCCTTATAATTTGTCACCTTGCCTGCTCTCCTTATGCCTTTGCATTCCTCACTAACATCTTAAGTCTGTGATAATGATCAGTGGTTGTGAACATGTCTCTTTTTGTAGTGCTAGAGGAGAGATTGCTGAATTTTACAGCATATAACCTTTTCTGAGCTCCAAGGCTGTGCAAAAGTTAATAGAATTAAATTCATGGCAGGTGAAGACATTTGCAGGGTTTGAGTCTGTGGGTAAATTTTGAACCTGTGAACTTCAAGTGAGCTGTAAATTAATTCAGAACACGTTCTTCCATCTCTAGAACAGACTGCATATAATGTTATACACATCTGTTATTATTGCAAACAAAAAGTTGCTGTTTTTACTTTAGTGCCAAATGAGGCACAAAAAAACAACAGCTGTTCCTATTGCACAACCAAACAACCCCCTTTCCCCCAGCAATTAGTCTTGCCTTAAAAAAAATAGAAAATGAAAACCTCAGACACAAAATTGAAAACCCCATAAAAAGGAAGAAAAATCCCTGAAAATAAATAGACTCAAATGTGGTCTGCTTATAAATATTCATAGGGAAAAATGGGATCACATCACTTAGCCCACTCCTAAGGGAACCCTCAATGCTAACGAACTCTTGCAGCACATGTTAGCAATAATGGGTTTCCTTATTCTACAAGACAAAAACAGGATCTCGGGCCAACATGGTGGCTCAAGTAACCAGCCTCAGCAGGCTGCCTTGGAGATTTCAATTTCACTTGAATTCTTGCCACTTCCAGCTCGGCTGATGATTTCAGCTCTTTTATTGAAACAGAGAGGTAAGGCTGTGTAGTGCAGTGTGTGGCATTCAGCTGCATGTCTCCATTCCTACAAGTATGTGTTGCTATTTCCATGTGGTTTTTCTGTGTGGTTTTAAGGGTTCCACCTTTAAGGGGTTCTGTTCTAGCAGCTGCTTGGTAGGCCTCCCTGGTCCTCAGCTGTTCTCTTTGCCCAGGGACCTGGGAGTCACACAAACATTTAAGTGTGCTCACTCTGCCAGTGCAACTCTGATCCAGCCCTTTTCTGAAGTCCAGGTATGTCTCAAGTCTGTTCACATGAAGCTGCATATTCATAGACAAGCTTGCCCTGTGGATGATGCGCCCAAGTGCGTTCAAGACCAAGGATTCGTTCATGCCATGTGTGTACGCTAAGCAAGAGCAGGATTGAACATGCTCCACTCCAGTTTGCTAGAAGATACTTTGAGTTCATGCCTCCCCGTGCACTTTGTCAAAGCTTGGCAGCACTGTAGGCAGAAAACAAGGCAGACAGCAATAGGGCTGCCTGTGCCCACTTCCCCACTCTTTCCATATACCTGTCACCAATTTTTTGTCTGTTTTCACAAGTTTTCTATACTGTTTAGTGGGCAGCACAACACAGCTCCATTTGCTTGCTCTTGCTGTCCTCACCTTGCTCACCTACTTGGTGGGAATAGGAGCAGTGGTCACACAGAGGGGACTTCCTCTGTGTTCAGCTTCTGTTGGGGCAAAGGGTCAGGGGCAGGGCAAAGGGGAACAGCACAGCTCCATATACCTCTTCAGTCCCTCTGTGGGAATATGGGTGAGCTCCAATATCACTGTACATTCTGTTATAACCAACACCAGCTTTTGCTTGGAAAAACCCATTGTTCAGTCTGAATTTTTTCAGGCTTCTTTGATAGCTTGCTGATTGACTTTAGGTAATTTAAGTAAAATCAGATAAAATATCTTTTAAACTGATGAAGACTGAAAAGGAACATGAATGTATATACACAGAGGCATGCCTCCTGCCTAGTCAGCCTTGTATAAGGTACAACCAGAAGTAGAATTGACCAAGTTCCTTCCTGCCTTCCTTCCTGCCTTCCTTCCTGCCTTCCTTCCTGCCTTCCTTCCTGCCTTCCTTCCTTCCTTCCTTCCTTCCTGCCTTCCTGCCTTCCTGCCTTCCTGCCTTCCTGCCTTCCTTCCTTCCTTCCTGCCTGCCTGCCTGCCTGCCCGCCTGCCTTCTGCCACTTCCTTCCGCCCCTTTCTTCCTTCCTGCCTGCCTGCCATGAAGCAGGGAACACATAGGAAAGGTATATATTTTGGGAAGGTGGGAGAAAAGGTAGTGATCTTGTTAACCCAGTAACTGCTTTAGCTATCTGTGCAAGTCTAAAATTCTCTCACACTCTCTAAAGAGAAAAATGGTAACAGAGAGCCCTTTTAGTATTTCATTTCTTATAAGACTGCCAGGAAGCTTGTTGAATAGCTCTGTCTGTTTTTAGCACCTGATATTTGAAGTTGTAACCAGGGCACTGAGTTCAAACACAACTTGAATTATTTTCAAAGGCTTATCCAGTCTTACAACATGACACAGTCATTGCTGCAAGAACTCTCTCATTAAAACAGCCTGTCTTTCTCCCAATTAGGGTAAAATCCTGAACAGAAAAGGATGCTGTCCGATTTGCACTGAAAGTAAGTAATTTCTTCACATTCTTTAAATTCTTTTTTATTCTTTCTGAGAAAATAAATATATAGAAGTATGCTTGCTTTTCTGCCTTCTTATTAGAGGCAGCTAAAGGGCAAATGATTATTTTTAGCAATGGATTTTGCCTTCTATAAATCTGTAATTTTAAAATAAAATGTCTGGGTATTTTGTTTTTATTTTCTTTTTCAAAATGATGCTTTTTTTTCAAATCTGAGCTGCTGCATTTTGAAAGATATGGTTGGTCTGTGGCATTTGTAGGCAATAAAACAAGAAAATGAATAGAGTTATAACTTTTAGGACTTGGGTATATTTTACACCTGTAACTAACAGTCCAGCTATGTGCATATATAATCACACCTTTGCAGATGATTTGTGAGAGTTAAAAAAAGGTGTGCAGAAATCTGAGACACAGTCTGGGGCAGCAGTGGAACGTAGAATAGAAAACTATTCTTCTTTGTTTATGATGCTTAGTTAAACTCTTACATTCTTATCCCTTTACTCCTCTCTTTAGGAATGATCATTAAATTGCAATATCACCCTCCTAGTCAGCAAAGGACTTACAGAAATACTTATCTTTAAGTTTGTTCTATTTAACTCAACAGGGAGAGCTGAAGTTAACAAGATACCATTACGTATTTCCTTCAGTACATACTTAAGTATTTTACCAAATAGGGACAGACTGCTAAAATGGGGTTTTATGACCTATGAGAAGGCTTTTGAAAGGAGAAAATGTTCCTCTTCTTTTGTCTAAAATCAAATGTTTTTGCTGTTCAACTCAGTTCTGGGTTCTCTTGAATTGCACAAATCCCATATCCTAAATATCTGTTTTTTCACTCTGTGGCTCAATTAGTTTGAAACGTGTATCTTGGGATAAAATACATCTAGCTTGCAAGTCTTCATTATCAAAATGAGAGCAAATGCAAGGGACAACACACTCAGAAACACTTGAAATAATACTGAGCAGAGGAAGAAGTGAAAGAGGATTCAACTGACTAGCAGTTGATTTCATGTTAGCTCAGTTGCACAGCAGAAGAAATTTGCATAGACCTTTGCTCAGATATGACATACCATAATGTCATGAATTTATCAATCTCTATCTTGCCTCTTTTTTTTGTTTCAGTCTCATTTAACCTTTATTGTGTGTTCTTCCTGTGTTCTTCTGTAACTTGAGAAGGGAGGAAAAGAGTGGGGCCAGCCATTCCATCAAAGCACAGGAGACCCTCTGCTGTAAGAGGTTCAAAAGAAGACAGTACAGTGACTCCTTCAGAAATGCTGTCAGAGAGTGATGACTTGTGATAATTGTTTCATGGGAGAAGGAGGCAAAAAATCGGAGTTCTTCAAAGTTTAAATAACTTATCTAGGAGTCAGGTTACCGAAAATGTCAAAACTTCTTGGTGATATAAGAAGGAAATTCTCATGACTACAAACATGTGAAATTAAGGAGAGATCATTATTGCTTGTCCTCAGGCCATGCAGATCTGTAAAGAGCCTGGCTTTATCTTCCCAGTGACCTCTTTCTATGTCCTGGTAGCCTGCTATTAGGTCTCCCCACAGGATAAACAATCTTGTTCCCTTATGGTAAGGGATCAAGGGTGTTAAGGGTCCTATCTGCATTGCACTGCCTGTGCTGGAGCCTAAGAGGCTCATCCTGTCTCACTGCCCCATGCTCCACCATTGCACATGAAATAGAGGGGTCTTTTCTTTACAGTTATCTCACTATGGACCCATTCAGTACTTGGAGAAGAGCTGGCTCCAAACTTTCATGATTAACAGGGCATTCTTGGCTTTTACAGAGAATGTGAGCAAGGAGCTTAAATACCCAGTGTCATACAGCAGTGGTGGCTACCACTAGCTGTTTTAACATTGGTATTTTAACATTCACCATTTGCAGAGAATCAATTCCACATTTGCAGCAGAAGTGCTGTAAATCTCATCACGACTATCATCTGACATTCCATCTGACATCATTTCCATCTGATCGGAAACTTTGCTAATTCAGCCAATTTCTGATAAGATGTACACACAGCACCTTCCCTCACCCACTTGCTCATGTTGATCCTGATCCTGTCTCCAAATACTAACACACCAAACATTTCTGGTGCTCCAGCCGATATTAATTTTCCAATGTAAAAACAACATAGGGAGGTACAAGAACATACTGTACATGGGGGAGCTTTGAGTACAGTTTAAATGCAGCCAATTTCTATCAAGTGGGTCAAAACCAGTCATGTTGTGAAAGGATACACTTTAAACTGGAAAAAAAAAATAATCCAAGGATTATTTTCAAAGCAGTTTGTTGCAAAGAGAAAAAGTACCTCGTCTCCTAAAGGTCTGGAGAGTCTCTTTTGTCTACTGTTGCTGAAGTTAACTATAGTTAGTTTTGGCATGTTGCTTTTTAAGCTCCATGGCTGGCGTACAGTTATCACTAATTAAACACAATGGTCATACCAGTGGAAAATTCAACAGTTTAGTTTATGCTGCTGTAAAAAATGTAATGAAATGTACTCTTTTGGGCTTGATTTAGAAAAATCACCACTGACGTCAATTCCATAAATTAGTAATCCTATGTTAGACCAAGGTCATTTTCATATTAAAAATAAGAAAAAACTAAACCTGGGTTCAAATAACATTAACAGACTTCTCTCAACTTCAGACATAGATAGGAACTTGCAGTGGAAGTAAAATCTTTGTTCTTGACAAAGAAGAATTCATAGGCCTTGCTGAAATTACAGTACACAGGATGAAAACTTGTTACTAAAATCATGTAGATATGCTTTAATCATTATTAATAGTCCTAGCACAATCTCATGCCAGTCATTGTGAGATTTTGTGGATGAAGTTTTTTCAAAGTGGACTGCAGTCATCTAGGTTTACATGTGCAGTACACATGATTAATATTTCAGTAAAGGCTGCTTTTGGGACAGAAAATTTTGTTCATCACAAATCATTCCACAGCTTGTTTAATTGACAAAATGATCAACGGAGCTAAACCAAATTCAAGGGCATTTGGACCCACCTTAGGAGTAAGAGGTTGGTACTTTCACTTGGTCCAACATCCTTTTTATATGTCTTTATAGAATTACTGAAAAAAGTGCTGACTTTCAAAGAACAGAAAAGAAAAAGAAACAAAGTGAGGTTATGCATTGTGGGTACCTGTAAGAGCAGGAAGTGGGTCTAAAGGACCACATAGGTCCCTGTTTTTTCTGTTATTTCCTTTCCATGAAGAAATACAGCAACAAAAAGACTGCAATTATTTATTCATACTGGAATACTGTTCATGATTTACCTCCCATTTCAGCTGTGATGGTCTACTGTACAAATATGTATTTGGACAAATTGGAATAGCTATTTTATTTATGAAATAGACCATAAAGACTCCTGTGGAGGAGTTTTTGACACCGCACCTTGTAATGTGTATTATATCAAGCTGCACTTTGCAGCAGTTATGAGGAAAGTCCTCTATGGCTATGCATTTTTTACAGAAAACCTAATGAAATTCTATTATGCATGTTCTGTAGCTAGTTTTTAGAGGTTAATAATGTGTTCTGTTTGATTTAGGGCTTAATTCAGCATACAGGCTAATTACATTCAAAGTTTAATTTTATTTTTAAAAAGCTGAGATATTTTTGAATTATAGATCTGCAACCAGAACACCCTTCACTGGTAAACTTGTGTTTTTTCCTCCTTCTCCTTACTTAGAACATGTCCAGACCGATTTTAGTTATAATTTAAAGTATATTTTTCTTGGCCACTCTTAACTACCTACAAGCCCAGCAGAGTGTGACCAGACATCTGGACATCTTGGACTTCAATTGACTGCTCTGATCTCCTGAAAAAACAAAACAAGCTATTCCATGAGCACCAGAGCTAACAGAGCCTGGTTTCCTATGGATTTGTGTCCCATTTCCTTTATATCCCAACAAATAATAAACCCAGCTAGAGACAATATATCCTGTGGCTGGTCTGGAGCTACAAGTGTGCTAATTGCCCAGCCAATATGCTCGTGGTCTCGGCTGGTCAGGATGTGTGTGCTGACTGTCTGTCTGGCCTCCACCACGCAGTATATATATTTTGCCTTTCTAAAAAGGCTAAATACTGTCTGGGGGAATGGAGGCACTGGGTGGAAGGCAGAAAGGTTCTTTTTGGCAACCACTTAGTTTAATAAGTGGTTCTTACCTGTACTCAGCATACTACTTACTATAAATGAGTCGTCTTTCAGACTTTTATCCCTCCACATGGGCCAAATAGGTTGTGACTTTTTTTCTTTATGAGAGTATGTTGAAACTTGGGAAATGCTAATGTGTTCTTTTCCATGCTATTGCTTTTTTAGCTTCCTTTTTTGTACAGCTACATGTGTTTTCAAAAACACTGCCTTTTCTAATGAAAGTCACTATTTCATTTGAATTGGGAGCATGATTTGAAAATTCAAGGAAAACATGCCAACAGTTCTATAGTATTCACTTTTAGCACCTAAATGCTATTATTAGTTGGCAAGTGAGCTGTAGAGCCTTAGGTGGGAGCTGAGCAAACTGCATTAATCACACACGTAGTTTAATATTTTAGTCAAACGTGAAAGTGTGAAGTCCGTATTTAGTTGCTTAAAAAACAAATGTAAAAACTGCCAAGCTCCCAGAAGTTTTTATGGAGGTCTGAATATTGATTTGGGAGCAACATGCAGGATTTCCAAAAGAGATTTAGTGGTGTTTGCATCCAGCTCTCAATAATGTTTAATCAGAGTTGAGTGCCTCAGGTGTTTTGAAAATCACAGCCTCCTAAACATAGCTCTGGGGCCCTCTTTTGAAAAATCTGTGTTTTTCAAGGATAGGGAGGGAATGGATAAATTTGCATTCATGTGCATATCTAGATGAGCAAAAGAAGACACCAAAGATTATGAATGCCACATTCAGAATGAGAGAGAGGCAATGATTCTTTATTTCCTTTGCCCAAGGATGTCGTAGATGCTAAAAACAATTTGGACTGGAAAAAATCACAGAAAATATTTATATCAAAAGTTACTAAATTAATAGAAACCATGTCTAGCTCAGAAAGTCCTTAATTTGAAAGTAGTTGGAGGTTGGGGGTGTCTCAGGGGGAAATATTGTAGAATAGCCCTTTTCTAGCTCTGCTTTAGACAGCTGACGTACGGAGTGTTGGCAATAAGCTGGGAACAATTTGATCTAGGGAAAAAAGGGAAAGCTCTACACCTGTGACCCTATACCTTGTTATCATAAGCTAGCAAAATTCATACTCCAGGGTTGGGGAACATAACTTTGGTGATGCAGCAGCACCTCTTCATCTGTTATGCCCCAACAGAGAAGAAAGTCACACACAATCCTAACTAGAGATCAGTGCTTCCAATGGATTTCAAAAATTGCCAAGTATAAAGACTGGTTTGTTTCAAAAGGGAAAAAGAAAAGAAAAGAGAAAAGAAAAAAAAAAGAAAAAGAAGAAAAAATAAAAAGAAGAAAAAGAAGAAGGAAAGGGAAAAATAAAAAAAAAAATAAAAAGAAGCAAACCATAAAATATGATGTGATTGAAACTCTCCCAAAAGGAAATAAACAACAACTCAAAAGCTAAAATAGCAGGAATTCTTTTCATGTTGACAGTCTTGTTACACCCGGTATTTAAGGTTTATTTCTAGGCCAACCAGTTTTTCTTACTGGCAGTGCCTCAGTTATCACACACACTCTTACAGGGTGTAGATTTATTTTTAAACCCCACAATTTTAGCAAACCTTTCAAGAATGTTTTACACAGTGATATCAGAGAATCAGTTATTCAGACTGTTTTTAGGTGGATTTTCCCTCCTCCATTTCCTTGGTTATTAAAGAAAACAGCAAAGTTTGGATCAGACCTTCAGCTGTCCAGTCCAAAATCCATTTTTAACTGCACGGCATCAAATTGACATATGACGTGACATGATGTAACATAACATAAAACAGCACTACTCTGCATAGCACATTAGAAATTAAAAATAAATATTTCCTTTGGATCCCATTGGTACTATCAATTTTACTTGCACATCTCTAAATTATGTTTGTTCCTCTCATGTCTTGCCTCTTAGTCACTTGCTTAGGTGAAGAACCAGCCTCCTCCTCCTCCCAGTAGGTTGGTTAAAAACATGTATAACATGTCCACATTCTTGGATTTAGAAAGAGAGATCAAAATCTGATCTTTCCTCTAGAATCTTCACTGATGTTTGGCTGATGTTTTTTCATAAAAGTTTTAGTAAAAGTTGTCATTAAATTTAAGAAAAAATTAAAGCTGGAATAGTTGAAGTACTGTCTGAGCTTGTAATAACGTGTATCTTAATACTCATCATGCAGATACTTAGATGTATACATAAGGAAATCAGAAACATGTTAGTATGATTTAGTAATGGGTAAAGTCAGATGGTCTCCATACAAAATCTATAGATTATTTTTCCTATTGTTAAAAATGATGTTATTAATTAAAATCCATGTAGTTCCTGCCAATTTATGGAGAATCAATTAATTGTTTAATGAACTTTGGAAAGCAGATATTGACGTCCTCATTGGTATAAGTGAAGAAAAGAAAACTCACAGAAGTGCACATTTTTAAAAGCACTCTTTTGCCTAAATGGCTTGGTTTTCAGGGACCTGCCTGAAGTCTATCAGGCCTGTTTTCTGGAGATGTTGATCAAATATGGACCATTTTGATTTCTGATGGAGTTTTCAATATGATGTCCTTGAGAAATTGAAACTTTTGGTCCCTAGTTGCCAGACACTCCAGTAAAGAGGAGTAATAATGATGCCAAGATGAGTTACTGGCATAGCTAAAGAAGCATGCGTGTGGCCCATTAGGGGTAGAGCACAAATCACCCAGGCATCAGCACTGTGATGGCTCTGCACCATGCAGTGAGGAGAAAGTGAGATTAGGCTTTAGGAAGACATTTGTTGTAGAAGGGGCAGACCAAAACTGCAGCAGGTTGCCAGAGGTGGCTATGGAGCTGCTGTTACTACTGCTCTTTATGGACAGATTAGATAAACATCTATCAGGAATAATATAGGTGCAGGTGATTCTTCATTGCAGCTGGAGAAAAAAAAAGGTAATGTCTCATGGGGCCTCCTTCAGCTCCATTTTCTGTGTCTCCATGTAGGTTTCCTTGGGTGCTCTTTACAGCTAGAAAAACACCAGAAAGTTTAGTTACTTTAGCATAGCACTCTGCTAAGGCTGAAAAAACTCTGTTGGGAAAGGTGTATTTTGTAGTTAGAGCTGTACTGCACTCCATGGGAGGAATTCCCTTCCCCTTCTCCAAAACATTTATGTCTACTTCTTTTTTGTAGATTTGAATTTGGCTTTTTTTAAGCTGATTTTTCAAGCAAGCCATTTTTAATTAAACAGACATCATCTTTCAAAAGCAGCCTTAGCCCATGGGTATACAGCTGGCAATAGCAGTGTGCATTTCTCTGCCTTGAGACTCCTTCTTCCAGGAATACCAGCAATGTGGTTAGAACCTATTGTTATACCAGAAGACTGCAAGGCAAATATGTTTGCTGCTATCTTTGGTTGTGAGGCAATTCAATCAGTTGCTGGGTAGCTGCTGGGTAACTCAGCATCGTTGCTATGAATATGGAAATGTTCTGTCTTTGGGCTGTGAGTTCTCTGTCCAGTGTATAGCTTCAAACATCCATAAGAGATCTTCAATGATTGGTAGAGACACCATGCTCTTTGGCAGTCATTGCATCATGTTAGTCATGTACTACTGACTTTTAGTTGGTATGTGATATCAATAACTTTGACAAGTCAGTTGTGTATAAACAACATATACAATAGCTTGTAACACTGAAAAAAGATGCTGGTTCTACAGGTATTTTGGAGAAAAAACATGTAAACACATCTAGTTTATAAATGTACAATATTTGTAAGTGTATACATATAAAATACGAACTGACCCAGCTCCTGCTAAAATGATCTGATGTTTTTTATTTCAGGGAGTCACTGAAATTTGAAAAAGTTCACAGGTGTTGTAATAATCTAAACTGTACGTTGTGTTTAAGGGACAAAGTTGCAGCTTAGCCTTCCTATGCTGCCCCAGGGATGAACTGGCCTTTGTTACCAGCCACTTTGGGGAAGACTTCTAAAGCAATAAAGCTTTTGTTTTTCAAAGATATATTTAATCTCTGTGGGCACCAGTCAAAATCTACCCTGTAGAGCAGGTAGATTAGGTGAGAGCAGCATCTCTAAGTTCTTATAACTGCTTTTTTCCACCTTTGATTGATATGGCACTTTTGTTTCTCACTCACCTGCAGAGCCTGGAGTTTGCACTGTATTTGGAGATCCTCACTACAACACTTTTGATGGACGGACATTTAACTTTCAGGGAACATGTCAGTACGTTTTGACGAAAGACTGCTCCTCCTCTGCCTCACCCTTTCAGGTGCTGGTAAAAAACGATGCCCGTCGGACCCGTTCTTTCTCCTGGACAAAGTCAGTGGACCTTGTGTTGGGCAGAAGCACAATCAGCCTCCAGCAGCACCTCACAGTGAAGTGGAATGGGACCCGAATTTCACTGCCTTGCGAGACACCGCAATTTCACATCGATTTGGATGGTTATTTGCTGAAAGTGACAACCAAAGCAGGTAAGACAAGTATGTGTGTGTCTGTGTATGTGTTTGTGTGTGTGTCTTCTTTCTCTCTGAAAAACTTCTGAAGTTCAGCATGAACAGTAATCAGTAAAAAAACATGATAGCAGTAATAAATAGCATTATAACTCTTTAGAGATCAGAGAAACCCACAGTGCTTTCAAAATTCCCACAGCCCACAAGCAGACAGAAATCCCAGCTATGAGTTTGAAGCCTGGAGGATATTGCTTGGCTGTGTTTCATTCTGCAGCTGATAATTAGCTGCCCAAACAGACAAATGTGCTATGACTTTCACTTCCAGTAACTTAAAAGTGGCTTATGGAGAGTATGGTGGGTTGACCCTGGCTGGACATCAACTAAACATGCCCATGCCCACCAAAGCCACTGTATCACTTTCTTCCTCACCTGGACAGGAAGGAGAAAATATAGTGGAAGACTTGTGGTTCAAGATATGGACTGGTAGATATCACTCAGCAATTACCACTGTGAGAAAAAATAGACTCCATTTCGGGAAATTAGTTTAATTTATTGCCAATAATATTAGGGTAGGATAATGAGAAATGAAGTAAAATCTTCAAAAAGCCTCCACGCTCCAAATCCTCTTCTTCACAAACTTAACTTTACTCCTGATTCTCTCTACCTCCTCCTGCCCTGAGTGCTGTAGGGGGATTGGGAATGGGATTTGCAGTCAGTCCATCACACATACTGTATCTACCACTTCTTCCTCCTCACACTTATTTGTTGCTCCAGCATGGAGAGTCCCTTCCACAGGAGAGTTCTCTGCAAACTTCTCCAGTGTTTGTCCCTCCCATGGGCTGCATTTCTTCACAAACTTCAAAAATGCAGGTCCCTTCTACAGGGTGCAGCCCTCCAGGAACAGACTCCAATGTGGATTCCCCATGAGGTCACAAGTCCTGCTAGCAAATATGCTCTAGGGTGGGCTCCTCTCTTCATGGCTTCCCATGGGGTCACAGTCTCCTGACATCCATCTGCTCCAGTGTGAGGTTATCCAGGGGCTGCAGGTGGATATCTACTCCAGCATGGAGCTCCATGGGCTGCAGGAGGGCAGCCTTGTCTCACCATGGTCTGCACCCTGGGCTGCCTCAGTACCTCCTCTCCCTCCCTTTTTGCTGACTGCAGAATTGTTGACTGCAGAATTGTTGATCTTATACTCTCCCTCCTCTTTCTGACTGCAGTTGCACAGGGCTTTTCTCCCCCTTCTTAAATATGTTATCCCGGAGGTGCTGCCACTGTTGCCAAGGCTGAGCCTATCTTGGAGCCAGCTGGAATTGGTCCATCTCAGAGACAGCTGCAATTGGCTGTGTCGGACATGGGGGAAGTTTCTGGCAGCCTCTCACAGAAGCCACCCCTGTAGCCTTCTCCTTCCAAAATCTTACCATAAAAACTCAATACATGGTATCATTTGATACAGATAAGAACAGAGAAAATATCAGTTCTTAAACATAAAATTAATGTTTTTCAGAGTTGCAGCAATGTATCTTGCAGTTAAGGTGATCAATTATATATTCATAGTTATAGATGGCTGGAATGAGTTTAAGTTGTAAAATTACGGAAATATTTCACTGTCCAGCAAAATGGAGGCACTGGTTTGAAAAGCAAGGCCTAATTTACTGTTCAGTGCCATCTTATTTGGCTTGCTTTATGCCCAAGTAAGAAGTTGTCTGCAAGGAACAAACACCACAAGCAAGAGGAAATGAGAAACTTTATAGAATTTTTTCACCAGGAGAAAAAAAGTTGGAGAAATTTCTGTTTCAGAAGGATTTAAAAAAATATATGCTTTCCCAGTGTAAGGTGAAAAAAGAGAGGGAGGAAGTAATACAAAATAAGCAAAACTGCTGCACTAGAAGTAAAATTTCTACCTTATTTCTAGAAAAGGGGAAGGAAAGTAGCATTCTCTCAGGTTTTTTGAGTCTTAGAAAATGCATTAATTGTCAAAATGCTAAATTGTCAAAATGCTAAAAAGTAAGAGGACTTACTTTTGTTTTGATAAACTGTTCTCAAACTATAGTGTCTTTGCGTAGATAAATACTGAGGGGGAGTTGAAAACTTTCTCATTAGCATGTGTTAGGTACTACTGTAGTCCTGAGAGACTTCTCTTACACAGTGAAGTACTGTTTCAGTGAGGATACTGTTTACTGTTAATTCAATTAAATGCCATGTGAAAGCAGTGAAACCAGTCTTTCTTATGGAGTGATACAGTCACAGGCATGACACACAGTCATACTCATTATCTAGCATAATTTTGTTTCGGGGGGACACTAGCACCCGCTGTTGAGCTGAGAATTTAGACACCTGTTCATATTGCCTCTGGAAAAGTGAGTCTGCATAATGTGGATCCCAGCTCTGGGCTCATTCCTCAAAGTGGCAATGCAGATTTTTGTGGCTGTCTGTAAAATGCACACAAGTTGACCATTATTCACAAGTTCTAATTAGAAGCATCTTGAGGGTTTTTCTTTGCAGCCAGCTGAACACCATGAATTCAGGCGATGTGGATTTCATTAGCCAGCCACAGGCCAAGGAAAGGTTTTCAACCGAAGATGAATGACAACTAATCCTGCTGCTATTCCATTTGTCTCTGGTGCAAGCCTAATAAATGACTGCACACATCTTTGTCCATGTGTTGGCAGAGGAAGTGCAAACATGGCATATGACAACATACCAAACAGTGTGTAATCACTGCAAATTATAGCCTAAATAATTCCTCCTCTTAACGGAGCAGGATCAGGTTTCTCTTGCTGAATACAGAATGATGGGCCAAGTCCTACTTTCTTCAGCACATAAGGCCTGAGAAGTAGCAGAATGACCTGGCTCCATTTTGCTGGGAGAGGACAAGCAGCAGAGAGACTGTAGAGAGGAAGAATGTGCTGAGTAGAACTGGTTTAGAGGCAAACATTTTGTTCCAGAAGAAGTTCTCAGTACCTGGGGAAAAAAACTGGAGAAATTTCTGTTTCAGAAGGAAACATGGATTTTTAAAAATATATGCTTTCCCAGTGTAGGGTGAAAAAAGAGAGAGAGGAAGTAATGAAAAATAAGCAAAACTGCTGCACCAGAAGTAAAATTCAAAATAAAATTGGGCTGGGAAATGCAGGGTCTGGTCCTTACAGCTCAGCCAGCATTCCCACGGATTTTGGTTTTCCTTTTGCAGAGCTGGGAATTGAGCCTTAGATAAAACAGACAAGCCCAAAGATTCAGGAAGTCTTGTGGTCCCTGGCTACAGGGCAGTGTGCATGGCAGGGCAGTCTTGGAGTTTCATACCCTGATCATTCAGGCTTCCAGGCAGCCCACCAGGCGAGCTGGCAGGAAACCAGCTTGGAGCTCTGCCGGTGCTGTGTTGGAAGTTCATTGAATACGATATGTCTCCCTGAAGCATTTCAGTTCTGATGAATTGGCATTTTCCAGTGAAAACCTGTTTTGTTGCTAAATTCCTCACCAGCTGTAGCCCTGGATGGCACGCAGCAGCAGTCCTTGTACTCTGCACTGGCAGCTATGGGCGTGCTTGGGGTGTTGAGTCCTTATCCAAATTTGTGTGCTAGAAAGACAAAAGTGTCTTTGGTAGGTAACATGGGGCTGGTGTTACTTACCCATTCCTCTATTGCACAAGCATTTTGTTGTTCTTGTTTCTGCACTATCTTTTGCACAAAGCCATTTTGCTGCATTTTTTCTGTACTACTTTGGCATTAAATGTCTGGGGAAGAGCTGTTTGCGAGTTCTTGAGGATGCCTTTAAACCTCAAGGATGCCATGAAAAATCATGCAGAACAATTGATGAGAGGTCCTATAATGGGCAACTCAGTGTATGATATGCATAAATCCAGAAGGATTTTTTTTAATGGAGTAGAGCAGACAATATGCCAAGTTAAAAAATCAAGTAACAAGTTGGTTGAGCATCCTTCAAAGAGAGGGAGTAATTGGAAAAAATGAAAAAGTAACTCAGAGAATATTCCTTTTCTGCACATCCCCAGATGGGACAGATGTTGCATCCTTTGGCTTCTCATCTCTTGGTTTCTGATTCTTGTCCAAGTGAATGGGAAACTCATTCATTTTGGGTGGGGGGAAGAAAGGGGGGGTGTAGGCACCAAGAAAATCTTCCAAACAGTTTCTGCCTGCCAACGAGACCATTTCAAACACTGGTCTGTAGCATAATCCCATCTGTCGCAGCTCTTACTGGTTTACAGAAACTAACTGGACTTTCTGCTTGTGAACAAACAAAAGGCACACACTGCAGAGTGTGATCAGGCTCCAACAAAATTGTCATGCATGTAGGGGTAATTACCCTTCCTTGTTGCTCCAAAAAGGAATAAGCTCTGTTATGGACAGAAACCTTTAGGCTCTTCATCAAAGCCAGAAATTACCCTTCTATCTGAGCAATTACAGCAGAATGAAGTGTAATTAAGCCATACCAGCTAGAGGAAAGTACATCCATGTGGCAGTTACACAGTGAATCTCTTGAATGAAATCCAGTAATCAAGGCAGGAATCTCTAGATTTAAAAATGTGCATTTTTATATGCTGAGAATAAAAGCGATAATTTCATGTTATTTTTCTTCTGCATACCTGCATTTCTTTTGCAAGTCTACAAAAGCAACATGTAAAAAGTAAATTAACTCAGGGAAAGAGGACATAAATGTTCAGAAAAATTTTCAAGTTAACCTTTCATAATTAATGTATTTTAACTGAAGGTCAGTAAGTTTTGTCTTAAGAAAAAAAAATAGTCTTAAAAGCAAACTTAAGGCAGAATCCTTAGCCAGTCTTTTCTGACTTTGTTTAAAGTAGGGAGCTTCTGAGGGAGCTTCTCTGGGGGAAAAACTTCAACATAGCTTTAAGGCTTTAGTTATTTTCTGAAAAGAACTGTCTGAGAATTTGGATCTTGATGCTTTAAACTTTGAGAAAGTTTATATGATTCTCAAGTCTGAAGAAATCTTGGTTTATAAGTTAATGTCAAGTATTTTCTAAATGCCAGCACGGCAGTATTAATCTTGTGTCTGCAAATCAAGCTGTGTTTTGTTTTGTTCAGTGTTGTCAGAAGCAAAGACCGCTGGATTTTGAATTTGTCCAGCAGTGATAATGTATGAAGCAGCTTAAAAGGCAGCTTTCCCCCTTGCCACTGTGCTGGCCTCATTAACAATTGTAGTCTTGCACAATTTCTCAGTTGGCTGGGTGCAAAGTGCCTTTGGAGGAGGAGACAGTGGCCCCATCCATGCTGGGTTTATGAGGTAATTTGAAACTGATTTCAGGCATAGTTAGCTCAGGATACATTTGTGCTACCATTGCTAAGCTATGGTGTTAAGAAAACAGTGTAATAGACTGCAGTGACTGGTAATGCAGAATTACCTTCACAGTCTTGATGAGTAAATCATTCCCAAAACTCTTGGAGACATGGTGTAACCCACACAAGCACTGGGGCAGGATGTTAAGATGGCACCCTTCTATAGCCATCATTTCCTCTTGAACCTCACCCTGTTCCTCTGCAGCACAGGTAGGAATTGTCATAGGAGACAATGGGATGTGTTGCTGAAGGAAGGATTCCAGCTTTGAACTGAGTCACTGGTATGTTAATTACTTGCATGAGGATAGGGCAGGATTTGGATCACACAGTGACAAGCACTGATTTACCAGGGGAAAGGGTGGTGCTAAGCCAGCCCACACAGCAAATGAAGAAAGCTGGAGCGAAGCCCTGGTCCTGCACCACAGAATGATGCTCTTTGGTATTCTTGGCTAAGCAAGGGAACAGGGTAAAATCTGGATTATCCTGTTGAAAAGCAGGATCTTGTGTTTATCCTTAACCAATGGCTGCTCACAGGTATTTTATGAGAATAAGTTAATATCAGCAAAATGATTTGTGAACTTCAAATGCAGGGTTCCTGCAGATGTGACATAGAAGGATTCAGGAGACAGTGGAAATAGTTACCAGAAAGGCCATTTTTGGGTAGAAGTTAAGAGCAATGTTTCTTGGTGTTGTTTTTATCCCAAATGATATCAAAATGGTTTTCCCTTATGAGCTGCCTATTTACTCCTCAAAGAATGGAATCCATTTCATTTACAGTCGCTAAGGTAAAAACTAGAAGTTTAGTCTCCACCTGATTTCTGGCCCCTCTAGAGTATCTCTGGGAAGAGAAAGACATTCAGAAAGTAGTTTATTTCCTCTGCATTAGACAGTCTGTTGTGATCCAGAGCTGCCTATTTTACTCCATCAAAGGGCCTAGACAGCTGACTTAAAATAGACACCTAGCTTTTAGATGGGTACAGACAGATAAAATGGGTGTCACTCACAAAAAGTAACTCTGATTTTGATGTTCCAGAAGTGCCAAACCTTCCTGTAAAGCAAATTGTAGGAGAGGGCTTACATCCCAGCCACTAGGTGAAGGTTTGATGTTTACCATAATTTCTCAGTTTTGCTAACTTATGCAGACAAAAAGCTGGTAATTAATGCCTTTTGAGTGAACAGTTTGAATCCAATCCAGAATGCTTTCTTACATCAGTTTTGCCATCTGATATATCTTTGTTGTAATCTTTTTAACTCTTTTTATTCCCCCAAAATAAGGTAACTTGTATTGGAAGAGTTGTATTCATCCCAGTGAGCGATCAGTGTCAGCTTTGTAGGCAAGAGTAGGATGTTTCCCATAAGGTTACAGCTGGAGTCTCATGGGTCATGGACATCTTTGTATTACCACTGCCTGTGCAATGGGTAACAATGGTTGAAATTCTAGGCCCCCTGCAAAATCAGCTAGAAATTTACCATAGCAAGTTCAATTTGCAGAATTTTGCGAGAGCCCTCCTTTGATATTGGTATCCTGCCTTGGCTCCATATTTTTTTAGGATAACCCCATTCATTAGCAAGAAAAACAAAAATAAGAAAAGATAGGCAGGCATGTATTGCAATTGACTGTAGTTTAAGAAACACTGCACTTGCCAGAGGCACTTACTGGGAACTATATAGAAATCTAACAGCATTATCAGAACTAAGCCCATGGCTTTATTCAGGGCCCCATTAATGCTGTTTCACAAACATAAGGTGCAGTTTGTTATCCTCAATTTCTTCTTCTCTCTCTCTTTTTTTTTTTTCCTTTGTCTTTTCTTTTTATCAGGCTTGGAAATCTCATGGGATGGAGACAGTTTTGTGGAAGTCATGGCTGCACCTCATCTGAAAGGCAAACTCTGTGGTTTGTGTGGCAATTACAATGGGCACAAGCGAGATGACCTGATTGGGGGGGATGGGAATTTTAAGTTTGATGTGGACGACTTCGCTGAATCCTGGCGCGTGGAGTCGAACGAGTTCTGCAGCCGCCCGCAGAGGAAACCCCTGCCTGAGCTCTGCCATGGGACAGTCAGGGTGAAACTCCGAGCTCATCGGGAGTGCCAGAAGCTCAAAGCCTGGGAGTTCCAGAGCTGTCATTCAACAGTGGATTATACCACCTTTTACCGGTAAGTGTGGCTTGCTGTAAAGAGAGGTACTAAGTGACTGTGTGATGAGAAAAACCAGGTAGGAGGCCCAGTTTCTGTAGCACTTGAACACATGTTGAGATATGTTTGTTAAGAATTAATATACAAGTTTATATTATGTGACATTTTCTGAGTACAGAACCAGAAGATGGTCCTGAGCAAATAGACCTGAGCAGCCAACAGTGAGAAAGGAAGGCAGGCTTGTGACAAGCTAGAGAAAAAGTACTTTTGGAGACTGAAGAAAGAGGGGGAAGAGATGTCAAAACATTTTTGTAAACTCCCTCTGATTTCAAACTCAGTTGTAAAGTTGAGGCTGACTTCAATTGCTATTGCTTGTGGTCCACAGAAGTGTGTCTTCCCAGAAACATTTTGAAAATTACTCTATTAAAGCAAGGATATTAAATATGTCTAATGCCTCTTGGATGGTGTGGTTTGTGGGTTGAGAGTTTGAAAGGGGACCGTTAACAAAAAATTCCATGCATGGCCTGTCCTGCCCTGGGAGAAAAGAAAGACAGATGAGGATCTAGAATCCTTGTCTGAGTGAATTATTATAGATTTTTTTTATCTTTAAAATGGTTTAAGTTTAAGCCACAAAGACATATTTTCTGGCCTTTAATTGGCATGAATTTATTTTCCCCTCACTCAGTAAATACAATTGTCTAGTCTTTAGATTGCCTGACATAAAAGGTAAGAGCAAGCTGAGTCACAGTTGTATGGTTGTAGATGAAGCTGCCTGATCTCCGTGCTCCCAGCTTTCCCCACTTGGTCACATTCACTATTTGATTTACTAGGAAAAGTTTTCTAGAATGACTCAATTTCCCTTAGGAATTGCCTTTCCTCTTTTTTTATAATGAGACAGAAAGACGTTTATCTAATCCAGCAGAATACATCTGAGACTGGGAAATGCTAGAAGAAACATACAGCTTGGCTTGTGGTCTGTGTGCCTCAGCACACAGCATTTATTTTGCTGTGGTGTGTCCTGTGCTAGGAGCCTGGCAAAGAGTAAAGATTATATTGTGTGCAGGTTATGACACTTTATCTTTTCCAATGGCTGAAGGCACAACAGAGAGCACTAGAGAAGCTAACACACGCACACAGGTTCTGTTGAATACATTTCAGCAACATTCCCATCTCACTTCCATCGTCCTTTAAAGGTAAGTGGTGACAATGCAAATGGAAAACAGGTGCAGGGAGATTTGTTTAATTTTGCAGTGGATTTTTTGTTCCTTTTTTAAAGTAGCTCGTGATTAATTTAGTGCAATACACTTCCTGACACCAGAGCAGAAAGTGATTTATATTTTGGCTACAACAGTCAAAAAAATTCTACATGGTTGCACTCAAGAATTACCATAGAGCTTTTCTGTTCCTTTAAAATGATATCTAATGTTTGTCCTGGAAAGGCAATGAAATCAAGCAAGTATTTAATTTGTGTCCTTTTGTAGAAAAGTGTATTTTTCCCTCAGGAAACGTTACATTGAAATGACCATCATATTTTGTCAGAAGTAGCTGTTGTTTCCATTTCGATGTTGCTAGCTGTTAAAATGCTCAGCTTCCAACACAGGAATGAAGATAAACTATCATTTATAGCTAAATAATGGTATATAATAGAATGCTGCTTCTTGTTAGAAACTGATAAAGTTGTAGCAAGGAATTTTGTCAATGACCATGGCCATTTTTCATACCAGGAAGTGTCCACAAGGAGGTAATGATTATGGGATACACATTCAAGAAAGATTTGCATTTTTCATTAATTCTGTTCCAATAACTCATTACTGGTGATGTGCTTTTGCAGGAGATTTAGATTTCCATTGAAAGAAATTCAAATTAACACAGCTTTTAACTGAGGTTTTTTTGGAGAAGCATATTTAGTCAATGTTCTCTAATTTCAGGGTAAGTTCAACTAAAATTTTTAAAATTCTGCTTTTTTTAATCTGAGCAGGCTCTTAGCCGTACGAAAAGGGAGGAGGCAGAATGATAGGGTTAGATCCTTTTTTTTTCTCCCAATATCCTCATTGAACTGAATAGCTTCTCAGTTTTTACCCTCCAACATAATTATGGAATTTTTCCTTTTGAAATACTATATTTTCAAGAGTTATCCTTTCTTTGTCCTTTTTGCCTGTATTACTGACATTGCTTCATTTTCATTTTGCTGCTCGGGTAGTGACCTGCTATTAATAAAAATTCTCAAAAATAGAAATAAACTCAGCAGGAACATTAGGAATTAGGGTGTGTTTTCTCCAAATACCAAAAAAGGCAGCGAACAATGCACTGCAAACTTTTGTTTGACATTGTGTTACTGAGGAGATTTGTGTGAAGATATCTCAAATTCATTTAAGTCTCATTCTTTGTACAGCTGTAGTTTCTCCTTTTGTTAGCCATCCAAAAAACATGCAGCATGATTGTCATGGTTGTTAAGTGAAAAGGATATAGCTCATGTTTTAGAGAGTAGAGATCTAGCTGCATGTTGACTCCTGTGCTTGACCTTGAGAGATCTGTGACACCTTAGGTTTTGCATCTTACCCTTAACCCTTTTTTTGTGATGTTGTGACTTTGGTGACTTGTGTTTTCCTGCAAAGCATATGGCAGAAGAAAGTAAAATGTGAGCATGTGAGAAAGGATTTTGAAATTGTTCTGACTGCAGATGAACAAAATTTTACACCACTTTTTAAGTTCTTTGTTTTGTAACTAATGTTACTATTAAAAAAACGATGTTTTTTAAATTGTGGTTTGCTTTGTTTAGTTTGGGGCTGGTATTTTTTGTTTGTCTTTAATGCATTTCTAGTTGTTCAGTACTCATGTGTAATACTCTAAAAATAACCTTTGTGTTCAACTTTTTGGAGGCAAGTTCATTAAGCAGGGAAAATATTTTGAATTTCTAGGAGATTTTGGTAAATCCTGTGTGAAGAAGAGATTAGCAGTTAGGGTCACCACTATTGCCACTTATCTATTTGGTATTTCATTATGGCTAACCTTCCTAGAGTGGTCCTTGAAAAAAAAATAAGGTAAAAGAAAGTTACCAAGGTTACTCAGCATCAAGTTGTAGGCAAGATATTTAAACCATGTATGCAATAAAGCTGTCACTCAAACTCCTGAAACTGCTCTTGAGTATAAGCAGAACTAAAATTAGGTGATACTGTCTCAATATCTTGTGCTGTTGTTAACAGAAAAAGCTCTATCACATTATTGGGAAATATTATGGTACCATTTAAGCTCATGGATGAGGATTTGGGGATCTTGGGGAGCTTGAAAAAGGAGAAGAGGACTTTCTGTTCTCACCAAACTGTACCCCATGGCTGATCTCATTGTGCATCTTTGAGCTGTGCTGTAGCAGGGGCCTGCAGGTGACCCCAGCAGGTGAGGCCAGGGAGCAATGTGATCATGCAAGGCAGGTCACCAGTGTGATCCCATGCCTGCTGTGCTCGGTCATGACTGACACCTCTCAGGAGCCTCCTTGAGAGGAGCAGGCAGCCCCTACCACAGGTCTAGGGACTGCAGTGAGGGAGCCACAGCAATGCTGCTTTATGCAGGGAGAAATGTGGCTGCAGGAGACACTGTAGAGGAAGACACAGGACTCATACCTGAACACCTGCCCTCGTTGGCATCCATGGCTTTCTAGTAGCTTGGTGGGGTCTTTTTCTTTTAAGCAGTTGCATCAATGGATTTGGAACATGACATCGACATGATATCGGTGTATCACCCATCTCTAACACACCTGCACAGCAGCTGAGCTCATAAATGACTGATTAGACAGTGCTTGAGTCTCTCACTACTGCCACAATTTTTGAAAAAATTCAGTATCTGCTGAGTAGATTTCTCTATTTCACATTGGAAAATTTGTGTCCCTAACTTTTAAGAGAAGTCTTTTTATTATTATTATTATTCCTATTATTAATATATATTTTTGCTATTGTTATTATTGTATTTCAGCAGGCAATAGCACTCTGAATAATTAATTACTCTTTTTCTCTTTTGTAATTGTCCTGGGATGTGTTTTTCTCTTAAACACTTTAATCATCAGTAGTTTAGGGCAAGCAATAATTAACATACTAATAGCATCATTTGTTTGAATCTGTTAATCACATGCATTCAATAATTGAAAATCTACTTTATTGCAATTCTTTACTTAAATGTTCTTTGTGATGTGGTGATATTACTTCATCTATAGTTCTGGGTTAATCAGTTAATGAATTTCTGTCTCAGTTAACCTATTTACTTTATGCAGTTAACTGCTGCAGTCTTGCAGTTTTTCTAAAAATTTCCACTTAACTAGAGAAAATACTACTGCTTGGAGTTGAGGCAAAATTTGCAACGTTGTGTAGCCTGTTCTCTGTTATTAAGATTGGCAGTGATGCCATAAAACGGCTGCAGAGAACATGTGAGCATTGCAAAGATGGTTACAAACTGTTTGAAAGATGGGCACCAAAGTTTTGTGGCTTTGAAGCAAAAGGTTTGAAGGTCTTTTTCCCTGTTAGCAATGATGTCCTACAGTAAAATTCATGTGGTTGTGCCCCTATGTTCACTCAGCAGGATGGTACAAAAGGAATGTATGCTGAAGAATGACTTAAGAAAATCCTGTTTCAAGTGTTTAAGGGGTGGATGGAACTGAGATCTCTGGAACCCTCAGTTTACTGCCAAAGTGCAAATTGCAAAATTCTCCCCACAAGGTTTTCAGGTTCTGGCTATGGATTAGGGCACAGCAGTTGCTCTGGCTGAGGCTGGGCTGCTCCAGGACTCCTCTGGAGCTGCTCTACTCCTCTGGAGTGGTGTAAGTGCTGGGCAGCTGTAGCTCTTAGTGCTCACCAGGGTGACTCCTGCCCTGGCTCCTGCTCCTGAACCAGCCTCCACATATGTCTTTCCACTCACCCTGGGGCAGAGCTGGCTGTGTCCCCCTTCAAGACAAAGCCAGTGGTGTTGGCTCAAGAAAGGGACTGATGGCATGAAACTGTGACTGGTCCCCTTACAGACTTGGCACAGAGCAGGGGTTGGCTCTTGCTTCTGCTGGCCCTTGTGCTGAGGAATGGATGTTTCTGTGCCTGTCAGACTATCTGCCTGAAGCTGGCCCTGAGTCTGGGTACTAGCAGCAGTGTAACCACAACAGAGAGGAGCTCAGGATGAAACAATTTATTCAGCTTCTTGGGCAAATTGTCATAGAGCAGCTGCATGGCCCAGGGAACTTCTGGTTAGAAAGGAATTTAAACATATTTGAAACAATTATTGTTTTGGTTTTTTTTTATTTTTAAACAAATCTGCATGAGGATGTGAGTTTTCTATGAATCACAGAATCAAAAAATGAGTAAGGTTGGCGGGGACAAGAGTGGGGTCATCTGGTCCAACCTCCCTGCTCAGGAGGGATCATCCTAGTGTACATGGCACAAAATTGTGTCCAGAGGGTTCTTGAATATGTCCAGTGAGACAGACTCTGCAACCTCTCTGGGCAATCTGTTCCAGTGCTCAGTCACCTGCACAGCAAAGAAGTTCTTCCTCATGTTCAGGTGGAACTTCCTGTCCATCATTTTCTGCCCACTGCCTCTTTTCCTGTTGACTTGCACCACCAAGAAGAGCCTGGAAACGTCCTTTTGGCACCCCACTTTTAGATATTTATACACATTAGTGAGGGTCCCTTTCAGTTGTCTCAAGGCTGAACAGGCCCAATTCCCTCATAAGAAAGACACTCCAGTTCCCTAGTCCTTGTTGCCCCCCCGGACCTGCTCTAGGAGCTCCATATCTCCCTTGTACTCAGGAACCCAGAGCTGGACACAGCACTCCAGATGTGGCCTCACCAGGGCTGAGCAGAAGGCAGGATCACCTCCCTCGACCTGCTGGCAATGTTTTTCCTGATGCACCTCAGGACACCACTGGCCTCCTGGGCCACAAGGGCACACTGCCAGGTCCTTCTTTGCAGAGCTGCTTCCCAGCAGTTTGGCCCCCAGCCTGTGCTGGTACATGGGGTTATTCCTCTCCAGGTGCAGGACCCTGCATTTGCCTTTGTTGAACTTGAGACACTTCCTCTCTGCCCATCTCTCCAACCTGTTGTTGAGGTCTTTCAAAGGGCTGCGCAGCAATCTGGTAGTAGATGCGTAGGCACTGGGAGAGGCAGTGTGTCCCCAACCCTTGCAAGAGCTCTGGTGCTTGGGAACCAGTTCTTCATGCCTATCTGTCTGGGCTGCTTACTGCCTTTCCTTTATGCCTCTATATGAATTGACATTATCCCTCAAACCACTCAATGCCAACTTGTGCATTTTATGTAAGGCTGTGATGAACTGCTTGAAATATAGGTAAGAGGCACCATGACTTAGACTGCTGGTGGCTGGCAATGAGAGAAAATGGACTTCATTGTGTCTGATGCATTTTGGGATTTCTAGGAGCAAGCATCAAACTGCCCTGCCTATATGCTAATGGTAAGGGTACTGCAAAACTACTGCATATATGTAAAATCACCACTCTTTTAAGCCCCCTCCTTGAAGTATTTTTCATCTGATATATCCAAAAGTGAGTGAGTTCGAGCTCCCTGAAAAATACTGTTTAGATGTAAAGATTAGAAGTTTGGATTTGGACAAATGGGTTGAGTGGTCAGAAAAGATAAATCTGAGCTCAATTCTCTGCAGATCATGATTCCTCTTCATCTTTCCTCACACCCCTGACCCTGGTGGGGTATTTTTCATGTAACCAAGTCCCATCCACTTGTGTTGGTTTAGAAAAGTACCTCAGGAATTTGGGGCTAGAAAACATTCTTCTCTTTGTATCAGTGGTTATTACAGCTGTAAAACATCGAAGCAGTGCCAGAGGATTCACAGATGTCTCCTTTCCTGTTGAGGTATTGGGATTCAGTGGGGGGAAGGGATTAGGATGGAGAGGGCTCCAAAATCTGACAAAACAGTGGTGTTGGATAGACACCATTCACCTGGGACTGTCCATAGCTTGCTTCCAGCTGAGGAGAGCATGGTTCCCCTTGTACTTCCCTATATGGAAATTTAATTTTTTTTTTTTTAACAAGGAGAGATCTGTTATAGGAAACCAGATGAAGCAGCATACTACTATGTGATTAAACCCCTGCAAGTTTCCTTTCCTTCAAAGGATGGCATTTCTGGAATGTATTTGTTTTGCTTATGTAGTTACATGATCACAACCCTACCTGTCCTTTTACACTGAATGAAATGTTATTTCCTACTTCTTGTAAGTGCATTATGAGGCTTCATTTCTCACTTTTCCAGGAAAGAACTTCCTTTGTCATTATCATGAATGGAGGTATATAGAGAATTATGATGAAAACCTGCTTCTGCCTAGTAAAACATCATTTCTTTCTGGTTTATTACCAGGCTCAATGAAATTCAAGTCAGGTGTTTCATAACCGATTGCTGTCTTCCTCATTGTCCATTGTCTGACAGATGTGAGACTCTGCATGTGAAGCTGTAAGGTCAGTTTGACTGAGACAGAAATGATCCTGCAGGATGGTAGGCACTATGGAGTAGGGAGGAGGCGGGGAGACATCTAACAGAAAAGCAGGGTATGCCCAATACCCTTATCATTTGTCAATATGGACTGCATTCTTAGAGCTTGTTGTTCCTGGATTATTTTAATAGAGGTTTGGTAGTTTGGTGTTGTTTTTATTTTCTACTGTGCCTTGATGTCATGAGGTACAATTCTGATTTATTGAAATCAATGGGAATTTTGCTATATTTGGGTGACAGGTTTTCATCCTTTTGAATTTTCCTGTTCCAGGAAGCTGTATTACAGTAATCTTTGCATCAGTTAGTAATCCTTGTTTTGTCTTCCCACCAATTGCTGTACCACAGATAATTTCAGAAAGCTTCAGCTAGTTGTTTCATTAGCATTCTTTACTGGGGTAGACAAAAGAAAACACATTCAAATCTGGACACCCATATCCTGTTTGCTGATCTCTTTTTTCCTAGGGGAAAACTAAAGGGTGACTTTCCAAGGCAAAAAACCTAATATGTCTGGACACAGGCAACTGAGAGGTCTGTTCTGTGTTTTGCTGACTAGAATTCACTCGTGGTTTTTTTTTCTTTTCTGTAAGGAACTTGTAGAAGGAACCTGCAATGATAGGTCTGCTGTCTCTCACATTTTTCAAAGCTTGTTTGATAGGCTTTAAAACATGCTCTAGGAATAATTTTTTTAATCTAGAATTCACCATCATAAATATTACAGCTACACTATTCAAATGCCACTATTTCACAGTGAGCATGAACATGCTGTAGGACTGCCATGGTGAGATACAAGTCCATCCTTGTTGCAGACACTAATAAATAGTTTTTGAAAGAGCCATTTTCTATTCTGGAAAGGACCACTGATGTTTCAGTATTATAATAAAATGCATGATGTTTAAAGAGGAGAGAAGGTGTGGAGAGGAACTGGTAAAAAAGCAGAGAAATAGCCTCCCTTTTAGGAATATTTTAAAAAGATACCGCCTGCCAGTTGGTAAAACTTAATCCATTGCCAAAGAAAAAATACCTGCTACTCTGCAGTATTTCTTTTTAGCTGCAAAAAGAAATCCTGTTTTTGGAGAGATGCTATTTGGAAAAGTTTTAAGCATCGTCAGGGGAAACCACCATGTCTCTGTCAGGTACCACAGATTTTTAACTACAGCTACTACAAAATCCAAGATCTCCATTCAATCTCATTTTAATTAACCTCTACGACAAGTTCTCAGCAGGGCTTTCATTGCAAATTTGTTTTAATTTAATTTTAGCTTTTTATGTTTTAAGCTTTATTGCAGTATTGACTTTAAATAAAATGCAGAGATGCTTAGCTGATGGCAATATGTCTATTTCTATACATAAAAAATTCAAGAAACCAACCCATCAGATCTCATATTCTGCCTTAAGGAGAGGTCAGTAAGTGTTGCAACGGAGAACAAACCCACCCATATGGTAGCTGGCCAACTGTACCATGTCATAAATGGAGGAGAAATCCTTTCAGGCCCCTGAGATGATCAGTTTACATCTCCATAACATGACATTTTAATTACCTTTCCTTTAGCATGCATAACTGCAAAACTGCTATATTTCAGTCCCTATTTTAAGCCACCTGCAGTATATCCTACCTAATTAGACACACAGCAAAGATGAGCAAGGGTGTTTGTAAGCAGGCAAATGAGATGAATTTGTGGGAAATGTTTTAAAAATAAGCTTAACCAAATCCTCCTGTTATTCTTATGAGTTCATTTATGTTTCTGGCAGGATAACCAGACAAAGCAGGACGTGAGCTGTGACCACTACAAAAAAAATTCTGTATAAAGCTTGCCTTAGGAAGGTTTTGACAGCTCCAAGGAGCTTATCAAGCTTGCTCTCCCTCTATTTTGGAGAGCTGACTTGCTGCACATGAGGGGTCCATTCTAGAGACATTTTATGGGTTAGATTTAACTAAAAGCTTTCTTGTGGGTGTTTTTAATAGTTGCAGATTTTTCTTTCAGCTTTGCTGTCTTGTTTTCTCAATCTCACAGGGCATCCAAAAAATCTGGGATGTTCCCAGGCTTTGAGATCTCTCTGGACCTCTGCATTATGTCAGCTTTTAAGTAGCTGTCTGTGGTATAAAGCAGCAATCCGGGGTATAGGCAAATCTCCTTCTTTCCTGTCTGTCCCCATAAGGGCTTGCTGTACTGAGAGGTGTGTGAAGATCCCATACTCCACGTTTGCTCTCTCAAGTACAAACTACTAGTGTGTAAAGCAATTATCTTCTAATTATTCAAGCCTCATTTTTCTATCATTCTTCACAGCACATGAAGGAATCAGCACTTGGCAGGACTTGTGATTTACACAGTGCCTCAAACAAACACAGCACAATCCATTTTGGGGTCCTCTCCCTTTGCTATTCAACCTGCAAAATGTTTGTACCCTGGCAGCGAGCTCTGAGAGCAAGAGCAGATTGAGCACCAGGCGCCAGCAGTGAGATGAGAGACAGATGCAGCCCTTGATTAACTGTGAGCACACAGGTCCTACATATGTGGCAGGGCAAGTTCTGGTGAGGACCTGGGACATGACCACAAAAGGTCATGACCCCCCACGGCAAGTTTTAGCACCTAAGGTTTATTGTACCCTCAGGCATTGCAGCACCAAAGCAAAGAGCAGACTCAATGGGAGCAGGCAAGAATGGTGTCACAGGTACTTCTGTGTATTTGTCCATCTTAAATGTTTGCCACTACAATCCCTAATCTTGGGTAATGTGTGGGTGTGTGTGTTGGGTTCACCCACTCTTAAACTATTGAGATGCCTATTGGAAACACACATGTGGCTGTGCTCCTATAATTAACTCTCTCTGGTGGATGTGTCAGAGCAGACACAGACTTTGCCAGTGTCATCCTGGAGCAGGGGTAGAACTAAAATGCCACTGCATCCAAAATACACTATGACGAGTACCTTCCTCACCCAAAGGGAGCAGTAGGGTTATATTTAACGCGAAATAGAGGGATGTGCATATATGAGAGCAGGTGCTGTGAGTTCATCTCTTCATCATGATGGAGTATGAGGGGGTTAAAGTCTGTGACTCCTGCACTTAAGCCAGTTGAAATTAAAATTGTTGGTGAATGTGCTGGGAATACTGAAGGGAGTTGGAGCCATATGTTTTCTTGCATTCTGGGGTATTTCTACAACTAACATTCTGTTTACATAATATTCCTGAAACATAAAAGCTAAAATAAATCTAGCATGTGAAAATTAATAACAAGTAATTTCTCTTATGATAACTCCAGAGGAAGCTGTTGTAAGTGTTAAGGTATTCAGACAGCTGATTTTTGTACATCAGCTCTCAAATGAGGTATGTAGTTTACAGAGAGTGAGTGCTTAAGGTTATGTAGCCTATGAGTACGTGAAGTGAGAGCTTGTTCAGAATGGTGGATACCATGGCAGCAAAGAAAAAGATTACAAAGTTCTTTTCCTAAGTGCTCCTTCTTAGCACTTTACATTTTCAAATCACAGTGTAAACATTTAATTCTCACTGTACCCTGGTTTGAAGTTGTTGAAATGAAGAAAGACTTCTTTGCTGTGCAGGAAGCCAAGAGCAGAGTTGAGATTAAAACGTGAAAATGCCTGGTTCCTGGCCTCAAGCTCAAGTCCTTCTGATGGGATTTAAGAGGTTTCACATGCATAAAAAGTGTATTGTCTTATTCTTGTCAAAGCAAAAATTCTCAAACTTTCTGAAAAAAGCATTGCTAGTTTTTTTTAATACACTAAATCTTCTCTGCTCTTTTAAGGCCCAGTAGAGATGACAACCTCATTAATATTCCATTTAGCAATGTGTCTTTGGCAAGTAAGAACCTTAAAATAAGTCAAAATCTAGTAATGAATTGAGGCTTGGGCTATAAAACACTTGCAGTTGGAGCAGGAGGAGACAATATGCAAGAAAACCCCCACTGAACTTTGTGTTCAGATATCAAAGATTTGGCTGAGGTTTGAAAACCCATTTTTGTTGTTCTGCTCATCAGTCTGTCTACATGTTTTTTCTCTGTTGTGTTAAGTTTTCATCCCATTGTTCATGAAAAAGAATTTCCATACTCCTTGGAGTATGGCAAGGTGATGACATAGATTATAGATATCCTTGTTGTCCTCAAAGGATGATGTAAACTTTCAGTAATTTTAGGATTTGCTGTGGTTATAGAAAACATTGTCAAAAACATCTTATGGACTGGTTGGCATGAAGGAATACCCTTCCTGGCCTTGTGTCTGAAGGCAGAGACTATGTGCTGACAGTATAAAGATCACCAATATATCACTAGAAAGGGTTGAATGTTGTTTGGTAATCAGAGAAGAACTTAAACAGATCCCACAAAAAAGTGCCTATTTTATCTGCCATTGAGCTTGTTAATATGATGTCAGGTTCTATATGTTAATTTGGCTGTGTTTTGTCATCATCTGAAAAATGTAGTTCCCACTATTTGCATCACAGTTCCTCACTTTACAGAAGGCCCAAATCTTCACTGTAACCATTAGCAGTAAAGATCTGACTTCAAAATATCCACTAGCCCAAAATCAAAATACACTACACAGGCATTTCAGCCCATTTGTAAGGGATATTTGGTTCATATTCCATCTCTCCTTTAACTCACCTGCTCTGATTTCCAGATCATTTGTCTCTTTGGTTAGTTTGATCTCTACAGTCATTTCAAACTGGTATCTGCCGATACCCTGCAGATGCAGAATGCCATTTACAGGCATCTGTGAGCTGTGTACTCTGCACAGCTGGGTGAGATCACACCAAACATAGTGGCAGAGAGAAACCAAAGGAACAAATTTTTCTGGCAGAGTGTACTCTCATGAGCCTGTGCTTTCTCCCAAGATGTCTAGACTGCTGCCTTGACATAATCTATTCCATAGCCATAGTCCGTATTATGTGGTAGCCAGTGATATCCCTGGCCAGGATTCCCATCTGGCTTTTGAGGCAAGGAATTCACACTGCATGGTTCTTTTTATCAGCTGCATGCAAACAGTGCACTGTAGCCCCAAGAATTTTCTTTACCTGCATCCTTTATTTCTCTTTGTCGCTCAGTGCTGTTCATATTTCTTTACAAATGATAAAGGAACACTTTTTAGTTATGGAATACTACAGGGATTTTTGTCAACTTTCTCCATCTATAGAAATTATAATTTTATATGGGCAGAGGATATTTAACTGTGGTACTGGAAGTAATAACACAAAAAGATGCTATTTATTTTCTTCACTGTCCTTGCAACAGATGGGGGCTACATTCAAAGCTATGCCAGGGTTTAAAATGTAAATGCTCAGAGAATTGTTGGTGAAATATGTTTTAGTTCCATAACTGTGATGGGAATGATCGACAGTGGTCTGTGCAGAATGTTTAAAAGCTTTTCCATATGACTAGGAAGTCAAGAGTTGATAAATTTCCTCAGTGTTTCTAATTAAAACCCAGAAGAAGATATTAAACATTTACTGGTTTCTATGTTGCGGTCAATATTAAGATTTTTTGACTTGAGGACCAATATTGACTGGGGGGGAAACTAGGCCTGATTTTTCTCTTAAGACCTTCTAAATCTGGATGGTGACTGAAAGCAGAAGGTTGCATGGTTTAGACATCCAATAGCAACTTGTTTCAAGGATAAGAACTTCTTTGCCTTTCTGAAAGATTCCAAAGTTTTTTCTAATGTTTTTTACAGTGCTTTAGGAAAAGTGGTATTGCAGTAATGCTTTTAGGAGCCTTTCATTTGTGGAAATACCCCTTTGACATACAGTTGTTGGAGTTATGTGGAGTGCATGAAAATGCTGGATTGGCAGCCTGAGGGAGGGAGTTTTGTGTGTTGGGTTGGTAGAGTGTTGTGTGGGTGCAGTATGAACAAGAGCAACAGAAGTTTCTTGTGGTCTCTTACTGTTATGTTTCCAGCTCAGGGTGTGACAGCACAGCTTGCTGAAGTCCACAGAATCATCCCTGTGTCTATCCAGTCCTTGACTGTCTCTGAATTACTGCAAACAAATGATGACTTTTGTGACATGAACTGCTCCTTCCTGAGAAGCATGAAAATGCACCTGGACTCATTCCAGGTCACCACTACTTATGCTTTTGTGTTAAAAGTTTTAGAATTTGAAAACATCAGATGCCTGAGAGTTTGAGCCAGGAAAGTCAGAGATCAGAGACTGATCTCATAAACCAACTTATTACGTGACTATCACTCCAACATACACAACATATGTATTTTTGCCTGCTCCTAACTGTTGCCTGAATTTTATGCATTGCTAAAGATCTGAACACAGAAATTAATCTCTTGCAGATGCTGACTTGTGGCTGGCAGCATCCTTCATTTTCAGGCTTAAGGTACTAATAAAATGCTTAAGTCTGCTTTCCATTCAGATGTGAGAAATTCATCCAGATTGACATGAACCAAGTCTTTGATTCATTTTTGTTGGTGGCAAGAATGGACCTAGCTCATGTCTCGGGGTTCTAGACAGGATGGTGTTTCATGAAGTAGCCCAATCACCTACTCAAAAGTTAGATCCAGCAAAGTAATTTATCCAGCAGCTTTTGCCACCTCCCTTCCTGGGCAGTTTGGAGCCCATCAAATTACATGTTCAGAGTGAATTCAGGCTTCTTGGTGGCTCAGCAAAAAGATTTGTTATGAGCTGAGTGTGAAATGACCAAGAGAGGATTACTGTGCTTATGTGCAGTAGGAACATAAACAAATTTTTAATATTGAGTGTCAGCTGCAAGAAAACCAGTTTTATCTTAAGGTTAGTTGTGTATCTGAAAACTGGCAGACATAGGGATTGGTTTTCAAGGCTTGTATTGGTGTTGTCTTCCTCTCCTGAAGTGTCTACTGTCTGCTTTGAATGGAAAAGTGACGCCTTACTTATCCTAGGAAAATGCATTATGTTCAGGTAGCTAGTGTTTCTGGCAAACAGTTTTAACTTCTTACAGAGTTTACCTGAAGCCAGTTGCCTCAATGTTAAAAATTTTTAGTGCTCTTTTATATATCTTGTAAATATGAATGCTATCTTTCTGTGCAGTAATCCAAATGAAAGTGTGAAAGAAAATATATTCCTTTTTTTTTTGGTTGACCCTTTGTTTTCCCCTGTTGTAGTACAGGTGTGACAGTGATGGAGGAACATGTTTACAGGTCAGTGGGCTGCTGGAAAAAAAGGTCCCTCCCAGGGCTGTTCACAAAGTGAATCATTAGCCTGACTGTAACAATAAATACCATGACAGAGAACATGGAAGGATTTATCCAAAGGTCACATTCACCCAGAAGGTTTCTCTGCTGAAAGAAGCTTGCAGCTGTGTTAAGATTAAAGTGTGTCAGAGAACCATAATGTGTGTGATTTTTTACTCTGAGTAAAATATGAGCTGTTTGTCTAACAGCCCCAGATGAGGGATTCTAGTGTCAGACTGCCTAGGGGCTGTCATATATAATTCCAATGGGTTTTTAGTGTTCAGGAATAATCTCCTCTTTGATACATTTATCTGACACATCCTAAACTCTTGTGATGCCCAGGAGGAGAGCTTTGTCCTGCTATTCTGACTACTTTAATAGTCACTCAGAAAAGGGAAGTGTAGTGGGAGCAACTTGGACAAATAACGGAGGACTAAGATATGTCCCAGAAATGGAAGTAGTCTAAATGAATCACTCACCTTCTTACTTGAATATGCTGGTGGGCCAGGCTGTGATGTGATAAGCATTTTATCTGCAGCAACAGGCAGCTGCTTGGGTGTCTCATCACTGGTGGGCTTCAGTGTAAAACCCTTGTGTGAATTTTTATGCATGAGTGGAAGGACGCAGTCATGTAGTTTAGTATGTGGCAACACTTCTATGGTTAATCCTGTTAACCTGCTTCTTCTTTCATTGATAACATTTTAAAGTCAGGAGTGGTGTCATGAGTTTAGTACTGATTTAGAAGCAAGAGTTTTGCCTTTAGTGGCATAGGGTGCACTGTAGCCCACTGTTGCTTGAAGTCTCTCTTTGGTCTATTCTTAGGAGATTACATCAGTTTTCTCCTCCAGTGCCAACAGTGAGCCTGGCTCTCTGAGCTCAGGCAGGACACCTTGAGCTTTCAGAATCATTCTCAACAGTGGCAGTCCCCAGTAGATGCTGTGGAAAAACAGTCGTGGCACAGAGGGATACAGAGTGTTGCTGTACTGAATGTTCCTTGTTCCAAGTAATTGTGGTTATTGTTGCATCTGTGGACAGTAAACAAATTAATCTTCTGACATGTTGCAGAAAACACCAGAGAAAAACCATGAGAAAGTTTTATATAATTTTAATAGTGCTTTGTAATTTCCTACCCACAAGTAATTTAATTTTTTCATCAGAGGACTCGGCATTGGAAGTGCACATGTGGTGAACATGAAGGAGAGAAGATCTGCTGGTCTCTCCTCCTGGGTTTCCATTGTGATTTGATTTTTCTGAAAAAACTTAAGTGGCATTTTTTTACTTGTATTTTATAGAAGCTTCAAGTGATCACCTCATGAGAAGTGGACCCTACTAAGGACTGCACAGCAGGTCATAGGCAAATATTTCAACAGCTGGGCAAGAACTCTTTAGCAGCCATTTAGCAGGTTTTGTATTTACAAGTGGGATTAAAAGTGACCTTGACTGACAGCTCTCCCAGAAGTGTAGCCATGCTGGTTGTTTGGATCTCTGAACCTGCTTTCTGACTCTGACTCCACATGGTTCTTATGTTGGCTTGATCTAGGGAGTCACATAAATGACTGTGGATTGTTATAAGAGATGGGTTTGCATGTATGATAGCTTTCAAATATGGAAAGTTGCCATGAAACACAACATGAGGAAAGAGAAAAACACCTGGGGCTGAACTGGTGTCATGTTTCTGTTTTACTTCCGAAAAACCTAAGATTATATTCCAATTGCACAAGATAAAATACCTTAAATTAGTTGTCTTAGTTTGAGCAGAGCTCCTAGAGGACCTTAATCAAAGCAAAGCACTCAGCTTTTGACAGAAAACCCAGAGCTTTTTGTTGTTTGAGGGTTTTTTTCACTTGTTTAATACAAAGGTGATTCAGTCCTAGTGGAGAGCAGTCACTGTAATGAAATATTTCTCTGTGTTGTTATGCTATTAAGTAAAAAACCTGTAAGTGGTACAGTGGTACTCTCAGCTGTAGCCTAGTTAGACACAGGAAAATACCAGAGTCCCATTGTATGGAAGTGATCCCTTTTCTTCAGGTGGTCTTGGTCTTTCATTTTCAATCTCTAAAGCTTTTTAGTAAGCATAATTTTTTTTAAACCTTCAAGAGGTGGCTGGTGTTTTGGAGGTGAGTGAATGGGAGGCATGAGGCTTGACCCCAGCTCTGTCCTGTGTCACATCTGAAGCAACCAGGAGTACATCACTCCAAGTCTCAATATCTGAGTATGTGTCTTGTTTTCAAAAGACAGGTGTCTGCTAAGGATGGCAGGAGCCTCCCCTGAAATGGAAAATGTAAACCCCCTCCCTCCGAATTGCTATAAATTTTAAATTAATGGGCTCTCAGGCAAAAATATGGGAGCAGGAATAACAGTTCTTTATAAGGGAAGAAAATAAAAAGTGGTAAACAATGTGGTAAACCAAAACAGCACTGACAGATTCAGAATACAACCTGACACCCTGTTGGTCAGGGTGTTGGTAACAGTCCAGTTGGAATTGTGGCTGCAGTGCTCCTGGAGTGTCAGGTGTGGTTCTGTTGGAGCAGGGATCCTGTAGAAGGGTGCAGTTTTCCTCTGAAGATCCAGTGGAAGAGGCAGCTGTTCCTCTGGGAATCCAGTGGAGAATTGGTGCTGGTGTTCCAGAAGCTCAAGTTTATATCCAGGTAGGAATGCTTGGCTCGTCCCTCTGGGCAGAGCATCTCACAGTGGGATGCTATAGTTCTTATCAGTCATGAAGTGACATTCAATAGCCTGTTATCAGCAGATGTCTCCCCAGAGGGAGGAGTGGTTGTGGAAGAGATGAGGAAAACTGCCTTCTTAACAGAAGGCAACTGCCATACAGATGGCAAATAGAATACAATTTGCTTGGCAATCCGGGACAGTATGCAAGATAAAGCCTCCAAAATCAGAGAGAATTGGTTGTCAGGTGCTATGGTGGAGTCTCCTCTGACCTTTTGGTGCAGGTGGGTTATCAGCTGTGCAGAACGTGGGCTGCCATTTAAACCACTGCTCTTCAGTGCAGAGTTTTGCAGATACACCCATTGCACCAGAGGCTGAAAATATGTGCCTGAACCACCCAGGCAACAAGTACTTCAAAATTTATTTTTATTCTCTTTTATAAACCCATTTCTTCTCTGTTTCTGGTACTCTAGCTTTATTGATGAATGCTTGCAAAAGAAGAAGCATAATGAAGTCTCTCTTTAGAAAAAGATTTTGAAGCAGTGACCTTCTGAGCTTTGTGTCATGGTTTCCATTTGCCGTCATGCTCGGTGCAGTTTGAAATTTCCTGGCGTCTTATCCATTGGCTCAGCACTGCAGTTTTCACTTTTTCTTCATTGCCCAGTAAGTGGGCAGTGACCAGGAATGTGCTTCTGGAGTGGCTTACTCTGCTGCGTTTAGGTCTCCAATGAAGCAACCCAACAGCTTTGCTAATGTCAGTGGGATCGTAGCTGAAGAGTGTGTTTCATGGAAGAAAGTAGAAGAAGCAGACTATAAAGTTTAGATTTGCCTCCTTTTTCAGTTTGATGACTGGAGCAGAGAGGTTGGCACCAGATTTCAGAGTCATTGTGAACTGGAGGTAGGAGGGGAGTCCAGTGCTGAGGGCAGCAGCTGGCCGCTTGATCTAGCAAGTGAGAGGTATTTGCCACTTAGCTGGTCTCTGGTGTCTGCATTTCCTGACTTGTATGCTGTGTGATTCCTGTGATGGTAGGAAACAGCAATAAAAATGGATTTAGAATGAAAAGATTCCATTCTGGCATGTGGTCTTCAGAGTGCCCTGGGTTTTCCTATGGAGGTTTCTGGGAAAAGGCCTGCTCCAAGGGGCCAGAGGTGTTTACTTCATGTTGTAGGAATTTGCACTCCAATCAGAATATGAAGCTGTTGGAAGTTCCCTGGAGATAAGACCGTGAGTGTGACTGACAATGTCAAGGGGATATCTAAATGGAGAAATTTACTTTGACTGTTGCTGTTTAAGTGGATATTTCTACAGGGACTGTCCCTTTGCAGGAGAGAATGTGCATAGATTTAGGACAGCATATTGCCAGTTTCACCGGTTCCAGGGGTTACTCTCAGTACAAGCCTGTGGCAGGACAATTTCTGCAGGTCTCTACCATCTTACATCTGCTGTAGGCACAGTTTTCATCTGTCTCATTGCAGGTGAGATGATTTGCTTGAGGCCACGCTAGAAAATCACATGTCTATTTAAGATTAATAAGGAAGTGTTTTTTAAGCCTACCCTAGACTGCTGTGCTACTGCATGCAGTAGATCATAGTGAGTTCTGCAGCATAAAACAATAGAGGTATTTTGATTGGTAATGCAATAATATTAACAATAATTATAAACAATTATAATGGGGAAGAATTATTGCTCTTAGCAAAGTTCTTCTATTTAGCCTTTAACCTGATATTTCCCTATTTTGTCTTATGAATGGAAAAACATCTCTGGGTCACTTTATTGCACAGAAAACAGGAAAAAGAAAATAAGTGCTGGTATTGTCATCACGATTGATGAAATCTAGTCAATTTACAGATTTTTCACAAAGTTGCTGGAAAAGTGGTGCTGTTTTATTTCAGATTATAATATGGGATAGCACTTGCTGCTTCTGTTGTCAAGAGAAACTCTATGTTTTGAATGTCACCCCTCATGACCCTCTTTTTGACCTGGATAGCTCAGGGCTGATTAATCTAAAATGACACTGCCAAGACCTTGGGCCAGGGGAGAGTATGTCTGTAAAATCTGTTAAATACTAGACAAGTAATACGATTACAGTGATGAGGCAAGGGCATCTTCCACCTCTGTGCATATTCCCCATTGCTTTTGGAAGTCAGATGCAGCAGACTGTGTGCTGTGCTTCCCCCTGCAAAGGCTGGGATTTGGAAAGGCCAGTTAGCACATCTGCTGTGCTTCAGGCAGCATCAGAAGAAGCTCTAGGAAGCACGTGTACCCCAGAAATGTGATTTACATTTCGCTCTGTAGTCACAGAGTGTGATCTGTGCATTTTGTTCATCATCATGAATGCACTGGAAGGAGAAATAAAAAGTGAGAGAGAGGGTCTGCTTCACTCAGATGGTCTGAGGCAAAGACTTGAAAGCAATGAAACACCTTGCAAGACATAGCAATGGGGAGATCAGAAGTTGGTGTCAGGGCCAGCTCTGCCATTCCTCCACTGCTGAAGACATGATTTGTGAGTATGTGGGACAAATCACTTCCCAAATTGTCACCATTCCTGTGCCTCCCCATGACTGGGTCCCAGAGGGGAAGGTGCAGGTTCCTTGGTTGGGTCTGCCCACTGCCATGAACTTGGAAAGAACAAACTTAAGACTTGGCATAATTTCCTTCTTGCATCCCACAGATGTGAGATCTGACTGTCAATGCACGTAATTTAGCAACTGCCTCTGGTTTGAATTGAGCCTGGGGCTAAAAGCTGTTTGCATTCAGTGAGCAGTACGTAAATTAAATGAGATGGTGACTTCCCTCTGTTATTGGGCATTTATATAAATAATTATCAGCAAAGTGGTATCCTCAAAAGAAGCTATATAAAGGGGCTGGAGTCCTTCCCCACCTGTACAGCTGGATCATTTTTTAATACTGTGAAATACATTGCTTCCCTTCATTTCTTGTTAAATAGGAGATTTTGATGCTAGGGCTTTTATCTTGCCTGTGTTTTATAAGTTAAAAATGTAGGATTTTTCTCAAGTTAAAAAGTATAAAAGATGCACAAACTTAGCAGGAAACAGACGGGGGGAAATGGCATTTCAAGCTAGTCTGACTTTAAAAATATTTACTGTAATAGCACATGAATGAAGATTTGAGGCTCCAGATTGCCCACTTACTTGTGTGTAAAATGAAATATGGAAACAGAACAATGGCATGCTTCTGAGGCTTTATCTGCTGATCTCAAGCATTCAGGGCTGCTTGCTATCATTGCAGCTTCTGACTGGCATAGAACCCACCAAGTGGTAAAATGGCTACTACCCTCATGGAGTTCATGGTGCAAAACCACAATGCTTTTTTGTGTGACCAGCTCCCTACTTGCCTAGCAATTTGCAGTCTTTGGAACATGTCAGCAATATATTTAAAATTTCCTCAGCTTTTGGATTCTGTTTGGATGTAGAGAAGAGCACTTTCTTGAGAAGAGGAGGAGCAGTAGAAGCAGGGAGGGGATTGGAGGACTCCTTTATGTAGCATCACCATGAAAGCAGTTGTGTCAAGGCCTGAAATTAGTTAACTATCAGACCACTGCAGCTCTCTGGTGAGTGTCCCAAAACGACTGGCTGCCTAGCTGGAAGATGCTTCAACCCTGACTCTTTGGTGATGCTTGGCCAAGCTGCTCCACAACTGGGCAGCAAGGGGCTGACCCCAGCCACATAGTCCTGGGCTCCAGTGTCCCCATCCAGAGGTTCAACCTTGCTGTTTTTCACAGCTCTTCTTTTTCCTCTTGCTACCATATTTCTAAAACAACAGGGGTTCAAAGCAGAGTTGAGAGAAGATGTGGTTTTCAAGTGATTTCTGAACATGGATCCTAGCTCTGTGAAGGACCAGATGTGGTAGAGTTAGGGGAAACAGACTCATAAATTGTTGCTGCTGAGATTGTGATCACATGTGATATTATTCCACTGCTGAAAACAAATATAATGTATTGCAGCAGAGCCAGGTTTGGGGTTAGGAAAGTTGGGTAGAGATTCTTGCCTGGGGCTCTCTGTGAATCTTCACTCTTTCTAGTGAAACTGAACTGATTTATGGTCATTTCTGGAAACTAGAAGTGACCCAGTGTGGATCCAGAGGCAAATGTTCTTAAAACTGAGTGTTCCATTGTGAGTATGTGGAGATATGCATATGGGGGATGGAGAATGAGTTTAGTTTGTGACTAAGTTGGAACAGATGTCAGATCTGGGATTGGAGATTTCAGTTCTTCTCCTTGTCTTGTGGAAACAGTGCAGTCCTATCATTTCAACTGGTGAGCTGGAGATGGTGTGCAGCTTAGGTCTCAGCTTTGTTACCCTCTGAGCTCTGAGGCTTGTCTGAACTGGAAAGCAAAATACAATTCAAATGTTATGATCCTGAAAAACCAAAATGGAAATTGGGAACAAACATTGATACTTCTACGGACAGGAACCACCCACCTACTACTGTTCTTCTAAATGGGTCACACTGTGTGGACAGCTTAATATCATATATCAAAAAGTAGATGAACTGCTTATCCTCTGTGTGATAGAATTGAAAATGAAGGATTTTTTAAGACTTAATCCTTCTATTCACCATTTTGAAATATGGCTAAGGAAAATCCTGTGTGAGTCAAACAGACAAAACCAGCATGCAAGAGAAAAACTAATGAATGTACATACTGAAAGGGAACATTTTATTCTCCCCAAGTAATACATGCCATTTTATGGTTTATTTGAAATGAAGTAGTCAGTCCTGGCGGGATCATGAGCTACTTGGCACATATTTTCAGTTGCATCCATAGAGAAAAGAAATAGCTCTTTCTGGAGAAAAGTCAGTTTGTGAGCATGGGAGAACTTTTTCAGAGCTGGTCATGCAGGATGAGACGTCAGAAGCAGGTGGTGCTGGCCAACCATACCTGGCATTACAGACAAACAGAATTTTACCCTGGGCTTCAACAGGCATGGAGTTATACCAAGACCAAGTGTTTCTGGAAAATGTTAACCATAAAAGAGCCTTCTTTTCTCAAGCCAGGCTGTGTCCTCCTATAACCAGCTTTTCAAGGGAAGGGAGAAGTTGGCCTGAGGTTAACCACCACCTGCCCAGCTGAGACCAACTCAGAGATGCTTAAAATATAATTGTAGAAATGCTTAAAATATAATCCTTAGCCAAAGCTAGGGCTATTTGCCTAATATCCAAACACCCCAAACAATTTCTTAGAAATACAATTAGTCATGTCCAAGTCCTAGCTAATATTATTATTTAACTGTAACATCAAAAAGCCTTACTCATATATTAAGACACTAGGGTGCTAGTGTCAAGCACATATTAGAGTTTCCTTGCTGCCCTCAAAAGTTTATGTTTGTCTAGCTGTCAGGACAGCCTGTCTGGCATTGTCCTGCCAGTACTGAACTTCATTTAATGAAGAAACAGCCTGCTTCACTGCCACAACTTCCCCATCAAAGCACTTCCTCCACTAACATTTCAACAGGATTAAAATGTGGGTGTATTAAGAAGCAGAAAGAGGGAATCATAATGGGGTGTCTGTAAGATTTCCTATCTTCATTGGATATATGTCATGTTTCCCAGCTTTTCTTTTTGTTTTTAAGAAACATAGTCAGATCTCACTAACTCAGCAGAGTCAGGTTAGAATGCTGCTTACATGGAGTACCCTGTGGGGTTGAAAGTACACACAGCAAGAAGTTTGTTATAGGACTTACTATATGGCATGCTGCCTTGGAAGGGAGATCTGTAATATAATCATCAAGATGCCTTATAAAAACAGATCTGAAGGAGTACAAAGGAAAGCTATTTGCAATGCACAGCAATACATTTTATTGAGCATACACAACCAAGAAAGGTATTTATCTCTACTTCTGAGCACATCTGGAGACACCCCTACAAGTATACACCCGTGAAAGTTCTCTTTTTCCAATGAGAAATTAAGACCAAAGACTAACCACATGTGAGCATAAAAATTAATGTGACAGTTTGCATTAAAAGTAAAGGGGGAAGGGAGGGAGTGTTAATACTATGTTTGTCTGAGTTTCTTTTCTAAGCATTTGATTCTGACCACCTCAAGTCTTCCTCCACTTTAGCTTAACCCCACCCTTTTTGTCACTTACCATCGTGAAAACTGTACATTTCTGTGAGATGATAAGCAGGTGTTACTTTTCATTCTGGCAGCAATGGCATTTAGTGCAGGATGAAATAATCCTACCATTAAATAAGAAGCTCACAGTGGTGTTGTGAAGCTTAATTTGTTTGGAAAATGCTTTGCAGCATTCAGATAAAAGGCACTCTGGATATTCAAAGTATTATTACTGCACAGCTGGTGGTCTGCATGCTGCAGATGTTTCTTCCATGCTGTTGCATGGTTACTTAAGTGGCTTCTTAGTGCAGATGTTCATGAGTGAGCATGCACAACCTCCTCTGCTGATGTTTTTTGACACGGATTTTATTGCTGCTTGACTTTTGATCTTGAAAAGAATATTCTTCTACTGGTGAGGTGCTACGTGTGTGTATGACTACATCCCTGTTGGTTCAGGCCCCACTGCAAACAACAGCATCTGCAGATATTTACTGTGGGCCTTTCTCTTTAGCCTCCATTTCCTTCTGTGGCTTTTACTTGTTCCCACAGTGTTTGACTCTGGGGATTCTGACTCTTCTGTTAATACTCTATCACCATCACTCTCTTCATGCAGACGTGATGATTCCCTTTGTACTATTTGCCCAGATGGGATCAAGAACTTCATTGCATCTTGATTTTTTCTTTCCTTGGTTGCTGTCACTGTTACATAAATGGATCTCTAAGAATTTCTGGGCTTGCCATTCACATTCTCTCTGAAAAGATTGGAAGATGATAAGATGAACTTCTAATTTCTTCATGTTCTGTGTTTCTCTTTCTTAGAAGTGGAGAGAGTTAAGGTATGACTTCAGCTGACATCCACATGGAATGTGCTGAACATGTGCAAATCTCTAAGGCTGTATGATTTTATCAACCTATTTGGTGAGAGAACTAATGCTAAAATTTGCCTTTCCCTTGCTTTGCTTTATTTCCAGCAAATGGCAAGATATCCAGTCCAATTCAAGGGCAACTAGTTAACGAGATTTTTGTCTAACCTGAAGTGCAGTATATTACTGACCTAAGAGTAGAAAAGAACCAAACCTGCACACACACCCATTGCACACAGAGAGAAAGAGGAAAGTACAGCAGAATTGTACTGGTTCTGGTTAACATAGACTTTATTCACAAGATTCACATGGAAGACAGAGAGAATTTGGTGCAATATTTGTTGTGATAGGTATTAAAAATTCAAGCTTTCTGGGCAGTGTATTAAAGAGCCACAATCTTGCATCTTAGAGGAATGAATCTTGGCCTTTGTGAGAAGGCAGATGCTTAAAGCTGACTGCATCTAGACAACTTCAGAAAGATAAATCCTACTACTTTCTGTAGCATTTTATGCAGAACTCAGCAAAAATCATAGCAAAAGGCTGTCTTTACCTGTAAAAATTAGATCTGAAAGAAAGGCAGCTTGAGAAGGCTAGACCCTGCCTACATTGTGAGGTAAATTGCACCTTAAAGACTTTCTCCTTTCCCCTGATCTTTAAATGAGTAACAGTTTGTCAGTGCTCACGGAATCTTCTAAATTATATCCATGGAGACTATGGCTACCTTTAATATACAGAACTGATGGGGTTTATGCAGATATTTACCCTCTGACCCTACTGAAGTGTCTCATCTGTTCTCTGGGTTCATCTTGGCAGGCATAACTTTCATTCTGCTTCCCTAGTGTCTCCGAACTATAAAAATTGCTACACAAATGTGTAAGAGGATTTATTCCACCTAACTTCCCCACTATTGCTGCTCCAAGATGATAGACTTCTAGTATTTCTACTTGTCCTGATTCCCATCTTTTTTTATCCTTGATTGCTAGTACTGCAGTTATACCTCTTCTTTTGGTACACCTATTTCTAATACTGGTGTGCCCAGTATCACTGGTAGGGTAGAGGGAACAGAGAGGGATGGGGAAAAGAGAAGGGAAGGAAGGAAGTTGTTCTAAAGTTCTTTCATTACTCAGTTCATCTCCCCTGTTTCATGACCAATACCTCCTCCCCTCTTCTGATATATTCCTTTGCTCATTCTGGTTAAGAATTCCAGCTGAAATCGAGTCATCATATGGGTAACATTTGGATTCACATAATTTTGTTCATTATGATGTGATCATTTGTGATTTACTATTGCTTGATAACAAAAGATTCTTTTACACATTATAAAAATGACATTAAATTGCTGGCCTCAGAATGGAAGCTGAAAATCAATGAGGAGGGGCTTTTACTCCTGCCACTTTGGCTTGAGTTTGAAACGTTTCACACAGTAGCCCTGCTAGGAGTAAGCTGGGCTTCCTTACTAACGTAATAAAACGCAGACCATCCTAAGGGGATGAGGGAGTTGCATTCCAAAACTTGCACTGCAAGCAACCAAAGTTTAATGGAAAATGTTGAAAAGATCCTATTAAAAAACAATTTTCCTCCTATATATCATAAACTCTATTTTATGCTTTCCCCACTCCCTCCTTTTTTTCCTTACTGGCACAAAAACAGGATCTTTGTTTTGACAGAGCTAATCTGCTCATGCTTTCATATGGGCCCTCAGGCTCCCCACCTGTGGAAAGATCCATGGGAGCAGAAAAACTACTGAGTTTGTTCCACATGCTCACCTCAAAGGGAAGCAATCAGTGGCTTCACAGAGGTATGGACTGTAAACATTGTGGTTCCCAAGGACCCGTGGAGAACATGAACACAATCTCCTGCACAATCTGCCCAATTCCCAGAAATAGCTTTTCCTTCTTTATTGCCTTCTGTGATTTCTCCCTCCATCTATCAGATGGCTTCTTCAGGAGACGTGCTGTATGGGCTGCTTTGCTGCAGTTGTGCTGCCTCCCTTTTCCCAAAGTCTGTAAGACACACTTGGGTCTGACAATTTCCACCCGCAAACTTTGCTGGTGAGAAAGGATATAGTAGCTTGCAGCCGCTGCCAAGTTTGACAGCAAGCTTCCTAACAAACTGGTACAGCTCTGAGATCTTTCCGCTGCTTCTGTAGGGAGGCCAGGGAAGATTTTATGGGGTGAGAAGTGATGGAGAGAGAATGAATTGCTTTGTGGCTCCATCAGGCAACTTGTTCAAGGTGGCCAGCATGGAGCACTGATCTGTTCCATAGTCTCTGCCTAGCCAACAAAAAGAGGCAAAACCATGTTTAGTACTTTGTACACAAGACTAAGCCCAGAATTTATCTTAACATTTTTGCCATTGGACATGACCCACAGATGAACAGGAAAACAACCTGTGATTATTTTGTGATAGGGAGAGTTTGCTCATGTGGCTGCAGTTTCTCATTAAAGTCTGCTGATTTACATCACAACTGCCTTTGTATCTAGCCAAGTGAATGACCATGCCCAAACCAACTCACTGGAAGGTAAGTTTGAAGAACAAACCTTGGCTCTGTCTGCTCATATCGTCTCATCCCACTTCACCCAGAATTAGGTCATTCTGGCTTTATAAAATCTATGTGGGTTTCTTTGGTTCCTGGGCCAGGCTGATATGTCTTGGAGTCACTATGTCTAGTACAGAAAATTTTAATTCATAGCATTTAAATTCAGAATGCTTGAATTTAATGTTCGGTGGTGTTCTGAATGAGTCTGGATCCTTCAAAGCCTTGAAGTACAGAACTGAAAAAAAAAAAAGGCTGATGACAGTTCTGAGTCTTGGCTCCTGTGTTGTCAGCAGGAAAATCCCCATCCATTTCACTGAAGCCAGCTTTTCATCCACTGTGTTTTCATGCTCTGTATGGTGTTTTGCACTTGAAACCTTGCAGTCAGGAAGGCTAAAGAACTGTGGCACTATGCAAAGTATACGTTATCCAAAGCTCTCTGTGAAGTAGCAGGCTATGTCAAACTGATTAGAGAGCACAAACTAGGTGTCTGCCTCCTGGCTGAATCCCTATCACTCTGCTCACCCTCTGCCTCTGGTATCAAATCCTGAATGGGACATGGCAGCACTGCTGCTGTTTTAAGACAGCCATCCCTGATGGGCCTCACTGTTGGGTTGCCAGTCAGGCTTTATGCCTGCCAATGCCCACATGGTTATGAGAACATGCAGAACAAAAGCAGAGGTGTCTGAGGAAATGTAAGGCAGGAGCTAAATATCCATCATGAAAAAGGTCAGCCTTGCTGGAGTTGGGGTAACCCCTCCAGGACTGCAGTTTTGCATTCATGTGTTTGAATCCTGTCTCAATCATGCTTTATGAGCCTATGTCTTTGTATGGGTCTGGGCCAGGACCACACAGAAAGCCATAAAACCCAGAAACAGAATGTTTTTCTGTATTTTTAAATTCAGGTAAGTTGGCTGTTTTGCCACTTCATCCAAGTCCTATTTTTAGCAACTACTTTGATGAGGAGCAAAGAGGGAGATCTCAGAGGTGAAATGCACTGTGAGGATGTGACTGTCTGAAAGGTGGCATTTTCCATGAGTCTGTCTTTGCTGAGATGAGAGTTTGGCTCTTGTTTTCTAAAGAGAGCAAGATGAGGGAGAAAGCTGTTTTCTAAATAGCAGTCCTATCAGGTCTTTCCATTGCTGTCTGTCTTTCTTATTCCATCTGGAGCCAGCAACTTTTTAAATGCTCTGCAGCCACCTAGAGGAAAAATACTGCTTGATTGAAATTAATTTTATATGGATTAAGCCAAGGAGTGGGCTCTGCAGAGTTTAAGAATGTGAGTTTCTAAACTAGCCAGCCTGTTTATTATTATATCACAAGACCTCCTTGGAAATATATACAGTGAATCATCATCAAAAGCTGAAGATAACTTCAGTTTATGTTTATAGTTCAGAAATATTTCCTGCTTCGTGTTCTCATTGTGCTTGTTATTGGATATGACATATTTTTATGACAGATAGTATAGCAGGGCCACAGCACATTTTGTCAGCAGACAGGAGGAGATGATCTGGTTTGAATTTTTATTTTGAAGATTTGAAACCTGTATCATTTTATATGTTTATCTAATGACTATGACAATATGCTTTTGGTATATCTACATGGTTTATATTTCTATAGGGCCATAACTTCAAAACCTCCCAATAATTTTTGAGGTTCTATCTAGGATGTTTATAAGCTCATGCAAAACCTCTGGCTTTTCTCAGATGAGAACTGTCACACAGAATACACTAATGGGCTCTCTGTCTACCAGAGTGAAAGTTGATGCAGTCATATTAGAACCATTTAGTCCATGCAATGTTCATTTACACTGTATGAAACAGAATAACAAAGTTTAACTGTTGATTGAAAGTACTTTAATGTATAAAGTTAGACATTAAAATGTGTCTGTCTTTTTGAAATTGGATTAAAATTACTAAGTTTTTTTCCTTTTCTAGATAAGATATGGCAGTTCAGTCTCCACTTGACTAGAGAGCTAGGGGAAGTATTCTTTAAAAATCAAGTCTAGACATGGAAAAAAAGATAAAATTTTATGTCAGTTACATAATGTAAAAGTTCAAAATGATGATGGATTTTCCTTGGTAGCTGTGCCAGAGGACACTGAAAATTCCATTATGATGGAGTGTCTCTGTCATAAGGCAAATTCACTTTAGCAGTGTAAGTGCTAAGCTAAGTATTGCACGCAGTGAATGGAAATGTAGAATACTAATATGGATATTGAAAAGGTCCACTAAAACATTCTCTGTTTGTTTTCCTTTCTTAAGAAAGACCTGATATATGCATATGATGTGGTCAGTCAAATAACTTGAATACTGCTGTATTATGTCAGAACAGAATCTGTAATAAGGAGTCTTACTGGCTTAAAAAATCCTAAACATTATGAAATTTAGCAATTTTTCTAGGCTGTGGCTTGGGAGGGAGGTGATTCTGCCCCTCCATTCTTGAGAGATGGAGTGCATCCAATTTTGGGTCCCCAATATATGAAGAACATCAAATTTTTGGAGCAATTTCAGAGTAGGGTCAGCAAGATGATTGGAGGAATGGAGCACCTCTTGTACGAGGAAAGGCTGACAGAATTTGGATTGTTCAAGTCTGGAAAAAAGAAGGCTTCAGGGTGACCTACTTGTGGCCTTCCAGTACCTAAAGGGAACCTATAAGAAGGACGGAGAGGGACATTTTACAAGGACTTGGAATGATAGGACAAGAGGGTATGGATTCAAACTAAAAGAAAGTAGGTTTAGCTTAGGTAGTAGGACAAAAATCTGTACTGTGAGGGTACAGATAAGGCACTGGAACATATTGCCCAGAGAAGCTGGGGATGCCCCATTCCTGGCAGTGTTCAAGCCCAGGTTGTATGGGGTTTTGACCAATCTGGTCTAGTGAAAGACATTCCTGCCTGTGGCAGGTGGAGCTAGATGGTCTTTAAACTCCCTTCCAACCCAAGACATTCTATGATAAATGATGGGGTACCAGAAACACAAAGAAGGTCAATTTGGCCATAGGAAATCAGCGATGAGCATATAGGCTGTACACCTAAGGCCCCTGGGCCTAGGAAAGATGGGATTTTTGTAGAAAATCCTTTAAGAGTTAACTTTCTTCCTGAACATTAAACCTGTAGAGCATCTATAGTATGTTTTTCCAAAACTTTGCATAAATGCATGATAAGCCTTATCATATAGCTTTACATATACAGCTACTGTTGCTTTTGCCAGTTATGTGATGGATGTTTGCAAGTGGATGACTATGGATATTAGTTAACTGAAGATAACATATCTTCAGAAAGCAGGCTCTAGCTTTTGAACCTTCAGTGTCAGATTCCAGGTCATATTCCTAAATGTGGTTCTCTCATATTATTGTTGATCCACATATTTAATTGCAAATGACTTCTTTATAGGGGGTTTGGGTACTCTGCTCTAGTGCAGTGTTATTAAGGTACTGGCATTTTCCAGTTAGATATACAATCCACAGATCATACAATGTACAGGCAGCCGAATCCTTTTTGCAGTAATCTCTTCAAAGAGGGTGGAAAAAACTTTATTTATACCACTCCAGTATGCAAGTTAAATGAGGATATTTTTGATGGTTCTTTTCAGTGTTATCTTGGGCAGTTGTTTGAAATGGGTTAAGAATCTTATGCTGCATTTCCTCTTTATTCCAATAATTCCAGTTACAGAGTCACATGTAAACACAGAGGAGTGTTTTTTAATTGTTTCACTTCAAGATATATGCTACATATGAACTCAAGCCACTTGAGTTCTCTTGCATACAGAATTTTTTTTCAAATGCCAAGACTATTTATTTCAAATGCCATGGCTGCACAATGAAGGTGAAACTCTGCATGGTGCAGAGAAACAGAAACAGAAGAAGAGGATGTGAAAACTCTTTTCCACTTTCTGAAAAATGTGTGGGCATGCAAGGGGTCAGCTCTTCCACAGCTGTGGGTGGCATTTCAATATTCTGTTGAGAGTTTTTTGAGCAAAAATCCACTCTTTCTAAAGGTGGCAAGTCAGCTGCTCAGCTGTACTGTAACCTTCAGCTCTAGGAAATATTCTGAGTCATACCAGATGCTTCTTGGAGTCCAGCATGGGACTACATTGTCCTTCTTAGTCATTGTTCAGCTATTTCCCTGTGGAGGGATTTTAGCCAACCTTTCCATTCTCAGGACCAGAAAGTACAACTAAAGTCACAGATGCCTGTAAGGATCCAAGCACGAGATGTAAAAAGCCTACTTGACACATTATCATGACACAATTA